>NC_068921.1:30874081-32199081 GCF_023091745.1 Budorcas taxicolor | reverse complement strand
GCCTGAAATTTCTGGTAAAGAAAAACACAATAATTTATGAAAGGGACCTGTGTGTTTGCCCCACTTCTGGCTGGCTCTGGCTTGTCGCCTGAATGAATGGCTCCCTTTGAACTATGCCATGTCTTAGCTCATAAACGTAATCCAGTATCAAAGGTCCCCAGGCCTGGTGATGCAAAACTGTTTACTCTCGGGTTTGATGTATACAAAAAGATGCCCTTTAATCTCCCTGGGCTCCAGTGAAAGATGCAGAATAGACCCGGAGAAACAAGCTGCGCGTTGGCTTGAAAAGGCTGAGCTGGGAGCGCGGAGGCAGCTCGGCTGGCGAAACCCAAACTTGGACACGCATGGGTCACTGGTTAGGGGTGTTGATTGTGAAGAGCCAGCCAGTCACGAAATCCATCTCGACAGTGTGTGCTGATCGATCATGACCTTGCAGCAGCAACACTTAGCAGCCTAGGCACCGGGGACTAAGTTTGCTTGTTTCACTTGAACATGGCGCTCCCCTTGGGTCATCCAAAGCCACACACCCACTGTGTGACTGATGTCAAGACACCCCAAAAAGGAAGCTGGAGCCTGGGTTTCCACTGCCAAAGGGGATTATAGCCAGTACCTCTGTGTTTAACTCTCTTCTCCCCAGCCCTGGAACCCATCCAGCTTGTGGGGGTAGGTGGGGGGAGCAGGGAGAGGGGCGTGGCTGGCACTTTGCTGTCCTACATACTCAGCAAAGTTACGCAGCTCCAGCTGGAGAGGTCCAGAACATCTCTCCATGCCACCAGGATGGGAGGCAAAAGTCCACTTTGGCTAATTTCAACTTTTCCACCATGAAGTCTTGCACCTGCGATGTCAGGGGTCGCCAAATAATAAAATGTGGCATCTTTGAAACTGCTCAGTCACGTGAAAAGGGCTGTAATTGAGTAGATTCATTCTCTGAAGCCCCCATCGGAGACACGCAACTCAGGGCTGGGGGGAGGCGGAGAGGGGTGGGGAGGCCCGGCCAGAGGCAAGCTGGACCCTGGAAGGGCAGGGGAACCACGGCAGCCTCTGATATGGCCCCCTGCTTTTGAAATTTGAGACTAAAAATAAATAACCTTCCTGCACAATCAGTCTGCACAGACTCAGACCCACGCCGGCCCTCCAGCTTTTGTGAGCAGTTTGACCTGATAAATGCGCTTGGCTGGCATCAAATAGTTCGGCTTTGACCGATCACATTTAAATATGTGAATTAGTCATGAAGCAGGACACAGCTTGGTGAGCTTGCTAATTTGCTGGACTCTATTGAAGGGGAAGGGAGCGAAAAGGAGAAAGCCATTCCGGGCTGTCAATTAGGTGGAGAGGTGAGAGGCACCCCACCTTGGGCCACGTTTCCCCACTCAGGCCCAAGGTTCCACCGAGAGTGGGGAGAAGACCCATTCCCCGTCAGGGATGGGGTGATGGGCTTAGGCCACAGGGTACCATCTTGGACTCTTGGTGGCACCTGTGGGCCCTAGGCCATTCAGCACAGAGGCTGTCCAGACTGTCCCCCAAGGAGAGGCCCATGGGTGCTGGAGCCCATGGAGGCCTCAGGCTCAGGCTAGGGGGACTCCACATCAACCAAGCCCACCCCCTATGGGAAAAGCAAACTGAAGCTTCTGCAGCTGTGTTTATTAAACCCAGCCACCACCACTTCCTGTCCTAGAGAGAGCAGAAAACACAGGAGGGGTGGGTGGATGAAACCTCTGATCCCTCACTCCCAGGAAAGATCTGCTGGAAGAGTTGGGGAGGGCACCTGGGCAGCCATGCACCCCAGTACCTGCCACATCTTAGCACTCAGTTCAGTTCAGTTGCTTAGTCATGTCTGAGTCTTTACGACCCCATGGACTGCAGCACACCAGGCCTCCCTGTCCCAGAGCTTGTTCAAACTCATGTCCATCAAGTTGGTGATGCCACCCAACCATCTCATCCTCTGTCATTCCCTTCTCCTCCTGCCCTCAATCTTTCCAGCATCAGGATCTTTTCCAAGGAGTCAGTTCTTCGCATCAGGTGACCAAAGTATTGGAGTTTCAGTTTCAGCATCAGTCCTTCCAATGAACACCCAGGACTGATTTCCTTTAGGATGGACTGCTTGGGTCTCCTTGCAGTCCAAAGGACTCTCAAGAGTCTTCCCCAACACCACCGTTCAAAAGCATCAATTCTTCGGCGCTCAGCTTCCTTTATGATCCAACTCTCACATCCATACATGACTGCAAGAAAAACTATAGCTTCGACTGGATGGAATTTTGTTGGCAAAGTAATGTCTCTGCTTTTTAATATGCTGTCTAGGTTTGGTCATAACTTTTCTTCTTAGCACTAGGGGAAGACAAACCCCAGTGCCTGCAGTTCCTGAAGACGGCCCCACCATAGGCATGTAACCCAGGCACCCACCTCCACCTGCCCCAACCACTGCTGCAAAGGCCAGGAGTGCCCCTGCTGACAGATCTAAGGAGCAGGAAGGACAGAAAACAACGTGCTTCTAACCTCCAGCGGCTCCGTGGTCAGGGTGGGTGGCAGCTGCCCCAAGACGGGAGAAGGTCCCACCCCTGGGTTAACCTGTTTAAGAAGATGTGCACACACACACGGCAGCGATGCACAGCTGCTGACATCAGGCATCGCCGGCGGAAGCCTGCGGTGAAGCCCGGCCCTCACCCCGTGATAAAAGGACTAGTGCTAGAGAATGGCACAGAAGAGGGAACCCACCTGCCCGGTTTGCGGCCTGACCCGTACACTCGATAACATAAAATGCTATAAACCTGTGTGTTCTCTCGAGGATGAGCTCTAGAACTGACAGCCTGCCTTCAGAGGGTGAGCTGCCCCGACCACAGTTCCCACGCTGGTGAAAGCCCGGCTCCAGGGCCCACAGGACGCTCCGAAACGGGCCAGCCCTCGGAGGGGCCTTGCCAGCGCGGCCCTGGGGTTTGCGGGCCTCCAGCATCTCCTCTGCGGAGTTAAGGAGACGCACCCCGGCGCCGCCGCGGGCGGCTGGAAACTGGAGCGGCAGCGCCCCCTGCCGGCGCGCGGCCGCAATAGCTAGGATGCTTCCGGAGCAGAGCCGACCAAAGACGAGGTCCAGGCCTGGGGAAGGACCTCGAACAGGCTATGGGGGGAGCCCTGCTCCCACGGGAACCCGGGGCTCATCTGAAATGCCCAGGGACGGGCTCCGTCCTTCCTTCCTCCCCTCCCCCACCTCCCCAAAGGGGGCTTCAGGAGCCAGCAAAGGACGTAGCGTCCCCCTCGTGTTCTGAACGGTTGGCCTGACTTACCGAGTCCCTGCTTTCTTTGTGGCAGCCCTCAGTTAACTGGATGCCTTGGATAACTGGAAGTCACCATTAGCATTACAAGCATCTCTATTATATTTGAATTGTGGTGCTGGCGAAGATTCTTGAGAGTCCCTTGGACTGCAAGATCAAACCAGTCAATCCTAAAGGAAAGCAACCCTGAATACTCATTGGAAGGACTGATGCTGAAACCGAAACTCCAATACTTTGGCCACCGGATTCAAAGAACCAACTCATTGAAAAAGACCCTGATGCTGGGAAAGACTGAAGACAGGAGGAGAAGGGTTCAACAGAGGATAAGATGGTTGGGTGGCATCACCGACTCGATGGACGTGAGTTTGAGCAAGCTCTGGGAGATACTGAAGGAGAGGGAAGCCTGGCATGCTACAGTCCATGGGGTTGCAAAGAGTCGAGACGATTGAGTGACTGAACAACAACTATTATACTGAGCTCGCCTCACATTATGAGCATCTCAGTTACTACTAAAAGGTTAGAACAAGTTGTCAGAGCTCCCTGGCATCTGGTTATTCTCACATCAGGGCCCCAGCAGTCCTGAAGAAAATTCTGAAAGACAGCAAAGAATCCGGTCCGATTCCTGACTTGACTCGGATCTTCCCTTCTTCCCAGGCCCACCCACTATGTCTTTCTAGGTCCTGTGTTCACTTGAGTCCTCTGCCAAAGTTAAATGTATGTCTGCCCTGTCTTTTCAATTAAAAATAAAGTTAAAATTTGAACTTGTCACATTAAAACAAATTTCTCAACTTTCTTTCCATTCTATCCTAAATATAAAAAAATAACAAATAACAACAACAACAACAAAAACCCACTCAATAAATGCCCTCATCAAGAGCTGTTAAGGGATTCCCTGGTGGTCCAGTGGTTAAGACTCTACTCTCCCAATGCAGAGGGTTCCCTAGTTGCGGAACTAGATTTCACGCAGGCTGCAACTAAGAGTCCGGCATGCTGCAAGGAAGGTCCTTCGAGCTGTGTAACGAAGACTGGGCAAAGCCAAAAATACTTTTTAAGAAAAGAGCTATTAATACACACATTTGGTACCAAATGTGCCTTCCTGGAGAGCAACTATCCTGAGTACATTTCTGAACAGTCCCCCTAAGATGTAGCTTTGACTGCCCCCCACCAAGTCTTCCTGCCATAGTCAGAGACCCAGAAGGTGCCTGTGCCCACCCCCTTCCCCAGAACCACACCCACCTGCAGGACGTGCTCCCTCTCTGGCTCCATTCAACGGTTTCCACTTCACTCAAGGATTTCACCTATTTGCATAGCTCAGCCTTCAAGGGTTTCTCTGCCTTTTGTCTGTCCTCCTCACTCCTGATGACTCAGCTACACAGCCTCTCCCGGAATTTATGACACCTCCTGTCTCAGTCTTTGTCCAACATTTTCCACCTGGGCTATTCTTATTTATCCCTCAGGCTGAGCTTGCATGCCCTGGCAGTGAGGTCTCAACCTAAATTACTCTCATGTGTCACCTTCCCTATGGGGACACACAACCGTTTGTGTTTTTATTGGTTTTCAGCTCCGGCTCCTTCCTTGGGTGGTAAGTTTCAGGACAGCAAGGAAAGCATCTGTCTTGTTCACTGACATAAACCCCCAGGGCCAAGCCCAGGGCTCAGCTGGGATAGGAGAATGGCTCAGGTGAATACACGAGTGGGTTCGAGGAGGTTGATATTGTTACCACTGAGAGGTTTAGTGATTTCCTGCTGCTGCACGTCTGGGTTGGTGGTGCTCGTGGTAAAGAACCCGCCTACAAGAGATGCAGGTTCCATCCCTAGGGAAGAGATGCAGGTTCCATCCCTAGGGAAGAGATGCAGGTTCCATCGCTGGGGAAGATCCCTTGGAGGAGGGCATGGCAACCCACTCCAGTATTCTTGCCTGGAGAATCCCATGGACAGAGGGAATCATAAAAAGTCAGACACTACTGAAGTGACTTAGCACATACGCACACACATCTAGCAGGAAGACGTGCGGTCTAGGTGACGGCATCCCCTGGAAAATTGAAGGGCGTGGGAAGGGAGGGGAAGCAGGCAGGTGAGAAGATTCTAGAGGGGTCGTTCTCAGATTCAGATCCCCCCTCAAGCGGGGCCGTTTAAGAATACGCGAGAAGCACATTCAATGCTTACACTTAACTGCAGAAAGTATTTTTGTGTTCATCATCCGGAGTGAGCAAGGGTCTCCCCTACAAGCATCCGTCTGTCTGGAGAAGGAGAGCAGAGAATACAAGACTTCTCCTCTGAGAGCAGATTTGTGGGTTTGAAGGAAGCTCGCGGGTTTAATAGGCGACTGAGACAGTGCTCGAGGCCTCTCAGCTCCCTGGGAACCGCAAGCGCCAGGCTGCGGGGCGCAGGAACGTTGAGTTGTGGGGACCCAGCAGGTGGAAAAGGCTGCCCCGGGCCCGGCCAGGCGGGCGCGCCCGGGGAGCGCACGGCAGAGGGCGCCCGAGAGCCGAGCCTGGCTCGCTCGGCAGGTGCGCCTGCGCCACCAGGTGACCCGACCAGAGCGCGCCGCGAGAGCGCCGGGACCCGCTCCTTCTCCCCCGCCTCCTCCGCCCCGCCCGGATCTCCCCGTGCTTCTGTGTGAGAACGTGCTCTGAGACGCTCCGGCGATCCGAAAAACATCTGCTGGCCATTGTTACTGTTATTCCGGTGTGTAAGCGACAGGTGATCTTAAGAAATCCGCCAAGGGCCTTTGGGATCAGGACAGGCCTGCGGGATGTGTTTGGGGAGCTGGTTTTTGTTTCTGGAGTGTGTTGTTTCCATGGGTAGTGGGTTTTGCTTGTTTTGTTTTAATGTATAGGTTAAAATTTGTCTTTCTGGAAAAGTGCTCTTTTCCCAGAGTGACTTGACCCATCTCTGGCGATTTCCCTTCTCAAACGACTGATGGGAAAAGAACAATCGAAACAGGTCAAAATAAGAGAGAAACTTCCCAAGGGACTGTTTATCAGTCCCTTTGACCGATAAACTTTGACTCCCCCCTTGCCCCTACTCCCTTACTGGAAATGAGATTCATTAAGTCAAAAAGGAATGTCAGAGCTGGAAGCCAGTGTTGAAATTAAACCACCTTCTCATTGTTAGGTAAATGGAACAGGAGGCCCAGAGGGGATAAAGGACTTGTCCAAGGTCACAGCGCCCTTGAGCATGGTGGGACTGAAGTTTTCATGGTGTGTGTGAAGCTTTCATTCTACACTTTATATCACTCAGAAAAGGAAGGGAAAGTGAAATGATTTTAACATCCTAGAATCCTGTCTCTTCAAGATGGTAAATGTTGGAATTTTTGCTATGTAATTTTCCATAATTTTAAAGTTACATCAATCAGTTCAGCTCAGTCGCTCAGTCGTGTCTGACTTTTTGCAACCCCACAGTCTGCAGCATGCCAGCCTTCCCTGTCCATCACCAACTCACGGAGCTTACTCAAACTCATGTCCATCAAGTCAGTGATGCCATCCAACCATTTCATCCTCTATCATCCCCTTCTCCTGCCTTCAGTCTTTCCTAGCATCAGGGTCTTTCCCAATGAGTCAGCTCTTCACATCAGGTGGCCAAAGTATTGGAGCTTCAGATTCAGCATCAGCCCTTCCAATGAATATTCAGGACTGATTTCCTTTAGGATGGACTGGTTTGATCTCCTTGCAGTCCAAGGGACTCTCAAGAATCTTCTCCAGCACAATTGGAAAGTATCAATTCTTCAGCGCTCAGCTTTCTTTATGGTCCAACTTTCACATCCATACATGATTACTGGAAAAACCATAGCTTAGACTAGACAGACCTTTGTTGGCAAAGTAATGTCTCTGCTGTTTAATATGCTGTCTAGATTGGTCATAGCTTTTCTTCCAAGGAGCAAGTGTCCTTTAATTTCATGACTGCACTCACCATCTGCAGTGATTTTGGAGCCCAGAAAAATAAAGTCTTTGTTTCCATTGTTTCCCCATCTATTTGCCATGAAGTGATGGGACCAGATGCCATGATCATAGTTTTTTTAATGTTGAGTTTTAAGCCAGCTTTTTCACTCTCCTCTTTCACTTTCATCAAGAAGCCCTTTAGTTCTTCTTCACTTTCTGCCATAAGGGTGGTGTCATCTGCATATCTGAGGTGATTGATATTTGTCTCGGCAATCTTGATTCCAGCTTGTGCTTCATCCCGTCTGGCATATAGCATGATGTACTCTGCATAAAAGTTAAATAAGCAGGGTGACAATATACAGCCTTGACATACTCCTTTCCCAATTTGGAACCAGTCTATTGTTCCATGTCCAGTTCTAACTGCTGCTTCTTGACCTGCATACAGATTTCTTAGGAGGCAGGTAAGATGGTCTGGTATTCCCATCTCTTTAAGAATTTTCCAGTTTATTGTGATTCACACAGTCAACAGCTTTGGCATGGTCAATAAAACAGAAGTAGATGTTTTCTGGAGCTCTCTCGCTTTTTCTATGATCCAACAGATGTCAATAGTTTTATCAAAACTTATATCAGCTTCCCAAAACCACGTCAGCCCGTTCATGTTGCTTTGTAACCGTGTTGTGTGTGTGTCAGTGTGTCTACAACACTTCCCCATGTCAGTTAGGGAACAGCTACATCATAATTTCTAACAGATGCCTGACCATTCCATTGAATGGATGTATCTTCATTACTTTAATCAAACCCTTACTGCAAGACATAAGATTTTTCAAATGTCAAACTCACAAATGACACTGTACCAAACATTTCTATTCATATGCATTTTTTTTTTTTTGCGCATTGGCATTCACTCACTGATCAATGTGACTTTTGGGGGGAGCACAGTACACAAGTCACAATATTTCCAAGCCCCAGTGTCCCCCACAGTTAAGCGGAAGCAACCAGTACTGATCTCCTAGAGGTGTTGGGAGAATTAAATGAGATCACAGATGGAAAGTAATTAGTGCTGTGCATACAGCAAGTCCTGTGAGTGTTGGTCCATGAAGAAGGCTGAATGCCGAAGAACTGATGCGTTCATATTGTGCTGGAGAAGACTCTTAAGAGCCCCTTGGACTACAAGGAGATCCAACCAGTCCATCCTGAAGGAAATCAGTCTTGGATATTCATTGGATGGACTGATGCTGAAGCTGAAGCTCCAATACTTTGGTCACCTGATGTGAACAAAGAGCCAACTCATTGGAAAAGACCTCGATGCTGGGAAAGATTGAAAGCAGAAGAAGAGGGGGACAGATGATGAGATGGTTGGATGGCATCACTGACTCAGTGAACATGATTTAAGCAAACTCCAGGAGATAGTGAAGGTCAGGAAAGCCTCGTGTACTATAATCCATGGGGTCACAAAGAGTCAGATACGACTTAGCGACTGAACAACAACAAGGCAAGTCCTAAATGAATATTGACTGTTATAGTATGCATGCCTCAATATGATTATTGTTACCACAACCCCTGAAGGCAGGCTGCCTCCTCAGAGTAACCCCCATGGTTTTCCTTTACTCTTTGAACAAGAGCTCCTGGACTTCTGTGAAGATGTTTTAGGTTTGAAACTTTAATCGCTAAAAGATATTTCCATTTTTTTCTAATTAAATTGAGTCATCAACTATGTCCTGGTTCCACAATTTAATGCCAGTCAAAAAAGAGAAAAGCACCACCTGGTTCTACATATTTCATTGAAGGTTCTTGAGTAATCCCAATGGCCCTAGTCCTTTGTGATTCATAAAGCCGTTCTCCACTCCTTTCCCCTTTGGAAAAGCTGACAGCATAGCCTCTAGGTCCCAGTGCCTTCAAACTAATCTCTGCTTCTATTTTCCTTCATATTTAGGAGCCTCCACTAACTCACTGTTCTGATAGAGGAGAAGGGGGACACAGCAGAAGCTGTTTTCTCCAAACCTTTGGTGTTAATCTGAGAGGATCCGCAGGTCACAGTGGATGGATTTCAGGCTCATACGCTCACCAGAAGCTTTGGAACCCAAAGTCCAGTTCTCGTACAAGTAAACCAGCGTATGTGGCATCCACATTTCTCCAAGGGCTGTCAAAACAGGGAACCTCGACCTTCTTTGAAAAGCTGGATGGAAGGTTCAGTGATAGAGGATCCATTGTGGAGGTCAGAAGTCAGTGACCAAAGTTCAAAGTGCCCAGAGCTTTCCCAACTGCTATGAATGCCAGTTTCTCCACGCCTCCTGTGCCCTCCTCCTCTGCTCCACGGAACACGGGAGTCAGGACACCCCGAAGATAGTTGGGGTGGCTGTGGCTGGTACACAGGTCCTGCCTGGCCATGGAGGTCACAGCACCAAGCCCCGGGGGCTCCTGGTCTGTAACAGACGCGCAAAATGTCCCTCAAGTGCCTTCCGCCATGGCGTCTGTCCTTCCATTCAGTGGTCACCAGTGTCTGTGTTATAGCGGCTCAGGCCTGGTGCGGCGGCGTTCTCGCCCCAGCTAGCGGCCCGTCTCCCAGGATTCACTTCTCCTCAGGTGCCGAGTCAGGGATGGACACAAGGGAAACGCGTGCCGGCCTGGGAGGTGGAGGTGAAGCTCACCTTGATGTCCTGGAGGTGGCTGGGGACCCGGCGTCACTGCCACCTGCCCACAGTGGCGGCACATGTGCAGCTGTGGGCGGCACCGGGGCCTAAGCTCCCACCAGGTCTCCTTCCAGAACATCTCCAGGCGGGGCCAAGGGTGCGTACAGCTTCAGGCCCGCAGGCGCCAGCTTCGGTCTGATGGAGGCAGTGAGACTCAGACACAGGGTCCAGCTTGTTCCCACGAGTTACAGTTAATCCCTGCAGGGTCGAGTTTGTCCCTGTTCTCACCCACTTCACCCCACTAACCAGGTCTCAGCCTCACCCGCTCCCAGCTCTGGTTCCTATAGTAAATCCTCTACTCCTTTCAGCCCTGCTTTTCTACTTCTGGGGGCGTATCCACAGGAAACAAAGCCAGCATCTCAAAGAGGCACCTGCACCCCCATGCTCATTGCAGCATGACTCACAATAGCCCAGACGTGGAAGCAACCCGAGTGTCTGCTGACAGAGGAGTGGGTAAAGAAGATGTGCTGTGTATGTACGAGGGAATAATACTCGACCGTAAACGAGAATGACATTCTGCCATTTGCAGCAACATGGATGCACCTGGAGGACATAATGGCAAATGAAACAAGCCAGACAGGGAAAGATGAATACTCTACCATGCCACTTGTATGTAGGACCTAAAAAGGTAAAACTCATAGAACCAGGAAGCAAAAACAGTGGTAGCAGGGGCTGGGGAGGTGGGGGTGGGATGGGGAAATGTTGGTTAAGGGCACAAACTTTCAGTTTAAGATGAATAAGTTCTGGGGATATAACATATAACCTGGTGACTATAGTTAATAATACCATCTTCTATGCTTGAACGGGCTTCCCAGGTGGCACCAGTGGTAAGGAATCTGCCTGCCAATGCAGGAGACACAAGAGGCGAGGGTTCGATCCCTGGGTCAGGAAGATCCCCCAAAGGAGCAAATGGCAATCCACTCCAGTATTCTTACCTGTAAAATCCCATGGACAGAGGAGCCTGGCAGGCTGCAGTACACGGGGTCACAAAGAGTCCCACACAACTGAGGGACTGAGCACGTGCTCATATGCTTGAAACCTGCCAGGAGGGTGGACCGTAAATGTTCTCACCATGCACACACACAAAGGTAACTATGTGAGACGTCGATTAGCTTGACTACGGTGCTCATTTCAGAAAGTATACACTCATAAAATCATCACGCTGTGCACCTTGAATATATACATTTTGTTTGTCAGTTATACCTCAATAAATCCGGGAACGGTTTTAACTTTTAAAAAACTGCAGCAAATGTGTCTTTCTGGTGGGAGATGTTGACAGTGGGGGAGGCTATGTACACATGAGTAGGGGTGAGGAATGTATGAAAATTTCTATATCTTCTGCTAATTTGCTGTGAACCTAAATATAAAGTCTATTTTCACAAAAAAAAGAAAAGAAAAGCAAAAGAAGCTTCCTAGTGCCTCGAAAATGCGATGTGAGAGCTACAGTCTCGGGACGAGGAAAGGTAAACAGCACAGTCCTTAAAGCACGGGTTCCGCCACACACACTGCTGAATGGCCAGGAGGCAGGCAGCTCACGTCAGCGGCCGCAGGGAGAGGGGGACCAAGTGACTCGCAGGGATGCTCGGAATAACACACCCAAAGTGCTGAGAACACCGCCTGACATACACTCGGGGCTCGGTGTGCTTGCTATTATTATAATTCTGCATTTTAACCCAACAAATAGCATTTGAGCAATTAACCATCTACCCTCTGAGAGAATGATCATAAAAGGGCTTATTTGCCAAGAGAACCTCGAGAGAAAGCTGCAAGGCTGAATTCAAGCAACCCCTCACTTGAGGGGCCCTTCCTCAACCCAGGCTGAGTTTCCCATCGTTTCCTCTTTGCTACGTCTTTTTTTTTTCTTTATAGCTTTTATTTCTCCAGGCCAGAATGCTGGAGGGGGTAGCTGTTCCCTTCTCCAGAGGATCTTCCCAACCCAGCAATAGAACCAAGGTCTCCTGCATTGCAGGTGGATTCTTTACCAGCTGAGCTACCAGGGAAGCTCATGTTTAAATAAATAAAACTTATTTAATCTACTAAGTTTTTTAAATGAAGTAGTTTATTTTATTTTTAACTTGTTATTTTATGTTCGACTATAGTTGAATCGGGGCTTCCCAGGTGGCGCTAGTGGTAAAGAATCCGCCTCCCAGTGCAGGAGATGCAAGAGATGTGGGTTTGATCCCTGGGTTGGGAAGATCCCCTGGAGAAGGGCATGGCAACCCACTCCAGTATGCTCGCCTGGAGAATCCCATGGACAGAGGAGCCTGGCAGGTTACAGTCCATGGCGTCGCAGAGAGTCAGACACGACTGAGAGACTAAGCAACAAACAAGTACTGCAAATGCTCCCCGACCCCCATCACTCAGGATGCTGGCGCTGGACCCGGGAAAGGGTGGCACAGCAGTGGCCTCACTGCCTGTAGGGCTTACCCAAGAGCATTCCGAGGGACCTGTGCCAAACTCCTGTCCACGTCCATGCGAGTGCGTGTCGAATGCAGCCTGGTGCATGTTTGGCTGCAAGGGAGCAAGGGAAATAGGGTTTCAGCTTTGCAGGCTCTGAGATCAGAAAGGCACCCCTGGAAAGAGATGGAACTGGTTGGTAAGTGCCAGTCGACCCACCCAACAAAAACCCAGAAGCGTTTCTTATCCTCTAATGGACTAGGAACCTCAACCACTGGAAAGGGCCAAGCAGCCTTGAGAAACACTATTTATAGTAGGACTGAGCAAGACAAAGATTTTTTTTTTTGACATTTATTTATTTATTTGGCTGCACTGGGTCTTAGTGGCATCATGCTGGGTCTTCAGTCTTCACTGCAGCATGTGGGATCCACTTCCGTGACCAGGGATCAAACCCCAGCCCCCTGCATTGGGAGCAGAGTCTTAGCCACTGGACCACCAGAGATGTCCCAAGATTTTGTTTTAAATTTACTTTCAGATTCTCTTAGGTTTTGGTTAAGCTCTTGAAAATTATCTGCCTCCCCCAACACTGAATCTGCCTCTTACAGACACTCCTGAAATCACAGCCTGATTGTGTAGGCATCTGAATGTTTTTTTAGGAAAGTTTTCATGTTTAAAATTTTTAAATTTATTTTATTTTTATTTAAAAATTTTTAATGTGTAATATATCTACTTTTTGATTTGCTTTTTGATTGTGCTAGATCTGTGCTGCTGTGTGACGGCTCTCTCTGGTTGTGGCAAGCGGAGGCGACGCCCTAGCTGTGGCGCACAGGCTTCTCATCGCGTGGCTTCTCTACGTGCCCAGCACAGGCTCTAGGAGCATGGGCTTCAGTAGCGGCAGCATGCGGGCTCAGTAGTTGTGGCACACGAGCTAAGCTGCCAGGCAGCATGTGGGATCTTCCCAGACTAGGGATCAGACTCGTGCCCTGTCCCCTGCACTGGCAGGTGGATCCCTACCGCACCATCACGGAAGTCCAGGAAGGTTCTCAAAGGTGCACCAGAACCTAAACACGTTGAGAAGCACTGTGCTGAGGGCAGTGGGGTTCACTTAGGACACCCCTGAGCCTGCACGGAGGCAGGGACTGTATGGGCTGGTGGCCACTGTGAAGGTAGATACCCCCAAGTGTGTGGTCCTGTGGGAGCCCCCAGCCCCCTCCACCCCAGGGTCCCTTACTTATTGACCCTTATCAGCTACATGTGGGTGTACATCATGGTCACCTGCAGCATTTGTTCACATACAGAATTCTGGTCCCCACCCTAACCCAGATCTACTTAGAGAAACCAGTTTGACCAGATAGCCACATTTTTAACACACTTGATGACTGATTTAGATATACACCAAATTTGGGGACCAAGCACAGAGAAGTCTGTGCTTTGTTTCTTCTAGGTCCTGGTTTCCTCTCCTGGTACACCCTGCCCCATTCTGACTGCCATCCCGGTGACTCAGGACAGTCAGGGTACCTGCCAGGGACAGGTGAGCGCTAGTCAGCCACTCAGTGACCCATGGGGCCAGTGCCCAGCGTGTGCACAGGCTCCTTATCTGGAAAAATGAAGGCTATCACTCATAGGAGGCACCAAGGAGGAATGACTCACATCAAGAACCTTGAAATCTGCAGATAAAAGGCAGCACCGATTCCCCACTGGAACTGCAGTCACACAGACCACTCTCCTAGGTGGGCATGAGGTGCTTGCAGACCATCTGTGTGAAAACACCTGCCACTCCACAGTCAACCCGGCTGTGCCCTTCACCATCAAAGTCACCATCCCCACTGGGTGTTAGTCACTCAGTCATGTCCGACTCTGTGTGACCCCATGGACTGCAGCCCAGCAGGCTCCACTGTCCGTGGAATTCTCCAGGCAAGAATATTGGAGTGAGTAGCCATGCCCTCCTCCAGGGGATCTTCCCGACCCAGGAACTGAACCCAGGTCACCATCCCTACACCACGCTGCAAGGACACACTGTTGTGTGAGGACCACTGCAGGGCATTTCTTCCTGAGTTTCACTCCAAATGTTTCTGCCTGGGATCAGCCCCAGCCGTGGGACCTGCTGGTTGCATTGACTGCTGTCATCATGCCCCCATGGACCTTACACTCTCTTTATTGCACTGAACAGCAGTCAGCACGCCAAGGGGTGAAGGGCACCGGATGACGCCCTCGCCAGGCGGCCAGATGTCGCCATGGGGCCAGCGGCTTTTACCCTGCGGCTGCTGAATTTCACGTATATCATATTTATCAGCGGGAACGTTGTCAGTTTTATAAATGGAAACTGAACGACCATAAATCATTCTGTGGGGAGGTAACCGTGGGGGACGAGGGGTAGGTCTGTTTGTCAGCCTGCCAGCCAGGTGTGTTCGTCCAGCAAGCGCGCAAATCTGCAGAGTGACGACCCCCATCCTGACCCCTGGTGCAGCTGCTGCCCACCATTCTTTCTGCTGGGAGACACACCCTGGCAGGCGGGGCAGAAGACATTCGCCAGCCTTGAAAGCTTCGTTGGCCTGTTTATAAGATATTCTTTTATTTCCCAGTTCTTTCCACAATGTCAAGGTCACAGGATCAGAGTAACCAAACATGTCTCAGAGCCTAAACATATACACAAGTATTACTTGTTTGGTCTCCTACTTTGGGGTTATCCTGGTGGCTCAGACAGTAAAGAATCCACCAGCAAAGCAGGAGATTCAGGTTTGATCCCTGAGTTGGGAAGATACCCTGAAGAAGGAAATGGCAACCCACTCCAGTATTCTTGCCTGGAGAGTCCCATGGACAGAGGAGCCTGGCAGGTTACATACAGTCCGTGGGATTGCAAAGAGTCGGACATAACTGAGCAACAAACACTTTCACACTTTTACCTTACCTGCCTTCCATGCCCATCATTTCAAGCTGATTTCCTTGAGGTCTAGTCTAACTTCTTCAAGTTTATATTTTATTTTCTGGCCTCACTGTGCAGCATGTGGGATCATAGTTCCCCGACCAGGGATTGAACCCACGCCCTCTGCAGAGGAAGCACGGCGTCTTGACCACTGGACGGCTAGGGAAGTCCCAGGTTGAGACGATACTGCATGACTGACGGATTACACCCACCTCTGAGCATTTACCGTGTATACACAGCACAGGGACCTTCGGGAAGCCCTGGTCTGGTGGATCCTATGATTAGCCCCATTTTCAGATGGGAAACTGAGGATCAAAAAGGTCAAGTAACTTGCTGGGGTTTCCCCAGCCAGTTAGTGGCAGAGCCAGAGTTAGAAATTGTATTCAGTCTGTTTTCAAATTGAGATTGTTACGATAGGATGACAAGGGCTTCAGTAGATGGGGCCAAGGGCAAGGATCCCCAGAAAACATTCCAAAGTCGGGAGCTTCAATCCAACACCACTTTGTTGTGACAGGTTTTTCAAGGGCAGAGAATGTCAGGGAGTAAAAGACAGTCGAGAAAACAGCCTTCTTTCACTCTTCCCAAACAAGTTGTGCTTCTTTCTGAGCTATGTAGAAAGCATTTATAAAATTAATAAGCTGTTAGATTTTGAAGGGGCTATATTTTTTGCTATGAATTCCTGGGGGTCTTTGTCCTGTAGTTATTGAAATTTTCTTGGCTTTACGCATGATCAAGTTTTGTAATTAGTTTTCCGATCACGTAAAAGAGTGAATGAACTCCTAAACATTCCTCACTCAAAGCTGTCTCTTCTTTCTCTCTAGATGTAATGTTGTCTTGAGTCTCACCGAGAAGAATAATATAATCAGTTTTTTCAAATTTTTTTAAAAAGAAAGCTGTCGTTCCCTTGGAGGCTCTCAGACTTGGGCGTGAGTCCGTGTTACCTGCAGGGCTTGTTTGAGCCAGACTGCCAGGCCCGACTCACAATCTTCCGATTGAGCAGGTCTGGGCTGTAGCCTGGTGCAGGGCCGAGACTCTCACTTGGGCACCAGGTCACGGCTGCTCAGGGCTGCCCAACAAACAGGGTCCCAGCCTCTGCTCTTCCCACCCCCTCACTCATACCCCTCCTTCATCCACACTCCCTGGGGGGTTGGCCCCCAGTGCGGGTTGGACAGTCACTGTCACCTGCAGCCGTCATCCATCCCAGGGGTCGCTGACAGCACGGGAGGGAGCAGATGGCTCCTGACCCCGTGGAACACACCGGGATGGCGGCATTTCAGGTGTCAGGCCTGCCTCTAGGCCACCTGGGTTTTCCCAGTCCCTTGAGTCACATTCCGTGGGGTCCACATTTCTTCCACCTTCACACAGACTAAGCTCCGCATTACATGCTTAAGGCTACTGACCCAGATTCTCCTTTCAAGAAAAAGGCACAATCAGGCACGTGTCAGACAAAAAGGCAAGTACAGGAAGCAGCTTCTGGGAGGTGGTGTGCTGTTGGCGCAGCTGAGAGGAATGGCAAATTCCCGGCTCCGGGCTGGTCCTGCCCACGTCAGGCTCAGGTTTCTGCATGGGCAGCGACAGCAGCGGTGGCTTTTCTCCCCTTCTCTTCTCTCCAACCGAGTCCTGCGCTGCTTTCAAGTTACTCCTTGGGACGGACCCTGGACCTCTCTCAACCCACGCCCTCCTTTCATCTGCTCCGTCCGTCCCCACACCCTCCTCTGCCTCAACGTGACCTTTCCTCACCCAGACTCCATTCTGGTCCCTTGCTGGCTGCTGGTCACGTAGGCGGGATGCACTCTGGGGAGCTCTGGGCTTCACCCCACCTCCTGCAGCTCCTCTGAGCCCAGGCTGAGTTGGGCCCAGGAAAGGCACCAGGGAGGGCTTCAGACGGTAAAGAATCCTCCTGCAATGCAGAAGACCGGGGTTCAATTCTCGGGTTGGGAAGATCCTCTGGAGGAGGGCACATGGAAACCCACTACAATATTCTTGCCTGGAGAATCCCCATGGAGGGAGGGCTGCAGTCCATGGGGTCACAAAGAGTCAAACACGACTGAGCAACTAAGCACAGCAAGGTGCCCAGGAAGCCTCCTGAACCATCAGGGTTCCCAAGAGCGTCAGCTGCAGAATCAGAGAGAGTGGAGATGACAGCATGCAGAGGGCACAGCAGGAAATGAGGCCCAGGAGACGCTGCTCCTCTGGCAGCTCCGAAGGGCCCCAGCACCCCAGGGCAGAGGAACGGATTTACACAGGCACTGCAGGCTCCCAGGGCTACCACCTGTCCTCCCGTGAGCAGAACCAGAATCCAAGCCAAAAAGGGGAGTGAGGAGTGAGGAGTGACTGTCTTTTCCTTCCAGGCCTCCCCAGCCCGGCCACAGAGAAGGGCCGGTCAGACATGGGTCTTTCCCGGGCAGGTCAGAGAAGGGGCAGTCCTGCCCACACAAGCAGCAGCATCAGCCTGGGTTGACCCACCGGCCACCTCTGCCACCCCACAGAGATGCTCAGACCCTCCCCCACCTGGCGAAGGGCTAGGTTGCTGTGGGCTGACCACTGTTATCAGGCCAAGTCAGGAACACAGGGGCCTGGCAGCTTAACCACAGTGGGGTCGACCGACCAGACATCCAGGAGCTGAATCCTTAAAAGCACACTGCTCAGAGCCAGCCCCCCACGTACGTACATTCCCAACACAGCACAGGGCCCACATTCAAGTGCCTGCATTTCAGTCCAGCTGTCAGCATTGTAGGAGGCCAACAGGCCCCCACTGCTTGGGAAGATGGCCTAGGGTCCAAGGGAAATCTTATCAAGATAGTTTTTGCCTGAAAGGGTCCAGGCCCTGGTCTAGGATTAGGGGTTCCCACTCTAGGACCCTGGCTGTTTGTACCCACCTGCTGCCGACCCCCTCAGGGTCCTTCTGAAGGGCTGGCCATGCCCACACTGAGCACCTAAATTCTGCCCTGACCCCAAGTAGTTCCTGTTCAGTCACTCAGTCGTGTCCAACTCTTTGTTCCCCCATGGACTGCGGCATGCAAGTCTTCCCTGTCCATCACTATCTCCCAGAGTTTGCTCAAACTCATGTCCATTGAGTCAATGATGCCATCCAACCATCTCATCCTCTGTCACCCTCTTCTCCTCCTGCCCTCGATCTTTCCCAGCATCAGGGTCATTTCCAACGAGTCGGCTCTTCACATCAGGTAGCCAAGTATTGCGCCTCAGCTTCAGCATCAGTCCTTCCAGTGGAAATTCAGGGTTGATTTCTGAGTGGCCACAGACAAGTTCACAACCCTGAGTCAGACTGGGCACAGACCAGCCCACCAGAATGAAACCTACAGGACAAGCCCATCATCAGGGGATGAGTTAGTAAATGTAAGTGTATCCACACCACAGAAGCCTACATCATCATTAGGGGGAAAAAAAAGGACAGATACAAAATGAACTCCAAAATGCATTGTCATGTGGAAAGAGCTGGCTGCAGAACAATGTAATGTATGCGGAGCGGACAAAGAGGGTAGTCGCACATATTTCCATATTATCTCTGATTTTACAGGAAACTCATATCATGGGCTGTCTCTGAGATGCACAGGGAAAAGACAGGAAGAAATTCTTTCAATCTGTACCCTTTTGAATTTCAATTGTGGGAATATGTTAGCTCTTCACTAAAAACTTTCAAGTTAAAAAAGTCAGGAAGGGATAAATTAGGAGTTTGGGATTAGCAGATACAAACTATTATATATATAAAAAAAATAAAGAGAAAGATCCTATTGTATAGCACAGGGAACTAAACAAAGTATCTTGTAATAAATATAACAGAAAAGAATCTGAAAAAGACTGTATATATATGAAACTGAATCACGTTGTTGTACCCCAGAAACTATCACAACATTTTAAACCAACTATGCTTCAATTAAAGAGAAACGATGACTCTGAGATGTGCAGTGTTAGTCTGGACGACTGGATTGACTAAAAATAATGGAGCCAGGAAAGAAAGGGAAGCGTTTGGGAAGAGAAAATAAGTTTAAACTTCAACTATTGAGGTGGAAATGCAAGAAATATCCAAATTAAGATGTTTAGCAGAAAACTGAAGACATGTCAAGAGAGCTCACAAGACAACATGGTATGAAAAGCAGAGACTTGGGGCCACGATTTCAGAAGCTGTGGGACTGGATGATGGGCTGGTCTTCAAGTGAAGGGCCAGAAACCTAACTCCACCTACCTTAAAATATAAAGGGGGGAGGGAATCTATTAGAATAAGTTACTGTGAAATCCAAGGAAAGGCACAGATAGGGCTGAACCTAGGCCCTGAAAACACATCGTCAGAATGCTGAGCCGGGAAAGGTAGGTCCTATTACATAAGTTCAGGAAAGAATAAGGGAATTGTTCCTTAGCTCTAGTCCCAGGGCACGAGTGCACAACCACGCAGAAAGTTTCAGAGGCACCCCTATCACTGGCTGTGCATCTCACACCAGCGCCACACCTGCGCTCTGAAACCAGCCACAACTGACGCACAGATCAGCTAATCCCCAAATCCAAGCTTCCCGTAGCTGTACACGACAGTGCTTGTGTGGTTGAACAAGCAACATGGTTCTCCCAGGCGAGCGAGTGATAAAGTCGACGCACACACAGAACACGCATGACGCGCCCTCTCCCTACCGTGCTTCTGCAGCTCCGGCCACCTTCCCGCTCGCCGCCAGCCACGGACGGTCCTGGCCACTCATCCACGAGTTGCTCCCTGGCTGCTCCAGGCTCCCACAGTCCACAGAGCTCTAGTCCCAGGATTCCTAACGATGTAAAGAAGAGACATGGAGGAGTCTATCAATTCATTTAGAGCACACGCTCAACAGAGTGGAAAAGAGGACAAGGCCCTAAAAATCGTGCACCCTGCCCATAATTCACATCCTTCTCATGAGGGGTGCTGCCTGTGACCCTTTGCCTTGAATCTGGGCTGGTTTACAACTGTTCTAACCAACAGAGTTCAGCAGAGGAGGGCTCGTGTGGCTTCTGAGGCCAGGTTAGAAAACACCATGAAACTGGAAGCTGGCCTTCAGATGCTCGATTTGGGCGAAACCAGATACCACGTCACAAGTCCGACAGCGCTGCATCTCCGGTGCTGATACCCCGGGTACCAGCCTGGAAAAGAACCACACACAGCTCCCGGCCCCTGACAGCCAGTGTCCACCACCCGCCACGCGAGTGAGCCACATTGAGCATCTAGCCCCATCGAGACTTCAGGTATCTGGCCTCGACAACACACAGGCCACCTCAAGCAAGAGCTTCCCCCTAGTCCTTCCCAAATTCTTATTCCACAAAATCATGAGGAGAGTTATAGGGCTGGTGGTTTGTTTTTTTTTTAATTAAAGTAAGTTGATGTACAATATTACATAAGTTACAGGTGTACAATATGGGGAGTCCCAATTTGTAAGTGTTATACTCCAGTATGATTATTATAAAATATTGGCTACAGTCCCTGTGTTGTGCGAGTTACCCTGCGGCTTATTTTATACATAAGCGTTTGTACCTGTTGGTCCCCTTCCCCTCTGTTGCCCTCCTCCCTTCCTTCTCCCCACTCGGAACCACTAGCTTGTTCTCTCTGTTTGTGTATCTGCTGCTTTTTTGTTAGTCACTAGTTTGTCGTATTTTGTCAGTTTGGGGGCTGGGGAGGGGGAACGCTGTAGTTGTGGCATACAGACCTCTTTAGTTGTGGACCCTGGGCTTCGTTGCTCCACACTATGCGGGATCTTAGTTCCCTGAGCAGGGATCAAACCTGTGTCCCCTGCAGCGGAAGGCAGACTCTTAACCACTGGACCACCAGGGAAGTCCCTGTTGTATTTTGCCGTAAGTTACTAAGTTTTAGGGGTGGTTTGTTACACAGCTACAGTAACAAACAGATTTTGGCGCTGGAGGTGAGGTGCTCAATATGAAAACAGGTCTTAGACGTGCGGGACTGGCTTTGGGACTGAGCCAAACAAAGCTCAGAGCTCAGGGGACTGGAGGAGACTTAATAATAGCCTGATGGACCTCAAAACAGGCTGTCAGTGGTGGCTTAAAAGGAGAATGAGGGAAATGCTCTTGGGAAAAGAAGGAAAGCAGACGCTTGTTGAAAGGGGCAAAAAGTTCAGCAAAATTCTGTGCCTCCCATTTTCCAGTTTTTATTTTATTTTTTTAAAATGTATTTGGCTGCTCTAGGTCTTCTTGCAGCACGTGGGATCTGATCCCTGACCAGGGATCGAAATCTAGCCCCTTGGATTGGGAGCTCAGAGTCTTAGCCACTGAACTACCAGGGAAGTCCCCTATTTTTAAAACAGGAGTATCTATAAGCATCTGTAAGTTTCTATAAGATATCTATAGATATCTATATCTATAAATATCTATATTATATATATGTACCTATTATAGATATCTATAAGTATCTATAAGTTATCCCATGCCTAACACAGTAGTTTAAGTGAGTGGAAAGCAAGTCACATGACTCTTTAATTCACAGATCTTCAGAGAGGCACTGTACTCAAGAAAGATCATTCGTAAAACCTCTTCTGGTTGGGGACCCAGCTTAGATGGCAGGACCCAGCCTTGGACTCTGATGCTGTAACGGTATGAGATTTTAGTGGGTCAAGAGACTTCAGTGGATTCTTGGGAGAAGAAAAGCACTTTGCATGTAGGATAAATGTAAATAATTCATGACCAGAGGATGGACTATGGTCATTTGAAAACATGGTCCCAAAATTTTTGGCACTGCTCTCATTGAGAAGTGGGGCCTACTTCCCCCTCCCCTTGAATCTGGGCCGGCTGATACAGATTCAGTAGTGCAGTCGTGAACCAATAGAGTAGCGGAATTGTGAGAGTGACCTTGTGTGACTTCTGGTGTTAGGACACTGCCTCTGGGTGAAGCCAGCTATCGTGACCCCCTGAACCTGCCAGGTGGAGAGGTCAGGTGGGGGTCTTCCAGCAGACAGACCCAGCTGAACTTTCAGAGAAGTCAGCAGTAGCTTCCCAGAGCTGTTATGACCGTTAAATAAGTTAACATATGGGAAACATCCCTGAAACGTGCCTGGTACATCCTAAGTGCTGTATGAGTGGGTGTTGTTATTACTTATCATGGTGGAAAATCAACAGAAAATGCCTAATCAGAAAAGAAAGAACATGTAGCCATTTAATGATTTCTAGTCTATGAGGTCGCACAGAGTCGGACACGACTGAAGAGACAGCAGCAGTAGCAGCAGCAGCAGACAGGGATGTAAATACCAAAGTAATTAGGTAACAATGGTTGCCTTTGAGGAAAAGGGAGGGAAAGAAGAAATAAGAAATTGCTTACCCCTTCCAACAAAGCGGTAGAAGTGGGAGATTCTTATGTGCATTATAACTTGAGAAAAATTAAAATTAATAATAAAGAAAGATGAAAGTGAGAAGATGTCAAGTCACGGATAAGGAAAATAGCCACTGTAGTTCCTGGATGGTGGGAAGTCAAATGGTTCTATGATGTTAGAAACGGAAGGTAGAGATCAAAATACCGAGTTCCAGCAGCACATAGAAGGTGTCCACAGAAGGCAAGACTTGCTGATTTTTGCTTAATCTAAGACACAGTATTATGTTTTTAATCAGAAAGAAACATAACAGTTGGGCTTAGCAATGTCCATACTGCTGCAGCGCAATATTCACTATTATTTAATGCATTACTCTAGTCCTCTCTCTCTCCTATTGATTTTGGCACGCTAAATAATCTGTGAATACTCATAGGCACCAGGTACCTTTTTGTTTTTCCAAATTAAACCACTGAATATGAGAACATCAAATAAAGTTGGGGGTTTAAAGCAAACTTATTCTATTAAAGTTCCCCTTTGGTCAACACTGCCATTCTCTTACAACTTTTACCTTCTAGGTAGTTTGGTTCTTACCAGTTAAAACAATCAATTGCCTAAAAACTTTTAGTAAGAAAAAAAAGAAAAAGAAACAAAAGCTAACCAAATCAGCTAGAATATGGAATCACTTCATATAAAAATAATATTATAAGGTAGTCTGACAAAAATATATAAAAATATGTCTCAGATTTTTAAAGAGAGAAATAAACTCATAACTTTAATTGAAAATGAAAAATAAAGTATAAAACAAATGTGTAGAAATTTAAAAAATGGATCTATTTTTTAAAAGAAACCACTAGAAATCTTAAAAGTGAAAAATACAACCATCGACATAAAATATTCAACAAGTGGAATATGCTCAACACACAACATGGTCAAAGATAAAGTCAGTGAACTGAAAAATAATTTTGAGGAATTAACTCAGAATGCAGTACAGAGAGGCAATAATGAGAACTAAAGAGACTTGGAAATAAAATGGAGAGAGTCAAAGAAACATGTTAACAAGAGTTCCAAAATACACAAAAGAATGAATGGCATGATAAAGAAGAAACATTTTTAAAAATAGCACAGATACTTTGTGAAGATTAAAGAAATGTGTTCTCTGTGCATGTTGAGTATCAAGCAGGACAATTTTTTAAAATAAATTTCACACAGTGAAACTTGAGAGCATTAAGGATAAAGGGACAATAGTAGAAGAAAAGATAGAAGAAAAAAAAAGATACATTATCTACCGAGAAATTTCAACAGACTTACCGTAACAGTAAATGCCAGGGTAATAAGGTAACAGTGTCAAAGGGCTCAAAGACATGTCTGCGTAAGTGAAGTCACTCAGTCGTGCCCGACTCTTTGTGACCCCATGGATAGTAGCCTGCACCAAGCTCCTCCATCCATGGGATTTCCAAGGCAAGAGTACTGGAGTGGGTTGCCATTTCCTTCTCCAGGGAGTCTTCCCAACCCAGGGATCGAACCCGGGTCTCTCACATTGCAGACAGACGCTTGTCTGCATAGGTACTATTAATATCTCTTGAGGAGTCAACTGAGACACTACTAGCTTAAGCAATTTTCTCAAGATTCCACAGGTGGGATTTAAACCCAGAAGCCTTAGCTCCAAAATTCTTAGTGATGGAACTGCCCTGCATTTATAGGAACATAATAATAGAACAATTATTAACAGAATAATAGAGCATAATAAAGGAACAATTCACCAAGCAACAACTAAATGTTTAACAACAGGAAATGAGAAAATTATGGTATGGTCACAAAATAGAGGGCTCCCCTGGTGGCTCAGATGGTACAGCGTCTGCCTGCAACGCAGGAGACCCAGGTTCGATCCCTGGGTCGGGAAGATCCCCTGGAGAAGGAAATGGCGATCCACTCCAGTATTCTTGCCTGGAAAATCCCATGGATAGAGGAGCCTGGTAGGCTACAGTCCATGTGGTCGCAAAGAGTCGGACACGACTGAGCGACTTCACTTTCACTTTTACATAACAGATGACTGAACACCAATTAAAATGAATAAAATGTGCCTACACCCATGCACATGGATACATCTCTAAAATATAATGTACCCTCTGCCAGAAACATGCATCTGGACCTCTGAACCCTTCAGCTAAAGAAGCACTGAAAGGCTGATAAGAATCATTAATGCTGAGGTTCAATACTTCTCTTCTGAAAAATTTCCTCCAGGGAAATTTACCTATGTTACATCTTTTCAACAACTTTGAGATTTGAAGGAGAGAAAGAAATAATAGAGTCTATTGTTTAGACAACAGAGAATGTTTAAGGCCTCAAGTTTAATAGGGTAACAATCTAATCATACCTCTAGAAGTAATGTGAACAAATGAAACTCACAGTTAATTCAAAATCCACATGATCCTTTTTATAACTGACCTCTTCTCAGTCTTGATTAGAATCACTTTTATATAATTTGTGATTGATCCTCTTCAGTTGACTTATGACAGAGATGCAACAGATTATCTTATAGTTGTCAGGAACAAGGGAAAGTGAAATTTGAGAGTGAAGTTAAAATTATTCCTAAGGACTTAACGTGAGCTCAGTAGCTTGTGAAAGTGAAGTCGCTCAGTCGTGTCCAACTCTTTGTGACCCCATGGACTGTAGCCTACCAGGCTCCTCCCTCCATGGGATTCTCCAGGCAAGAGTACTGGAGTGGGTTGCCATTTTTGTCCACCTCTTTTTGGCCCCATGGACTGTAGCCCACCAGGCTCCTCTGTCCATGGAATTCTCCAGGCCAGAATACGGGAGTGGGTTGCCATTTCCTCCTCCAGGGGATCGTCCCAACCCAGGGATCAAACCCGAGTCTCCTGCATCTCCTACACTGACAGGCAGATTCTTTATTACTGTGCCACCTGGGAAGCCCAAAGGACTTGTATTAGGAAGCTAAAAACGCTTGACAGCAACCATCCATAAGATGATCTTACATTGAGAGACAGTCCTTAGAATCTCAAATATTTGTTTAAAATGAATAATTTTGGCATGATATCCCAATTGTCCCAAGGACAGGCAACCAATGCAAATACAGTAGCTTTTCCCCAACTATTCAATGACTAGACAAATAAATACTAAACTTTGAACTTAGAAAGGGAGTTTTACGTTTGGATGGCTGAGACTAGTTTATCAGCAGTCTAACTGGTCTTCCTGTCTGGAATCTTGTTTCTCTCAAGTCTGTGCTAAAATACAAGGGCTAAATGACACATGTATTTATGACATGTTCTCCTCACATCACATGCCCCAAATAATGTCGGTCTTCTCAGTTAGACTCAAAGTTTAGTCATGGCAGGGACTGCTTTATTCATCTTGAGCTAGTGTTTATGCTTGATTCAAAAAGTGTTTGCTTGTAAAGCAATTATCCTTCAATTTAAAAAAATGAATTTTTTTAAAAAAAGCATTTGCTAAGCAAAACTCGGAGAAGGCAATGGCACTCCACTCCAGTACGCTTGCCTGAAAATTCCATGGACAGAGGAGCCTGGTGGGCTGCAGTCCATGGGGTCGCTAAGAGTCGGACAGGACTGAGTGACTTCACTTTCACTTTTCACTTTCATGCATTGGAGAAGGAAATGGCAACCCACTCCAGTGTTCTTGCCTGGAGAATCCCAGGGACGGCAGAGCCTGGTGGGCTGCCGTCTATGGGGTCGCACAGAGTCGGTCACGACTGAAGTGACTTAGCAGCAAGCAAAACTCAAAGAACTGGTGATAATGTAACGCTAGAGGGCGCTAGTAGGTGGTGTCGGGTTTTCTTTTTGAGCTGAATTTTTAGAATCCCTGAATATTTGAGAAAAGAAATTCAAGAGCACAGGGCATTTAGGCCACAGAAGCAAGCTTACTAATTGACACACTCACACAGGGACCTGGGAAGAGATACCCCAGGCGCACTACCCAAAGAGCCTCCTGTGAAATCTTGCTGTTAATAAAAAGTCCCTCTCTGAGAAATCCCTTTCTGCAAGATGTGAGAACCCAAGGTTGAATTTATGACATTTTATGGGGTCAGTAACTCTTTCCAGTTTTAGAATCTGCCCTTTATGAAAAGATACACCTAAATTGTTCCCTGGTGAAATTACAAGACAATTATGCACAGACCTAAAATAATCTGAGTATGAAAGTTTCTTACACTTTAATGTAAGGAAAGCTCATATAATTTTTTTATATGAGGAACCTAAGCAGAAGTGATTTAAAAACATTTGTTGACATATGAAAGTTTTAAAATTTGACTTTGGTGCCAAGAAGACATCTAGCTACACCAATATCTAAATTCTCTAAATATTTCCTGGGAAATGTAAAGCCTAGATAATTAATGAATTACTCTACTCATATGTACTCAGGGATTAAGTGTTATGTGGATCAACTTTTAAATCCCTTTCGGAAACAGAGGATTTTAATTGTTTTTTTTTTTAATTGTGGGTGGGCTAAGTAACCAGGGAACGATTCAATTTAGCAAATAGTTATCATATGCCCCCTATGGACCAGGCACAGGTTTAGGTATTAAGCAGCCTGTGTTAAAATAAAATGAATTATTTTTTAGCTACAAAAATACTCCTGGTGCATCACTGGAAAATTAAGAAAGTGAGTAAGAGCACCCATAATACAACCATCCAACAATAGCTGCTATACATGCTTTGATGTGCTTCAACCTAAATTTCTTCCCTGACATTCCTTTAAAATCTAAGTTTTTAAACTTCATTATAAACAATTTGCTTTTTCCATCTAGCATTTTGACAAAATTTTTCTCAGGTAACTAAAAAGATTCCTAAACAAAATTTTAGTTTTGTATAAAAATATACAGATTTTTAAGGCTTTGTTGCTGCTGCTGCTAAGCGGCTTCAGTCGTGTCCGACTCTGTGTGACCCCACAGATGGCCTCCCACCAGGCTCCCCCATCCCTCGGATTCTCCAGGCAAGAACACCGGAGTAGGTTGCCATTTCCTTCTCCAATGCATGAAACTGAAAAATGAAAGTGAAGTCGCTCAGTCGCATCCGACTCTTAGCGACCTCATGGACTGCAGCCTACCAGGCTCCTCTGTCCATGGGATTTTCCAGGCAAGAGTACTGGAGTGGGCTGCCATTGCCTTCTCCTTACCTATTGTCAAATTAACCTACAGAACAGTTGCATCAATCAACACAGCCACCAATAAAATTAAAAAATACTCATTTCCACATATCTTCATTAGTGGCTATTAAGAGTGCTTTAAATTTTCGCCAGGGACTTCTCTGGCAGTCCAGTGGTTCAGACTCCAAGCTTCCACAGCCGGGCGATGGGTCACACCTCTGGCTGGGGAACTAAGATCCTGCATACTGCATGGTGCAACCAGGAAAAAAAAAAAAAAAAAACTATCTCTGTTTGCACATCACAGAACAGCGTATCTGGAAAATGCTAGAAAATCAAAGATAGAGCAATCCAAACAATAAAAGAATTCCATAAGATAGCAGGATATAAAATTAACACGCAAAAATCAATAGCATTGACTTTAAGGTTCTTGTCTGACATGTAAAAAGCTTGGAACTCATCACTCTCAACTCCCAACCTCACAAAGAAAAAAAAAAAAGCTGAATGCACTGCTTCTCAGACCCACCAAAGAATTAAGGTCACAGGGCAAGCTGACACCCTGAAGACTGGAGGGACAGACAGACAGATGCAGAAAATCACAGCAACCAAGGAGCAGAGCTGCACCTGGAGTCTGGCAGGAACACCTGAAAATAAGAGACTAGTTTCTAGAGTCTGAGCACAGGGCTGCTGGAGAGAGAAAACTCCTAAAGCCTAGTCTTAGGGACACCACTGCTGCTGCTGCTGCTAAGTCGCTCAGTCGTGTCCGACTCTTAGCGACCCCATGGACAGCAGCCCACCAGGCTCCTCCGCCCATGGGATTTTCCAGACAAGAGTACTGGAGTGGGGTGCCATTGCCTTCTCCATAGGGACACCACACTCTCCTGCCTTTTACCTCCAGGAATCCCACCAGGTCCGCAGAGGGAACAGAAGGAAACCACTGTGAGATAAGCTCAGAGCACTCTGTCCTCCGCAACAGCCTGGCCTCAAGAGAAAGTATTTTACCGGACCCAAGGAAAGGGAAATACCCAAGCCCAGCCCACTCTAGTTTTCCTCAGGGAGGACGGGGTGAGTGGTGACTTGTGAATGTCACAACTCAGGGCTCCTAGAAGACTGAGACCTAATACCAGGCTCTGTATAAGGCCTCCTCTCTTTCCATACTTTACCACCACATCGCCAGTTCTCCTGGAGAGCGCAACCGGAAGAGCTGCACACTTCAGACGCTAGTTAAGCATCAGTCTCTAGGGACTTCTCAGTGGCCCAGTGGCTGAGACTCTGCGCTCCCAATGCAGGGGGCTGGGTTCGATCCCTGGCCAGGGAACTAGACCCCACAAGCCACAAGGAAGAGTTCACAGGCCAGTTCACAGCAAAGATCGAAGATCCACACGCAGCAGCTAAGACCCAGCACAGCCAAGTAAACTGTTTAAAATATATTTTTAAAAAGAATCAGTCTCTAGAGAAACCTAAAGACACCTGAGGAAACAAAATCAAGGACATGAGAAGACATTTTAGCCTTGGAAACCACAGCTACAGCAAAGAGAAAACACAGCCAACTCCCAGAGGGATTAACATGACATCTCACTCAAAAGGCCTATTTACCTCAGTTTCTTTTACCCAATATTATATCATAATATATATTATTTGCTGTTCAGTCACTCAGCAATGGTCTCTTTGCAACTCCACGGACTGCAGCACACCAGGCTTCCCTGTCCTTCACCATCTCCTGGAGCTTGCTCAAACTCACATCCACTGAGTCAGTGATGCCATTCAACCATCTCATCCTCTGTCACCCTCTTCTCCTCCTGCCCTCAATCTTTCCCAGCATCAGGGTCTTTTCAAATGAGTCAGTTCTTCACATCAGGTGGCCAAAGTGTTGGAATTAGCTTCAGCATCAGTCCTTCCAATGAACACCCAGGACTGATCTCCTTTAGGATGGACTGGTTGGATCTCCTTGCAGTCCAAGGGACTTTCAAGAGTCTTCTCCAACACCACAGTTCAAAAGCATCAGTTCTTTGGCATTCAGCTTTCTTCACAGTCCAACTCTCACATCCATACATGACCACTGGAAAAACCATAGCTTTGACTAGACGGACCCTTGTCAGCAAAGTAATATCTCTGCTGTTTAATATGCTGTCTAGGTTGGTCATAGCTTTTCTTCTAAGGAGCAAGCAACTTTTAATTTCATGGCTGCATATAAGATAAAGCAAATGAGTAAAAATGTTGATGCTGTTGAGATCCAGTTCTCACTACAGAAGAAGTTCATAAAATATGGAATATGGGAAGCTCAGAAAGAACTTTGTGGAGACTGGAGACAGTGACGTAACTCCTTTTTAAAATATACATATATGTAGATGATAATGTGCATATGTACCTGGTAAGTGTTCACATGTCTGTCTGTGCACATGTTTGTGTATTGGTGTATTTGTGTGTAGATACATGTCTCTATTTCTCAGGACTATCTGCTGAAACAGCTAAGAAGCAAGGTGAAAGTGAAAGTCGCTCAGTCATGTCCAACTCTTTGCAACCCCATGGACTATACAGTCCATGGAATTCTCCAGGCCAGAATACTAGAATGGGTAGCTGTTCCTTTCTCTAAGGGATCTTCCCAACCCAGGGATCAAACCAAGTGCCCTGCATTGCAGGCGGATTCTTTACCAGCTGAGCCACAAGGGAAGCCCAAGAAGCAAGGTACCCCAGTAGTAATGAGCATCCAGACCCCAGAGCTTGATCTCTACCTCCATGCCCCAGCAAAAAGAACAAGAGGATCTCAGAAAATGGCTAATTCCAGGGCTGACAGAACGGATATCAGATGAGCCTGGAGTGTCACGTAATGCCAGAATGTAAGGAAATCCTTTGTAAAATACAGTAGACGCATGTCATGAAAATCAGGTTGAAAGGGCTCCTACAGACCACATCTGGCATAAAATTTGAGCCCCAAAATAGTATAGTAATGAATTAGAAATCACTCCAAAATAGGGATTCATGTGTTTATAACAATGATAAATAGATAAATGAATGGTGAAAAAAGAAAGAGTGCTGAGGGCCAACTAGTAAATGTGGAGGGGATTCCACAGCTGGAAATCTGTCATTTTGCAACCAGGGTATAAACTGGATCGGTCAAGAATCACCAGTGGATGAATGAGTAAACAAATGTAATGGACACAGACAATGGAATCTTAGGAAAGAGAGTCTGACACCAGATCCAACATGAATGAATCTTGAAGACATTATGCTAAGCAAAATAAGCCAATCACTATAAGACAAACGATTCCAGTTATATGAGGTTTCTAAAGTAGTCAGTTCACAGAGACAGGAAGTAGAATGGTTGCCAGGGCCTGGAAGGATGGGGTCATCGTTTAATGGGTATGGTTTCAGTTGTGCAAGATAAAAGGAGATCTGTGGGTGGATGGTGGGGGGATGGCTGCACAACAGTTTGAATGTGCTTAACGCCACAGAGCTGTGCACTTAAAAATGGATACAATGTAAACGTCACAATATGTATTATCACAAATGGAATATATAAATTTTTCAAAAATAACCACCACTAGACGCCAACATCAGAGGGAAATTTTGATGAGGAACAGGACTTTTCATTTTTTGAAAATGGCTCCCCACAGATTGTTTATTAGTTGTAATGACTAAATCTGGCACCAACTTCATGATTAAAATTAACTTTACCAATGAGAGACAACTGGACATCATGTGTCTGCAGATGTGACGCCCTTAGAAGGACACAAGAAACATCAGACACACACAAAATGGAAAATGTTCTATCAGGAAAATGGGAGGGGAGGAGGGACTGAATTCTCTAAAACTGTCAATGTTATAAAAGACAAATAAAGACTATGGAAATGTTCCAGGCTAAGAGAGGCTAAAGATAAACGTGAAACCCAACAAACTGGAATACTAGCTCAGCTGATGAAACTGGAATTATATCAACAAAGAGGTATCAGGTTGATAACTGTACTCTGTCTGTAAGAACATACTCCCGTTCTTAAGAGACACAGACTTAAGTAGTTAACGGCCGTGACATACAGAGCTGACCTGCAAACGACTCAAAAGAAAAAGCTGGATATGCTTGTGTGTGAACCCTCAGCACCTGGCACCTAATAGGAACTCGATGAATGTTTGCCTAATGAAGGAAGAAACTGGTTGGAAACTTTTTTTTTTACTTAAGTTACTTGTAAATAGAAACATTGACTTATTTGTCTTTCACTTTGAACTAAAGTTTCCTTTTTGGTAGGAACTAGAAAGTGAACTTGGGCTTCCCTAGGGGCTCAGACGGTAAAAAATCCACCTGAAATGCAGGAGACCTGGGTTCTATCCCTGGGTTGGAATCAAATAACTGGTTACCTTAGTCAGCATGGCCTACTGTAATAAGTACCATAGCCTGGGTGACTTAAACGAAAGACATTTATTTCTGCCAGTTTCAGAGGCTGGGAAGTCCAAGATCAAGGCGTCAGGAGATCTGGCTCCTGGCGAGGGCCCTCCTCCTGGCGATGGCCAGCTTTTTGCTGTGTCCTGGCAGAGAGAGCATGCTGGTCTCTTATCTTCCCACAAGGACACTAGTTCCAACGTGGGGGCGGGGAGTCTACCTTCATGACCTCATCTCAACCTGATCACTCTCACTGCACCACAAACACAATAATTAGTGCTGTGATGGTTTCCTCCAATTTCGCTTCCTAGCTCACTTCCTGTGCTTAGTCGCTCAGTTGTGTTGGACTCTTTGCCTCTGTCCATGCGGATTCTCCAGGCAAGAATACTGGAGGGGTCGCCATGCCCTCCTCCAGGGGGTCTTCCCAACCCAGGGATCGAACCCAGGTCTCCGCATTGCAGGCGGATTCTTTACTGTCTGAGCCACTAGGGAAGCCCAAGTTCACTTCCTGCTGCTGCTGCTGCTAAGTCGCTTCAGTCGTGTCTGACTCTGTGCGACCCCATAGACGGCAGCCCACCAGGCTCCTCCGTCCCTGGCATTCTCCAGGCAAGAACACTAGAGTGGGTTGCCATTTCCTTCTCCAATGCATGAAAGTGAAAAGTGAAAGTCAAGTCACTCAGTCCTAGTTCCTAGCAAAAAGGAAATTTTAGTTCAAAGTGAAAGACAAATAAGTCAATGTTTCTATTTACAAGTAACTTAGGTAAAAAAAAAAAGTTTCCAACTATTGCCTTTAGTGGAGTCTACTATTAGCCTTGGGTTCTTTGCATGAATGTTATCTACCAAGATATAACTCATTTGTCCAAAATTATTTCATTCTTCCATGTTCCCTTCACAGAGGAAACCAGTTCGCGGTAAGTGAGAATTGAGCCAGTTCACAAAAAGAAATGCAGTTAGGGCTTCCCTGGTGGCTCAGTGGTGAAGAATCCATGGGTTACATCCCTGGCCCGGGGAAGGCCCCACACGGCGAGGAGCAACTAACCCCTTGGGCCGTGACTACTGAGCGAGCCTGCGTGCTCTAGAGCCCGGGAGCTGCACCTGCTGAGCCCACACACCCCAGACACTGGTGCTCCGCAACAGAAGAAACCGCTATAACGAGAATCTTGTGTGTCGTCAACTAGAGAGCAGCCCCCACTCACTGAAACTAGAGAAAGGCCCACACAGCAACAAAACCCAGTACAGCCAAAAATAAATAAATAAAGTGATTTAAAGAAAATAAATGAAGTGAAGTCAGAGGTAGCAGCCGAGAGCCCTGATAACTAGCCCAAAGATTGGATCTAGTTGCGCCTGAGGTGTCCTCCATATCCCAGGTCCCCTACCTATTTCCTGAGATTCTCTCTCTGTCCTCTTCCTGCACCTTCCTCTTTCTGAGCCTACACACAATTTTGTCACTTGCAGCTGAGAGGATCTTGCACAGAGGTTATCGTCATGAGCGGCACCACGAGTGACAAGAAAATGAAAACTTCTACAAAAAATCCGAGTTGTGGGAGTTCTTCATTGCAGAAGATCTGAGGAAAATGGCATCTGAGCACATTCCTAATGTGTTAAATCTTTGGCCAGTGGAAGTAGCCAAGAAAATGTTCCAGGTAGAAGGAATGGAAGAGAAACAGTAAAAAAAAAAAAAAAAATTGTCCAAACCAACAAGGGTGTATTCACAGCAGAGTAGTATGGGAGCCAAGACTAAGAAGGCGAGTTTGAGCTGCTCCGTGAAGGACCCCACACTCGGACAGAATATTCCAGGTCATACTGTCTGGCTGGAAAGGAAAATGTTGTCCTGTAGCTCAAGAGAATGGCTGGGGCTGGAAACTTGGGTTGGGAGTTGTCTGCAGAAAAAACCTACAGCTCAAAGCCTGAAGTGCTGGAACCGTTCACGCTCACGGTAGCAAGTGTATCTGGAGTCTGTTCAGGTTACATTGTGCTAACGGGTGGTGACAGCATAGCTTCATTTACTCCTTAGACAAACCCTGTAAGGCAGCCACTATGTTCTTACCTCATTTGGGAGCTGAAGTTTGAAATAAGCTTACAGAGTTGGCCCGTTCAAAGCGGCTGGTGCAAAGATCCAAAGCAGTTAGTGCTGCAGCACTTGGATCTGACCGCTTCCAATTTGCCTTGATTCATGGACCTGACATTCCAGGTTCCTATGCAATATTGCTCTTTACAGCATCGGACTTTACTTCCATCACCAGTCACATCCACAGCTGTGTGTTGGTTTTGCTTTGGCTCCGTCCGTCCGTTCTTTCTGGAGTTATTTCTCCACTGATCTCCTATAGCGTATTGGGAACTGACCGACCTGGGGAGTTCATCTTTCAGTGTCCTACCTTTTTGCTTTTTCATACTGTTCATGGGGCTCCCAAGGCAAGAATACTGAAGTGGTTTGCCATTCCCTTTTCCAGTGGACCATGAACCTCTATACAGTCAGCAAAAACAAGACTGGGAGCTGACTGTGGCTCAGATCATGAACTCCTTATTGCCAAATTCAAACATAAATTGAAGAAAGTAGGGAGAACCACTAGACCATTCAGATATGACCTAAATCTAATCCCTTGGAAGTGGAAGTGACAAAATAGATTCAAGGGATTAGATCTGATAGACAGAGTGCCTGAAGAACTATGGATGGAGGTTTGTGACATTGTACAGGAGGCAGTCAAGACTATCCCCAAGAAAAAGAAATGCAAAAAGGCAAAATGGTTGTCTGAGGAGGGCTTACAAATAGCTGAAAAAAGAAGAGAGCAAAGGAGAAAAGGAAAGATACACCCATGTGAATGCAGAGTCCCAAAGAATAGCAAGGAGAGATGAGAAATCCTTCCTCAGTGATCAGTGCAAAGAAATAGAGGAAAACAATAGAATGGGAAAGACTAGAGATCTCTTCAAGAAAATTAGAGATACCAACAGAACATTTCATGCAAAGATGGGCTCAATAAAGGACAGAAATGGTATGGACCTAACAGAAGTAGAAGATATTAAGAAGAGGTGGCAACAATACACAGAAGAACTGTACAAAAAAGATCTTCACAACCCAGATAATCACAATGGTGTGATCACTCACCTAGAGCCAGACATCCTGGAATGTGAAGTCAAGTGGGCCTTAGGAAGCATCACTACGAACAAAGCAAGTGGAGGTGATGGAATTCCAGTTGAGCTATTTCAAATCCTAAAAGATGATGCTGTGAAAGTGCTGCACTGAAATTTGGAAAACTCCGCAGTGGCCACAGGACTGGAAAAGGTCAGTTTTCATTCCAATCCCACACAAAGGCAATGCCAAAGAATGTTCAAACTACCACACAATTGCACTCATCTCACAGACTAGCAAGGTATTGCTCAAAATTCTCCAAGCCAGGCTTCAACAGTATGTGAACTTAGAACTTCCAGATGTTCAAGCTGGATTTAGAAAAGGCAGAGGAACCAGAGATCAATTGCCAATATCTGTCAGATCATCAAAAAAGCAAGAGCGTTCCAGAAAAACATTTACTTCTCATTATTGACAATGTCAAAGCCTTTGACTGTGTGGATCACAACAAGCTGTGGAAAATTCTGCAAGAGATGGAAATATCATACCACCTGACCTGCCTCCTGAGAAATCTGTGTGCAGGTCAGGAAGCAGCAGTCAGAACTGGGCATGGAACACGCATGTGGACTGGCTCCAAATCGGGAAAGAAGTGCGTCACGGCTGTATACTGTCACCCTGCTTATTTAACCCATATGCAGAGCACATCATGAGAAACGCTGAGCTGGAGGAAGCACAAGCTGGAATCAAGACTGCCGGGAGAAATATCAATAACCTCAGATATGCAGATGACACCACCCTTATGGCAGAAATCGAAGAACTAAGAGCCTGTTGATGAAAGTGGAAGAGGAGAGTGAAAAATCTGGCTTAAAGCTCAACATTTAGGAAACTACAATCATGGCATCCGGTCCCATCACTTCATGGCAAATAGATGGGGAAACAGTGGAAACAGTGTCAGACTTTATTTTGGGGGGCTCCAAAATCACTGCAGATGCTGACTGCAGCCATGAAATTAAAGGATGCCTGCTCCTTGGAAGAAAAGCTATGCCCAAAGTAGACAACATATTAAACAGCAGAAACATTACTTTGCCAACAAAGGTCCGTCTAGTCAAAGCTATGGTTTTTCCAGTAGTCATGTATGGATGTGAGAGTTGGACTGTGAAGAAAGCTGAGGGCCAAAGAATTGATGCTTTTGAACTGTGGTGTTGGAGAAGACTCTTGAGAGTCCCTTGGACTTCAAGGAGATCAAACCATTCAATTGTAAAGGAAATCAATCCTGAATATTCATCGGAAGGACTGATGCTGAAGCTAAAACTCAAATACTTTGGCCACCTGGTACGAAGAATTGACTCATTTGAAAAGACCCTGATGCTGGGAAAGACTGAAGGCGGGAGGAGAAGACGATGACAGAGGATGAGATGGTTGGATGGCATCACCTACTGGATGGACATGAGTTTGAGTCCATGAGTTGATGAAGGACAGGGAAGCCTGACGTGCTACAGTCCATGGGGTCACAAAGAGTTGGACACGACTGAGCAACTGAACTGAACTGAACTTGGATCTGATCTTGTCTCTGGGGACAAGCTCTTAACTATCATGCTCATTGTGCTCCCCCGTGGGAGAACGCAAGCACAGGAAGAGGGCAGAGAAAGAATCTCCGGAAATAACTAGCAGAAGCAAGACTCAGGCCACTGCCAGGTAAGCTGGGAACCTGGACCCTCAGCTGCTATCTAAAGGTAGAGCAGCCAGGCAAGGATTTCTGGATTTATCTCCATTTGCTGGGGTACGTGGCTATCACTTCTGTTCTCTACCAATAACAACTGAGCCTAAAAACTCACCCACCTGCTTTCAGATGCCCTTCTCACAATGTCTCTATCTATCTTTTTAAACCAAATATTCCCCCATAGCTCAGTTGATAAAGAATCTGCCAGCAATGCAGGAGACCTGGGTTCAATCCCTGGGTCGGGAAGATCCTCTGGAGAAGAAAATGGTGACCCACTCCAGTATTCTTGCCTAGGAAATCCCATGGACAGAGGGGCCTGGCGGGTTACAGTCCATGGGGTTGCCAAGAGTCGGACACGACTTAGCAACTAAACCAGTGAAGATGTCAGAGTTTCAGTACAGGTACCTGAATGACTTCAGGAAACAAACCCTTCTGTCTGTTACAGGCCAAGATTTGAGAGGTTATTAGTTAGAGTAACTAACATTACCTTAGTTAGCATTTAAGAAGATTCAGTGAAAGCATTAAGCCAACTAACTCCTGAAATTTTAAAGATAAAATTCTTCCCAAACTTAAAATTTAAATAGGCAAATTTAAGGACAGAATTGCCACTCATGAGATTAAAAAATCATGGTGTTAAACTCCACATGGAAGAAATCATTTCAAAAACTAGAACAAACATGCAAAGGGAAGGAATATGCAAAAGAAAACAAAAGTTATTTGGAAGATAGGTCCTAAAGATTCAATATACAAGCAACATGAACACTAGAACAGCAACAACAAAAATGTAACAGGGGGGTAAAGTAATAACCAGCAAATGTTTGCTATTTCCAGAGTTATTTATGCAGGTTTAAGAAAGGGCACATACCTAGGCATATCCTTGTAAAATTCAAAATGCCAAAGTTAAAGATAAATTTTGCATGCTTCTAGACCAATAGAACAAGTTATCTATAGAAGAAGAAAAAAATCAACCAGCACTGGACTTCAATGCAGCCGCAGAAGTCAGTGGAATGGAGGATTAATGTGGACAAATTGCTACGCGGCAAAGACTAGGATGTATCATAGGCCAAGATATTATCTACTTGCTAGGCTGAAAGAAAGATGTTTTCTGCAATGCAACGGTTCTGATACCAACCTTCACATAACCTGAGGAAAAGGTTCCAGAAAGCACTCTGTCAAGAAGAGGGAGGAGGAAGAATTCGGATGAGAAGGAGATGAAAAAAAAAAACTGATAGAGGAAGGAAACAGGAAATGAGTCGATGGTAGGCAAAGAACTTTGCAATATAGGTTGTTAATCTAACTGGATAATAATTGACTGGGAAGGTGTACTATGAACACTAAGGAACCTTGAAATATGAGACATACTGCAAAGGAAGCCTAATAATAGTCTGGGGCAAAAAGTAATGTTCGTCTCAGCAATATCCAGGAATTGGGAATTGGCAGGAGGCATATGTAAAAAAGTGGTAACACTAAAACTGTCTTCTCATGGAGGCTAAAGAGAGCACGAGGGTAAAGGAAACTTAATGAAGTAATACCGTCTTGGGGAAGACTTCAGCAGTAAGGACAATGATTAGGAATAGGAATGCTGAATGGGAAAGCACAATAAAAATTCCACATTAACATGAGGGAGAGAAGAGAATACAGACTAACTGGATCAATCAGCAAAAATAAAAAGCAAATAACAAAATAAAATATGGAAGTAAACAAATGAAGAGGCTAAGGTAAAAGAGGGGCTTCCCTGGTGGCTCAGTAGGTAAAGAATCTGCCTGCAATGCGGAAGATGCAGGTTCGATCCCTGGGTTGGGAGCATCCCCCCTGGAGGAGGGCACGGCGACTCACTCCAGTATTCTTGCCTGGAGAATCCCCACAGACAAAGGAGCCTGGTGGGCTACAGTCCACGGGGTCACAAAGAGTCGGACACTGAGCAACTAAAGCCTAAGGTAAAAGATGAGGATGGTCACCTGGGGAAAGGCAGAAAGAAAAGCTTAGTTATATGTTGCTTATGGGCTTCCCAGGTGGCTCCGTAATAAAGAAAAAAAATACACCTGCCAAGCAGGAGACATGGGTTCAATCCCTGAGGTGGGAAGATCCCCTGGAGAAGAAGAAAAGATCCTGTATTCTTGCCGGGGAAATCCCATGGACAGAGAAGCCTGATGGGCTGCAGTCCATGGGGTCGCAAATAGTGGGACATAACTTAGCGACTGAACAACAGCGACCCACTTTTAAACATCACTGTCTTGAGTACCAGATCTTGTTATATTTTTGTTTCAATCACCAAATGCAATTCATAAAACTCGTAAGAAGAATAGTCGGTTGTCTGCACCCATCTTTCTGTTGCTCTTCCTTCCCAACACTCCAAGATTCCTTCTTTTATCCTTTCATCTCTGGTTTAACCTGGTTTCCTTTAGCAATTCCTCTAGGGTAGGCCTGCTAGCGGCAAGGGTTTTCAGTCCTCCTTCGTTTGCAGAGGTCTTTTATTTCCACTTCACTTCTGAAGGATGGTTTCACCAGACACAGTACTCATAATTAACAGTCTCCTGCTACCAGTATTTTTAAAATGTTGTGCCACTTCCTTCTGGCCTCCAGGGTTTCAGACGAAAACTCTGTTGTCTTTCAAACTGGTGTTTTCCTACAGATGATGTGTCTTTTCTCCTGGCTGTTTTCAGGGTATTTCTTTGTCATAGTTTTCAGAAGTTTGATTATATATCCTGGTGTGGACTTCTTTAGATTTATCCTACTAGGGGTTTACTCATCTTCTTAAATTTGTAGGTTTATGTCTCTTATCAAATCAAATTTTTAGCCATTATTTCTTCAAACACTTTTCCAGCCCCTCTTTTACATCTTTCCTTCTAGGATTCCCATGATACAAATGTTGGATCTTTTATTACTCTTCCACACATCCTTGAGGTCTGCTCTTTTTTTTCCGGTCTATTTTCTGTTTCTCAGACTGTGCAGATTCTATTGATCTGTCCTCAAGTTCATTGATTCTATCCTCTGTCATTTCTACTTACTGTTGAGCTAAGGTAGTAAGAGTTCTACTGTGATTACTTTGCTTTTCAGTTCTATCATTCCCATTTGGTTCTTTTCTGTTAATTACTTCTTTGCTAAGATTTTTTTTTTCATTCATTTCAATAGAACCTATAATTACTTGTTGAATATTTTTATGATGACTCCTTCCAAATACCTGCCAGATAATTCCAATATCCAATTCATCGTGGTGTTGGTACCAGCTGATGGTCTTTTACCATTCAAGTTGTGATTTTCCTGGCTCTTGGTGATAGGTGATTTTGTTTACTTATATCCTTGACATTTGATTATTATGTTAGAAGGCTCTGGGTGCTATTTAAATCTCTTATTTCAGCAAGCAGCCACCTGGCTTAGATTTGGCACACAGATTCTTGTCTAGATTGGGGGGCCCTGGTTCTTAAGACGGGTAAACCTTTAGAGCCCTTGTGGTATTATCTTGGTCTGCTTGGTTCACGGTGCACCTGGAGCTTCTGCTCATCTCTGCATGTATTGCTTAATGGGGCGGAAGGAGCTTCTGGAGGCCAGGCTACCTACACCTTTCGGGAACCAGGGGTGGGACATGGGCATCTCAGGCCCATAGAAACAGTAAGGCTTCCACGTTGCCTGCTTGTGGTAGGATCCCTTGGTCAGTGCCATCCTGCTTCTTGGTGTCTCTCGTTGGGAGAGGGGCCCTCTGGCCAGGCAGAGAAGAGAATGTCCCTTGGTCACTTTTTGTCAGTGAATTTCTGGATTTATCTATCTCACTTGCCTGTGCTGCTGGGTCCACACAGTATTGTCTGTGGGTCGTCCGTCTGATCCAGGAGCCTACCTCAGCTGTCTTCTGTCGCTAGACTGGTGGTCAGGAAGCATCAGCCTCGAGTCCTCTCTCTCTGTTGGTTGAGTGGCTGTCAGATACTCATGTCACCATGTTGCTCCTTCTGTCCTGGGGCGCCCAACCTGCCCACCTGCTTCTTTCCTCCTTTCAGAGCTGCCCTTTGCATCTCTTCTGTTGTTTCCAGAATTTACTGTTGTCCTGGGAGTTGAGGAACAGAGAGAAGTGAGTCTACACCTTCTAGCCTAGACCCCAAGTCTGATCTCCTCCAAGAGCCTTTTATTAACTAAACCCAACTGCCAATGGGGGGATAAAAGGGCGTGTCAGTGCAATACATCAAGACAGCCTTGGCGGTCCAGTGGCTAAGATTCCGAGCTTCCAGTGCAGGAAGTGTGGGTTTGATCACTGGTCAGGGAACTAGGATCCCACATGCTACCTGGCCACAGCCAAAAAAATAAAAAGTCAACTTCCCAGATCACAGACCAGAATGAAGAAGGGTGAAGAGTGGGCTCGGATAGACAAGCAGAGAAGATCCAGTGCAACTACAATGTTTTGGAGAAGGTAAAATCAAAACATTGTAAATATGCAAAGAGTATTTACCTATCCCATAAACATAAGTGTTAGTCGCTCAGTCGTGTCTGACTCTTTGTGACCCCATGGACTGTCACCCACCAGGCTTCTCTGTCCATGGGATTCTCCAGGCAAGAATACTGGAGTGGGTTGCCATTTCCTCCTCCAAGGGATTTTCCACATGGAGAGCAGATTCTTTACCACCTGAGTCACTGGGGAAGCCCTACCCTATCCCATACTCTCTTTAAAAGAATATTATCTGAAGAAGGACAATAACTTCAGAAGGAAGGATAGAAATGCAAGAAATGAGACAGGAAATGAATAAAATAAGTTGGTATAGTCAATTAAACATTTGTTAACCCAGAGACCTAACTCTGGGATTTTAGAAAGATGACACAAAGTCCTTAGATAAAACAAGGAATACAAAAAAAAAAAAAAAAAAAAAAACAAGGAATACAAGGGATGGTTGCCTGGGTAATTAAACTGCAATGTTGTCCTGGTCTCGTTCTGAGGCAGGCAGCAGTCTCAGATAACTTTAGACACTGTTGGAAATTTTGAGGAAGATTCTCTGATGGTCCAGTGGTTAAGAATCCACCTTCCAATTCAGGACCTTCAATTCTTGGGTGGGGAGCTAAGTAAGATTCCATATGCCTCGCAGCAGCTAAGCCCAAGAGACGCAACGAAAGATCCCGTGTACCTCGACAAAAACCTAATACAGCCAAATAAATAAGCTAGTTAAATAAAAACAATCCTTGTTCATTAAAAAAAGAAACCTTCTGATCATAATGGATGTTAAAAAACTTAAGGCAACTACTAAAAGAACAGCTATTTAACATATAGTTTCAGTCACATATGCAAGGGAAATGGGAATTATAGAAATTTTTATCAGTTTTAAAGAAAGCAGGTGAAAAGGAAAGGGAAGAGAAACAGCCAAAAGAGATGGCAAAGGTTCAGAAAAGAACAAAATTCTGTAAAGCAATCATCCTTCAATTTAAAAATAAATAAAATTTTTTTTAAAGCTTAAGAAATTATAAAAAAAAAAGTTTAAAGCTCCATCAAGTAGATGGTGGAGAAGGCAACAGCAACCCACTCCCGTACTCTTGCCTGGAGAATCCCAGGGACGGAGGATGCTGGTGGGCTGCAGGCCATGGCGTCGTTGAGTCGGACACGACTGAGCGACTTCAGTTTCACTTTTCACTTTCATGCATTGGAGAAGGAGATGGCAACCCACTCCAGTGTTCTTGCCTGGAGAATCCCAGGGATGGGGGAGCCTGGTGGGCTGCCATCCCTGGGGTCGCACAGAGTCGGACACGCCTAAAGCGACTTAGCAGCAGCAGCAGCAAGTAGATGGATGAGAAAATTAAAAGAAAAAAAAGTGGTAAAGGTAAAACACCTGTTATTTGCTGTAGTAACTATTCTAATGGACAAATCATTCAATTCCACAAAATACAATGAACTGAAGGCGTATCATGTGTAGCCTGCTTTTTATTCAAATACCTTTAAAGAGTTAGGCAGCTTTGGTTTCTCATGAAAATTGATAATTAACCAGCTCTGTGCAAGATACTGATGGGAGTAGGGGTGGTTAAAAATCAATCCCTGGAAAAGCTATGCCCCACCCCCACCCCGCCCCGTCCTCTTTCCCCGGCCACCCTCCCACCCACTTTAAACCCTGGACCTTCCAACACAGTCCACTCCTGCACTCATTCTTCCTTCCTTTCAGGCCTCTGAGCCAAGCGCTTGCTCTGCCTCAGGAAAAAATAAAACAAAAAAACAAAAAAGGGAGTGACGAAGGCAATAATTAGTTAGAAATCTCTTTTGCTAGAATTTTCCAAATCAATAAAACCACCTGTAGCAGTGGCTATGCCTAATCCATCTTTAAATCCTCAGGATTTAGCATAATAGTGACCCCTAAATTAGGAATGTAAGAAGAGAGGGAAGCCTGGGAAGCTGGGAGGGAGGGTGAGCAGGAGAACCAATAATCATTTTCTGCGCACTCACTGCCTGCCTCTCAGTGAAGAGACAGAACGTCCAAGCCATGGCGTTAACATCTGCGGGTCCGCATCTGATGGTGCCCACGGCCGCAGAATCCGGCATGCCCTGGACCAGACAGAAGCGCTGAGCCAGGGCGCGCTGATACGGCTTCGTCCTGAGTCTTGGCCATTCAGGCGGCTATGGCTTACAAATAACAGAAATCTATTTCTCATAGTTTTGGAGGTGGGGAACTCCAAGATCAAGGCACCAGCAGATTCGATGCCTGATGAGAGCCTGCTCCCTGGTTCCCAGGCTTCCACTCTCTGCATCCACGTGGCAGAGGACCAAGGAGCTCTCTGAGGTCTCTATTATACAGGAGAGAGCTCCATCATCCTGACCTAAGCACCTTCCAAGGGCCCCTCCTCCAAACACCCTCGCGCTGGGGGTTGGGATTTCACCACAGGAATTTGGGGAGGAAACAGACATTCTGTCTAAAGTAGCCTGCACTGGTCCTCCCTCTGTCCACTAGGGCAGAGCGCGTCAGGGTCACGGTGCGTGACAGTCATGCGACAGAATGCCATCACTGCTCTTTCCTCTCCCTCTCGTGCAGGGTGAGAAGGCGACATGGGGAACTGGCTTGTGCGTGTCCTCAGTCATCCCCGCTCAGTCTCAGGACCCGTACCTGACTCAGGTGAACGTCCTTCTAGAGCCGAACCTGAGGATGCGCCCTCAGTGCTCAGCACACAAGCAGAGCGGCACAGTGTTTTTATCAAATGAACGGGATAGTATGGTCCTAAATGAAGGAACAGTTGATAAGAACTGAAATCAAACTGAGTCAAAGAACCTCAAAAGCCTGGCAATTTCAAAATTGTAAAATGGTGTTAGAGAAGACTCTTGAGAGTCCCTTGGACTGCAAGGAGATCCAACCAGTCCATCCTAAAGGAGATCAGTCCTGGGTGTTCATTGGAAGGACTGATGCTGAAGCTGAAACTCCAATACTTTGGCCACCTCATGCGAAGAGTTGACTCATTGGAAAAGACCCTGATGCTGGGAGGGATTAGGGGCAGGAGGAGAAGGGGATGACAGAGGATGAGATGGCTGGATGGCATCACCAACTCAATGGACGTGAGTTTGAGTAAACTCCGGGAGTTGGTGATGGACAGGGAGGCCTGGAGTGCTGCAGTCCATGGGGTGGCAAAGAGTTGGACACAACTGAGCAACTGAACTGAACTGAAGCTTTAGGAAAAAGAATTTTAAAAAACGTTCTGTGTAACAGTAAATATATGATAGGTACATTTAAAACATACAAACGTAATTTTCTGAGATAGCTCTATAGCCTTAGTGAATTCATTAAATTTTCTGGATATCATTTTTTAGCACATCTAGGTCTAAAAACTAAGATTCTTTGAACATCTCTGCCAAGTATGAGAAAACACATTAGGAATGTCTCCCAGGCCCACTTAAGGACACACCTGCGTGACAGAGGTAAGGCCACTTTGTTACAAAAATGACTGACACTTGGACAGCCAGTTTGCACATCCATCATAAGAACTTATTCACCCTCCTTGAAGTGAACTGGAATTTTCCAGGCTGCAGAGGTTCAAGAATATCTTACTTGAGGTTCCAAATTCACCTAGCCACCAGGTATGCTCACCTCTGTGCTGGGAGGTTTTTTCCCCATCTTAGGAGCTATAGAGTGAAACAGGGAAGAGTAATGAGATAAATCATGTGATCTTAAAAAAAAAAAATTGCTCAAAAGTGAACACAAATAGAAAGAACCTGCAAATTTTATCTGTGCCTCCATCAATAATTTCTCTTTTAACCCTCACAACAACCCCATGAGGTATTATTATTATTATCATTTCATGGGCAAAAAGATGAGATTTGTCTCTCTTCATTTCCTAGGGCCGCTATCACAAATTATTATAGACTGGGTAGTTTAAACCAACAGGAATTTCTCTCACAACTCAAGAGTGTCAGCATTCACCACGTGTTGCTAAGGAATTGGTTTTATGGGCAGGAGAGAAAATAGCTTTTAGACTGAGAAATTATAAAATACATAGTGTAAGAAAAATAATTCTATTGGTAATGTACACATGCTGGGTGTGAAGAAGCAAGAAGCAGAGAGCTTCAGTGGACATCAGTCACAACAGCCTAGTGAGACCCAACCTTTGCTAAGGCAGTGCCTGTGGCATTAGGGGAAAAAGAAATAGTCATTCAGTTATGTCTGACTCTTTGCAACCCCATGGACTGCAGCCCACTAGGCTCCTCTGTCCATGGGATGCTCCAGGCAAGAATACTGGGGTGGGTAGCTATTCCCTTTTCCAGGGGACCATCTTGACCCAGAGATTGAACCCAGGTCTCCTGCACTGGCAGGCAGACTCTTCACGACTGAGGCACCAGGGAAGCCCTTAGCACAGTGTAGGCAATCCATAAACATTTGCTGACTATAAATGAGTGAAGAGCTAGACACTCTATGTGTGTGTTCTCTTTGGAATGTTTCTTGGGTATTTATTATTCACTCACGGGATACAATTCTGTGGTAGGTACTATCATTATTCCCATTTTACAGAAGGAGAAGCTGAAGTAAAGAGAGGTTAAGATACTTCCCCAAGGTCACACAACTAACGAGTAGTTACACTGGGATTCAAACCAGGACAGAGTCCATGCCTTTAACCACTGGCCAAGCTGCCACCTGGTAGATGAAAAATTTGAACCCTGGTCAGCTGAAAGTCCAAAGTCAAATGGCTAGTAGATGATGGGCCCAGAGGATACCCTACCTGCTTTCAGGGAAAAACTGAAAACAGCGCCCCACAGGAAAGCTGAGTGTCTTTTTCTGTGAGCAGTGTGATCACCAGCTTCCAGCAAGAGGTTGCAGAGCCACAGTCTCAGGGGACCTGCAGTTCTTTACTGTGTGTGTTTAGGAGCTCGCTTCCTTCCCACTGCTGCAGTTGAAGACTGGATCCCAGGGTGGGGCTCATGGCCTCTTCTGCCCTATCCCCACAGCCTGCCACAGTGCCTGGTACTGAAATGACAGACAAGAGTCTACTGAAAGGGGGAGCGGAAGACAATCTTTTTGTTTGGCTGCACCATGCAGCAAATGGGTTCTTAGTTCCCTGACCAAGGATCGAACCTGTGCCCTGTGCAGTAAAAACAGAAAGTCTTAACCACTGGACTTCCAGCGAAGTCCCTTTTTCATTTTTGTTTTGTTTTGTTTTGTCAAGGGGAGAACAATCTTATTAAACCCAACTACCATTTATGACAACAGATTGAAGTCACAGCTCGATGTATCTGTAAGGCTATGAATCCCTAATCAACCTTAGAATTGTAAATTCACTTCCTCCAAACTCACCCATTTGATCTCATCACATTTATTATCCTCATGGAACAGGTAACTACAGCCGGAAAGTTGAGTAGTAATTATGTATAAGTCCTCTGTACATAGCATGAGTATTCAGTCAAATAAACAAACGTGATCATTGTGAATATTTACAAGGCAGCAGGGCTACCCACTCCAGTATTCTGGCCTGGAGAATTCCATGGACTGTATAAGTCCATGGGGTTGCAAAGAGTCAGACTGAGAAAGACTGACTTTCACCTTCACCATTTGCAAAGTTCCAGCTAGTGGACTGCACCAGCAACCCAAATGCCGCAAGTGGGCACAGAAAGCACAAGTTGGGCATGGACCAGGTCCAGGTAAACCTTGCCTTGTGAAGGATGGCAGTGGACAGGTCTGGATAGGCAGGGAGTTATGAATTTCCTGAAATCTCATGCAGAATTTTGTGTGCTTACACACTGTGCCTTTTTCTGGGGAAATGATTGGTGGCATTTAATACAACCTCAAAGAGCTAGTTGAGTGAAACAGCAAAACCAGAACTATGGCTTCAATGTCTTTGCTTACTGATGGTAATACCGTGTTTCCCTTCCAGGCACCAAATGAGAAAGAACTACCAGGACCCCTTGGTATAAACAGAAGTGCTTCAGGGCCCCTCATGGATGAAGAAGGTAAGAGAAAGGAGATGAATCTGGGAAACATAATAACCTGATAGATGTGAGGCTGTGTACAAAATGTGGTGCTAAGGTGCTAATTGCTTCTATTTCCCTAATTAGTTATTTTCTTAAGAGCTGAACAAAATTGAGTCTTTTCAAGTACATTTTTTGAGAAAAGTGAGTTTGAATTAGATGAAAGAGCCAATCTGGCCATATGCCTACCTACTTCTTTTCAAGACTATTCCGCCACACTTTACCTAATGTACTGAGGGGTGGGGGTGGGGAGGGGTGGGGGTAGTGGGGGTGGGGGGGAACTGGTGGAAACATTACTCAACTCTGTTAACTTATTTTTTCAGCGGAAATATATTACATAAACCGTCTCCAGTTCCTCCCTCTCACCCTATCAAGCAGTAAGCAGAATCCAATTCCTAGAATATTATAAAGAATAGATGGAGGACTTCCTTGGTGGTCCAGAGGTTAAGAATCCGCCTGCCAAGCAGGGGACTCGGGTTCAATCCCTGGTCCAGAAATCCCACATGACACAGAGCAACTGAAAACTTGGATCTCAACTATTGAGCCCGTGCTCTGGAGCCCGGGAGCCACAGCTGCTGAAGCTGCGGGCCCTAGAGACGCCAGGACAATGAGAAGCGCGTGCGCACTGCAATGAAGCGTAGCCCCCACTCGCCGCCACTAGAGAAAGCCCACGCACAGCAAAGAAGACCCCGTACAGCCACAAATAAATTAATTAATAATAATAAAACAGTTAAAAATGTATATATGTGTATAACTGAGTCACTTTACAACAGAGGTTGGTACACCGTTGTAAATCAACTACACTTCAATTTTAAAAAAGAAAGAAAAAAAAGGGGGAGATGTAATGATAAGTGCTAATCAATTATTGTGCAGGGGAAAGAGAAAGAAATAGTAACTAAAAAAAAAAAAAAAAAAGAGTAGATGGACTAAGATCAGTATTCTCTTTAAAAATGGCCCTGGGGCTTGAAGGGGAAAGGTTCATAAAGAACCAGCAGGAGAAAGTGGGAAGTTTGAACGATTCCCAGGAAGTACTTCTCCTTACTGAACTTCTCTAGCTATTATATCTAAGTTTGGCTACTGGTCATATAAATAAATAAAGGCAAATAATGTCACTCCTCTCTCTTGAGAAAACTCCAAATTCTGTGTAATTACATGCCAGGTGACAGATAACACCAGGTTAGGGGCTAGAGACTGTGTTTGCCTTTTTTGTTATCATCTGTCACAATTTGCTGGGAAGGTAAGAAAACACTGCTGTTTATCTGGGTTCATGGCAATCTCTGACTCCGACTTTCAGAAACTTCAAGGTTTGACTGTGACCATGTTGGCAGCGTCTAATAAATTGCTTCGTAAATGAAGCAGACAACGCTGACTGATTATGTTTGACAATACAGCATTCGTAAAAAGAGAAAAAGATTTTCTTCCCCTAAGTTGAATTTTAGGTTTATGTGTGTGTGCCTTTTTCCCTCTCAAAAAAACAATAAAAATTCGGTCAGTTTACATATATAAGCTAGTCGATAAAATCTGGGATGCAGAGATAAAAATTTTTTGTGTGCATGGAATACAAAATGTCATGTACATTTGTTTGTGTTCAGACTTTAAGGACACGCTATGTAAGGTGTTAGAATGACAATGAAATGTGAACCAGTTGGAATTCTGAAAGCCTGGCATCCAAGCGACAACTTGGGTGTGGGTCGGAGCACTAAAAACAGACTAAGCCTCTCAGCTTCTATGTTCCCTTCAACTATCTGAACGAATGAAGCCAGGAGAATCTCTGTGCCTGTGTCATCATGAGTTAGTTGCTGATACGAATGCCTGCATTGTAGGAGAGATGGCTCTCTTCAAACCAAGATATATTACTTGACTCTTGAGCAGAGTCACAAATATTTACATGCCAAGAAATAAACAAGGAACACCCAAATCAAACCAGGCCCACTCCCTGCTGTTTTATTTTAGATCTTTCAGCACAGAGAGCACTTCCTGACTCTGAAGACTCGGGTGTGAACCAGGAAAGCCCTCACGCAGGGTAAGGATGGACGTAGGAATGACAGTCAAGGTGACCAGAGGACTCAGATACTTAAATGAGAGTTTCACATTAAGCTTTACAAAGTTCATATAACTGTACAACTGCTGATGATCTATCAGATAAAAAGAAGAAATAGGGACTTCCCTGGTGGTCCAGTGGTTAAGAATCTGCCTTGTAATGCAAGGGACACCGGTTCAATCCCTGGTCCAGGAAGATCCCTCATGCTGCTGAGCAACGAAGCCCGTGTGCCACAGCTAATGAGCCTGAGCCCTAGAGCCCTTGAATCACAACTACTGAGCCCATGAGCCACAACTGCTGAAGCCCACACACTCTAGAGCCCCAGCTCTGCAACACAAGAGGCCACCATAATGAGGAGCCCACAGACAGCAGTGAAGAGTAGCCCCTGCTCGCCACAACTAAAGAAGGCCAGCATGCAGCAATGAAGACCCAGCACAGCCAAAAAATAAACAAAGCTTAAAAAAAAAAAAAAGACCCAGCACCATGCAACTAAGCCCAGAGGCAGTGAAATATTCTTTAAAAAACAAAAAACACTGAAAAAAAATTTTTTTAAGTCATATATTAGATGTAAAGACCCAAATTCCGTCCCACGTTTTAAAATAGTGTCTAAGTGGTTTGCGTCTGGCATGGTTCTTACCTTAGGCACTTTCTCTAGCAACCTAATCCAGTGAGAAACATTCTGTGAAAAATAATTTACTATCCAGAAAGTTTTCCTGTTTCCAAGATAAGAAAGCCTGTTCTGCCGTCCTGGGCGGGCAAGGGCTGTTTAAGTTACTAGATAACAAAGTTGTTATTGATTCTATTATTTTTACTCTTCCTGATTCCCTGCAGTCCAAAGGGAGTTTGTCAGACTAAGAATGATTTTTATAAAAAGGAGTAGTTGTTATTGTTGTAACTGGCCTCATTGTGACAGATGGGATCTCAGTGTTTTCTCACCGCTCTTTACTCAGGAGCCAGGAGAACAGAAAGCAAACAACCAAGAAACCAACACACTCACAGTAATCTGGACTTCTCAGAGCTGAGCCAGACCACTTGGAAATCAAACACTAGCCTCCTCCTGAATGCCCCTTTTAGCCTGTGGTTATTGACCAGCCTAACATTCCCTTATCACATGTGCATGTGGGCAGAATTAAATGGAATTAGCTGCAAATTATATAAAATTCATTTACCTTTAAAGGAAGCTATTTGGTTATGTTCGGCGTAGGGAACGTAAGGCATTAAAACACAAGTTAATGGTACTGCCTGGAGATGGATCAATCTGCTTTGGTTTTATTGTCTCCCTTTATTTGCCCTTGTGGGTTAGCTGCTGTGGCTAGAAATGCCCAGCTCAACTTCTCTGAGCCCACACTGGAGCCATGTTAACACCCTAAGTAGAATCGCACTCTTTCTAAAGAGCTCAGTGTGTAAGCGTGAGCAAGTGTGATAATAAAGTAAGGTCACGATAATTCTTTCCAAATCTTTACTCAAGTAAAGAAAGAATGAATGGAGACTTCTTTGGTGACCCAGTGGTTATGAATCTGCCTTGCAATACAGGGGACATGGGTTTGATCCCCGGTCAGGGAACTAAGACCCCACATTCCGATGGGCAACTGAGCCCACGGGCCACAACTAGAAAGCCTGAGGGCTGCAACGGAAGACCTTCCATGATGCAACTAAGACCTGAGGCAGCTAAATAAATAATTTAAAAAAGAAAAGAAAAGAAAGAATGAATGTGCGAGAGAGAGAAAGGAAATCTATGAAAATGTTTAGGATTTGCATGTATGCTGTCCATGCAGAGATTCAAATAGCATGCCTTCTGCACTGACCTGGGCTTTTTTCCATACATTTCCTCACTTTCATCTCCTGACAATCTTACGACACAGATTTTATTTGTGATTTTAATTTGGATGTCTGTGCTTCATGCTTGTTCTTTTAAGAATATCTATAACCTTCCATAGAGCAAATAAACTATAGTTTAAGTGTTTGTAGTTGCTCAGTGGTGTCTGGCTCTTTGAGACCTCTATGGACTGTAGTCCGTCAGGCTTCTCTGTCCATGGAATTCTCCAGGCAAGAATACTGGAGTGGGTAGCCATTCCCTTCTCCAGAGGATCTTCCTAACCCAGGTCTTCTGTATTGCAGATGGATTCTTCACCATCTGAGCCACCAGGGAAGCCCAGGAGAATGACCCTGGATGTGTTTTAAAATGCACATTCCCAAGGCCCAACCCCCACCATGTGGTTATTTAGTAGGTTGGGATTGTGGTCAGAAATGACATGTTATAAGCATCTCAGTGATTTCACACATACAGTTCGTGAATCACCCTTCCAGAAACACTGAACCCATGTGATTTCATTGATTGGCAGCAGTCTGTACCTCTGTGAGTTTTGCCTAAAGATAGAATGTTTCCATATGTAATTGGAGAAAATTTATTCCATATGTAATATTCAAATACAGCTTATTTCTGCATGAGGATACATTGATAAGAGACACCTACCATGGGAAGAATTACTAAGGGGCAAACTCAGTGGGGCTGAGACCACAGTCAAACAACAAGCCTTTACTTTAATCACTGCCAGCGAAGGCATGAATCAGCCTCGGACAACCAAGACTGAGGGTCTCAGCCGTGTGTCCTGAGCCTGGAGCTGACTCTCTCATATCCCTCCCCATAGATTTCCAATTTGAACACTTTTTGCCTGCATCTTAGATTTGGGTGACAAGCAGAGGAAACACAAGGGTGTTTCTACAGCCTCACAAAGAAGACCAGGGTTGCAATGATCATCTTCGTGATCTGGAGGAGGCAGAAATAAGGCAGGATTCCAGCCCTGCCTCAGTCCAGACACTAGAGCCCTCCTCTGGAATCCTCCTCTCATGGACCACAGGAGAGCTTCCTCTGAGTTTGTGAGAGCAGCTTAGAAATGGAAAGTGAAAATGTTGGTTACTCAGTCATGCCCCACTCTGCAACCCCATGGACTGTAGCCTGCATGGCTCCTCTGCCCATGGGATTCTCCAGGCAATAATATTGGAGTGGGTTGCCATTCCCTTCTCCAGGAGATCTTCCCGACCCAGGGATCAAACCCCAGTCTCCTGCACTGCAGGCAGATTCTTTATTACCTGAGCCACCAAGGAAGAACCACGGTGGCAAGAGGGCCTTTGCTCTGCCAGAAGGGCTTAGATCCTGCGTTCTTCACCTACTGGTGGTGGGGGTTGGGGTGAGGGGAGTTCATCCCTGCACTGATGTGATGGACTCAGGTCATTCTTTCAGGTTCTCCTTGAAGAAGAGGAGGAGGAATGGGAAGAAGGAGAAGGAGGAGCCCCTGCATCTCCTCAGCCCTGTTTCTCCCCATGTGATGTCTTCAGGGCTGGCTGGAGCTGGTGCCAACAGCCTCTTCCCCTCCTCTCTCCCCTTGAAGCAGAGGGCACATTCCCCTAAAACACGGCATATATCCACCCAGTGCTTCCTCTGTGTCCCTGAGTACGTCTCTCTAGGCCTATCTGTCCGGGAATGTCTGCAGTCAAGGGCTCCTGGTAACAGCTCTGAGACTCTCAGTCTGCAGCCATTACCAATAGTTAAATGCTTGAAAGTGCATGAAAGGGGCTTCCCCCAAGGCTCAGCAGGTAAAGAATCCAGCTGCAATACAGGAGACACAGCTTCAGTCCCTGGGTCAGGAAGATCCCCGGGAGAAGGGCATGGCAGCCCACTCCAGTGTTCTTGCCTGGGAAATCCCATGGACAGAGGAGCCTGATGGGCTTCAGTCCAGGGGGTCACAGAAAGTTGGACGTAACTGAAGTGACTGAACACGGCACGGGTGTGTGAAAAGCAACGCCAGGGAAGAAAGGAAGAGACGGACCATTTACTGAGTGCCTATGCTGCTGCTGCTGCTGCTAAGTCGCGTCAGTCATGCCCGACTCTGTGTGACCCCACAGACGGCAGCCCAACAGGCTCCCCGTCCCTGGGATTCTCCAGGCAAGAACACTGAAGTGGGTTGCCATTTCCTTCTTCAATGCATGAAAGTGAAAAGTGAAAGTGAAGTTGCTCAGTTGTGTCCGACTCTTAGTGACCCCATGGACTGCAGCCTACCAGGCTCCTCCATCCATGGGATTCTCCAGGCAAGAGTACTGGAGTGGGTTGCCACTGAGTGCCTATGAATTGCCACAAACATTAGACATTTTGTCTCTTTGAAATCTCACAAAAATAATTTTAAAAATTAGTATTTCCTTAGTGCTACTACACAGCAAGAGAGTGTGATGTTATTATTATATGGGTATATGTTATAGAGCACTGCCATTGTTTTCATTTCACAAATTAGGGTTTGGTGAAGTTGTATAACTTGCCAAGGGACATGGCTGGTGCAGAGCAGATTCAGAATACAGGTATACGCAGCTCCTAAGATTTCTACCTGATACACCAAAGTCCAAACTTGTTCACTCCTGACTTTCTGTAACTCAAAGAAATTGCAGACAGGCATAGTAAGAGCTGTATAGGTGTTTAATGAATAAATATTATTGAAAATATTCCTCCTTCAAACCAATAAGCCAAGTGAAATGCAGAATGGTTCAGGAAAGTGTGGGTCAAGGCTTCTTTGGGATCCAACAGGAATGTGGGGATAAGGAAAGGCTCCCAGAACAAAGGATCAGTGAGGAAACGGTGAGGCAGGGAGCAGGGAGCTAAGAAAGGGAAGCTCAGTGAAGGCAAGAAGCTGGTTATCCAGGACTAAGATGAGCAGAGAAATGAAAGGCCTGGGGATGACTGAGCACAGATGGGAGTCTGGGTGAGAGCAGGCCAGAGGGGAGAGCCCAGAGCTGCAGGGCCGGCCACAGGGTTGCTGGACGGAGGAGGGGTGAGCTTAGGCCCTTTGGAACACTTTTCTTTCAGCTGCAGAGTACACTGACTGCCTCAGAAGGATGAAACAAAAACAGGAGGAAAGGGCTGGTGTCTGGGGAGGAGGGGCACCAAGCCTAGTCCTAGGTCACAGCGCCCGCCCCCATATGCCCATTCCACTCTTCCCATGTGTAAAGAGAGCAGAGCCGATGACATGGGGAGCAAGACAACTGTCCAATTAAATTAGACCTGTAGACTGCATTCACTAGACATGTGGGCTTTCCTGGTGACTCAGATGGTAAAGAATCTGCCTGTAATACAGGAGACCTGGTTTGATCCCTGGGTTGGGAAGATCCCCTGGAGAAGAGAATGGCTACCCACTTCAGTATTCTTGTCTGGAGAATCCCATGGACAGAGGAGCCTGGTGGGCTACAGTCCATGGGGTCGCAGAGAGTCAGACACGACTGAACAACTAACATTGTACTAGATATTTAGCGGTAAACTGACTGAATTATCTGGAAAATAATTTCAACTCTCCACTGAATTATGCTTGATTGTTTTGCCCTAGCCACCAATGGAAAGCCTTTGATTCAGAGTCTGAGGTCCTTTTTCCTGAACCAGTTAAGTTTTCCTTGGCCCCTCTCAGACCTGGGTACCAGAGTCTAAGGAAACTCCGGGGTAGGAAGGAAGGATAATGGACCTGGGGGAAAAAACACTGAGTCACCTACCCAAAATCAAGGTACGTTATGGAAGGAATGTCCTCATCTCATAGAGGACATCCTTTGCTTTAGTGCTTCACCTCCGGGTATCATTTAATAGCAAGTTAACTATAAAGAATACACTCTAACAAATTAAATTGCACACAAATACATCACAAACGCACCCTCGGAGCTAAATGATGACCATATGTTGTTTTCCCTTTATAATGGAATACGATGGCTTAAAAATTCTCATCGCCAAACCAAATTCATCCTTTGGCACGCTTGTGAAAACAGCGAGGAAGACTCAGTCACTGATGGAAGGACAAGGTGACCTCCGTTCGCGAGCCGGGCCTCCGGGAAGTGGGGGAGAGGGCAGGCAAGGACCGCCAGTATCAGCCATCAGGACGTCCTGCTAATAAACGACTTTTTCACTGTCCACACTTTAATTGGTTTACAGCCTTTTCTGTTTATTTATCCATAAGAGCTGCTGCTAAATGGCTCGAGAAGGCGCTCGCCTAATGGCTCGGTATCGCTGCCGGGGCTGTGGGAGGCGAAAGGGGCGCGGGCGTCAGCGGGAGTGAGAGCGGAAATGCATTTCACGTTTAATGGATTTGGCGCTTTTATGACACCCTGAGCCCCGTCCACAGAAGAAACACAACGCACCACCCAGCTCGCTGGCGAGGATCTGTATAAGCCTGATAATCAGGCGATCCCCAAATCTTCTAACCTTGTCCCACCTAATAGCAACAACAAACGGCCGTCTGACCTCGGGTTCCCGGGCCGCTTCTTTGGGCAGCCACCAGCAGCAGCCGCAGAAAACGCTTACGTGGGAGCGGGAAGGTGCGGGCGGCCCACCTTCAGCCCCCTCCACCGCCCCCTCTCCACCTGTGGCGGCGGTGGTCCTGGCCCCCCGGATTCCCGGATTCTGCCAGCGAGCGCAGGGAGCGGGTTGGCTTTCTGCTGAGTGCCCCTTTCCTTTCTGCAGGACCGAGCAAAAATATTAAATGGGAGCAAATGAAGCATCGAAATGGAGACCAATTTACAGAAATGTGCAATTAGACGAGAAGTGCAAAGTAAACACATTGGGGAGGGGAGAGGGGGAGAGGGAAAGGGCCGGGGGAGGCGGGCTGCAGCTGAGAGGGAGGCGGGGGCTGCCGTGCGGAGTAGGGGGGCTGCGGAGGGGCGAGCGCGAGGAGGAGGGGGAGGGGAAAGGTGCCCGATCTTTGTCCCAAGCGGTGCTGCCGTCTGCTCATAACCACGTCGCCAAGTCAACCCGCGGCGACCGAGCCGATTATCTCCGAGGGTCAACACGCGGCGGCCCGGCCACCCCTCCGGCCCTGCCCTCCGGATCGATGTGGTCGCTCGCGGCCGGCGATAGCGGGTCCTCCGCGGACGCCGGGAACAATGGACTCATTGATGGGGGCGCGGAGAGATTAGGGGCGCGGGTCCCACGGCCTTTCGCTCCCCGGCTCCCTCGGACTGCAGGTGGCCCTTTTCCCTGAAGAAATCGCCAGAACTGGCCCCCGCCGCCCGCCTCTCTCAGACGCCGCTTCGGTGAGAGGGGCGCTCGGAGGGCCCCGGAGCGGCGCGCGTGCCCACCCTCGGGCAGACCCCTCGGTGGCCAGCGCTTACTCATCCCAGCACAGATGACGCCCGCACCAACATCTCACCGCAGAAGGAATCTGCCGAGAAGTTCAGATCCCTAACTAGGTTTTGCTTTTTAATGAAAACGAGGCATATTTCGGGGTAGCGCACGCACTGCCTAAGCAGTGTGTTTTCCACCAGTCTGTTAAAATCTGGTCAAACCTGGTAAAGGACTGGACGCAGTCTGCAGTTTAGGAAAGTCACTGCAGTGATTTTCTCTTGCTGGTTTCTGGTGGTCCACGCTCTCTCTTGCCAAGGCTTCTCTGCAAAGGGGTCCAGGGTTTCTAAAACCCGCCTGGGGGTTGGAAGACTGCGTTCATTTCTTCAGGACACTCAGAATGCCCAGGGCGAAGGGGTCGGTGGCGTGGGTCCAAGGTTTGGTGCCAATGCGACCTCGAGATAGTCCGTGAGCACCACTGGTTTCGCAAAAGCGTCTCTATTCAGGGAGGACCGTGGAGTGCTCTGAGCACCTTGTCTCCATCCGACCCAGAAGTCGACTCTGCAGCCGCCCAACTCCCGCCAGGTCTCGGGATTCCTGGGGGACTAGCAAATCTGGAAACAGGGTGCCAGCCCCCTCCCCCAGCCAGACACGAGAGGGGCTGCAACTTCGTTTCCCCCTTGCCCCAGTAGGAACCTGCATTCTGAGTTGACCAAATGAGCCTCAGTTCCCCCAAATCAAAAATTAATAGTGCCTTTCAATTAAAGTTTTTTAAGCCATTGTGAATGCTTCTGAAGTTATAGTTTACACTCCAGAAATCCCCAGAGCACAACCATAGGCAAAAACACACTGCGAATCCTGGATCTTTATGTGTAACCTCACTGACATCACTCATGAGCGTGTACAAATTGCACAACTAAAACAGAACCAACGGCTTCTGACCTGTGGGGCTGAGGTCTGTGCATTTTTTTGGACCATATTCCCTAACAATATTTTTAAAGTCTGTTTACAACCTCAATATATGTATATACTTGTAAACTATATCAATGAACTAGTATGTACAGTATGAAACATACAAGGAAAAAGACTGTTGGTGATGAAACATATTTCTATAAACGAATAGAAGTTCCTGCCCCACTTTGAATGTTCATTCCGGCCCCACTTTGGCACTGTTCTTTCAAGTGTGTGCAGGAAACCGAGCCGAGGGAGAAACGGAAACTTCAGGGGGCTCGTGGGGACCCGGATCTGGCTTCTTAAGGCCGCCGGCCAGGCCAATAATGGCCTCAGGCAGAGCCACGTGGGGCACAGCGGAGCCTATGGCGCGGCGGCCGCCCGCCCGTCCCGCCGGCCCCGGGTGCCCTCCGCGAGCCGCGCCGAGCTGTCAAAGCTGCAGGGGTGGCGCCGGGAGTGCCAGCGCCGCGCGGCTCCAAGTCCCCGGCCCCAGCTCGTTCTCCTGGGTCCCCAAGCCCAGGCGGCAGCCATGAACCGCGAGGAGCAGTACTACGCGGCCACGCAGCTGTACAAGGACCCCTGCGCGTTCCAGCGGGGCCCGGCGCCAGACTTCAGCGCCAGCCCCCCTGCGTGCCTGTACATGGGCCGGCAGCCCCCGCCGCCGCCGCCGCCGCCGCCGTTCCCCGGAGCCCTGGGCGCGCTGGAGCAGGGCAGCCCCCCGGACATCTCCCCATACGAGGTGCCTCCGCTCGCCGACGATCCCGCGATGGCGCACCTCCACCACCACCTCCCGGCTCAGCTCGCGCTCGCCCACCCGCCAGCCGGGCCCTTCCAGGATGGAGCCGAGCCGGGCGCCCTGGAAGAGCCCGGCCGCGTCCAGCTGCCTTTCCCGTGGATGAAGTCTACGAAGGCTCATGCGTGGAAAGGCCAGTGGGCAGGTGAGTCTGGGCCCCCAGCCGCTCTGTCCTCACCCCGCTCTCCGTTCTACTGCCCCCTCTCTCCAAGCGATTCCCAGGACCCTCTCTCGGTCTGTGACCCCAGCCCCCCACCCCGGATAACCTAGAGTCGCACTAAACCATAGGGGAGCTAACAAGGCCATATCGCACAGAAGAGTGTTTTTTTGTTGTGGTGGTGGTGGTGTGGTTGTTTTTTTTTTTTCCTGGCTCAATCTGGAGCGGCCTTTCTACTCAGCGCTCTTCCTGGGAGTTTAAACCCCTTCCTCCCCTGTCCGCTGAACTCCAGGAGCCCGCGCTTCCCACCAGCCTAGGTCTGGCGGAGTTCAAGGCTTCGGACCTTCCAATCCTCGTCCAGCGGGCCTCTCCCCGCCCCCCTCGCCCCCAGCCCAGGACTCCTGAGTGCCGTCGAGGGAACCGAGCGGGGCTCTGGGATGCTCCGGACCCCGGCTTCAGAGCCCCGGCTTCCATCTCGCTCTGAATTCCACACCCCCCACCCCCCTTACTAGCGGCTTCTGTGAAGCAAGCCAGACCATCTCAGGGACACCTAGTAGGTGGAGAGAAGCAAGGAAGGAAAACTATAGCCAGGCGTGCAGAGGTATCCAGAGGCCGGGGCTGGGCCGGGAGGGGGCTCACCGCAAGGCCGGGGACTGTCCACTCACCCCCGATGGAGAGGCATGGGGAAGCTCACTTTTGAACACAGGCTGCTTCCCAGCAAGGCAGTTTGAGGAGGGAGATGCCCTCCTGGCACAGGCGGTTCGGGAGGTCCCTCGCGCTGGCCAGTACCGGAAAGTCGGCCCGGAGCCGCCCCCAGGTCCCTTCCAGGCCCGACCCGGCGGCGAGTTCCGGCCGCGCGGCCTGCACCGCCGGCACCGCGTGACCGCTTCCGTGCGGAAGCCCCTTCCAGGCTCACCTGCTTTGCAAGCCATGGACTTTTCTCCTCCTCCCAGCTAACAGTCGGGAGTCGCGGGGCGAGGCTGCAGGTGCCCCCTCCCCGGGAATCCTCTGCCCCTAGTCTGCCCGGCCTGACTGACCTGCCTGACTGTGAGCTGGCGAAGCCAGGCGGGTCTTTGGGGGATCCGGGCTTGCCCAGGGTCCCCGGGGCTCGCCTCTCTCAACCTTTCTCCCGAAGGTTCCGTGGGGTCTCAGGCAAGTCCTGAGGCAGGACAGAGACCCAAATCAGGCTGCGATCTTCCTCCGCGCCAACCAAACCCGGGACAGACCCTTATCCTGCCCTTGCGAAGTTGCCGCCAAAGGCCTCGGAGCCTTGGGAAATGCAAGGTTCTTGGGAGGCGGGAGGCCGGCGAGCCTGGACCTGGACGGGAGGTCCAGGAGCCGCCTGGCGCACTGGGGACGCGTTTCTCCAATTCCTGGTCCTCCGCCTCAGCTTCCTCAGGAAAAATTCGAGGGAGGTTCTGAAAAAGACTTTCTGAGGTGGGGTAACTTCCCCACCTCCTGGACTCCTGTGGACGGAAGGGGTCACAGTGTAAAACCTGAAGGAAAGATAGCAGCAGGGGTGATGGGGGGAGGTCTGGAGAGGTGACATTCCTGGATTGGAGGACCAGGGTCAGAGAGACCTGTGCCAGTGGGCCCTCCAACCTGGGGGAGGGCCCTCCTCCAGCCAGAATGCTGCTGCACCAGCTCAGTCCTCCCTGGAAACTCTGAAGGAACCCAAATTCAAGGTCCGTGACCCTTGCCTGGCCGCTCCTAGAGGGGCTTCACGCCCCTGGGGAGAAAGAAGTGACCCGAAGGGTTTTTATTCACAGATCAATCGGGTATGATTATTCATAACAATATGAACTTCCAAAACCCTCAACCTAAAAAATGAACTACATCCACCTCACTGGTGGGCTTGCCCCTAAATACCACCCCACCCCCCCACGCGTCAGAGAAAGGTACAAACTGACCTCTTCCCTTTTCTGACCACCAGCAGCCTTCATCCAACACCTTCACGTTCACTCACTCAGTTGTGTCCGATTCTGCAACCCCATGGGCTGCAGCCTGCAGGCTCCTCTGTCCGTGGGATTCTCCAGGCAAGAATACTGGAGTGGGTAGCCATGTCCTCCCGCAGGGGATCCTCCCAACCCAGGGATCGACCCCTCATCACTGGCAGGCGATTCTTTACCGTGGAGCCACTGCGGGAAGCCCATCCTGCACCAGGGCCCCTGAGTTAGTGGGCCCTTCCTTCGGAGCCTCTCAAAGCACTGTGGTGAGGCTGGTGAAAACGGGCCAACCCTGCAAGATTGCAGGTTGAATTTACGGACTCTGAAGGAACTTTTTAGATGTTCTTCTTTAAAAATATATTTTTTAATTGGAGAATAATTGCTTTACAATATTGTGCAGGTCTCTGCCATACATCAAAATGGCTCCCTCATTTCTCTCGAAAACCAAGAAAGGCTTGAAGTGTTAAGATTCTGAGATGTCCCCAACAAGCAGGACTCTGCTGACTCAGACCTGAGCCTCCGCCTTGGCTTCTGGGCACCCCCTTTCAGTCTGGGGGAAAACCCCAGCGGGTTGTACAGGGTGGTTAACCCTCCTAGCAAACACACACACTAGCTTTTCAACTTTAGCATACAGGCATAGGAGAAATGTCTGCCCTACAAGGGAAATGATGATTTTGACCTGTTCCTGGTGTTCTGGGGGAACCGACTGCCCCAGAGTCCACAGCCCGGGTGCAGCTGGTGTCTCATCCAGAAAGGAAAATATTAGGGCCTGGAGGATCGCAGCCTCAGCGAGCGGCACTAATCCACTGGGCTGGGCCTGGCTGTTGCTTCTCTGGCCTGGGTTCCTCTACCACCCACCACTGCCACCTCCCCAATGGGGTACCCAGCTCCCCAGTAGGGGGGTCAGGCCTGAGCCTCCCCTCCCAGGGAGCCTCTCCTCTCATCTCTGCCAGTATTTCAGGCCCTGGATGCAGAGGCTGGGGCTGACAGTGACCGTCCCTCGGGCTCAGAATGGCTCCCCTTCTGGTCCAGGGCAGGGACCCAGCTGAGGTCAGAACGAAAGTTGCAGAGAATCTACCAGCTCTTGAGTTGCTGCTGATCACAACAACATAACTATAGAGAGATATATGATATGAGATACAACAATACATGTCATAACCTCCGGATTCTTATTAGCTCAAGGTCTTTCCAACAGAAGGTTGCATCCATTTGTTGGTGAAATTAATTTACTGTGTTGAGACCTCTTTATTATTATTATTTGTTAATGAACTAGTAAACTCCAGAATATGCCCGCAATGTGGGAGACCTGGGTTTGATCTCTGGGTTGGGAAGATCCCCTGGAGGAGGGCATGGCAACCCACTCCAGTATTCTTGCCTGGAGAATCCTCATGGACAGAGGAAACTGGTGGGCCCCAGGCCATGGGGTCACAAAGAGTCGGACACGACTAAGCACAAGCCAGTAAGCCATAGGGAAAATTAGACAGCATCATATGTGGTAAAGTTTGGTTTAGTGCCCTAGATATTTTATATGTCAGTTTATATCAGTATGTGAACTGAGTGATGATTTGAAATACATTTCTTACTACAAGTCGTCATCAGAAAAGTTTTAAGTCCTTATTTAAAGACATTTTTTGCCTTTGTAGAATCCAGTTGGTTTAGATTCTTATTATGTGCATTTTGGGCTTCCCTGGGAGCTCAGAGAGTAAAGAATCTGCCTGCAGTGCGGGAGACCTGGGTTTGATCCTTGGGTCGGGAAGGGAAGATCCCTTGGAGAAGGGAACGGCAACCCACTCCAGTATTCTTCCTGGGAAACTCCGTGAGTAGAGCAGCCTGGCGGGCTACAGTCTGTAGGACAGTAGCCTGTCTGTGGGACAGCACTCTGCCACTAACACTTCCACTTTTTCACTATGTGCATTTTAATCAGCATCAACCCAACAGCGTGATTCTAGAACCACTGGTTGTTAGAGCCACGAGGAGATAAAGGACCTCCAAGAAAAGACAGCCTTACTGGGGAAGGCCTTTGAGCCCCAGACTGTACTCATGGATAGATGGTTGGACCTCAGCGGCCAGAGCGGCGGGGAAAGGGCCAGAGCCGAAGGATCGAGCTGCAAGGGTGGGAGCAGGCGGGAGGAGCCAGGGGTCGGTGGGGGGGGCCCACACTCACGTGCGGTGTCGCCCGCAGGCGGTGCCTACGCAGCAGAGCCGGAGGAGAACAAGCGGACACGCACCGCCTACACCCGCGCGCAGCTGCTGGAGCTGGAGAAGGAGTTCCTATTCAACAAGTACATCTCCAGGCCGCGCCGCGTGGAGCTGGCCGTCATGCTGAACTTGACCGAGAGGCACATTAAGATCTGGTTCCAAAACCGCCGCATGAAGTGGAAGAAGGAGGAGGACAAGAAGCGCAGCTGCGGCCCCCCGGCTGCGGGCGGCGGGGACGCGGAGCCCGAGCAGGACTGCGCGGTGACCTCCGGCGAGGAGCTGCTAGCGCTGCCACCCCCGCCGCCCCCCGGCGGTGCCGTGCCGCCCGCGGGCCCCGCCGCCGCCCGAGAGGGCCGCCTGCCGCCAGGCCTTAGCGCATCGCCGCAGCCTTCCAGTGTCGCGCCCCTGCGACCGCAAGAATCTCGGTGAGAGACTCGCCCAGGCGGGAGGAGCGGACCCAGGACCCCGGGTGTGACCACCGGCCCAGGCTGCAGGGGGGAACCCGGGGGCTGTGAGGCGCCCGTGCCCACCGGGAAGCCGTGGGGAGACGCTGTCCCCCTCCCCGGGGAGAAGAGACGTTCTCTGTAAAGCCCGGGGCCCCTTCGTGTGAAACTGCTGGGACTGGCAACGTCTGGGCTGTTGAACCTCTTTTTAGAGAAGCCAACTCTTCAAAAAGACCATAAAAACTATACAGATAGGAACCTTGCCCCAACACAAGCAGGCGAGCCGGCTGGAGCCCCTTCATCTGCCCGGAAACAGAGCCATTTTTACTCTAAAGGTCTCTCTGCCTTTACTTTAGAAATAATTGAAAGGAAACATCCGAAGTTTCAAAGACCTAGTGAAATGGATGCTCGTGGAATAGAATAATTCCTCTTCCTCCTCTTCTCTTTTCAATCTTTCCATCAGAACCAGACACCTCACTGCACGTCCTTCGGCCTCCACTCCTTTTCTCTGAAGACGAGACCGCCTTGCAGGGCAGCAGCAGGGCTAGGGGGTAGGGGTAACCCCATTGTTCCAGCGTTCACCCCGCCCCGTTGGTGAGGTGGGAGGGACCTGGAGGTTTGGGGGAGAAAGAGGCCCCCTGATCAGTTGCTGCCAGAGATATGTGGGTGTGCACTTAGTTCCCGGTCTCCGGGCAGGGAAGACTGCGGAGGTAAGCAGGGGGGCCTGACTCACCTTGGAAACTATGGAGAGCGTGATTTCCACATCCTTATGTGGTTGGGAAGCTTGGGGTGGGGGGGTGTGGAAATGGCTATTTTTATTTAAAGTTTTTAAATTACCTCACAGTTCTTTACAAACAGGTCCTTGGTTTCCAGGTCAGTTGGTTGTTTCAGGGTCTGGGTCTTGTGTTCAAGTGATGTTTGTGGGAAACGATGAATAAATACAGATAATTGGAAAGAGATCAAGACTGATTCCCCTCGCTTTGTATCAAACCCTTTTTGTGGAGCAATGATTCCAGTTCATTAAAAAAAAAATTAAAACAGCATATTTTCTCTGGCACTACCCAGAGAAAAGTCAGTAATTAAGACATCACCTTTGGGTTATGAGGTTGAGAAAGCCTATCAGCGGGTGGATTTTCGGATTTGTTTTATTTTAAAGTTAGGAGTCACTTCTGAAGATGAATTAATTTCTTAGGCCCCAGAGATGGGGGGTTTGGAGATGGGGGCTGTCCATGAATAGGTACAGTGTCAGAGCTGCCTCCCTGCACCGCTGGCACCCAGGCCGTCAGAGAAACGCCCAGGGCTGGCAGTCGGGATGAGTCCCCGCCCCTGGAGCCCGGGGGGCCAGGAGGCTTCTGTTGGGGGCACACAGGCCACAGTTCTGTGGGCTCCCGACCTCCAGACACCCCGTCCTCCCCACAACCCTTGGACGGGCGGCTGGCCCAGCTGTGCGCCTGAAGGCACCTCCCCAGCGCTCCCACCGGTCTGTCCTGAGACATGGACTCACGCCCAAGAGTCGATGATATTTTCTTTAGCAAAAAGACGAAAGGTTTGTTTCGTTGGTGGTTTTCGCCTCTGCTTGTTTTGCTGTTTTGTTGTCCTTTGGTTGTTTGCTTTTTGTTTTTCTGAGAGAAATCGAGTCACAATGTCCAAAGAGAAGCAGGTTCTGTGCATCAGAAAGGAGCTCTTCCTCGTCAGTGAGACACCTCACAAGGCAGCCAGTGCCCTCACCCTGCAGCCTCTGTGCACCTGCCTGGGCTCGGGAGTCCAGCACCTCTGGGTTCAGACCTGGGGTCCCTCAAACACCGGCTGTGACTCTGATCAAATGACTCCACTTCCCCGTTCCTGGGCTTCCTCATCTGAAACGTGGACGCACCTCACAGAGCTGTGAAGTTTACACCAAAGAACACAAGCAACGCGCTTAATTCAGTATCTAGAAAATAGAAAATAGTTATCCCTGTAAAATAGTTGTTTTACAACCGCGGTCGTTTTCTGGGGAACTGCGGCTGCAGTTCTTTGCTTGTCCCCACAGCCTTTCTCCTTCGACAGATCCCCTCTTGGTCACGTACCCACTGACCTTTACTGCGCACGTCCTAGTTTCACGCCGGCGTGCCTCGTAAGTACACTTAGACTGCCCGCAACGTCCCTGACCAGGCAGCTGTCTTCGCCGGACACCGGGGCAGCTGATACTGGGAAGGAGATACTACGGAAAGCGGACCCTCTGGAGCTCAGCCTCCCAGTTGGTGGAGGAAAGGGGATTTGAGCTCGAAGACCAAGGAGATGTTGAGGTTTCCGGCGGAGACTCGGGATTCCAGGGTTCCGCATCCCAAGGAGAAGCCCGGGCCGCCGGGGCGGGCTTTGGAGTGGAGAGCGCAGTCTGCCTCCGGCCTGCCTGCGGCCTCCAGCTTAGCGGGGCCGGCGCCTCCGCGCACGAGAAGCCCGGCTTTAGTTCCGCCTCCCTGGGCTCCAATCACCTTCTATCCCTTTAGCTACGCGGGCCCGGAGGCAAATCCCTGAGTTCTCCGTTTCCTCTGTCTTCCCAGACGGTAAAGAATCTGCCTACAATGCAGGAGACCCGGGTTCGATCCCTGGGTCAGAAAAATCCTCTGCAGGAGGGCATGGCAACCCACTCCAGTATTCTGGTCTGGAAAATTCCATGGACAGAGGAGCCTGGCAGACAACAGTCCATGGGGTCGGGGTCGCAAAGAGTCGGACATGACTGGGCGACTAACATTCTGGAATATAATGGGCTCAACGCGAGAATGAAATGAGGTGGTGTCCTTCAAGTTTATTGCTGTTCGGCGCACAGGGATAGGGGAGGCCGAGAGGAGATCCTGTTGCCAGTGGAGGCCGGCCCCCCAGGAGACCTGGGCGATCCAGGGAGGCGGCGGAGGGCGGGCCCGACTCGTCAGGTGGCCTGGAAGCCAGCGAGGAGGGGAAGAGCTCTGGCGCAGCCACGCGGGGCCTCACCTGACCGGATGGGGCGCGCGGTCCGGCACCCCCAGCCGCCCAGGTCCCAGACCCGCGTGCGGCTGGACGTGCGCTCCCAGTCCGCGTGGCCGCCCTCGGCCGTGGGCTGGCGGACGCGAACCGCCGGCCGAGGGCGCCCGGAGCTGCCAGACGAACCCCCGCGCGGCCCAGGTCCCCCGGGTGAGGAGGCCTGAACGACGACGGGCCCTCCCTGGAGCCCGAAAAAAGAGTCAGCCGGCCGGGGCTCAAGGGACCGCCGGGCGCCGGGACCCACGGTGACCGCGGTACCTACCTCCCCGGTGGGGCCAGCGGCCTCCCTCCGCTCCTGGGCGCGGCGCGCTCGTCCTCGCGGTGGACGCTCGGAGCCCGGGCGCCCGGACAGCGGCCCGGCGCGGAGGGAGACGGGGCCGGCCCGCGCACCCACGCCCGCCGCCCCGCGCAGGGCATCAGCGCGGGGCCGCGGACCCCACCTCTCCGCCCGGAATCTGCCGTCCGCCGTAAGGTACGATCGTGGAGCCGCGGCACCGTCCAGGCTCAGCCGCAGCTGCCCTCCCGCATTCTGGAGACCCCGCGCGAGCCCCGCGCCACACCGCCGCCACCAGCAGCCATGGAGGGCGCGAGCCGCGGTGAACCCCGGGCCTCCTGGTGCGGAGCATCGGGATCTCAGGGTACGGGCCACAGTGCTCAAAATCCCCTTTTCTCTTGCGGTATTGTTCCTTCCTGTAGATTTGCTAACGGTTTCACCAAGAAGTTCTCACATTGAAAGCCAAGTTCATACCAGGCGGTAACCACATCTGAAACCGAGGTGATTTCGGGGTGTGGCATCTGTAATTCGCTTGCCCTTTCAGATCCGGGCCTGGCGCCTAAACGGGCTCTTGACTGGGCGCCTCCTCTGGGCCGGCACCTCCGTAAGCCTGCAGTGCTTGCCCTGAAAGCACCCAGCTTTGGAAAGCGGGGTCACCGCTGCTCCTGATGTCCCTCCCAGTCACGCAGGTTGGACTGATTATCGCGGTAGTCAGGAGTCACTCGGGTTCCTCTAATTTCTCCCTTTGCACAACAAAGGCTGTGTTGATTTCCCAGGTTAATCTTGACCCTCAGGCCAGCGCTGTCACTCTCTCCGTCTGCTCTCCTTCCGCTAATTCTGTTCAGTGCATTTGCTGAAGTGAAATCTATTGCAGTGCCCTTTGCCTTTGTTCTTTCATTCCCATTCTTTTCCTTGTTTTCTTTCTCTCCAGATCTGTTTCCATGTCGGCGTGCGTATGCCTTAGGGTGAGCGTCCATCTTCATTTCTCGGTTTGTCTGTTGGCCTGTGTGCATGTGTGTGCATGTGTTTAGGATGTGTCTTACCGGGGTTTGCAGTGGTGGCACTGATCAGTGTGTGTGTAGGGACCAGGGACACCTTCCTATACACTTTTTTCCGCCACCCAGGACAGCCTGATGACATTGCTTCTGATGCAAACTGGCCCTTCAGGTAATTGTGTCAATTCTGTGTGTTGACACAGTGTTTTCTGGCAGGAAAATCAGTCTTCAGAAGAACACATGTTGGGGACTTGAGTAGAAGCTGGCTGATGGCTCAAGTATTGCACAATTGCCTAAGGAATTGAAATTGTTTTTCTTTCTAAGAAAAAAGTTCACAACTGAGTCTTTCATACTTCATAGACGGAGAAACCATCCTGAAAATCCAGTACTTTGAAGAGTCAGAAGAGGGAAATACTGAGTTGACACTAATCAAATTTTACTCAAAGCCCTTCTGACAAGCTAGATGTGGGAGCAAGGAACCTTACGGGATACTGAGGCAGTGCAGCGGGAAGCAGAAGGGCTTCCTGGGAGTGATGGAGCCTCTCAGCCGGCAGCCAGCTTTCAGGAAATTACCACCGGAGGATAGCTTGAGCCACAGACGTGATCTGCGGTTGACTCCTAGTAGGAAAAAGAGGTGAGGCTCTGCGAATAGTGGCTACCAGTAGCTGTTTTAAGAGTGAAGTGACTGATACGGGTCTTTTGGATTACCTAGTGATGACCTGTCAATGCCAAGTTCCCTTATTAAACTGTGCTATGTTTGCATATCATGAAAGAGAATAGGTGTAATCAAATTTTATTTCTTTTTAAGTTAAAATTATTTTTCCTTATACGTGAAATGCCATCACTTTTGTGGTCTTTAATTTTTTGGCCGCATCATGTGGTATGCAGAATCTTAATTCCCTGACCAGGGATGGAACCCAGGCCTCCTGCATTGTGAGCATGGAGTCAACCACTGGCTTGCTGGGGAAGAACCTATAATTCACTTTTCAGTAGAGTTGCTTAGAGTCTTTCCCTAAATGCAGAACATGATGTGATGTGAAGTAGCTCAGTCGTGTCCGACTCTTTGCGACCCCATGGACTGTAGCCTACCCGGCTCCTCCGTCTGTGGGATTTTCCAGGCAAGAATACTGGAGTGGGTTGCCATTTGGACACCTTAAATATATGCCATATTATCAGAATTCAGTCAAGATTCTTACCAACATCATAGAACACACTGAACTCTCACATCTAGTCATAATTACACACATAAAGTTGTAACAGTATTTTTGCTGTGATTAATTTATAGCAATTGAAATCCGTTATTTTTCTGAATTCTCAATTAGTCTTACACCCAAGGGAATGAGAATTTGAAAAATCATTTATCCTATTTACACATGCTCTAAAAAATTCAGAAGTTTCACATGTCTAGATATGTCTGGAAATATTGCCAATTTGAAGTTGACATATTACATGGAACTATTTCCACCTTGGTAGTTCTAGAAATGCAATAAAAGGTATAAAATAAGCTCCAAGGTTTAAAAACAAATAGAAAATACAATTGAATTTATTACAATAAACAAATATATTATTTTAATTTAATGTTGAAAGTCTAATTTGCTAGACCAGAAGTACAGTAGATTATTTCTCCTCTGGATGAGGAAACACAAGAACACATAGATGTTATAAAGTGCAAGCCAGCTTTCATGCTGCCCGATGTCCTGAGATCCAGTGGAGGAGAGAGGGAAGGATATCTGAAGAAATACAGAGATTAACAGTGCTGTTTCTCAGGGTTTAACTTCTCCTTTTGCATCTACTATTTATGGCAATTCTGAATGAGGGCAAATAACTTAATCCCTTTGAGCTTGTCTACTTGTCTGTGAATTACTGATAATGACACCTCCTGTGATTGATCTGCAGTCTGCATGCATGCTCAGTCATGTCCAACTCTTTTTGACCCCGTGGACTATGGCCCGCTAAGCTCCTCTGCCCATGGTATTTTCCCAGCAAGAGTACTGGAGTGGGTTGCCATTCCCTCCTCTGGGGGATCTTTGCCACCCAGGGATTGAACCCATGTCTCTTGCATTGGCAGGCGGGTTCTTTACCCCTGAGCCACTTGAGAAGCCCATTCTCAGGTGATTGCTGAGGGTTAAATGAAATCATGTGTGTAGAGTGCATACATGGGTGATCATGTGTGTACAGTACATTCATGGGTGGTTGGTGTGTTTCCTCCAGAAACTGAGATTATTCACATCTCACTTGAGCAAGGACAGCACTTTGCTCAGTGGACCTCAGAGGTGATAAGTGACACAAAGCAGATGTGTGCCCTTTTGTCTGGGACCTCAGAGCCTCCTCTGATGGGGAGCTAGGTCTCATTCCGAATCTTCACAAGAGAGTGTGTGGACTGAAAAACCACGTTGGTGATGACCAGGCAGAAGCACAAATCAACCACCGACTCTGTCATACAGGCAGAAGCCAGTCACGCTGAAGTTACACTTCGGACAGTGCTGATGCCCCAGTTATCTAGCAGTATGTGTAAGGCACATATGTTTTAACTAATTTAGGGATCGTCTGATGACCAAAGAAAGTGTCTTGACAGAGGGGAATTTGTTTAGGGGCCCCCAGGCTCCCCAAGATAGGCGATTGTCCCAGACCTCCTTAATAAGTCATTTCCTTTGATGTTATTGTGTGGTTAGCTTTGGCTGTGACTACTGGAAACCCAAAATATCTGAGGTTGAAGAGTGAAATTAATTTCTATCCTACATGGAAGTGTGGAGACAGATGATTCAGGACTGGAATATTGCTCCAGAGTTGCCTGGGGCCCAGGCTTCCCAGGTGGCTCAGTAGGTAAAGAATCCACTGCCAATGCAGGAGGTGCAGGTTCGATCCCTGGGATGGGAAGATACCCTAGAGGAAGGCATGGGAATCTGCCCAAGTATTTTTGTCTGGAAAAAGTCCCATGGTCAGAGAAGCCCGGTGGGCTACAGTCCATGGGGTCACAAAGAGTCAGACTCGACAAGTGACTGAGCATAGCACAGGTTATTCTGACTTCCCTTTCTGATACTGCTAAATTTGCCCCCATTTCATGGTTCCATAGGGCACTCCAGCTACAACACCCACTGTCTAAGCATCAGGAGGAAAGAAACAAGGACAAAGGGTAGGCCCCTGTGATGGGTGGAATATTGATCCCTGAGAGATGTCCACTTCGTAATCCCTTGAACCTGTGGATGTGTTCCGTTATAGCACAAAAGGCTCTTTACAGTTGGAGTTAAGCTGGGGACCTTAACTTAATCCTGGGTTACCTGGTGGGCCCAGTCTAATCATACAAAGCCTTAAGAGCAGAGAGCTTTCTCCAGCTGGATTCCAAGAGATGCGGCAGCAGAAGCGTCAGATTCCATGTGTGGCAGGTGCCTCTGGCCAGCCCTGGGGTGCAGGACCCACGAGCCAGGGCTGGCCAGAGGCCTCCAGGGGCTAAGGGCTGCCCCCAGGTGAAGGTCAGCAAGAGAGTGGTGACCTCGGTACTGCAACCACAGGACCTGGATTCTGTGAGCAACCGGAGTTCTTCCCAGAGCCTCCCTAGCAGAGCCCAGCTGGCCAGAAACTTGACCTTGACCTTTGTGAAACCCAGAGCAGAGAAACCTGCTGGTTGCAGAAACTGAGAGGTAACACACTTGTGTTGTTCTGTGCTGCTGTGCAGCGATGTGTCTGCAACAATAAAAAAGGAATACTGTCCCCTTTTCTTGAATGACACTGCAAGGAAGTGACAGCACACCTGCTTGCGCGTCATGAACAGGACTTCAGTTACATGAAACCACGTGGCTGCGCGGCAGGCTGGAAAGTATAGTCTCCATTCTGCGTGGTCGTTTGTCTAATTAAAAACGGGAAGGGGCAGCATTAAAGGAAGAAGGGTATCACGGATACTGGGGACAGCTTGACGTCTCCACCACTGTTACCAAGAGTCTGCATTGAAAACTTGACATCATAGCTTGGTGCCTTCTGCGAAGCCCCCAAAGAAAACAGTACTCATTAATGTATACAGCCCTCGTGCTGGGATTTAGTGTAAGAAGGAAGTTTGCTTGGACAAACTTGCTTACTTTCATCAGGCCGTGAACACTGTACAAGGTATTGTTTGCCTTGTCTGTTCGAAAGCCAAAAGCTAAACGTGTCTCCCAACCTTGGCTTCTATTTCTGCTTTCACCGTTTGTCGCTCTTCTGAACTGTGTGTCAAATGACTGGGTATCTTTAAGACTGCTTTTTCACTGGTAAATTGGAGGAAATACCCATCTCACAGGATTGTGGTAAGAGTTAAATAACGTATGTAAAAATTACTTTCTGGCATGGAAATGGGCCTTCAGTGTATTTCATGGTGGTGGTGGTTTAGTCACTAAGTCGTGTCTGACTCTTACGACCCCAAGGACTGTAGTCCGCCAGGCTCCTCTGTCCATGGGATTCTCCAGGTGAGAATACTGGAGTGGGTTGCCATTTCCTTCTCCAGGGGATCTTCCCGACCCAGGGATGGAACTCCGGTCTCTTACATTGCAGGCAGTTTCTTTGCTGACTGAGCTACCAGAAAAGTCCCATATAGTTTATTCTTTTATAATAAAAATATATGGAGGAAAATTCCCCATATTATGATAAATGTCCTCTATGTATTTAAATCCTCTTGTGTATGCGTGTGCTAAATCACTTCAGTTGTGTCTGACTCTTTGCAACCCTGTGGACTGTAGCTTACTGGGCTCCTCTGGCCATGGGATTCCCCAGGCAAGAATACTGGAGTGAACTGCTCTGCCTTCTTCCAGGGCATCTTCCTGACCCAGGGATTGAACCTGTGTCTCTTGTGTCTCCTGCATTGACAGGCAGGTTCTTTACCACTGAGCCACCAGGGAAGCCCCTCAAATCCTCTTAGGCACATCTAGATCATAGAATATCGGGTCTGTTCATTCTCCCCTCCAGGACTGTCTCAGGTCTCTTTCCTCCCCAGCTTCCTCACCGCCTTGGTTCCGCCCCACCCTCCTCCATCCTCTCCAGTCCCGCTGCGGGAGTCTCACTGGCTCAGGCTGCCCCTTTCCCCATCCACCCTGCACTTGGCTTAGGCCAGAGGGCTCCTCTGACACGCGCATGTGTCTCCATGATGCAAAGCTGCTCATGGGCCTCCAGTCTGAAGGTCAAGTCCAGGTCCCTCAGGCTGGACTCTCAGGCCCCTTGGTTCTCTGAGCCCATCAGTACTCGTGTGGGTCCCAAACCCCCAGGGCTGCCTCTAAGCAACGTTCTTTTCCCTCCGACTGGAAAGGCTACCGACTCACCCTTCCTGTGCTCACCTGCCTTCCCTTTTCCCCCCACCCTTCCTAACACCGAGGTTTATCAAGTAATAGCTCTGCCAGGCTCTGGAGCAAGCCCTGGGTTCTCTGTCAAGTCCACTAGCTCATCAACCACTGGGCGTTCTCCATGGACTTCTCCACACTTCCAGAGAGTCTCTCTATGGCAGCTCATTTCTGTGACACCTGTGAAGCAGGGTTCTTGTCTCTGTATCTTGGTGTAGTCCCGGCTCACTCCAGCTGGGCCGGGCCAATGACTTGAACCAGAAAACTGCAGTAAAACAGATGCTGTGCAAGTTTCAGGCCTAGAGGAAGGCCTGGCATATGTGCTTTTGGAAGCCACCTTGCTGATGAGGCTGTATAAAGAGGCTGCCTGGAGAGGAGCTACCCTGGGACAGATGGAGACAGAAGCCCTGGCCTTGGGGTGTCTCAGCAGAGCCTCTGGAAAACCCCAGCCCAGTCACCATCTGACTGCAGTCGTGTGAGGTCGGCAGAGCTGCCCAGCCCAGTCAACGGGGAAAATTGTGAGCAGCGTGGACCCCTACGTCTGCAGTACAGTAATGGATGCCTGGGACACCCCTTCCCCAGTGGCTCAGTGGTAAAAAATTCCGCCTGCAATGCAGGAGCTGCAGGAGACATGGGTTTGATCCCTGGGTTGGAAGATCTCCTGGAGGAGGGCATGGCAATCCACTCCAGTATTCCTGCCTGGAGAATCCCAAGGACAGAGGAGCCTGGCGGACTACAGTCCACGGGGTCACAAAGGGTCAGACACGACTGAGTGACTGCGCACTCACGGCACAATAGACGCCTCGGACACCGCTTCCCCAGGCCCTGCTCTCACTCTTTACCCCCATGGTGCCTTTGCATTCACACCTTTATCATCTTCCTCATTACCTGGCATAGTCCTTCTCCTCAAATAGGGAGTGAGTTTCTTAAGGGCAACCCTATTTCTTTATCTGAAAAGATTCAGTATGAAAATAGAAACCACTTGAAGTGTTTCAAACTAACGGTAACTCAGCACTCACAATACCATTGAAAGACAAGCCCTCACTGGACTTTTGGCTTCAGGGTCTTCTTACCATGGTTGTCAGGACAGGTCTGGAGGCTGCTGACCTGTTCACGGCAGCCCCACATCCAAGAAGATGATGGCCAAACGGTGGAGTGTGGAATGTGCCCACGGAAACACTCACAGGATGGGTCAGCCGTGACTATCACAGGAAGAATGGCTCCTGCCCTCCCTCTCTGTCTTCCAGTTACTACGTGAGTGCATCTCGCTGGTGGAAACTTAACTGTGCCCACTGGCCTTGCTCCTCAGATTTCTGGGAGATGTAGGTTTCAGCCTCCCAGCTAATGCTCAGCACGGGAGACTGTGGTTAGAGAGACTCATGAGAGCCAATGGGCCACACGTGTGCACTTCCAGCTCCCAGCACAGCATCCTGGCAGGTGCAGAGTCTTCAGGACAGACTTGCTGAACGAATGGATGAAAATACAAATTAACTAGAGTATCCATCACTCAGTCCCAGGACCTCAATGATGGTCCAGTGGTTAAGACTGTGCTTCCAATACCAGGGGTGTGGGTTCCACCCCTGGCTGGGGAACTAAGATTCCACATGGTACAGAGTACAGCACACACACACACACACACAAAATCAGTCAGTCTGCCCTACAATTGTTCCATGGCTGAGTCAGGTCCGACTCTGCGAACCTGTGGACCGCAGCATATCAGGCTCCCCTGTCCCTCACTGTCTCCCGGAGTTTGCTCAGACTCATGTCCTAGAATTACAGGCCTGTTATGAACTCTTTCCCGTGTTAAGATGCTGGGAAGGAAAAGGTAAAATAGTTGAGTCATAGCAAGGGTGGAATACGTGAGTGAATTTTGTAAGGTTTTCACTGCGCTTTGTTGTGGGATCTGTATCTTCTCCCTTGTCATATAAATGGTGGTTGTTTAGTTGCTAAGTCATGTCTGACTCATGCGACCCCATGGACTGTAGCCCACCAGGCCCCTCTGTCTGTGGGATTCTCCAGGCAGGAATACTGGAGTGGGTTGTCATTTCTTGCTCCAGGGGATCTTCCCGACCCAGGGATTAAACCTGGGTCTCCTGCGCTGCAAGCAGATTCTTTGCCAACTGAGCTGTGTAGGCAGATATGAAATCCATTTCAAATGTTGAACTTTTCAACCTGTTTTGCAAATTGTAACCCATTTCTCCTGGAAATAAGGAGGTTGCTTTTCCAAAGCCAGCCTTGTAGCTGATTCTGGAAACACAAGTATGTTTAAAGAAAATAAATCAGCCACAAACATCAGATTCTTGAAAACAGTTACAACTAAGTCCCATATTGACAGGTAAATTCTATGGCTTCACCTTGAACATTATTTAACCTTGGGGGTTAAATAAAATCACTTCACACATACTGTTTATTTATCAGGCTCTGTCACTTAGGGTGCCACGTTGTTGTCATTTCCTCAGGGATGAGGAACGGGCCAGAAACTCAAGACTCCAGGTGTCTTAGTTCAGCCAGTAATTAGCAAAAGCAGGTGAAGAGCTCATTTTAGCTGTGTTATTTTCACTATTTAAAAATGCAAGTATTTATTGAGTAACCAAACACATATTAGAAGAGTCCTCATCAATTCCTTTAACCTCTAACCTTGTCCTCTGTATATCAAATATCTGAGGGTTTGTGAAACCATATGGCCCATGTACAATTATAAGCACGTCCCCCATACAAGAGGTTTAGCCATTTGTGAAAACAAGACTAAGGGTTTTTTTTGGAGAAATTAACTGATCTGTGGAATTTTTGTTATTTGCTTATATTACTGTTGTTGAGAACTTTGAGTTGCTTTATATTAATATGGGCTTCCCTGATAGCTCAGCTGGTAAAGAATCCACCTGCAATGGGGAAACCTGGGTTCGATCCCTGGGTTGGGAAGATCCCTTGGAGAAGGGAAAGGCTACCCACTCCAGTATTCTGGCCTGGAGAATTCCGTGGACTGAGGAGCCTGTCCATGTGTAGCCCACAGTCAGACATGAGTGAAGCGACTTAGCATGCATGCATGCCACAACTAAGAGTTCTCATGCCACAATTAAGACCTGGCACAGCCACATAAATACATAAATAGACATTTTCTAAAAATATAACCAAATATTGATAAGTAGCTAACTCTGGGTTATGGAACTGGGTATTCTTTTACATTTTACATTAGGGTCTTCTGCTTTGTCTGTATTTTTGACCATAGGGTACTCATTTTAACATTAATAATACTTATTTTTAATGTTATTCATGATTGAGAGTAGAGATAACAGATGATTTTTCAACCTTTTTCTTATTTGAACCTTACTTTTTGTGTCCAGAAGAAGTGGACATGATTTAAAAGAACCCTTTCTAAACTGTCTGCTTCTCCTACAAGAAGTGTAACAAGTGTATCACATTGCAGCAGGGACTGCTCTCAGAGGCCCTAAACCCTTCTCCACCTCATCAGTCATCCTCAGAGGTGGAAGCCTCCACAACCAGAGGCACAGCACTTGGGAAGCCATTGGACTAAGGAAGCTGGCAGCCTGGACAGGTCAAGATCAAGATGCCTGGGGGAGGGAAGGTCGCCTCCAGGGGTGGGAGGGTGTGGGGGCAGGAAGACACGGCCCCATCCTTCTGTGCCTGTCAGACCCCTGCCAGAGAATCCCGGACTGTGGACTGAGTCGCCTTTATCATGGGCTTCCTATGGTGTGATTCCTTACTGTGGTTTTCCGTTTCATGGTTGGTTTTTATTCCATAAGCTTGGATGAAATACTTACTATTTATCAGACCCTGTGCCAATTGTGTTAGTCACTCAGTCATGTCCGACTCTTTGCAACCCCATGGACTGTAGCCTGCCAGGCTTCTCTGTCCATGGAATTCTCCAGGTGAGAATACTGGAGTGGGTTGCCATTTCTTTCCCCAGGGGATCTTCCTGACTCAGGGATGGAAGCCAAGTCTCCTCATTGCAGGCAGATTCTTTACCATCTGAGCTATAGGGAAGTCCCTACTGGGGGTAGAAAAAGAGAAAATATAGGATCCCTACTTTCAATAAGTCCATCATCAAATGCAAGAATCAGACAAGGGAAAGGGTGTATTATAACAGTGCGATGGTGCCTGAACACAGATTTATGCAAAGTGTTTGAGGAAGACAGAGGAAGGGGACACCAGGCCTGGGGGATCTGGGGAATCTTAACAGAGTTTTAAGGAAGTGAGCTGGAGAGGGGAGGAAGTTCCCTGCAGAGAGAGGAGAATGGACCAAGTCCTGGAGGCCAGAAAGAAAAGACATGGGAATTGTAGAGCCGCTTTGAAGGTATTGCTGCTGTCAAATTACTACAAATTTAGTGGCTTTTGTTTTTGCTGTTCAGTTGCTAAATCGTGTCAGACTCTTTGCGACCCTATGGACTGCAGCACGCCGGGAGGCTTACCGGTCCATCACAGTCTCCAGGAGTTCGCTCAGATTCATGTCCACTGAGTCGGTGATGCTATCTAACCATCTCATCCTTCAGGCAACACAAACTTATCCTCTAACAGTTCTTGAGGTCGATGTCTAAACTGTTGTCTAAACACAGGTCTGGAGGCCGTGGTCCTCTGGGAAGCCCTTCCAGCTCTGGAGGCCGCCTGCACTCCTGGGTTCCCGCCCTTTCCCCCACCCTACTAGCCCCTGCTTCCACAGTCAGCACACCTGTCACCAAATCTCCTCCCCACATAAACACCCTCGTGATGCTCCAGATGGTTGTCCGAATCTCAAGACCCTTAACCACAATCCCTTCACCTTGTAACGCAACACCGCGCGGGCTCCAGGTTAGGACCCCCAGCCTTGCTTGGGGCCGTTAGTCAGCCTGCCATTGTTCCCCTTGGCGTGGATATCACACCTCTCATATCAACTCTGACAAGAGTCCATCATCCAAGAAAGCCAAGTGACCTGCAATTCTGGAACACACTAAGCCAAACAAACTTCCAGGGAATTGTACAGAGTCTCCATGTTTCTTTCCCAAGCGTTTCCTTCTTCCATTTGACTTTCCTCTAGTGGTTCTACCAGTGCTATGACACACAACACACAGTCCCGTGCTCGGCCGGTGCTTAGCAAATAGGGAAGGACTCGTTACAGGAACGGAGGCATGAAGGAGTTCAGTGCAGCTAGCATCTCCCTTCTTCCTATCCAGTCCTTTTGCTTCTTACTGGGTTTTCATTGTTGAGGTTATAATTTCCCAATGCATATGATTCTTTCTTTTCCCTCCCCTGATACCAACATGGCCCATAGATTTCTTTACACTTTTCACTTTATTTACCACTTCTATGCTCTGACCTGCTTTAATATAGTTTCTGGTGAGATTTCAGGAGGCCTGTTTGGATTCCCCACTTTTGGCTAAGAGATACAGTTATGTTTTCAAAGAATAACTCTTCATGCGTGTTGTATACTTCCATTTATCATTTATCTCAGGATGGGGAATATAGTTTTCTATTTATGAATAGAATCATACAATGATTAATGATGATATAATCAGCAAATCAGAGTGTAGACTGCTGCATGGGACAAATAAACCTGTTTTCTTCAACAACTAAACTGTTAAGATTTTTTTTTAAGAGAGAGATTGAAGGGTCAGTCTCTAATTCATAAAACCAGTGATGGCTCTGCATTTCTATTTTCTCCACTTTAGAACAGGAGTATCTATAGCAGTTATCCTATACTTGTCCCACCATTGTATTAACGCATGCATGCTTAGTCACTTCAGACATGTCTGACTCTTTGAGACCCTATGAGTGTAGCCTGCCAGGCTCCTCTGTCCTGGGATTCTCCAGGCAAGAATACTGGAGTGGGTCATCATGCCCTCCTCCAGGGGATCTTCTCAACCCAGGGATCCAACCCACATCCCCTGCATTGGCAGGAAAGTTCTTTACCAATAGTGGCACCTGGGAAGCCCGATTATATTAATATGTCAGGTTTATTTGAGGGAGAAGTTACAGAAAACTTGTCTCTAATTCATCAGTTTTCAGATTAAGTGGACCCAAACCCAAAGAAAGAGCTGAAGTCAAGGAGTCCAGCATCCACCAGGACCTGGTTTGTATCAGGGGCCCGTCACCCGAGCCTGAACCCAGTGCCTTAATAGGAAAGACAAAACTTCAGGAGGAGAGAATTTGCACATGAAGAATGTAAATAGTTTGTGGGCACGGAACTAACTTGAAAATATGGCCGCAAATGCTTTGACATTCCTCCCATAGAGAGGTACATTTATTCTCTTCCTCTTCAATTTGAGAAATGTGTCAGTGCTTCAACCAATGGATTGAAAATGACACTATGTGACTTCTGCAAGTGAGTGAGTGCAGGTTGCTCAGTCGTGTCCGACTCTTTGTGACCCCATGGACTATACAGTCCATGGAATTCTGCAGGCCAGAATACTGAAGTGGGCAGCCTATCCCTTCTCCAAGGGATCTTCCCGACCCAGGAATCAAACTAGGGTCTCCTGCATTGCAGGCGGATTCCTTACCAGCTGAGACACCAGGGAAGCCCTAAAGTGACTTCTGAAGTAGATCGTAATATGCCACAGAGCCACCTTCCTGCTCACTGGATCACTAACTTCCAGAGCTCTGCACCACAATGGAAAAAGTGGTTTTCACACTTTTTAAATTTGCTGGGAGGAGGTCCAAGCCACAGGAAGAGGTTAACCATCCACAGTGATCCCAACTTTTGGCTCCTTTCAGCCTCTCCACCAAATACCTGAATAAAAGAACTCAGGCCCGAGCAGTCCAGTGGGTTAGGATTCATTACTTTCACTGCGGTGACCCAGGTTCAATCCCTGGTTAGGGATCTAAGATCCTGCAAGCTGAGTGGTGCAACCAAAGAAATAAAGATGTAAAATAAAATTAAAAATAATTTAAAACAAAGCAACCTCCAGATGATTTCTGCCCCAGCCACTCAAGTCTTCCTGAGGGTCCTGACATTGTGGAGTGGACACAAGCCATTCTTGCTGTATCCCATGTGGGTTCCTGATCCACAGAATCCATGGACATTACAAAGTGCCTGCTGTATGACACTAAATTTCAAGTTGCTTGTGATACAGCAGAAGAGACACCACCATATTAGTTTCCTGTGGCTGCTGTAAGAAATTATCATATATGTGCTGGCTTAAAACAACAAATTTATTCTCTCACAGTTCTTCAGGCCAGAGTCCAAAACCAGACTGAGAGCAGGATGGGGGCAGAGCTGCACTCTGGAGACTGTGGGTGACGGTCTCATCATCGCTTCTTCCTGCTACTGCTGGCAGGTCTTGGCTTGCAGCTGCATCAATCCCGTCTCCCAGGCCAGCCTCAGATCTCTCCTTGCTGCTTCATATCACCTTCATGTGTGCATGTGAGAGAGAAATCTACTGTTGCCTCTCTGAAAAGGACACTGACAGTGGCATTTAGGGCCTATGTGAATAGTCCAGTGTAATCTCTCCATTTCAAGGTCCTGAATTTAATCATATCTGCATCTGGGGTGGGATTTCTGGGTTTTGGTGTTTGGTTTGGTTTTGATTTCAGTGTCTATTTTCTTGGCTTGTTTGGGTTTTGCCACACAAGGTAACAGGTCACAGTTTCCAGAGCTTGGCCTGTTGATGTCTTTTAGAGGGCCATTTTTCAGCCTAGATATATAAGTACACAGAAGAGCATACTGTATAATTCTTTTGTGCTCTGCCTTTTTTGATGTATGAGACAAAAAAAAAAAATTCCTCTGAAAACTTAAATAAAAAACATTAAATAATACTGAAAACAGTGGGTTTAATGGTTATACAATATTCTAGTGAATGGGTATACCATAATTTAGTTGCTCAAAATATTAATATTAGACACTTGTTTCCAACTCCCTATCTCTGGTTATTTCCTTAGATTAGTTCTAGATATGAAATTACTAAACTTGAGTGTATTTTAAGACTTCTAAAATATATTGCCAAATTGCCAAAGATATATCAATTTATAGTTTTATCATTAGTATAGGAAGTGCCTGCATATCTTTCTCTCACCAGCTCTGAGTATTAGACTTTTTTCAGTATTAAGTTATTTGATGATATTTCATTAGCAGTCTAGAATTTTTCTTATTATTTTGCATTGAATTCTGTATATATCAAGGAAAACAATCCACTGACATTTTTGTAGCAAATACTTTTGTCATTTTTAATTTGCTTTTAAATTTTGAAAATGATATTTCTGATAATTATGTACCATTTATGATTCTTCCTTTGCCTTCATACTTAGAAAGTGGGCCCCATTCAAAGAGCAGACTCAGTGGAAGCTTAAATAACACGGTGTTTAACCCAGAAGGGCTTCCCTGGTGGCTCAGACAGTAAAGGATCTGCTTGCAGTGCTGGAGACCTGAGTTTGATCCCTGGTTCTTCTATTCCTGGAGAAGGGAGTGGCAACCCACTCCAGCATTCTTGCCTGGGAAATCCCATGGACAGAGAAGTCTGGCGGACTATAGTCGGTGGGGTTGCAAAGAGTCAGACACAACTGAGCAACTAACACTTTCACACACACTTGACATCAGAAAGGCCTGGATCATAATCTATCTCATAGGGCTAGACATTGGGTTTTGCAAAGATTTGTTGTTCAGTCGCTCAGTCGTGTCCGACTCTTTGCAACCCCAGCACACCAGGCTTCTCTGTCCTTCACCATCTCCCGGAGCTTGTTATTTCATTTGCAAAGATTAAATGAAATAATTTAAAGGATCAAGTGCAAGGCCTGGGATGTGTAAACACTCTGTTTCTTTTCCATCTGTTTACTAGAAAATAATAGATGCAAGCAGGCCACAAAGAAATGCAAAAAAAAAAAAAAAAGAAAAGAAAAGAAAATATCCTCAACCTGCTTAGTAAATTATGGAACATAAAATTAAACTAGTTACCATCAGAGTTAAAAAATGTAAGCAATAATTTCAGTGCAAAGAGACCATGGAGAAAGGCAAATTCACTTATAGGCAGCTGGGAGGTACTGTGACTTGTTAAACGCTTTGGGGAAGTAATGTCTATATTTATTAAAGCTAAAAAATGAAAAAAAAAAAGTTTAAAATGATAATTTTCTCTGACCTAGGATTTCCAGTTTGAGTTATCTAGCTTTTAAAAATATAAATATACAAAAGAATATATGTAAAAAGATGCTTACACTTGTACCATTTATGAGAAAATGCTGACAGCAACATAAATATCTGTCAGTAGAAGGGAAGTAGTTAAAAAAAAAATGTTATCAGTCTCTACCCTCTAGAATATAAGCTTCCCAAGACCTAAGATTTTTATCTGTGCTCTTAATGCTGTTTCCCAGCACCTAGAACAAAATAAACATTCAAAGAAATTGGTGAATAAGGAATGAGTTAAGTTCTGGCATCTAAATTTACAATGCAGCAGCCATTTAAAAGAGTCAATTTGATTTACATATAATGACCTGGGGAAATGCCCTTGATATCTTTGTTGTTGTTTAGTCAGTTCCTGCTGTTTTGAAGGGGAGGCAGAAATTAACACAATATTGTAAATCAACAATGTGTGTGTGTGTTCAGTCCAGTCTGACTCTATGCGACCCCAGGGATTACAGCCTGCCAGGCTCCTCTGTCCGTGGGATTTCCCAGGCAAGAATACTAGAGTGGGTTGCCATTTCCTCTTCCAGGGGATCTTCCCAACCCAGGTTTCCTCTTCTGCATTGGCAAGGAGATTCTATACCATCTGAGCCACCAGGGAAGCCCCCAAGATGTATTATTGACTGATAAAAGCAAGTCACAAAGAAAAATATGACTTCAACTTTTTTTAAAGGAGAGACAGAGGAAGAACAAGAAAAGAGATAAGTTTGGAAGATGTGATACATGTTAGCCTAAGCACAAAAAATTCTTGGGTTGATGTAGCCCAGGATGTTAACATTGGTACCCCAGAGGGATGGGACGGAAAGACGTGAAAGTCGCTCAGTCGTGTCTGACTCTTTGCGACCCTATGGACGATACAGTCCATGGAATTCTCCAGGCCAGAACACTGGAGTAGGTAGTCTTTTTCTTCTCCAGGGGATCTAACCAACCCAGGAATCGAACCCAGGTCTCTCGCATTGCAGGCGGATTCTTTACCAGCTGAGCCACAAGGAAAGCCCAATGAAAGAAGAGGGGCGGGAGTTTTAACTTTTCCCATGTCTCTGCCTTGTTTAAATTTGTTGGAAGGAACTGTTTGTGGAAAGCTTCAACTGGCGTTAGTAAAAACTTAAACCCAGCCAGGCTTTGCGATGAGAAGGACAGCCGTGGCTTTACTAGGAATTCTCTCCATAGTTCGGGCTTGTTGCGCCTGTAACTTTTTTGTCCCTCCCCCCAATACACCCCTCCCGCGAGTTTGCTCAGCCCGTCCCCTTCCTGCTGGGTATCTTTCCCGTCAAACCTGCTGACTCGCTTGCGCGCTTATCTGACTCGGTGCCCTGCAGCCGAACCGGGCGCGCGGACGCTGCTGCCGCCGGGTGCACGCCCGACCTTTGCCACTTTCCGCGCCCAGGGAGACTGCAAGGAGGATACGATTTACAAAGAACGTGGCTACAGGCTGCTCACCCCAGAGCCCTTATTTCAGAAAGGGTCCCTCAGGCACAAGGACCATCTCCAATTTTTTAAAAGGGGCTTGGAGGAGGAGGCGGCGAGAGGGGACGAGGAGGTCTGGAGAAGCACCTGCCGTCGCCTCCACCGCTATTAATATTAACTTTTATGTAGACTTGGCCCTTCTCTCCCCGGGGCTGCACAAAGCAGGAAGTCGAGAGCAGGGGTGTAGGGGAGGGAGTTGGCAGGAGGAGAAAACCCTGGGTAAATTATTTAGCCGCGAGTAAATTATTTAGAACCAGAGTGATCCCGCCCTCCCCCAACCCCCCCCCCCCCCAAAGCGGGCCCGGGTCGGGGATCGGCCCTCACTAGTCGTTAAGTTGGACGCTCTCTGGAGTCCCGTGCCGGGCAGACCAGGGACACGTCCGTCTGCGAGAAGAGGCTCGAGGACGGGAGGCACCCACCGGGCCCGCGGCTCCTGGGGACGTGGCCTCTTCGCCCGGCCGGGAAGGGGCCCCCGGGGCAAGGTGCCTGCGCGGCCTGGAGAGGCAGGAAGGGTGGGCTCGTCTCCACCCGCGGTGCCGCGCGATCCCGCCGGCCGTGGATCCCGGGCCCGCGCCCCTCTACCGGGAGGCGAGAGAGGCACCGAGGGCCGCCCCGGCCGTGACCCCGCTTCCCGCCCCGCCCGTTCGGGCCCTGGGCACCGCCGGCGCCCCGGGACCCGGCCGCTCCGCCGGGGCAGCAGCGCCGCCTGCCGGGCCCTTGGCGCCTGCCCGGCCCGGTGCGGGGCTGGGCGCGCCCGCCTCCCACCTCACCTTCCAGGTCAAGTCCCTCCCGCGCAGGGCGCTCTGGAAGCACCGGGAGGCCGCCGCGCGCGCCCTTCGCCGGGGCCCGGGGCTCGGCACCGCCCCACTCCTAGCGGGCGCGCAGTGAAAAATAAAAAATCCGTTTCACCGTGACGACCAGGCGGCGGTGAAGATGGAGCTGCTCCGAAGAAGAAAAGGAACGTGCTTGGAATCTCCCCGCAGGGTCCTCGCTGCGCCTCCACCTCCGGAGGCGCCCGGACGCCAGCAGACTGCCTTTCCCCGCAGGGAAAGGAGCCGGCGCGGCTCCGGGGCGGGGAGACGCGACACCTGCGCCCGACGCCCGCTGGGGGTCCGGCTGCCTGGGGCAGGGGTCCGCCACTTTGATCCATGAGCCCGGGCCGCAGGGGGAGCGGAGAGGCCCCGGCCACCTGAGCGCATCTTCCCTGATGGCTGGGGCCGCACACTGACGCCTCCATAACTGGCCGAATGCCCCCTACCCCCAAGCCTGTTTCAGACGACTTGTCTATATGGGCATGAGCAAGGTTTGCTTTTTTTTTTTTTCTGTCTAAAACATTTTGCAAAGACTCGAATCCAAGCAGTCCGTTCTCTGAGATAAAGGCGCGAGGTAGGGACAAGCTAAAAGTTCCCACTAAGGGAGGAACCTGTTGCCTGTCCCGTGTGGCTTGACATTTGTAAAAGTAGCGCCCCGCTTGATACGCTGATACATGTCCCTCTAAAAATTTATTCCCTAAACGGCTTCAGAAGGCCCGATTGTCTGGTCCTGTTGCCTTCTGGTTCCCTGTTCTGGCCATGTGTCCACCCCGGGCGCAGCTATCATAACCACGTGGGTGCGTTTCAAGACTCTCAGCCTAGAAATGGGGAATAAATGCTGGTTGTTGGCTGAATATCAGGACCAACAGAGAATCAACATCTACTGTGTTTAACAATATATCACTCACAGGTACCTAAAAGTATAAAGGCGGTTATATGAGATTCATAGCTATGATGAAAACTGTAATAACGGGAACACATGAAAATAACTAGAGGAATTTGGATTTCTGAAATTTGCATTCTTTTCAGTAAGTTGGTTTGAGCAGGAACGTTATTCTTTTTATTTTTAATACATGTGGATTCCAGATAGCAGTCTTTTTTTTCTTCTGTCCTGCATGTATGCTTTTATATCGCTATGTATTGGACAATGGTCTCTTCTGTTCTCAATTAACTGTGTCTTTTTTTCTGTTTGCCTCTGGCAGGGCACATACACCCTACCAGAGTTTTGCCTAGAAAATAGAGGGAGGGCTAAAAATAGAATCTAGAGCCAATGAATTTTGTCCTGGTTGTTGTTCTTAATACACTAGATACACAAAGTGAAAGAACATATACTGTCTTTCATGAGTAAAAGACAGAGCCTGCCCACGTCAACTTTTACAGCTCCTAATCTGTGGTTTAGGCATTAATACTCAATCTTTGTCATTGATTCTACTAATTGTCAGTAAATTAAAATTATTCAGGTGCCAACCAACAAGCCATTGTTTGCAGTATACTACAATGACTTTAGCTCCTACTTGGTTTTTCATTGTTTGCTTTCCTGAGATTGGAGAGGAATTTATCAACTACCCCTTGTATAAAACCTATTATTGCCATACTGCAGATACAAAGTGTTATGAGAGCAGACTGTCCTGAAAGCTCTGAGATAACACATGAACAATTAGAAAAGAATTTCTTTCCTAGAAATTAAAACACGGATATTAAAAGGCATGCAATGGGAAAAAAAAATGTTCTGGTATTGATCATGAAAGGGGGGCAGGCATGAAATGCCTAGGTTCCTTCTTACCAATAAAATTACTTGACCCATAAACCCAGTACATGACCTGAATATTATTTTAAGTACGTGTGAGTTGTGTGTAGGGGGGACTGTTTGATTATCACTGAATCTTAGGGAACTCTTCTTCATGGATCACACTGGTGGTGTTCTGGTTTATGGATTAGATTTCAAGCACAGAATCACCAGTATCCTCAATAAAGAACAAGTGAAAGTATTAGTCACTCAGTGGTGTCTTGATTCTTTTCAACCCCATGTACTGTAGCCTGGCAGGCTCTTTTGTACATGGGATTCTCCAGGCAAGGATACTGGAGTGGGTTGCCATTCCCTTCTCGAATGAATCTTCCCGACCCAGGGATCAAACCCAGGTCTCCCGCATCGCGGGCAGATTCTTTACTGTCTGAGCCACCAGAGAAGCCCACACCAGTCATTATTTTTGGAGCTCTGGGGACTTAATTGATATTATCCGTATCAACCAAGGTTAGTGACAAACTTCAATTTGAAAAAAACTGTTGTTAAAATAAATGTTTGAGTAGTAGAGACACAAACCTGAAATGTCACCTGTGTACTTGTTCCCACCTTCTTTAAACTGATACCTCCAAGAAGAATGGCAAAGTAAATGTGGCTATAATCTCTAGAATTGACAGATTCTACTTTCTTTATTTAGAACTTGAGGGTATTTTCCTAGATCTAATTTCATAACCTTCAAGAAGTGAATGATAGAAGAAGTGTGTGTTTCCTCTGGTGCATAAGTAAAGAAAATATTTAGTGATTGTTTTGGCCCACCACTCGGTTTGTCCCAGTTAGCAATAAAACCTGCTTGATTTCCTAAAATCATAGTCAACTCTTGAAGAGGAGACGGAAAAGGAAAAGTCCACCCCCTCCCTGGGAAAAAAAAAAAAACAACAAACTTTAAATGTGAGAATTATGGGGGTTGGAAGATTGTATAGTCTAAATAGAATTTAAGAAAATAATTTAAATGCTAATTTAAAATACGTATAAGGTAACCTACATTATTTAGGTATGAATGTTTTCCTTATCCTCCAAACCAATACTAATTTAATGCAAAATCTGCTGCTATAGTTTTTGTGTAGGGGAAAATTATGGATGTTAGAAGAAAATGCTCATATTAAATGACTTTAAGGGAAGGCTTGAAGAATTGAACCCACAGCAGCTGGCGGGGCGGGGGTTTGGCAGCCCAGCTCCTGGCAGAGTACAGAATTTATATTAAGGTATTAAAATAACAAAACTTTTAATACCGCTTAAGTAGAGTTGGACTATAAAGAAAGCTATGGAAGAATTGATGCTTTTGAACTGTGGTGTTGGAAAAGACTCTTGAGAGTCCCTTGGACTGCAAGGAGATGCAACCAGTCCATCCTAAAGGAAATCAGTCCTGAATATTCATTGGAAGGACTGATGTTGAAGCTGAAACTCCAATACTTTGGCCACCTGATGTGAAGAACTGATTCACTGGAAAAGACCCTGATACTGGGAAAGACTGAAGCGGGGAGAAGGGGACAACAGAGGATGAGATGATTGGATGGCATCACTGACTCAATGGACATGAGTTTGAGTAAACTCTGGGAGTTGAGGATGGACAGGAAGGCCTGGCATGCTGCAGTCCATGGTATTGCAAAGAGTCAGACATGACTGAGCAACTGAACTCAACTGAATTGAGGAAGAGTATCTGCTTCTGTGCCTCTTCTGGGTTAAAGGATTCTGATTGATATCCTCAACTAATCTGAGTCTCCTAAATATAACTGGAAGTGCCTGGGTCCATCTTTCCTGGTAGACGAAAGGACAGGTAAGCTGGGCAGAGCCATAACTCATCTTCTCATCTGGAATTTTCATGCTTTGCCACTTGAGATTTTGTGCAGACACATAGGCAATGGAAATCAAGAGACAACAGACTTGGGGCTATTTTGACAAAGTAAGCAGAGCTAAATACAGGAGGAAAACTTCTGGAAGGTAATTATTCTCTAATAATTTGAAAAATGATCCTTGTTCAAACATCCACTATAAGGACCCTTGAGCACTTCAGAGAAGATGATTCATGACTAAAAAAAAAAAGAGGAGGAGTTCATGTCATTATCTGGGTGTAATCATAAGTGTACCCCATAACTTGCATCTGCTTACTTTGCATTTGATCTCCATTTACAGATAGAGAAAGTGGTGGCTGGGAGGTTGTGATCTTCCCAGGGTTCTTAAACTGATTCTAAAACAAGGTGTGAATAGTGCTCTTAAAAACCCATAATCTCTTCTAAGATTGTGTAGCTGAGCTTTATTTCTGCTCCTTTCCTCCTCTTATTTTTCCCGGGTGGTTGTGAATAACAACAGCCAGAATATTGCTGTTTGTGTGTTTAGATTTCTGTTGAAGATCAGTATTCTTGATCATTGTCAGCTTCCTGCCTGATAGTATCAGAGCAAGGAAACTCACTGAAACTTTCATGGCTTTCAACTAGCAGTCCATCTTGTTAACTTTATAAGATGAATATGATAAAATTATGAATTGTTTACAGGAAAAAGAAAGACTTGGCCTGCTTTCTCTACATATATACCTTCTTTTTTATATGAGTTCCACAATACTGCTGCATTTCCCCCTTTGTTTATCCTAAGTTCTCGCTCTCCCATAAATTAATATCATACTTATATTTCTGTAAATTTTTTTTAAAAGAAACGTCTTGTGCAGACATTTTGGGGGAGTAGGGCACCCTGGGATCTTAGTTCCCCAATCAGGGACCGAACTGGCGCTCTTAACAGTGGACGCGTGGAGTTTTAACCACTGGATCACCAAGGAAGTTCGCCAAAAAGACCCTTCCAGAAGAGTGGACAGCTCCCCTCCCCTAAATTTGCTTTTCTTAAACATGCACCAGATCCAAAAAATTTTCTGCACCTGACCCAGTGTGCACTTAGCTTCCCCGGGCCCGTGGCCGCGGCGGGAAGGCTCTCCACGCGGGTCTGGGAGCAGCGGAGTGGGAGAGGTCTGGGGGCTTGCACCCTTGGGTCTCAACTGCGTCCCCTTCCTGCAGAGGTGGCTAGCAGCATGGGCCGGGCCTCGGCTCTTCCTAGGGCGCGCGCGCCCCCTGGCGGCCGGAACGGGGACAGGGCGCCGCGGGGACCCAGTGGCTCGCCCCTGCGATCCTCTGCATAGCGCCCGCGGCACTCGGACCCGCGCGGCCCTCTGCTCACAAATGAACCCTGACGTCCGGACGCCGGCCTTCCCAGGCCTCTCCCGGCCGCACTGCCCCCTCGCGCCGCGTCCCCGCGTGGGTTCCCTAGGGGCTGGCTCTCGGGGCGGTGTCTCGGCGTAGGGGGGCGCGGCCCTCATTCCCGGCCTCGCAGGCGGCGGGGGCGGGGAGGACTGGCGGGCAACCCGCCGCCCTGAGTGGGGGGTCCCGGCGGGCCCTCGGAGCGCGCGGGTGTCGGCTCTAGGGGCCCGCTCCCCGGGAAAGGGAGGCCCGTGTGATCGCTCGCGGCGGGACCGTGCCGACTTTTGGACCTCTAACCACTAAGCAAACAACCCTTGTGCTCGCGCTCCACTGTCCAAACAGGCTTTATTGACAGGCGTTTCACGGCAACGCATAGCAACCGCGCCGGGCCCCCGGGGACCACCGGCTGCCTTGCCGCCCCCGCCCCGGGCCCGGCACGCGGCCTCCTGCCCCCAGCCTCCAGGTCCCAGGCGCCGAGGGGAAGGCGCCTCCCGGAAGCGCCGCGGAATCGGGGCGATGCTGCAGGGGGCATTCCTGCCTCGCAACTCGGCCCGTCCAGCCCAGCCCTCGGGGCACCTCCTCCCTCGGTGGAGGCGCCGATCCGGGCCGGAGCGGCCGCGTAGGGGACACAGACCCCTTTCCCGGGCCCCGCTGCCGCTGAGCGCGCCCGGCTCCGCGGCTTCCAGGACCAGAAACCTCAAGGGCAGCAGCCCTGTGCCCAGCCGAACCCTTTGCTGGGTTCCCAGTTCTTATCCGGGAGAGGGGAGAGACCGGGGAGGGAGGGTGGGTAAAAGGAAACAGCCCTGGACAAGACAGGCCATTTACAGAACACGGTCGTGGGAACCTGGGCTTCCCAGGTGGCGCTAGTGGTAAAGAACCTGCCTGCCGACTCAGGAGACCCGGGTTCGATCCCTGGGCCAGGAAGATTCCCCTGGAAGAGAGCATGGCACCCCACTCCAGTCTTCTTGCCTGGAGAATCCCCATGGGCAGAGGAGCCTGGCGGGCTACAGTCCATGGGGGCAACTTAGTACGCACGTTCGCGGAAACTTTGCCTTAGGGAAATAGAATCGAGTATTTTCACTTGAATGCTGGGCATCCTGGGGAGAAGAGACTCACGGATGAATGGGACTGAGCGTGATGGCCTCCGTGTGGACTTGACGGGACGCAGTGAGGGGCTCTCTCGCGCCCACTGCCCACCGTTCCCCTAGCTGAGAAGCAGCTGGGTGTTCAGCTGTGCGTCCTGCCCACAGGCACCCCCAGGAGAACCATGCATTCCACAAGGCAGGGCTGGGCTACGGCTTGGGGGGAGGGCGGGTCTCAGAAACCGCTCCCCCAGGCTTCTGGCGCTCTGGGGTAAAGTGAGGCTGTCCAGATAACCTTCTCCAGCCCCCACCCCCGCCCTGATTTTCCTAATTCTAACTTGCAAGGAGAGAGGATATTTCATTTCTTTAAAAAATAATCATAATTTCAGACAAAACCTGATAGGCGATAAATACAGAATCTGAAATCTGGAAAGCTCCTTTATCTCTTTTCTTTTTAGAAAAAAAAAAATTCAACCGTGTTCAAATACCACCCCCCACCCCACCCCCACCCCCACCCCCATTTCCCTTCACCATATCACTTCTCTCCCCATGGATCCAGAAGGCTTTTAAAATGCTGGCTTGGATGTTACACAGACCAACAACCCAAACAGCAGCAACAACAACAGAAACTCCCCCTTTTTCATCAGCCCCAAGATTGTGAAAATCACAGGAAGTCCAGGTTGGCTCTGGCATTTATAGCACTGACATACATTCAGCCCAGAGAGGCTCTGGTGACAGGCATTCTAAACAAGGCCCTGTCCAGGGTCACCCCCCTCCTTGTCAGGCCTGGAGTCCAGCAACCACCCTCTCACACCACCATAGACCACGCACATACACCAGCCAAGCCTTTCCTGCACTGGGAAGGGAAGAGAAGAAAGACAAAGACCTGGGGGTTCTGCACGCTTCAGTGGGCCCAGGTCTCAGTCTCAGCTGCCTTAAATCTTGCCTGCCCTAGAGGTGAGAAGGGCCAGGGGGACCTTGGAGGGCAGTCAGTAGACCTAACCATCTTGGTTCCATCCCTGGCAGTCCCCTGAGCCCCTTTCCTGCCTCAGCTCCAACCAGAGACGTATCCTGCAGATCTGGGAGGCCAAGAGCTGAGGAGCAGGGGGCTGAAAGGCTGGTCTGTTCCGCCAGTCCAGGCAGTGTGTCCGCCGGTACTAAAGGAAGCCTGGGTGTCTTTTCCCGTCTCCTCGCTTGGCAGAAAGAGTCAGAACGGAAAAAGTCAAAATCTAGGAGAATGTCATCCTTGAGGCCCCCAACCACAGTCGTCTTTCCCCCAGGCCCCCGTTGGTTTCTGCTCTGAGGGTCAGGTCAGCTGGTAAACATCTGTGGGTGAGAGGGGAGGGGGTCTTTCCTGAGGGTTCTAGCAGAGTCCATGCTCCTTGTGGCTCAGCCTGGAATTGCTCCTGCAGGCCGCTGCGGGTCACTGGGTGACAGTAGGGTTTAACACCCCCCCAGCTGGCCCCAGGACCCCAGGCACCGAGCCTTGCAGGGAAGACACGGGGCTCAGGGGCTCCGGGACGCTTCTCAGTGGACCTGGCTGTGGCTGCGGAGGCTGTGGCCCAGAAGGCGGGGGTGGCTGTTGCTGCTGCTGTTGCAACTTCTTCTTGTTGATTTTCCTTTCCTTTGCTCTGCGGTTCTGAAACCAAATTTTAACCTGGAAATGAAAAAGGTGGAGAAAAACAGAAGGCGGTGAAGAAGATAGCGAAAGCATAAAGGGACGGTATTTGACACTAGATCCAATGCCTCCTTCTCCAGCCAAAGAGGTCCCCTCTGCACCCAAAGGACAACAGCCCTTCACCCAGCTTTTCACGGGACAGCCCATATAACAGCCCAGTGCTGGAGCTTCTCCCAAGCTCAATGCAGTCTCAAGTGGGAAGGGCCTCTCTCTCCCTCTTTGTTCCTCAGGTTGCTTTCCAGAGCAACCTTTATCTACAGCTTTACTGGAAAAGTTCAGAGTCTCAGAACCAAGGAAGACAGAAACTGCCAGGCCCTTTCTATACCAAGCAAGGAGGCTAGGGCTAGATGTACTTCAAAATGACAGCCTTTGGCCTCTCAAAGCTAAACGGAAATGTAATAGTCCTTGCCTTGGGGCTGAGAATGAGTTTTAATGAGGGGTTTCCTGGCTGTGAATTTGACAATCTAGAGCATTCAGGAGCTAAGCCTCACCCCTCCATAGTTTTTCCGCACAGAGGCTGGTATCCTACATTAATTTTTCCCCCAATAAAGAGCTGAGTACAAAGAGAGTAAGTCTTTATTGACCCAAATCGGATTCTGCATTAAACTACACTCAGTGTGTGTGTGTGTGTTTTACCTCCCAGGTCCCCCGAAATAGAAAAAAAAAAAAAAATATATATATATATATATATACATATATTATTTAAAAAGACAAGTAGACGTGGAAGAAGCCTTTTTAAAAAGCATCTAGAAGGAGAAGTCTCTCGATCATCTTGCTTAGTCTGCCCACAGAACTAGGTGGATCCTGGGGCCTGGCTTCTAACCCTTCCCACTGGACCCTCCCAGGCAGTGACGGGGCCCTGGAGGGTTCCCACCTGCCTCTCTGAGAGCCCCAGTGTGGCGGCCAGTTCAGCTTTCCTCCGGATGGTAATGTAGCGACTGTAGTGAAACTCCTTCTCCAGCTCCAGACGCTGGTGGTCCGTGTACACGACCCGGTATTTGTCTTTCGTCCTGGTTTTCACTGTAAAGGAAGGCGAAGTTAGCCCCGAAAACTGCAGGGCAGCCCATCAGTCATGGGTAATGACAAATCTCCCTAACCCAGGAACCATTTCTCTTCCTCCATCGCCCTGGGGGGCCGAGGTTTGGCTGGTTCCTGCTGAGTCTGACATGACCCCCTCCAGAGGGGGTGTGTGTGCGGGGGAGCGCTATTCAGGACAGCTAACCTAGTCTTGGAAGTAAGTGGTTTTTGAAAATTAAAGAAACTTAAAATTTATACAGGTTGCAAAGAGTCTGACAGGACTGAGCGACTGAACTGAAAAATTCATACAGGTGATAGCAGAACCCCATCAGGGGTTTTGTAAAGCAGATACAGCACCTGAGCTGATGAGGCCCAAAAGGAAAACAGTTCTGGGAATATTCAGATTTGCAGGCCCATCAGAGGTTAAAAAAAAAAAAAAAAAGCTCACAGTGAAAAACAGCTGGGATTGTGGGTATGTGGGTGGGGGGCGGATTCCTTTTCTGTTTGTTTTATTAGAAGTGGAAAGGGGGTGCAGCAGCTGACAGCTGTCCCCTCAGGTCACTAGAAACCGCACACACCGCCCCCCCCCCCAACCCGGCTCACCAGCGTATCCCGCGGAATTCTGAGCAGGGGTCTGGCAGGCCGCTAATTCCTCTCGCTGGGGACGCTCTATACCTGGGCGAAACTGGGTTGGCACACTTTTCTTTTTAATCCTCCATTTATTTCTGCTGCAAACCCTGCCAGAGCTATCCTGACCAGTGATCTACTGCTCATTGGATTGAGTCAACATATTAAACCTTGCATTGATTGTTTTACTGAAGGGCCTTGACAAATAGTGCGACTGCAGTCAGAGCAGGCCGGAGCCCCGCGTCTCCACCGAGTCTGTCCCGGGTCGACCCTCGGCAGAACCCCCCAACTCAGGAGGTGTTCTCGCTCGGCCCCAGGTCGGGGTCTTCTCCCCCAAAAGAACAGGTTCAATCGCCCGGTGCCCCGGGGCTGCAGGAAGATCTAAAGGGTCTGGGGAGTTGCTCTGAGGTGTTTAATGCCCCGCAGGCCGACTTTGTTCAGGTAAAACCCTTTGCAAACCACAACAAAAGCGCCCTGGGAAGATACAGGCCGGATCAGAGGGAGCTCCCCGGAGCCGCTGAAAGGAGAACACAGCCTCAAACAATGCAGGACAAGGCGATCTTATCAAAGAAAAGCCCTTTCAATGCCTTAATAACAACCGCGTTCTGTTTGAATTACCACTACTGAGCAAATGGCGGGCCGGCCTTCATCCCCCCTCCCCGCCAGGCGCATTAACATCAACACCGCGGCGGGCGTATTTGAATGCGCGCGGTGGCCCCGACCCTGCGCCCGCCGGGAAAGGAAAGGCAGCTGACACGTCCCGGGAACCTGCGCTACCTCCCCCAGCCCGCCCGCGGTGGTGGCCCCTGCGTACAGAGGGGCAAGCTGAGGATCAGACTAGATCACCACGCAGATGGTGTACGGGCGCCAGGTGGGAGCCACAAAGGACACCTCCCCGGGCCGGAGAGCCAGGCGCAGGGGAGTTCTCCGAGCCGGACTCTCCAGGAGCGGGACTCGCCTTGGGGCCCTCGGGAGCGGCTCTGCCTGGGGGCTGTCTTTTCAGTATCCGGAGAGGACGGGGCAGCGCGACCAGGCCCCAGAGAGCTCTGCAGCTCGAGCCCCGAGGACCTTGGAGATGCCCCGCACCCCCTGGGAACCAAGGAGGGGGCTGGAGTATGGGAGAGATGAGAGGGACTTGTCAGAATTCATTATTGACTGCGAAAGTCACCACCCTCTTTCCGGGCCCTAAAAGAGACAATGGCAGGGATGGGAAGGTGTATATCAAAGCGGGCTGGGTCGGGTCCCACCCGGCCCCCCCTCCCCACTCGCCCCTTGACGGATGAGGCTCCGCAGAGGAGTCGGGCTCCGGCCGGCGGGCCGCCCCACATTAACATCACAAGGGCGCCCGGCGCCGACAGCGGCCTTGCCACCTTGGCGCGGGACTTCACAGCGGCCTCTCCTCCGCTGACCCCGCGGCCCAGGCTCCGGTGGCACGCCTCCCTCTCCCCCCGCCCGGGCCCGCTCAGCGCGCATTCTCCCGGGACGCACCAAGGGTCCCGGCCCGGCACCGCAGGCCGGCGCCCCAGGCAGGCTCAGCATAGCCAAGGGCCTAACTCGGGCGCGCTCTCTGTCCAGGCGAGCGCGCCTCCTCTCGGGGGAAGGGACCCAGCCGACCCTCAGGTCGGCCCCGAGGCCTCCTCCCCGGACCGCCGCAGTTCGCCCGGTGATGGGTCCCGGCTTGTGCGCAGTGACGCAAAACACCGATCCCAGGAGACAGCCCCCAACGGCTGCTCTGATTTATGCGACTGTAATCGGCTACAAAACCCCTGCAAAGTGGCCATAACCTGCATGCGGGCCGGGCTGGGCCTGAAAGGAGGGAAGAGGAAAAAGCGGAAGTGCAGAGGGCTGGGAAAGGCTTCACGGAGGGAAAGCGGAGCCAGCAGGACTCTCCCACCACACCTACTGGAGCTCCTTCCCCACTGGACACACTCAGACGCCGGACGCGGCAGACCCGGAGCCCACGAGCCTGCTCAGTCCCGCCAACCCGGGATCTCTGCAGAGACACCTCTGGGGCAAGCTCGTTAAACGAATATGCGCGCGCGCGCGCGCACACACACACACACACACACACACACACACACACACAGCAAGCTCGTTAAACGAATATGCGCGCGCGCGCGCGCACACACACACACACACACACACACACACACACACACACACACACACACACACACACACACACACCAGATCCTATGAAGTAAGGTTCCGGAGAAACGACCTCTGGCTGGAGCAGCGGCTGAGCGCGCACTACCCCTGCCTCCCCTTCTCCCTCTGCAGATACGAGGGGACTCCCGGGGCGTCCAGTCCCAGCCCTCCGGCTTTTGATTGAAATGACCCCTGCGAAGATCAAAGGTCTGAAGACCCGGGTGTTCCCCCCACCCTCGCGCCGCACCTCTTCCCCACTTAGTTCCCAGGACCAACACCTTCTTTCAGCTTCGGCAGCTTCGCCCGGTTTCCCCAGCGCGGCAGCTCCGATCCTTACCTTTGGCCTCAAAGGCTAAACCTGGTTCCTCGCGCGACCGCGCCGCCCTCTCGCCCCCCGCCCCGGCCCAAGCTCTTCCCGAGTGGCCGGGACAGGGAAGGACGGCGTCCCCCTAGAGCCCGGCCCTGGGGAGCTGCCCGGCAGCCGCGCACCGAGCGAGAGCGGGCGGCAGCAAGCCGGGTGGACGCGATCACTGCGCTGCAGCCGCGCTGCGCCACGTTCCCGCGAGTCTCCCGAGGGTCTGAGGACCCGACCTTACGAAGGAAGGGCGGTGGGAAGGAGGGAGCCTCCCCTTTGCCTTACACTGAACGCGGCTCGTGAGACCAGGACCTCCACTCCCTACCCGGCCAGCCCCCACGCAGGGGCCAGAGCAGCAACCCCCGGGGGGGAGGGTCCAGAGCCCCCAGACGCCGTCGCCCCGCCCCGTCCCCCTTGCGCTGAGTCCCCTGACGCGCAGGGACCGCGCCTTCCCCCGGCGCCCGCCGGCTCACCTTGGCTGCCCAGCGCCGGCTGCGCGGGCTTCCGCATCCACTCGCACAGGTTCCGCCGCTGTCCGCCCGGCGACAGCTGCTCGGCGGCGGCGGTGGCGACCGGCCCGGGGGGGCCGGGGTTGAGCGTCTGCAGCAAGCCGGAGGCGCAGGAGGGCGCGGCGCCCGGGTGGTGCGCGTGGTGGTGCGGGTGATGGTGCGGGTGGTAATCGGCGGGCCCGCTGTAGCCCATGGCGGCGGCCGGGGAGCCCCCGTTGAGGCCGTGCGCTACGGCGTTGGCGGCGGCCGCCGCGCCCCCCGGCGCGTAGCCGTTCCAGTCCTCGCGGAGCGGAGCGCCGTAGGCGGCCGGCCAGGACGGCCCCGGGGACTGCGCGCTGTCCAGGTTGGCGGCGGCGGCGGCCGCGGCCGCCACATGGTATCCGCCATAGTCCGGGTACTGCGGGGGGCTGACGAAGTTCTGCGGGGCCAGGTTGAGGCTGCCAGAGTGGCGCACGGAGCTGGGATACATGCTCACGTCCTTGTCCAGGAGGTAGCTCACGTACATGGTGGCGAGGGCCCGACGGCGAACCTCACCATGCTGCCCAGGGACTGATGCTTGAGGCTGCCGGGGGGCGCCGCGCTGGCGAAGGGGCCGAGGGGGCAGGAACGGCGGGTGGCTGCTCCCTGGCCCGCGAAGCTCCGCCGGCTCCTCGCGGCGCTTCTGCCTCTGAGGCGGTCCCTGCCTCGGGCCTGCCTCCTCCCTCCCTCCCTCCCTCCAGCTCTCTCTTCCTTCTTTCCTCCCACCTCCTTTCCACCAGGCTGCAGAGGCGGGGAAGACCCGCCACCGGCTGGCGTGCGGAGCCCCAGGCCGGCGGCCTTACGTGATTAACGAGTGTTTACAAGACTCTATTAGTAATGACACAGACACCAATGGCTGGAGACGTCGAGGCGCAGCGCGCACCCGGCGCACAACCCCTAGAAACACGATTTGCATTTTAAAAGATTAGGGGGGGGGAGCTCTCGAGAGGGCTGCGACCCATCACAGCTAAATATTCAAACCTTTATTGTTAAGAGCTTCCTCCTTCCAACCTTGGTGCACTTTAACCTCCAATCACGGGTTCAAAGAATGGAATCTAGAGACTTGCAAAAGGGGGTGGAGGGGTGGGGAGAGCGACCTTGGTGGGAATCGGGGTTCAGGAACTGAGGAGTCGTGTTTTTGCATTTGCAGGGAAGGGAGGGAGTGTCTAGAAGAAGCTCCTTCCATCCCAAAGACAAAAAGGGAAGCCATTGCTCTGATGACAGAGTTTCTGGCCAGCCTGGGAGGTGACGGGTGGAGCCGGGAGAAATAAGCCTGTTCCTTTCCCCTCTGCGCCCCTGGCCAGGCCGACTGTGCCCCCCAAACTGTCACCGCTGATCATTTGTTTTCTTCCCTAGGGAAACAGCTGGCCCCCCCACACGAGATAAATTAAGACCCTAGTTGCAGGTTGCATCTCTGAGTTCATCTCACATTTGGGACTCAAAGCTATTAATTTTTTTGAAAAAGCATTTACACTCCAAATTCAGAAATCTTGAGTGCAAACCGAGAAGAGAGTGGTAGTAGTCAGGCTGGTGGGAGGGCGGTAATGGAGGGGAGCAGGAGGGTTTGCTAGAGTTCTGCTGTTTCTTGAGGTGGGTCGTGGTGTGTTTGTTGCCTGTGAAAACTAATCAAGTTACACTTATATGTTTATATACTTAAATACGTGGTTTAAAATCAAGGAAAAGGGACTCTAGGATTTCTGCTATTGTCTACCTAGGTATGTATATGTCATACAACATACCAATGGCTTAAAACCATTCTCATTTGCAAAGTAAAACATTTCTCCAGAGAAAATAGTTTTTCATCTCCAGGGGTTGGGAAGAGCCCCCTGAGCCATCACTGATGATTGTTTCTGAAAACCCCTGAGTGGGGAATGGTCTTGGATTTGGAAGCACTGTGTCGAGGGCTGGAAGTGGGGGCCGTGGGGACCTATACTGTGTGGCCTGGCTCGGGACCCGCCAGGACAAGTCGGAGGACAGGAGCTCAGGGCGACCAGATTCGCTCGGGCAGGTGCCCATCTCGGTTCAGCGACCGCGGGGAGTGGGGCCTGCGGCTGCCAATCTACCTCTGTCTGCTCCGAGTCCAGACGGCGCTGCCAGACCAGGGTCTGAGGATTGCAGCGGCCCGGGCAGTGGGCTGGGCAGGCCGGCTGGGTGGCTTTGAGCGCTCCGGGAACCAGCGGGGCGCATGGCTCTCCTGCAGATCCACCCTTGTCGGTTCTCGCCGCCGAGTGGTCTCTGGTGTTTGTCACTTCCTCGTGTGATCTCTGGAGCTCCTTCCAGTGTCCTTTATCTCCTAGATCTTCACATCTCCCCAGATCGGGAATAGAGCGGGTCTTGTCATCTCCACTTTACAGAGGACAGCCGGCAGGCCGCAGAGTTCCGAGAGGCCAGGCCCCCAGCAGGATCAGGGCTTCGGATCTCCTCCTTGCTGGTCCCTCCTGTCCTCTGTGTTTCCTAAGGAAAGAGGTTAAAATGTAGGGGGCGGGTGGTAACAAACTGGGCAATCAACTGGTGAAGGCTGTAGCAGATCATCCTTCTGGATCTCCCCGGGCCTGGCCCGGAGAACTGAGTGTCATTGGACCTCTTGAGAAATAAAATAGGAAACAAATTACAAAGCCCGTTACAGAATCCAAGTCACTGAGTTGGGAGGGGGATCACGGGGTGGGGTTGGGGGGAAGTCTGTGGACCTCGATGAGGCCGGGATGTGGGAGGTTAAGTGGTGGGAGCATTGCAGACGTTTGATCTGGCAAACATCTTCCTCCTCTTCCTGGGAGACACCATCCTTCTTTCCGCCTCCCCCCCGCCCCGCCCCCACAGCCCCCTCCCAAGCCTCCAGCTCTGGAAGCCGAGGCCCAGGCTTGCGCCCAAGTCTTCGGAATGTGGGCATTCTTTGGGACAATCGCTTTATTGGGGACAGCCAGCCCCCTCCACCCTGCGGTGGCCGCTTCCTGCGTTTTTATGGCCGCCGGCCGCTGGCTAATTGTCCCGGTTTTCCAGCTGTGTCTCCGCTCTGCCCTGGAGAAAGGGCCCTGGCCTGCCTGCCCAAATGCTTTGGGAGCGGCCTGGGTTGATCTGGCCCCAGGGGTCACGCCAGATCTCAGAGAGGCCCATGCTCACTTGGGGTGTGGGGTGTGACGGCTGGAGAGAGGACACTGGCTGGTGTCCTTCATGAAGAAATGGGCCCTCATGGCAGTAGCATGGCCCCTCCATGGTTTTGGGCCCTGGGCTGGGGGTGAGGGGGAAGGAAGCAATAATGATGTCCTTGGACAAGCTCCTTGGAGTGGAAATATCCCCTCATGTCTGGGTTGCTCCCTCAGCCAAGAGGGGGCCCATCTGGGTTCCTGCAGGGGCAGGCTGTTGGGAGCAATCAGAGAGGGGTGCAAAGTGGCTGATGGGAAGAGACCCTGGTGTCTTTTCATCACCATGGCTTAGCCTCTGAGAGCCCTTTGTCGGGTTCCTGACCTCTGGAAGCCTGCTCTGGGTGGGGGAGGGGAGGCAGCTCCTCCGGCCTCTGGGTGCAGGTGTGTGGCCCTGGGGGAGTGCAGGTGCCACGTGGGACAGGCCTCCAGCAGAGACCAAGGTGCCTGGTGCCTTCCTTAGAGCCTCTTGGCTTGAGCTGAGAATCACCCTCAATGGCTGTCCCCAGCCTTCACTCTTCAAGGCTCTGGCCCAGCCTACCAGTACCTGGGTCTCCAAGTCATAGGGAAGTTTGGGGCTGGGGTGGGGCTGGGCCTGAGGCTGTGACCCCACGGAGCTTGAGTAGGCTGCTTAGGGCAGGAAAGGGTGGGAAGAAAGAGACCCAGGTAAATAAAAGTGTCCCGAAGACTGGGGGCAGGCTCCACTTAGGTTATCAAAGGGACGTCTCTTGGTCACTGACAGTGTCGGAGCCACTCCACATTCCTCCAAGAGGGTCCAGGCTTCCAGGATCCTGGCTGCTGGCAAGGGCAGGGGAACAGAGCTGGGTGGGGAGCAGGAGGCACCGGAAGGGGCGGGCCACTCTTCCAGGGAGATGAGACACTCCTTGAATCCACAGATCATTGACAGGGCTGCCTCTCTGCTCAAAGGTCCCCAGTGTTTGCTCCAGCCTGGGGGTGGGGGGACCCTGCTTTTCCCTGTATTTGTGGCTCCTGGAACTGGGGCACCTGTGACCCTTGACACCGAGGTAGGGCAGGCTGTCTGTTCCACCTTAGCAAGTGAATCTACTTTCTGAAACCCTTTCAGATCAAGGAAATGATCCAAAGAGAGCTGCCCTTGCAAACTCCCTCTCTTGCCCTGCACAGGAAGCCTTCAACCTGCACTGACCTGAATTCCCAGGAGAAATAAGGAAGCGCAACAAGGAAGAGTGTTGTCTGATAAAACCATTCAGCTTGGCAGTCTACACTGCTGTGGGAAAAACTACTCAGTCGCTGTGTAGTTTGGAGTTGGAGAGTTTTGGGGCCAACAACGGCACGAAGTCAGCAATCCCCTCACATAAAGGAAGCCTCTATAAGGGGTGGTTTGAGAAGAAAGCCTGCTGCCCTGCTGCTCCGCTAACATCTCTGGGAGAGAGATCAGTCACAGTGTCCTCTCTGTAGGGTCTCCCTAGAGTCCACTGCCTGCTCAGTTCCATCAGGCCACAAAGGAGCACAACGTGTTCATCCTGAACAGCAGGGAGGGGCCGCAGCTGCCCACAGCTGCCCGGCTTCATTCACAGGCTCATCCCCACCCAAGGGAGTCAAGAATGTTCCCCCCGAGCAAACTGAGTCTCTTGTCCTGCCTACCTGCGGGAGAGTTCCTGAAACTGTGGAGGTCATCGGTGGGCTAGACGTTTAACACTCAGGGTGCAGGAGAGTGGATAAAACAGTGAGCTTTCTCATCCAGGGGCAAGAAATAATTTTTTTTCTCCCTCCGCTCAAGGAGAGCTAGGAAAAGAAAAGCCTCGGACGAAGGGCTGATATTTGGGTGCAGAAATCTGGTTTTGCCCACTGGCTGCAAATTATGGGGATAAATGGTGGTTGCCTATTTTCTTCTCCCGCCAGCCCTCCCCACCCATCCTGCTAGAATCAGTCTGTGGATGTTGTACGACTTGGTCTAATTCTGTGTGATGCGAGAGCACAGAGCAAGAATTAAAAGTCTGAGAGGGAATGCTCACTGTGGAGAAGACCCGGCCCCCGGGCCAGCAACACCTAAATGCTATCACATGGCTTTGGTGTGGAGTTACCGCTTGTTCCCTTACCGATGTCTCGTGCCTAAGGTGATGACCTTTGTTTGTCATATGAAAATATGTTCCCAGGAAGCCCTACAAAGTAAGGTGTATGTGGTAGAGGGAAGGGGCTCAGGTAAGGGTGCAGCTCTCCTTGGGTTACTGGCCCCATTGGAAGCTACTCTCTAGAGACGAAAGTCGAAAGTGAGGTCGCTCAGTTTTGTCCAACTCTTTGCGACCCCATGGACTGTAGCCTACTAGGCTCCTCTGTCCATGGGATTTTTCAGGCAAGAATACTGGAGTGGGCTGCCATTTCCTTCTCCAGGAGATCTTCCCAACCCAGAGACTGAACCTGGGTCTCCCGCATTGTAGGCAGACGCTTTACCGTCTGAGTCACCAGGGAACTCTGGTAGGGGTTAGGGAGTTGGGGGGTGGGGGTAGGACAAAGGACTTCATGTCTGTAGCCTTTGCATTTTACAAAGGAGCACTCTGAGGCCCAGAGAGGTTGGGTGACCTTCCCAAGGTCACACAGCTAGCTGTTCCGGTCACTAACATTAAATGAGCTATACACAGGTGCATTCTTTGTAACCAGGAGCACTCTGTGCAAATGTTAATAATTACTAAGGCTTCGGGTGCCACCCTGGAAACCGCCTCCCCAACCCCAAACCGACTGGTGACTGGTGTCACGGGGGGGAAGCCAAACTCCCCATCCCCACCCCATGAACCAAATAGTTTCAAAACAATCAGATTGAGATGTTGTGACAATTCTGCTTTCCAAGTCCTATTTATTATATTTCTCCTTTTCAGGGGCACCTGCTAATTGCAGTGTGTAAGTTTATTGAATTGAACTCCATCCAGATATTTCTTCAATTGCCAGCAAAAGTATCCATCTATCCCACAGTAAATTACTTTCTGTAAAAGAGCTCATCTTTATTTTTTGAATGGGAACCCACATCCTGTGGCTGACCCCTGGAAATGTGTCAAATTCAAAATGAGTAAAAGGAATGCAAAGAAATCACCTTGTCTTTCTCCTCATCCTCTACTTCCCCAGCAGTGTCCCAGTACCTCTTTTGGACACACGACCCCAAAGGGTCCTACCTGCATGGGTGATGGAAAGAGACCACCCATTCAGTTTCCCATCACATAGGTGAGTGGGACCGGGGCTGGCAGTTCCCAGCGGGAGCGTTCTCCTGGGGCCTCTGCTTGCTGGCTGGTCTTGAACATTTCAAGGGGGAGTGGCAGTGGGCAAAGCAGCACCCCTACCTCGGGAGGCAGTGTGTGTGGAGGGGTTGAAGAGTCACTGAAACTGAAATCAGCTCTTCGCTCTCCGACTTTTCTTAAGAGTTGCCGTTGTGCTTTTTTTTTTTTTTTAATGAATTAGTAAGTACGGATATTAACTATTCACCCCGGAAACTGCACCACCACTTCTGCACCCCCTCTCCCGACGTCTCCGGGCCACCCAGCGGTCCTGGCTGGTGCCTTTGCTGAAGCCCGAGTCCAAGTTCGCGTGTCTTCACTGTCCGGTTGGTTCGTTTCCCGCGTCCTGCGCACCAGGAGCACAGAAACCAGAAAACATGCCCAAGCCCAGGACATCACTATCTGAGCCAAGACGTGGCAGAAGAAAACTGCCCTGCCAGACCTTGGCAGCCTCTGGAGAGCCGCCCGCAGGAGGATGGAGGTGGGTGTGGGGTGTCCAGGGTCTTCCCCGCGCCCCCCGGGTCCTCTGCCAGCGCTCAGGGCTTAGGTAGAGGCTCTCCCCTTTCTCCCCCAGCTCTTTTGAAGGGGCGGGTTCAGCACCTTCCCCCACCCTGTATCCCCTCCTGAAGAAACAAACAATTTTGCAGACAAGCTTTAAGCCCTCAAAATGTTAACTGTGTAATAGTAGACATCAGATGGTGCCTGAGCCCTGCAAAATGCAGCTCCTCACCTCTAAAAATAGGGCTTCGGATCTGGCCCTGGGGATTCCCACTTGTCCTAGCCTGAGCATATTTATATGGGGTCCCTCTGTCTAAAAGGTGGGCTCACCCTAGGATTGGGTAGGGTGCCTTCAATATAGTTTATCATACTCAGTCTCAGGCCCAGCCCTAGGTCCTTGTATCAGGGCCAGAAAATCTTCTTTGCCAAACAGCAGGTTTCTCACTTGGGTCAGGAAAGCCCCCAGGTTACCCCAGCAAGAGGGAGGCAGGCGTCTAGCCCCAGGCCCAGGGGCCCCACCTTTGCACCCAGGTCCTTTGTAATAGACACCTGGTATTCCCACATCCAGAGAAGGCTCTGGGGACTCCCCTGACCCCGCTGCCGGCCCTGGTCTACAGCGACGGTGGGGCCTTGGCTCACCTCCTGGCTTCCCCACCTGCCGCCCTCCCCAGCCTCCGGCCTTCACCCTCACCACTAGCAGGCAACACCTGTAAGTTGGCAAAGGGGAGCGGGGTTCCTGGATTAAAATTCCCGTGCTACCACAGCGGCTTCTGTCTGTGGAATTTAGCCCCCACCAAGGGTGCTGCGGCATTGCTTTTTCTGGAAAGATTCTATTGCTCTTGTTGCCCTGCAGACCCCGGCTGGTCGCTAATGGAGGCTCGTGTCTTCAGAAGGGCCAGTTCCGCCTTCTTGTCTTACTCCCTCTGCGGAGACGAGGATGGCATGGCTTGTTTCCCCTCTGCCAACAGAAGCCTAAGGAGCGCTGGTTGGGGTTTGTTGGACCTTCTGATGGGTATGACTGAGAGAGAGAGAAAGGTGGTGGGCTCCTGCTGTGTGAGCGGACACGCTAGACACCAGTTCTCTGGGGCTCTGGAACCCCAGGTCGGGCCTCCCCTGGCCAGAACCGATTTTCCTCCGTTCCCCGCTTTATCAGTTCTACAGGGCCCCGGACCTTCAGGCCCATCCAGGTTGGAGAAGCCCCACTCCTAGCCTTTTCTGCCGTCCCCCACCGGGTGCCTCCGCAACGCCGGCCCCCACGGGGCTCTCTCCCGCCCTCCATCCCCGTAGGCTGCTTTGTCAGTCCCAGCTCAAGCTCCTGTGTTTGTCCAAGTTTCAGAGAGACTCCTTCCACTCTCATGTAAGTGTCGGCGCAGCAACTAAGGTGGGAGAAGGAAAAAAAAAAAAAAAGAACAGACAAATCGCTGGAGAATAAAAGATTCCTTTTCTGTCCGTTTTGTTTTGCGGCTGGGGGTATAGCAGGAGAGGGTGCGGGGCCCAAACGAGCTGGACGAGCGCTTTGGAATCCGCATAGGCTGGTGGTGTCAACGGGCCGCAGCGGGAGTGAAGAATTGGAGCAGTGAGCTGGATACATCGGTGGCAAAGCCCGAAACTATCAACAGATATTTTGGCAAAGGGTGCGCGTGTGGGGAGGGGTACAGAAGGGCTCGTTATTCGTGCGACTGTCTCGATTCGCCCCGGCCTCCGTGAGCGGGGGTGGACTCCGTTCTAAGCGCATCGCGCGCGCCCGCGGCCCTGGCGCGTCCCGACTTGCGTCCCGGGGTCCTCCGCTGGCTCGGCCGCTACGGCTGCTCCCCGAGCAGGTCGGCGAGACGCAGGTGGCAGATCTTCTTCACCTCGCCCAAGGCGGTGCGCAGCTCCTGCGCCGGCGGGCACCGCAGCCGGCGCGCCAGCTCGCGGGGCGCGGCCGCCGGGTCGCTGAGGCGCACGGCGAGCACGAAGGGGAAGCCGAAGCGCGTGCGGTACTGGGCGGTGAGCTCGGTGAACCGGAGCCGCTCGGCCGCGCCCAGGTTCTGCAGGCCTGCGGCGCTCTGCTCCCGCTGCGACTCGGCGGTGAGCCGGCCGCACTGCAGCTGGCGGCCCGCCAGCTCCGGGTGGCAGCGCAGGACGCCCTCCTGGCCTGCGGAGAAGCACAGACACAAGGCGGTGGGAGCGCGTTATCGCGCCCTGAAGGGCTTCGGAGAAGAGCAGGGTCCCGGGACGTGATGAGGGGCAGATCGGGGCGCCCAGCGCACCCGCCCCCTCCAGCTCGTCCTGAACCCTGCGCCCCGCCAACCCCGCTTCACTCGGCCTCGGCCGGGGCCCCGGGGGCGGGGCGGGAAGTGACAAGTCTGTCCTTTGAGACCTTGGGGCCAGCAGAGCGGCGGGGAGCGGCCGCGGAGGCTCGGAATTTACGACTTGCTCGGGAGGGAGCGCGGACGCGATAAGGGAACCCGAGCGTTTCGTATCTTTTCAAAGTCCTTTGCTCTCAGGGGGGCTTTGATGTCGGAGAGGGCCGGACACAAGGGCCTGAAGACTTCCTGAAAAAGCCACGGAATGGGTTTTGCTCTGGAAAGGAGAAGGGCGGGGAGGATCCACAGGGATAACATCCTTGGAGCTTGGCAAATAAATGCCCAGGGTTTTGTGACCCTAAGTGTGAGCTCTGGGCTTCTGGAATCAGGCGTGCAAAGAGCTTTGCAGATGATTAACTGCAAAGAAACCCATTTCCAGCCGAATCCTACGGCCCTTTGAACGAAAGTGGCTTCCTCCTTCTAGGAAAACAGCACCACTCACCACCCACCGTGTCTGAGGCTCGTTTCCCTTCTCCCACGGTAGATCTCAAAACAATTCGCGGAGAACAACCTTTCCTGGGAAGGCAGCTTCTCCTCATCCCTGAACACTGGCCTGAAATTGGCCACCCGTGGTGTGAGTCCGTCGATTTCAAGTCCTAATCCAGGGGGGTTTTCCTGAGCCCTAGCCAATCATTTTACTTAGTTCTCTAAAGGGAGATTTAGAATCCGTGGGGCTGGGCAAGATTTCAGATATGCTAAACAGGGAACCCGATGGGAACAATGGGGCTGATGACACCTAGCTTGCTGAGGAGTGGCAAGGATTGGAGACAATTCATTTACCCAAACAGCACCTGATGCTAGCAGTTTTTCAATAAATAGCCATATTACCTGCCCTAGTAAACTCAGTGTAACTGGGCTGCCCTGCGGCTGGAAGCTTCTGTCCCTGGGGCTGAGGACAGGTGTGAGGCTCCTCTGGAAACGGGGGATCACTGATTGACTCTTCCTTTAATTAGAGTATAAACTCCTCCTGCTTAAATCTTACAGTTTCTGCCCAATTAAAGGACAACTGGGATTGTTGACTTGTGGACTTGTGCCCTGAGAGGTGGGAGAACTGGGGTGGGGGGAACTTCTGCATTGAAGAGAGGCTTCATCAGAGGCTCAGAAAGGAGTAGGTGACCTGCCCAAGGTCATTGAGCCAGGAAACTGCCTGCGTGGGGCTCCTGGACTCCAAACCACTGGCTTTGGAGCACTGGCTGCCCCTTCAAGATTAAACGCAGTTTAAAATGAAACTCAGGTCACCAGTAATCCCATTTTGGCAATACCCCCCATTTTAGAATATCTCTCCTGGGCCTTGCAAAGCTGGGGCGCTTGGTCCCCGCGTTCAGTGCATCCGGGTGATGTGAAAATGTCGGTGATAAAGTCCCTACCTGGGCGCCCCCAGCCGTGGGCTGGAGGGCGGCTGTGCTGTGGAGGCTGCCCAAGCCTGAGGCTGGGCGCCACCTGAATCCGCTCCACACCCACCCAGTCTGGACCCCCCCAAATGGGCGTGGGCAGCGGGGGTCTGGGAGGCTCACAGGCCCTGACCGCAGGCCCGCCCTGCACCCCTCCTTGTTTATTCAGATTTTCAGAGGGGTGAGGGGGTAAGGGGGCCAAGACCCCGCCTTCTCACTGAACTCCTCAGCGTCCCCCCCACGCCACCCTCCCCCCATTTCTTACTCTGCGGAGTCCTGGCTCCAGCGCAGGGAACGAGGTTATTGCTAGGAGGACCTGGCCAGGGGTTGGGTCTGTCCCCCGGTGGCGTGGCCCCAAGCAGAACCCCGGTCCTGTGGGTGGCCGCCCGCATCCCAGACCTGCCTCTTCTTTCTGGCCCTGACACCTGGCTTCTCACTCTGTTGGGCTCTTCCCTCTCTTGAAAACATCACCTGGGGTTAATGTTTGCCCAGTACTGAGCATGTTTTCCGCTGGTGGTGGGAGACAAGCGGGATGAGAGAAGCGCAGAGCAAAGAGAAGAAAAGAGATCAGAAAAGAGGATTTACACACACACACACACACACAGAGCCCTCAAATGTAGGTAAAAGAAGATGGTGTGAGGAGGCAGGCAGGGAATGGTAGCTCTGGAGAAATAGAACCTGAGCCCGTTGAGCCGAGGACTCCATCTTTATTGCCCCAAACCGCTGATACGCCCCTTCCAATCCTTCCTGCCGGACAGCTCTGTCCCTCCTCCAGCGCTGCATCCGCAGCTGGGGCATCCCCTATTGCCTTAAGCCCCAATAGGAGGCTGGAGACCATGCCTGGGTACTCCCCACCTCCCCACCTCAGCCCTGCAGTCCCCCTACCTGGAGTGCCCAAACCTGGCTGGGTGTCTCACTTCAGGCCTTTCAGTACTGTCTGTCCTTCAGTCTCTCCTAAAATCTGAGACAGCACTGCCTCTGCCATTGGCATGGGATGGTCTGGAGATGCAGGTGTGGATAGGCATTATTTGCTGCAACTACAGACCAAGAATCTCTGCCCCTTGAAGAGTCCTCATCTTATTAGCAGACAGTGGCGGCTGCTGAAGAGCAGGCGGTTGGCCTGGAAGCCCATCAGCGTCCTCCAGCATCCCCACACTGTCCCAGCTGGTGTGCCCGCCCTCCTGTCCCGTGCATGGCCTGGGCCAGCCTCTCTCTCCACTTGTGTTCTGGGAGCCAGCACCTCCTTCCACGTCAAAGGCTACGATTTCAACCATCAATCCCCCTGCCCGCCCACCATCACTGCCACTTCATCAACACACAAACCGGCCCTAGAAGCATTCAACCCCTAAAGAAAACGAGCGCCCTCTCTTGATTGCCTGTGGTCCTCTAGTTCCTCCCTGTGTCTCTGCTCCTCCTCACAGCACAGCTGCTCCTGGGGACTGTCTCCTGGGCATCTCCACTTCCTCTCCCTGCCTCCCAGGCTCACCCCATCGCACTTCCAGCCCCACCAGCCTGCCAGGCTGCACTCCTCAGGTCACAAGCAATGACAGCTTGCTCAAGCCAACGGCCAGTGCTCTGGCCTCTTCTCTCTCAGCCTCTTGGCAGCATGTCATGTGGTCGGCCCTCTCTCCTTGGAAGATTCCCATCATCACTTATTCTCATCACTGGCCCAGATCAGCGACACAAGTGCTCCCGGACTCAGTCCTCACACCTCCTCCTTTCTGATTCACACGGATGCCCTAAGCGTTCTCATCTAGCCCCCTAGCTTCAAATGCCATCGATTATTTCATGACACCTGGGTCTAGTCTAGTCCTCAGCTTTCCCCTGAGTTCCTTTGTTATGAGCCAACTGAACACTCAACATTGTCCTCTGGATGGTTATTTGGTATCTCAGCCTTGCCAAGCTCCCATTCGCCATCCTGTCCTCTCAGTGCTGAACTCGTCCCCGTTGCAGAAAACAGATCACCACCCACTCAGCTGCTCATATAGAAAACACAGGTGTTATCCTTCATTTCGGGCTTCCCAGGTGACTCGGTGGTAAAGAATCTGCCTGCCAACGCCGGAGCCACAGGAGACGCAGGTTTGATCCCTGGGTTGGAAAGATCCCCTCGAGAAGGAAATAGCAACCTCTCCAGTCTTCTTGGCTGGAGAATCCCATGGACAGAGGAGCCTGGCGGGCTACAGTCCGTTGGGTCCCAGAGTCAGACACAAGGTAAACAACACAATAATCCTTCATTTCTCTTTGTTTCTGACCTGCCTTCCTGCCACAAATCTATTAAAAACACCTGTTGGCTCTAACTCTAAAATTTGTCCTGAAAATCCGGCCACGTCTCTTCATCTCTCCTGCTCCAACCCTAGTCCACCTGACCGTCGCCTCTCGATTTTACTGCTGCTGCAGGCCCTCCACCTGACCCCTCTCCTCGCATCCCCCCACTCTCCACCATTCTCCAACCGCCTGGTATTTCTTGTCACTTCTTAAGAAAGACCTCTTTTATTACATATGTTCTATCCTAATACAAATGTTCCTCTCATAGTATCTAGAATTGAAATGATCCTTTTTATGTATGTTAATCCTGCATCTCTTCACTGGAATGTCTGCTCATTGAAGGCAGGGACTTGTCTTGTTCATGGCTTTAACTCCAGGGCCGGGGACAATTCCCCAGGGAAGAGTAGGCACTTCGCAAGTGTTTATTGACTGACACTCTGGGGAGAAAGTGCTGTATATTCTTTGACTGAACGAACACATCATAATAGCCTCATATAAATACCTTATAGCCTGCATTGAAGGAAGTTATCGGTATCCAACTCTTTGATGCTTTCAACAACTATCTTCTGAAATAAGCATTAAGTAATGAATCATGGCATTATTGCTATTCTGAAATGCCACAGAAAGATGCATGATTAACTGGTATGACATTTTTATTGCTCTTTGATGTTTAATACAAATCACTATTGAATTTGTTCATTACTGGCCCTGTGTGTGTGTGTGTGTGTGTGTGTGTGTGCGCGCGCGCGCGCGCGCGCGCGCGCGTGCGTGCGAACCTTCTTCCCTTTATTGTTGCCATTCCTCTGGCTTGGGAATCAGGAACTGATTGGCTTGAAAAGGTATTTGGCCAATTAGTTTTGGAGCGAAATATTGTCCTATACTGCCACCTACTGGTCAGTAATCACCATAGTAAATGAATAGTCAACCTTTGCTTTCTCTTGAAACAGAATTTTCAGTTTTCTTTAAATGGTAGAGGGTTTTCTTAGATTATCTAAAATAAATCCTTGACCAGATAGATCGTCATAACCTGAACATCTCTATAAGGTCCCTTTTAGTTTTAGGATTCAAAGACTCTGTTACACCCAGTTTGTTGTTTACTATCTAAGGAGTAAGTTGTCCCCAATGGCTCAGCGGAAAGAATCTGCCTGCAATGCAGGAAGAAATGGGTTCAATCTCTGGGTCAGGAAGATCCAGGGAATGGCAACCCACTCTAGTATTCTTGCCTCGGGAATTTCACGGACCGAGGAGCTTGGGGGGCTATAGTCTATGGGGTTGTGAGCAAACATTTAAGAATAAAAGCTAGACTTTTACTTGATTATTTTAAAAACTAGGGAGGGGACTTCCCTGGCAGTCAATGGTGGGGACTTCACCTTCCAACACATGGGGTATGGGTTTGATCCCTGGTTGGGGAGCTAGGATCCCGTATGCCTCTTGGCCAAAAAGCCAGAACACAAACAACAGAGGCAATATAGTAACAAATTCAATAAAGACTTTTAAAATGGTCCACATTAAAAAAAACAAAAAACTTTAAAAAATAAAAACCAGCAAGTTCCCTGGTGGGATTCTGGATTTTCACTGCTGCTGCCCGGGGTTCAATCCCTGACCTGGGAATTGAGATCCTGCAAGTCAAGAAATGTAGCCAAGAAAAAAAAAAAAAAAAGATAAAAAATAATAATAAAAATAAAACCCCACATCAAGCATTAACGTTATTGAATACATCAGTGAATGAATAGATGAAGTCCCTAGAAACTGTTTCTAGATTTTGCCTTTGAATTTCCAGAAAATTCTTCAAAAGCTGTTGGGTTATCAGGGTTTGTCTCAGTTTTCTTATCTGTAAAATGGGGATACTAATGATAATCCTTATTTTATAGGATTATTATGAGGATTAAGGGAGTTAGTAAATGCCAAATGTTGGGAAAAGTGCTTGAAAGACAGCAATAGTAAGGGGAAAATGCATTTTAGGGGCTATCATCATTATTTCCACCACTAACTCTGCTTGCTTAATGCTATGAAGACGATTAGATAGGAGGAAGGTGATTAGAGAGGGCTGCACTCCCAGCTGCCCCAGGCAAGTGTGGCCACCAGCACAGGGCTGAGAAGCAAGCTCTACCAGCAGGGAGGTCCCTCAAAGAACTGCCTGGAGTGCAGAAGCAAGCAAACGCCCAGGTGGCTCCAACTCCCTCCAGTGGTTTTGTCCCACTGACCTGCTTCGAAAGTCACCCCAGTTAAAGTGTGTGGGGAAGGGTAGTGCCGGGCTCCACCATCTTCCAACATCCCCTTAGGAAGGATTTCATTCATTCCAGTGTTCTGAAATATGATCCCACGGGGTGGGACGGGAGTCTGACACTGGCCCAGATACGGTTTGCAGCCTCACGTTTGCAGCCAGCTGGGCTGCGGCGGGGGGTGTGGGGGCTGCGGGTTCAGCTTTGGACAGGCAGTGGGTGAGGGTCAACAGGGCCTCTACATTCCTACTTGCAGCAGGTATGGGATCTAGTTCCCTGATCAGGGATCAAACCCGGGGCCCCCCGCACTGGGAGCTCGGAGTCTTCACCACTGGGCCGCTGGGAAGTCAGGGCCTCCACATTCCTGTCAGCTTGGTTTAATCCCTCATCCTCCCCTCGTCCTGAATGTACCTAAAATGAAATAAAGGAGCCCCTTGTTTGGGAGGCTCCCTTTGACCTCTGGAAACCTTGCCGGGCCGGGTGTTGGAGCCCTGGGCTCACAGGCCAGGACTGTTGTGCAGAAGAGCGCCGCGCCCACAGCCCAGCTCCCTGTGGAAGCCCCTCTGTGAAGATAGCCTGTCCCCTCGAGGTCCCCTCAGCCAGTCCAGGCTTCTCCAGGGACCTTGAGGACAGCCTGGGAGGCAGCCTCGGCCGCTGACCTTTGGCCTGTGAACCCCTGGGAGGCTGTGTGTCCTTCTGACTCGCCCCCAAACTTCCCTCTTCTCCCCATCTTACACCCCCATGGGCCTCCTTTTCTCTCTCCACCCAAAGGAAATGGGCATTTTCTACCCCTTTCTCCAGAGGGATTTCTTCAGACTTTTGTCGTTCCCCCTCTACCTCACACCCACAGGGAGCTGCTGACCTGAGGGACTTTACTTTCCTCAGCCGCCTAGTCCAAACCGGCCCTTTCTGGTAAAACGTCAGCCATTCTCTCTCCCCCCCAGGCTCCTCAGATAGTCTGATATGGAGCGGTCTCCTCTCTTGCATAAGGGACATTCCCAAAGCCAACGCAGGGCTGAGGTGGGGCGGGGCAGGGGGACACTAGCCTGACCTTTGGTCCCTGAGCAGCTTTGAGGCCAGAGGAGGTGGCTGCCTCCTCTTTCCTGGTAACCCCAGAGCTTTAATATTTAACAGCCAGTTTACCTGAGCCAATGAACCTTCTTTCACTCTACTGTCCACTTAACACTGCAAGGGTTTGACTCTCTTTTGCAAAAGTCTGAAGAAATTCACCAAGCCTTACAGCAAAAACAAGTAAATGTGTATACCAGGGATAAGCGACTAGGCTCAAACATCTCAAAACAGTTTGATAACAAAAAAGAAGTAGACTCACAGATGAGAAAACTAGAGGTCACCAGTGGGGAGGGGAGGGGAGGCGGGAGGGGCATGATGGACGGGGGAGGGGAGGCTGAGACAACTGGGTCTAAGATCCGCTCGGGAATATATCATACAAGATGGAGAATACAGCCAATATTTTGTAATAACTAAATGGAAAGTAACCTTTAAAAATTGTGTTTAAAAATCCAAAACAGCCACAAGACCTCCCCTCCCCCCATTTTAAAAGAAATCTTTCTTGGCCACACTATGGCTTGTGGGACATGAGTTTGAGTAAGCTCCGGGAGTTGGTGATGGACAGGGAAGGGGGTGTGCTGTAGCCCATGGGGTCGCAAAGAGTCAGACATGACTGAGTGACTGAACTGAACTGATGGCTTGTGGGATCTTAGCTCCCCAATCAGGGTTCAAACCCAGGCCCTTCGCAGTGAAACCTGAGTCTTAACCACTGGACCATCAGGGAATTCCCTCCCCTATCTTTTTGATAAGCACACCTGAAATCCGTCTGTGGAGCCTCTCAGCGTCCAACCCCAAAGCCTTACCTGACAGTGGAAGACCATCAATAAAGGCAAAAAAGTGCTTCTCTAAATCTCCCAAGCCAGAGAACGGGCGCTTGGACCAAACTGCGGCCGCGATCAGAGGACATCTCTCGATGACGTTTCCGAACACATCCACAAATTCTCCGAAGCCCATGGAGTTGACCTTCTCAATGTCCATGGCGTGTGCTCCAGCGGCGGTGGCAGGACTGGGCTCTCCTCTGGGTGAGTGACTGACACGTCTCTGCTCGTCGAATTATATTTGCTGAATGCACAGGCTTGGTTTTTTTTTTTTTTTTTTTGCAACACCAGCTTGGCATGTTTTAAATGCCTCTGGGAAAAGCAGAGATCCAGAGTTCTTGTGCAATCAACAAACACAGGCTTAAGGTCTAATCCAGCGAGCAGGGATCTTGCAGAGGGGGAAACATGTCCAGCGAAACTCTTCCCACCATCCAAGCAGGCAGAGGCCATATTCAGCCTCAGCATTCAAGCCAGTTAGCCTTCTGGTGCCATTAACATTTTAGCCTGCCTGCTTACTGTATTTGTTTCATGACTGAAGAACTGACAGCAAAGAAGTCAAGGAACTTTGCTTTTCAAAGAGGGTAAGTCTGGTGCCAGAAGTACCATCATTACAGGCCATGTCTTCAAATACGGAGGAAGATAAATATGTATAGCAACACACACACACACACACACACACACACACAGAGCTTCCCTGGTAGCTCAGTTGGTAAAGAATCAACCCACAATGATACAGGAGATCGCCTGCAATGTAAGAGACCCAGGTTCGATCCCTGGGTTGGGAAGCTTCCCTGGATATGGAAATGGCAACCCATTCCAGTATTCTTGCCTGGAGAATCCCACGGACAGAGGAGCCTGACAGGCTACGGTCCACGGGGTCGCAAAGAGTCAGAGGTGACTTAGTGACTAAACAACAGTCATATGCATGTGTGTGTGTGTGTGTGGTGGGATGGCTAAGTTGTGTTCAACTCTTTGCGACCTCATAGACTGTAGCCTGACAGGCTCCTCTGTTCATGACATTTCCCTTGCTCAAGTGGGTTGCCAACTCCTTCTCCAGGATCCTCCTGACCCAGGGATCGAACCCATGTCTCCTGCATTGGCAGGCGGGTTCTTTACCACTGAACCACCAGGGAAGCCGATATATATGATATGTATTGCCTATCATATACGTTGCATAGATATATGAACACACACTGGATCCTGTATCATGTGTGAAGTTTCAGGCAGGCAGCCCAGTGTGGAGGGCCTGGTCCCAGGAGAGCTTGGATCCAGGCTCTGCCCCCTACTAGTTGGCATTCATCAAGTTATTAAACTTTTCTGAACCTCAGTTTCTTCGTCTGTAAAGTAGACATAATACAAGTATTTGCCTGATGGGATTTTTGCAAAGATAAAGCAAGTTAACTTAGCAGTGTTCCTGTTAACATCGCACTACAGAGGTGTCGGCTGATACAATGTTGACTGCACGAAGTCTGCAGAGGACCAGCCACAGAACATCCTCTGCTGTCCCTTCCGCCACCAGAGCCAACACAGCCCTTTCCTGTCCCCGCAGGCTCCCTGCAGACAGGCTGACAGCCAGTGTGAATTTCTTTCCGATCTCCCTCCCCGGCGCCCTCAAAGCTGACTGTCCGGAAGGGAGGGTAAGGTCTGTCCAGCAACCGCCCCCCAGTCCCTTGCAACTGTCGAAAGTCTTATCCCCTTCCTGGTCCCCAGAGTGAGCAGAGGAGTGAGGAACTGAAGACTGAGCAGAAGGCAAAGGAGAAAGGGTTCCCCTCCCCATGCGTGACCCTTACCTTCCTCCACCTGTTATTCTGCACACAAAGGGTCCTTCCTCCCCACCAAGCCCCAGGCACTAGCAGCCTGGGCCTGGAGCCTGGCGGCTCTCAGCTCCTCTGAAGCAGTGGGAGAGATAGACATCTGAATTTGCAAGTGGAAACTTCTTAGCTCATGGAAATGCTGATATGCACAGTGGGACGGGCCTTGCATTTGGGGCAGAGACCAGGAGCCTAACCTTTTATTTGGTGTTATCTGTTGTATAACAATGGAACTCCAAACAGCCCACTAACATAGGAAGCCTTAAGGTTAAGGTATTAAACAGTCCTGGACACTGAAGCAACCGACTTCCCAGGTGGTGCAGTGGTAAAGAATTCACCTGCCGATGCAGGAGATGTAGGAGACACAAGAGATCCCCTGGAGAAGGGCATGGCAACCCACTCCAGTATCCTTGCCTGGAGAATCCCATGAACATAGGAGCCTGGCAAGCTATAGTCCATGGGGTCACAAAGAGCTGGGCACGACTGAGCACAAAACCCACAAAAATCCAACCAGATTCCTATATGGAACCTGGCCAACCAGGCCACGGAAGGACCCTGGGCTCTGTTAATCCTGTCTGACTCCTCCAGTCAAAATGAAGAAATGTAAAGTGGCCAGAGGTCAGGCCACTCTCACCCCAGCAAGAAGTTAAGTTACTGAACTGTACAGTATACATAAGGGAATTGTATGTTATTTGAATTATATATCGATAACGCAGTTATTTTCTTTTTAAATTTTACATTATTGATTTATTTTTCAAGATTTTTTTAATATGGACCATTTTAAAACACTTTATTAAATTTGTCACAGTATTTCTTCTGTTTTATGATTTGGTTTTTTTGGCCTCAAGACATGTATGATCTTTGCTCCCCAACCAGGGATTAAATGGGCAACCTCTGCATTGGCAGGTGAAGTCTTAACCACTGGACCATCAGGAGCATTCCAAAGATGTTATTTTCTAAACTTAATTTATAGATAGATGTAGCTTCATAATTTCCATTTAACCTGTAAGATATGATTCTCATGTCCTGGGCTGAATGTATTATTGTATCTGACTTTAGTATAATTTTTCTTTTAAGGTAAGAGACTTTTAGCAGTCCATGGAGAAAATTCTTAAACAGTCAAATTTTTCTTTCTTTCTTTTTTTTTTTAGTTTAACTGTTTCAAGCATCTGTTCCCTTCAGTGACAACCCTTATGTTTTCTTGAGCAGAGCTTAGGGAGATGATTTTTTTTTCTTCCAAAAATATTTTTTTGGATAGGGCAGACGTTTTCTCAATAGAATACACCAGAAAGGCAAATTGCTTTCCTGAACCTACTTTTAAAATTTGAGGCAAATTGGGAGTTGGAGTTCCTGTGATCCTCCTCTTACCAGACTCCTTCCATTGGCTGAGCTGAAGCAAAGTGAAGCTCTGGCTGAAGGAGCCCAGAGCGGTCGCTGAGGCCGTGAGGAAGCAGCAGGCATGGGGGATGGGTCAGGTCTGCAGTTAGTATCTCGGTGGAGCCAACTAAGTGACTTAACCTTCTCAAGCTTAAGCTTTGGTTTCACTGTTAAACTGTCACGGAACAAGCTACTACCACCCAGTTTGTTAAATGAGAAAATCCATGTGACACCTTCAGCACAGCTCTGGAATAGTGTTATGGACAAATCAGTATAATATACAGAATTTATCAGAGTGAACCTTGAGGACATTATGTTATGAAAAGACATATACTGCATGATGCCATTTATATAAAGTTCCCAGAGTAGCCCAGTTCAGAAGAGGAGAAAGCAGGACATGCTGCCAGGGGCTGGGGGTTGGAGGGGACACAGAGAATAGGGAGTCAGTGTCTAACGGGGACAGCTTTGGTCTGAGAAGATGAAAAAGTTCTGGAAATGATGGTGAGAATGGTTGCTCAGCAATGTGAATGTAATTAATACCACTCAGCTGTACACTGAAAGATGGCTAAAAGGTATATACACTACTATATATGAAATAAAGAAATCAGGACCTACTTATAGCACTGGGAACTATATTTAATATTTTGTAATAACCTATGATAGAAAAGAATCTGAAGAAAATCATATCTGTAGCTAAGTCACTTTGCTGTACACCTCAAATTAATACAACATTGCTAATCAACCATTCTCTAATATAAAATAAAAAATAAATTCAAAAAAGAATATATATACAGATACATATGTATGTAGCTGAATCACTTTCTTGCACACCTGAAACTAAGGCATTGTAAATCAACTATACATCAGTTTAAAAAGTGGCTCAAGTGGTAAATTTTATATTATGTATATTTTACTGCAGAAAAAGATCATCAGAGACTTTTCTGCCTCTTTAAGATAATTGGAATTTTAATACATGTTGGGTCTCGAGGAGCTAAAAACTATATGCTTTTCCAGATGATAACTGCCCCTCTTTTTTTTTTTTCGTGTTGCTGAGGGTGGTACAGACAGTTGTTGTCTTGTCGCTAAGATGTGTTTGCCTCTTTGTGACTTCCTGGGCCGTAGCCTGCCAGGCTTCTCTGTCCATGGGACTTCAAGAGTACTGGAGCGGGCTGCCATTTCCTCCTCCAGTGTATCTTCCCGACTCAGGGATCGAACCCGTCTCTTCTACGTCTTCTGCTTTGACAGGCAGGTTCTTTACCATTGAGCCATCTGGGAAAACAAATGTTAATTCTGACAAGTCACTTATTCTGATGAAAAGGATAGTGGGCGTGGCAGGTGAGTTCAGACATATGCTATGGAGCCGGTGGTCCTTCATGAAGAGCTGAAGAGTGAGAAGAAAGATCAGGAAGGAACACAAGGGGTGGGAGGAGGGCTGAGGTGGTAATGAGGTCACCTAGTCATCTTCTGGCTACAGACCAGCCCCTCGGGGTATTTCTCTTCCTCCTGGAAATCTCTAAGAAACAGAGCCTTTGTTTTCAGGACAGGAAGCCAGTCCAGGCTCAGACAACGCGAAGCAGAGCAGGTGCTCCAAGAATATGGTCAGAAGTACATCCTGGGACAGATGAATGCAAGGTGTAGAAGGCACTGGTAAATTCCAGGTCCCGGGAGACAGCCTGACCCCAGGCTGCTCCACTACTGGTGTAAATAATGCACATAAAATGGACCGTCATTCCCACAGTAGGTGAATAAACAAAGTCGTCTGCATAGAGGGTTAGTCTTCCCTCTAATCAGCCGGTTGGCTTTTTCTTTAATTCTGCTTCTTAAAATTTGCTTTTTCGGAGGCAGGCTGGGGTACTGGCAGCCAGGCTGCCGTGATGAAAACAGTAGTGCCAGGGTGCCACCTACTGGCAAGACTCCTGCAAGGGCTGGGAGGCAGGGGCTGATCAGAAGGGAGCGACACCCCGGCCCCAAACTCTGGGGATCATTAATTGTATCCTGACACTTTTAAAAATGTGTAGTCATGTCCAGGACAAAACTTGACCCAAACGAAAACTGACTTTGTGCTAAGAGCTGGGTTTAAAAAGAATCTAATTTCATTTTCCCTTAAGAGATTATTTATTTTTTTATCCATTCAGCCAGTCTTTGTCTTTTGGTTGGGGCATTCAACCCATTTACGTTTAAGGTAATTATTGATAAGTATGATCCCGTTAGAGAGCTGGTTTGGTGGTGCTGAATTCTCTCAGCTCTTGCTTGTCTGTAAAGCTTTTTATTTCCCCCTCATATTTGAATGAGATCCTTGCTGGGTACAGTAATCTGGGCTGTAGGTTATTTTCTTTCATCACTTTAAGTATGCCTTGCCATTCCTTCCTGACCTGAAGAGTTTCTATTGAAATATCAGCTGTTATCCTTATGGGAATCCCCTTGTGTGTTATTTGTTGTTTTTCCCTTGCTGCTTTTAATATTTGTTCTTTGTGTTTGATCTTTGTTAATTTGATTAATATGTGTCTTGGGGTGTTTCGCCTTGGGTTTATCCTGTTTGGGACTCTCTGGGTTTCTTGGACTTGGGTATTATTTCCTTCCCCATTGTAGGGAAGTTTTCAACTATTATCTCCTCAAGTATTTTCTCATGGTCTTTCTTTTTGTCTTCTTCTTCTGGGACTCCTATAATTTGAATGTTGGAGCGTTTCATATTGTCCTGGAGGTCTCTGAGATTGTCCTCATTTCTTTTTTCTTTTTTCCTCTCTGATTCATTTCTTTCTATCATTCTATCTTCTATTTCACTAATCCTATCTTCTGCCTCCGTTATTCTACTATTTGTTGCCTCCAGAGTGTTTCTGATCTCATTTATTGCATTATTCATTATATATTGTGGTCCACTGGAGAAGAGAATGGCAAGCCACTTCAGTATTCTTGCCTTGAGAACCCCATGAACAGTATGAAAAGGCAAAATGATAGGATACCGAAAGAGGAACTCCCCAGGTCATTAGGTGCCCAATACGCTACTGGAGATCAGTGGAGAAATAACTCCAGAAAGAATGAAGGGATGGAGCCAAAGCAAAAACAATACCCAGTTGTGGATGTGACTGGTGATAGAAGTAAGATCCGATGCTGTAAAGAGCAATATTGCATAGGAACCTGGAATGTCAGGTCCATGAATCAAGGCAAATTGGAAATGGTCAAACAAGAGATGGCAAGGGTGAACGTTGACATTCTAGGAATCAGCGAACTAAAATGGACTTGAATGGGTGATTTTAACTCAGATGACCATTACATCTACTATTGCGGGCAGGAACCCCTCAGAAGAAATGGAGTAGCCATCATGGGCAACAAAAGAGTCCGAAATGCAGTACTTGGATGCAATCTCAAAAATGACAGAATGATCTCTGTTCATCTCCAAGGCAAACCATTCAATATCACAGTTATCCAAGTCTATGCCCCAACGAGTAACACTGAAGAAACTGAAGTTGAACGGTTTTATGAAGACCTACAAGACCTTTTAGAACTAACACCCAAAAAAGATGTCCTTCTCATTATAGGGGATTGGAATGCAAAAGTAGGAAGTCAAGAAACACCTGGAGTAACAGGCAAATTTGGCCTTGGAATGCAGAATGAAGCAGGGCAAAGACTAATAGAGTTTTGCCAAGAAAATGCACTGGTCATAGCAAACACCCTCTTCCAACAACACAAGAGAAGACTGTACACATGTACATCACCTGATGGTCAACACCGAAATCAGATTGATCATATTCTTTGCAGCCAAAGATGGAGAAGCTCTATGCAGTCAACAAAAACAAGACCAGGAGCTGACTGTGGCTCAGATCATGAACTCCTTATTACCAAATTCAGACTCAAGTTGAAGAAAGTAGGGAAAACCGCTAGACCATTCAGGTATGACCTAAATCAAATCCCTTATGATTATACAGTGGAAGTGAGAAATAGATTTAAGGGCCTAGATCTGATAGATAGAGTGCCTGATGAACTATGGAATGAGGTTTGTGACATTGTACAGGAGACAGGGATCAAGACCATCCCCATGGAAAAGAAATGCAAAAAAGCAAAATGGCTGTCTGGGGAGGCCTTACAAATAGCTGTGAAAAGAAGAGAGGCGAAAAGCAAAGGAGAAAAGGAAAGATATAAGCATCTGAATGCAGAGTTCCAAAGAACAGCAAGAAGAGATAAGAAAGCCTTCTTCAGTGATCAATGCAAAGAAATAGAGGAAAAGAACAGAATGGGAAAGACTAGAGATCTCTTTAAGAAAATTAGAGATACCAAGGGAACATTTCATGCAAAGATGGGCTCGATAAAGGACAAAAATGGTATGGACCTAACAGAAGCAGAAGATATTAAGAAGAGGTGGCAAGAATACACGGAAGAACTGTAAAAAAAAGATCTTCACGACCCAGATAATCATGATGATGTGATCACTAATCTAGAGCCAGATGTCTTGGAATGTGAAGTCAAGTGGGCCTTAGAAAGCATCACTACGAACAAAGCTAGTGGAGGTGATGGAATTCCAGTTGAGCTATTTCAAATCCTGAAAGATGATGCTGTGAAAGTGCTTCACTCAATATGCCAGCAAATTTGAAAAACTCAGCAGTAGCCACAGGACTGGAAAAGGGCAGTTTTCATTCGAATTCCAAAGAAAGGCAATGCAAAAGAATGCTCAAACTACAGCACAATTGCACTCATCTCACATGCTAGTAAAGTAATGCTCAAAATTCTCCAAGCCATGCTTCAGCAATATGTGAACCGTGAACTTCCTGATGTTCAAGCTGGTTTTAGAAAAGGCAGAGGAACCAGAGATAAATTTGCCAACATCCACTGGATCATGGAAAAAGGAAGAGAGTTCCAGAAAAACATCTATTTCTGCTTTATTGACTATGCCAAAGCCTTTGACTGTGTGGATCACAATCAACTGTGGAAAATTCTGAAAGAGATGGGAATACCAGACCACCTAACCTGCCTCTTGAGAAATCTGTATGCAGGTCAGGAAGCAACAGTTAGAACTGGACATGGAACAACAGACTGGTTCCAAATAGGAAAAGGAGTATGTCAAGGCTGTATATTGTCACCCTGCTTATTTAACTTCTATGCAGAGTACATCATGAGAAACGCTGGACTGGAAGAAACACAAGCTGGAATCAAGATTGCCGGGAGAAATATCAATAACCTCAGATATGCAGATCACACCACCCTTATGGCAGAAAGTGAAGAGGAACTAAAAAGCCTCTTGATGAAAGTGAAAGAGGAGAGCGAAAAAGTTGGCTTAAAGCTCAACATTCAGAAAACGAAGATCATGGCATCTGGTCCCATCACTTCATGGGAAATAGATGGGGAAACAGTGGAAACAGTGTCAGACTTTATTTTTTGGGGCTCCAAAATCACTGGGGATGGTGATTGCAGCCATGAAATTAAAAGACGCTTACTCCTTGGAAGAAAAGTTATGACCAACCTAGATAGTATATTCAAAAGCAGAGACATTACTTTGCCGACTAAGGTCCATCTAGTCAAGGCTATGGTTTTTCCTGTGGTCATGTATGGATGTGAGAGTTGGACTGTGAAGAAGGCTGAGCGCCAAAGAATTGATGCTTGTGAACTGTGGTGTTGGAGAAGACTCTTGAGAGTCCCTTGGACTGCAAGGAGATCCAACCAGTCCATGCTGAAGGAGATCAACCCTGGGATTTCTTTAGAAGGAATGATGCTGAAGCTCCAGTACTTTGGCCACCTCATGCGAAGAGTTGACTCATTGGAAAAGACTCTGATGCTGGGGGGATTGGGGGCAGGAGGAGAAGGGGACGACCGAGGATGAGATGGCTGGATGGCATCACGGACTCGATGGACGTGAGTCTGAGTGAACTCCAGGAGATGGTGATGGACAGGGAGGCCTGGCGTGCTGCAATTCATGGGGTTGCAAAGAGTCAGACACGACTGAGCGACTGAACTGAACTGAACTGAGGTCCTTGTTAAACCTTTCTTGCATCTTCTCAATCCTTGTCTCCAGGCTATTTATCTGTGATTCCATTTTGATTTCAAGATTTTGGATCAGTTTCACTATCATTATTCGGAATTCTTTATCAGGTAGATTCCCTATCTCTTCCTCTTTTGTTTGGTTTGGAGGGCATTTATCCTGTTCCTTTACCTGCTGGGTATTCCTCTGTCTCTTCATCTTGTTTATATTGCTGTGTTTGGGGTGGCCTTTCTGTATTCTGGCAGTTTGTGGAGTTCTCTTTATTATGGATACAAAAATAAGACCCCTATATATGTTGTCTACAAGAGACCCACCTCAAAACAAGGGACACATACAGACTGAAAGTGAAGGGCTGGAAAAAGATATTCCACGCAAATAGAGACCAAAAGCAAGCAAGAGTAACAATACTCATATCAGATAAAATAGACTTTAAAACAAAGGCTGTGAAAAGAGACAAAGAAGGACACTACATAATGATCAAAGTATCAATCCAATAAGATATAACAATTATAAATATATATGCACCCAACATAGGAGCACCACAATATGTAAGACAAATGCTAACAAGTATGAAAGGGGAAATTAACAATAACACAATAATAGTGGGAGACTTTAATACCCCACTCACACCTATGGATGGATCAACTAAACAGAAAATTAACAAAGAAACACAAACTTTAAATGCTACACTAGAGCAGCTAGACCTAACTGATATCTATAGGACATTTCACCCCAAAACAATGAATTTCACCTTTTTCTCAAGTGCTCATGGAACCTTCTCCAGGATAGATCACATCCTGGGCCATAAATCCAGCCTTGATAAATTCAAAAAAATTGAAATCATTCCAAGCATCTTTTCTGACCATAATGCAGTAAGATTAGATCTCAATTACAGGAGAAAAACTATTAAAAATTCCAACATATGGAGGCTGAATAACATGCTTCTGAATAACTAACAAATCACAGAGGAAATCAAAAAAGAAATCAAAATATGCATAGAAATGAGTGAAAATGAAAACACAACAACTCAAAACCTGTGGGACACTATAAAAGCAGTGCTAAGGGGAAAGTTCATAGCAATACAGGCATACCTCAAGAAACAAGAAAAAAGTCAAATAAATAACCTTACACCTAGAGCAACTAGAAAAGGAAGAAATGGAGAACCCCAGGGTTAGTAGAAGGAAAGAAATCTTTAAAATTAGGTCAGAAATAAATGCAAAAGAAACAAAAGAGACCATAGCAAAAATCAACAAAGCCAAAAGCTGGTTCTTTGAAAGGATAAATAAAATTTTGACAAACCACTAGCCAGACTCATCAAGAAACAAAGGGAGAAAAATCAAATCAATAAAATTAGAAATGAAAATGGAGAGATCACAACAAACAACACAAAAATACAAAGGATCATAAGAGACTATTATCAGCAATTATAGCCAATAAAATGGACAACGTGGAAGAAATGGACAAATTCTTAGAAAAGCAGAACTTTCCAAAACTGAACCAGGAAGAAATAGAAAATCTTAACAGACACATCACAAGCATGGAAATTGAAACTGTAATCAGAAATCTTCCAGCAAACAAAAGCCCAGGTCCAGATGGCTTCACAGCTGAATTCTACCAAAAATTAGGAGAAGAGCTAACACCTATCCTACTCAAACTCTTCCACAAAATTGCAGAGGAAGGTAAACTTCCAAACTCATTCTATGAGGCCACCATCACCCTAATACCAAAACCTGACAAAGATGCCACAAAAAAAGAAAACTACAGGCCAATATCACTGATGAACATAGATGCAAAAATCCTTAACAAAATTCTAGCAATCAGAATCCAACCACACTTTAAAAATATCATACACCATGACCAAGTGGGCTTTATCCCAGGGATGCAAGGATTCTTCAACATCCACAAATCAATCAATGTAATTCACCACATTAACAAATTGAAAAATAAAAGCCATATGATTACCTCAATAGATGCAGAGAAAGCCTTTGACAAAATTCAACATCCATTTATGATAAAAACTCTCCAAAAAGCAGAAATAGAAGGAACATACCTCAACATAATAAATGCTATATATGACAAAACCACAGCAAACATTATCCTCAATGGTGAAAAACTGAAAGCATTCCCCCTAAAGTCAGGAACAAGACAAGGGGGCCCACTTTCACCACTACTATTCAACATAGTTCTGGAAGTTTTGGCTGCAGCAATCAGAGCAGAAAAAGAAATAAAAGGAATCCAGATTGGAAAAGAAGAATTAAAACTCTCACTGTTTGCAGACGACATGATCCTCTACATAGAAAACCCTAAAGACTCCACCAGAAAATTACTAGAGCTAATCAATGAATATAGTAAAGTTGCAGGGTATAAAATCAACACACAGAAATCCCTTGCATTCCTATACACTAATAATGAGAAAGTAGGAAAAAAAAAATAAGGAAACAATTTCATTCACCATTGCAACGAAAAGAATAAAATACTTAGGAATGCTGCTGCTGCTACTAAGTCGCTTCAGGCATGTCCGACTCTGTGTGACCCCATAGATGGCAGCCCAGCAGGTTCCCCCATCCCTGGGATTCTCCAGGCAAGAACATTGGAGTGGATTGCCATTTCCTTCTCCAATGCATGAAAGTGAAAGGTGAAAGTGAAGTCGCTCAGTCGTGTCCAACTCTTCGTGACCCCATGGACTGCAGCCTACCAGGCTCCTCCATCCATGGGATTTTCCAGGCAAGAGTACTGGAGAGGGGTGCCATCGCCTTCTCCAATACTTAGGAATATATCTACCTAAAGAAACTAAATCATGGGGTCGCAAAGAGTCAGACACAACTGAGCGACTGAACTGAACTGAACTGAACTGAAAGAAACTAAAGACCTATATATAGAAAACTATAAAACACTAGTGAAAGAAATCAAAGAGGACATTAATAGATGGAGAAATATACCACGTTCATGGATCAGAAGAATCAATATAGTGAAAATGAGTATACTACCCAAAGCAATCTACAGATTCAATGCAATTCCTATCAAGCTACCAGCAGTATTTTTCACAGAGCTAGAACAAATAATTTCGCAATTTGTATGGAAATGAAAAAAACCTCGAATAGCCAAAGCAATTTTGAGAAGGAAGACTGGAACTGGAGGAATCAACCTGCCTGACTTCAGGCTATACTTCAAAGCCACAGTCATCAAGACAGTATGGTACTGGCACAAAGACAGAAATATAGATCAATGGAACAAAATAGAAAGCCCAGAGATAAATCCACACACCTATGGACAACTTATCTTCGACAAAGGAGGCAAGAGAATACAATGGATTAAAGACAATCTCTTTAACAAGTGATGCTAGGAAAACTGGTCAACCACTTGTAAAAGAATGACACTAGAACACTTTCTAACACCAAACACAAAAATAAACTCAAAATGGATTAAAGATCTAAACGTAAGACCAGAAACTATAAAACTTCTAGAGGAGAACATAGGCGAAACGCTCTCCAACATAAATCACAGCAGGATCCTCTATGACCCACCTCCCAGAATATTGGAAATAAAAGCAAAAATAAACAAATAGGATCTAATTAAAATTAAAAGCTTCTGCACAACACAGGAAACTATAAGCAAGGTAAAAACACAGCCTTCGGAATGGGAGAAAATAATAGCAAATGAAGCAACTGACTAACAACTAATCTCAAAAATATACAAGCAACTCCTGCAGCTCAATTCCAGAAAAATAAATGACCCAGTCAAAAAATGGGCCAAAGAACTAAACAGACATTTCTCCAAAGAAGATATACAGATGGCTAACAAACACATGAAAAGATGCTCAACATCACTCATTATCAGAGAAATGCAAATCAAGACCACAATGAGGTACCATTTCACACTGGTCAGAATGGCTGTGATCCAAAAGTCTACAAGCAATAAATGCTGGAGAGGGTGTGGAGAAAAGGGAACCCTCTTACACGGTTGGTGGGAATGCAAACTAGTACAGCCACTATGGAGAACAGTGTGGAGACTCCTTAAAAAACTGGAAATAGAACTGCCTTATGACCCAGCAATCCCACTGCTGGGCATACACACTGAGGAAACCAGAATTGAAAGAGACACATGTACCCCAATGTTCATCACAGCATTGTTTATAACAGCCAGGACATGGAAGCAACCTAGATGTCCATCAGCAGATGAATGGATAAGAAAGCTGTGGTACATATACACAATGGAGTATTACTCAGCCATTAAAAAGAATATATTTGAATCAGTTCTGAGGTGGATGAAACTGGAGCCAATTATACAGAGTGAAGCGAGCCAGAAAACACCAGTACAGCATACTAATACATATATACGGAATTTAAAAAAAAGAAGAAAAAAAGAAGAGGTTATTTATTTTTTTTAATTTTATAGAAGTCTATTTGATTTAAAATATTGTGTTAATTTCTGTTGTAGAGCCAACTGAAAAGTCATACATATATATATTCTTTTTCATATTCTTTTCTATTATGGTTTATCACAGGATGTTGAATATAGTGCTGTGCTATACAGCAGGACCTTGTTGCTTGTCCATCCTGTTATACTGGTTTGCATCTGCTAATCATAAGCTCCCAGTCCTTCCCTTCCCCACCCCCTCTTCTAAGAGGTTTTGAAATGCCATCCTTCCTTGGATTAGGAGTTTGGGATTAGCAGATGCAAACTATTACGCAGAGAATATGGATAAACAAGGTCTAGCTGTAGAACACAGGAAACTGTGATGAACCACAATGAAAAAGAATAAGTAAATTAATAACTGAATCACTTCGCTGTATGGCAGAAATTAACACTGCATTGTAAAGCAACTGTACTTCAACAAAATAAGTTTAAAAGATAAAATAAATGCCATCCTCCCTAAGAAAAGATTGCCTTTTCAATATCATAGTTGGTACCTACAAAAGCTATGTTATTAAGGAGGAGTTATGGTTTTATCTGTGAAGCCATGACCCCACCCAACCCCTAAAAACTTCAAATGTCATCATGTGAAAATGAGTAAATAGTGTTAATTGTATAATCACAATTCCATGTAACATCATGAGTGAATCTCAGCTTAATGTTGTTTTGTGTTTTTGTTTCTAAAAGGAAGTAGGCTCTGGAAGTCTACAGTGTATGGCACCTTTTTTGGTAAAGCTCATGACCATCAGCTGTTCCTCACCCAGTCTAGGGGCAGAAGTCATGGAGCCTTTCAAAAATCTGATGAAGGAATCAGCCTTCTTCAAAGGAAAAAAACACACAGGCACAAGCAACATATCTCACAGGGTTTCAGGAGGTTCATGACTTGCATTAAGTCTCACTCTAAATCTGCCATGTAAACAACTCAATAATGAACATTTCTATAGTAGAAATTTTATTTCCATTCATAAAATATATCACTAAATAGCTGAAAAAGTTACATATTATTTTAAAACAGATTTAAAAAATCATATTAGCTTTTCCTTAGCAAAATGCTTTTGTCTTCTGTATTTACAAGAGTATACTATACTTCAGGTAGACAATTTTCACTCAAGCCAGCCTGGGAAGGCCTTTGGATGAAGGTAGATGCTTCAGTAACGTTACAGCTCTTCTTGCCTTGTGCAAAGGATGACTGGATTTTACAAAAGTCCCTTTGGAAACAAGAGTAAATACAGAGAGCTTCTAGAGAAAAGTCCAGCAAAGCAGCAGTTGAGAATATATTTTCACTTAGTGATGAAATTAATCTTATTTTGGCAATCTATACAACCTATTTAAGGTAGGCAGGGGGGATGAGGTCCTTAAGACTAAATCGTTTCTCTAGGAATCTTCAGTGTGAACCTGAGGAGAGGGTAGCCCCAAGTCCACCTCTCTGCTGTAAGGTCGCCTGTTTTGGTAAACAGAAGGACGCTCTGAAACACGGCCATCCATGTTCTGATACATCTGTGTATGGGAAAGAGATGGACACACATCACCACCTAATGACTAAGACTGCCGAGTCACATGCCTACATTGCAAATTGTTACTTGCTTTTATTACATATAGATCATAGAGGATAGTCTACATATTAATGGACAAAGCAAATGTGGTCCTTTTATTAAGGGAAAAATCAAGTCATAGTCAAATATTTTATTTCATTATTGCTTCTTCTCTTAGATATAGAATCTCAGTCTAGAAATGCTAACGCCGTGCAGAAAAACCATAAAAGAGAAAGGCCATTTGTATAAAGAATGGATAAACAACAAGGTCCTACCTGTACAGAACAGGGCACTATATTCAATTCTATGATTAAGCCAAAATGGAAAAGAAAATGAAGAAGAATGCATATATATGTATACCTCAATCACCTTGCTGTACAGCAGAAATTAACCCAGTGTTGTAAATCAGCTATATTTCAAATAAAATAAATTTTTTTAAAAAAGAGAAAGTCCCCCAAAGAGATCTGTTCTTTATACAATAAATACAGAGAACAGACTTCTTGGTTTTCACTTGGGAGTTTAGTGACTTTAAAATTTTTGTTCAAATGAAAACAGCTCCACTTTTTTGTCTCACTGTAACGTTAATACACATTCATATAGATAAACTAAGCAATCGTTGGTCAGTCGCTAAGTTGTGTCCAACTCTTTGTGAACCCATGGACTGCAGCACACCAGGCTTCCCTGTCCTTCATTATCTCCAGGAGTTTGCTTAGACTCATGTCCATTGAGTCGGTGATGCTATCTAACCATCTCATCCTTTGCCACCCCTTACCCCTTTCTCGTTTTGCCTTCTAAGCGATATAGACAGATACATGGGCGAAAAAAAAGCTGAAATCACCATTACAGTAGATAGCTGTTCAAACACAATTTTGTCTCAGGAGGCTCAGACAGCAGATTCTGTTGTAGATCCTTGTTAAAAATTACTAATATGTCCTTCCTATGTTACATGTGGTACATCTTTTCACTATTTACTACACATGGGCACTTCTCATCTTTTTAATGGCAGCCTAGGGTTTCACGGTACTCATGTACCATAGTTAAGCTTTTGATGAACTGGTCATAGCTGACCAACTGAAAAGTGCACACATGACCTTGTCTGTCTTTGGGCTAAATTGTTGTTTAGTTGCTAAGTTGTGTCTGACTCTTTTGCGACCCCATGGACTATAGCCCGCCAGGCTCCTCTGTCCATAGGATTTCCCAGGCAATAATACTGCAGTGGGTTGCCATTTCCTGCTCTAGGTGATCTTCCCAATTCAGGCCTGGGACCTGTGTCTCCTGCATTGGCAGGCAGATTCTTTACCACTGAGCCACCTGGGAAGCCCAGGCTCCCAGAACTCCAGGCCTGTGCTCTTTATTACCTGATTGAGTTGTACAGTTATTCCATGTGAAGGCTTGCTGTCGAGTTAGGAGAGCTCAGTGCCGTTTGGAGACAGGGATTACATTCTATTTTCTGGTCTCGTCCTCTGCACTGGTCACATAAAAGCACTTAACTTCTTAATCAATTGATCGAAATTTTCAGGAAAAGCCTTTTTAAATATTTTCCCCTTAAAATACTTGTCCACAAGCATATCTAACCCCATGTAACTTTTAAGGAGTGATCAAGACCAATTGTGATGAGGAAGGCGGCTTGGTAACTAAATTTAGTGCTTAGCAAATCAGCCATGAGAGTTCTGAGTGGTGGAGTTCTTTCCTTCCTAAGGATGTTTTATGAAATACTGTACTGCTACCTACCGCTTCTTCTGCATCTGCCAGTTGACACCCTAAAAATGAAGTCAGGTTAGGGAAGGATGGTCGTTTCCTGGAGTCAAAAGCCCAGCAGGATTGCATTATAAAGTATCTGCAAAGACAACAGAACAGGAGCAAGACAGGAAATCTTGGGTGACTTTCCACTTAACAAAGCACCATTTACTACTGCGGAGCGACTTATTTATGGCGTGTTTGTCTTGAGGCAAGTACTGTCCTAGACTTAGAACTCATATCAGAAAGGACAAATTAGATGATGCCTTTGGACAAATACAGTGTGGATCAGAATTCAGAAGGGTCCCTCAAGTAAAAACTGAAACCGAGAAAAAGGTTCAGTTGTGTTCAGAAATTCCTGAAACCAAAAGGAAGAATTTCTTTTTCTTTTTTTAAAGGAACCATGGGAACTTCATGCTACGGAGTTTTACTTTTTTTCTCATGCGCTGGGAACTAGACAGACTGTACATTTCTGATTCCAGCCACTTTTCAGTCCAAGCTGTACTTACATTTCTTCTGTGGCATAAAATGGCTGGTCCATCTTGAACCCACTCTGGATGAGTTTGTAGAAGTTAGCATCAGCCGGAATCCCAGGGTAAGGATTGACACCTGGAAAAACAGGAGGGCATATGACCACCCGCTCACCCTTCATTTCTTTATCATTTATTCAATCAGCAAACACACGGATCCTCGCTTCCTGGACCAGCACTGCAAGGTGCTGGGCTTCTAGCAGAAGCCATGTTCCTGCTTGAGAGCAGGTTATAGGACAGACAGACAGACACCAGCGATAAACATAAAGGGGCTCAGGCTGCAACAGAAGTAAGACTGGGGGTGCTCTGGGAAGGGGCGTTTCCTCCACCCTTTGAAATAGGAGCTGGGGACGGGTGCAGAGGGCACAGAATACAAAAGCCCAGGGAACTGCGAGTCTTACCAAGCGAGAATATTTCCCAGAGTAATATTCCGTATGACCAGACATCGCTTTTAATTGTGTAGATGCCCTCAAACAAGCTTTCAGGAGCCATCCACTTCACAGGCAGACGGGCCTGCATAAAACCCAAGCAGAAGTCGATGGTGAATTTTCCATGAATAAACATCCGTTCTTTCCTCCAGTTGCTGAGATGATCACCTTTGTTTTCGCCCTAGTGTTAGTCTCTCTGGCCTGTCTGACTCTTTGCAACCCCATGGACTGTAGCCCGCCAGGCTCCTCTGTCCATGGGACTCTCCAGGCAAGAATGCTGGAATGGGTTTTGCCATGCCTGCCTCCAGGGGATCTTCCTGACCCAGGGATCCAACCTACATCTCCAGCATTGCAGGCGATTCTTTACCGTCTGAGCCACCAGGGAAGTCCATTCTCTCCCTAAGGGCACTCTTACTGCCTCCCTGAGAAAATCTTATTTCCCAAGGGGACGTTTCTCACTGTCAAATTAATACTGTAACACATTAGCCTTAGACAAACAAACTTTATTTCTTTAAAACTCAAGCTTGCATTTGGGGTTGGTAAGTTTCCAGTAGACTTTCCCTCCCCGTCCCCGCCTCCCTCCCCTCCCCCTCCCTCCAGTGAGGAGCAGCCAGTCACTTCCTCATAGGTAAGTGGATGCTGGTGAATTAGTGGAATATTTTGTCAAAGCATTTCTTGGAAGAACTTTAGTGGAAATCTCATCCACAGGAATGCGGTGAGGTAGCACACGACATGGCTTCCAGAAATGACACCAGGTGGCGTCTGTGGCTTCAGTCATTCCCAGTAGCTTGAAAGCAGAGTTTCAAATGCGTGTAGCCTCAGATTAGAATCAAGACACAGGGACAGATAGGTTCCTGGGGCTGAGAGTTTTGAAGCGTTCTCTGTTTCATGGATTGAGAACCCTTCACTGAGCACGTTTAATCTGCCAAGTAAAATCAAAGCTCAAGAAAGAAACCCTGTTTTAAATCCTTTTCGAAAGGATGAGCTGGGAGAATCAAGCTGGCCAGTCTGGTTCTTTTGATTCATTAAAGGAATTAATTGTGGTTCCAAATGGAATTGGCTTTCCTGCTTAAGAAACCACCAGCTAGGAGGGTGACGACTTCAAAGCCATTAGTTCATCCTATTTATGACTGCAGGTACAATAAGGCAGGCACAGATCCAAACTCAGCTGAGTGTCTGATTCTAGTGGGAACACAGTTTAATTTGATTTGTAACCTTTATTGTATGTTTACCCTCCACAGACCCTTTCTTCCCTGTTGGTTTTGTTAGTTTATTCCCACAGTGCTACGAGGTAAATGAGTAATCCTCATGGGAAACACTGAATCACTGTGGTTGTGCGTAGACTGTGGCTTAGACCATTCACGATCTAACCCGTGCGCTGTGCGACATTCAGCAAGTGACGTTTCTGTGCCCGTCTCCTCAACCACAAACGGGTACTTTGAGGACTGAGTCAATACCTGGAATACTTAGCGTAGCACTTAGCTCCCGGTAACCACAATACCAGCATTCATTGTCATTATTCTTACTTCAAGAGTAGGGACAATAAAGCAGATAGAAATCATAAAAATGAATAGCTAGAAAGAAGAGGAGCTGAAATCCAGGTATTGTAATTCTTAAAAACCATATTCGTTCAGCTATACGCAATTTCATCATCTTTTAGGAGTACTTTTAGGAGTTCTCTTATAAGTAACATACCTGTCCTCAGTTTTTTAACAGCAGATTCAGTAATGTTTTGGCTTCCCAGGTGAGTCTGTGGTAAAGAACCTGCCTGCAGGAGAATTGAACCGCCTGAGGGTTCAGTCCCTGTGTTGGGAAGATCCCCTGGAAGAGGAAATGGGAACCCTTTCCAGCATTCTTGCCTGGAAAATACCATGGACAAAAGAGCCTGGTGGGCCTCAGTTCATGGGGGTCGCAGATCAGACACGAGTGAGCACACAAACGCAAACATCAGTGATGTCTTAGGTGTCCTTGCATAACAGTAACAGGATGACAAATATTCGGCAACTAACATTTGATTTAAATACTGTTCCTTTTTAAAATGTACATTTAATGTTTAATTTATGTGTATTGTAAATGCTGTCTTGTAATGATTACCTATTCTCACGATCGAAAGTATAACACAATTGTCACTTTATAGCTAAAGGAAATAAAATGAGTACAAGTAACAAGATTTTTTTTTTTTAAGTGTGGACTGCACTCTAAGGCCCTGACTGATAGGTGTGATGCCATTTTGTTCAACTTTTGTTACAGATGGGATAGTCCCTGATGCTGCAGAAAAAACCCTTCGAAGCATAAGGAAGTAGACTGCTGGGAGGAAGTTTTCTGAAGTTATCATAAATCACAAATGCACTACCGTGAGTGCAGATATTTAGACTAGCAATGACAAAACAAAGTGTAGAGCACAGGGAACTATACTTGTGATAAACCATGATGGAAAAGAATATGGAAAAGAATGCATATGTACACATATATATATGCATAACTGAGTCACTTTGCTGTACAGTAACACAACATTATAATTCTACTATATTTCAATATAGTACAGCAAAGTGGTTTAGTTATGCATACACATATGTGTATATATACATTCTTTTTCATACTTTTCCATCATATTTCAATAAAAAAGAATAAAATTATATTAAGTAAAATAAAACTCCCCCCCAAACAGGATAATACTACATAAGACACAGGAATCTCACATTTCCCCTGATGACGTAGTTGGAATCACTCATAATATCCCGAGCCAGCCCAAAATCAGCAATCTTCGCCACTTTCCCGTGGGTCACCAGGACATTCCTGGCTGCCAGGTCTCTGTGAAGACACTAGAAAGAACGAGACGGGAGTGTGATTTATTGGGTTGTATGTTTTCACAGAGGACAATCTTTCCTATCATTTCAAGTTCAGTAGGACTTACAGAGGGCTTCCCTGATGGCTCAGATGGTAAAGAATCTGCCTGCAATGCAAGAGCTGCGGGAGACGTGGGTTCGATCCCCGGGTTGGGAAGATACTTTGGAGGAGGAAATGGCAACCCACTCCAGTGTTCTTGCCTGGAGAATCCCAGGGACGGGGGAGCCTGGTGGGCTGCTGTCTATGCGGTCCGCACAGAGTCAGACACAACTGATGCAACTGAGCCCGCAGGAGTTACAGATGATGGAAGGGCAGATCATAGAGGCATCTTATCTTTACTGAGTCCTGAGCAATCATCACAATGGGTAACACAGTGTTTGCACAAGTCAGCTGTTGTGGCTGCAGCCACTGGTGCTCCTTGGGGAACATTCCCAGAGGCCAAGGAGCCAGGTGCTGAGAAAGCAGGTCAAGCAAACCAGGTACACGCCTGGCTGTAAATGAGAGACACAGCAGCCCGGCCTCTGCTGGGCTCCGAAAGGGGTGCGGGAGCTTCTGGCAGAGACAAGCATGTTTCTCTTGACTGGAATGGAAAATAGCTTTGACAATAAAATGGCACAATATATTTTCAAAAATTCGGGAAAAATACTAGAAGTTTGGAAAGGTTGACTGAAGTGGAATGAGAAGCAGTCCTGGGCTTCCCTGGTGGCTCAATGGTAAAGAATCTGCCTGCCAGGACTTTCCTGGTTGTCCAGTGGCTAAAACTCCATGCTCCCAATGGAGGGGACCCATGTTCGATCCGTGGTCAGGGAACTAGATCCCACATGCTGCAACTAGATATCTTGCACGCTGCATCAAAGATGCCGCTTATCACAACCAAGACCTGGCACATCCAAATAAGTAAAAAAAAAAAAGAATCCACCTGCCAATGCAGGGGACACAGGTTCAATCCCTGGTCTGGGAGAAACTAAGCCCCAGTGTCACAACTATTGAGCCTGTACTCTAGAGCCTGGGAGCCACAACTACTAAAAAATTATTTTTTTTTCTCCAAAATATTACAAAATAAAATCTCTGCCAGCCCCAGCATGAACTCTGTTCAGAAAATCTTTTCTGCACGGCCTCTCCATCCTTGGGTCTGACATGCGTGTTTCTCCCCTGGGTTCCCAGAACTTAGCTGAACATAGTATTTATCTCAGTCTAGTAGCATCTCTGCTTTCTTTTTCTCCCCATCAGAGATAAGACCTGCCTCTGTATCTTGGCACCTGTCATGGTGCCTGGCACCAGTCAGCAGGCAATGCAGGATGGATTCATGCAGCCGCGGAGGAAACCAAGGGGCAGCCAGAGAAGTAGGGAGGAAACAAAGGGAAGAGAGTGACTCAGAGGGACCTGCCTAGAGGGAAAACAGGGGAGAGAGTTCCAAAAAAGCAGATATGCTGCAAACATTCTTATTAAAACAAGCCCAGGGGGGTAAAAGGCAGTGCCCCTTGACCTCCAATTGTGAGTAGTTTGAATATTTACCTAACAACAGGCAACCGGGTCCCACAACAGGTCCAGCAACCGGGCTGGACCATCTAGGGAGATGCCATCAGCGTGTGTAAAGAAACTGGTGAAAGCGCTATTGCAGATGCAGGCGTGAGAGAGGGACTCAGCAGCACGCTGTGAAGACAGGAGAGGAATATGTCCCTGGATGAGGGGTAGGGAAGGATTAGGAGACAGCGATTCTTTTAACTATAGAGCAGGGATGCCCAACGTTGGAAAAGCAAAGCAGGGACATTAACATATATTGATTGGGTTGGCCAAAAAGTCTATTTGGATTTTTCCTTTACGTCCTATGGAAAAAACCCGAACGAACTTTTGGGCCAACCCAATACTTTCAACATCCACAAAAGAAAAAAAAAACAAACTTAGGATGCTAATTGGGGTTAACTAGAATTAATCTGGAGGGAACTGACTTTTAAACATAGAATCTCTCCTCTATGAACAAAACAGAACTCATTATTCAGGTCTCCCTTTTTGCCCTTTAACCGAGTTTCACACATTTCTTCATGTAGATCTTACATGTTTCTTGTTTATTTCAACCTGTTTCATAGTTTGGTTGTTCTTGTGAATAGAAATTTTTCCTGTCCTTCAAAGCTACTGATTTATTCCAGGTTCATCTTTTTCTTAAACCTGGGATATAGTCGACGTAATACATTATATTAGAGACAGCACATTTTTTAAATTTTCATTTATTTATTTATGAAATTTTTTGGCCACTCCACCTGGCATGTGGGATTAGTTCCCTGACCAGGGATGGAACCTGAATCCCCTGTGGTGGAAATGTGGAGTCTTAACCACTGGACCACCAGGGAAGTCCCTGAGACAGTACATTATTAAAGAAAGAAAGAAAAAAGTTGAAATTATTCTCTTCAAATTCAGGGAGAAAAGCGGCGAGTGCAAAGGGGCATGGAGGAAAGGGAGGGAGAAACTAGGAGACACAAAAGGAAAAGGTAATGGGGAAGGAAGACATTGGGGAAATAAAGAGAAAGTAAGACGGTAAGAAAACAGGAAAGCAAGTAGCCAGAGAAGTGGCTTGCAGGTCGGCTTACAGGCAGCAGACATTTGACGTGTCAGAGAAAGGGCAGGGCTGAAAGACTACTATAGAAAGAATGCAAAATTAGGGTAGAGTCCCTGGAACAAGGATGCTCTGAGGTGTCTATGTAGCAGCCCCAGTGGATTAGCAGGCTCTCATAGCAGACACAGGTGGCCAGGAACAAGGCCCCCAGGATCTGAACCTCCACTCATCCCCTGGGTCAAATGCAGGACACAGGCTGAACAACCTGCAGTGACTATCTTGGCCATGACTATACGTGGCATTGAGGTGGGATTCCTGAGGACCTCCTGTCTGGAAGTTTCAGGGACTTTGGGCAGCCTGAGATGCTTGGGATAGCCATCATGGAATAAGGGATCCCAGACCTTTATACTATAATTAGCCAAGAGCCCCGGTAACATATTAGGTGACTCCAACAGTGAACAGGAGGGAAAGACAGACTTGAAGGGTTGCAAGTTAAAATAAACAAGAAAAAAAAAAAAAACCCAACCAGCACCTCTTCTTCCAAATTATCTTTTTGTTGTTGTTGTGAGCTTTGCCTTTAAAAAGGAGCTTACCGACTTAAATTCCAGAAATTCCATTCCTTTGGCCACTTGATATGCAAAGCAAAGGAGATCTTCAAAGGTCAGTACATTCAGGTCTTCTTCTTCCTCCAGCCTTTTTTGGTTTTCGTATTCAATTTCATCTGTAAAATAGAACTGGTCCTCATTTTTGCCAAAATGCAAAGAAGCTGCCTTATGGAAGGGGGGAAGGGCACAATAGGGGCAGGGGATTTAAAAGTACAAACTATTATGTATAAAATAAGCTACAAGAATAAATTGCACAACACATGAAATATAGCTGATATTATATAATGAATATAAATGGAGCAGAACCTTTAAAAATTGTGAAGCACCATATTCTACATCTGTACAATATATATTGTAACTTATATAATATTGTACATCAGCCATACTTCAAAAAAAGAAGTTACTTTATAAATCTCTGTGAGCATCTCGTGTACAAATGCAGCTGTTATATCATCTTTCTGGTGGCACCAGGGTTAACCTATTTATGCAGAGTACTGTGAAGCCTAGGAGGCTTCCCAGGCAGCTCAGTGGTGAAGAATCCTCCTGCCAATACAGGAGACATCTGTTTGATCCCCACTTTTTGGCTGAATGACTTTGAACAGCTGAGCCACAATTTTCTCATGTGTAAAAGGAGGCTAATCAAACTTTCCTCATTGGACTCTTAGCAGGATTGACTGGAAGAACATCAAATGCACACACAGTTCATAAAATGTAGTAGATAATTGGTCTTTCTTTTCCCAACGTGGCAAAAATACCTAGTGCAAAAGAAAAGCATCTGGGACTTCCAGATCCCCTGGAAGATGAAGTGGCAACCCATTCCAGTATTCTCGGCAGGATAATTCTGTGGACAGAAGAGCCTGGGGGGCTAGAGTCCATGGGGTTGCAGAGAGTCCGACACGACTGAGCATGCTCGCATCCGCATACACGCAGCCTAGGCAGAGTCACCTAAACAGTCTCTTTGATTAGAGGAGTGAATTCTCCAGCTCTCAGATGCTCTTCTCTCTCTCTTTTTTTTTTTTGGCGGCACCACATGGCTTGGGGGATCTTAGTTCTCCAACCAGGGATTGAACTCAGGCCCCCTGCATTGGAAGCACAAAGTCTTAACCTCTGGACCGCCAGGGAAGTCTCAGATGCCCTTCTTTTGTGCTAGGTAGTTTTGCCACGTTGGGAAAAGAATGACCAGTTATCTACCACATATTATGAACTGTTTGTGCATTTAATGTTCTTCTAGTCAATCCTGCTAAGAGTCCAATGAGGAGTTTGATTAGCCCCCTTTTACAAGTGAGAAAACTGTGGCTCAGCTGTTCAAAGTCGTCCAGCCAGAAAGTGGGGGAACCCGGGGGTTGACCTGACTTCCATCTGACTCCAGAACTCATCCTTGCTTCCACTTACTAGGAAATAAGTGGCTCTAATTAATTTATGACTTTTAAAAAGAATAACCTGACTGATCAAATAAACCAGCCCTTCATGTTTATTAGCTGAAACATTGACATGAAATTCATAATACATACATTGATGGTTTTTCACTACCTTTAGGGCAAATATGCATTAATGAAGTCTATAGATGATATTAGCAAAGAAAAGCATACTTTTGCCTTTACGCACCTTTAAAAAATATAATAGTAAACACAGAACTTTTGCATCTGTTTCTATTTGGAAGCGCTGTTTAGAATAAAATATTACCTTCAGACTGAAATGAATTCCCATTGAACCCTGAGATAGGATCTGAGTCCGGGTGTATTTGAACTTCTCTTGAACCCGGCATACTATTTAAAAAAAAAAAAAAGTTATACCATTATTTATGTTCTTCTGAGTAGAGATTTTATTTTAAAATATACAATTCATCAAAGAAATGAATTCCAATTACAAATGGGGTTTTAAATTAAAAGCATAGCATCAACATGTCCTTTTCTTGTGTGTGGACATTAAAAACATCTGTGTAATTGAGCTTGTCCATCAAACTAGGTTAAGAGTGATTCCCATTCTCTGTCTGGAATCTTCTGGTTCAAAGAGGACCTCACTCAGTGCTTCCCACAAGCCTACAAGCTGGGTATCAAAGTCACATTTCATAAAAGAGAAATTAGGCTGGATGAGATAAATATGATTTACTGAAATAACGAAGCTAATAAGGAGTGTGACTTTCCCTATAAAAGTCCATGTCATGCAAATCTTCTATAGAGAACTTTCAGTGTTTCATTTTTTTTTTTTCCCCAGGTTGGGCTTTGTAAAGCTCATTTCCTTTCCCTGTGCAATTAACAAGTAGTAACACTGAGAATCTCTGTTATGTATAACGTAGAACTCTTCACTGAGGAATTCTGTATGCATGATATACAATGATTCCATTTTTCCAGCATAAGAGTTTACTCTAATTACAATGTCCATATCTTTACAAAATGGCTTAATGATTTCAGACCACAAATATTCCAAAAGTAATTGCTTCGTGTTTTTAATATCCAGTGACTGGAATGAATCGAAGGTGCTGAGTTGACCAACACAGTTGTCACTAACCAAAGACTGTTGGTCACAGAACACAGATGACATTACAGAATTCTCTTGGTCTGTATGAACTGAGAAATGAGCACAGAAGGAAATATTGTTGTGAATCATTATGGGCAGCTGCACAAAGACATGCCTGGGGTCTCCATGGGGTCCCCGGCTTCAGGATGTTAGTCTGTCTCAGCTCTAGAAGGCCAGAGGCATGTGCAGAAACATACATGCCAAGAAAACAAGGAATCTCAAATGCACCCTCCATACATTCCCCCCATAAAGTTAAAAGTCTTTAACAAATCCACCTCTAGAAAAAGGGACAGCTTTCATGCAGGAGGGAAATAGAAATGCACTAGAGATTGAGGACCATTCTATCAGAGCACCTGTGAATTCACTCTGAGAAGGGTGTTATTGAGCTACAACGTTCAAGTAATCAGCAAGAAATGTCTAAGGATGAGGATGAGCGTTCTGCCAAACCTACAGCCTGTGGGGACCACAAACCACTCAGGAGCCCACGGATGGCAGAGCACAGAGATGAACATCACCCCGACTTTATTTTGCTCCCATCGTTATGCCAATCAATCCATCCTAATTTTTCAAAATCCATTTTATGACTTTAGAGCTCTTTTGTGCGATACTCCCAGGACCTGCACTACTTTCTAGGAATATAACAGGGGCTTTGGGAAAGGCGCTCTTTCTTCCTACCAATATCCATATGTCAACCAGGAGGCCTGACAGATTGAATTACACACCTTTCCTAAAACTGAATATATGTCTAGGATGTGATTAGGGGCAAGTGGGCTGAAATCACTGGTTCAGCTACAGGGCCTGAACTGTAGGACAGGGGAAACCTCATTGTTCAAATCAGCAGGGAAACTATGGCAAACATAAATGACCTTCCTAGGTCTTAAAACACACAGACCATGCTGTGCTGGACAGTGGCCCTTAGAAACTGGCTGGTGGGGTGCATTTAACCATCATACTTTGTCTGTTCTGTAATGTATTATTATAAGTCTCTTACCTGGAATTAGGGTGTGATTGGAAAGTGGGATAAAAACTGAAATTATGTTCCTTGAAAATCTCCGTCCACGTCCTGTGAAATTTTTCTCTTTTACTTCTTAGATAGTTGAGAAGGTCGCCGTAGCAACAGTATTCAAAAATCAAGTAAATTGGTCCTGAAATAGTGATGGTTTTAATTCCAGGTATACAGACACCGAACAGTTTTTTTAGACATCAGTGTAGCAGAAACCCCACTCTAAGAACTTGGTGGGGAGAGGTGGGAGGACAATTCTCTCTGAACCTATCTCATCTTGGACTTTAAAGTCAATTTCAGTTTTTTGTCCAGACTCTTAGGAAAGCTGTCTCTTCTTGCCTTCCACTTTGGCTCAGCCAATAACCACTGGCCCCCAGGACTCTCCAGTTTACAATGGATAATAATATGCTGCCTGCACTGGGACCACTTGGTAAATATATGCTGATTTGTGGTTTGCCTGAGGAGGGAGAAATATATCCCTAGTGACCTCTTAAAGGGCTTCCGACGTGCTGCTAGTGGTAAAGAATCTGCCTGCTAATGCAGGAGACAGCAAGAGATGTGGGTTTGATCCCTGGGTCAGGAAGATCCTCTGGAGGATGGCACAGCAACCCACTCCAGTATTCTTGCCTGGAGATCCCATGGACAGAGGAGCCTGGTGAGCTGCAGTGCACGGGGCTGCAAAGAGTCAGACCTGACTAAAGCGACTTAGCACGCACGCACCTCTTAAATCCATTTTCTCCTTATTTCTGGCTGCTAATCCCAAAGGAGTGTGCTTGGGCACAGGGTTTGGGCACTTCCAGGCAGAAGGGAGAGAATCAGAGCATGGGCTCCACTGAATTCTCGAAGAATAGAGTTTGAAGGCCCTCCATGGCTGCACCTTATTTAAGCAGCCCAGTAGGGGCAGTGGCCAAGCTCTGCAGCCAGGGAGAAGCACCTCCTGGGCAGGTAGAGAGAGACACACAAAATGTGCTTGCGACGTTGTTATTATTATTTTTTTTTTAATTTTTTTGCCATGTCACGCCACGAGGCTTGCAGAGTCTTAGTTCCCTGACCGGGAATTGAACCCTGGACACAGCAGTGAAAATGCTGCGTCCTAACTACTGGTGGTGGTGGTGGTTCAGTGCCTAAGTCGTGTCTGATTCTTTGTGACCCCATGGACTGTAGCCTGCCAGGCTTCTCTGTCCATGGGATTCTCCAGGCAGGAATACTAGAGTGGGTTGCCATTTCCTGTTCCAGGGGATCTTCTTGACCGAGGGATAGAACCCGTGTCTCCTCCACTGCAGGCGGATTCTTTACCCAGGGAAGCCCCCTAATCACGGGATAGCCAGGGAACTCCTTTTAAGTAAGTTAGACTTCAATGACATTGCCCAGTGAAGACTGGCGTTGTCTACACTGATGCATCTAACCCTGAAGCACTGTATGTCTAATCCCACTCGGGTTTGGGGGCCCACACTGTGACTGCAAAAAGGAGAGAAACAGGACAATAAACACCATCTTTGTCTCCAGGCTAAAATGTTTTCTTCTAGGTGACCTGAGTGGGAACCGGTTACCTGACAGGGTGCACGCCCCCAGGAGATTCACAATATTCTCGTGGCTGCCCAGGTGGGTCATCATTTTGAGTTCAGACATGAGCGCCTCTCTCTCCGAGCTGTCTGCTTTCTCTGTCAATGGCAGGGCATCACAGATGAAAAATGGAAGTAAAATAGGTATTTTAGATTATTTGATAAATTAAAATCTTCCTCTGTTCAGAGATTTGCATAACAGTTTTAAAATACATTCAATAATGCATACATTTTGAATAGTAATACACTATGTTTTAAGGCAGAATTTCAAAGATTGCAGCATGAAAGTTGAATTAAATAATGTGCTTTTTCTATTGAACTTCTCTCTACCTGCAACATAAAAACCTTTAGAACTGACCCTTAAACAAGAAAAGAAAAAAAATAATAACACATGACTTTCCTCCACAGTAGAAGTTAATGAATACGCTGAAGGGAGAAGCATGCTTTTCTTTTTTTTTTGACTCTTGGTTTGTTGAAGTCATAGAGTGACAAGATGGGCATGTTAGTGAGGGTTCCAGCCTGTGATCCTGAGACCTAGAACCTTAAATCTGTCAGGAATCCAGCGGTCAGGAGGTCACGCATGCTGCCTGAGTGTTCAGTTGCTAAGTTGGCTCTGACTGTTTCTGACCCTACGGACTGTGTAGCCCTCCAGGTTACTCTGTCCATGGGATTTTCCAGCCAAGGACACTGGAGCAGGTTGCTATTTCCTTTCTTGGGGTTTTTCCCCACCCAGGGACTGAACCCACCAACCCACATTGCCTGCATTGGCCGGCAGATTCTTTACCGCTGAGCCGCCTGGGAAGCCTGGTGAGAAGGTCCGAGAGGACCAATTCTCACCGACCAAGTTCTCAAGAAACTCCTTACTTGATAATGAGGACCATCACTGCTGACTAGGCTAGAATGTATCTACTACTTCCCCTGGAGTAAGGCTAGATAGTTTAGCAAATTTTACTTGGCATCTGGCTTAGAAATGTGGCATGGAGGTACTTACTGGTGAATTTAAAGATCTCCTGTCATTGAGGCCAATGTGCCCAGGTAGTCAGGACACCTGCCGCTGCTGGGAGGGTGCTGGAGCCCTAGAGGCCAGGGCAGGGTCTCAGGATCTTGCCCACCAGGCACCCACCCCTCCACTTCTTTACATTCAATGGAGATTTGATTGGCTATTTCTGGGTGCCATTGTTTCATGCTGGAAGATGCTAGCCTTTATGCGGCTTTTCTAGAGATGCAGTGCATCTCCTTTGACTTGTGCAAGCTCTCAGAAGCATCCGGATTTCCAACCTCTTGGCCTAGGAGTGACATCCTTCTTTGAGCACATCAGGACCCACTCTGCGTCCCATCTCCCACTGCCTCACATTGTACAAGGATTCGTGCCTCTCAGGTGTCCATGTCCTATTCCTCATGACTCAAAGAACATACTTTACAACGACCCTAACTTTTTCAAAGTACTTTCATATACCACTACCCTGACTTTCATTCATTCATTCAACAAGTATTTATTGAATGCCTACTAGGCAATGTGTCAGGACTTGGGGGAATAAATAGTAGAAACACACGGCCCCTGTCTTCCTGGAGCTCAGAGCCTCCTTGAAAGGGGAGACAAGTAAATGAATTACAACATAGTGTCGTAAATGCCACATGGCACAAGCGAATCTATTTATGAAACAGAAGCAGACTCACAGACGTAAAGAACAGACTTGTGGTTGCCAAGGAGGAGGGGCATGGGGCAGAGGTGGACTGGGAGTTTGAGGTTAGCAGATGCAAATGATTATCTACAGGATGGATAAGCAACAAGGTCCTACTGTATAGCAGAGGGAACTAAATTCAATATCCTGTGATAAACCATCACGGAAAAGAATATAAAAAATAATGTATACATATGTATAACTGAATCACTTTGCTGTATAGCAGAAACTAAGAAAACACTATAAATCAAGTATACTTCAATAAAAATAAAAAATAAATGCCACGTGGAAAATGAATGTAGCATGCTGTCCCACACAAGAGGGACACCTAACTCAGACTTGGGGAGGGTGGGAAAGGGATACTAAATGTTTATGCTGAGACCTGAGGGAAAACAGGAGTTAACCAAGTGAACTCAGAGTGGGAAGGATGAGAAAGAAGTCCTGAAGTCACTGGATGGGCCAAGATCAAGAAAGAGGACCACATGGAAGCAACCTAAATGCCCATCAACAGAGGAATGGATAAAGATGAGGTACAATGGAATATTATAAAAAGGCATGAGACAGTGTCATTTGCAGAGACATGGACAGATCTAGAGACAGTCAAACAGTGAAGTAAGTCACAAAGAGAAAAAAAAAATCATAGAATATCACTTATCTGTGAAACCTAGAAAAACAGTACAGGTGAATTTATTTGCAAAGCAGACACAGAGAACAAGCTTATAGATACCAAGGGGTGTCGGAGTAGGATGAACTGAGAGATTGGGATTGAAATATATATAATGTTGATACTGTGTATAAAATAGATAACTAATGAGAACCTACTGTAGAGCACAGGGAACTTGACATAATGCTCTGTGGTGACCTAAATGGGAAGGAAATCTAAAAAAGAGGAAATATACGTATATGTATAACTGACTCACTTTGCTGTACAGCAGAAACTAATACAACATTGCAAAGCAACTATGTGTGTGTGTGCGCGCTCAGTTGTATCTGACTCTTTTGCAACCTCATGGACTATAGCTCACCAGCTCCTTCTGTCCATGAAATTCTCCAGGTAAGAATACTGGAGCAGGTTGCCACTTCCTACTCCAGGGTATCTTCCCGACTCAGGGATCAAACCCACGTCTCTTGCGTCTCCTGCATTGGCAGATGGATTTTTTTACCCCTGGGAAACCCCATAGTAACTATACTCCAGTGAAATTTAAAAAAAGAAAAAGAAAGAGATAGAGGACAGCATTCAAAATATACAGATCTGCCCTTATGAGGCTTGCAGACTACTGGGGCAGCTAACACACTAGCTAAATAAATAAACAGCCACGTAATTATAGTTGTGATCAATTTTATCGGGGGTGGGGAAAGCCCACAGGGAGCTGAGCTACAGCATCTAGCAAGGAACTTGAGCTCATCTGGGGTGTGAGAGATGGCTTCCCAGAGGAAGTGGTATCTGAGCTGAGATCTACAGGAGCAGGCGGTGATGCCGTGAAAGGGGAAGGGGAAGGATGGATGTGTAAAGGCCCTGAGGTGGGAAGAACACGGCCCTCCAGAGGAACTGAGAGCTGCAAGGGCAGAGGCAAGCTGCAGCCACATCGTGCTGGGCTGTGTGGACTGTGCAAGATGAAAGCAACTGGGAAGATTAAGTAGTAAAATTATGTGATCAGTTTTGCATATCAGAAGTATCACCTGGGCTTCAGAATCCAGAAGGAGGTAAGAGTGCATATAGAGTAGCTTCTTGGAAGGCTGGTGCATCCATTCGGAAGAGACAGGCAGTAACAGAGGTTAAGAGAAAAGAAGATGGGCTCAAGAGGCACCTGCAGGAAGCCTGATAGGAATAGTTACAATGAGGATAGTTTCTAGGATGAGTCAGTCCTAAGTTCCTGGTTGGCCCAATTTGGGTGGCCTGTGGCCAGTCACTGGTACTTGTAACCAATTGATGAGAGAGGGCCCAAGGGCCAGGGTTGGAAGAGTCCACTTTGGATAGGCTGTCTTTGAGGGACTCTGGAGACAGTCAGGCATGTGGACATAACCTGAAGCTTAGCAGGGAGATGCAATCGTGAGAACCACTGGTACACGGGATGAGGTCATGGGCGAGTTGAGACAGCCCTTGAGGGTGAGGAGTGGAAAGGAAAGTGGGACCCGGAGCAAGCCTTCAGGAACTCCACGTGAGAGATGGATGAGAAGATGAGGGAGCAGCCAAGGACAGTGCAGCAGTCAGAGGGTGGGAGGAAACCGGAAGAATACGGCGCCATGGAAACTGAAGGAAGAGAGCACATAAAGGTGGAGGGAACCGTCGATCGCGCCAACTTGTGCTGAAAATGCGAATTACGTGAGGACAGAAAAATGCCCATTAGACTTAGTTCACGGTGGGGCAGTGGAGGGTGCGGGTCATGATCACTTAGAGCCAGCTGGGGGCGCTCTTGCTAAGTGAATGATGCTCACGGAGGATGTTGGGGAGGGAGGGCTAAGAAACGAGTGGGGATACAGAAGGCGATGCCCTCTTCTACCCAGAGTTCATGTCACCACGTAAGACACACAGCTGCCTGTAGCAATGGTAACCCCAAAGCAGAAAAACACCTAAGCACACAGAGGAGAGGAAGAGGAGGTGGACTTGAGTTTTACATTCATGACGTAGTGGACACCAACCCCAACACACTCCCTTTTAAGCTTTGAAGCCGGGCAAGCCGTACCCATACCCATGATGGAAAAGAGGAGGCGGCAGGCGGCACCTCCCCTCTCGGCGCGTCTCGGTACCTTTCAGCATCTTGACTGCGACCTGGATGGAGACCCCTGTCTTACTAATTCCGTAGGCGGTCGCATTCATCACTTTTCCAAAAGCACCCGATCCCAGGACCTTCCCTGCAAGACACGTGTGAGTGAGTGAGCATTCGTTGAGGATTTTCCCACAGGAAGGAAACAGGCGAAACATCCAATTCTTACCAAATTCCAAGTTTTCTCTCGGAAACTCCCATTTGAGATCATACTCATATTCTCTGAAGTCAACGTAGAAGTACTCGTTATCCAGAGAGCCGGTCACCTGCACCATCTGCAGCTGGCTTTCGTAACGAAATTGCTTTCAAGAGGAAATAATAAGTCAGTCAGCCACAGGGCATTCTTCAGATATGGGACACAGTGACGGCTTTTTTTTTTTTTTTAACCTTTGGTTTTACCTTTTTGTACTTGTGACAAATCAGCATGGTTAAAACGGCAATGAAGGGAAGACAGAGGCCAATTGTCGCGTAGAATGAGATGTTGTCCTGGATGGAAGGGAAGGGCCCTGCAACGGAAGAGGATCCCGGAGCAGTGGGTGAGAATCCGGAGATCGCAGGCTCGCTACAACCTCTCACGTCCTGCCTGAGGGGCTGTTATTTGTGATGCTTACAAGCCCTCTACGCACAGAAGCCCACAGAAAAGTCAGGCCATATTCATATAAAGGACAGTTCCTTCCCAGAAAATTTTAGATGATTCTGAACCCATTTTATTTATTTATCTGGCCACACCCTGTGGCTTGTGGGATCTTAGTCCCCTGACCAGGGATGGAACCCATGCCCCCTGCATTGATGAAGTCTTAACCACTGGTTGGTCAGGGAAATCCTCTGAGCCCAATTTAAAAAATCATTTACTAGGGGTTTTCAGGATTACATCTATTTAAACCCATAGGATAGTCAAGCCAGATTAAAAAAAAAAATAGAAGAAATCTGTCTACCATATATAAAATAGATAAACAACACAGTCCTAGTCTATAGCACAGGGGACTATATTTAATATCTTGTAATAAACTATAGTGGAAAAGAATCTGAAAAGTCACACATGTGACTGAATCAAGAATGTTTTTCTACTAGACATAAAGTAGACAAACAACACAGTCCCACTCTACAGCAAAGGGAACTATCAACATATTCTGTATTTTGTAATAAACTATAATGGAAAAGAATTCGAAAAAGAATGCACATATAAAACTGCATCACTTTGCTGTATACCCAAGACTAACACGACATTGTAACTCGACTATACCTCATTTTGAAAAAAAAAAAGAAACTTGTGTTCCCACAGTGAAGCTGTCATATGAATGTGGGGAAGTTAGTTTGGGGATGCTGGTGATTCTAAACCATTAGTGTAGGCGGCCAGGTTTCAGAATTGCTTAATTTCAGAGGGCTCTAAATATCAAACCAAAAATGATAAAACAGCAGGCTAAAAGGCAAATAAGGAGATCAACTGAAAGGGAAAGAGGTAAAGACTCCAAATGACTAAATCCATCTCCCTGGATCCGGATCTCTGTTTGCTGTTGCTGTTGTTCAGTTGCTAAGTTACGTCCGACTCTTTGCGACCGCAGGGACTGTAACCCACCAGGCTCCTCTGTCCATGGGATTCTCCAGGCAAGAACCTGGGTTCTCCAGGTTGCCATTTCCTTCTCCAGGGGATTGTTCTGATCCAGGGATCAAACTCGAGACTCCTGCTTGGCACGCAGATTCCGTACCACTGAGCACCAGGGTCGTCAGGGTAGATGCCCACTATACCAGGAGTTTGGGGTTCTACCCACATTACCTGAATTCATGAGTTACAGTAACATCAGCAGAAGTCACTCTGCCCTTAAACTACAGAACATGTATATTCAGTGGGGATTCCTGCCTGACTCAAAAAGCCTTCTCGTCTCACACACTGAATCTGCACACTCTTGTAAAACTCCCCCAAATAAAAGCCAAAGACAGGGCCTAACTTCTAGTGGGGAATTCCAGAAGGTGGCATGTTTCAATAGCGACTGCTGTCTACCTGGTGAGCTCAGAAGGATTGTCTCACAGGACGTGCCGAGGGCATTGTAGGCGCAACACTTCACCAGGAACCCTTTGACGGCCTCACTCATGTTCAGCGTGCTGCTCGATATCCACTGTCCAAACATTTTCTTGTTGGCCTTTTTATTCCAAATTCCTTCTGTGATTTCTTCTGTGCAGCTGAAAATAAATGGCAGAGAAGTCAAAGGGGCATGACTGTCATCAGATTGGAAGTAAGGGTTTCTCTAATGGGGTCTGTAAGAGACACATCTATTATAGGTTATCAGAAACAATCTGTGATCATTGAGAATTATGATCAACTAGGAAGGTAAGCATTTGAAATGCTCTAGCGTTTCTCCTTAAACTGAATTCACGAGAAAGCGTCAGTACGTCAGAGAGAGTTTCATATTCTTCTAACACAAGAGAGGCCAAGGTCTTCATTACTTGGGGGACTTGTCTGAGCACTTCTTCCAGGTCCAGGATGGTATAGGGTACCCATCAGAGGAGCAAGAAGCCTGACTTGCAGATGCCTCAGCCAGCACTTGAGGTTTCCCTGTCGAAAACAAGAGGAAAACAAGCTCATGGAGCAGTGCGCTTTTCAGAAAGGGTTTCAAAGTCAGGTTTATATAGGCTGCCCATGCACTCTAAGCAGTTGTGCTTCTTGGAGGCTGTCTCAGGCAGGACTCAAAGAGGGGGGTCCTTTCCCCTTGTCCTGTCACCTTCGGTGCAGGCAGCCCTACCACCTCTCTGGGGAGCAACCCCTGTCCATCACTAGACCCTTCCTGGAGAGAATGCAGGTGTGGACTCTGTCTACTTGGTCACCCTAAAATGAGTCTTAGCTTCAGGAGAAGCATCTGCAGAAAAAGTCCAACGAAAGGTACTCTCCTCTTTTCATAGACCAAAGAAACAAAAATTATTAAAATGACTAAATGGCAGGTAGTATGACTTTTGGCTTTTTCTTAACATGATCTTTCAAAGTACTAAAACCAGTAAAGTGATACACTAAAGCACCTTCAGAGAGGACATGGACTCAGCATCTTCACTTAAAAGGATGAGCCCGCAAAGAGGTCTGTGTATCAACAGAGCCAGGAGATATGAAGGTACAATTTCAGAACACTTCCACAGGTCAAAACAGTTTCATCACACTCCTTCCCTAAGCCATTGCTTAGCTCTTTCTGGTCTGAGTTAATACATCATTAAGGAGTCACAAGAGTGAAATAAAATTTCTTGACTACTTCACTTCTGGTTCTTTTTTTAAATTTCGATTTATTTATTTTTAACTGGAGGATAATTGCTTCACAATATTGGGTTGGTTTCTGCCATACATCAACATGAATCAGCTATAGGTATATGTACGTCTCTTCCCTCTTGAACCTTCTCTCACCTCCCACCCCATCCCACCCCTGTAGGTTGTCACAAAGCCCTGGTTTGAGCTCCCTGCCTTATATTGCAACCCCCACCCCCGGCCGTCTAATTTAATATGGTAATATATGTCTCCATGCTACTCTCCCCATTCATCCCACCCTCTTCACTTACTTCTTATATTCAGTGTGAACTCTTTGGTGAACTGGGCGTCATCATTTTCTGCATGGAAGATATACTGTCCTGGCTGGTGTTTATGGTTGCAAAATTTAGATATGCTGTTGGGAAAAGAGTTAAAGACAGACTTAGCCAGATTCTTTGAGGAGATGCTGAAATGAGTGATGGTGTGCTTGGGAAGAGTCTCCCTGGAGACACTTCAGTCTCTCAAGCTCAGTGGAGGTGGTGTCTTCACTTGCTACTCAAAGTGTGGTCTACAAACAGGCAGCATCAGCCTCCATATTATCTGGGAATTTGTTAGAAATACAAAGTCCCAGCTCTGCCCCTCCCCCACACCTAATGACTGACAGCCTACATTTTAAGATGATTTCCTTGTGATTCACATGCACATTAAAGGTTGAGAAGGCCTGATCCAGGCTGGGGCTCCTAAGAGAGACAAGAAGGTTCCAGCCACTATGGTTACATCCATTCCAGACTAGTCTGACTTCCCAGAAACATGGAAAAACCTTGGCGGGTGGCAGAGCCCATGACCCCTCAACTTCCTGAAAGGACAGCTCTCTGAAGCTGGTCCAAGGTAGGACCTATGACCAGCCCTTAACTCCCATAGCAATTAACAGCGACGAGGGCTCAGATCCACTGAGTTTGTCCAGAAATCTCTGGGTGGTATCAGCAGGCTCTAGTATCTACTTGGAGTGCTCATCCATCATACCAACCAGGTATCTGGTATGGGGGATTACCCGTCATACCTACCAGGTACATTGTACCTGGGCCAACTGATCAAGGACCCTGGAAAACAACCTAGTTATTTAGACCTGATGGAGAAAGCAGGGAGGGGATGCTGTGGACTCCTAAGCAGGAGAGGAAAGTGATGAACAGTATTTCAGTTGAGAGTGAAATGCAGCAGGAAAGTGTATGGGAGGGAAGTAACCCAGTAAGTCCTTCATTCATTCATGGATTCACTCATTCATTCTCCCATCAATGGCACAGGCTGTTTGTGGGAGGAATCCAGAATACAACAGTCAGTCAGAAAAATCAGATTTCTGTTCTCACAGAACGAAGGGTTCAAAGGCAGACAAGTAAATATGCAGCTACCGTGCAATGTGGGAAGTCATAGGAGAGAAGTAAAAGATCAGACTTAAGAGCTCAGAGTGTGAAAAGATGAGTGCTGTCGAAGGCAGGGAAAACGGGGAGGGAGCAGAAACAGCCAACCTAAGAGGCACCAGGACCACGGGAGGCAGGAGGTGCTGGACCAGATGTGAAGATGAAAGAGACCAGAATCCCAGCTGATTCCCAAGTCGGACCATCCGCCTAGCAACCGCCAGAGCAGCTTCTGAGTACCGGTTTATCCGACACCAACATTCTGCAACCTTAACTTGGAAGCTCAAAGGTAATTCTGACTGTGGACAGTGATGGGAGATTCCATTTCCTACCAAGTGAGCGAGCATCTAACAAGCTTTTTGTTTGCCTCGTTAATAAGAAGGCTGAAGAGGCAGAAAGGGGACTTTCTTATCTTGACCTACTTCGGGACAACAAGAAGGAAATGGTTGCTGCAGTGGAAAATGACAGAAAGATGGAGGGAAAGGCAAATTATAACTTTAGGGAGAAAAGTAAGCAACACTACATGCAACTCCCAGACTTTACGAAGGCAGGGTTTAAGTGGTCCGAGAAGAGGAAGATGTGAGCGCCCACAAGCGAAAATGTAATTCTCACTGGACAACAGCCAAAGGCTCTGCAAAGGAACAAGAGATTAAAAGAGAAGCCAGTCTGGCTGGCCAGGGACCATGCTAAAAGCATCATTCAATTTGATAAAGAAATGACCAATACAACAATCGATAATTGCGTAGACCAAAGCAATCTGGTTTGTCTTTTTTTTTTTTTAAGTGGAGACTGCATTGTTTTGGTTTTTTTTTCGGCTGCACCATTTGGCATGTGGGATCCTAGTTCCCCGACCAGGGATCAAACATTGGAAGTGCAGAGTCTTAACTACTGGACTGCCAGGGAAGTCCCAGAAATCTTTTTTTGAACGGTTTCCCTCCTAAGTCTCTTGTGCTGTCTGAATGGAGCCTGATTTGCCATGGATAGATGAGATAGGATCTGAAACGTTCTCGCTCTTCCAGGTGGGAAACTGGTCATAGAAACAGCCCGGACCAAAAAAACTGCATATTCAAGTCCTCCTCAACCACTTGTCCACTTGTCCTATTTATGGCAGTTGACCCCTTCAAGGGCAATGACTGCAGTGCTGACCCTCCCCTGGAAACTCCAGGAGGACTAACCAGTTAGGACCAGGGAGTTTCAAAACTTCCTCTTTCCCTGGGACTTTTCTGAAAATGGCCAGCAGGCAGGAGATGGGAGATCAGGAAACGAGTTCACGGTGAAACACCTTTGGTGACTAAGATGTATTCTCAGTACAAATGAGAAGGGATTTCTCCTCTGTTATGAGCAAAATGCAGGTGATTTTCAGTTTTCATTTAGCGGCCAGAGGGGAGGACTTGAGAAGGCACAGGTACTTCCAGCAGCGCGGGGAGTAATTTCACTAGAAAGAAGGCTTTGTTCAAAGAGCAAGGGATGATGAAAGACAAACTGGAGGATAGGGAATAATAAAGGGCAAGTTGGGGAAGCTGAGAGCTTCTGAAACCGGAGAGTCGGGGGCTGGCAAGACTGAGGGGCTCTTCGTGGCACTGGGAGGCCCCATCAGGAGACCTTGCCCACTCAGACAGTGGGGTGTGGAGCGGGCACAGTCTGGCTGAAATTGAACCTGGTCCACACATGTTTCTGTCCAGGGTCAGACACAGGGGTGGGAGAGGTGCTGCTGATTTTATGTCACTTTACATAATACTAAGCTTGCTTTTATTTTATTTCAGGGTAGCTCAGAATCCTGGGGAAATACAATCATTAAAAACCCAATAGTGGGCACTTCCCTAGCAGTCCAGTGGTGAAAACTCCACGCTTCCAATGCAGGGGGCGTGGGTTCGATCCCTGGGTGGGGAACCTAAGATGACACATGCCTCATGGCCAAAATATAATAAAAGAAAAATTTCAAAACATTTTAAATCAAGAAAAATCCCCAATAGTGAAGCATGGCACATTTCAAAGGAGGAAAGCGCACACCTGTATGTTTGTTCTCTCACACGCTGGGTGTGAGAATCTTGAACATTTGAAATGAACTGGTGTCCAGAGGCAGTACCAGAGTGATGGTTACAAACACAGGCTTTGACTCTGCTATCTCCCGGACTTCCCTGGTGGCTCAGCCAGTAAAGGATCCGCCTGCAATGCGGGAGACCCAGGTTCCATCCCTGGGTCGGGAAGATCCTCTGGAGAAGGGAATGGCAACCCCACTCCAGTATTCTTGCCTGGAAAATCCCATGGACAGAGGAGGCTGGTGGGCTCTAGTCCACGGGGTCACAAAGAGTCGGGCATGACTGAGAGACTAATGCCCACTGCTATCATCCAGCGGTGTGACCTTGGACAAGTCACTGAAACTCTCTGTTCTGATTTCCTTATCTGCAAAGTGAAGATAGTATCTACCTTATATGGTTGTTAGAGTAGCTTTTGTTAAATTTTTATTAAAGCAGTTTTGCATAAACTGCTTATAATAGTGTCTAGTTGTTGTTCAGTCGCTAAGTTGTGTCTGCCTCTTTGCGACCTCATGGACTGCAGTCCACCAGGCTCCTCTGTCCATGGGATTTTCCAGGCAAGAATACTAGAGTGGGTTACCATTTCTTTCTCCAATGATTGTGCCTAGCACATAGTAAACATGATAAATGCGTTAGATCATCATTACTATGAGCCTTATTAAGTCTGGGAATCATTTTGAATAAAAAAGACATTTAGAAGCTTTACTCTGGGGTATACCTTGTCAGAAAGTCACATTAAAACAAAGACGCAAATTAAAAAAAAAAAAAACCTTAAGTAAATGCCCATCAAGGAGTTAGACAAAATAAAATCTTCTGAAAAGTGGAATACCATGTAGCCATAAAAGTGATCATGTAAATAATAATACACTTATTCACACAGCAAGAGATGATATTTTAAAGGGAAAAATTGGGTGACAAATGGCACAATTAATTTCATGTTTATACAAAAACCTATACTTCTGTTTCTATCATGGCAGTTACATAGACAAAGTCTGAAATATAAGCCCTGGTGGTGGAATTGCGGGTGTTAGATCTTTTTTCTTTTTAAGGCAATTTCAGAAAATAAGAGTGAATGAAAGGGACTGACTTTGCCCCAGGTCCGGGGTAAGTAACATAACCTGTTTCCATATTTCATAAAATGGAATGATGAGGATCAAATGAGATGATCTGTATTAAGGACTCTGCACACTGGCACATCGCAAGGGCTCAAAGAAGTTTCTTTTGTTCTCGGTGAGGCTTCATGACCTGGTCAGTACCTTACAACTGAGTGGGCAGGATTTGGAAATTTCCACTGTTCACTACAAGCAAACATCTTCTCCTTGTGTTTGTTACACTCAGGGCTCATCTCCTTCAGGGAACCAAAACAGTCCTTCCAAAGAAGCTCAATGCAGTCCTGCAATCACATATCATTTATTGACTTGAGAGCTGGCTTTTCTGTTTGTCCCGAGAAGGACCGTGGCTCATCACTCAGAACCCACACTCTACCATACCACTGGTACCAGGAAGCACTCAGTTAATGCCTGTTGTGGGCAGAACTCAGACTGGTAGAATTGGAAAATTATATATTTCAGGAAAAAAGAAAATACAGGAATCTGGCATGCCTAAGGAGAGTCTCTCAGAAGAGACTATTTAAATAATTATAACATCCTAATAAGTTGTTTTGTGTGTGTGTGTGTGTGTGTGTGTGTGTGTGTGTGTGTGTGTATTTACGAAATTAGGAAAGCTAAGGCAGATTTGTTTATAAGTCTACAGAGATAGGAAATTAAGCAAACGAACGGACGAAATATCCTAGAACCTTTTCCCAAGACCTGGTTATCAGGGCTGCTGGAAACTTACAATTTCATAAAACGTAAACATAAAGGCAAACCCTAATAAACTCAGTGCAATATTTGAGGAAGTAAATTGGAGAAACGAAGCTGTGAAGGTGGGGGAAGCTGCTCGATTTCTGGCACACACACGACCACACCAAAGCTTTTTCAGGAGTACTGTTATTACGAGACCTTTCGGTTACACAGAAAGACTGGTGGCACTTTGCTTCTAAAGTCCTCTCCTGCCACATGATGAAAATTCTATACTTCATCAACAAAATTCAGTTTGACTAAATAGTCGAAACTGAGTGGTGGGTAAAGGATGCTGACTCTGTTATCCCCTGAGTTCACTAGTAAATTGGGAACTTTTTAGAATAAAAAATGGAAAAGAACTCAGAATTTAGTCTGCACCCCCAATGACAACACAGAGCCTCATGCACAAAGCAGAAGATACTGAGAGCACTTGTGTTCAATTTTTTTGGTCATTCATCTTTTATTCAATATTTTGAGTGTCTTTTTCATGATGAAGGAGGCTCTGTGTCACCTGGCATTATGAATCAAGTGGGCCATCACACTCACTGCATCATTTTCATCAATTAAATGATGAATTAATATTGTAGCTCTTCAAGAACTTTTTAAATAAAATAAATACTGAGCGTTAAGTGTAGTGGTGAGTGCACATTTTGAGTTGATTTCTGGGAGGTGATGATGAATTCATTCATTTACTAAATGGCTGTTGACTATTTACTAAATAGCTGTTGCCTTGTACGATAGCACAAGGCATTGTACAATGCCTTTCTAAAAAGACAGGAAAATGGCAGTGCCTATCAACAGCGATTCAACACCCAAGAGGCTAACTGTATCACCCGGTAACTAGGGGTGAGAGGTACAATCACCCTAGGCATCAGGATCTTCCCTAATTTATCCATTTAGCTGCCTCTTGAAGATAACTACTTGGGGTCAGGGATGCAGGCTGTGATCATGGAATGAAACCAGATGAACTAGATTGGCCCAAGACCCATATATATCAGAGACACGGTCCTCTAATCAGTTGAGTCTGTCAGATCTTAAGAATGGTGCCAGGTGTCACCAGCACAAATAGCAACGACCTCCCAGGTGGCCCCTGGCACTTAAATGAGCCTGCATAACTTGAGGGAGTTGACGGGGAGACATCACCTTGTTCACACTTGTAGCCCCTGAAGGCATTGAGCCCACTGAGAAGGTATTAAAGGTATATTTGTTGAACTAAATTGAACTGATCATCTGTCTCTTTGAATCAAGGTTGCAAGAGAATCCTGTAGAACTAAGAGCTTCTCTGACACCGGGTGACAACACAAAGAAGAGGGAAAGGGACAGCACGGACACCCTAAACACAAGTAGTCAACTCAACTAGCAGGACGACTGGCCCTCTGCCTTCTACTTTCAGAAGTTTGAGGGTTGAGAATAAGGGCGTATGACAATGGGGTGACGCCCCCTCCAAGGCAGTGGTTCTCAACCACAGGAACTTTTTCTCACCAGGGGACATCCAGCAATGTCCACAGATATTTTAGGCTGTCACAAGTGGGGTTAGTGGTGCTACTGACATCCATGGGGAGGAGACCTGGGACTCGGCAGAATATCCTACCACACAGAAGAAAGACTCCACCACCACCGCCCCCAGCACCCTGAGTGGACAATTACCCAGCCCAAGATGTCAACAGTCTGTTGTTGAGAAGCCCTGAGTTAGGGGACTGTGAGTCCATCCAAAGGCTGCCTTCTTAATTACTTTAAAAATGAATGCTTTGAACATTAGGAGGTTTGGGCAAAAGAGGATAGACAGTTCCATACAAACTCTGAATTACAGAGTGCTTTTTAAAACGCACATAAGGGAATTTCCTGGTAGTTGAGCGGCTAAGACTCCAATGCAGGGGGCCTGGGTTCAATCCCTGGTCATGGAACATGCCTCAACTAACACCTGGCACAGCTGAATAAAGAAATAAGTAAAATATTTAAAAAATTAACTGACTTCTAAACCAAAAGTTATTTTTAAAAAATAAAAAAGCAAACAAGGATCAGCTACAAATCACTTTGGGGTATGGAATAGCATGGTTATCAGGAAACAGAGAAGAATCAAGATGAAAAGAGCTTGAATTTCCCTGGTGGTCTAGTGGTTAAGAATCCTCCTGCCAATGAAGGGGACATGGGTTCAATCCCTGGTCTGGGAAAGATTCCACATGCCGTGGGGCAACTGATCCGGCATGCCCTAGAGCCCACGGCTCTTCAACAAGAGACGCTACCTCAGTAGGAAGCCTGAGCATCTCAACCAAGAGTAGCCACCACTCTCTGCAACTAGAGAAAGCCGGTGCCCAGCCGGTGCCCAGCAACAAAGACCCAGCACAACCAAAATTAAATAAACAAAACACTTTTAAAGATGAAAAGAGCTTAGCTCTGACTCATCTCCTAGACCTGTGCCATCCAACAGGAATATAATGCAAGCCACATGCATAATTTTAAAGTTTCCAGTTAGCTACCTAAAAAAGTGAAAAGGAGTAAACAGTAATGATAGATTTATTGAACTTAATATATCTAAAATACTAGCATCTTAACATATAATCAAGATAAAAATTATTGAGATATTTCACAGCCTATTTCTCATATTAAGTCCTAAAAACCTGCTGTGCATGTTACAGTCACAGTGCATCCCCACTGGCACCAAATGTCAAGCTCTCAACAGCCACGCGTGGATAGATCCGGACTGCACAGTCCAGGACCAGACCTGTGACAGGACTCACCAGAGGTTCTCATTAAACACATGGACTCTGGATGCAATATGCCGCTGCGATTACTCAAGTGTAGTTATTAAAGAGCAAAGGAAACAGGTGCACCCCAGAGAACCAACTTCTGACCGTAGTTTCTTTTGTGACTGAAATTTCAGCATCTAAACTCAACAGCTAGCAACTAGCAAAGGCGATTAATCCAAGCCCTGACACGGCACCTTGAAACAACGTTCAGCTGTGCTCCAAGTGTCCTGCAAGTCAGCTGTAATGTCAAGAAAAATATATTTCGATGGTGAAAACCACTGCAGAATCAGTATATTGTGATAAAAATTGGACCAAGAATCAACTGTGCAGTATTCTTTTGAAAAATGTAGCCTTGGGGCATAGCGCCCCAATTTTGGTTCATCGTGTCTGAAATGGGAGCAAGGAATCCACATGTTTTAATATCCACCCAGATGATTACTATACAGTTGGTTTAAGGACTCACGTTGAGAATCAGTGGTTTACCATAAGCCCATCGACTCACTTAAGACAGGACAGGTGCCTCTCAGCTCATAGTCTATCCTGAAACCATTGTTACCAGGGATTAGTTTTAAGAGATAAGAAACATCAGAGCCCATAGGACATACAAGGAAGAGCTGTTTTTTTGAGGGAGAAAGATAAATTCAGAGTTTGAGATTAACATATACCCACTACTATATGTAAACTAGGTTAACAACAAGACCTACTGTATGGCACGGGGAACTGCACCCAATACCTTGTGATAATCTATAAAGGGAGAGAAGCTGAAAGAGAAGATATATGTATGTGTAAGAGGCCTCCCTGGTGGCTTCCCAGTGGCAAAGAATCAGCCTACTAATGAAGGAGACTCAGGTTTAGTCCCTGGGTCGGCAAGAGCCCCTGGAGAAGGATACGGCAACCCACTCCAGTATTCTTGCCTGGAGAATCCCATGGGCAGAGGAGCCTGGCAGGTTACAGTCTATGGGTTGCATAAGAGTCAGACATGACTATAGCGACTACACAACAGCAAAAAATGTGTATAAATGAATCACTGTGCTGTACACCTGAAACTAACATAACACTGCAAATTAACTATCCTTCAACTATCAATCAAAAACATGTTGATTTTTATTTTCCAAAGAGGGACTGAAGAATTTCTCCCCTAAGAGAAACTTGAGTGCAGTTGGACAAACCCTCAGGAAAATAAGATTTTCCTTCAGCATTTATCCTTGGGTTACGTCTGTGTTTGTTTTTTGAAAACTCAAATCAATATACCTATAGGTAGCGTTTTCGGTTTTTCAGGGGTTTTACTTCCTCAGCCGTCTGCCAAGGGGCTGAGAGAGACTTGGTGTACCAGTAGCACATAGCCTCAAATAGGAAGTAACTCTCGGGTGACTCAGAAAATGCCGCACTCAAACTGATAATGGCTCTTTCTGTTTTTTGTGTGTAGGTTGCACTCTTTGAACTGATTAAAGAGTTGTCATTGTGCCCTCAAGTCCACTGCTTTGCTTGTCTTCCGTATCAGCATGATAGCACTTTAACTCCAGGGTAACCAGAAGGGTCTGGCCAAGAATGACGATGCCTCTTGGACTCACCTGTACCCATCATCCAGACCACTTTGCTCACAAGGAAATGATTTTCGAGAGAAGGTCCACGTACATCTGATTTGTGGGTATGCTTTAAACCTGACAGAAAAACAAAACTCTTCATACTGGTCAATTTCATAATCTTCATTTGATTTGGAAACGTTTATAAATCCCTTTTCTGTAAAAAAAAAAAAGAAGAAGAATGCATTTCTAAATTAGATAATGAGATTCATATGGAAATATATTGAGAAGATAAATTTTTATTCATCAGTTTTAAGCAAGAAAACTGAGATTTGATAGCCCAACAAGAAACACATGAGTCCTGTCCCAGTTAGAAGCCTGAGCACGTCACCTTCTGATTCCGCTCAGAATTAGATGTGAATAATTGATGCTCTACCCAGAGAAATGTATAAAGACATCTATTGATTTTGCATACAACTTCAAGGGGTTGGAGGACTCCCCCAGACCTGGTGAACCATGGACACAGAGGGACCCACCTACAATCCCTCAGTCAGAAGGGCCTCCTCGTGACTTATCCTACATAAAATAATCTCAGGGCACAAATAAAAGAACAGTCTAGCCAGTGATACTCACAAGGTTTCCCTGGGGAATACTTCCTTGTTAGTTTGATAAGAGAATCTTTTTATTTCTCAGCATTTTCAAAGTAGGTGGCTAAAGGCTGCCACCTCCTCAGAGATCACTTTTTTAAAAAAAATTTATTGCTGTCTCTGAGATTACTTACAGCAGGGTTATTGTCAGATCCTACACAGCCCACCCAAATTTCCATTTCTTCAAGGTTCAGTGGTAAAGAATCCACCTGCCAATGCAGGAGACATGGGTTCAATCACTGGGTCAGGAATATCCCCTGGAAAAGGAAGTGGCTGCCCACTCCAGTATTCTTGCCTGGAGAATCTCCTGGACAGAAGAGCCTGGCAGACTACAATCCATGGGGTCCCAAAAGAGTTGGACACAACCAAGTGACCAAACAAGTATTTGTTGGGTTTTCTCAGCCACTGCTCTCTGCCCTTGAGGGGCAGTTCTCAGGTAGTTCTTAGAACAAGTGCTTATTAATGGTGCATTCTCCGTCTGGCTCTCAGCCACGTCTGGGACTACAAGGATAGAAGGAATTATTCCTGTCCTTAGGAACCTTCCAGCCTATTGGAAGACAAAAATCCGCAAACAGAGGGTCACATTACAATGTGATGAGTGCAAAAACAGTGGCATTCAAGCAGGCTCAGGCTCGTTTAACCGGAAAAGGAAGGGAGGGGGCAGCTTGTATTGATTTCACAAAGCTATCCTAATTCAATTTCTCTCTCATCTTTTTGATACTAACCTTATACTGAAAGCAGAATTTGCAGCACCTACCTTACACTCCACACTAAAACAAATAAAAACACGAGTACAGATTATGTGCGCAGCTGCATTACCTAGGATGGTGACCAAAGCTGATTTACTGGGATGCTCTGAAGAGGAACAAGTGTAATAGCCAGTGTCGTTTCTTCCCACTGATGATACAAAAGCAAACAGAATCCGTATCATAGTTCTGTTTGTGGAATAGGTACTCATCTCAAAGTAGCTGCCCTAGATTTTAATATAAAACAGAGTTTGAATGGAGTGATTTCCACCTGGATTCTTGGTTCATTTTTCTGCATTTCAGAATACAAGCTCATCCTCTCACCTCTTCCAGTGCTTTATTCTCTAATTCCCAGCTGAGCCCGAATCCATGGTTTACGTGAATGGCTTTGCACCTTATCCATAAAGGTTCCCCTACTTTAAGAAATAATTGTGGCGGTGTGGTCTGAGGAGTCTGGTTTAGATCTAGAAGATGAAAAAATCCCGGGTAAGAAGGAAAGTGATTCCCCCCCTGCCCCACACAATATATCCTGAACATTCTGCAGAATAAAGGTTTTAATGGTATTTCAGGGCTTCCCTGGGGGCTCAGTGCTAAAGAATCTGCCTGAGACACAGGAAGATCCCACGTGCCATGGAGCAACTAAGTCCATGGGTCACAACTGCTGAGCTTCTGCTCTAGAGCCTGGGAGCTGCAACTACTAAGCCCACACACCCTGGAGCCTGTGCTACGTAACAAGAGAAGCTACCACAGTGAGAGGTCCGTGCACCCCAACTAGAGAGTAGCCCCCCATTTGCCGCAACTAGAGAAAAGCCTGTGCATCAACAAAGACCCAGCACAGCCAAAAATAAAATAAATAAATTTTTAAAAAATATTTTAATGGCATCTTAAATATTACAAACTATCCAAAATAAAAGGATCTTTCAGAGATTAAGTAGTCTCTTATGAAGAAATGAGCACAGAAAGAATCCATAATATTATACTGAAAATGACCTGAAGGAACTATAGCATTTTTGAAATTGAGTGAGGACCTAAGGGGTGATGATTAGTCCCAGACTGTCTCCAAGGAACAGTCACAGAAAATGGACACGATATGACGGTCTTACCTATAGTGAAGAGCTTGGTACATTCCCTGCCCAGCTCATTTCTTGCACAGCACCTGATATCTGTTCCAAATAACTCATGGAGGACGCTCTCCTCCTTCGTGACGACAGCTGGACTCTCTCCTTTACAGCTGCAATTAAAAAAGAAATGTCAGTTGACTTAAACACCTTTTAAAATGACAAGCGAGTATTCAGGAGAAGAACCAGATAAAAGGTTGTAGAGTTTAAGAGCCTGATAAGAAAATAAAGATAGGAGCAGGTCACAAGGCAAACCAATTCATAGTGAAGGTGCCCGCACCACCCACGGAATTCTTAAGGGAACTAGTTAGTTATTCATCACCTCACCTAATTAGAATAACGCTGGAAGGAATCACATAATAAAAGAGTTCAAAAGGTTTTGAGAAAAGTATGGATACTAAAGGGGAAAAGGAGGGGGAGGAACTGGAAAACTGGGATGACATATATACACTCACTATTGATAGTATGTATAAGATAGAAAATAGCATGTGTAGAATAGGTAACAGCATGTATAAAACAGATAACTAATGAGAACACGGGCTTCCCTGACAGTCCAGGGTGGTGGCTCAGAGGAAAGAATCCGCCTGAAAATGCAGGAGACAAGGGTTCAGTCCCTGGCTCGGGAAGATCCCCTGGAAAAGGGAATGGCGACCCACTCCAGTATTCTTGCCCGGGAAATCGCATGGACAGAGGAGCCGGGCGGGCTACAGTTCATGGGGTCCCAAAAGAGTTGAACACAACTTAGCAACTAAACAACAACAAATGAGAACATATTGTATAGCTCAGGGAGCTCGACTTAATGCTCTGAGGTGACCTGAACGGCGAGGAAATCCAAAAGTGAGGGGGTGCTTGTACATGTAGATCAGATTCATTTTGCTGCTCACTAGAAACTAATACAACACGGTAACGCAACTATACTACAATAAACATTTATTTTAAAAAAGATTTCGTGTCTGGTGACCTCTTGGTTGTTGTTAAACAGAGAAAATGAATGGAAGAATTGAGAAAAGACAGAAAAGGGGTGGGGAAGAAAGTGGAGAAAAGGAAAAGCACAATTAGGTTTTAATACAGCAACAAGGTGTAGGGTCTTTGAAGCTCTGAAGAGGACAAGCAGTGAGAGGGAGAGAGGCCAGGGTTGCAGAAGTGCCCAGGGTCCCCACAGCTCACAGAGGAGAGGGTGGTGTCACCTGAGAGGAGCCAGCCCCACCTGGGGATTTGGGCTTCCCTGGTGGCTCAGTGCTAAAGAATCTGCCTGCAGTGCAGGTGACTCAGGTTTGATAAAATCCCCTGGAGGGCACGGGAACCCACTCCATTATCCTTGCCTGGAGAATCCCCAAGGACAGAGGAGCCTGTCGGGCTACAGTCCATGGGGTCGCAAAGAGTCAGGACTGAAGCAACTTAGCACACACGCACGGGGACTTGAGGGACTTCTCCCTGCCCTCTCCCACCTCCCTAACTATCACCTTTCCCAAAGTAGGTACAGCTTTTGGAATAGTCACAGCTTTCTGTGACTATACACAGACTATATACAGCTTCTGTGTATAGTCACTTTTCTCCTCTTTATCACTTCAGTCACATAAATTCTTTGTTTACACATTATTCCTTGACTTTTAAAAATGACAACAATAATTCTTTTTAAATTACAAAAATAATTTTTTTTTTTTTTTTGGCCAAGTGGTAAGGGAAATCTTAGACCCCTGACCAGGATGTAACCTGAGTCCCCTGCATTGGAAAATCAGAGTCTAAACCACTGGACTGTCAGGGAAGTCCCAATAATAATTAATCTTTAAGATGACAATAATTGCTTATTATAGAAATTTCGGAAAATCCAGAAAAACCCAAAGAAAAGAATTTTAATTTGCCTATATTCCTACCACCATGAGATGACCAATTGTTACTATTTTGCTGTGTGTAGCTTTCTAATCTTTTTCTTCCCTGTTCACACATTTATATCTATAGTTAATCTCGTTTTCCTTCAAAATGTGGGATCCCAGTTTTCTCATTTGGCAACCTGATTTTTTTTTTTCTCCTTCTCTTTAGTCCCATTTTTCAATTAAAGTTGTTTAGTACATTTTAATTAGCTCAAACAGCATGAATCCTTACTTTGTGAACACTTAGGTATAACACATTTATAAGGTACTTGGTATCTACCAGGCATTGTTCTGTGCGTTTCACGTGTACCGATTCATTTCCTCATCAGAGTGATCGTATAAGGTACAGACCGCTACCAGCCCCACGATTCTAATGAGGTGGGAAGGGGTTAAGTAACTCATTCAAGGCCACACAGGTATAAGCACAGAAGGGTTCAGACCCAGGCAGATTCTACATCTTCAAACAATCATATCTGCTCTTTCAGAATACATGGAATAAGCACAAATTAAACATTCATTCACAGGGGATTTTTTTACCTATAGGGAATTATTCACTAAAACCTGGACCTGGGACTTCCCTGGGGGCCCAGGGACTAAGACTCCATGCATCCAATGCAGGGGGCCAGGGATCCTTCCCTGGTCAGGGAACTGGGTCCTGAGCGGCTAAGACCCAGTGCAGCCAAACAAGGTAAAAGTAAAGAGTAAAAAAATTCAAAAGTCTGGACCTTTTCTTTAAAAAAACAACAACAGTTAAACAACCATTTATGACTTTATTGATTTCTTTGGCTGTGCTGGATCTGTGCTGCTGTGTGGGCGTTCTCTGTAGTTGTGGAGAGTGGGGGCTACTCTCTAGTTAGGGTACCCCAGCTTCTCAATGCGGTGGCTTCTCTCGTTGCGGAGCACGGGTTCTAGGGCATGCGGGCTTCTGCCGGTCGCTGCACGTGGGCTCAGTAGTTGTGGCGCCCAAGCTCTAGAGCACAGGTTCAATGTTGTGGTGCCTGGGCTTATGTGCTTGATCAGGGATTGAACCCGTTTCTTCCGCATTGGCAGATGGCTCTTTACTACTGAGCCACCAGGGAAGCCCTGGACCTTTCTTTTTCCCCCAACAGAGTCAATAACCCTGTAACTTTAAGTTAGAGAGTCAACAACCCTGTAACTTAAAGGGCGTTTATTCATGTCCTGTGATATGCAGGGAGCGTCCTACGGGTCAGTGACATGACCAATGAGGGGCTCCAAAGGCCCCCTCACTAAGACATGGCCCCCACTATCCCCCTGGGAAGTCCACACCAATCATGCTTTAAAAGGCCACGTTTCTTGTTAACATGGTGATAACTTGTACATGCAGTATGATGTCAACTATATTAGAGAAAGTCACAAGAGCCGTTCTCACATCATACCTGTCACTCTGTGAATCGCAGAACACCCATTCCACCGTCGGTTCTGGAACACTCTCTGAGATGCAGAGCAAGGCGTCCTGATTTTCCATTTTTCTAAAGTAAGGTTTTCTTAATGTGTAAAGCAGTGTATCTAAAGCATTATAAATTATTCATGTTTTAATATTAAAAATGTTTCATATGAAAACCATTAAAAAATAATTACTTAGTCTCCTCAAAAGAAGAATTCTACATCAAGAAAAGTTAATCTCTTGTACTCTAGCAGTATCTTCCACTTCACTCCAAATATATACAATAACATAGCCCCTCCTCACCAATATATTAAACTCAACTCAGGCTGAAATGCTGACTGGCATTTATTCTCTTAGCTAATGTCTTTGGCTATTTCATGAATCCAAAGACAACTAAAGTTTAGTGGAGGGAAGCCAGGTAAAAAAACAAATATCAATATGCATGGGAAAAAGAAGAGCAGAAATAACATAAAGTTTATAACACATACTTATCTAGCTTTGAGGCTCAGCTTTCTGCCCACATGGAGAAGGGCATGGCAACCCACTCCAGTATTCTTGCCTGGAGAATCCCCATGGACAGAGGAACCTGGAGGGCTACAGTCCATGGGGTTGCAAAGAGTCGGACACGACTGAGCAACTAACACTTTCTGCCCACAATTTTATCTAGAACTAGGCAGAAATATAGTCAAACGAAGATTGAATTGAAACAGAATTAAGAGGTTTATTTTAGCCTCTTAATCACATTGAACCTCCCCCCTCCTCCTTCCTTCTATCTTCCCCTCCCCCTCCCCACGGTGCTTATCATATCATCTTTACTTCTGCTTGGAACCCTTAGCGACAGGAGTTCATGACCTCCCAGAGTAGATCCTTCCAGTTTGGAACCTTTTTTTTTTTAAAAGAACGCTAAATTTCAATCTTCTCCCTTATAATCAATTCTTTTAAAGTACTATAATACTTTATATATATATATGAATATATATACACCAAAGATATACAAAGAGTAAATTTTGAAGCATAATAAATGAAAATGAAGATCCATGGACCCATGCTCTACTTAATAACTGGGATAATCATAAATACCTTTGAATCTACTTTTGTGTTTCTCTCCATGTCTTGACCCTAGGTTAACTTTATCCTGAATTTTGTGTTTGTCATTCTCAAACTTTAAAAAAATGTCTGTATCACATAGATGGGTGGCCCCAAACAATATATTGGTTTGTTTGCTTGTTTCTGGGCTTCAACACGTGCAATCACTCAATATGCAGTCCTTCACAATTTCAGTTATTTATCCAACCTTATTTTAGAGACTCATCCATGGTTTTGCATGCATGTAGCTACGCTTAACCCAAAACTCTTGATGAAAGGGAAAGAGGAGAGTGAAAAAGTTGGCTTAAAACTCAACATTCAGAAAACTAAGATCATGGAATCTGGTCCCATCACTTCATGACAAATGGATGGGGAAACAGTGGAAACAGTGACAGACTTTATTTTGGGGGCGCTCCAAAATCACTGCAGATGGTGACTGCAACCATGAAATTCAAAGATGCTTGCTCCTTGGAAGAAAAGCTATGACCAACCTAGACAGCATATTCAAAAGCAGAGACATTACTTTGCCAACAAAGGTCCATCTAGTCAAAGCTATGGTTTTTCCAGTAGTCATGTATGGATGTGAGAGCTGGACTATAAAGAAAGCTGAGCGCCGAAGAATTGATGCTTTTGAACTGTGGTGTTGGAGAAGACTCTTGAGAGTCCCTTGGACTGCAAGGAGATCCAACCAGTCCATCCTAAAGATCAGTCCTGAGTGTTCATTGGAAGGACTGATGCTGAAGCTGAAACTCCAATACTTTGGCCAACCTGATGCGAAGAACTGACTCATTTGAAAAGACCCTGATGCTGGGAAAAACTGAAGGTGGGAGGAGAAGGGGACGACAGAGGATGAGATGGCTGGATGGCATCACGGACTCAATGGACATGAGTTTGAGTAGGCTCCAGCAGTTGGTGATGGACAGGAGGTCTGGCGTGCTGCAGTCCATGGGGTCACAGGATCAGACACGACTGAGTGACTGAACTGAACTGAACTGATGCTTCATTCACCTTGCTACCACTACCTGTGTTCCACTGGTGGATATCTCACAGTCTACTGTTCCATGTCCTTGTAGGGGACATTTGGGTGTTTCTTGTAGTTTGAATCACCAACAGCGGTGCTATGAACATCCTGTGCATTTCTACCAAGGCAGGTGTGTACACTCCTTTAACAATAGACCTCGGAGTTAGACCTCGGAGTGAACCTTCTGATCCCTACGGTGTGGATCCACGCATGATGATGATTTGTTTCCAACCATCCGGTGGGTATAAAATCATATCTCACTGTGGTCTTTTTAAGATAATTAAAAATTTATTTATTTTATTATTTATTTTTGGCCGTGCTGGATCTTGGTTGCTGAGCAGGCTTTTCTCTAGTTTCAGCGAGCGGGGCCCTCTGTCCAGTTGCGGTGCGTGGGCTTCTCCTTGCCGTGGCATCTCTTGCTGCAGAGCACGGGCTCTGGAACCTACAGGCTTCAGTTGCTGTGGCTCCTCAGCTCTAGGGCATAGGCTCACTAGTTTCATTGCACAGGTTTAGCTGCTCCAAGGCATGTGGCATCGTCTCAGATCAGGGACCGAACCTATGTCTCCTGCCTCGGCTAGTGGATTCTTATCCACTGAGCCACCAGGGAAGCCTTTCATTGCGGTCTTAATTTGCATGTCTCAGCCATTAATTTAATATGTTTACTATATAGTGAAATATCTATTCACGTCTTTTACTTTTCTGCTAGTTTTTTTCTTATTGATTTATAGAAGTTCTTTACCTATTATGACTATTCAATCTTTGTTGATTATGTGAATTGCAAACATCTTTTCCCATTGTATCATAGTTTTTACTGTCTCTTCCTGTAGCTTCTGACCAGTGGTCCCAAGTCTACCCTCTAGAGCAATTTTGTTTTTTTAAGTGAAGCTTTGCTTCCATGGGAAAATCTTTCCAATATTTAAAATCATCCTGAGGGTAAGGAAGACCACTGCCATCGAAGATGTTTTTAACTAGTTAGCCCAGGTTTCCTGACTCACATCAGAAGAATTTCCTTTACGTTACACTGCAATCAATCTTCTGCTTTCCTCAAAATATTTCCTTTTCTTTGCTAAACATTCTTAATTCCCTTAGCTTCTCCTAACTTAAGGAATTCCAAGATCTTCACTATCCTGGTGGCTCTGTTTTGTCAATGTTCATCTGCAAAAATGTAGAACTGTAAATAGTAATTTTCCACGAATTTTCTTAACCCAGACATTACATTTTTGCGAATGCTGCCAAGGTTCTGATTTCCTTTTTTAGCAACCATAACATACTGTTGGTTAATACTGAGCTTGTGGTTCGCTAAACCCTTTCCTCTTTTTCATGTTGACTGCTGCCAAGTCTAACCCACCTGATTTTTTTTGAATCCCACCACCCAGCAGCACCGTTAAAAACAGTTGCAACTTACTTGAATGATTGTTGTGCTATTTTTATATTGTAAATCTTTTTCCTTTCATTTGTGCATTGTAAATCTTCAGTTAAAAAAAAGTTGCCCTAAGTATAATAAAGACAGCAGACGCATATTTACTTTATACAAATTCAACACTTGGCAAAAAACTGAGGGAAAGAAATAGCAAAAAAAATCTCTCATTCTCTTCCAACCTGAGGGCTTCCTGTCTCACAGAGTGGAGTGCAGGACTAGGGAGGGGTCAGGAACAAGACTAAAATCAAAGAGCAATGAGAGGTACCTCTTGACTTTTGACCTTCTAGGGCTCTGGTTCTTTACATATCAGAGTAATTGGCGGGCTTTTCAAAACAAACGATGACCAATTTTGACTTTGCCTGGCTTTTGCCTGACAGGCTGACTTTGGAGCCTAACACCGTGTCCCCAGCCCCGTTCAGATGAGCCTTGTGGGAATCTAAATGGCTCTGCTGTTTGCAGCTCTGACTGCAAGACCCAGGGCAGGGAGGCTGGGAGTGCAGACCTGGCCAAGCTCAGCCTCTGGTCGTTGAGCCCTGCACCGCTATGGGCCGGGACGCACAGGCACTGCACATGCTGCCTGCAAGTCACACCAAGGTGCAGCCAGGGAGCCTGATTTACAGTGGATGAACCAGAGCTTCTGGAGTGCTGCCCTGGCCCCTAAAGGCAGCGGGATCCATGTGAACGCACCACCTCTAGTCCCCGTTTGTCGTGTGGGGTAAAGCAGTTGGGAGGGTTACAAGGCTGAGTCTGCACAACCTCGAGGCCTGGCAGAACTTGGTGGAGAGAAGGAGAAGCCAGAAGACATGCCAGAGGTGGTTTTGCCAACAGCACAGCTGTGTCCCCGTCCTCCCCCGGCCCCCCAACACCCCGGGTGAGAACCTCTGCCTTGCTCCTGATGGTCTGCATAGCAATGGGAGGATTGCAATGAACACAGCAGCCGCCAGCTTCGTATGGTTATTAAAGTCAACTTTCAATTGATTAAGATTAAATAAAGTGACAACTTTGATGCCCAGTCACACTGGCTATATTTCAAATGTTCACCAGCCACCTGTGGCCAGTGGCTACCTTGCTGGACGGAGCAGACACAGACATTCTCATTGCCTAAGCTCATGCAATCCTGTGAGATATGTCTGTGTAACCCCATTTTACAGATCAGAACACTGAGGCTCAGAGAAGATGCCGTGACCTGCCCAAAGCAGTCACATCAGATCCAGAATAAGGACTCGGGTCTTCTGACTGTAAGGTCAAAATGCTTTCCACTTCTTCCCTGTCATCCGTCCGTCAGTGAAAAAAAATGGGCAGCCCTAAAATAGAGGTTCTGAAGAGCGCTCACTCTCAGTCTGTGGGTCACAGCAGAGTCTCAATAGGTGATGGGGGAAGTTGAACTGAGTTCAATTAATTCAGCCACATTCCTAGGGAAACCTGGTTAAACTGTCTGGGGCACCTGGTAAGAGCTCTTAGATTCCAACCACCCCTTTAGAATATTGAGAAAACCTAGGAGCAAATGGCACTTACTTCTTATACTCACTGTAAACAATACTGTGTAATTGGTAGCTGCACTCTGAATCAAAAGTCGGTATTCTCCAGCTTGGGTTTCTGTCATTTTCAAAATGACCATGGAAAAAACTCCTCTGAAACACAAGAAAGAGAACTAGTTAATCTGGAAAACGTGTGAAACAAAAACCATCAAATTTCACACTGAGTCAGAAGGCAGTTGGGCAGCTCTGGTTCATCTCCGTGGAGAACAAAGCTCCTGTCCTGCGCCCGACACCCAGCTTGGGCCTTGTTAGTTTGACCTTGACCTTGATCCGGTCCCTCCCTGCGGAGTGAGCGCCTTCACCTCATGCTACCCAAGCCCCTTGGAGGAAAAACTCCTGCTAAAACCACATAGACTTGGTGGGATGCCTTCCTTGGTATCAGGGCAGCATTCCTGCCAACGACAAAGCATCCTCCGAAGGCTTGTCTGCCAGCCACCTGGTCACATGCCTTGGTGCCCCGCTTGCAGAACCACATGACGGAACAAGCAAGATGTGCTGAGACTAAGAATAGTCCGTTTTGTGCCCTATCCCTCCAGGGGGAAGAATTCAAGTAAAATCAGACACAAAGCATTTTCCTATGAGATAATAATCACACTGATACATCACATGGATACAAGGAGAGAGATGTCTCAATGTGAGTATTTCTAAGTCTTCAGATACTTGGTAAAGATCAGTCTGGCTAGGGGCCTTCGTTTCCCAGGGGGCACTAGTGGTGAAGAACCTGCAGGCCAATGCAGAGGATGTAAGAGATGTGGGTTCAATCCCTGGGTCAGGAAGATCCCCTGGAGGAGGGCATGGCAACCCACTCCAGTATTCTTGCCTGGAGAATCCCATGGACGGAGGAGCCTGGAGGGCTACAGTCTATAGGGTCACAAAGAGTCGGACACGACTTAGCGACCAAACGACAAATATGTATTTTTTGCTCATGCAGGTGTTTTGACGTGCTTTCTTTCTCTGAACTCTTCACATTCCTAGTATCATGTGTGAACTCTTGGAGATCTCATACAAAACTCTGAGATGGTTATCAGATCTGAGTCTGAGAGCGGATTTAATTTCTGTGTGAGTGTGTGTGTGTGTGTGTGTGCACGTGTGCTCAGTTGTGTCTTGACTCTTTGTGACCCCATAGACTGTAGCCCACCAGGCTCCTTTGTCCATGGGATTCTCCCGGCAAGAATACTGGAGTGGGTTGCCATTGCCTTCTCCAGGGGATCTTCCCAACCCAGGGATCGAACCCGTGTCTCTTGTGTCTCCTGTATTGGCAGGCTGATTCTTTACCACTGTACCACCTGGGAAGCCCTTAATTTCTGTAACTCTTTGCTATGGAGAAGTTGCTAAAAATGTCTTGGTACTAGGTTAACTAACCCACAAAAGACCTATGACTTTGGCTGCCTGACCTACAACAAAAAAAGGCACTCTTTCAGCAGAGTAAAAAGAACCCTAATTTTTTTATTTTTCTTTTTGGTCTCACTCCAAGAGCTGTTGTGGCATTTTATATATGCATATCTATATATCTATATACCTATATACATATAATATATATGTATATATATTAGTCTCTAAGAAGAGATTTCATTTTGTTTTACTGGAATTCTGTGGTGTGTGGAAAAAATGATCATTTACATGCTTTCTAGCATACACAGAGTGATAACATCATGTGGTATTAGATTTTAGTGAAATTATTGGAACATTTCTTTAAGGCAAAATTCTTAATAACAGAGTGCTTTGCTTTAACCCCAAGGTAAACGTAAGCAAAAAAAGAGAAGTGAGTAATATGGCCTCAAAAGAGGAAAGGAAAATGAATGTGCTCTAAGGTTTAGAACCAGACTTCAGAATTATAACTACTGGCCTGAAAACTACTTCAATGTTGGTCTGACCTTGTACAGACAAATTCGAATCCTTGGTACAAGCCAATCATGGGTGTTCTCCCGTGTCCCAGGTAGGTGGCATGGAGCCCTCTGTGTCATTGAGGGGCCGTTTTCTGCATTGCTTCTAGAAAGACAATGCCTCTGCTAGTTTGGGGATGCCAGAACAACCCAAGAATTAGAGAATAAAGCATTGTAGAATTAGTAAGTGGGTATTCAAATGGCCCGTGCCGCCTGCTTCCTACCCTCCCTGGTCATGGACAGCAGGGGGCTGCAGTCAGCACAGGGTCAGAGTCAGGGCTTTGCTGTCAATCTAAGACGTGTTTCTCGATCCTGACACCAATGCTCGCCACACAGAGGTCAATTTCTAATGTTTCATGATATCACACATTGCAATTCTGCTCATCATACTGGGAAACAAAACAGGTAAACAATTCCCAGAAAGAAGCTTCTCACTACTTTAACTAGTCAGCTCCTTGCTACTTTAACCAGAATGGAAGAGAAATTTTCTAATTTTTTATCTTTAAGACTAATGAAAACACAAGCCATTGGAATTCCCTGATGGTCCAGTGGTTTATACTCTGCCTGCCGATGCAGGGGATTTGGGTTTGATCCCTGGCCTGGGAAGAATCTACATCCTGTGAGGCAACCGAGCCCGTGCTCCACAACTACTGAGCCTGCACTCTAGAGCCTGTGTGATCCAGCAAGAGAAGCCACAGCAATGAGAGGCCCTTGCACTACAGTGAGAGAGAAGCCCCCACTCGCTGCAACTAGAGAAAGTCCATGCATAGCCATGAAGATCCAGTGGAGCCAAAAATAAAATACGTAAATAAAATTTTTTGAAAACAGCCACCTTTAAAATCCTTTTCACTATTTGTTTTACATTTTGTCAGCTATCACTACGTTCTTAGGCCCTGGCTGCTCAGAATCTCAGTCATGTCCAACCCCATGGACTGTGGCCCACCAGGTTCCTCTGTCCATGGGATTTCCCAGGGAAGAATACTGGAGTGGGTTGCCATTTCCTCCTCCAAGGGATCTTTCCAACCCAGGGATAGAACCTGCATCTCCTATGTCTCCTGCATTGGCAGGTGGATTCTTTACCACTAGCATCACCTGGGAAGCCCTTCTTAGGCCCTGCTGCTGCCGCTGCTAAGTCACTTCAGTAGTGTCCGACTCTGTGCAACCCCACAGACAGCAGCCCACCAGGCTCCCCCGTCCCTGGGATTCTCCAGGCAAGAACACTGGAGTGGGTTGCCATTTCCTTCTCCAATGCATGAAAGTGAAAAGTGAAAGGGAAGTCGCTCAGTCATGTCTGACTCTTCATGACCCCGTGGACTGCAGGCTACCAGGCTCCTCCGTCCATGGGATTTTCCAGGCAAGAGTACTGGAGTGAGGTGCCGTCACCTTCTCTGTCTTAGGCCCTAAATATACCATATACGTCTATATAACTTTTTAAATTAATAGACTTTATTTTTTAGTTCAATTTTACATTTATGGGAAAACAGCATAAACACAGAGATCCTGAACGCATCCTTCCCCATCCGCCCCACCACCCCCAGTTTTCCTGTTACTAACATCTTGCATACGTGTGGTGTATTTGCTACAAGTGATGAACCAATACTGATATTAACTTAAGTCCGTAGTTTACATTAGGACTCACTTTTTGTGTTGTTTACCCTGTGCATTTTGACTGCTATAAAATGTCATGAATCCATGACTTAACTAATTTTTTGGTTCACTTTATTTCACTGGAGATACGAGTTACAATGGACATCTACAGCAGTTTGAAAAGAAACTCCAAATGAAGCAAGAATGTCTATTTTTTTAATGGGAAGAAAGTATTCCTCCAAAAATCCTTGTGGTTACACATTGCCGCCCTGGCTCCCACTTACCTGTTTTGTAAATCGAAGTGTGGCTGGCAGTTTAGGTAGCTGTGTTTAAAGACCCAGAGACAGGAAGTGTTCCCTGGGGCGGAGACCAGCACTTGCAGTGTGATGGACGCAGCCACGTCCACCTGCACCGTGGCCGCTTCGTAGATGGTCTCTGCGCCCTCGGGCCTCAAGGCACACGCCAGGTCTTCCCGGGATTCTGATGCCTACGCCATCGATGAAACAATGTGAATTTACTACAAGGGCAGGTTTAATAACTCTTCCTTTTAGCTGGAAACTTTACCAAATACATACATGTGGAAATCCTGCATACAACACGCGAGCGCATCATAACCCATGGAGGACATACCACTGACTAAAGTTCATATCATTTATAATTCTCTAAGGAAAAGACAGATAATTTTAGGCTGCATTTCTAAAAATGCTTTATAGACTGTTATAGGTTGAATTGTGCTACCCCCAAATTCAGAAAAGGGCAGCAGAGGATGAGATGTTTAGATAGCACCACCGACTCAATGAACATGAGTTTGACCATGCTCCAGGAGGTGATGAAGGACAGGGGAGCCTGGTGTGCTGCAGTCCATGGGGTCACAAAGAGTTAGACACAACTGAGCCACTGAACAATAACAACAGGAAGAAATAGCAAAACAAAGTGAAATGTGATGTGCCTGATAAACAGACGTGCACAACTTTGGAAGGTGCATTTAATGGCTCTGGACCTTCAGAGCAGGGAGAAGTGACTTCCAGGCAGGGACAGTGGGGGTGGAGATGCTCCACTGGAGTGCAGCAACTGAGTTGGATATTAAAAGATGGACTCAGAATAAAGTAAAGCAAGAAGAACAACAACAAAACCCTGACATGCTAGAAGAAAATATGTGCTATGCATATGACAAATAAAGTGCTAATACCCCTAATATGTAAAGAATTTTTTTTAACACTGAGAGACACAGAAGCAAAAACATGATAGAAAAAAGGGAAAAAGAAATAAACAGACAATTCACAAAAAGATTATAAAGAATGGCTCTTGAACACATGAGAAAATGTTTAAATTCACATATGATCAGAAAAACTCAAACAACATTGAGATAGCACTTATCTATCACACTAGCAAAATTTTGTTGGTGAGGCTATAAGGAAATATCCACTCTCATACGTTGCTGGAGAAAGACAAACTGGTGCACCCTTCTAGGGGGGGTCTGGAATTCACCAACACCTAATAGAACTATTATGCACTTCACCCTCTCAGCCAGCAATCCCATTTTGAAGACTGTACGTCCAACAACTGATTGAACATCATTTATAATTGCAAAATATTAGAAACCACCTAAGTGCTTGCACACAGGGAAGCACTTAAGCGCTCATACACAGCAGAGTGATGGAATAAATTGTGGTCCATCCACACAATCGAGGACACGCAGTTATAGAGAAGGATGAGGACAAGCTCCATGAACTGATTTGCAGTGATTTCCTGGACAGATGCTAAGTGAAGAAAGCTGGGTTCAAAATGTTTCTACTTTCAGTTACACTATCCTTTGGGTAACAAGGAAGGTGACTAAAACAATACACATGTATCTGCTCATTTGTGCACAAGAAATACAGGACTAACATAAAAAACTTAAGGGACCGGCTCAGTACAGGAGATAGATGGGGAAAGGAGGAAACTTGGAAGTAGGGATGAAGAAGGCACGACACTTCTCTGAGTATGTCTTTTATCACATAGCTTTAGCTTTCAGGACCATAATCACGTTTCAGATACGCACAAAATAAATCATTAACGTCAACCAGGATATGGGGGAACTCAAAACGGAATGCAAGCCAAGTGAACTTAACTGCATCACAAATAACTAACATAATCAGAGTGAAGGGATTGGGAAAGAAAGGAACAAACCTAAGTAACTTGGGAAAAGAATGCTTTGGATGGTATGAGGTTAAAGACAAAAAGAATTGCACACAAGTACTGTATTCCCAGGGGCTTCCCAGTGTGGCGCTAGTGGTAAAGAACCTGCCTGCCAATGCAGGAGACGTTAGAGACATGGGTTCAATCCCTGGGTCAGGAAGATCCCCTGGAAAAGAGCATGGCAACCCACTCCAATATTCTTGCCTGGAGCATCTCATGGACAGAGAAGCCTGGCGGGCTACAGGCCATAGCGTCGCTAAGAGTTGGACACGACTGAAGAGACTTAGCACACACGCACTGTATTCTAGTTGGTAAATCTTTTTCTCACTGGGATGTGGGTTAGCAATTCTGACACACCAGCACGTGTATGCTAAGTCGCCTCAGTCATGTCCGACTCTTTGCGACCCCGGGGACTGTAGTCCACCAGGCTACAGACTCTGTCCACAGGATTCTCCAGGCAAGAATACTAGAGTGGGCTGCCATTTACACCAGAAATGAATATTATTATTGAATGATAATAAAGTAGATTATTTCAGATAATGAAAGCCAGGGGTCTTACTGTCAGAGAGAGAAGTACAACTGAGGAAAGAGAGAAAGGTAGAATGAATCCTTCGGTGCTGAATTGAATTCACAGTTATCAGCATGCATTCATGGTGATACATAGATAGATAGAGATGATAAAGAGATAAATATAGTCTGTATGGATGGGGGGTGCAGGCAGTATACAAGCATATATAGCCTACCTGTGTCTGCCAAGAAGACCCAGAAGCAACAATGCTCAGGAGCAATAAGCACACTCAGCTCTCAGATCTTGGTTTCTAAATACTATTCTCCATGAAACCAATGCTTCTTGGAGAAGTGGTTAGTTCCAGGGCCAGCAAAGGAAAAATACAAGATGAGTCTGAACTATGCTGTAGTGCCAAAAAGTAAGGGTGTGCTTCAAAAATTATGGGGACATGTTGAAAGGACACAGGAACCAAGCTGAAGTAGCTCCCAGTGACCAAAGCTGGAAATATCTGAGCCACAAAATAAAGTGTTAGTTTGGGGCTATAATCCATGCAATAAAATAAGTATCTATAAGTCTAGACTGATTAAATAAATAACATGGAGAGAAGACACAGCTCTTCTGCGCAGAAGAATTCCAGTTAGGAACAAGTTAGGGAATTGTTCCCTAATTCCAGTTAGGGAACAAGGGGGCTAAGAAGCTCATCATTAGGAAAACTTCACAGTAATAATGGTTATAGGCAAGATCCACCAGTGGATGCTAAAATCAGTGGGTGAAAAACAGAGAAGAAACAGAATATTTGTATCTCCCCACAATCCTTTTTAACTACAAAGGAAAAATAGTAGCCTTGTAGGGGAGAAACTCAGGACACACCACCTTAATCTTCAAACAGAAATGATAATGATGGGAAATCTCAGATCTGAAATAACAATTAAGTGAATTGTGGAAACAGTAAAATAATCCTATTTTGATTCCAGGCTATACTGTGATACAGCTCAGGATGGAGTTGCTTATTTATTAGAGCTGCCTTGGCCAGCTTAGTCAACTAAAGAGTGCTTGGTTCTTCAAAAAACCTGTGAACTATGAGTTTTAGAAAGATGTCTCATCTGAGAACCGTGAACTATGGAAGAAATCAAAACTGCTTTTGAGAAAAGCCACTGACACCCTAATAATCCATCTCACATCAAAGTAGGAAAATATCCAGAAGGAGTGGCTTCAGCTTTAGGAAGGCGAAAGTTCAGTTTTTCCATGGTTAGGATGGTTGCTTGATGTGGTTTAGGAACTACTAGGTCTTAATACAATCCTGAATATTGCATAAGAATACAATTTATTCTACATAAAAAAGATAATACAGAGCTTACTACTAGGAACCAAGACCAATCATCATGGATTTTTTTTTTTAAAGATCGTGATTTATAAGAAAGCACTTAAATGTGTGCAGCTATTTTCTCACATTGAAAAGACACTAAAAGTTTAAAACATCACAGCAAATAATAGTAAAATTTTTTCTTGTCTGCACTAAAATATCATGTATGCCAAATGTCTTAATTATTAACAAGCCAATGTGTTAATGACACCAACATCTGTTAAAAATTTAAACCCAAATAAGTAAGTAAATAAACAAACAAACTATGCTTCCATGTTATGTGTATTCTATAAAAGAAAACAGAGTAACTATAGCTTTGTATGAATCCAGAACTGGATAAAAACAATAGAATTGGTTAATTTATGTTCACATTTTATTGTATATAGACTTCTAATATTTTCAGTTTCTTGATTATTTAAGTTTCCTTCATTTGAGTAAACACCTAGGCTATGTTAGCTGAGTAGCATTAAGAAGAGTAATGAGAAACAAGGGTGGAACTTGAAGGCGTCAGAGCCAGTTTATGGAGTGATATGCACGTCGGTTGAAGTCATGAGAAGACCAAGCCAGGTTGTAAAGAATGTAGCTATGCTTCAAGAAGAATAGTCTGGGGGCCTCCCTGGTGGCTCAGGGGTACAGAATCCACCTACCAAAGCAGGGGACACGGGTTCGATCCCTGGGTGGGAAAGATCCCACATGCCATGGGACAACTAAGCCTGTGTGCCACAACTGCTGAAGCCTGCATGCCCTAGAGCCTGTGTTCGCAAGGGAAGCCTGAGCACACCATCTAGAGTAGCCCCAGATCTCTGCAACCAGAGAAAGTACATGCAAAGCAACAGAGACTCGGTGCAGCCCAAAATTAATTAAGAGAGAGAAAAAAAAAAAGAAGTCCAGCAGCCCTATCTGAGCTGAACTGTAGAAGGAAGAAGTCACTTACAATATTATTGTGACTATGAGGGCTGGAATTAGGGAAGTGGCAGGGAGCCTGGATGGAGGAGCATGGTGGGCTGCAGTCCGCATGGCGGTCGCTAAGAGTTGGACATGACTGAGCGACTTCACTTTCACTTTTCACTTTCATGCATTGGAGAAGGAAATGGTAACCCAACTCCAGTGTTCTTGCCTGGAGAATCCCAGGGACGGGGGAGCCTGGTGGGCTGCCGTCTCTGGGGTCGCACAGAGTCGGACACGACTGAAGTGACTTAGCAGCAGCAGGGAGACTGGAGAATATGAGGTGGTTAAATAAGAACTAGGAAAGAAAGGAAATTGATAAGACTTGGTAACTGACCAAATGTGAGGGCAGAGAAAGGAAGCAGTCCAGAGTGAGGCTGAGCTTTCAAGCTTAGGATCTAGATGGGGCTGTAAACAGAAATCCATTAAAGCAAGATGTTTAGGGAAATAGAAATGAAGTAAATTATATAGGTGGGTCTTAATGAGCAAATGGAAAAAATCTATTTATGTAAACCCAGGAGGCAGTTGGAAATTTAGAGATTCAGGGCTTGAGAGAGAAGCCTGGCTTTATTTTAAGGAGAAAAGGAAATCTTTGTTTCTTATTCATTCTGAGTATCACTGTCCTTCCAAAATCTAAGCCCAAAGAGAATGTGACTCTTGTTGGGATGGAGTCCCAGGTAACAATGAGGAGAGATGCTCATCAATACCCCATATGAGTGCATAGTTACTTAAATACGTAAAAAGAAAAGCTCATAAGCCATAGCAGGTCTCAATAGCTTACAAAATATGGTCTCCAGAGAAAATAGCTAAAATTGTCATTTTACTATTACTTTACCATGGGATTCGAAGATGATGTCCCCATTGATGAATCATTGTTTCCATGGTTGATTAAAACACACTTGATCTCAGGCAGATCTTGATTTGTAATAGTCTGGAATATCATTGCAGAAAAAACTGTGAAAGCAAACAAAGGCAGTGATGTTGGTACATGCACACCTTAAAAAGAAAATATGTATTCATCTTATAATAAAACAAAATGTAATCAAGGGAAAGTGGCCAACAGGAAAGCACGCAGGAAGTATAATTTCACAAAAGGCAAGTCTTACTATAAATCTTGAGCAGAGGTCCTTACAGCAGTGTTTTCCAAGGGAACATTCTTGGGTGATGGAAATATTCCTTATCTGTGCTGTTCAACAGGGTGGTCTTTAGCTGCATTTAGCATCAAGCATTTGAAGTGAGGCTAGTGCAGCTGAGGACTGGTTATTTGTATACCAGCCATTTTTTTCTTTACGGTTTCCTGGTGCGTATACAAGTTACGTTTATGGTACAGTGTAGCCTTTTAAGCGTGCGACAGCATTATACCTAAGAATACAAGGTGTATACCTTAACTAAAACATACTTTCTTGCTAAAAAATGCTAACCATCATCTGAGCCTTCAGTGAACTGTAGTAGTAACATCAAAGATCACTGATCAAAGATCACCAAAACAACTATAATAATAGTGAAAACATTTGAAATATTGTGAGAATTACCAAAACGTGACATAGAGATACAAAACGTGCAAATGCTGCTTTATCGTCACATAATTTTGAATTTCCCACTTTTCTTCTTGTAGCTGATTTCTGTGATCAGAAACATCCTGGAGAATGTTCCAAGTGAGCTTGAGAAGACTGTATATTCACTGCTGTTAGATGGCATGTTCTGTAAATGTCTGTTAGGTCCGATGTTTCCTTATTGATTCCATGTCTAGATGATCTATCCTTTGTTGAAACTGGGGTACTGAAGTCCCTTTGTGTTATTGCATTGTTATTTCTCCCTTCAGGTCTGTTAGCATTTGCTTATTTGCTTAATTTCTTTAGGTGCTCCCATGTCAGGTGCATAAATATTTACACATGTCATATCCTCTATGGGGTGACCCTTTCTTTCATTGACCCTTTTTACCTCTTATGACAGTCTTTGGCTAAAGTCTATTTTTTCTGATGTAAGTATAGATGTCTCCACTTTTGGTTTCCATGAGCATGCAGTATCTTTTTCCATCCCTTTACTTTTAGTCTGTATGTGTCTTTAAAACTGATTAGGAACTTCCCGGGTGGCCCAGTGGTTAAGAATCCACCAGCCAATACAGGGGACACAGGTTTGGTCGCTGGTTTGGGCAGATCCCACGTGCCTTGGAGCAACTAAGCCTGCTAGCCCCACCACTGAAGCCAGTGCACTCTGGAGTCCACGTACCACAACTACTGAGCCCACTCACCACAACCAAGGAATCCGTGCACTGCAGTGAAAGAGATCCTGCATGCTGCAACTAAGACCCAACACGGCCAAATTAATGAAATCAGGAAGTATTCTTTAAAGAATTGTTGAAGGACAGTTTGCCAGGTATTCTTGGTTAGCTGTTTTTTTCTTTTAGTATTTCAAATATATAATGCCATTCCTTTCTGGCCTACAAAGTCTCTGCTGAAAAATCTGCTGACAGTACTACAGAGGGTCCGCTGTTTCTCTTCTTGCTGCCTTTAGGATTTTCTCCTTGTCTTTAGTTTCTGACAGTGTATCTATAACGTGTCTCAGCAGGTCTCTTTACATTCATCTTATCTGGAAGTCTCTGGACTTCTTGGACCTGGATGTCTGTTGCTTTTCCCCAGATGAGGGGATTTCTGAGCCATTATCTCTTTGAATAAATGTTGTGCCCTTTCTCTTTCTCTTCATCTTTTGGGACACCTATAATATGACTATCAGTTTAGTTTGATGTTATCTGTTAAGTCCCTTAAACTGTCTTTTCACTCTTTTCTTTTTTCCCTTATTGCTCCTCTGACTGGATGAATTCCACTCTATCTAGTTGGTTGGTGAACTTCTTTTCCGAATTTTTCAGTTATTGTATTCTTCTTAACCTTTCTCTCTCTGTGGAAATTCTCACTTTATTCATGTATTGTTCTCAGGGAGCATCAGTGAGCATCTTTATGACTGTTAGTTTGAATCTTTTTTAAAAAAACAACTGTTTATTTATTTATTTATTTTTGGCTGCGCTGGGTCTTCTTCGCTGCCTGTGGGCTTTGTCTTGTTGCAGAGAGTGGGGGCTACTCCCTAGTCAAGGTTATCAGACTTCTCATTGCCGTGGCTTCTCTTGTTGGATCACACAGGCTCTAGAGTGTGGGCTCAGTAGTTGTGACACATGGGCTCGGTTGCCTTACAGCATGTGGAATCTTCCCGAATAAGGAATGGAACCCACACCCTCTGCTTTGGCAAGGGGATTCTTAACCAGTGGACCACCAGGGAAGTCCTATTTTGAACTCTTTACAGGTAAATCACTTATCTCCATTTCACTAAGGTTTGTTTCTGGAGTTTTATCTTATTCTTTTGTTTGAAACACACTCCTTTCTTTCTTCTTCTTTGATTATCTCTGTTGGTTTCTGTGGATTAGATAAAACAGCCAGTCTTCACAGAATAGCCTCTTGTAGAAGAAATCTTATCCTTCCACCCAGGCTTAGTTCTTGGTTCAGTTCAGTTCAGTTCAGTTGCTCAGTTGTGTCCGACTATTTGCGACCCCATGAATTGCAGCACACCAGGCCTCTCTGTCCATCACCAACTCCCGGAGTTTACCCAAACTCATGTCCATCGAGTCGGTGATGCCATCCAGCCATCTCATCCTCTGTCGTCCCCTTCTCCTCCTGCCCCCAATCCCTCCCAGCATCAGAGTCTTTTCCAATGAGTCAACTCGTCACATGAGGCGGCCAAAGTACTGGAGTTTCAGCCTCAGCATCAGTCCTTCCAATGAACATCCAGAACTGGTCTCCTTTAGGATGGATTGGTTGGACTTCCTTGCAGACCAAGGGACTCTCAAGAGTCTTCTCCAACACCACAGTTCAAAAGCATCAGTTCTTCAGTGCTCAGCTTTCTTCACAGTCCAACTCTCACATGACCACTGGAGAAACCACAGCCTTGACCAGATGGACCTTTGTTTGCAAAGTAATGTCTGCTTTTCAATATGCTGTCTAGGTTGGTCATAGCTTTCCTTCCAAGGAGTAAGCGTCTTTTAATTTCATGGCTGCAATCACCATCCCCAGTGATTTTGGAGCCCCAAAAAATAAAGTCTGACACTGTTTCCACTGTTTCCCCATCTATTTCCCATGAAGTGATGGGACCAGATGCCATGATCTTCATTTTCTGAATGTTGAGCTTTAAGCCAAGTTTTTCACTCTCCTCTTTCACTTTCATCAAGAGGCTTTTTAGTTCCTCTTCACTTTCTGCCATAAGGGTGGTGTCATCTGCATATCTGAGGTGATTGATATTTCTCTCCCCAATCTTGATTCCAGCTTGTGCTTCTTCCAGCCCAGCGTTTCTCATGATGTACTCTGCATATAAGTTAAATAAGCAGGGTGACAATATACAGCCCTTGATGCACTCCTTTTCCTATTTGGAACCAGTCTGTTGTCCCACGTCCAGTTCTAACTGCTGCTTCCTGACCTGCATATAGGTTTCTCAAGAGGCAGGTCAGGTGGTCTGGTATTCCCATCTCTTTCAGAATTTTCCACAGTTTATTGTGATCCACACAGTCAAAGGCTTTGGCATAGTCAATAAAGCAGAAATAGATGTTTTTCTGGAACTCTCTTGCTTTTTCCACGATCCAGCGGATGTTAGCAATTTGACCTCTGGTTCCTCTGCCTTTGCTAAAACCAGCTTGAACATCTGGTAGTTCATGGTTCACGTATTGCTGAAGCCTGGCTTGGAGAATTTTGACCATTACTTTACTAGCATGTGAGATGAGTGCAATTGTGCAATAGTTTGAGCATTCTTTGGCATTGCCTTTCTTTGGGATTGGAATGAAAACTGACCTTTTCCAGTCCTGTGGCCACTGCTGAGTTTTCCAAATATGCTGGCATATTGAGTGCAGCACTTTCACAGCATCATCTTTTAGGATTTGAAATAGCTCAACTGGAATGCCATCACCTCCACTAGCTTTGTTCGTAATGACGCTTTCTAAGGCCCACTTGACTTCACATTCTAGGATGTCTGACTGTAGGTGAGTGATCACACCATCGTGATTATCTGGGTTGTGAAGCTCTTTTTTTGTACAGTTCTGTGTATTCTTGTCACCTCTTCTTAATATCTTTTGCTTCTGTTAGGTCATACCATTTCTGTCCTTTATCGAGCCCATCTTTGCATGAAATGTTCCCTTGGGATCTGTAATTTTCTTGGAGAGATCTCTAGTCTTTCCCATTCTGTTGTTTTCGTCTATTTCTTTGCATTGATCACTGAGGAAGACTTTCTTATCTCTCCTTGCTATTCTTTGGAACTCTGCATTCAGATGCTTATATCTTTCCTTTTCTCCTTTGTTTTTCATTTCTTTTCTTTTCATAGCTATTTGTAAGGCCTCCTCAGACAGCCATTTTGCTTTTTTGCATTTCTTTTCCATGGGGTGGTCTTGATCCTTGTCTCCTGTACAATGTCACAAACCTCCGTTCATAGTTCATCAGGCACTCTGTCTATCAGATCTAGTCCCTTAAATCTATTTCTCACTTCCACTGTATAATCATAAGGAATTTGATTTAGGTTATACCTGAATGGTCTAGTGGTTTTCCCTACTTTCTTCAATTTAAGTCTGAATTTGCCAATAAGGAGTTCTTGGTAGTTTCATAAATTACCTTTTTTGTGCTTATTGGCTCCCAGTAGTAAGGATGTGTCATGATTTGCCAGTGTCCTAAAGGGGAGGAGATTTTATTTTCTTGGGCTCCAAAATCACTGGTTACAGTGATTGCAGCTACGAAATTAAAAGGAAATAGCTCCTTGGATGCTATGACAAATCTAGACAGCATGTTAAAAAGCAGAGACATCATTTTGCCGATAGAGGTCCATATAGTCAAAGCCATGGTTTTCCCTGTAGTCGTGTATGGACATGAAAGCTGGAGCATAAAAAGGGCTGAGTGCTGAAGAATTGATGTTTTTGAATTGTGGTGCTGGCAAAGACTCTTGAGAGTCTCTTGGACCACAGGGAGATCAAACCAGTCCATCCTAAAAGAAATCAACTCCAGCTATTCACTGGAAGGACTGATGCTGAAGCTGAAGATCCAGTACTTTGGCCACCTGATGCGAAGAACTCACTGGAAAAGACCCTGATGCTGAGAAAGACTGAGGGCAGGAGGAGAAAGGGCTGACAGGATGAGATGGTTGGATGGCATCACTGCCTCAACGGACATGAGTGTGAGTAATCTCTGGGAAACAGCGAAGGACAGGAAAGCCTGGTGTGCTATAGTCCAAGGAGTCTCAGAGTCAGACATAACTTAGCAACCAAAAGACAACAACAACAAAGGGAAGATCTCAGTTAGTACCTAGATGCACAGTGAAGCTGGACTCTCAGGCAGTGGCTTTTAAAATACACAAGCAGACCTCTTTCAGGGAAAGAATGAGAGCCAGTGTTTCTGTCTGCTTTCTCTGCGCTGAGCCCTGAAGGATAGTCAGTTAATAACTGTTTCTTTGTTCACTACAGATCAGTGGGACCCACAAATGCAAGTCCCGCTGGCCACCAGATCAAGGAATGTGTCCTCTGGGTGCCAGTCACAAAGGCTAAGGTTTTAGATACATGTATAACCTCCTTTCAGAGAGATACCAAAGGCGAAATGTGTAAATGGTGCATCCAGCCTCGCCAGGCTCAGGCAGAATTGCAGTCCCCTCCTAGATGTATGTTAAATTAGGTTGAAAACAGACCTCTTTAAAACCCATCAAAAATGGGCAGAAGACCTAAATAGGCATTTCTCCAAAGAGGACATAGAGATGGTCAATAGGCACATGAAAACATGCTCAACATCGCTAATTATTAGAGAAATGCAAATCAAAATTTCACTGAAGTATCATCTCACACCAATCAGAATGGCCATAGTCAAAAAGTCTACATATAATAAATGCTGGAGCAGGTATGGAGAGAAGGGGACCCCTCTACACTGTTGGTGGGAATGTAAATCGGTACAGCCACCATGGAGAACAGTATGGAGGTTAGTTAAAAAAATAAAAATAGAGGGAATGCTCTGGTGGTCCAGGGGTTAGGACTCCATGCTTCCACTGTCGGGAGCCTGGGTTTGATCCCTGGTCGGAGGACTAAGATTCTGCAAGCTACAGGGAACGGCCGAAAACAAAAACCAGAGTGACCGTATGATCCGGCAAATCCTACTTCTGGGCATATATCTGGACAAAATGATAATTCAAAAAGATATATTCACCCTAATGTTCATAGCAGCACTATTTACAATAGCCAAGACACATAAGCAACCTAAATGCCCATCGACAGAGAAACGGGTAAAGATGAGGTATACATGTACGATGGAGTATCACTCAGCCATAAAAGAGAATGAAATAACGCCATTTGCAGCAATATGGATGGACCTAGTGATTATCATATTAAGTGAAGTATGAGACAGAGGGAGACAAATATCACACGGTATCACTTACATGTGGAATCTAAAAAATGGTCCAAATGAACTTACTTACAAAACGAACAGATTCAGACATAGAAAACAAACTATCGTTACCAAAGGTGAAGGCTGGGGTAGGGACAAATTAAGAGCTTGGGATTAACAGATACACACTACTATATATAAAGGAGAAAAACAACAAGGCTCTATTGTATAGTGGAGGGAACTATATTCATTGTCTTATAATAAACTGTAGCGGAAAAAATCTGAAAAAGAATATGTATATACACATATGTATAACTGAATTGCTTTGCTGTTCACTAGAAACTACTACAGCATTGTAAACCAACTATACTTCAATAAAAGTTTTTTTGTTTGTTTGTTTTGAAATAGACCTCTTTAAGGAAAAGACTGGGAGAAGGCTATTTCTGTCTGTTGCCTCAGCACTGAGCCTGGGGGTATAGTCACAATGAGTCTTTGCAAACCCTTTACAAACTGTTTCTTTGTTTGCTAGGGTCTCTTGGACACAAGTCCCATTGGCTTTCAGAGTCAGGTGTTTCAGGAGCCGGTTACCTGCTGTGATAACCCGGAACTTCAGCAAATCATTTGACCTCTCGGGGTCCCACTTTCCTCACTTGGTAAAAGAGGGCAGTAGACCCATGTGATATAATAAATATACTTGGCCTTAGATCAAAACGTATTTGGTCTTTCCCAGCACCATGCATGCGTGCTCAGTCGTGTCTGACTCTTTGTGACCCCATAGACTGTAGCCCCCAGGGATCCTCTGTCCATGGGATTCTCCAGGCAAGAATACTGGAGTGGGTTGCCGTTTCCACCTCTGGGGGATCTTTCTGACCCCAGGATTGAAACTGCGTCTCCTGCGTTGGTAGGTGGGTTCTTTACCACTGTGCCACCTGGGAAACACTCTTTCCTGGCACAAAGCTCCTAAAATCCTTGGAATTTCCTGAGCAACAGGGATCTCTGTTGTTACTCACAATGAGCCCCTTCTGGGCACTCCAGAGTTTATTGCTAACAAGGTGACTTAGGGCGGGGTGCCTCTGCAGCCCCAGGAGTGGCGGTGGTGGCTGGGGGGGTTGTCCTAAGAGGTTGGAGGGGTGACCTGTGGGCAAACAGGGAGGGGAGTGTGCTGATTAAACTCTATAACAATTCTTGAACTGAGAGATCCGGTGAGCTTCCGGCTTGGTGAATTGGATGACATTTCCAGCCCTCCCCACACCCCTCGCCTTGCCCTCTGCAACTCTTCCACCTGGCTATCCTAGAGTTATATCCTTTCATCATAAACCAGGAATCTAGCAAGCAGATTGTTTTTCTGAATTCTGTGAGCTGTTCCAGCAAAGTCATCAAACTTAAGGAGGGGTTCCTGGGAACCTCTGACTTACAGCCTGTGCTGGTGGCAAGCTGGACTTGACACTGACGTCTGACGGGGGTCAAGAGGGCTCTGAGCCTTTAACCTGTGGGATCTGACGCTATCTCCAGGGAGAGAGTGTCAGAATTGAGTTAAACCGTAGGACATCCAATTGGTGCCCAAGAACTGCTTGGTGTGGGGAACTCTCCCACCCCATATACATGGCAGCCAGCGGAGCCAGAAGTGGTCAGTGTGAGTTTAGGGAAGGAGCCTCGTGTGCTCTTCCTTGCACCTGGGATACTCTCATCGCTGTCATCCTCGCCAGTCTCTGCTCTTTTTCATGATTTTAATAAACGACAGTCCATTTGCTCAGGAGTTCCACATGCATACCTCCTATGTGTATGGCTATATATCTGGGTGGCCCCCAGGAACCTTACACTCAGACTGAACCCCCCCTTTCCTTCTGCCCCCTACCCTCTCCCCTGTTAGCGCCAGCACACCCACTGTCCCCAAAACCGTCACTTTCAACTCCTCCCTCTCCCCCATTTCCCGTCATCCAGGCGGCTGCCAAGCCGTGACATTTTGACCTCCAGATAATCCCCACAGCTCTGCATGGCCCTGCCTCTCTACCACCACTGCCCCTACTCCAGTCCTTGTCGCGTCTGGCCTGGAAGACTGCCAACTGCTTCCTTGCTGACCTCTCTGCCACGTCCTGTCTGCCTGACATCCATCCTCGACACAGACCCCAAAACTGTCCTCTGGAATACATGCCAGTGCTCCGACATGCTCTCACTCCTCACCTTCAAACCCCTAAACAGCCTACAGCACTGGTCCTCGCCCTTTCTTGAGTCACAGACCACGCTGAAAAATCTGATGAAAGCAATTAACCCTCACAAACACACACACAATATACACATACATTCATACACATAACATACCAATACACACACACAACCACAATACACACACACACGATATACACACACATACACACAAACACACATATACACCAAACGCAATATATACACACATACACACAATACACAGATATACACACATAATATATACACACACGATACACACACACACAATACATACACACATACACACAATACACACAGAGACACACACACACATAATATACACATACAAACACACACATACACACACAATACACACATATACACACATACACACAATACACACACATAAACACACATACACACACCCTAAAGGACACAGTGGACCCCCTGAATTCCCTCCAGAGACTCTTGGGCCACAGAAGAACACCCAAGTCCTTTATCACATCCCTAAAACACTCCTTACACATCACACACAGCTGAGCCTCTGGAAGCTACCCATTGAACAGGCTTCATTTTCTGAGTTGACAGCTTCTTAGATGAGAATTCCCCGATCCTGGGGGCCTTTTACCTTGTGCCTCAGCAACTCAGGATGGACTTACAGAGTCCACCTGCTCCGTGATTCTGACCTCTCTACTGTTCTCTTCACTGTCCTGTTTGCTTGGAAAGTCCTTATTCTCCCCTTCCCCTGTCAGGTCTTACCTTTCTTTTATTTATTTACTTGGCTGTGCTAGATCTTAGTTGGGGCATGTGAAGAGTTAGCTGTGGCATGTAGGATCTAGTTCCCCGACCCAGGATTAAACCCGGGGCCTCTGCATCGAGAGCACTAAATCTCAGCCACTGGACCACTAGGGAAACACCCAAGTCTTAACTTTCTAATCAAGACTTGACACCACCTCTTCTGGGAAGCCTTGCTCTATCTTCTCAGTCTGTGCTGGAGACTCAACCTCGGTCCTTATTTCTAAAATTACACTGCAGTTTTCCTTTTACGTGCTTACCCGGTGCCACCAACACCCCCAACATTAAACTGTGAGCAGGAATCTGAACTATGTGGCACCTGGCTGGCCCACATGGTGCTCCCAAGGGTCTAAGAAGGCAAGGAGAGAAACCATGTAACTAAATCCTGACGATTCCTTCCAACTTGAGGCATCTCTCTTTCTGCAAAGCACCTGTCTAACATGGAATGAAGCTACACTCTACAGGTATTATCTGATGAAGCGGTAAGATATTGCTTATCTCCCTTTCACAAATGAGGAGCTTAAGTGCAGAGACATTCCTGGCCAGAATAAAGAACTCAGGTTTTCTGACTGTGTTGCTCACCCTAACATATTCAACTGCATCACCTCCAAGAACAGAATTCCTAACATTAGGAACATTGTAACTCGAATAGCAAAGCAGCAGAAGACTGAATTCAATGGGTATGTAACAATCAGAACACACTGGTTTCTCTGGGAACTGGGTGGTCAAGAATCTGCAGGAGACACGGGTTCAATCCCTAATCTGGGAAGAACCCACGTGTGGAGGAGCAGCTAAGACCGTGCTCCACAACTACTGAGTCTGTGCCCTAGAGCCCAGGAGCCACAGCTACTGAGCCCACTGCCACGAGCACTGAAACACAAGCGCCTAGGGTCCGTGCCATGGTGATGAGAAGCCCGCGCACCCACAACTAGAGAGTAGCTGCAACTAAAGAAAAAAGCCCAAGCAGCAAGGAAGATCCAGCACAGCCAAAAAAAATAAATCAAAGTTTTAAAAATCATAATGGTTTAAAGAAATAATGACAATATCCTGTTTTAAAGTAGGCTGCAAATACTTTTATGGCAGATTCTTGGCTACCAATGGATTTATAACGACAGCAGTGAAAAAATACTTTCACTGTTTAACCTAAAAAAATAATAATAGTTCCTCTTTTGGATCTTATGCAATTCCTCTAGCCACAAAAGAACAGTGTGTGTGTACTTTATATTATTTTTAAATTTCCTCTACATGTATTGGGACCCATCGAACAGAATTGCGTGATTCCAACTAACGATCATCAGAGAGTTCTACAAAAGCTGTTATCACTTGAAGGCTTAAGGATGATCTAGCCATAGACGTGATTCAATCACGTATACGTAAATCTCACTGACCCCCAAACAACAGAAAAACCTTCAGCCATAGAAGTATGGCCACCTAAGATAAAGCTAAGACTTTTTTGGAAATCAATATGTGAAAAATAATGAGATCACAAAATCATCTTGATGAAAACCAAAAGCTTTATTCAGTCTTGTGAGATTCACAAGACTTTGCTATTTTGAAGTGAATAGCAAAGGGTACAACATCATGGCAAGAACACGCTAAGCAAATTAAAAATGAGGCCAAGCTAGTTTCCAGCCCCTCAATTTCCCTCCCCCAAGTTCTTATTCCTCTCCTCTTCAAGGTCCTTTTCAAAATCAAAGAACAATGATAAAATACAATACTTTTGAGATTATTTGTTTTTTTTTTTCAAACCAAATCAGAATCTTGACCCAAAGATTAAGGCAATATCTGGTGGCTATTTGGAGATTCAGAGAGATCACAATCTTGAACACTGACAAGGGCTCTTGTCACATCGCTTCCTGAGTTTCATTAGAGGATGAAAAAGATGTGGGGAATAAAAGGAATTGCAGAGAAAGTCATGAAGCTGAGCCATCCTGTGGGCTTCTCAATAGAGCAGGGATGCTCTCTGGGGAGGAAAATGCAGCCAACAAATTTATTCAAAGAACCATTTGGAAAATTGCTTCTTCCTAGAATCTTAAAAAATAAATGGCCATATTTCATTCTGGAACAGTCCATTTTAAAAATTTCAAATGGAAGAGTCATTTCATTCCCACAACCATTAAATCCAGTAATATCCATGTTTAAGTAGTCTTAGGCAATGAAATGGAGAAGGCAATGGCACCCCACTCCAGTACTCTTGCCTGGAAAATCCCATGGACGGAGGAGCCTGGTAGGCTGCAGTCCATGGGATCTCGAAGAGTCGGACACGACTGAGCGACTTCACTTTCACTTTTCACTTTCATGCATTGGAGAAGGAAATGGCAACCCACTCCAGTGTTCTTGCCTGGAGAATCCCAGGGATGGGGGAGCCTGGTGGGCTGCTGTCTGTGGGGTCGCACACAGTCAGACACGACTGAAGTGACTTAGCAGCAGCGGCAGCAGGCAACGAAAATCTTGGGATTCACGCTATTTTTCTTCTATAGGTATCTATGGATCATGACAACTGTATTGGAAGGTTTAAATAACTGAAAGCAAACTTTGTGCTGAAATGTTTTCTTGGAGAAAGGCGATGACCATGCATTTTAAAAACAGAATTAACTATTTATATGTATGTTCCCCCGTCCCCATCTTTTACATCTTTGTACCCTCATGGTGCCTAGCACTGAAATAGGTGTTCAATAAAAGTTTGTCAAATAAACTTCTTTTTCTTCTTCATGCAGGCTCCCTCTTCATCTTCCCCCTCACCCCCCAGAATATAAATGTCTTCCTTTCCCATACTTAAGATCTCATTACCTGACTGTTCTTCAATTAAACAACAGGAAACTTCAACAAGAACGAAATCTTTACCGATAACTAAAGGGTTAATGAAAGTGCCTTTTTAATGATAAAAAGTGGAGCCAAATAGTTAATAATAAAACCTAAGAGGATAATTTACTATAGATCCATTCAAAGTAACCAAGAAGAAATGAACAGCCAGTCTAAACTTATAGGATGGCATGGATTAGAATGAGGCTTTTAGGATGAAAGGGAATCTTAACACCAGGTCATCAGGTGTCCCCATCCAATCCAAACTTTACCGAGCATCCCTTCTGTCTACCTCCTTCTGAGTTGGTCCCCTTTCGGCTACCAGGTCACAGGCAAACAAAGTAAGATAAGCAGCAAGATCAAAGGATGTCAACTAAATGTGGAAGTCAAAGCTCTGAATATGAATTTTCCAACACTAATGAAACAGTTATCACAGCTACTGAGATCCTGAAATCTTCCTCCTAGCTATGATCAGTATAGAATGCAGTTAGGGCCATGAAGAGTCTGTGTCCTTTTTTTAAGCACTACTTAGAAAACCTCATCATTCTTCTTGAAAGGTAGAGCTTACAGTATAAGGGAAATGGGAATGGCATCTGATAATTCAATGTAGTTAGAACTTTCTTAACATTTAAAGTCCTTGTTTTTTAGTCTCTTACTTTATTGCTTCATTCAAAGAAGTCTGTAATGGCAAGTCTTGGCAAAGATGTGCCAAGGAGCTCCATACGCTGCTAGTGGGAAGGTAAACTGGTGCAACCACTTCAGAAAACTGCTGGACAATATCTACCAAAACTGACATATGCCTTTCTCTATAATCTAGGAATCTGATTTGAGGTTATCATCCAAAAAGAAATGAGTGTTTCTGTCCCCAAACATGTAGAAGAGTATTCACAGGACTGTTATACTCTTCGCTACACAAAATTGGAGACACACAAAGTGTTCTTCAACAATAGAATGGATAGACTGCATAGTCTAGTCATACTAAGGAAATAGCACCTAGCAATTGAAAAAAACAAAAACAAAAAACCACAGTTATTAAGAACAAAGTTGAATCTCATAATCACACTGCTGAGTCAAAGAAACTGGACATAAAAAAAACCATAATAATGGTTTGGTTTACATGTAGTTCAAAAAAACAGGAAAAAACATGGAATCAGAAGTCAGAATAGTAAATGTGACTAAACCAGTGTGATTCTAATAAAATTCAAACCACTTTTTTTCCTCTCTAAAAAAAGTCAGAATAGTGGCTACCTTGGGGGAGTGGGTGGGTGGTAAATCAGAGGTGGTGGAGTTGGAATTGCTCTGTTATCTTTATGAAATAATGGTTGAGCAGGTACCTGTGTATATAAAGGGCTTCCCTGGTGGTTCAGCTGGTCAAGAATCTGCCTGCAATGTGGGAGACCTGGGTTCCATCCCTGGGTTGGGAAGATCCCCTGGAGAAAGGAAAGGCTACCCACTCCAGTATTCTGGCCTGGAGAATTCAGGCCAGAGTACAGTCCATGGGGTCACAAAGAGTCGGACACGACTGAATGACTTTCACTTCACTCACTCTGTATATAAAACCTAATGGAGTTGTACTATTAAGACGTGTGCATATTTGCTGTCTGTGAATTATGCCTCATTTAGAAAAATCTGGAGAGAGATGTAGGAATTTCTGATATTGTCCTGAAATATAAAAGAATTCAATGCACCTTGTATACAGTTGCATGTACTGATGTTTATACTTTCCGAAAGCCTTTGTATGTGACTGAAAAACCCATTACCACTTCATGTTACACATTAACAGAAAGCTAACTTTTTGTAATAGACTCTGAAAAACTCTGTACTGTACATTAAAAATGTACATATTTACCAATTAACAGAGATGTTTAGGAAATGCAAGATGCTTTTCTACTCTTTTCCCCCCTTATGTTTTATTTTATTTTTTTAACTCTATAATTCTGAATTATTTGAAACAAAAGCTACTGGAAATAATTCCTGCACGTCTATACTGGAAGTATTTTCTCTATGGTCCACGGAAGATGCAACACAGACTGCTAGGGTTTGGGAGCTGGAGAAGACACAGCCAGACTCCCTCCGTGGACAGAGCAGGACAGGCCGGCCAGGGGCAGTGAGTGATGGTCCCCCAAGGCTGCACAACTAGGACATGATCCGAGGCTTCCTGGCCCCCCAAACTCTGCCTCCTTCACCCTAAACACAAATCAACCCTCTCCTCTTTCCAAACAGATGAACTGGATGTAAAGAGGATTTTTTTTTTCCCGGTAACAATTATGCTATCCAGATTATTTGGGAACAGTCAGCTGAGTCCTTGAAAAGCCTCTTGGGGTTTAACGCCAGGATAAAAATCGAGTACAAGAGGAGAGGTCAGCGGGTATTTTAAGATGTAAATCCCGTTTGCATAATATTTCCCAAAGTATCTACTCATTGATCCAGTCGACATTAGGCGGGGTGGGGGGTCGTTACCCGAGACGACTCGCTTTGGGGAGAACCCGGGCGCCTTTTCCCATCAGAGTTCACTCCCGACATCAAAACCTCAAAAGAAGAGTTGGAGACGCCACCCAGGAGTCTGCGGTACCGGGGTCGGCGCACATGAAGTCCCGGTCCCCCGGCGCCCAGCTCGGGGCCGCAGACTCGGGTGGCTGGCCCAGAACCCGGGCGCGCCGGGCGGGCGGGCGGACGGGCGGGGCGGCCGGGGCCCCGCAGGCACCGATTCCGCGAGGCCGCCCGCGGGGTCGGGGCGGCCGGTGGGGACCGCGGCCCCGAGCCCGAGCGGCGACGCGAGACCAGCGGGAGGAGAACGCGGGGTGGGCCCGGCCGGGGCCGCGGGTGACTTCAGGGCGAGTCGGGAGGGCGCGGAAGAGGGGAGGGGCGCGGGAGCGAGAGACGCAGCGGGGCAGGGAGGCGCGCGGCGGCGGGGACGGAGGAGGCGCGCGCCCGGTGCCCGCGTTGGGTGGGGGCCGGGGGCCGCGGGGGCTCGAGCTGGCGAGCGGGGCCTTACCGAGCAGCGGCAGCCGGCCGCCCAGGCGCGCCAACGCCGGCATGGCCTCCGGAGCCCGGGGTCCCCAGGCCGCACCGGCCCAGCCCTGCGATGCCGCCCTCCGCGGCGCGCCCCGCGCTGCAGGTGGCTCGCTTAAGGATGCGCGTCACCGACCGCAAATTCCCTCGGACTGGTGCAAAGTGGAAAGGGGGGGAGCATCCCTCTCCCCACCCGCAGGGGCTGTGCCGGGGCGCCGGTGCCTGGCGCAGCGCTGCGGCCGAGCCCACGTGCCCGCCGTGGTCCGCAGCCCGCGCTCCGCCGCGCCCGGGGCTCCCCGACTGTGAGGGGGAGACTGGGCGCGGTTCCGCCGGGGAGGTCGCAGGGGCTCGGCGGCCCCCGGCCGGGGAGGAGGCACGGCCAGAGCTGCCTGCTCCCCCCACCCCCCGCCCCGCCGGGAGTCCCGGAACCCTCTCGATGAGCGTGGGGACAGCTGAAGCCAGCCACCGTCCACCTCGCGCGCGAGCGGCTTTGAGGCCGCAGGGTGGGTGCTACAGCCGCGCGGCACTCGGACGCCCCAGGCTGGCGCGCGGGCGAGCCGAGGGTCGCGGTCCACGCTGGGTGGATCCTAACTGCGGACCCACGTTCTTTGTACCCCCACCCCCAGCGCTCCCCGCTCCATCTCCTAGGATGCCCAGGATGCAGTCCACAGCGGCAGCAAGAAAAACAGGCTCGGTTTCAATGTCAACTAAGGCAATCAGGGAAGCTAACACCAGCCATAGAAACAAAAGCAAAACACAGGTCATTTCGGGCTTTGATTTCTGCACTCGTAATTCTTGTTCTTCATTGCATAATATTTCTACTTGAAATTATTTCCTTTGCAATAAGTTGAAGATTGGAAAGCCCAGGATGTCGGCTCTGTCTTCCCTTAACCAGCCCTTGACCTTCACAAAGCCACTCATCCTCTGAGATTTCCCCACGCACCCACCCACCCCTTACTCACCAGTAATGGAGTGGAATGGACCACGCGGCTTATAATGTCTCCAAGTTCTAGCAATTCCATGCTTTTCATTATTTCAATCATGCTCTAATCTAGCGTGATAATTGACATGTGCATTCTTGGCCATACAGTCCTTTTCCTTAGCTGTAGCCTAGAGTAGGAAAATTTTCTCTCCTAGAGCATGACAGAAACTTGAAACGTGGTGCAGCCACTGTGGAAAACAGCGTGACAGTTTCTCCAAAAATTAAAAATAGAATTACCATATGATCCAGCAATTGCAATGCTGGATGTGTACCCAAAAGAATGGAAAGCAGGGTGATGAAAAGATGGTCTGTACAACCATGTTCTGGGAACATTTTTAACAAAACCAAAAAGATGGAAGCAACCCACACGTCCATCATAGATAAATGGATAAACAAAATCCAGTGAATGGATAAAAATGGTATATACATACAATTGGGACGTCCCTGGTGGTTCAGCGGCAATGAATCGCCTGCCAATGCAGGAGACACTAGTTTGATCCCTGGTCTGGGAAGAATCCCCTGGAGAAGAAAATGGCAACCCACTCCACTATTCTTGCCTGGAGAACCCCATGGAACCTGGCATGCTACAGTTTATGAGGTGGTAAATAGTCAGACACGACTTAGCGACCGAACAACAACAACATAATACAGCTAGGATCTTATTCAGCTTGAAAAAGGAAAGATATTCTTCTTTTTTTTTTTTTTTTAGGAAAGACATTCTGACAAATGCTACAACATGGATGAACCTTGAGGGCATGCTAAGTGCAATAAGCAAGTGACAAAACACAGACACAGGTTCTATCCATATGAGTTCCCTAAAGTAGTTAAATTCTCGAGTCAGGAAGAATGGTTGGGTTGAGATCGGGGCTGGGGAGATGCGGAATGGAGATGGAAATGGAGAGTTGTTGTGTGGTGGGGACAGAGTTTCAGTTTTGCAAGATGAAGAGAGTTCTGGAGGTTGGTTGCACAATAGTGTGCATGTATTTAACACAATTGTACACATAAAAATGTTTAAGATAGTAGCTTTTATGTTATGTGCATTTTACCACAATTGAAAGTTTAAAAAAAATTTTAAAGCATGTACCTTCAGTCAGACAGAACTAGAGAAAGACATTAAGTTCAGTGAGACTTGAATAAAAGTGGTGAAGCAGGCTGGTGATGGGAAGAAGAGTGGGCTAGCAAGCCTTCCAATTGCCAAGATCCAAGGCATTACCTTTATTTATAGGTTGATCACTGCTTTCAAGGAAACTGATGGTCACAAGTTTGCAACAGATCGGCTTGGGTGGAGCACTGTTCAAGGACACAAAATCAAATCGATAGTGCTGCTTTGTCAAAGAATCTTAGGTACAAGGCAGAAAACTGTGAGACTGGAAGTGGGAGAAACATGAATGGCTTCTTTGCACTCCTGATTCTCCCTGGAAATTGTTGGAGAAAAATAATTCTAAAAAGGGCAAATTTTATAGACTGAAAATCTTGGAGTATGAGGTATAGTCTAACATTTTAAAATTTTTTAATTTTTAATTTATTTTTTAAAATTTACTGACGTGTAGTTGATTTGCAGTGTTGTTTTAATTTCTGCTGTACAGCAGAGTGGTTCAGGTATACACACATATGGTGGTGGTGGTTTAGTCACTAAATCGTGTCTGACTCTTGCGACCCCATGGGCTGTAGCCTGCCGGACTCCTCTGTCCATGGGATTCTCCAGGCAAGAATACTAGAGTGGGTTGCCATTTCCTTCTCCAGGGGATCTTCCCAACCCAGGGATCAAACCCAGGTCTCCTGCATCGCAGGCAGATTCTTTACCAACTGAGGTACGAGGGAAGCCCCTATATACACACACACACATATATATACATTCTTTTTTTATTCTTTTCCATTATGACTTATTGCAGGATGTAGAATATAGTTCCCTGGGCTATACAGTAGGATCTTGTTGTTTATCTCGTCTGCATATAGTGGTTTGCACCCGGTAATCCCAACCTCCCAATCCACCCCTCCCCCTTCCTCCTCCCCCTAGGCTAACGTGTAGAAGGTGAGGTGATGCCAGTTGATCATTCCCGGAAGTGTGGCCAGAGCTCTGTCTAGTATGATACCTAATTTATTTGTCACAGCGACACTCAAGGAAGCTAGTCCAACATTATCTGGAGTCCTAGATTGCACAACTAGTCATGCACACCGTTGTATAAAATTTTGGTTCCAGAGCCTGTGACCTGAAGCAACCAGGAGGAATGAGATGAAGGGAGAAACGGGAGGAGAGAAGAGTGAGCTTGTTTCTGGGTTGAATGGAGGGTATTGCATTGGCCCTTTGTTGTTGTTTAGTTACGAAGTCATGTCTGACTCTTCTCGACCCCGTGGACTGCAGCCCACCAGGCTCCTCTGTCCATGGGGTTTCCCAGGCAAGAACGCTGGAATAGATTACTGTTTCCTTCTCCAGGGGATCTTCCAGACCCAGGGATCAAACTCACATCTTCTGCTTGGCAGGTGGATTCTTTACCACTGAGCCACCAGAGAAGCCCGCACTGGCCCTACAGAGGATCTGTTTTATCTGGATTATCACCACCGTAATGTATGGATGTGCGAGTTGGACTATGAAGAAGGCTGAGTGCTGAAGAAGTGATGCTTTTGAACTGTGGCGTTAGAGAAGACTTCTGAGAGTCCCTTGGACTGCAAGGAGATCCAACCAGTCCATTCTAAAGGAGAGCAGCCCTGGGTGTTCTTTGGAAGGAATGATGCTAAAACTGAAACTCCAGAACTTAGGCCACCTCATGCGAAGAGTTGACTCATTGGAAAAGACTCTGATGCTGGGAGGGATTGGGGGCAGGAGAAGAAGGGGACGACAGAGGATGAGATGGCTGGATGGCATCACTGACTCGATGGACGTGAGTTTGAGTGAACTCCGGGAGTTGGTGATGGACAGGGAGGCCTGGTGTGCTGCGATTCTTGGGGTCGCAAAGAGTCGGACACAACTGAATGACTGAACGGAAAGGAACGGAACTGAATGCTTAGCTACGCATACCTATACTGCACAGTAGTCCTTGATTTCACGAGTGTCTTTCCAGCTCTTAAATTACACAAATCTCTCTCCTTCCTCAAAAACTGTGACATATTTTCAATGACTGTAGGTGAAATGCCTTAATGGCACTTAAAAAATACGAAGTGCTGTGGTTTCCTGAAAATAAGGGACAAGCAGAAGGAATGTTGGAATAGGATTCCTGTGAATTCAGTTGAAATATCGACTACATATAGTACAGTTTTACTCGTCTTTTATCAATAGAGAACACCAATTGGCAAAATCTGCCAATACCAAACATTAGCAAGAATTCGAATCAACGGGTAACTCTTGTCCACTGCTAGTGGGAGTCTAAATTGGTATAAACACTTTGGATAATAATTAGCATCGATTGCTGATGTTGGGCATCTGCACGTCTTACACTGAAGTTTCACCCCTGGGCATATGTACACCTTAAATGTTCATAGCATTATCATTTCTAATGTCAAAAAGTTGGAGGCAATCCAAATGTCCACTAACGAAAAGATAAAGTGGAGTCTATTCATCTAACGTACTAACCATATACCGGTGAAAATGGATGAACTGCAGTTACAAGCAATGGCACGATGAATCTCAAAAGCATCATGTTGAGAGGGAGAGAACGCAGGTCACAGAGTAAGGCAAACCAAGCAATATTCTCTTTAGAAATATACTCATAAGGGGTATAAAGAAAGTGAAGGAATAACTGTCAGGATTGGACTTCCCTGGTGGTACAGTGAATAAGAATCTGCCTGCCAATGCAGGGAACACAAGTTCGATTCCTGGTCCAGGAAGATCCCACATGTTTCTGGAAAACAAAGGGCCACAACTGATGAAGCTGGAGCTCCTAGAACCTGTACTCACCAACAGGGGAAACCACCGCAATGAGAAATCCTCGCATCTCAACAAAGAGTAGCCCTGCTCACCGTAACTAAAGAAAAGTCCACTTACCAACGAAGACCCAGCACGGCCAAAAATAAAAAAAAGTCAAAATAATGCTTACCCCTAGAATAGGGTGAAAAGAGATATCATTAGCTACTGGCAATACTCTATTGCTTTTTTACCTTTTGTGATGGATGCTGGATATTCATTTTCTTCTTCTTTAAAATATAATTTTTATTTATTGTAGCAGTGAATAATATATTTCATAGTAAAAGAAACTCATCTAAGGTGGCAGTTTGACACGTTTCCACCTATGAAAAAATTTTATCTAAACAAACAAAAATCATTTTAAGGGTTTAAAACCCCATTAAAATTCAACTACCACATTATAGGAAACACATAGGACAATGGAACATGGTAAACAATGACACAAGGATATAGTCAGAAAATTCTGGACCTTAGTAAACTTTATAAAACAAATAACCTGGTTTCATCAACAAAAAAATTGTAAGAAAAAAGTTAAAGAGAGAGTTGGAGGCATGACCTACAGTTTAAAAGAAAACGAACAGAATATCAAGCAACTGAAGTGAGCAATGTGAAGATTTTAGTTGGCTTCTGATTTAAGCAAAGTGAAAAATATGTAGAGAATAATCAAATAAATGTGACAATGATTTTATCTTTGATATTAAATAATCATTATTTAAAATTTTACTGCATGCTAAATGATACTGTATGTATTTTTAAAATAGTTCCCATCTTTGTATAAGTGTCTATGAAATATTTATGGATAAAATGACATAAAATGGAGATATTGAGGGAAGAATAGAAAATGACAGCCAATGAATACAGGATTTCTTTTTGGGATGATGAAAATGTTCTAAAATCAGATTATGGCAATGGTTGCACAATGTTGTAAATATTGGACTTATGCACTAAGTAGGCAAACTATAGGACATGTCAATTAGTTCTCAAAAAAGCTGCTTTAAAATGATATAAAGTCTGAGATTTTCTTGAAAGTAATTTGACATGGGGGATTTAAGTGGAGGAATCAAACTGACCATGCGAGACTAACATCAAGCCTGATAGTTCAGTAAACTCATTATACTCCTTTTAGAACTTTTCTATAATAAAAAGATTTGGGGGAGTGGGGAAGACTTTGAAACCACGGATCAGTGAAGTCATCCTGAATGTGCAGAAGATAACTATTCTTCCTTAGATGTCATCAGCTACTCTTTACTGTCATGTTACTGACCCACCTGAATGAGATGACCTAGAACATAACCCTTGGAACTCTTTCCGAGATGCAAACAGGGGAACTGCAAAACCCTGATGGCAGAATTTTGTGATAGCTGTTTAGGTCTAAGATGATCTAAATAATCATCTTCTTACAGTTCTTGACAACAGATAATGTGTTCGCTTGTTAAGGCTGCTGTAACAAAGTACCACAAACTGAATGGCTTAAACAACAGATATTTATTGTCCCATGATTCTGGAGGCAAGAGATTTGAGATGAAGATGGGGTAGGTTGCCTTCTGAGAGCTGTATAGGGGAATCTGTCCCATGCCTCGTGCTCCTAGCTTCTGAGGCTTTAGCGGCAATCTTTGGTACTTCTTGGCTTTTCCTGCACCACCTTGCTCTCTGTCTTCATCTTCCCATCTTCACTTCTTCCTGTGTGTATCTGTCTCTGTGTTCAAATTTCCCCTTTTTATGAGGACACCAGTCATCCTGGATTAGAATCCATCCGAAAAACCTCATTGTAACTTGATTACCTCTGTAAAGAACTTACTTCCATATAAGGTCACATTCTGAGATATAGGGGGTTAGAACTCCAAAATATGTTGGGGTCAGAGGAGGCAGGATGCAATTTAATGCACAAGAAATCAGTTTTGAAATCAATTGCTGTTGTTCAGTCACTCAGTCATGTCCGACTCTGTGACCCCATTGACTGCAGCACACCAGGACTTCCTGTCCTTCACCATCTTCTGGAACTTGCTCAAACTCATGCCCACTGAGTCAGTGATGCCATCCAATCATCTCATCCTCTGTCGTCCCCTTGTCCTCCTGCCCTCAATCTTTCCCAGCATCAGGGTCTTTCCAATAAGTCTTCTCTTCGCATCAGGTGGCCAAAGTACTGGAGCTTCAGCTTCAGCATCAGTCCTTCCAATGAATATTCAGGGTTGATTTCCTTTAGAATTGATTGGTTTGGTCTCCTTTGAAATCAATGCCTAGAAATTAATGCATATGATTCCTTTACAGATTAGTTGTTAATTGCTATGTTAAATAGATTTCAAATTGATATTTTGTTTTGCAAGGATATATAATCTGGATAACTTGGAAGTTAACACAAAAATGGGAGCAATTAAAAATTATGCTTGCATAAAAAACGGATCCTAGTGTAAAGTACAGGGAACTATACTCTATATCCTATAATAGACCATAATGAAAAAGAATGTATATACAAGATGTATGTATATATAAAATGTACATATATTAAATGTACATATATATATAACTGAATCACTTTATTGTACAGCAGAAATTAACACATTCTAAATCAACTATGTGTGCATGCGTCCTCAGTTGCTTCAGACGTATCTGACTCTTTGCAACTCTATGACTGTAGCCCTCCAGGCTTCTCTGTCCATGGGATTCTCCAAGCAAGAATACTAGAGCAGTTTGCCATTTCCTTCTCCAGGGGATCTTCCTGACCTAGGGCTCAAACCTGCATTTCTTGTGGTTCCTGTATTTTAGGCGGATTCTTTTTACCACTGAGCCACAGGGGAAGCTCAAATAAACTGTACTTCAATTTTTAAAAATTATGCTTTCAAAGAGTTTAAGGTAAGAAGGATACAAAACTATATAGTATGACCTGTTTTAGGCTAAAATAAATATATAATGAAAATAAAAACAAAATTGAAGGAAAGGGGTGGAGTTTTAGCAAACCAAGAAAGTCTTAACACCCAACTGATTAACATACATCAGACAAATGGAATAGACAGGAGTGGGCCTATGGGAAGCAGATGATGAGAGAGGGAACTTAGATCCATTTACATATCAGGGGAGACCAAAAGTGGCTCTATGGTCACAGCCAAGAGAAGAGGACTTGGAGGAGCCACATCCCTGCAGGGGCAAGGAAAATAAGGGGACTAACTGGTGCCGGAGGACAGGATAGCACCCTAGCCCCTCCCCCTAAGGAAGCAGAGAAAGAGGACTATAGGAGGGTTGAAGACAGGGAGGCCTGGTCAGTGTGCCTGTAGGCTAAGTTGCTTCAGTCGTGTCCGGCTCTGTGACTCTGCAACCCCAGGGGCTGTAGCCCGCCAGGCTCCGCTGTCGGTGGGATTCTCCAGGCAAGAATACTGGAGTGGGTTGCCATGCCCTCCTCCCAGCTGGTCAGTGTAGGCTGGCCCAAATCCTAGCAGTGGAATTTTCAGATATTAAAAAAGGACTTGTTTTTCTTTCTTTTTAAAAACTAATTAATTTAATTAATTAATTTTGTTTTGGCTGTCCCACATGGCTTCCAGGGTTTGTCATGGTCTTAGTGACGGTTGGGAAAGAATTTCCAGATATGAGGCAGAAAGAGAGAACAGTTTATTAGAGTGGGAGACGCTGTTAGAACAGCGAGCCGGCTTGAGGTAGAGCTGACACCTCTTGCAGGCTAGTAGCCAATTTTTCCTTGAGAAGGAAACGGCAACCCACTGCAGTATTCTTGCCTGGAGAATCTCGTGGACAGAGGAGCCTGACAAGCTTACAGTCTATGGGGTCACAAAGAGTTGGACACTACTGAGTGACTAACACACACACACACACAGCCGATTTTTATAGCCTCAAGACAGAGAAAATTCCTATTGGAAGGGTGGCACTAGGTAATTGGTTAGGATGGTATATGTTGGGTGGTAGAGTGGGTATTTTACCTAATATGACATCAGGAGACTGGCTGGTTTAGATCAGGAGGCTCATGGAAACTGTTGCTATGGAGCTTGGTTAATTCTGGAAATTTTTGTCCTCTGACCTTGGTATAAGGCTCCAAACTTGTGACCTTGGTATAGGGCTCTACGTGGTTCTTGGCTCCCCAACCAGGGACTGAAGCCTGGCTGTGGCAGTGAACGTGCTGAGTCCTAACTACTGGACCACCAGGGAATTCCCAAAAAGGACTTGCTTTTCTTGTCCACAGGGCTCAGGGATAACAGAGTTGGCTGTTTTGCTGAGTCCTACACTCCCATTTAGACAGAAAAGCAGAAAGTTCTGATAAGAAGAAACTGAGAATCAAAAAGACAATTAACAAGTGCTGGTGAGGATGTAGAGAAATCAGGACTCTCCTACAACTGCTGGTGGGTTGGAAAATGGTGCAGCTGCTTTGGGAAGCAGGCTGGCAGTTTCTTATAAGGTTAAACACAGAGTTAATGCTAATGATAAAGAACCCACCTCCCAACGCAGGAGACTTAAGAGACATAGGTTCGATTCCTGGGTCAGGAAGATCCCCTGGAGAAAGAAATGGCAACCCACTCTAGTATTCTTGCCTGAAGAATCCCATGGACAGTGAGGCCCAGTGAGCTATAGTCCATAGGGTTTTAAAGAGTTGGATATGACTGAAGCAACTTAGCATGGCAGTTCCATTCCTAAGTACACACCCAAGAGAAATGAAAATGTGTATCCTTACAAACACTTGTGCACGAATGTTCTCGGCAACGAGAACATAGTGAAAAAGGGGAAACAACCCAGATGCCCATCACCTGATGAGTGGGAGAACAAAATTTTGGCATATCGATGCAATGAAATATTATTTGGCCAGATAAAAGGAAAGATAGATGCTACAACATGGTGAGCCTTAAAAATAGTAAGCCGAGTGAAAGAAAATAGTCACAAAAGACCACAGATGATGTGATTCCATTAACATGAGTTGTCCAGAATAGGCAAATCAGTGGAGACTGAAAGGAGATTAGTGGTTTCCTAGCACTGGTGCAGGGGGGTGGGGGTGGGGGTGGGGTAGTCGTTCCAGATGAACAATGACTGCTAACGGCATCTGAGGTTTCTTTTTGCGGGTGATAACATTTCTTTCCTTAGGTGATGGTGATGACTGCACAGCTCTGGGAATATACTGTAACCACTGAATCATCCATTTTAAGTGAGTGACTTGGAAGGTATGGGAATTTTATCTCAGGAAATACATTTTTTTTTAATAACAAAAAAAAAAAAGGAAGAAAGAAACTGAGAATTGCATGCAAGAGTCAGCAGCAGAAGTAACCTTGGGTTTAAAAAAGGAATCATTTGATTCGGGACCCAACCCAAGTAAGGAGACTTCCGCAGCCATCTCATAGATCCTCAGAGGAGGGGCTGAGCGAGAGCTGTCCTGGACTGATTTATATCTCAAGGAGAACAGTGACTAACACACTGCTCTACTGCCGTTTGGACAGAGTTCTGTACCTCTGTTCCACTCACTTTTTGCTTTGTTTTTATTTCTCTAGTAGTTTCTCGAGGTAAAATATTTGAAGCTATTAAAATGTGTTTGGTAACAAGTCTAGTAACAGTAAAGCTCGTGGTGTTTTTGTTCCTCTGTGGGTCTGGGTGGTGAGAGGGGAGGTCAGATAGGTAATGCTGGAAGAAAGGAAACACTGTTTTGCGGAGGAATAAAAAGAGTGGCCCCTGCTCAGTGCCAAGAAGTTGATGGAGGAGAAGGGGGTGCTAATTAGTTCTGGGTTTCTCACTCTTCCTACACAAACCTGTCCACCTGGGGTCTTTGTGCTGCTCCCTGCCTACCTGGGGCTCTTTGGGATTTCACTTTCTCCACTCTTCTCAACTCCCAGGAGAAATCTGTTAGTTTCTATTCCTGCAGACTTCTCTTAGGTGGTAGCCAGTTAATCTACTAATGTCTTATTAACTACAGCCACTTTCTTTGAATTGTCTTACCTCTCAGATGAAACCTTCTTAACCCTCTTTGTCAGCTCGTCCTCCCCTAACTGCTTCCTCTCCTGATATGCTGGTGTTCCACTGTGTTAAATCCTTCTGTCTCCGTTCTGCCCTCCTGGTCATCTCATCTATTTCCAGCACCGTCTTGACGCCAAACATTCAGGTTATCTGGAGTTAGGTAATATGCGAGACAGCGTAATAAAAAGCAGAGACAGTACTTTGCCAACAAAGGTCCATCTAGTCAAAGCTTTGGTTTTTCCAGTGGTCATGTATGGATGTGAGAGTTGGACCATAAAGAAAGCTGAGCACCCAAGAATTGATGCTTTTGAACTATGGTTTTGGAAAAGACTCCTGAGAGTGCATTGGATTGCAAGGAGATCCAACCAGTCAATCCTAAAGGAAATCAACTCTGATTATTCATTGGAGGGACTGATGCTGAAACTGAAACTCCAATACTTTGGCCACCTCGTTGGAAAAGACCCTGATGCTGGGAAAGATTGAAGGCAGGAGGAGAAGGTGATGACAGAGGATGAGGTGTTTGGATGGCTCAATGGACATGAGCTTGAGCAAACTCTGGGAGTTGGTGAAGGTCAGGGAAGCCTGGTGTGCTGCAGTCCCTGGGGTCACAGAGTCGGACATGACTGAGCAACTGAACAACAACAATCTGTGGTTTATACCTGCCTCACCCATTTTCAGAATAACCAAAAGGTGCTACTCCTGAGACGTGCTGCCAGAGTCATCTGTGACTCTCATAGTAACTTCTCTTAAATCTTCACATTCAGTTTGTCATCATATCTATTGATAGATTAGGAGCTGGGTCCTAAATATGTTTTCACTATGTTCCCTCCCTCCATTCTACCCTGAGTTGCCGATCGTTTTCACAACTGTCTTACCTAGATTGTTATAGTCACCCCACTTACCATCATCCCTGTCTGCTTCCTACTAGGATCACAATGGCCTCTCTAAAACTTTGTTTCCATAAAGCCACGGATGATGATGCCACATTTTGTGTTACAATGTCTTACTACTTGGTAGCCTTCATAGAGATGGTGGATTCAGACAGAAGTCATCAGGGGATGCTAAGGCAGAAGATAGGTATTTGATGAGGAATAGAAGAATGTTACAGACAGAATGCTGTTGCTGCTGCTAAGTCGCTTCAGTTGTGTCCAACTCTGTGCGTCCCCACAGACGGCCGCCCACCAGGCTCCCCCGTCCCTGGGATTCTCCAGGTAAGAACACTGGAGTGGGTTGCCATTTCCTTCTTCAATGCATGAAAGTGAAAAGTGAAAGTGAAGTCGCTCAGTCGTATCCTACTCTTCGCAACCCCATGGACTGCAGCCTGCCAGGCTCCTCCATCCATGGGATTTTCCAGGCAAGGGTACTGGAGTGGGGTGCCATCGCCTTCTCCGACAGACAGAATACCTCCCTACAAAATACCAATTAATTACAGAGTGGTGACTCTGTATCAGAGAAAACTAGCAGATGCCAACTTGACCAGGTGATCAAGGTTAATGTCACCTACAGCAACGGATCAACATGGAATGAATGTCTTTTGATGCCTGCACTGAGAAGAACGCAGTCATTTCTGTGGTGCTCCTTCCAAGAATGAATCATATAGACACATGTAGAGACTAGTCCCTAAACACCCTGTTTTGTATTCCCCCAAAGCAGACATCTTCCTATGTAAACAAGGATACAAAACCTCCAAGTCAGGAAACCAGCATTACTACAAACACTGCCGAGCTTTCACAGATATCTTTCAGATTTTATCTACCACAACGTGTCTTTTCCTTTCTGGTCCAGGGTCCTATTCAGGAATACATGTTACATTTCACTGTTATAGTTCTTTAGGCTCTTTAGTTGTTTAAACAATTCCTTGGTGTGCTTTGGGGGAAATACAAACCAGAGTGTTCAGGGACTAGTCTCTCTGGGTCTATAAAGAGAGCAAGAATACAACAGAATAAATGCAAAAAAAAAAAATTAACTGGAGAATCTTGGTGAAGAAGATATAGGAATTGTTTTTACTGTTCAGAAAAATTTTCTGTAAATTGGGCATTATTTCAAAATAAACATTTTTTTTTTAAAGGAAATTTCTTGCATTCTCTACGTGCTTTTTCTTTCCTCTGACCTACAACATGGGTGGACAGGACAATAATTGCATTTTGGTGGTGCAGATAAAGACGGCATTGGGACATCACTGGTGGGTAAGTGGATAAGAATCTACCTGCCAATGCAGGGGACACGGGTTTGATCCCTGATCCAGGAAAATTCCACATGCCGCAGGGCGGCTAAACTGGAGCACCACAACTACGGCAGTTCTCTGGAGCCCACGAGCCACAACTACCAATGCCTCCATACCCTAGAGCCTCTGCTCTGCAACAAGAGAAGCGACCACAGTGAGAAGTCCACGCACTGCAATGAGGCAGCAGCCCCTGCTCACCCCAACTAGAGAAAAGCCTGCACGGCAACAAAGGCTGCCCCACAGTCAAAGTAAATAAATCTTTTTTTTTTTTTTTTTAATGGGATCCTAGGGATGTGGAGCCACATATTGAAGGTATTTAGGATTCAGAAGGGAACCCGGAAAGCCTGGGTGTCATATGTAACTCTACAATGCTGACGAGAGAAATGAACTTTGATGTAGTTAATCCGCTGTATCTGGGAGTCTCTTGGTAACAACAGCCTTGCCTGTACCCTATTCTTATTCCCACTACTCTTCCACATAACCCAGAGTAACAGTCATAGTAAACTAGACCATTATGTTCTACCTGGTGTCCACAACCAATACTTGATGCTGTTTCTGTCCAGAGTGAGCCGTCTCCCCTTCTCACCATTTCCCTGTCACTGCCAGTCTGCCAAACCCTTTCTCTCCATCTAGCTTTGCCCTGGACTGCCCACTCTATCGCCCTGCCTCACCCCAGCTGTGAGTTCCGTAAGTATGTGTGTGCATGCTCAGCCGTATCCTAATCTTTGCTACTCCATAGACTGTAGCCCGCCAGGTTCCTCTGTCCATGGGATTCTCCAGGCAAGAATACTGGAGTGGGTTGCCATGTCCTCCTCCAGGGGATCTTCCCAACCCAGGGATCAAACCCACATCTTTCCTATCTCCTGCATTGGCGGGCAGGTTCTTTACCACTAGCACCACCTGGGAACTCCCTCTATAAGTATTAGGATTATAAGTAATCTGGAGGTGATTTAAAGTGCACAGAAGGGGGATGCATGTAGGTTATATGCAAATGCCAAGCCATTTTATGTAAGAAACTTGAGCATCCTTGAAATTTGGTGTCCTCGAGGGTCTTGAAATCAATCCCCAAGGATGTGGCGGGATGGTGGTGTAGTGGAGCCTGGACTACCACATTCTTCTAGTTCTTTGTTGCTACTTCCACACTATTACCTCCATTTTTCCCTCTTTTAAAAGAACATTCTTTTCTAGCAAAAGTATATATGTTTAATACCAACAAAATTGGAATGGGCACACTCATACACAAATACCTGTAAGTATCAACTAGTAACTACTAACAATTTGATGTTTGTCCATCCACATTTTTCTCTGTGTGTGAATGTTGCTGTTGTTTGGTCACTAAACTGTGTCTGACTCTTTTGTGACTTCTGTGGACTGTAGCCGCCAGGCTCCTCTTGCCTACATTTCCCAGGCAAGAATCCTGGAGTGGGTTGCCATTTCCATCTCCAGCATGTATGTATACATAGACTTTAAAAATTAATAGTTTTAGAAAATAGGATCATCTTATGATACTCTTTCATAGCTTGTTTTTTTTTTTTAAATCAAATGCTATCCATGTTGATTTATTTCTACAAAATTATTTTTAATGGAAATTCCATCACATGGATGAATCATAGTTCTTGTAGTCAATCAATGTTTGGGGACATTTTACAGCTATTTTTATTTTAACTAATATTTAGTTATGTTTGCAAATTTTGGGACTTAATGTTTTGAGGCTTTTGAGCTCAACTTACAAATCTTATTTATAAATATAATATAGTTTGTTTTAAAATTTAGAACAGTTTTTACTTTTTATTGGTTAATTATCTTATAAATTAAAATTATTAACTATAATTTATTATTAAATATCTCTAAATATTTAACAGTTTTATCAAATTCTCTTAGATATTTCAAACCATAAGTCACACATTTAGTGAATTTATTTCTTTTTAACACCTCAAATGCCTAATAAAATCCAATCAAACTTCCTCAGCATTTAAGGAGTATTTGCATGAAAAATAAGTCAAAACTTGTAGATTTTAACAATCAGGTTCCCTTAAATACTTAAACTGTGATTATAAATTTAATTAGTTAAATATTTCTAAGTATGTCACTTAAAGACATAAATCTATCAGATTCTCTAAAACGTATCAAATATCTCAAATCATGAACAAAACATAGAAACTATAACAATGATTACAAAACTTATGACAGTACCTATTCAAAAATATGAATACTCTAATTTGCCATCGTGTTTTTTTTACCCATCTAAAAGCTTATCTGTATACTTTCCCAGAGTTGCAAGTTTATTTATCAGACTAAGAGAAGCTCAGGCTAGCTGTCATAGGTACTTAGGATCACAGATTACTGGCTTGGTGTCAGGAGATGTGAACTTGGGGGTACCTTCCAGAATAGTTCACCCAGGCCAGTCTTTATTCGGCTGATCAGTTCTTCAAATCATGTTTTTGGTCTGGGGGTTTTAAATTAAAATCTAGTACATTATGTATTTCACTGCTACCCTTTTCTAACTGTAACTTCTTACACAACTTTTCATTTCCTAAATCCAGCTGTACCTTCATCTAGTGACTCTCTTCATTCCTTTTCTTTTCTTTTATCTTTTGGCTGTGCCTCACGTCCTGCCTCTGCATTTTAGTTCCCCAACCAGAGATCAGATCCGCGCTTCCTGAACTGGAAGAGTCCTAACCACTGGACCGTCAGGGAAGTCCCCTCTTCATTTCTTTGCACCTTTCCATCCAACTGCAATCATGGTGATGTAACCCCATCCAACCATCTACCTTCAAAGAACATTGACACCATCGCTGCCAACAACTTTGAAATTGACCGGTACTTTTTCATGGTCGTACCTCAACAGCCCTCTACCTTTGAAGTCTTACATTTCATTACGTCAGTCTAATAGCAGCTTCTAATCCTTTCCTGGTCTGCACCTTAATTCACATCTGATTAGATTTGTGTGATTTGGGGTTAGTCTGGAAAGTGAGCTTCAGCTGACTTTTAAAGGAAGGAGAGAGGGTGGCCCAGTGGTAAAGAATCCACCTGACAAGGCAGGAAATGCAAGTTTGATCCTAGAGTCAGGAAGGGTCCCCTGGAGGAAGAAATGGCTACCCACTCCGGGAAATCCCATGGACAGAGGAGCCTGGCGGGCTTCAGTCTATAGGGTCACAAAGAGTCAAACACACACACACTCTCTCTCTCTCTCTCTCTCACACACACACACACACACACACACACACACACACACACAGATTAGCCAGGAGGGAACTCCCTGGCAGTCCAGTGATTAGGACTCAGTGCTTTCACTGCTTGGGCCGGGTTCATCCCTGGTCAAGGAACTAAGATCCCAAAAGCCCTGCAGCCAAAAAATAAATAAATAAATTAGGTGTGAGATAAACCAAAAAACTGCCTGAAATTTCTTCCAGAAAACAGAATTGTTAGTCATAGTTATCAGTTTGTAACAACCAGAATATTTTCAGTTTCATGTGGTTTTGCTTATATTAATAACCTAAAGACTGACAGCATTCTCTGCACAGTGGAATTTGAACTCTGAGTCATCAGAGAGTCCCTCTGAAATGTTAAAATTCCTTGATGACACTGATGTACTTGTATTTTTGTCTCTTGTAAAAATTGGGGGATTTAAAATTCTCCACTAGGAATGAAAACCAATGTGATTAATGAATTATGAAGTCATTTTAAGAGTTAAAATGGCAAGTAACTTTTAACAACACTTAAACCAATATTACCTTTCTATCAAAAAAAAAATGACTACATTGATTATACATATTTCTGAACCATATAGATCCCACCCCTTTCCCCCTGCGCATACATTCCACCTTCTGTGGTGTCAGTGCCGTAAATCAGAAGTTTACATTTTATTAATAGATTGGACCAATAGTACACACAGGCTATTTCTGGATACTTAACAGAGAGGTGCAGTCCTCCTGGGTGGCGCAGTGGTAAAAATCCACCTGCCAGTGCAGGAAAGGCAAGAGTCACAGGTTTGATCACTGGGTTGGAGGATGCCCTAGAGTAGGAAATGGCAACTCACTCCAGTATTCTTGCTTGGAGAATTCCATGGACAGAAGAACCTGGAGCGTTACAGTCCATGGGGTTGTAAAGAGTTGGACACGACTGAGCACACATGCATATACACAGCAGAGGGGGACAGCAAGGGCGTACTAAATGGGCATCTTAGTGGTTAAGTTACTTTCCTAAAGCTAAAGCTATTTGTGTCCTTCTGGCTATAGGCGAAGGAGACTGCACAAGGATTAAGAGAACTTTAACCCGCCTAGGCTGAGTTTCTGAATCAAAAGTTAAAAGCTATTAAGTCCAGTATTGTAAAATAAAATAAAGTAAAAAATAAATAAATAAATAAATAAATAAATAAAACACTCCCATCCACTAAAAAAAAAAAAAAAAAAAAACCGCTATTAAGTCATTCAGTGCCCATTGGGAGCCAGTGGAGAACCCCGTGGAGAGCCCAGCAGGTTCCTCTGTCCATGGGATTCTCCAGGCAAGAATACTAGAGTGGGTTATCATTTCCTTCTCCAGAGGATCTTCCTAACCCAGGGATCAAACCCAGGTCTCCCACACTGCAGGGAGATGCTTTAACCTCTGAACCACCAGGGGCTTTGAAACAAAGTGGGGGCTTAAAAGGCTTAGAAGATAGAGTGAGTCTTTGCTCTCTGCCCACCCCTTCCTTTCTCCCTTCTTTTCTCTTTTCTCCATTCCTCTTTCTTCTTTTATTTTCTTCTGTTTGTTTGTTTTCTGCTTTCTGAAATTAAAAAACCAACCATCTAGAGCTGAGCTGGCCATGAAAGTTGAGGGCAGATATACACACATACACACAACACACACACATAAATGTCATCGTATCATTACTAGCTCCAAACCTTCTTCCTCAATGACAAAAAATCCCATCCACTCCCCTAGTCATTTACCTAATACTCGTGCATTTTTCATCTTTGGCATTTTGATTATGTTTAGCCAGATAGATAAATTTTCTCGGCTTTCAAGTAATTTTTTTACTTTCTGAGAAAAATGTTTGTACATTTATGGGTTAGGGGTTCAAATTAAATAAGCAGAGAGAATATTTTTCTTTAAAAATATATAAATCTAAATTCCCAGAGGTTTTTTTTTTAAATAAACATGGCCAATTTAAAAAATTATTAATAGTTTGGAATTTCTGCATTACAACTCATGATTGTTTTGCCATGTGAATTTTTGGAACCATTGTCAAATTTGGGAAAATGACAATGAAATTCTTTTCATATGTAAGCAGTAAGATTTCGGCATCATTTCACTGCATTGGTGCCAGTGTCGCGTGTTGTCTAGTTTAGAACCACCAGAGTTTGTATGGAAAAGATGTGTTACATATATTAAGAATCAGTCCAATAATAGAAGCGGAAAACGTGTTACTTCACACAAGCCATGCTTGTGTTTGTAACTGCCCTAGGTCTTGTCTGACAAATATGGGAATTTCGACAAATTCTATTTTATGCCACTTGGACTTTTAAAAATAGTGAATGGTTTGCTTATGCTTGTACCTGTTGCGTTGGTGGTGGTGGTCTAGTCGCTAAGTCGTGTCCAACTCTTGGGACCCCCATGGGCTGTAGCCCTCCAGGCTTCTCTGTCCATGGGATTTCCCAGGCAAGAATCCTGGAGTGGATAGCCATTTCCTTCTTCAAGGATCTTCCCCACCCAGGGATCAAACCCAGGTCTCCTGCATTGCAGGCGGATTCTTTATCGCTGAGCCACTTGGGAAACCCTACACATGTTGTATTACTGAACACATTCCTGACAGGAGAAGACTTCCATTCTGACCAGGTGCTGATGAGAAGCAAAGCCTCCAGGTTACAATGTCACATATTCGATGGCTGGAAGAATTTTCTACAGACTAGGCTCTAGCTTGCATGTTTTCAACCTTGACTCTCCTCTGCTCTCTAGATACTGCATGCTTTATACTGTAATACGTGCTCTGGTCCTAGATCCTGGTGTCGTGGTTCATGGTGAGTTGGCATGGATAGGTAGGAATCCTCTTAAAAGCCATTCCTATACTCTGGATGATAATCAATGACTTAATTATACATGGAAGTGACTGTGAGTGCCATAAACATATTCCACTAAACCCAAACCACACAAGTATCTGCCCAGCCCATAATCAACAGGTCTTACTGTATAGCACAGTATTCAATATCCTGTGAGAGTAACAGTGTTATTCTCTCAGTTACGTTCAACTCTTTGCTACCCCATGGACTGTAGTCTGCCAGGCTCCTGTCCATGGAAATCTCCAGGCAAGAATACTGGAGTGGGTTACCATTCCCTTCTCCAGGGGATCATCTTGACCCAGGGATCAGGTCTCCTGCATTGTGGGCGGAATCTTTACTGTCTGACCCACCAGGAAAGCTACAGGATATTGGTACTGACATAAATATCAATATCCTGTGATAAACCATAATGGAAAAGAATATGAAAAAGAATATATATATGTATTCGTATAACTGAGTCACTTTGCTGTACAACAGTGATTAAAACAAGATTCTAATTCAACTATACTTCAACAAAAATTTTAAAAATTTTGGTTGGTGCCAACGTAGTGATAGATAAATCAATCTCTCTCTCTCCAACTGAACATCTCCAACATGCTTCGACACAAGGGGAAGTCAAGTGGAAAGAGATGATAATTCTAACCAGTGATGGAAACATATTATTGTTTGGAATTCTCTGGCAGTCCAGTGGTTAAGACTCCACATTTTTACTGCCGAGGATCTGGATTCAATCCCTGGATAGGGAACCAAGATGGTGCAAACCAGGAAAGGAGGTTGGGATGGCTACAGTAAACAAAGAATTCATGGCTTTTCGTTGTTGAGTCTTAGCCAAGAAAGAAAAGTGATCTTTCTTCTTCCTGTTGGGCTCTGCTATTGTTGCAGGGTATGAAAGCTCCCCCTTCTGGTCTCCTGACTCTATTTAATTAAAGCTTCTGTTAATTAACTTTTTACAATATTTTATCTGTTTATGTCTATAGTAAAATACTCTCTTTCATACCCAAAATCAGTGCCTTCACATTTTCTTGATCAGTATAGGTAAAGGGTTTATTAATTTAATTAATCTTTCCAAAGGATTGATTCTTGACAATTGAGTCTATTTATTTTTTTCTACTTTCTTTGGGCTTAATTCGATAAGAATTTTTCCGTAACTTTTTGAAGTGGTTGTTTAAATCATTATTTTCAGCCTCTTTTCTAATATATGCTTTTAAGTTTATATTTTCCCCTTTAATTATGTGTTTAACTGTATTTTGATGTTGTCATTAATTTCTAGTTCAGTTCCACTGTCCTTAGAGACTATAATGATTTTAGTACTTTGAAATTCAGTAAGACTTGCTTTATATCTCAGCATATGGTCATTTTTATAAATGTTCTGTATACATTATATTCTGTAATTGGAAGTACAGTGCCTAACTGGTCAAATTTGCTCATAATATTTGCATTTTCCCTATTGATTTTGTCTGCTTTATCTGTCATTGAGATACATGTTTAAATTTTCCCATTTTGATTGTGGATATGTCTGTTTTCTCCCTTTAGTTCTGACAATTTTCATTGCACGTTTTGAGTATATATTGTATGCATACAAATTTGGAATTGTTAACTTTTTTTTTTTTGGCTATGCCTTCAGCTTGTAGTTATCTTAGTTCCTTGACCAGGGATTGAACCTGGGCCCTCCATAGTAAAAGTGCAGAAATCTAACCACTGGACTGCCAGGGAATTCCCTGGAATTGTTAAATCTTATTGAAGACTTTAAATTAGAAATATGAAATGTCCTTCTTTATATCTAGAAGTTTTTCTTGACTGTGTTTGTGTTATATACATTTTACCATCCTTTTACTTTCATTTTTTGGATTCCTGATTACGGCAAAATATATGCTTGATTTTTGTAAATCTTCCATGTTTTCATGAAAAGAATACATACTTTGGTGCTAGTGTGCAAAGTTCTGTGTTTGGCTAAAGACCAAGCCAGATGATTACATTATTAATATATTAATATCTTTGATTTTTTTGTCCACATATCTATTAAATTCTGAAAGAGGTTTATGAAACTGTATTATAATTGTGTGTGCGTGTGCGTGTGTGTGTGTTTCTAACCAAGTTCTTGCATTGTTAAGTGCTTTTGGACTTTGGTATTCAATATTTACTTGGTGTGTAAAAGTTTGTCATAATTATCATTACTAGTTTGTGGAGTTTACCACCTTTATCTTTACATAATATTCTTTTTCACAGTGTTTTGGCTTTAATTTTTCTATGGTTGATATTAATATTCTCATTCCTGTTTTTCATTTGTTTGTTTGCATTTAGGCAAACATCAGAAATCCTAAACAAATAGTTGTCTCCAGATCCCTGCTGTGTGCTAGGTAATGTGAGGTGAGGAGGTTAGCAGTCTGTGCAAAAGACAAAGTTTCTTGCTTTCAGGAGTTTCATTTTAATTTTACTAATGGCATATCTCATTAAGAGTCTGGCTTGCATACATATACTTTTTCAGCAAGTCTCTTAATTTGAAGATTTTCATCAAAGAGTATAAACAAACAAAAAATCTACACTGAAACAAATATCTAATCTCTGAAACAGTAAAATCAATTATTAATACAGAACTATCAGCTCTAAAATGACAATAATGGACTTATTATAAATTGTAGAAATATTAAAGTGGTTTTCTAGAATAAGGGTCCTTACTTAACCAACAGAGATGGTGCAGTGGGCTTAGCTAAGTCAAAGGAACTTTGGCAAGGCTGGTAGGAGCTGTATGAGATGTTAACAAAGGTACACTTGATTATTGGGGTTATTTCCAAGGTACAATTAATGTTAAAGTTGTATTTGATTTTAATGTATTGCACAGGAATACAATAAGAATTAATGTCTTTAAGTCCCTTGAAAACTTGTAAAAGTGGCAAATTGCTTTTACTACCACAAAGACTCAAAAATCTATATGACAGAAACAAGTATATAAGTATAATGACAGTAGAGAAATGGAATATTTCCTGCCATATCAATAAACAAAGATGTCACAGCCATCAGTGATTCCAGCTCTCCCAGTGTGAATTTTTGAACCTGGAGTCAGCCCAGAAAGGAGAACAATACCTGCTATCTGGCAGCCATTAGGCTGTAGCCACTCCCTATGGTGAGCACTGAGGAGCTGGAGGAGGAGGATGTGAAAAACACAGGATACCAGCCCCAGATAGCTGAGATGCATATGAAAGGAGTGATTTCAGACAGCCCAGCCTCTTGCATCTTCCCACACATACAAAAATGCTTAATTCCTTAACTTGAGATATATGTTTGTTGTTGTTGTGCAGTGGCTCAGTCTTGTCCAACTCTTTGAGACCCAATGGACTGCAGCACACCAGGCTTCCCTGTCCTTCATACCTGAGATATTGGGTTTTCCTTAATTAACAATACTCTTTGGGCTTCCCAGGTGGCATCAGTGGCAAAGAACCTGCCTGCCAATGCAGAAGACATAAGAGATACAAGTTCCATCCTCTGGAAGGTCCCCTGGAAAAGGAAATGGCAACCTGCTTCAGTATTCTTGCCTGGAAAATCCCATAGACAGAGCAGCCTGGTAAGCTAAAAACCAGTGGGTCATGAAGAGTTAGACACAACTGAAGTAACTTTACATGTTTGTTGTTCAAACTTAACATGTCCTTTGTTGCAAACATTTGTATAACCCAACTCCTACCCCCACCTCCTTGGAGCAATTCTCTCAGGGTCACTTGAAATGCTGCCTCCAGGGCTTGGAGTCCTAAAAATTCCCACTGAATAAAACATAACTCTCAACTTTTAGGTTGTGACTATTTTTTAAAGTTGATACAGCAATGAAAGACTCTCTCTTCTAGTTGAGGATCACGAACATGCTAAAAAAATCTTACAGCATAGCAGTTACTGATAATTGCCACAAAGGGGAAGGCTTTCATTTTTAGTGCACCAAAAATTTGTTAAGACAAGATTAGTACTAGGAAGTTGCTAATAACCTTGTATAGAATTATGGAGCAAAAGTTAGAGCATAAGATGATATACAATTTACAGATAGATATAAACTCCATACATTTCATTCTGGGATTCAAAAATAGTTCTAATTTACCCACATCTAAAGATGCTTGCTCCTGGGAAGAAAAGTTATGACCAACCTAGACAGCATATTAAAAAGCAGAGACATTACTTTACCAACAAAGGTCCATCTAGTCAAAGCTTAGTTTTTCCAGCAGTTATGTATGGATGTGAGAGTTGAACTATAAAGAAAGCTGAGCACTGAAGAATTGATGCTTTTGAACTGTGGTGTTGGAGAAGACTCTTAAGAGTCCCTTGGACTGCAAGAAGATCCAACCAGTCCATCCTAAAGGAAATCCATCCCAAATATTCATTGGAAGGACTGATGCTGAAGCTGAAACTCCAAAACTTTGGCCACCTGATACAAAGAAGTGACTCATTTGAAAGGACCCTGATGCTGGGAAAGATTGAAGGCAGGAGGAGAAGAGGACAACACAGGATGAGATGGTTGGATGGCATCATTGACTCAATGGACATGAGTTTGAGTAAACTCTGGTACTGGCATTGGACAGGGAGCCTGGCATGCTGCAGTCCATGGGGTCTCAAAGAGTCGGACACAACTGAGCGACTGAACTGAACTGAAATGAACCCTCATGTAGTTCCCAGTCCAGAATGTATTGAGGGAGAATATTTAAACTTGGGCTGATGTCACTAATACAATCCCTAACTACTCACAAAGTATGACATTTCACCCCCACCCGTGCGTTATTGGTACTTAAGGGAGAGAAGCGGGCAACAGAGGATGAGATGGTTGGATGGCATCACCAACTCAATGGACATGAGTTTGAGCAATCTCTGGGAGATAGTGAAGCCTGGCATGCTGCAGTTCATGGGTCGTGCAGTTCAGACACGACTTAGCAACTGAGCAACAACAACAACAAATTAACACAAGCTTCTAGCAGTCTGCTGCTGGGGGAATGTCCCTGGAGGCCATCTGCACAAAATGTAATTCTCACAGTATATCCCAGAGCAAACATAATTGATGGATTGTATATCATTTTGAATGTAGTCTTTATTAGTGTTGACCAAAAACTTATTATTAGTAATCGATGCTCAAGAATGAACCCTTCCTAAAGAAGGGCTCTTTAGCCTTACTATCGGAGAAGGCAATGGCACCCCACTCCAGTACTCTTGCCTGGAAAGTCCCATGGACGGAGGAGCCTGGTAGGCTGCAGTCCATGGGGTCGCTAAGAGTCGGGCACGACTGAGCGACTTCACTTTCACTTTTCACTTTCATGCATTGGAGAAGGAAATGGCAACCCATTTCAGTGTTCTTGCCTGGAGAATCCCAGGGACAGAGGAGCCTAGTGGGCTTCTGGTCTATGGGGTCGCACAGAGTTGGACACGACTGAAGCGACTTAGCAGTGGCAGCAGCAGTAGCCTTACTATGGAGAAGGCAATGGCATCACACTCTAGTACTCTTGCCTGGAAAATCCCATGGATGGAGGAGCCTGGTGGGCTGCAGTCCATGGGGTCTCTAAGAGTCGGACACGACTGAAGTGACAACAGCAGCAGCAGCCTTACTATGTGAGTAGGTAGTTGTCTACAAAATGTAATTTTAGGGGATATGAAATGTGTGAAAAATAACACTCAGAAAATTTTTAAAAAGCAATCATGAATATATAATCAAATCCTTTCCTTTTAGAACACTTATAGTTATATGGGAAGATTATATATTCTAATAATGCTCCCATTATTTTTTATGAAATTATTCTCAGCATCAGCTCTTGATCCACACTAGAATATTGGCTTTGTTTCTATTGACATCATTATCTTTAATCACAAATGACATGGCTTGGCTCAGTAATTTTTATTTCCCACAACTGGCTCTGATAACTTTGAGTCATTTCCAAAAATCAAATCTTCCCTTAAGATCGAAGATTTGCTACTATGAAGATATTTTTAGAAATGTGATTAGAGTACTTAAGCAAATCTCAAAAACACATTATAATTTAGAGTTTAGTCTAGTTTTTGCCAAGGTGACTACTTGGAAAGAAATATTCATTTAGAGTATCAGTTGAAAGAGAGAAAAAAATCTCGTTATTACATACTTCCATTTCTTCTATCCAAAGATAGGAATATTGCTGCATTTGTGTACATTAGTGCCAGAGAACACAAAATTTTGCAAGTTACTCTCTTTCCCTATTAGTGTGCAATTATGGGTTTCAAAATCCTAGACTTGCGTGAGGGATACCAGAAAGAATCTAAGGGAATGAAATATGGATTTGATGCATTTCAATGAAGGATGAGGAAAAAATATATTTAATCCTGATGTGAGATGAAGATAACAGTAAGAATATACAGAATGGGAGGACATAAGCTCTGATGAGATGGCTGCAGTTCAGGAGAAAGACCATAGAACTAGGGAGCCTCAAGAGTCTCAGCTGATTTATTTTGGGGCAAATGACAGAATTTTACAGATCTTTTCAAAGTCTCAGAATCCCAGTACTAATACAATATCTTCATTTTAACTGTTTCACAGGATTGTTGGGAGAAGTGATGAACAAGCCTGATGCTTTTGCAGGCTGTGAAACACTACAGAATCTGAGGCATCATTACAGTAATTGCCAACATCATCATCAAATAAGAGATGCATGAGAGCGCTAGAACAAGTAATATTGAAGGGAATAAAAATTGTCAGAAGTAGGATCTATTTTACACAGAAAGGTGGTTAAAATTACTTTGCAAATAAAAATTTTTACTTACTGGCAGAGAGATTATTTTTGCTATGAAGTTCTCATTATATCATTCAGTCCTTAAGACAGCTCCATAAAGCAGGGACTAGTTCCATTTTAAAAATTAAGAAACTGAAGCTGAGTGACGTTAAGGGATTTCTTAAAAGCCGCACAGGTATAGGTAGTAAACACCAGGTTTCAAACCAGTTATTTTAATTCCAAATCTGGTGTATCTTTTTGTTTCATTAACATTACATTTTGTGCTCACAAAAGCGAGCTTAAAGCTCAGAGGTTATCCTATGCGTTGTCTTGAATTGTAATAAGTGAATTATTTGAAATGTATTTCACAAATACTTCTGCAACGCCTACCATGCAGGCTTCACTGAATGGCAGAGGTGGAAGAAACACTGGTGACTGGAGCCCAAGAAAGAGGAGTGCTGAGAAAATGTTAACACTGCTCAATATTCTAGAGGAAATATAAAACAGCTGAAGAAAAGTACTAATAAATCTGCTAACTAATACCAGTGGTGGCTCTGGGGAAAAAAAAATTAATACAGCAAAGACAAACATCAGATTAATCTTGATTAAAAGATGAATAGGAGATGAAGATAATCGTTATGTATGGATGATTCAAATAAATTGCCTGTGAAGAGAAGTTAGGGCAAAAAAAGGAATGGTCATGTATGGATGTGAGAGTTGGACTGTGAAGAAAGCTAAGCGCCGAAGAATTGATGCTTTTGAACTGTGGTGTTGGAGAAGACTCTTGTGAGTCCCTTGGACTGCAAGGAGATCCAACCAGTCCATCCTAAGGAGATCAGTACTGGGTGTTCATTGGAAGGACTGATGCTGAAGCTGAAACTCCAATACTTTGGCCACCTCATGCAAAGAGCTGACTCATTGGAAAAGACTCTGATGCTGGGAGGGATTAGGGGCAGGAGGAGAAGGGGACGACAGAAGATAAGATGGCTGGATGGCATCACCAACTCGATGGACTTGAGTTTGAGTAGATTCTGGGAGCTGGTGATGGACAGGGAGGCCTGGTGTGCTGCGATTCATGGGGTCGTGAAGAGTCAGACACAACTGAGTGACTGAACTGAACTGAATGAGAATTTAAAAAATAAATTCTTAATTACATAAGCAGGCATATATTCTTCTTGTAAACTGAAGTGATACAAATAAAGCTAAAGGCCTCTTTCATCACTCCTCCCAATCCCTTCTTGTTAGCAATTCAATGTTTATCCTTCCAGCCCTTTCTGTATAGATTTATATATAGCCTTATAAGGAATATGTTTTAATGATCTTACATAAAAGGTGCTGTATTCCACATATGTATATGTATTATGCCTTTTTCATTCAATGATAGGTCTTAGACAACAATGGTACACACGATCCATTTATGAATATTTAGGTTACTTCCAATTCTACTGTTATCAACAATGCCTCAAGGGAGCATCGTAGGTATATCTCCTTGAACAAAACAGTACTTTTCTAGGGGAGATACCGCGAGTGGCACTGTTGAGCCATAGGGTATGACTATTTAAAAATTTCATAGATACTGCCAAATTGTCCCCCTACATAGCCGTGTCAGTTAGTCCTCTTAGCAGGAGTGACTGTTTACGGGGCTTTTAAAAAAAAGGAGAAAAATATTACTTTTTTCTGATCACAAGATGTTCACAATGGGAAGGAATAAATGACTTAAAAATTATTTCAGTTTACATATTTGCATACTAAGAAGAAGGTCAGAAAAAAGAAGACACTGATGGAGAATGACTATATACTGGAGGAAATGCTAGGAGAGGTTCAGAGCATGAGTGAAAGGTCCTGGATGGAAGTTGGGCCCCTGTTCTGTTAAGATGAGGCAGAGTCTCCTTTTCATGGCTGAACAGAATAGAAAGCAAGCTAGCAGGGCTGGGAAAGGGGGAACTGAACAATGTGGACAAATGTTAAAATATAGGAAAAATGAGAAAGCAGATGACAAGGATAATGTTTCTCAAAGGAAAAGTAGTAAAAATTTTGGTAAATTCTGCATATTAATAATATAGCAACATATTAAAGGCTCTGAAAAAGACTTAGAAGTTGTTTAACTCAGTTTCCCAAATTTTGTCAATAACAGAACCTTTTGCTTTGTATCAGTTAACATACTGTTAAACCAATCTTCTGTGAAATATGCTTTGAAAGTGTTAGTTGCTCAGTGGAAACCAACTCTTTTCGGCCCCATGAACTGTAGCTCGTCAGGCTCCTCTGTTCCTGGGATTCTCCAGGCAAGTATACTGGAGTGGGCAGCCACTCCCTTCTCCAGAGGATCTTCCTGACCCTGGGATCGAATCTGGGTCTCCTGCCTCGCAGGCAGATTCTTTACCATCTGAGCCACCAAGGGGAGTCCTGAGAAATACCAGACTAGTGAAAAATTTGAAGGAACTGCCAACAAGTGTCCAGGATATTTTCACAAAATTAATTTATTTGAAAACAAAATGAAATAAGAAATACAGAGAACAGTTTAACAAAGCCCATATACTCACTCCTTAGAATTAAAAGATTAAGATTAAATTACAATAAAGTTTTAACACTTATTTTTCTATTATAGAAATAATGTTTCATGACACAGATTTGGGAAGTGGAGGAAAAATAGGAAGAACCTTCTCTGTTGTCTTATCAGTAAAACCACCATTAGTATTTTAGGTAGTTACTTTAATCTTTATTTCTATTAGACTTTTTATTGTTTACATCATTACAATAAAACAACAAATGCAGTTTTGCATCATGTTAAATACTTACACTATCATAAGCACTGTTGCACAGTTCATTGTTTTTTTAATGGCTGCATAATATTCTTTGTGAATAGTCCACTGTTTAACATTCCACTTGGTTCTAGAATTTAGACTGTTTGCATCTTTTCTTTTTTGGCTTTCATACGCTATGTTTCAATGAGCACACTGTAGCATGAAACTTGTTATTTAGAGTTACCTTCTTAGGATTTATTTGCAAAGTAGAATAAGAATGATGTACATTTTAAAGGCTTCTAAAAAAACACTGCTAACTTGCTTTGAGGATGCAGGATTGGGGAGAAGTGCGTGATGCTGTATTATCAATGCTTTATTAAAGAGTGTTTGCTCGGTTTTCCTCAATTTATTTGAGGTTTCATCTTGTTAGCACTGTTGAGCTTTTTTCAGCTGATGGAGATTTACAAATTCTAATCAGTCATTGATCGCATTGTGTATTGGCGAGAATACCCAGAAGAACTATACAAAAAAGATCCTCACAACCCAGATAATCACAATGGTATGATCACTCATCTAGAGTTAGACATGCTGGAATGCAAAGTCAAGTGGGCCTTAGGAAGCATCACTATGAACAAAGCTAGTGGAGGTGATGGAATTCCAGTTGAGCTATTTCAAATCCTAAAAGATGATGCTGTGAAAGTGCTGCACTCAATATGCTAGAAAATTTGGAAAACTCAGCAGTGGCCACAGGACTGGAAAAGGTCCGTTTTCATTCCAATCCCAAAGAAAGGCAATGCCAAAGAATGCTCAAACTACTGCACAATTGCACTCATCTCACATGCTAGTAAAGTAATGCTCAAAATTCTCCAAGCCAGGCTTCAACAGTACATGAACCATGAACTCCCAGATACTCAAACTGGTTTTAGAAAAGGCATAGGAACCAGAAGTCAAATCGCCAACGTCTGCTGGATCATTGAAAACACAAGAGAGTTCCAGAAAACATCTATTTCTGCTTTATTGACTATGCCAAAGCCGTTGACTGTGTGGATCATTACAAACTGTGGAAAATTCTTAAAGAGATGGGAATACCAGACCACCTGACCTGCCTCCTGAGAAATCCGTAGGCAGGTCAGGAAGCAACAGTTAGAACTGGACATGGAACAACAGACTGTTTCCAAATCGGGAAATGAGTACGTCAAGGCTGTATATTTTCACCCTGCTTATTTAACTTATATGCAGAGTACATCATGAGAAACGCTGGGCTGGAGGAAGAACAAGCTGGAATCAAGATTGCCGGGAGAAATATCAATAACCTCAGATATGCAGATGACACCACCCTTGTGGCAGAAAGCAAAGAACTAAAGAACCTCTTGAAGAAAGTTAAAGAGGAGAATAAAAAAGTTGGCTTAAAGCTCAACATTCAGAAAACTAAGATCATGGCATCTGGTCCCATCACTTCATGGGAAATAGATGGGGAAACAGTGGAAACAGTGACAGACTTTATATTTTCTTGGGCTCCAAAATCACTGCAGATGGTGACTGCAGCCATGAAATTAAAAGATGCTTACTCCTTGGAAGAAGTTATGAGCAACCTAGACAGCATATTAAAAAGCAGAGACATTACTTTGCCAACAAAGGTCCATCTAGTCAAGGCTATGGTTTTTCCAGTAGTCATGTATGGATGTGAGAGTTGGACTATAAAGAAAGGTGAGAGTCAAAGAATTGATGCTTTTGTACTGTGGTGTTGGAGAAGACTCTTGAGAGTCTCTTGGACTGCAAGAAGATCCAACAGTCCATCCTAAAGGAAATCAGTCCTGAATATTCATTGGAATGACTGATGTTGATGCTGAAACTCCAAACCTTTGGCCACCTGATGCGAAGAGCTGACTCATTTGAAAAGCCCCTGATGCTGGGAAAGATTGAAGGCAGGAGAACGGGAAGACAGAGGATGTGATGGTTGGATGGTATCACCGACTCAATGGACATGAGTTTGAGTAAACTCCGGGAGTTGGTGATGGACAGGGAGGCCTGGTGTGCTGCAGTCCACGGCGCTGCAAAGAGTCGCACATGACTGAACGGATCTAATTTCCACTGGTCTCCCAACACATTGCAGATCTGCTAAATTTGCCATGTATTTCTTCATCTAGGTGGTTGATAACGTTTTTTTCATAAAAATAGGTTAAAAACAGACTCCAAAGGAGGTCAGTAAAGACCATGTTGATATGTGATCAACTTATCAATACTTTCTGGATATTGTTCAATGAGCTCCAGAGCCAGCTTTTTCAACATTTTGACTGACTAATCAAAGAGCACTGAAGTCTCCCAACCATAGCATTGCAGCCTACTTTCCTCCATCTTGTTCACAGGGATTTAATATAGGAAACTGCCAAACATGGTATTGAGGGGTGACTTGCTCTACCTTTGCCATTTCTCTTATGGCCCCAGTAACTCTTGAGGACGAAGGATGTATCCTATACACCTCTGTGTATCAGCGCCTAGCACAGAACCTGCGTGGTACATTGTATACAGTAGATTCTCAACAAAGGCTTATCTGAAAGATATGCTTGATATGGTATGAATTTAATGAATCTTTGTTTTCTCTCCATTGATACTTCTCTTAGCCATCCACAGATACAAACAATCATTTAGAAATGGTCAAATATGTAGTGGAAAGAGCACACCTTTTGTAATTAGAAGGCATGAACACAAGTCCTGGCTTTGCAATTTACTAGCTGTTTGTGGCTGTTGTTCAGCTGCTAAGTTGTGTCCAACTCTTTGTGACCCCATAGACTGTAGCCTGCTAGGCTCCTCTGTCCAAAGGATTCTCCAGGCAAAAATACTGGCGTGGGTTGCCACTTTCTTCTCTAGGGGATCTTCCAAGCCAGGGATTGAACCCCTATCTCCTGTATTGGCAGACGGGTTCTCTCCCACTGAGCCACCAGGGAAGCACCTTACAAGCTGGTAACATCATGTAACTCTAGACCTTCAGTTTGTTCATCAATATAATGGTGGTAACTCATCTTCTTTGGGCTTCCCTGGTGGCTCAGATGGTAGTGTCTGCCCGCAATGCGGGAGACCCGGGTTCAATTCCTGGGTAGGGAAGATCCCCTGGAGAAGGAAATGGCAACCCACTCCAGTATTCCTGCCTGGAAAATCCCATGGACAGAGAAGCCTGGTGGGCTACAGTCCATGGGGTCACAAAGAGTCGGACACGACAGAGCGACTTCACTTTCATCTTCTTTACTTTCATCATATAGTTCTTATGAGTCAATTTTTTTTCTAAAGGGAAATTTGATTATGCCATTACTTGACTTTTTAAAACCCTGTAAGACTCTGATGCTGGGAGGGATTGGGGGCAGGAGAAGAAGGGGACGACAGGGGATGAGATGGCTGGATGGCATCACTGACACGATGGACGTGAGTTTTGAGTTAACTCCCGGAGTTGGTGATGGACAGGGAGGCCTGGCGTGCTGCAATTCATGGGGTCGCAAAGAGTCGGATATCACTGACCGACTGAACTGAACTGAATAACTTTCTATTGTCCTCAAGAAAAATGTCTAGTCCTTCCCTGTGCCTTCGAAGGATTCTATGATCCCGCCCCAACTCAATTCTCCACTATCACCATTCTAACAACCTAAGCTCTTTTTCACCTCAGGGCCTTTAACTCAAGCTGTTCCCTTTGCCTGCAAAGCTCCTTCCTGCACTCTTACACATGGGCTACTAGTAGCAGTAATACTACTGTACCAAGAGAAATAGCTACAATCTACTCAATCCTTACTAAGCACTGGATACTTTATATACACTATTAGTTTATCCATTATCAAGTGACCAACTAACCATTCTTAGCTGGTTTATAGATAAGGCACAGAGAAGTGAAGCAACTTACCTCAAGTAACACAGCTGTTAAGTGTAGGCAGTGGATTACAAACTCAGATATGTCCCAATTCAAAGCATATGTTCTCCTTTCCTGCTAATAAGGTATCAGCTTTTCTCCAGAAAGCCCACACTCTAATAGCTAATGTGATAAGGTTAGTACTTAACACACAGGTTTGTAATCGCCTGTGTACCATGTGTCTCTCCAACCAGGGGATAAACAAACCATCTCAAACTCAGAAAAGAATGCCTCTTGTTTACTTTTGCTTCCCCAGCTCTGAGCTCAGTTCCTGGTACACGTAACAGGCATTAATAAGCATTTGTTGAACAGACATACATGTGAAAATGTTTTTAAACATGTATTAAAACATGTTCTAATACAATGTTATTTCTAGTTTAGCTAAGGCATATCACCAGGTTTACCCGTTTGTGGGTTATGGAATCCACGCCCCAACCCCTGCTCCTTCTGCACTGTGGTACACCGGCTTCTCTTCCTTCTTCTGTTTGCCACAAATACCGCCAACAAACGCCTCCCCGCCCTTCCAACTGTCTTTTGAGAAAATCGACTGCAGAGGAGAAAAACTACTACTTTCCCTTCATAGCAACTCTTTAAAAACTCTTGCAAACTTTTTTTTTTTTTTAAATACAGCGGAGCATAACATTAGCAATGGGTGCGCGAAAAACCCTATCCTTTGAAAATGAATTTCGAATCAAGACTAGACTGGAGAAAAGAACCCCGGGCGTAGGTAGAACTAAAACGTTCAGGGGATGCCTCTGCTGCGCTGTCCCCAGGTGGCATCTTATTTTTTTTCATAATATTTTACTGTAGGCTTTCAGTAATATAAATAGAGAAAACAGGTGCTGTACTCAGCTGGGGGTTTGCCTAAGTCAACCTCCTTTGCTTCCAGGTTTTTTTTTTTTTTTTTGATAAAAGGCCCAGGAGTTTTAGGCAATCATTTCTGCAGCTCTCCTCACCCTCAGCTGGAAGGGGGAAAAAAAAAAAAGAGGAGGGTGGGGGAAAAGTGAAGGCGCGGAAGTGCGACGAACGGACGGAGCTCCTCTCCCAGCAGAACCAGGGTTTGGGCTCCGGCCTCAGGTGCGCCCCTCCCCCAAGAAATGACCATCACATTCCGTAAATTTCGTCGTTTCAATTAAGAAATGACGCTCTAGCTTTACAAGTAAGAGGACAAACGAAAGCGCGAAGGCCTGTCGCCTCGTGAGAACTCTCCCCCAGCCCGCTCCGACGCCGACCGCCCACCGCCCGCCCGTCCAACCGACGCCGGGCCAGGCTTCCCCCTCCCGCGTTGGCGCTCCCGCTACCCACAAGCCCCCGCGGGCCGGCGCGCAGGCGCAGCGGCGACGGCCGTCTCAGGAAGAGGAAAAGGGAATAAACAACTCCGAGGAACCAGAGCGCGAGAGAGCGAGTGGAGGCAGAATTTAAAAATAAACCGGCCCCTCCGTCCTCCCAGCCCGTTCGCTGCCGCCGCCGCTCCCCTCCCCACCCCCTACTCCCCGAGCCCGCGCCCTCGAAGTCCCTGTCAGAGGGCCTGCGCGCCCACCCCGTCGTCCCGCGCGCGGCCCCTTTAAGAAAAGAGAAGGCGAGAGTGAGTGAGAGAGACTCCCGGCTCTCCCCCTCCCCGCCCCTCCCTCCTGCCCCCTCCTCCCTCCCCTCTCCCCTCCCCTCCCCCCCTCCCCGGGCGGCTCCTGCTCCCGCAGCGGGACAGACCCGCCCGCCCGGGCTTTTCTCCGGCCCCCCGGCAGCGCCGTCCCTCCCTCCCCAGTCTATGGTGGCGGCGGCGGAAGACGAGGCTGCGGCGTTGCCATGAACAGTGGCGGCGGCCTCCCGCCCCCCTCGGCCGCCGCCTCCTCCGCGTCCTCCTCGCTGGCGGCGGCCGCGGCGGTAGTGGCGGTGGCCCCGCCGGGGGTCGGGGGCGTCCCCGGCGGGGCGGCGGCGGCGGCAGCGGCGGGGGTGAAGCTGAAGTACTGCCGCTACTACGCCAAGGATAAGACGTGCTTCTACGGGGAGGAGTGTCAGTTCCTGCATGAGGACCCAGCCGCCGGGGCCGCGCCGGGCCTCGGCCTCCATAGCAACAGCGTCCCCCTGGCTCTGGCGGGCGCGCCCGGGGCCGGCTTCCCGCCCGGAGCGGTCCCGGCCGGAGGAGCCGGGCCGCCCGCGGGGCCCAAGAAGCCGGACCTGGGGGGCCCCGGGCCCGGAGCCGGCGGAGGCGGAGGTGGCAACAGTGGGGTCCTCGACGGGCCGCGGCTGGCAAGTGAGTGTGGCCCGGGGGCGGGGGGCTTCGGGGCAGCGGGGGCAGGGGGCGCCGGAGCCTGGCCCGCGGGGTCCCCCCTCTCCCCTCAGCTTTCGTCTCCCTCAGCGCTCCGAGAGGCCTACGCCCGGGGCCTGGGGCCTCCTTCCGTCTTCCTGCCTCCCCTCCCCACAGCTCTTGGCCCGCTCGGGCGGCGAGGGCCGGCCGGCTCCCCGGGAACGCTGGGCGGTGGACTTTTGGGGGGGCGGGGGTGTGGGTGGGGGCGGGAAGGACGGGGGATGGGCCGCGGCGTGCGGGAGATGGGGGTGTCGCTTCCGGGGGGTGTGGAAAGGGGCCGGGTTTGCCGGCACCTGTGAGTGTGTGCGCGCGCGCCCCGGGCCGAGCGGAGGGGTCCCCTGGTGGGTGTGTGCCGGCCGGGGCGGCCTCCGCGGCTTCCAGGAGTGGGTTGGAAGAGCGGAAAAAGTTTTTTTTTCTTTTTTTCTTTTTTTTTTTTCTGTGTGTGTGTGTGCAAGGCTTCTGGGAGAGAGGTTTTCCAGGCAGGAAATGCTTTCTAAGGAATCGGGAGCGAACAGACAAGCAGCCGTCTCTCGCGTACTTGGTCTGAGTCGGGATTTCACCCAAACTTGCATTTCCGCAGTTTTCTTGAAAGCTGGCGGGAGTCTGCAGGGTGTCCGGAGGTGTATTGCTTGTCTTCTACTACTTTGTATCCAGAGAACCCTCAGCTCGGAGCCTCGGAAACGTGCCACGCCATGAACCGCGCACATTTGTGTGCGACTGAGCCCTCGAATTCGGCTCTCATAGGGCAGCGGGCCTTTTTTCACTTGTCTTCTGTTACCTTGTAACTTGTTCGTCGTTAGTGAGTGGAGTTTCCAGTTCTAATAGCCTAAAAGTGTAATCTGGTTTACAAAAGGTTGCCCTTGAAAAGTAGAGGTGTGTCGAGTTTTTCCTTGTTTCTGAGTGTATTGAGCATTTCTAAACCAAGTGGGAAAATCCTACTTCCTTGGGAATTTTAAAAAGTTACAAGATTTCAAACTCGTTCGATAGGCTGCTTAACTTGGATGTCAGAACTTTTTTTTTAAACTGTAAATGGTCTTAAGTATTTGGCTTGATGCTTTAGCAGTTATTTGCTCTGTGAGGGTTATTAAGTGCCTTCTTAGAGATGGGTGTATGTGTTAGTGTGTGTTTTAAAGATTGTTTCTTTTGCTCTGACGGGTCTGACTTCAGCGCAGATGTATTTGGTGAGGGTGATAATGCTAAGAATAATTTGTAACTTAAAATGTTTTGTCAGAATGGTTACTTTATTGGTGGGATTTTATCACGTTGGAGCAGCAACTTTGCATTTTCTAGGTAAGTTTGCTGGATGTATTGAGTTGTGGCTCAGATTAATTCCTTATGTTTGATTAGTAAGCAGAGAAACGGAACAGTGGTTTTGTTACCTACAGAAAGAGGCATGTTAAAAAAAACGGAGGTATTCAATTTAATATGTGGTATTTCTAGGATTTTCTAATACACAGATGTGGTAGATTTGGGACATGAAAGTTAGGACAGGCTGTAAACAGGTGAGGTTGGAGATGGAGGAGAAATACTAGCAATGACTCAAAGGTGGGGACCATTTCATATCTCAGGAGCCAAACGTCTTTGGGAGATAGGTTCTTGAGAGGCCAGGCAGTTAGTGCTATGAAGGCATTTTGAAGTCAACGTTTAGTCATTTAACAGTTACTTGATTAAGTAGCTGCATTATGTAGTTGGATTCTGTGGGACTTGCTTTAACTCAACTGGGTGAAGCCCAAGGCTCCTTTTGTCTGCTGTAGGCTTCTTCGGGTGGTCTAGATTGTGACTCCTTTGGGTGAGATAAAATTGTCTCCTATCAGTGAGTGGCCAGTTAAGTTAGGTTGTTCAGGAATCAGGGAACAGGATTGTGTTGGTGATTTAATGCTTGCGTTGAATTTTTTACACTTTATTATTTAATTTTTGATCTAGTTTCTACATTTGGCTGTATTGTACTCTATTTTATGAGATACTTGATTTGGTAAATGTATGAGGCAATTAAAAGAGAGGACACGTTCTGAGAGGTGTTGTTATTAGGAGAAATTTAAATTTTGTTAGTTGTTGACTTGATCAGGTAGAGTCACTGACACAGTTTTATATTGCTTTTACTTTGTTTCCTTTGCTATTTTTTAGGTAGGTGTAAGAGTGTGGACTATTTCTTGAGCTGGGATGTCAGACATATCTGCTCTGATAAGCCAGGTCCACCTGTAGAAATACTTTGGGCTCCTTGGGTATCTTGGAGCTGTGTGTGTGTGTTTTAAAGTTTTTGAAGTGTACACACATACGGAACAATATATAGACCATAAAATTTGGAATTTTCACAAGGTGAAAACAGCTCATAACAGTACTCAGATCAGGAAATAGAACTCAATCAGGACCTGCAATTCTGCTCTTCCTACCCTTTTTTTGCCAGTCACTCCTTTGCCAGAGCTAACCACTGACTTCGTGAACTACATTGTCGATTCATTTTTCACTGTTTCATTTTTTTTTTTTTTTGAGCTCTATAAGAACATCGTGGGCCTCTTTTCTTTAAGCATATTTGTAAGATCAGTTATGTGGGAGCAACCTCTTAGTCTCATTCTTGCCTGGTGTTACACATTGAATGTGCCTCATTTTATAGTCTCATTTTGCTGTTAGTGGGTGATGGTACGTTTCCAGCTTTTATTAGGAAGAGCACTGTTTTGAACATTCTTGAATATGTTTATTGGTTCAAGTCTATGAATTTATGTTAGGAGTGGAATTTCAGACTTAAAATAGGACATGCGTATGTTCAGCTCTAAGTAGATGACTTCAGATAGTTTTTTGAAGAGATTGTATCACATTTACATTACGTCTAGCAGGCTATGAGAGTTCAAGTTGTTTCAAGTTGTTTCAAGTTGCTTCACGTTCTCCCCAGCACTTGATATTAGCCATCTTATAATTTTAGCCATTTTGGTGCCTAAAATTTATGATATAATTTGATGTTTTTAATTTGCATGTGTTGGATTGTAACTGAATTAGTTGACAACATTTAAATAATCAGGTTTAACAGTAAACTACACATTTCTGACTTTCTTTGAAGGGCAACCCTTTTCTATATTAGAATTAGGTGTGTTGGCTGGGCAAGACTCCATTTTTGCCTTATTACTGACTAGGTTAACTTATATGCCTGGCTCCTCTTGGCCTTGGAGTTTTTGACTCTTGCTTTAAGTACTTGAATTGTTTTGGTAGTGTTTCAGATTGTGTGAAAACTTGAGAGGTAAATGCAAGAGGAAATCTTATCCTTGCTTTGCACGCTTTGGAAACTGAAGCAGAAAGGCTTTTTTTAGCATGCTTGGTTGCAGTGGTGTTTCAGTCTTGTAAAGGAACTGTACTTTCATCTGTTGCCTACTTTTTATCTGTACGAAGTATTACACTTCCAGCTCTTTGGTTGACCTGGCAGTATGTTAGTGAATATATTCTGGCATTCAGGATTGTTGGGAAAATAACAGTTTATTTATTACTCTTTTTTAAAGTGTTAGACATTTCGTATTTCTTTTGGAATTCGAATCTTCTAAAGGTTCAGTGTGGTTTGATTTGGTGGTTTAATTGAGTTGCTGATTCTTGACCTTTTAATGATGTGATTCTAATATTCTCAGCCAGCTAGACTTTTCATCATCAAGATGCTCAGTTTTTAGCAGCTCAGTATTTGTATTTTATATATGTTACTTTATTTAAAACCCAATAGATTTATTTTACCAAAACAGACTTATTTTCAGTTCTGCTAATTTAATTAGTAGTGAAGGCTCTGGCATAAGGCACATCTAAGATGGACCTGGCTCTCCTGTCTACTTTGTGATCTTGAGTTTTTAACTTTCAAGCCTCTATTTTTCTCATTTTAAAACGTGGAGGTAATAGTAATACCTAATTCAGAGTTGTGACAGGCTTGAATATAACCCTATCAGAGCATTATCTGGCACATAGTGAGGGGTCAGGGTTAGTTGCTGCTGTTAGTTGAGTATTAGTAATAAGTCTACGGTTAGCCTGTACATTTTTTTACCTCCCAGTTTTTGAGAGTATATTTTCAAGACCAGTAAAATAGCTACAGATGATTGAACCGTGGCTGTCTGTCCAAATGGCAGAAAGCAGGGGATAACTTGAAGTTCATATGCAAACTTTGGAGTGTATGGCAAGACTGTTTTTGTTTAAGTCAGAATTATACTTTTCACCCCACAAACCTGAACCAGCTCACAGAGGAGTGAGTACTGGGAATTTGCCGTTAGGAGAGCTCGTATAGGTTAACACATTTTTATTTGACAATACACAAAGTAGATAACAAGAGACTTTATAATACCATTGATTTCACTCCTTTAATATGGTGCTTGCAAAGTGGCAAGTTTTGATCAGGGTGATAGGAATACAACATTGAATGAAACAGAAGTCTGTCCTGTGGAGGTTACATTCTAGTGGGGAATACAGGGATGTGTATAAGATAAAATTAGATCTTGAGAAGTTTTATGAGGAAAGCTTAGAACTTTATGAAGAGTACTCAGAGAGGGTTGTACTAATGTCTCAGTAAGATTCAGTTAGTGAGTAAACACTTCTTTCCATGAAACTGCATTTGAAATGACTCTAAGAAGCTAAATGATGGCCAAAACATCTATTTTTGTCCTTTTATAGGATTTTTCTCTTTTTAAATTAACTTTCTATTTTGTGATAATTGTAGAGTCGCGTGCAGTTGTAAGAAATAATGCAGAAAGAGCCTGCTGTCCCATCCCCATCTCCCCAGGGGCAACACCTTGTAGAACCGCAGTGCAGTGTCACAGCCACACTGATTGGCACAATCCACTTAACCTTTTCAGGATTTTCTGAGTCTTATTTGTGCGTGTGTGTACACATGTGTATAATTGAGTTCTGTGGAGTTTTATTGTGTGTGTGTTTTCACACCTGCCAGCACAGTCAGGACATGGAGCAGCTCTGTCACCCTCAAGAGGCCTTTTTGTCACCTTCCTTCAAATCCCTGGCAACCACTAATTTGCCCTCCATTTCTATAATTTTGTCATTTCAGGAATGTTCTATAGGGAAATCCCTGTTTGCCCAGTGGTTAGGATTCCATGCTTCCACTGCCATATCTTTTTTTGTTGTTGTTGCTTGCTCTTCTGTAGGCGTATCTGCTTTTGTGTGCAAAGGTATGAATGTATATGGTACCTATAAATATTTTAGAAATTTATTTATTTTAGGGTTGAATTTATTTAGTTTTTAATAAACTTTTTTGGTAAAAATTTTCACTGGAACAGCAGTGTATAAAGTTAAACTGATCTCATTGCCCAGGGTTAATCATTATTATTAGTTTTGTGTGTAACCTTAACTACTCCTAAGGGCCCTATCTCCACATACACTCACATTGAGGGTTAAGGTTTCAGTATGAGAATTTAGGGGGAGACAGTTAAGTACATAGCATGGGCATACATATACACACTCAAGTTTTGTAGCAGTATTTCCCAGTATTACTTTTGTTTTTCCATATTAACTTTATGTTCTGTTTTTATAAAGTAGTTTATGAGCTGAAGTTATACAAAGGAATGTGATAAAATTCTTGTTTTATGCACTGTTGTCATTTGCTATCAGTGTTTGCTCAATTGCTCAGTCGTGTCTGACTCTTCATGAGCCATGGACTGTAGCCTGCCAGGGTCGTCTATCCCTGGGATTTTCCAGGCAAGAATACTGGAGTGGATTGCCATTTCCTCCTCCAGGGGATCTTCCTGACCCAGGGATCAAATGCATGTCTCCTGCATTGTCAGGTGGATTCTTTACCATTGAGCCACGTGGGAAGCTTGTTGTCATATAGTTGTCAACAAATTCATACATACAGTATTTGCTCCTCCTTTCATTGTATAGGAATTACTGTTGGACTGGGAGTCCTGAGAATTAGATTTTTTTGTTTTTTTTTAGTACTCTGTCTTAAGTAACTTTGAACTTAGGCTAGTAATTTAGTCCATGTGGAAATATATTTCTTTGTAGAATATGAGAATGGGGTATGGAGTACATGATGTTTAAAATTCCTTCAGGTATAAAATGTTTGTGTTTTTCTAAATGTTTATTTTCTAGGAAACAAATTATTTTATGATCAATTTTTAGAATTCATCCTCTTTCCTTTCCAATAGCTTTAAAAAATCTTTGACCTCTCAGCAGCTTCAGCATAGGGAAGGACATGTTCTTTTATCTTGGCTGAGTTAATTGGCCTGTGGATAATGGCGCTCTTCTGGTAAAACTTATTCCTTTTTTGATGTCCTTTGGTATCTTTTTCTTTAAAAAATTAAAGATATTGTACCCGTTTTTCTAAACTAGCTTTTAATTGTATTTTTAACATTAAAAATTGCAGCTTTTAAAATCTAGGAACAATATCTTGCTTTGGAAATTAAAAATGTGCTGCATGAATGGTGAAGCCTGGTGGGCTTCAGCCCATGGGGTCATGAAGAGTCACAGGTGCACACACAGGTTAAAAGTTTAAATAGTGCAAGAGGATACACAGTGGAAAATAGTCTCCCTTCTTCCTTAGTTCCCCGATCCCTCTCCAAAAGACAGTCACTCTTTTCAGTTTATTATGTATCTTTTCAGAGATGTTCTTTGTAGATCACTCATATTTGTATTTCCCTATCTCTAGTACATCCTGCTCACACATGGAAGCCTAGTGCACTTTGAATTTTTTCACCAAACTGCTTATCTTCCTGTTTGTTTCATGTCTACACATAGAAATATACCTTACTCTTCATAGTGACTGTGTAATAATTCTCGTGTGATTGTACTGTTCTTTTCAGCGGCTATTTAGATTGTTTATGGTCTTTTACAAGTGGTGATACTAAGCTGTTACATCTTAATGTACTATGTATACTTATAAATTAACACAAATATAACATATGCATATTTAAGGAACATACAGAGTCTTCAGTAAGCTGGTTCAAACTTGTTACATTAAAAAAAATAAGTAGGATCTCACTTCCATGTGGAATCTTAAAAAAACAACAACAGTAAAACAACCCAAATGCATAGATAGCAATGAAGAAGAGATTGGTGGTTGCCAGAGGCAGGGGTCCAGGGGGTAGGGGAAGGTAATCAAGAGAGACAAACTTCCAGGTCTTTTATTCTCACAAAACCCTGGAAAGTAGATACTAACCATTTCTGTTTTACAGAGGAGGAAACTAAGACTTAGATTAAATAAACTTTCAAGGATGAGTAATTGGCAGCTGGCTGCAACAGACCTCTGGGCAGCTGCGTTTGCTTAGTCTGTGCTCATTCCGCGGTGCGGTGGTGCAAAGGATGGTGTGACTGCTGAGTGGCCGGAGGAGCCCCTGTTTACTGGGCCTGCATCCACTGTGCTATCCTCTAGTGTCTCTGAGTCGCACGGCCCCATCAGAAAAATGGAATCAGTGATGCCATTTGCATGGGGTATTTTATAGAAGTTGGGTGTGAAAATCTGTTGTCTTTTTTAAGAATACCTACTTTTAAGAAGGGCTTACTTGTATATGAGTGTTTATGTAAATGTGCTAATAGAGTAGCGAATGCCAGAAAAATATCAGGAATAGTTCCTAATCTCAGTTTATGGAATAATTAAATGTTTTAGTGGTTGAAGACAGCAGTGAAGGATCAAAGGATTTCTTATTTTTGGTCACATGAGTGATATAAACAGTATCTTAAAAGGTAGAGTTTAAAAAAAAACAGTTTGGAATAATACGGGAATGCATTCTAGAGATGAGGAAGGAGGAAAATAACATTTATGATTACCTTTGAGGTAGGGTACTAGGCACGCTGCTTCACTTGAGGGCCTTTCATAGCCCTGTGAGTGAAATGTGATTGCTTTTCTTTGAGATGAAGAAATGAATTTTAGTGGGTTTTGCTTAAGGTCATTCAGCTAGTGAGTGGTAAAACTTGGATTAGAACACAGTGACTAACTTCAAGTATTTTGTTTTTTTTCCATTGTACCTGGGTCTTGAGGATTCTAGGGCTTGGGCTATGTGTGTGCTGGAATTGATGGTACTCCTTGTTGTGGACTGTGCGTGCCAAGTTACTTAAGTCGTCTCTGACTCTCTGCAGTCCTGTGGGCTGTAACCCACCAGGCCCCTCTGTCCATGGGATTTCCCAGGCAAGAATACTGGAGTGGGTTGCCTTGCCCTCCTCCAAGGGATCTTCCCAACCCAGGGGTCGAACCCACTTCTCTTAGATCTCCTGCATTGCAAGTGGATTCTTTACCACTAGTGCCACATGGGAAGCCCAGTTGTGAACTGTCAGTTCAGTTCAGTCGCTCAGTCGTGTCTGACTCTTCGTGACCCCACGAATTGCAGCACTCCAGGCCTCCCTGTCCATCACCAGCTCCCCGAGTTTACTCAAACTGATGTCTATCAAGTCAGTGATGCCATCCAGCCATCTCATCCTCTGTTGTCCCCTTTTCCTCCTACCCCCAATCCCTCCCAGCATCAGAGTCTTTTCCAATGAGTCAACCCTTCGCATGAGGTGGCCGAAGTACTGGAGTTTCAGCTTTAGCATCATTCTTTCCTAAGAACACCCAGGACTGATCTCCTTTAGAATGGACTGGTTGGATCTCCTTGCAGTCCAAGGACTCTCAAGAGTCTTCAACACCACAGTTCAAAAGCATCAATTCTTCGGTGCTCAGCCTTCTTCACAGTCCAACGCTCACATCCATACATGACCACTGGAAAAACCATAGGCTTGACTAGACGGACCTTTGTTGGCAAAGTAATGTCTCTGCTTTTGAATATGCTATCTAGGTTGGTCATAACTATAGACCTTCAAAATACAATGGTTTGACTGGAGGAGAGAGTTCAGTAGTGTTAAAATTATTGTAAGACCTTTTCATAGTAGAATGTGTACTTTTACATTATAATCTTTGATATTTTGGAAATATCTGTTTTTTCCCTGATGGATACACAGTTGTCTTAAATCCATTTATTGAATAATCCCAGTTTTCTCCATGGGTTTTAAAAAGGAGGTTTATCAAAATATAATTTACCTACTGTAAAATTCACCCATTTTACAATGTACAATTCATTTTTTCTTAGTAAATTTATAGAGTTGCAGCCATCAGGAATTTTACAAGAACTTTTAAGATACTTTTCATTTTTTTAAAGATACTTTTCATTTTTTTCTGTAACGTTTCATTAAAGTTTGCCAGGTAGATGATATGAGTCTCATTTTACAAGTCATGGTATAATCTCCACTTTATAAGCATTTTGCCCAAAACATTGTGGCCAGTAAGTGGCAGAACTGAAATTCAGACCCAGAACTTTTAGGAAATACTATAATGATAGGTTGAGAACGGAATGTTGAGGGCTTTTTAATGTCGACTAAGAAGTTTGGATTTCATCCCTTGGGATAAGGAATGCCAGCACCTGTCTGTGATGTCCTTGTTGGCAGAGGAGAACCACTCAGTATTTTCAGCTGGACTCTTTTTTTGTCTTTAAAACTTGTTCTATGGAAGGCCAGCCTTGTTCTATGGGCTCCAAAATCACTGCAGATGGTGACTGCAACCATGAAATTCAAAGACACTTGCTCCTTGGAAGGAAAGTTATGACCAATCTAGACAGCATATTAAAAAGCAGAGACATTACTTTTCCAACAAAGGTCCATCTAGCAAAGGCTGTGGTTTTTCCAATAGTCATGTATGGAAATGTAATTTGGACTGTTAGGAAAGCTGAGCACCAAGGAATTGATGCTTTTGAACTGTGTTGTTGGAGAAGACTCTTGAGAGTCTTTTGGACTGCAAGGAGATCTTACCAGTCCATCCTAAAGGAAATCAGTCCTGAGTAGTCACTGGACGGACTGATGTTGAAGCTGAAACTCCAGTACTTTGGGCACCTGATGAGAAGAGCTGACTAATTTGAAAAGACCCGGATGCTGGGAAAGATTGAGGGCGGGAGGAGAAGGAGACGACAGAGGATGAGATGGTTGGATGGCATCACCAACTCAACGGACATGCATTTGAGTAAACTCCGGAAGTTGGCGATTGACAGGGAGGCCTGATGTGCTGCAGTCCATGGGGTCGCAGAGAGTCAGACATGACTGAGCGACTGAACTGACTGACTGACTGATGTTAGTCATAGCTTTTCTTCCAAGGACCAAGTGTCTTTTAATTTCATGGCTGCAGTCACCATCTGCAGTGATTTTGGAGCACCCTAAAATAGTCTCTCACTGTTTCCATCGTTTCCCCACCTATTTCCCATGAAGTGATGGGACCAGATGCCATGATCTTAGTTTTCTGAATGTTGAGCGTTAAGCCAACTTTTTCACTCTCTTCTTTCACTTTCATCAAGAATCTCTTTAGTTCTTCACTTTCTGCCATAAGGGTGGTGTCATCTGCATATCTGAGGTTATTGGTATTTCTCCCAGCAGTCTTGATTCCAGCTTGTGTTTCATCCAGCCGGGCACTTGGCATGATGTACTCTGCATATAAGTTAAATACGCAGGGTGACAGTACACAGCCTTGCCGTACTCCTCCTGTTGTTCCATGTCCAGTTCTAACTGTTGCTTCTTTACCTGCCTACAGGTTGCTCAGGAGGCAGGTCAGGTGGTCGCATTCCCATCTTTTTAAGAATTTTCCACAGCCTAGCCCTCTCACAGAACAAAGGATTGAGTTGCATACCAAAGGAGAGCTGCATACCGGCCCCTCCCTGCCCAGAGGCAGAGAGGCAGGCTTGCAATAGCTAGAGCCGGAAGGCAAGGGGCTGCTGCAATCTCAGCCCCAGAGACAGCATCTTCCACCAACTGTGAGCAGGCTCCCAGCTGCTAACCTTGTCCTCCTGAGATCCTGGGTGGATAACATCTGTCAGAAGGGTTGCAGCTTGAGAGTAGCTCTCCAGAGGAGACATACTGCACACCTGAGACAGTTCTCTTGCGACACACCCAGGAAACAGTGGTCTGGGCCCAGAAGGTGATTAAGATGCACGGCCCACCTGGGACAGTGCCCTCGCAAGCACCTGGTCTCCTGAGCTGCTCAGACCTGGGAACGGCACAAAATGCACGCCCAACCCACAGACATTGAGCCAGAAACATGTCTGAGTGTCTCCTGTGGAGGTGCGGGTCAGCAGTGGCCTGCCATAGGGGCTCTAGGTGCAGCAGACCTGGGTATGGCATAAGCCCTTTGCAGGAGGTCACCATTGAAACAGACTCTTGGAGGCCACAGACAAAACCCTGTACGCACTAGGACCCAGGAGAAAGGAGCAGTGATCCCACGAGGGATTGACCCAGACTTGCCCGTTAGTGTCCACGAGTTTCCAGTGGAGGTGGGGGTCAGCAGTGGCCTGCTGCAGGTTCGGGGACATGAGGGCAGCAGTGCATGCAGGGACCTTTTGAAGGAGGTTGCTGTTATCTTCATTACCTCCACCATAGTTTGGCCTCAGGTCAAGCAACAGGGAGGGAACACAGCCCTGCCCATTAACAGAAAATTGGATTAAAGATTTATTGAACATGTCCCCGCCCATCAGGCCAAGACCCAGTTTCCCCCTCAGTCAGTCTCTCCCTTCAGGAAGCCTCTTAGCCTTCTCCATCAGAGGGCAGACAGAATGAAAACCATAATCACAGAAAACTAACTAACTTGTCAGAAAGTTAGAAAACTAACTTGTCTAGCTCAATGAAACTATGAACCATACTGTGTAGGGCCTCCCAAGACGGAAAGGTCGTGGAGGAGAGTTCTGACAAAACGTCCACTGGTAAAGGGAATGGTAAACCACTTCAGTATTCTTGCCTTGAGAACCCCATGAACAGTATGATAAGGCAAAAAGGTATGACACTGAAAGATGAACTCCCCAGGTCAGTAAAGCGTCTGCCTACAATGAGGGAGACCCAGGTTCAACCCCTGGGTTGGGAAGATTTCGTGGAGAAGGAAATGGCACCCCACTCCAGTATTTTTCCCTGGAAAATCCCATGGACGGAGGAGCCTCATAGGCTACAGTCCATGAAGTCACAAAGAGTCGGACACAACTGAGTGACTTCAGTGAGTGAGTGATGCTACTGGAGAAGAGTACAGAAATAGCTCCAGAAAGAATGAAGGGATGGAGCCAAAGCAAAAACAACAGCCAGTTGTGATGTGATGGGTGATGGAAGTAAATTCCTATGTTGTAAAGAGCAATATTGCATAGGAACCTGGAATGTTAGGTCCATGAATCAAGGCAAATGGAAGTGGTCACACAGGGGGTGGCAAGTGGGAACGCTGACATTTTAGGAATCAGTGAACTAAAATGGACTGCAATGGGTGAATTTAACTCAGATTATATCTACTACTGTGGGCAAGAATCGCTTAGGAGAAATGGAGTAGCCATCATAGTCAATAAGAGTTCAAAATGCAGTACTTGGATGCGGTCTCAAAAACAATAGGATGTCTGTTTGTTTCCAAGGCAAACCATTCAGTATCCCAGTAATCCAACTCTATGCCCCGACCAGTAATGCTGAAAAAGCTGAAGTTGAACGGTTCTATGAAGACCTACAAGACCTAGAACTAACACCCAAAAGAGATGTCCTCTTCATTATAGGGAACTGGAATGCAAAAGTAGGAAGTCAAGAGATACCTGGGGTAACAGGCAAATTTGGCCTTGGAGTACAAAATGAAGCAGGGCAAAGGCCAACAGAGTTTTACCAAAAGAACGCACTGGTCATAGTAAACACCCTCTTCCAACAACACAGGAAAAGACTCTACACACGGACATCACCAGATGGTCAATACTGAAATTAGATCGATTGTATTCTTTGCAGCCAAAGATGGAGAAGCTCTATACAGTCAGCAAAAACAAGACCAGGAGCTGACCGTGGCTCACATCATGAGTTCCTTATGCCAAATTCAGACTTAAATTGAAGAAAGTAGGGAAAACCACTAGACCATTCAGGTATGACTTAAATCATATCCCTTATGATTATATAGTAGAAGTGAGAAATAGATTCAGGGGATTAGATCTGATAATTGAAGAAAACTATGGATGGAGGTTCGTGCGATTGTACAGGAGAGAGTGATCAAGACCATCTCCAAGAAAAATAAATGCAAAAAGGCAAAATGGTTGTCTGATGAGGCCTTAGAAGTAGCTGAGAAAAGAAGAGCTGAGAAAAGAAGCTAAAGGCAAAGGAGAAAAGGAAAGATATACCCATTTGAATGCAGAGTTCCAAAGAACAGCAAGGAGAGATAAGAAAGCCTTCCTCAGTGATCAATGCAAAGAAATAGAGGATAACAACAGAATGGGAAAGACTAGAGATCTCTTCAAGAAAATTAGAGATACCAAGGGAACATTTCCTGTAAAGGTGGGCTCAATAAAGGACAGAAATGGTATGGACTTAACAGAAGCAGAAGATATTAAGAAGAGGTGGCAAGAATACATACAAAATAGATTTTCATGACCTAGATAACCACAATGGTGTGATCACTCACCTAGAGCCATCCTGGAATGCAAAGTCAGGTGGGCCTTAGGAAGCATCACTATGAACAGAGTTAGTGGAGGTGATGGAATTCCAGTTGAGCTATTTCAAATCCTAAAAGATGATGCTGTGAAAGTGCTGCATTCAATATGTTAGCAAATTTGGAAAACTCAGCAGTGGCCACAGGTCTGGAAAAGATCTGTTTTCATTCCAATCCCAAAGAAAGGCAATGCCAAAGAATGCTCAAACTACTGCACGATTGCACTCATCTCACATGCTAGCAAAGAAATGCTCAAAATTCTCTGAGCCAGGCTTCAGTGGTACGTGAACTGTGAACTTCCAGATATTCAAGCTGGTTTTAGAAAAGGCAGAGGAACCAGAGATCAAATTGCCAACATCCGCTGGATCATTGAAAACGCAAGAGTTCCAGAAAAACATCTATTTCTGCTTTATTGACTATTCCAAAGCCTTTGACTGTGTGGATCACAACAAACTGTGAAAAATTTTCTATGTTACATGTAGTTTATACTGTAATCTTACAATAAAGTAAGGTTCAGTTCAGTTTAGTCGCTCAGTCGTCTCCGACTCTGCGACCCCATGAACTGCAGCACGCCCGGCCTCCCTGTCCATCACCAAATCCCGGAGTTCACTCAAACTCAAGTCCATCGAGTCGGTGATGCCATCCAGCCATCTCATCCTCCGTCGTCCCCTTTTCCTCCTGCCCCCAATCCCTCCCAGTATCAGAGTCTTTTCCAATGAGTCAACCCTTCGCATGAGGTGGCCAGAGTACTGGAGTTTCAGCTTTAGCATCATTCCTTCCAAAGAACACCCAGGACTGATCTCCTTTAGAATGGACTGGTTGGATCTCCTTGCAGTCCAAGGGACTCTCAAGAGTCTTTTCCAACACCACAGTTCAAAAGCATCAATTCTTTGGTGCTCAGCTTTCTTCACAGTCCAACTCTCACATCCATACATGACCACTGGAAAAACTATAGCCTTGACTAGATGGACCTTTGTTGTCAAAGTAATGTCTCTGCTTTTGAATATGCTATCTAGGTTGGTCATAACTTTCCTTCCAAGGAGTAAGCGTCTTTTAATTTCATGGCTGTAATCACCATCTGCAGTGATTTTGGAGCCCCCCAAAATAAAATCTGACACAGTTTCCACTATTTCCCCATCTATTTCCCATGAAGTGATGTGACCAGGTGCCATGATGTTCGTTTTCTGAATGTTGAGCTTTAAGCCAACTTTTTCACTCTCCTCTTTCACTTTCATCAAGAGGCTTTAGTTCCTTTTCACTAAAAAGTAAGCTTAGAGAAGATAAAAACACTATTAAGAGAATCATAAGGAAGAGAAAATACGTTTTCAATTCTGTACTGTACTGATGGACATAGGAAGTTTGTATTGTATGTTTACAAGATGAGTCATTTTCTGTCTGTACCTTTATCACTGCTGTCTTAATAGGATACAGAGTCTGTAGGTATCATGTGTTTTGCTAACCCTGGACATCAAAATGAAAAGATAATGTGAAAAATGAATTCATAGTTATTTACAGGTGTGAAGTGGCAGCAGTGGGATTGCTTTCCAGTGGCTTAGTGTCAGGGGTATGACTGCTTCATAGTCACCTAGCCTGTGCACTAATTAATGAGTTGTTCTAAAGTTTGTATAGCAGTTCAGATTTTGTATAGTCACGTTCACTGTAGTATTAGAAATGTTACATTTAAAGAAAAACAACCTCTGATGATGGTTTGATGTGTCACCTATAACAACTTCTCCAGTTAGGAGAGAGGCATATTGTATGGTACTGTAATTCTTTGAAAGTAAAGTTATAAAAGTGAGAAAACAAAACATTGTTAATTTTATATTAAGTATCACTTACTTAATGCCTATGTAAGGTAGACTAATATCTATATCTGCATATATTCTATGCATTCATGACATGCCTTGTTTTCATTTTCTTTTGTAGTCTGTGTGGTTCACCCGCAGATTTTCGAAATTGTCATAAATCTCCAAATATTTTTCCAATATATTTATTGAAAAAAGTTTGTGTATTCTCTGATGGCTCAGTTGGTAATGAATCTGCCTGCAATGCAGGAGACCCTGGTTCAATTCCTGGGTCAGGAAGATCCCCTGGAGAAGGGATAGGCTACCCACTCCACTATTCTTGGGCTTCCCTTGTGGCTCAGCTGGTAAAAAATCCGCCTGCAATGCAGGAGACCTGAGTTTGGTCCCTGGGTTGGGAAGATCCCCCAGAGAAGGGAACAGCTATCCACTCCAGTATTCTGGCCTGGAGAATTGCATGTACTGTGTAGTCCATGGGGTCGCAAAGAGTTGGACACACTGAGCAACTTTCACTTTCATAATTGTGCCCAGACAGTTCAAACCTGTGTGGTTCAGTGGTCAACTGTACTTACCAAGGAATAGGATCTAAAATGTATTGTTCATCACTTTGTTGATATATGATGGATTATTTTAGTAGTTACAGTGATTCCATATTCTACCTTAGAATTGACAGGCAGCTTGTCTGTTGTCTTCAGCTCTGTCCCATTGCAACCACTGTTGAGTTGGTTTCCTGGATAAGTTAACATGAAACTGCTGGTCTGTTTCATAAGATGTGTTATGAGAAACAGTCCTGGGAAACTTGTCCTGTTAAGTATATGAAGATTCACAGAAGAAATTGCAGTAGTTTCTGTTCTCCTGTTCTTGCAAGTTAAAGAAAGAAAACTTGATGAGAAAAGTAGAAATAAATCCAAGTGTGGTTTGTTTTCTTCATGTTGTGCTTAGTGGCTCTCAGGTAGCAATATAAAAATAACTATCTCTGTGGAAAAAGTTATTCAACTTGATCATTGTTTAACAGGTTTTTAGAGTTGAGCCAGTTTTGTTTGATTCAAGTTATGAACAAGTAAATAAAAACAAGTGTGACAGAGATTTGAGACTTAAATTCCCGAAACTTATTTGGGAACAGAGAAACTACATCAACCTTTTGTGCTTTTAAAATTTAAATACTTGAATTTTCCTTCTCTTTTAGTTCCTGGAATGGATGGAGGTGCTTTAACTGATACGAGTCTCACAGATTCCTATTTCAGCACCAGCTTTATTGGAGTCAATGGATTTGGAAGCCCTGTGGAGACGAAGTATCCTGTGATGCAGGTATTGTTGGTGTGAATTCTCATGTCCCTGGACACTGAGGTGTGTTTTGGGGATGGAAATTTCTAGGGTCTTCCTTTGTCCTCACATTTGGTGAGTGGGAGGTGGACTTTTAGGAGGTGATGAGGTCAGAGGGGATATAGGTAAGACACCTCCTGTAAGTTGGAAGTCAGGTGAGCTTTCAAGGGTGGAGTTGAAGTATGTAGAGGATGGTTAGGAACAGGCTAGTTTCCCTCCTGTGTGTGTTGTGATTATGGGATGAAGTCCTTTCAGGATCGCGAGACCATAGAGGCTGTGGAGTCTGTTAAGGAAGGGTGGGACATGTTCAGAGAACAGAGATGAGCCTGATTTCATAGCATCTATCAGGTGTATGAAGGATAATACATGTTGAGAGAGAGTAGTTATCAACTCTGTCATTCACATCCCCCAGATAGATACTTACGAAGAAGGAAACTGAGTAGTTATGTGTTTTGCTCAGGCTAGTAAGTTATGGAAGTGCAGTTCAGAATGGTTCTGTGACTTTGGTTTTAAATACCTGGCTAATGAGTAAAATAAGTTTCTGCCTAGGTGATTGTAATCCATGCAGCAGCAGCATAGGAAGGTAAGAGTGTCATTGACGTGAACAATGGGTTGGAGGGGTAGACACAAAGAGGGACAGTCTAAACCTAATCGGTTGAATATTCTGCATTCTGTATTCTTCAGTGATATTATGTATATATATTTTAATTTTCAGAGAATGACTAATAGTAGCAGCTCCCCAAGCCTTCTAAATGACAGTGCCAAGCCATACGCAGGCCACGGTAAGACTCGATCCCTTTTTCTCTTTTTATAGGTATGTGTATTTCTGCCTCTAAAAACATATGTCCACGGTAGAGATTTTGAAAATTATAGATATAAGGAAGAAAATAGAAATGATCTATTATCTTCACACTTAGAGGTAACTTAAAATTTGGATATATATATATATATAAACACACATAAAATATACTCAAGTATATACATAATAATACTTAAGATCACATTAAATAAACTTTTATAGCGTGAATGTTTCTCAATCATTGTAAATTGAATCCTATTGTTTATTTTCATAATTTACTTTGCCTCTTTTTTTTTTTAAAGATTACACTCCAGTATTGGACTATGTGTATGAATCTGTGTTCATATTTTGAGTTATTTCTTTTGGAAACATTGTTAGACATGAAATTACTCTTTTAAGGTTATGGACATTTTTAAGACTTTTGATATGGAATTTCCTTTTTGTATCCTAATTCAAAAATAAATGTTTTTTCTGTATCCTATTTTAAAAATAAATGTTCAGGAATGGTTATTTAAAAAGTATGTTACAATTGAGTATTGGTGCAAGCAGTTACTTATAATAATGGGAAGAAGAATTTGCATGTTGATTGTTTCTTGAGATAGATGTTTTATGTATGTGTATCAGGCGTCTCACTGCTTGGAAATTTCAACTTTCACTGTAGGAAAAAGTAGCAACATTTTAATATTGAATTATTAGAAACAGATGTGTAGTGTTATAGTATTTTTGGTGTTCCCATAGAGTTTATATGCTGACTTGGTCCTTTATACTATCAAAGGTAGCATAAAAGATGAATAATACCTATTTTTTAAGAGTTTGAATGTAGTGTCTTAATCTAGTGTCTTAATATTTCATTAACTTCTTTCTCTTTGCATTATTAATTATATTAAATTAGTGTTAATTCTAATGAAGGACTAAACCATGAAAATCCAGACACAAGAAGCTGGAGAAATATAGCAGCAGTTTTATGTACTGCATTATAAAGAGATTTAAGTCTCCTTTAAATGAGAAAATTTACTGTATTTTTTAAGGATTTCACAGATAGTTTAATGAGAAACATAAAGAGTAACTAAAGCTCAGAAATGAAGATAAAAACGTTTGGCTGCATATCATGCATTCCTTTTTAGAAACTCATTTTGATTTGTTAAGTGAGAAACAGTTTAGAGATACACTTTTGTTTATAACTTCTGGCCACAGAGTAATGGAACTTTGAACCTTTAAAGTCTTTGAATTTCATGTTAGTATTTTGAAACATTTAATAGCCCCATCTTTAAAAACTTAATTTGCCTTATACTTTTAGTATGACTGTCAAAAATGTGGTGATATACTTAACTTTATGAAATACTCTGCAGGGTAGATGGTTTTTAAGGCCTTCATTGAATGTTAAAATCCAAGCCCTATCTCTCAATTATGTTTGACTATTTGACTACCTTTCCCTCACCCCTCCCCCTTTTATATTTCTTATGACTTGGTCTCAAGAACACAGACTACAGGTAGGCTTCCTTAATAAAAACATTTCTAATAACATGGTTAAGATTACTTTTTTTTTTCTATTTTATTTTTCTTTTGGTTCTGAGCAAATAGATACATCCTTATCTGTATAGTTGCTGAATAAATATGCACTGACTATTGGCTGGATGAAGTATCCTCCAGTTTGTGTTTCCTTCCCTCAGAAAATATTTGAACATCCTCTGTGTGTGAGCATTGAGTTTGATATTGTGGAATATGATTTTTATTATTATTTATAAGCATTTGGGTTAAACGTCTATTAGATTTGTAGGTGTCCTGAGTTGCCTGTGTGGAAACTTATGTAACTTACCTTCCAGATCCTCTAACTTCACCTGCTTCATCCTTGTTTAATGACTTTGGTGCCCTCAACATCTCTCAGAGAAGAAAGGTAGGTGCAATGGACACTTACATGAAACTAAATGGAACATAGGGGTGACACTGGGGGTGTTGCCGACATAATGGTCAGTGTTCTCTTAAGTGGGGGAGGACTGGAATGTTCTTCTTGCCTTTTGTTAACCTTTTCCCCTGTTGTGTATCTCTTAAAGTAGAATTTTGTTTGCTCTCTGTGTATGATATAGAGACTTTATGTGAAGGAATGAAATTCTTCTGCTTATTTTTGCTCATCAAAAAAAAATCTTAATGCATTCTTTTTGTAAGATAAACATTTAACGTTGTAGTTGCTGTTCTGTGACCCATTGTAGACATGTTAATCATCTTTTTTTTTTAATTTTATGACTGCTTTGTCTAAATTTCAAAGAGTTCTCCCCAATCTAAATTTCTCATTAAAAGGCACACTTAATCTTTAGCTTTTCATAATTGGCCCAACTGTTTAAAAACAGTTTAAAATCTCTTCATATTACAAATTTAATTTTATTTGAAATTGAGGTTGAATAGGTTTTGAAGTACCTCTAGTAGTTTATTATGGTTTGATGTCTTTGAGTCTTAATGAGAATCATGTTAATAGTAGTAATAACCTAGAGGAGGTGGTGCTTTTGGTTCAGAATAGCAGCTAAATATTCAGGAGATTGTAAATTTTGGTAGAAATTACTATGAAATTACAACTAATTCAGTTTCCTGAGTAATGGGAGAGAGATTAAAAAGAAAAGAATGTTAATTTTAGAAAACTGGTATAAGCTTAAGGTGCTTTTTAGGAAGTATCTGTTCAGAAGGTAGAATTAAATAAATTTCAAGACTAAGTAAATTCAGTGAATTTCAAGAAGATGTTCTCTAGAGCAAAAAAATATGGGGTCAGGTATAAATTACATCAGTATCCTCATGTACCTACTATTATCTCCATTTTGAAACAGATGAGAATAAGTATGTAATTACAACATGCTTTTAAGAAACACTGGACACAAGCAGACTCGTTGGTGATGGTGAGAAGTGACAGTAGACAAAGGAGATAGGAACGGGCTAGGTAGCACATACAACCTAGATGTCAAGTTACCTGGAGCTTCTTAGTGTTGGGAAAATTAAAAAGCCCCTAAGTTTTAAGGGTCCCCCCCCAGTGGCCTTTTTACGTTTTAGAAAATAATAATCAGTTAACTGTGGTGAGTGGCATTTCCGATGGATGAGTAAAAAGTAAAAGTAGAATGGCAAAGAAATCCTTAAGTGTTCCTAATACGAGGGTTTGGTGGACTGCATCTTAAAGTTGAAATACATGATTTAGAGCTGCTGACATTAATTTTTGAGAAAAGCAGTAAAAATCCCTGGAGATTGGAAAAAAGGAGATTATAATACCCATTCTTCTAAAATTTATTTTAGTAAAAGGAAATAATGGAAGGAAATTTACTAGAGAGGTGAACGCTGTATGTGGTGAGATATTAAAATACATCCAGATGGAAGGAGATTAGTATAGTGAAGGGAGCGTTGGTTGTAATTTTTAAGATCCTAAATCTCTAGCTTTGTGACCTTGGGCCAGCTTCCTAGGCTGTAATATTCACATCTGTGAAATGATGAGTATGGCCTGAATAATTGCTGTGGTGTCTTCTATGTCTAAGGTTCAATGACTGGGTGAACTGAAAGGACCTACGTGTCAACATCTACTTAGAAAGTCAGGATTCATATGTTATACCTGTGAAAGACCATATTTTCTTGGCATTTACATTTGAAATAATATGTAGAGACATAGAGGTTTGTTTATTTTTTTTCCCCAGTAGTGGGCTCTATACTTAGCATTCTATGGGTACAGGTTGCATATGTTTTTAAATTGTTAATAGTTGAGAAGGCTTAAAATTCCTTTGTATTAGAAAAACTATTGGTATGAGAGTACTGCATGCTGTGAAGTAAAGGCACGTGGAGACTGTTCTTTTGTTGTAGTAATTTATAATGTCTGTTTAATGACGTAATTTAGGGGAAGTAACTCACATTTATGTAAATATTTAGTCATAATTCCAGGTGATCTAAGCAGGCTATCATGATTACTCAGTGACATTTTATTTCATAATGAGATTAGAAAACAGGTGTTTGGGCCATACTTACTACTATTTCATAGTTAGATAAATGCTTTTCTGAAAATTTTGGTTGGGCCAATCCCTGGGCTGCAAATGCTGCTTTTTGCCTCTGGAATATGTGAATTATTTGGATCAGGTCAGTCAGATATTTTTATTGTGAGCAGTCTTACTGTGGGCTATGTGGAACATATAAGAAGAATCAACTGATGTTTTTTTCTGCTTTCCTCAAATCTAATTCAAGAGGCAGTGCATGAATCTACTAAAGAAAATTTACAAAGCAGTGTATTAATCAGTGCAAATTTAAATGTGTGGTGATTGCTACATAGGAGAGATTTCTCTAGATCCAGAAGAGTTTGTGGAGAAAAGATGTTTGAGTTGTGGTTTTTGAAAATGAGGAATATGGAGAAGCAAAGATGCTAAGCAGAAGGTATCGTTTGATTGCAAGTAGACAGTATTTTCAGGAAATTTTAAAATTCTCTTCTATCACAGGTAAACTAAGAGACTATGGCTGAGGGCCTTGTATCTGTAAGGACTTGTTGAAGTAAAATGTGTGCTGTGAAAAAGCAGTACAGAGAGATTCATAGCTGGGTGAACCTTTGTTTGGGTGGTTTATTGTTAGATACATGAAGAAGAGCTGTATACTAAGAATATATGTCTTAGGGCACTGCTGCTTATGGTGTGTCATGTGACCGCAGCTAGGAAGATAAGTTAAAACGTTGAAAGTAAATGTTTAGAAACTTCTGTAACAGTTTGATAATACCACAACATCCAAATATGTCATTTTCTAGTAGTTCACTTGTATTTTATGAATAATGTATAGGACTATGATGCATAGGAAATTTTTAAAAAACATAATCCTTCACAACTGATATTTGAGAAGCAGTGATTTTTAAAAAATTTTTTTACATTATGAACATATAAATAGGAAAAGTACCATTATTTGAAAATGTATACAGTTATTATTGGCCAGGAGTGATGGCAGAAGAAATTGAATTATGGGTGTGTGCTCAGTGGGAGAGATAAGCCCCCCGAAACACTGGAGCTGAAATTTTGTTGAAAATGGGAGGTAATATATTAGACATCAGTGCATGAGGAAACCGTAACAACAAGGTGGATAGATCAAGCTGAGAACTGGTATGATAGAAAAGGACCTGAGAGCCACTGTGAATCACAAATGTGATCTGGACAGCAGTAAAATTTTCTGTCAGAAATCTTCAGGGACAGTCTCTTTAAAATAAAGTTTGATGTAAAGAATACAGATACTTGTAAATGACGTGACGACATCTGCTAACTATTCTTGCTAAGCCATGTGACCACCGATGATTGAGATACAAGTTCTTGCAGAATTTGTGTCTGGCAATTTTGGCTTCCCGCTGTATAGCACTCATGGTACTTTGCCCTCTTTTTTAGTCATCTAGTCATTTTTGTATTTAGCTTTCTTCCCTTCCCAAATTAGAGCAAAAAGGCTCTGGTGCTTGTCATTTACATTTCTTTTGTTTTGATTGTACTTTAGTACGACATTTCAGTCAATGTGCAGCTTTTACCTGGGCGTTTGTATTTTATTGAAGTTTCTAGTAGTGGGATAACAGTTTCACTTTGGTAAGTTTTTTAGGTTTTAATACCAAGTTAAATTCTGTGGGATTAGAGGACAGAGACTTGTGAATATCGTGTTTATTTCTTCTGTTCCTGATTGTAAAGCCCTTTGTTAGGATGAGGGAGGCAGGAGCGGAGGAGGCCTGCGTATCTGCTCCTGGCTTATTTGTGAGGAGACGAGGCCGGGGTTGGCCTAGCTCCGGGTGATTCCCCCGATCTCAGTGTGGAGCCTCCTCCCCACTGTTCTCAATTTCAAGAGCATCTTTCCCTCTCTCCATCATCTCTGTTACAAAGTTTTCTGATATGTATATTTTGTGATTTCTGATTACTTTGACGTTTAAAAGTTTTTGTGTATATTTCTGTTCTAATATTCTTCAAAAGGTGACTTTTATGTTGCATACTTTTACATAGGGAACTGAACAGGACTAGCAAACTGGCAACAGCTAAAATGAATTTGGAGAAGTCTATAGGATTGGGGCATAGACAATCTGGGATATAAATCCTTCCTTAATCCTTCAGGTTTTGAACACGAAACCAAGTATTGATCTTGGGCGGGGTGGGGTAGGGGGGAAGATGAGATAATGGAGAAGACATCAAAAAATAAATCTTAATGGGTATCACAATACAAAGTGTCATCTGTGAAACCATTTCTAAACATTTAATACATTCTCAGATGTTGTTTTACTTAGTATTCGATTTCCAGGTGAGCCACATCGGGATCTTTTCCCCATGAGTGTTGTACAGGAATGTTCCTACGGAAAATTGTGTCCAGAATTCCACATTAACACTCTCTGAGCTATTCTGTTACGGAGTCGACTGATCCTCTGTTCACCTCCTCTTGCTATGCTGTGGAAATGTGCTCAAGTTTTAGACTTAGGGATATGTATGGTATACTTGTTGGAGTTCAGAGGAGCATCCTGGTTCCTGTTTGTAGCTTGCTCAGAGCTCATGGTGAGTTTTTATTTCTCTCTAAAAGCAAACTGTTAGGAATAGTAATAACTCAGTAGCATTGAACAATGGTCAAGGTTTAATTGAAGTTGTATGCCAGGCAGTTTGAATTGAATCCCCTAATCTACACTGATTGGGTCTTGAAGCTTACTTAAATCTTTTTGTGTCTTCATTTGCAAAATGAGAAAAATATTATACTTAATAACCTGGTTTGTCGAGTTGTTATGAGGACTAAATGAGAAATGCCCCATAAACGGTAGCTATTATTGGTAAAACATGATGTTAGCCAAACCTTTCTAGTCTTGTTTGGGAATTGTTTCCTGTTGTTAAATGAGTGAATATCTGTCGCTGCTCACGCTAGATCAGACTGTGTTAGTTACCCTTTGGAAAGGCCTTTTCTTATAGTTGCTCTGAGAACGTTCATCTTTTCTTTGAAATATTCAGATCCCTCCTCCTCCAACATTTGAATTTTTGACTCCTCCTCGCATAACTGTTAGCTTCTCAAACATATCTGTCAAATTTGGTGAAAGTACATCTGGGATGTTCTTGGTGATGCCTTGGTAGACAGAAACTTGATTTTGTTTATGTTGACAGTGGTTTTCTATGTCTGTTTCAGGTAATATGGTAATTCTTTTATAAAATTAAATGTTTTATAATTTCATTATCTCATTTAGTCTTGCCAACAGTTCTTTGAGAGACATTGTTTTTTCCATTTCACAGATTAGAAAATGGGAGATTTAGAGAAATCAAGTAATTTACTTGGACTACTAATAGATAATATTTAGTTACATTCAGAGAAAAACAAAAATCTCTTTAGGGCAAAATAAGCCCTGAAATAATAAGGTGAAAATAATAAGGTGAAATAATAAGGTGAAAAATGAAGGAGTAGTGGAGAAAGAGACCACTGGTAACATGCAGAGGAGGAGATTATAACATTGATTGACCTATGCCTATCTATTGTTTGATTTATGTGATTATCTCAGTGTAAGTGTTTTACACAGTGTAAATTTCTAGGGAATAATACAAAATCAAGCTTTTAGTAATTGATAGATAACTTTTCAGAAATGCTGCACAAATTTGTATTTCTACTCATGGGTGCTGATTTTTCAGTAGCCTTGAAAACAGATGTAGAAATCTTTCATTGTCATTTTATAGTCAAAAGCCCCTCACTGTTAACATTTGATTACAGGTCCTGTTGAGCTTCTCCTTTATGCTTTTTGACCTTGGATTTTGTGTGTGTGTGTCCTTTGCTTATTTTGGACTCCCCTGGTGGCTCAGACAGTAGAGTCTGCCTTCAATGTAGTAGACCCGGGTTCAATCCCTGGGTCGGGAAGATTTCCTGGAGAAGGAAATGGCAACCGACTCCTGTATTCTTACATGGAAAATCCCATGGACGGAAGAGCCTGGTAGGCCACAGTCCATGGGGTTGCAAAGAGCTGGACACGACTGAGCGACTTCACTTTCACTTTTCATTTTCAACTTGCTCATTTTTCTGTTGGGCTATCCTTCTTAAATTTGTTGTAAACTCTTTGTTTATGAGATACTTAAGCATTTATGCTCTTAGTTCTGAAATGTCATACTTAATGTTATTAAGTACATTAACAAAGAATGAAACATTAAGCTCATTTTTGTTAAAATAACATGGTAATTCCCTGTCTGATGAATATTGAAAGGATTGTCATTTATGGAATGTGAATCCACTAACATTTTTATTGCTAAAGACCTATAGTATTCAGCTTCTTAGCAAACAGTTATTTTTCTCTCTTATCTACATATGAATCCTCAGACTTATATGTGCCATTCATCCTATTGTTTAACCCCAGTCTATTCTTAATGACTCAACTTTGAGTTAACTTTCTTTCCCTCATAAATCAAGAGTCATCCAGGATAAACTTCCAGAATTGTGTTTATTAGATAGAAGTGTGCCTTGGATAGAGCAGAGTAAATTGGTTGTAACAAGCTAGGAGTTCAGCCACATATTTTCTGAACTTTAATTGATGCTTCTGTACAGTGACAGCTTGCTTTTGTTAAGAGTTTTCAAAATTGATGATTTCAAGGGAATTTTGTTCTATTGATTTTTAAAAAAATCTTGTATGAGTTTTTGTTTTGGAGGCTTTTTTAAGATGTGTCTTGTGAGCAGCATGGCTTTTGTGTGCAGTATTTAATGCTGCTGTTGCTGCTCAGGTGCTAAGTTGTGTCCAGCTCTTTGAGACACCATGGACTGCAGGCTTCCCTGTCCTTCACCATCTCCCGGAGTTTGCTCAAACTCATGTCCAGTGCTTTTGATGATAATCATTATTTAGCTTTAGCTTTTGGGATTTTGAGTTGATTCTTACCTAATAATGACAGTTTAGTAAAACCATGCTGCATTTGCCACTGCATTTGGAAACTAGTGGATCATTCTGAGATATTCTGGTTGGCTTCTTGACACTCTACTTTGGGCATTGTATTTACGAAGCATTGTAGCTGATGCTAAGAGTTTGTCACTACTGATGGTTCATCCCTGTTTTCTTTGAAAGTAGGGGTCAGGAATAAATGAGTAAAGGTCAGTTTAGAATTCTCAACATGCTCATTCTCACAAACATGCTAGCCTAATTTTAAAGCTGAATTTAACCAAAACTCTGTAAGTTTTCCCAACTCTACTTAATTCTCAAGATTTGTTTTCCTTGCGTTTTGAAAGTGGGGAGGGTAGAGTGGCTTAATAAAGTCTCTGCAGCTATTATTTCTCACTCATCCCATCCATGCCAATTAGATTCAAAGAAAGATTAATTTAGGAATTTGGTCATTTTAGGAGTAGCTAGAATAATGTTAATATTGTAATGTTAACACTATGTTATAATGTTAAATAATATTATAGAATGTAGAATAAGTTTTTTTGGATTGAGGCGGAATACCATAGTTCAGTACAAGCTCTGCAGCTCGACCTTAGGACCTTATGTTAGTTTTGAGATTATAGGCACTTCTAAGCCCTCCTTCTCATCTTTAAAGTTGGTATTATAATAGTGCCTATCTCACAGAATTTTGAATATTACATAATATTAATGCTGTGAAGTGCTTACCATAGTGCATTGTGCTTGTCAGATGGTAGTTGTTTTAGTCTTATGCTGCTTACAGTCTTGCAGTTTAGAAACATCTGTTTATCTGTTTCTCAGTGTTGGATTACTTTTGATTAGCCACTACTTAAAGTTCAGTCATGGTAAAGGGCCTTGCTGAAGATGTTGTGCTTCATTTCAAGATTGAATATAAGTAAGGGGACACATAAATCAAAAGGGAACCTTTTGCTGATAAGCAGATAGGCAGTTTAGCATGATGATTGCTTTTGATAAGAGACTAAAGTTCATATAAAAATTTTTAGGGTCATTACAGGTGATAGTTTATTGTAGAAATAACTTATGATTCAAAACAATATTACTTACACTTAAAAATTTTAACAACATTGGCATGGTATTTTATTTCTCTACATCTTGTTTTCTGGTTCTATTCTAAAGCAAAAGAATAAAAGAAGTTGTAGTTTGGTGTTCCAGATCTTTAGAAATTAAATGTGGTCTTAACAACTGATCTCATTTTTGGTGGCATAAAACACATTGTAACATTGAATTTTAAAAACAGAAGTAATGACTGCTTTTAGGCTTTCTTAAATTTAGGTAACAAATAATATTTCAGACTTCTTCTCCCAAGATCTTACTCAGTAGAGCTTAAAAAATATGTTTCTGTGGTGTGTCTGTGTAACTCCTGCTGTGCTACATTTTATATGATTTGGATTACTTTTTACCTAGCAGTGTCCTCTGTTTTCATCTTCTCAACCTGTGTATGATTTCTGTATTGACTGCACAAGTTAAAAGGTCTTTTTCATTTACAGATGTTTACCTGCCCATGAGTCTTTAATAATGACTGACTGTTTTTCCATAGACCCACTTTTTATAGACCTAGTCACCATCCCATCCTATAACTGGCTTTATTTAAACAATGAAAATGGAAGGGACCTAATATATTTCTGTGAAAAGCCTACAGTTACTGATAATGAATGGCAAGACAAAATGCAACATGATCTTTGAGATTGACTTGGTTTTGCTTTTGATTTTTAAATCTTTTACTCATGGAGAAAATTGATTTGAGTCCAATTTATAATCATTTATAGTTTTAGCTTTACTGTTCTAAATTAATTAGGGGTAGAAGCCTTTAAAGTCCAGGTGTGTTAACACACCTGATTAATAAGTTAAGTAGAAATAGTTCCCTTTGTCTATATGGAAATTAGCTAATTTTGAATATTCAAATGGTTTTAATCAGTTAGTCTATTTTTTCCCAGTGGGTTTAGATTAACTACTGATGGTTAATGTAAATATAATCATATATTTAGTTCTCATAATAACAAATATGCTAAGCCACCAGGATATTTAATTAATTGAGGGAAGACGTTTGTAGTTACAGAGGTTTTTTTTTTTTCCCTTCAATAACTTTATTCTTTATAAAGCATGTAAGTAAATAAAACTGTTCAACTTCTACAGAATTACCATGTTTAAGAAGAAGGTCTATTGCTATCACCATTCTAGACTATGGGAGTTCATTCCATTCCTTCATCTTCCAGTTGTAGTGGCAGAGTGGAAACTGAACTGAAATTAAGTTGGTTTGTGACATGACTGCAAGGGATAGACACATAAAGATATAAACACAGACACTTCCAAACATGGAATGCTGGGCCACCAGAAAAGTGTCAGAGCAGAGTCCACTGAGTCCTGCACTCAGGCACATCTTTTCCTGACGACATGTGCCAAGGTCCTGGCTGGGGATCCACGGTCTCCGCTTCAGAAATTTGTTCTTTTGTACAGAGGCCTAAACCTGAGTTATCAAAATAGCGAACTGGAGGAGGTACTGGCAAAGACTTTGCATGTGTTAGTTGCTTAGTCATGTTCGACTCTTTGTGACCCCAAGGACTGTAGCCTACCAGGCTCCTCTATCCATGGGATTCTCCAGGCAAGAATACTGGAGTGTGTTGCCATTTCTTTCTCCAGGCAGACATTGATCGGTTATCAAAAAACCAATATTTCGGTGACTCCTTTGGTACAGGATCTTGGACATTCAGTTCCTTGCATTGAGAAGATATACGGTGTCTCTTTTTAGAGAGTGTCCCAGTCACTTTAGGGAACTTTGGCGAATTCTCACAAGTTACTTGTGAACCTCTCTCTTAACTGCTCTCCTTTCATGTCTTGACCTCACTTAACAGTTCATTCTTTTGCTTTACTAGCTGTTCATTTTGCTGCTTTAACTTAGAAACTTCCTTTTCTAGCTGTGTGTATTCACTTTTCAGAATAAGAGCTTTAGTGCTTTGTACAATGCCACTGCCACCTCCACAGGTTAAGGGTTTATTTGAAGGCTGGGTATCAGTATGTTCTGATACCATTGAGGTATCTTGGGCCTGTTGATGTCTTCTAAGATTTTCTCTCCATAGCATTATAAGTTCTTTTTGATACTCTGCAGTGGCTTTTGTTGAAGCAATTTCCTTTTCAAACTCCTTGACATTTTTCATCTTCTCCAGGTCTATTTTCACCAGTTTCGTTTTGAGATCTTCAATTTCTTCTTTATAAGGCTTAGCTCTTAAAGCAGCTTTGTCCTGAAGTACTTGGATCTTTTATTTGTTTTTTTCAAGGCATTCATTTGATTCATTAACTTGCCGTTGAAGTTTTGCTATTATGTCATCAGTCATCTCGAGTTCTTTCTGCATCATCGTAATACTTTCTTTAGCCTCCTGGAGTGATGTTTCAGCTCTTGAATCTTCTCTGTGGCTTGCTGTGTAGCTCTTGATGTGACTTGAGGTTGCCTGTCTTGTGTAGTAGGATTAACAAGGGCACCAGAGGTCAGGGAGAGCTTCAAAGTTTGGTAGCTTTTAAATAGTTTTTCATAGTTCTCTTTCATTGATTTCAGATCATGCTCCCATTCTTTGGCTACGGTAGCATTTCTTTCTTTAAACTCTGTTCATTCATTGTAGCAATTATTTTGTTATTCACTTGGCAAATACTGTCATTTTCTTTCTGGATGACATTTTTAAACTTTTCTATATCAAAATGAGCATTTCAACCACTCTTCCAAAAACTGAGTCATTTCTTTTCTGTTACTTAGTACTTGCTGAAATTCAGTCTTTATGCTATGGAAATCACTTTCTGAGAAATCCTTGAGAATTTCTTCGATATGTAGATCCACACTCTGGCTCAATTTGAGGTCCCTTGATTCTCCAGGTGATAAGGCCATAATCTTGTTGAAGTTGCTATATTTCCATTAGCAGTTTATTTTGCTTTTCCACTTCATCAGTAAAAGCCATTTCAAATTTATTGATGGATTCATGTTTTTCTTCCTTTGTCCTTGCAACATAGTTTAGCACATACTGAAGCTTCATCACGACTCTGTGAAATTCCATGGAACACCTCTGGTTTGCAGTAAGAAGTTTCTGGATTTGTTGGGTTTGTGGATATGGAAGTGAGAAGTTTGCTTTTACTCTAATTGAAAGCTCTTTTTGGGTTTCAGTTTCATTCTTTAAGTCAAGAGACAATCTGTTTAAACATAGTGATTATCCATCTCTGAGTATCTCTTCAGAAGCTCTTTTATCCTAAAGCACTTTTCTCTCGGGCTTCTTGTAAGGTGTTGGTTTCCATCACATAGTAACTTTTTTTCATATTTTACCTCTTCGGGTTCTGTTGATCCTTTTTCTGTAATTCATCTTGTGATTTATTTAAATCCTTTTGAATATTTGAAATCTGAGATATTTTTCTGAAACTCTCTGCGAATTTATCAATAGTTTCTTGGTGTTCTTTCAAACGCATACGAAAAATTCTTAGTTTTTCGTGTTTCCAGTTCTCTAACTATGGTTCCTTGCAGGTTTGCCTTGAGTAGGTCTTTCTCCAGTTTGAGAGTCTCTTCCACTCTCCTTCAGTTCAGTTCAGTTCAGTCGCTCAGTCGTGTCCGACTCTTTGCGACCCCATGAACTGCGGCACACCAGGCCTCCCTGTCCATCACCAAATCCCGGAGTTCACTCAAACTCAGGTCTGTCGAGTCCGTGATGCCATCTAGCCATCTCATCCTCTGTTGTCCCCTTCTCCTCCTGCCCCCAGTCCCTCCCAGTATCTGAGGTTATTGATATTTCCCCAGCAATCTTGATTCAAGCTTGTGTTTCTTCCAGCCCAGCGTTTCTCATGATGTACTCTGCATAGAAGTTAAATAAGCAGGGTGACAATATACAGCCTTGACATACTCCTGTTCCTATTTGGAACCAGTCTGTTGTTCCGTGTCCAGTTCTAACTGTTGCTTCCTGACCTGCACATAGAGGTCATCGCTTTCTTTCATTACAGATTTCATTTCTTCAAGGTTTTCGTGAAGCTTCGGAGCCGAATGTAAGCTCTCCATTTCTATTGTATTCATGGTTAAGCTCTGGGCCGTGAATTCTTTCTTCAGTTGCTCAGTGTCACACAGGTTTTCCTGTGTTTCACTAATTTCTTCTTTTAACTTAAAAAGTCGCTGTTTGTTTGCTTTCAGTTCTTGGACCTTCTCTTGCATTTCAGTTTTCTAAATCCACTTGCATATTTGATATTTCTTCTGTCTTCTCAGAGACAGTCCCTCTGAGTTTATCAATAATTTCCTGGTGCTCCTTCAGATGCACCTGAGCTAGTCTTAGTTCCTCTTGTTTTTCCAGGTTTTTAGCTTTTGTTTCTCTGAGGCTTTCCCTGAGTTGATCTCACTCCATTTTGAGGGTTCCCTCCATTCTTCTTAGGTCATCTCTTTCCTTAGTAACAGATTTTATTTCTCCAACATTTTCATGAAGTTTCTGAGTCAGCCTTAACTTCTCTGTATTTGTGCTTTCCAGGACTGAATTCTGGGTCTCTAATTGCTTATTCAGTTGCTCTGTTTGATACATATTGTCCCTGAGATCATTTTTTACCTTAAGAAGTTGATGTTCTTTCTCCTGAAGTTCTTGAATCTGTGCTTTTAAGGCAGTATTTGTGTTTTCTAAATTCATTTGGTTATTTGATATATCATCTATCTTCTCTGAAACAGTTCCTCTGAGTTTATCAATAGTTTCTTGGTGCTCTTTCAGATTCATTTGGGCAGTTCTTAGTTCCTCTCATCTTTCCAAGTCTCTGCTTGTTGTTTCTCTTAGGTTTTCCTTGAGCTGGTCTATCTCTACTTTGAGAGTCTCCTCCATATTCCTAAGGTCATCTCTTTCTTTTGTAACATATCTTATTTCTGTAAGACTTCCATGGAGTCTCTGAGTTAACTTTACGTTTTCCCATTCTGTATTTTGTAGAGTTGACTTTTGGGCCTCAAGTTGCTTCTTCTTTTTTTTTTTTTTTCAAGTTGCTTCTTCAAGTTTTCCATTACACATATTTTTTCCCGAGTCTCACTGACATCTTTCATCTCAAGACATTGATGTTCTTCTTCCTGAAATTCTTGAATCTTTGCCTGTAAGTCAGCATCTGAATTCCCTAAGACTCTCTGGATATTTGTTCCTTGATCTGTCTTCTCTGAACTATTCCTTGCATTAATGGTTTCTTGGTACTCCTTCAGAAGCATGTAAGTAGCTTTCTGCTTTGATTTTCAGTTCTTCAGCTACAGTTTCTTTAGTGTTTTCTTTGAGTTGGTGTCTTTCCTTTTGAAGGGCTTCCTGTACCCTTTCCAGTTCATCTCTTTCCTTAATTATGGTTTTTACTTGTTCTTGACTTGCCTGAAGTTTTTCAGTCAGCTTGAGCCTCTCGCTTTCTATTCTTTGTAGTGATGAATCTTTGGCTTTGAGCTGTTCCTTTAACTGTTCCAGTTCACTCCTTTTTTCCAGAATCTCACTGATTTTGTTGATGGTAATAAACTGTTTCTCATAAAGCTCTTGCATCTTTTTCTGTAATTCATCATTTGCTGTTTTTAATTCCTGTTGAATGCATGATATTTTAGTTTTTCTTTCTGATAGATCCACTCTCAGTTTACCAGTGATTTCCTCTTGTTCTTTCAGGTGACAGTGAGCAACTCGTTCCCCTTCGGTTTCTAGTTATTAGCTGCAGTTTCGCTTGGAGTTGGTTCTTTTCAGATTGAAGAAACTCTTGTAGCCTCTGGAGGTCAGCTCTCTACTTAGCCACAGTTTTCACTTCATCGTGACTTTCTTCAAGTCTTTCAGACAATTCGAACTTTTCCATTTCTAGCTTTAGTAGTGCTGAGTCTTTGACTTTGAATTGCTCCTTCAATTGCTCCATCTCATTAATTATTTTCTTAGTCTCACTGTCTTTTTCTTTCATATTGAAGGACTGTTCTTGTTTGTCTTGAGATGCTTGGATCTTTTCCTTTAGCTTTTCTTGAACTTCTGCTAGTTTTTCACAGGTCCTAGAAAGCTCTTCTTTCTTAATGGTATGGTTCTTTTCTTGTGCAGCAATATCCTGTTGTTTTTTAAGTTCGTTTCCAAGAATTATTAATTCTTCCTGGCTTTCAATGGTCATTTCAACGTTTTCTCTTAGGTCAAGTCTTCAGTTTTTCCTTTTCTGCTGTAATACTCTCTAACATTTATTGCAGTTCATCTTTCTCTGTTGCTCGGTTAGCTCATTATCCTCAGCATCTACAATCAGAGCTTGGGTTTTTTTGGTTTCCAGATTTTGGCTTTTATCTGTGCCAACCATCTTTTACTGAAATTCATTCCTAGTTTCTCCTAAGTTTTCCTCTATATGCAAATTCTTGCAAGTTTCCTCAGAAATTTTCATTTTTAGAATGTTAATTGTTTCTTGGTATTGTTTTGAAGACTCAGGAGCATTTCATAGTTGTTCCTGGGTGTCTGTATTCATGTTTATAGTATCCTGAATGTCATTTTTGAGTTGGTCCCTCTCGATTTGTAGGCTCTCTTGGAGTTATTTTTTATCATCTTTTTTTTGGCTTAAGGTTTTTACTTCTACTAAGGTTTGTTGAAGTTTCTCAGTGTTTCTCCTTTTCTACAGTGTGCAGCCTAGAATCTCTACTTTCTAATTGTTCCTTCAGGTCTTCCAGTTCTTTTAATCTTTCTTGATTCTCAGTTGTTTTTTGCTGAAGTTCTTGGGTTTTGTGAGAGAGCTCTGTCTTCAGAGCCTCCAAATCTAAACCAAGTTTCTTGAGCTTCTTTAGAGAGATTTCCTATTTCTTAATTCAGTTTTGCATTCTCTTCAAGGTCCTTCTTATTATACTTTTGCTCAGATTCAGTATGATGATTTTTAACATCTTGGAATTCCTGAACAGTACTTTCGCAACTCAACTGGGAAGTTAGTAGGTTATTTTTAGTGTTCCCAATTCCTTCAAGTAAACCTTGAATTCTACTTTCCTTATCAACTACTTCAGAAGACAATTTGTCTTTTTCTTATGTTACTTTATAGAGCTCTTCAGATTTATCATGTATCTCTTTCCTTAGCATTTCTATTTCTGAAGGTCAGGATTTCAGTTCTGACAGCAAATTAACTTCATTACGCAAAGCGTTATTTTCTCGACTACTTTATTCAGTTCTTTCTGCAGATGGGTTATTTTTCTTTCCAATTCCATATTAGAGAGTAAATCTTTTGAACTTTGCCATCTATAAGGGAGGTGAGTTTTGTTATTTCACTGAAACCATCTATAAGGGAGGTAAGTTTTGTTATTTCACAAAGAGAAGATTGTAATTCTTTCTCCAGATCAACTGCATTTTCTTTTTCACCTCCAGCTGACTTTGATATAACTGCATATGATTTTCCATCTGCTTGTATGTACTTGAAAATTCTTTTATTTTCTCTTTCAGCTTTAGATTTTCACTTCTAAGCAAGGCTGATTCTCTTTTGGCATTAAGAGCTACAGTTGTGACATCAAGCAGAGTCTGTTTCATTCGTTTTAGATCTTCAGTGTTTTCCAATGAGTATGACAAGTCCATTTTCATACTTTCTGACTTCTGAGAGTCTTTGTATTCCTGTAGCATCTTTATCTGGTCTTCCTTTTCTCTAAGCAGCTCTACTTTTGAACTTAGTTCGTTCTCTTGATCTTTCTCTGCTTTTCTTTCTAGAGCTTCAGATTCATCCAAGTCATTCTTTTCTCTTAATTTCAATTTCATTTCTTCATTTTCTCTTGATTGTTCATAGTCTAATACCAGGTCATCATAGTGAGCACAAAGTTAATTTACTTTCTAAGTTTTCTTGACTTAGTAGCTTTGTTGCTGGATTCCATTCTATCTCAGTTAATGTATCGAGTGTTACTGAAAATATCAGACTGAACAGAGAGATTCATCAGTTTCTTCTAAACTTACAGTAGCCTTATGTGTTTTTGTTATGTTCATTGGCATATTAAATTTATTTACGTAGTTTGAGTCCTTCATTTTGTTAATTTTCCCAACGTACTAAGGGACTCTTTGGGTTTTTTTAGCCTTTAGTTCTTGTGATACTAGGGAAGAAGAGGTCACCAGCATCTGTGTTAGGTTTTGAATTTTCTCAATTTGGACTTTTTGAAGTAGGTCTTTTTCTTCCAAGAGTTGGGCCAGATGGTCTTTTTCCTTTGCCTGGGCTCGAGTCTCTAAAGAAACCTCCTCTAATTTGCTTTTTAAGATCCATTATTTCTTTTCTATATCTTTTCAGGAGAGCTTCATCACTTGATACCTTGTTAACATAAGGAGTATTCTTTATGTGCTGGCAGTGCTGGCAAACTGGAGAGTAATAAGGGTTTCATCAGAAGACACCAGAGTAATCATGCAGATAACATGTGTTTTTGCATTTCCTCCCAAGGAATTCTGGAGAATTTGTGTTAGTTTGCTATCTTGATAATTTATGAAACCATCAACTTGTCCATTGCTAAGTTTCTTGATCACTTGTCCCAAAATAAATAAGCTTTGATTTATATTAAAGCCTTCCTTGAGTCGCAGACCTTCAGCACTTGTTTGAGCAGCCCTTTCAACTGCCTGCAAGATCAACCAAATTCAAATGGAACACTTTGACAGATCCTTCAAAATTAGAAGGTTCACCTTTCTCTCTCCTTTCCAAAATCATCCTAAAAATGGTATGAGAACAGACTACTTCTTTGATTCAGTTTTGTAATTCCATAATGCCTGTTCTTTTCTCCTTTTGTGATCCTCTTCAAAGCCATTTCTAATGTATAAACAACTTCTATGAGGTCTGCCACATACACATTCCTGTTGAAGTCTTCCCAAATTATTAACGGCTTCATTTTTTGAGTGTCACAACCTAAGTCTGTAATGGTTTCATTGTATATCTCTATGTAAGACACACGTAAGAGAAATTCCCTACAGGAAACTTCTTAATTTTCTGGAAAATGTCATGAATTGCCCTGAGTGTTACTCCCAAATACTCTTGTGAACCCATCGTAATATATGTTTTTCCTGAAGCAGTCTGCCCATAGGCAAATGTAGTACCATTTTAGCCTTGGATGGCAGAATATATGATTAACAGCACAATTTTCTTCATACACATTTTTAGTAGTTTCATTACTATGAAAGACACAATCAAAATTAAAAGATTTACTCCCATCAACTTGATAAATTATATTATTGTCCGTTTTCCAGTAAACTTGAGTATCTTTTCTAAGCGCTTCTTCTCTGCTATTGAGCAGTCGAACCTGCATGCAGACAGCTACGGCTCCTTCCTTAGCCATCCTGCCTGGTTGGATCCCAGGGAATAGAGAAGAGGTTTTAAAAGAGAAATGACAGTTGGTTTTCAAGTAAATACACAGTAGGTTCTAGACCAGAGGTTTCTGTTAGTGGACCTCAGACTCAGGAATGGCACGAGGTAGGGTGCTGAGTTGTTACTGCATGCAGAAGTCAGTGAGCTAATGGCTCCTTAAGTACTGTCTGAAGGGGGGTGATGTTTCTTACACGTGTACTACTGTTTTCTAAGTGCGCGAACACGTTCTGAGTAATAAAATGTAAATTGTTGAAAAGGGTCATTCATCGTAACTAGGTTAAATCATCCTTCACTGTTTCCGAGTATAAATAGTGAAAGCACAGTTATTCTGTTTCGGGATTCTTAAAATTCAGGGCATTGGAAACTTTGTCCTAGGATAGCATTGATTTCTCTTGTTTATCATTATTTAATTTGTTTCTCTAGCAATTAGATGGTGATATATAATATAGATTATGATATATAATAACAATACCTGTAAAGTGTCATAGAGATGATGCTGTTTTGCAGTTTTACCTAAAGAATTGTGCTCTGAAAATTGGTCTGTAAACACATTTTCTATACAAGCAGTGGTATTTATAGATTTTTCTTTTGCTAGACTATAAAATTTTTAGGGGGGCGGTTAAGAGATCTTATCATTGCATTTCTAGGGAGGGCAAAAATATTTATGCTGCAGTGTTACTTGAATGAATGCAAAAAAGGTGTGTGCATTTAAGTTTTTTAAATAAAACAGTTCTAAAAATTAGCTTTTATTGTTGTTTCTTTTTATGTAGTCTGGAGACTTCTTTTATTAGGAATGAGAGTGGACTTCCCTTAGTCTTAAACCACTGGACCAGGACCAGAAGTTTTGAAGGGCTAGGGCTTTGTGGGTTATCAGTAATGGCCTTGAAGGCTCTGAGTATTTAGGGCAAGGTAGGAGTTGGGATGTTAATTAACTACTTGAACTCCTATCTTTTTTTGGGAGGGTGGCCTGAATTTCTTTTTTCCTATGAATTGTTACTTATCCAGATCTTTCCCTGACATTCTCTAGAACTTTATTATTGGAAGGGTGGTCACCACACTAGTAGCAGTACTAGGAGTCCCAGGAGCTTTTTAGAAATGCACAGTCTCACGCTTCATTCCAGGCCTTCTGAGTTAGAATCTTCATTCTAACAAGATCCCCAGAATATTCCTTCCCTGGTGGCTCAGCTGGTAAAGAATACACCTGCAATGCAGGAGTCTTGGGTTCCACCCCTGGGTTGGGAAGATCCCTTTGAAAAGGGAATAGCTACCAGTCCATTCTGGCCTGGAGCATTCCATGAACCATATAGTCCAATAGATCACAAAGAGTAGGACACGACTGAGTGACTTTCACTTTCAGAATGTTCTGTATGTTCATGACAGTTGAGGAGTGCTAGTCTGGAATACATTCTCCAACTTTTTCTTCTTGAAAACTTTTGTTCAAGCCCTAAGTTATTTTTTAAATGCCCAATAAAAAAGGGTAAAACTATTTTCAACTATCTTATTGTGCTGTTTATTCAGATTTTGTGAAGAATGATAAAATCAGTCACTTGTAGTGAATCTTGAGACTTAAAGGTAAAAATTGTATGTATTAGAGAAAGAGACAAGGTGTATGTTCTACAGGATATTTTATCGTAGAAACAAAAAGAGATTGTCTCTTTGCTACCCCGTGGACTGAAGTCCGCCATGCTCCTCTGTCCATGGGGATTCTCCAGGCAAGAATACTGGAATGGGTAGCCTTTCCCTTCTCCAAGTGTTGACCTACTAGGAGGTAAAGCAGAAAAGCTGGTTACTTAACAATAGCACATGACATTTCAGAGTGCTTCCCTTTCACAGTAACTAGCAGACTGGACTGGCAGGAGGCTGTCAAGAGTGGAGATCAACCAGGAAGCATACCTTTTTATTTGACCATCACGTTCTCAAGATTGGTTTCGGAAAGGATTGCTGGAACCTAAGGGAAAGAGAAGGGCAGTTGTGCTTCTGTTTGCTCTGTGGGAGGGGTTTGGATCTTGTAGGACACTTAAGGGGCAAAATAATGTTTCCCATAAAATTGTGTTTGGCCTTTATTTCCTCATCTTCCATTAGTCTTCTCTATTTCCCGTAGCCCCTTAACTTTCATATAATCCCGATAGTTGCTTTTAAGCTAGCAGCCCTTTCCCCAGCCAGGCCTTCACCTCTGTTTCCGTTGCAGTTTCCTTTAGCTCCTGTCCTTTACTTACATCAGTGGTCCTCAGATGTGGACAGTTTTGTGTCCCTGCTCCTGTGGAACATCTGAGATATTTTTGGTCACGATTGGAGCTAGATGCTGGTAAAAGGCCTACAGTGGTCCAGGACAGCCCTCCCCAGCAGAGAATTACCCAAAGTCTGTATTGCTGAGTTTGGGAAACCCTAACCTGGATTATAGCCAGAGTGCATGAATTTGTCTATGCCTTTTTAATTCTTACTCACAAGCTTTCAAGAGTTCCCCCATGGAATGAAGTCCAAACTCCTTGGCAAGTGATACAAAACAATTCATGATTGTTTTAAAAATTGCTTTCAAGCCTCATCTTTTGCTCTCAGGTTGGCCCTCTATTAATGATAGGTTGAAAACTTGTAGTTTTCCCTTAATTAACAACACAGTTCCTATATGCTTCCTCAAGTGCATTTTTCCTGGCCTATAATACATCTTTTCCCCTAGCTCACTCTGTTTTTTTTTGTTTTGTTTTGTTTTTTTCCTATTTAGACACACTCCTCCTTCAACACTGCTCAGGCATTCATCCTTTCTGTGAAGCCTTCTTTGTCTCTCTTCTTTTGGTACCTTGATTACATGTGCATTTTTAATATCACAGTGAGTGTTCAGTTTGTACAACTTTGTTACCTACTAGGTTATGTCCTCTTTTGGAGGGAAAGGTGTGTGTTTTAGTCATCATTGTATTCCAAGTACTTGGAATAGTTCTTGATACAAAGTAGGCTCTCACATGCTTTGTTGAAAATACATTTTCCTTCAAGGGGTAAATAATAGTTCAGATACTTTGGAAATAGATGGGACTTTCCCATAATTTGTGTTATCTGTGATGGGACTTCTATCTGTAGTCTTACTGCTTTTGTATTGTGTTTCTTGACTTTGTGCTTTGTATTGCTGCCATCTCTTTCAGGTGTCCTTTGTCTTTTGTTGCTTATAATGGTATTTAAATGGTATCAGTACCCTAAACCTTTTCTTCAGTATCACATGGAAAGTTTACTTTTGGATTAGACTTTGTATGTGAAGTCACTCAGTTGAGTCCGACTCTTTGCAACTCCATGGACTGTAGCCCACCAGGCTCCTCCATCCATGGGATTCTCCAGGCGAGAATACTGGAGTGGGTTGCCATTTTCTTCTCCAGGGGATTTTCCCGACCCAGGGATTGAACCCGGGTCTGCCAAATGCATTAGGGGCAGACACTTTAACCTCTGAGCCACCAGGGAAGCCCTTTAATCCCTGGCTATTTATGGAAGAACTTAAATCTGTAATGACACAAGTTTGGTGATCTCTTCTACCTAAGAGAAAAGGCCTTGGGCTAATTAAAAGTTTTGGGCGTGATGGGATGGAGGGAGAGGAATAATGAATTCCTCTCTGGAAAAATAAACATATGAGAGCTGTTGGGGAGGGAGAATCATACATGGGATTCATTTAAACCTTTTTTCTATGTTGCTTAATGAACTACCGTAAGAATAAATTTCACTAAAGTAGTAACTGGGTCAAAAACAAGTCTGGATTTATGAAGGATCTAAATAACAAAAGAACATATAAAGCAATAATTCTCTTGCTTTCAAATGTGTGAATGGAATTTGGGTGTCCTTATATAGATTCTGCTTGACAGGTTGTGATTTTGTTTAAATAAATATTCTTTGATGTGTTGAACTTTTTTGATCAGATAATTTTTAACCTAGACAATTTCTAAAATACAAATTTTAAATTAGTGGCTTAATTTAGAAGGCTTAATTAAGGCTGTATTATTTTTGCTGTATAGCAAAGCCTTATTTGTTGTGAGCGATGTTATTAGAAATAACTTGCTTTAAAATTCTTTCATTTGTAATTTGGTTCTGAAGAGTATATTTCTATTCTCATTCACAAAAGTTGCCTGTGATGTCAACACAGAGAGTAATTGAATTGGCTCAAGATTGCACAGAGGTGGAAATATTGTGGCTTTGTGAAACTTTACCCACTGCTGTAATTATTGGGTAGATGGGTAGTCTAGTTGGTTTTCTAAGTTTTAATTTTTGAAGAAAATTAATTTTAACTATTTACTTCTGCAGTCTTGAGACAGAACAATGAGTAAAGACAGATTTTAAGTTTTAAATTAGATACCTTCCCACGAATATATATCAGTATTCCTTAAAGGAAAAAAATGGCAGTTTCTCTTTAAGATGCAATTTAGTATAGATTTGCTATAATTAAGAGAAGGAAGATGGTGGAAACTGTCATTAACTATATAAAAGCCCTGCCAACCACTATTAAAATTATTTACTACCTTTATTATAATATTATCCAGTGACTCTTGCTCTTATTAGATAGTTTATTTAGTATCAATCTGTTCAAATTACTGAGATTTTAAGACCAATGAAATTTGTGTATTTTTTTAAAGTCTGAGATTATTTCTTTTGATTGAGTACAAGTTGAAGAATGCCTTATAATAGATCAATTGGTACTCTGCCCTAGTTTTACTTTTAAAAATTAAAAAAGTCCATTCCTTAGAAATTAGCTGCTACTTTTAAGTGAGTAATTCTCAGTAGGAAATAAGGTAGTGAGATGGGGAGCAGATAAAGATACAGCATGAAGAATTTCGTTAACTGTATTTTGTGTCCTTGAAGCCATTTCTTCATATTGCATTGAGCATAGGTAAGTGCCAGTGGAAAAAACTTGGAAAGCATTTACTTTGCTGTTAAGTTAACTTCTGTTCATTAAAGTCTTAATAAACTCAGATTATAATGGATTTCACTAAAACATCTGTTGTTTTCTCTAATATTGTTGTTAGGACTGTGGGTTCTTTTGGAGATGTGTGTGTTCCGGGGTGGGGATGGGGAATGGTGGGTGGGGATAAGGACATTAGAGGGAGTGTCTCAGAAATTGTACTTGTTTCCTAGTCCACCATTCCTGATACCTTCTGTGTGTTAGTTACTAGCTTAGACTAGTGTGGGGGTTGTTAGGAGTGGCCTGGTTTCTTTCCTTCTTTTTCCTAGCCAAGGAAGTATCGCCTGGGGATGCTGGAGGAGAGGCTAGTTCCGATGGGATCAAAGGCACGAAAAGCAAAGAACCCTATTGGCTGCCTTGCTGACAGGTGTAAATCAGGAGTACCCATCAATATGGTTTGGTGGAACAGAGTCACAGAAAACAATTTACAGGTAAACATACTTTTTTTAGACATTTTTGAAAGTGAATATTTTGGCTGCTTTCTGTGTCTGTGTGGGGTGGTGGGTATAGGTTTTTTTTTTTTGATTGAAATAAAATTAGTGGCCCATTAACTATAATTTTGTTTTGTGGCATTTTTGCACTTTCTCTGCTTTTATGTTCCTATTTTTTCATTAAATATAGTTTTTCCTGTTGGATTTTGTTAACAATGCAGTTTATTTTTAATACACAAAGTTGTTCAGGGTACTACATTAAAAACTCATATTATAAAACTGATTACAGAAAACCTCATTTATTTGGAATCTGAATAACAGAAAGCTCTATGTATTGTCTTTTTGTACATTTTTAACTAGATTAAAAATTGTGTCTACACAAGCTTGTCAAGTGTTGGCTCTGAAACCAACTTCAATAGTATTTGTCATAGATGCATTTCAGTCTTTGCATCTTCTGTGCTAATGAAAATGAATTTTTATAACTCACAGGCTAGCTTTCGTATGAGTGAATCTGAAGTACCCACCGAATAGCTTGGATCATATTCCATTTTAATTTGGATTATAATGATTATAGCCTCATTTAAAGACACTGCTAATTGTATAAAATGGATAGCTCTACTAATCAAAGTTTCAGTTTGGCTGGAAGTAGAATATCTTTCATCCGAAACTCCCTGAGTAAATGTATTATTTTTAATATATTGCTAGCCAAAAGTCTGTAACTCCAGATATACACATCACACTCAGAAGGGATATTACAAAGTTAACAACTTGGTTTTATTTCTGTCACCAGCTTTATATTATGAAGAGGTTTCACAGGACTTTGGTCTGTTTAATGTTAATACCATATTAGTATCTATATTGCCTTGGGCACAGAAATAAAAGTTATCCTGAAAATACTGCACATGCCACTGATACTTTGGTAGTGTTTTTTCTAAATATAAGGAAAAATAGGAAAGTGGCAGGGGGGTCCACATAATCAAATACTTAAAATCCTCAGTGGAAAGTTTGGGATATGTCAATTGTGAATAAGAATATAGTTTACTGAATTTTTGTTTTTGAGATGAGGAGAGAGATTTGATGTGGTTAGTGTTAGAATTATTCTTCAGTTTTAAAAAGAAAGCCTGAAAATAAATTGGGTCCCAATTTATGTTGGTTTCAGGGGACACATGGATAATGCAGAGGCACGGTCACTTGACTGTCTCACTTGCCCACGGCTGTCCTTACCCCTTATCTCAGTGGTAGTTTTGAGGTACCTCTTTTTAGCATAGCTTGAAAAATCATTAGGTTAGTATAAGAATATGTGCTAGAATTATGCTTTATTTTTAATTTAAAAAGCTAGTAATAGATTTTGGAGAAGGAAATGGCAACCCACTCCAGTATTCTTGCTTGGAGAATCACATGGACGGAGGAGCCTGGCGGGCAACACCCCATGGGGTTGCAAAGAGTCAGACATGACTGAGCAATTAACATACAGTTACAGATTTGCATTCAGTGTGTTTAAGACTGAATTGATGTTATCTGAATCTAATACTTCAAATACTAATAGTACTTTGTGCTTCAAATAGTTAAAATAGTTCTTTTTCTTTTCTTTTTTTTCCACTTTTAAGGGACATAAGGAATGCTGTATTAGCTTAGTCTGATGTTGGAGGGACAGTGGTACCTTAACAGTATTAGTCACGTGGTGTCCATTACTGTCTTTGTGCATTCCTAGATTGGGTACCTGGTACTGTTTATTCAGAGCAAAGAGTATGTCAGTGAAGTTTTCTTTTCCATTGGAGTCTTTATCTTTTTTGTTCTATAAGAAAAATAGCTTACATAAATCAGTTCTATGTGGATTCTTTTTAATTTTGTATGTTTGTTTACTTTTAGGTAGTTTAGATTTTTCACATATAAAAATCTTTAAAGTATAGATATATTCATCTTCCCTGTTTCATTTGTTTCCTTTCTTTCAAAGTTTAAGTCTTCCAATCCTAAGGTCAGAAAAATATTTATCTGTATTTTATTTTAGAATTATAGTTGTGTTTCTTAAATGGTTACCTTGTGCCAGACACTGCACGAAGCTCCTTACATATTTTGTCTCTTTTGGTCTCTTATTAGACAGTTGTTACTGTTAAGAAACATTTTTAGAGAAGCTAAGTAATATTAAGGTTAAACTATGGTCAGTGGAGAAGCAGAAGTTTGAAGCCATGTGTGTCAGGCTTCAGAATCTCCTCACATTTGTGTAACATAGTTCTAGCTCTACTGCGTGTAGGCACGGAATGTAGCTCATGTGTGACTCTCCCGTATTTGTAAGGTCGGTCTTTTTTCCCTCATGATTCATCTTTTTTTTTCTCGGTGACAGTTCACCTCACTGCCTTTCTGTCTGGAACTTTAGATATTTCTTTACATTGATTTCTTAATCTTGACCCAACATCTTTTTGGAAGACAAATTTTGGAAAAAGAAGTTTTTTTTACTTCTGAAAACAAAACAAAAAACCAAACCAAACCCCAAATCAAACAAAAACCTAAAGTGACAACAAAAACTTCCTCTGAAAGTTTCTACCTGGATCATTCATAATTGCATTTGTTCTCCAGTGCAAGTCCTATGATTTTCCAGCCTTTTTGCTACTTATATCTTTTATTTTCTACCAGGAATCTTGTGATATGAAAGACTCTACTGAACACACGACATTTGTGAAACAGTGATTCTTCTAAAATACAGATTATACTAACTAGGGGATCAAAGAAACTGAAAATTTCTTATACTGTGGAGGTAGCTAATAGGTAGCTATGATGGAGGCTATATTTATTTTTCACATTGCTGTTTGAAATATTGATAATATCTATCTGATCTCCACTACTGCTTCTGTGGAGTTGAAATAGTCTAGTCTTTTCTCTGATTTCTTTAAAACCCATTTATTCCTTCCTTGTAGTTTGGTGTGATCAAAATTTTGCCATAAATTTTTATATGTGTAGAAGAGAAAAATACTCTGTTGTAGGCAGGCCAAATCTTCAGTGACAGAGGGATACACATCTACATGCAAGGATACCAGAAAGCATCAAGACACCCTCAGAGTTTCGGAGGTCTCCTTAATCATCACACCCAGCGGTCTCACCCAGTACTTTGTGCTGCAGGCCACCTTTTCATTTCAACCTCTTTCCCTTGTGCACACTTGACTCTCTTTCATCCCTGCTCCTTATGAGCTCCTGTTCTCGGCTCATTTGTTCTTTGCTCTGCCCTGTATGTCTAAGATTCTTAAATTTTTATTTGTATTATAACTGGACTTCTTGGTTCAAGACCCACATCTTGGTGCCTTCTGGTGTCTTTGCATATAGAGGTGTACCCCTCTGTCACTGAAGATTTGGCCTGCCTAAAACCGAGTGTGTTTTTTTCTTCTTCACATATACTGCTGCTTTATATTCTCTTTATATTCCTTCTTGAGTCAGTGACTTTATCATCATCCCAGTCATTGAGAGTACATAGCTTCATTTCTACCCTGTCATTTCCCATTTCTACCATTTATTATGAGGAGACTTCTGAGGTTTGACTACCCATTAATTGAAAGATGATACATTGGACAATTTACATTTGCCATCATATTAAGGCTTTACCACAATAATGACATATTATCCCCCATTTAAAAAATATGTAAATTGCAATTTAGAAAAGGCTTATTGTTTTTATTGTAAGTGATAAAGCTGGGATTCTCACCCAGATCTATTAAATTTTAAGTCTTGTTATTTTCCTGCTATGTTGTCTGCCTGTAATCCCCATTCCTTGAAGTTTCACAGTATCTTTTTCTTCCTTGCCTTCTCTTTTTTTTTTAACTTTAACGCAGCTAACATAGCTTAATACCCTAAGTATATTTTCTGGATAATTTTTTAAAATCCCTTCAGGATCTATTCTGTCTTTCTAGGGCTATCTCTCTTTACTGTCCACATACACTAAAATTCTAATCATATGAAATCTTTCATACCTCATATAATACAAAATATATAGCCAGTTCTCAGTTCCTTTTTATCTCTGTATTGCCGTTAGTTGAGCCTAAAAAAACTTTCCTCCCTTTTCCTTTGAGAGTATCTCAAATGCTACCTTTTTTGTAAATACTTGCTCAAACACGTTAAAAAAATTTTTTTAACTGTTCTCACAGTACTTCATGTTATTTAACTGCTATTTCATTCTGTTTTCAACTTCTTCACCTGTTTGTCTTTTCCAACTGAATTATGTGTGATTAGGCATATGTTTATTTTTATACATTTAAGGTATTCTGCTTGTTTCTAAATGTCACATTTAATTTTCCTTTCTTAGGCAATATGTGAAATTTGTAGTAGTTTGAGAATTTTATGTATTTTTAAAAATTGATCATAGGTTGTCTGGAATTTATAGCCACCATATGTTACTATTCAATTTAATTATCATAATTGATTTAAAACATAGGGTGGTGATTTCTTTTACTATCTTAGAGGATCTTTTTTTTTAATTAAAAATTTAACATTATTGGTATATTCATGATATTTTTCAGTCTTCCAACCTGGTAGTAGTCTTACTTCTTGACAGTGTTGTTAAGTGACAAAGCTTTGTTTTGTGTTTTTCTTATGGCCTCAGCTTGAATACCAAACAGGTGTTGTAGATGGAGGGTCACCCGAGACTCGGCATCAGCAGTTGTTTATTTCACTGAAGTGCAAGTTCACTGTCATCTTTCCTTAGTCTCTGTCCAGGGTGATTGCCCATTCCTCTGCCTGACCAATCTGTATGTGAAATCGAGATTTTTTTCATTTGCACTATGATTACACAGTTCAAAGGCCATTGTTCAGGATTGAAATATTTTATCACTTACCTTATAGAATTGTTGTGAGGATTCAAATTTCTGTTTGAATCTATTGTTTGTATACTAGATATTAAATAAGTGTTCATTCCTCCAGTTTGACCTCATCACTCTAAATTTGGTGTTTGTTTCTGTTTATTTATGGTGGTATTTGTCATTTATATTCAGATGTGCATGGCCTTATGGTACATATGGAAAGAGGGTGTGACATTGTGTCTTTTAGGAGCTCTCATTTTGATGCTGATACACTTGAATAGTTAAAGTAATTCCTTTAAAAATGCTTTTTTGAAGGGTAACAGTGTGTTCCCAGCCTTTATGTTATTAGATGTCAACTTGAATGAAAGGATGGGAAAGGCGTGATTTTATCAACTTCTCAGCGTATTGCATGCTAAGATTTACCTAAAAGTAATGATGTGTTACATAAAGTCATACTCATTTTGTCTTTGACTTTTGGAAATAGTGGAGTTATGAATCAAAGATTATTAATATTGTTATTTTAACTTTACCCCTGAAGTGATGGAAATGAATGAAAACTGTGGGACTGTTGGGTGTATTAGTAGATTCATACTTGTCAATGTTTATTTTGATGGTGTTTTCCCCCTTGTGGTCAGATTGAATGGTATTTATTTCTTGTATTTAGTTTGTAAGAATGCTCACATTAAAATCTCTTGGCCCTGAAGTTCTACTGTGAATTCTAGTTGCTTGTTACTGATGCTTTTACAACCCAGGGAGGTTTGGTAACTCACTGCATGTGCTTCAATCTTTAGTTACTGAGTTTGATGTTATTTCAGGAGATTTCTAGTCTCATGCCCAGGAAATGGGATTCTTTGGGCTTTAGATGGAGTGGATTGGAATTTATAAGAGTGAGGCTTCAGTCTATCTAATCAGGATTCCTCAGGACTTTGAAAAGTTATAGAACTGTGGGACAGCTGAAATGACATGACTGTATATGTTCTGCTTTCTGACCCACAGCCCATCCCAGATCCTCTTCTTTTTTCCTCCTCTTCTCTTCAGCTGCTATTCTAAAACTTATCATTCACCTCACACCCATTCATCCTCTCTATCACTTTCGAATAAATGGCTTGTGTTCTGCAGAGAAGGGAAAAAAGAGGTCATTGAGAGTGAATTGCTTCGTATGTTGGCTTTCTACCTACGGAAGACACTTTCACTTATACCCTTTCTTACAATTTTCCCTTTTGTTATAGAGAAACAAGTGTTCCTTGACTGTATCCTTCAGAAACTGTCTTTAGCCCCCTTAGCATTTATTTCATTATTTATCCCTGTTCAGTTTTAGACAGTGATTTCTTGACATTGATTTCTTCCCAGCTTGGTCTTCCAGGACCAAGGAATGCTACATGAGGAAATACTCTGTTGTCAGTACGTTTGGGAAGCTGTGTGATAGAGTTTGAGAGCTGCTGCTGCTGCTAAGTCGCTTCAGTTGTGTCCGACTCTGTGTGACCCTATAGACGGCAGCCCACCAGGCTCCGCTGTCCCTGGGATTCTCCGGGCAAGAACACTGGAGTGGGTTGCCATTTTCTTCTCCAATGCATCAGAGTGAAAAGTGAAAGTGAAGTCGCTCAGTCGTGTCCAACTCCTAGCAACCCCATGAACTGCAGCCCACCAGGCTCCTCCATCGATGAGATTTTCCAGGCAAGAGTCCTGGAATGGGGTGCCTTTGCCTTTTCCAAGAGTTTGAGAGCTGCTTCCTACTTACTGCTGTTACTTTTTCACCTTGCATTCATCCCTTAATTCTCAGTGTTTTATCTTTCCCTTTTATCACTATTGAGACTCTTTTTTGATGTGTATATAGTGACCAAAAGTCACAGCACTTACTTGACCTCTGCCACATCTGACATTGTCATTCATTCTCTTTCCTTGCAACTGTCGTTGTCTCCGCTCTGAGACCGTCCTTTATTAGTGGCTTCCAGGGACCTCGTGTCCTTTGCCATGCTCTCAGGAGCTCTCCCGGGCTCTGTCTTTCTTTTCTTGACCCTCTTCCTTTCTCTGCACATGGCGATCTCCAGTGCCTCTGTCACACCTGGCTCATGGATGTGTATGTGTGTATCCTCTCAGTCCTCTGCACTTACTGTGAATATTAGCTGCTTCTGAACATCCTCATCTCTATAGTGTAACACTGAACAGTCACTGAGTCTAAATTGAATACTTTTTAATCTTTTCCTTCACACCTGTTCTTGCACTCACACACATGTGTACACACTGTCTGCTCTGTCTTGATTGTTGATATCACCCAGTTGTCTAATTTGTGAGCTCTCCTCGATTCTTCTCTCTTCATAACTCCCACTTTCTTTGGCCACTAATGTCTGTTGATTGTGGTGCTTTGAAATTCTCTTCCCTGTTAGTGTCGCCACGGTACAGTTTAGGCTCACTTTCACTTCTTACCTGGATTGTTACTGTTGTAATCTCTTACTTGGTTTCCTGATTCTGGTCTTTTCTTTCAAAGCACTACCTGGGTGACTATCTGATCTTGTTTCTTGTCCGATCAGAATCTCTCAGAAAGGTAGGTCACCCCTGCAGACCTCCTGAACTGGTCGTGGTGCCATGGAGAGAAGCGTGCGCTTCCCACCTCTGCCTTTGAACATGCTCTCTGCTTTCTGTGTATGCCCGCTATCTTGACTCAGCAAACTTGTCTTTTAAGATCCGACTGAAACGTATGGTCTTAGGACCTAATCAGACAGCATGAAGCATTTGTGCTCTTTTCCATAGCACTTCACATCATGGTCATTAGTGTATGTGTAACTTACAGGCTAGCAGTGAATGGCGTTCTGTAGGTACTTAGTGTCTTTTTAGATACATGGATGTTCTGAGCTCTTGTGAGTGTTGGGTTCTGGGTATATTCTATACCTGTGAAATGCCAGCCTGTGAACTTCTAGAACATAGTGCCTATATTTCAGGTATTTTGTTCTCTACAGTGCCTCGTACAGTGCCCAGCACAGTGTCAAGTGTCTTTTATTATTCAGCTGACTGAATGAATTAACCTGGATTAAAGATTATCTGGTGAGATAAGTATATAGTTCCATGACATAAAATACTATTACGGAAAAATCTTTGAAAAGTCTTTAAATATTAATATATGTTAAATTTTGTTATTAAATATGGCAGGATTCTTGGTTAGAGAGAATGCCTCTTAAGTAAATCTTACTATGAAACATGACAGATTTTACTGTTACAGAGTCCTGGATAGAAGATGTACGTAGGTGCACAAGATGGTTATAGCTGTGTAGAGTAATTACTGCCTCCATGGAATGTGGTGATGGTCTCACTCTCTTCTGGACTACTCATTAACTGACCCAAGTGGACATTTTTGTCTCTTTTAGGGGAGAATGCTATTTTTTTCCAACTTTATTGAGACAGTTGACAAACAGGAAGAGTAGTATTAAGAATTAACTAGGTAGAATATTGAGAATGCCTCTGTGTTGATTAATGATTACTGTCATTGGAGAACTTTGATGAGTAAATGATGTAATGGAAGAGGAACGTTTTATTCATTTTTGTCTTTAAATACCTTCTGTCCTCCAGATGAAGATTTTGCTTTTTAATATCCGTTGGTTCTCCTGGTCTCAATTTGAATATTGCATATTCTCTGTGAATTCTGAAGATTCAGAGATGAGATGTAAAGAAAAGGAAATGGTATATGTGGCTTCATAATTTATAACTCTTAAACTTTCTTAAAACATTTTTGTAAAAATTATATATGCTTATTGAAAAAACTTCAGATACTACAGAAAAGTACAAAGGAGGAAGCAAAAATGTCCCAAGTTTCCTCACCACCTAGAGATACAATCTCTTTTATCATTTTAGTGAACATTTATTGTTAGAATCCTTTAATACACCTGTTCCCACGCACATAGAAACATCCTCCCTTCCTTCACCCTCCCGTGCCCTTTCTCTTAGGCATGTGTGTACCATTTTACAAATAGCAACTTAGCATAATTGCTATATTGTAGCCTAATTTTATTTAGCTTTTCTCAATAGTGGTATGGGCTTCTTTTCATGGTAAATAAAAATGTATCACTTCCTGTGACTTTTAATGGTTGCACACATGGGTACCATAATCCATATGTATCATAATGTACATAATTAGATCCTTTTTTGAGAGATATTTTAGTTATACCTCCCCCCACCCCCTTTTCAAAATCATTTTTTAAAATGTGTTAACTGGAATCTTTTTTGCTTGTGTGTTTTTTTTCCTTTGCCTAAATTCCTAGATGTGGGAATACTAGGTCAGAGTATGTTTGTGTTTTATTTTGATTCATAGTATCAAACTATTCTCAAGAACAGTGTTAACCATTTCTGATAGACATTGTGAAAGATGAACTGATGAGCCCCTTTGGAAACCTATGTGCCTGTAGTTTCACACTCTTACATAGGGAGAATGACTGTAAGCTGATTCATGGAAATTTTTTTATTTAACTCCCTCATACATAAGGCTTATTACTAGTTGAGGTTCTGACATACACCTGCTACTTTCCCCTTGGTGGTGGAGGTGGTGGTTTAGTCGCAAGTCGTGTCCGACTCTTTGCGACCGCATGGGCTGTAGTCTGCCAGGCTTCTCTGTCCATGGAATTCTCCAGGCAAGAATACTAGAGTGGGTTGCCATTTCTTTCTCCAGGGGATCTTCCCGACCCAGGAGTCTAACCCAGGTCTCCTGCATTGCAGGCAGATTCTTTAGCAACTTTCCCCTTAAGCTAGTCAAATTATTAGTAAGAGAACTTAAAAGAAGAATGGTGTGAATCTCTTGGAGCCACTAGTAACCAACTGTCCTTCACTGTCCCCACCAATTTGAATCTGACTTATTTAGAAGATCATATTTCCTCTATTGAGGTCTTTTATCAGAGGCCCAGTTTCCTTCAGGAAATTTGTAAATTGTGACTCTAGATTATTTTTCACAGTAGTAGTAGTGTTATATGTTAAATTCTAACTTAAAAGATGCAACTTGACTCTTCTTAAGTAGATCAGTTTCTGAGTCACCCAGAAGTTGAGTTTATTTTGATAAATTTTAAATTGACCATATTTGGATATGCTTGAAATATGGAGGGATAATCCATTAAGGCCAAAAAAAAAAAAAAAGTGTAGAAATGTGAACATGGATTAGCCATTTGACTTCTGCTTTCTGTCTCACCCTGTTCCTCTTTCTCCTGTGTTATTTATGAACACTGAAGACAGGTAAAAATAGCTCTGAATAGTGCTACTCTTTATGTCTATAGGTCTCATCTTTTTATACCTTTTAGATAATTTTATCAAGGCAAAATTCTTGCCTATTTTTGCCTTTTGCTCTCTTTATGAGTATCCTCTCTTCTACCTTTCCACCTAATTCATTGTTCTGTGCCCTGCAACACACACATACACTCCCTTCTACCTTAGGCATTAATCTTTTGAATTAGTTCCACTTGGGCCCCTTTGTCACGCTAAGGAGGGAAGAATAGTAAAGATGGGCAATTGGAATCATGACGATGATGTTCAGTTGCCAAGTTGTGTCTGACTCTTTCCGACCCCACGGACTGCAGTATGCCAGTCTTCCCTGTCTGTCCTTCACTATCTCCTGGAGTTTCATAGGTTCTTGAGAAAAGTAGATATGGCTGAGATTAATATCAACATTTTATCTCAGTTTCTCTTTTAATGATTTAATTCAGTCAAAGATTGTGGAGTCTTTACCTGATCAGCCTGATTGGATTTCAACAGTTAAGTTATTATTAACTTTCCTTCTCTTTCTTTCTTCCCATTTTTCCTTCGTTTTCCCCCTCTTCTTTTCTTTTTCTGCTTTTCTATACTTTTTTTATCCTGGCTGAAAGTAGAAAATGAACTGGAATTGAGCAAGATTGGAGTCAGGTTGGTTCATTGGAATGATGGTGGCCTAGACTGGGGTTCTTCTAGGGTGGATGAAGTTGAATTTGAGAAATATTTAGGATGTAGAATAGGCTCCATGACTTGATGCTTCAAAGATACCTGCATTGTCAAAAGGATGGTTGTGAAATAATTTATCTGTTTAGTAGAAAGCACAACAAAATTTGAGAAATCAAAATCATAATACATAAAAGTTTATAAGTACATCAAAAGAATTTTATAACTATATTCCATGTGTTCAGGAAACTGGGGAAAAGATTAAACATGTTAGTACAGACATGAAAAACATTTTAAAAAATTAAAATCATACTTCTAAAGTTAAAAACAGTATCTGAAATGAAAAATATATTTGATGTAATTAATGACAGATTGGATATTATATAAGAAAAGATTAGTGAACTGAAAGACATAGTGCTAGAAATTGTCCAAAAAACAGAAAAAGTGAGCCATGGGAAAACATGAGGCCTGACACACTTTTTTTACTCCGTGAAGCAGGATAGGGCATGCAGAAAAGATACTTTGAGAAATAGTGGGCCCAAAGTAAAAAAAGGACTGGTGGGCAGATATTTTCCAAATCGGATGAAAATGGTAAGCCTACGGATCCATGAGCTCAGTGGACACAGGCACAAAACAAACATGGGAGACGGGAAACTGCACTAAGGCACACCAAATAAGCAGCCAGCGGGGAAAAGATACTCATTTTTGAGGAATAAAGATATAAATAACAGCATATTTCCTGTTGGAAACAATGTGAGCCATAAGACAGTGGAGCAATTAAAATACAGGAAGATAAAAAAAAGTCAACTTAGAATTCTGTTCCTGGGAAAAATACGAGAGTGCAATTCCATGAGTGCGTTTAAAGACGTGAAATTTTGAATAATTTGTGCAGTTTAGTTACACTTTCTACAGTTACACATTGTTAATTTTATGATTTTGAAAATACACTCTGGTTATGTAGGATGATATCTTTGGGGAAAGATGGAATTACTTCAAAATTACAATTTCTTAAAAAGTAAAGTAAGTACCTTTTTTTTGTTTTAAAGTTCATTTGTTCTTTTTTTCTTTCTTTTTTTTTAAGTTCATTCATTTGTTCTTTTTTTTCTTTCTCTTTTTTCTTTTCTTTTATTTATTTTTTATTTTATTTTTTTTAATTTTAAAATCTTTAATTAAGTACCTTTTTAAACATGCAAGAGTTGAAAAGATTCACTAGCAATAGATGTGTACTTTAGTAGACATTAAAGTATTGGGTTGGCCAAAAAGTTCACTCAGTTTTTCCTTTTATGGAACATCTCAAATGACTTTATTCTCCAACCCAGTACTTTGGATAGAAGGAAGAAAATACTCTGTGCAGTCTGGATCTGTACAAAGAAATGAAGAGAACTAGAAATAGTAACTACATAAGTAAACGTAAGGAACTTGCCCCTTATTCTGTAAGTCTCTTTGAAAGATAATTGACCATTGAAAGCAAAAATGGTAATAGTGTACCATAGGGTTTATGGCATATGTAGAAGTAAAATACATGATGATTATAGCAGAGTCTGGGAGGGGAGAAGTGGAAGTTTAATATTGTTACCATGTTATACTATATCTGAAGTAGTTTAAAACTCAAAACTGTTAAGTAGTTGTTATCTACAGAATCATGTCTTCCCCAAATTCTCACGTTTAAGCCCTCACTCTTTTTTTTTTTTTTTAAGTTCTTTTAATATGACAGTATTTGGAAATGGGCTTTTAAAGATTTAAGTAAGGTTAAATGTGGTTGTAGGGATGGGCCGCAATCTAGTATGATTGGTGTTCTTGTAAGTAGATGCAGAAGTACCAGGCTTTCACACACACAGAGGAAACACTTGTTGCAGTGAGGACACGTGAAAGGATGGCTTTCTGAAAGCCAAGCAGAGTGGCCTCAGGAGAAACCGACCCTCTTGGCTCCTTCATCTTGGACTCTCGTTTTCTAGAATTGTGGGAAGATAAGTTTCTGTTGTTCAGGCCGCTCAGTGTGTGCTGCTCTGTTGTGGCCCTAGCGGACTACGATAGGCAGTGGTAGGTTACGTATGTGTACTGTCAAATCTGTAATAGATAATGGTAGAGACTTCAGTTCTCTGTCAATAATGGAAGAGGAAGAAAATGAGGAAGAAAATGGGAGACTTGGACAACTCTATTAGTTTATTTGTAGGGTGCTCTGTGCAGCAACAGCATGATGAATATTCTTTTCAGGTGACCACAGAATGTTGACCAAGATAGAACAACCAGTTGGAACAAATCTCAGTGAATTATAAAGGGTTCAGGTCGTGCTAATGTGTTCCCTGACCACAGTAGAATTAAATTAGAAGCAAGTTACAGACATTTGGGGGCTTTCCTTATAGCTCAGTTGGGAAAGAATCTATCTGCAATGCAGGAGACCTGGGTTCATTTCCTGGGTCAGGAAGATCCCCTGGAGAAGGAAATGGCAACCCACTCCAGTATTCTTGCCTGGAGAACCTCATGAACAGAGGAGCCTGGTGGGCTACCGTCCATGGGGTCCCAAGAGTTGGACACGATTTTGTGACTAAACCACCACCATGACCAACAGATCTTTGGAGAATCTTCAAGTATCCAGAGACTGAATAACACACTTCTTTGACATGTGTCAAAGAAGAATTAGGAAGGGAAATTTTAAAGTGTTTTGAATTGAATGAAAATAAAAACATGCCACCTGGTGTGGAATATCATTGAAGCAGTAATGGGAGGGAAATTTATAGCACTAAATGCCTCTGTTGGAAAGGTTCTAGAAAGAGTGATCTCAGCTTAAGAAACTAGAAAGAGGAGAACAAATTAAATCCAAAGAAAGCATAAAAAGGATGAATCTTAATGATGCAAAGTGAAAGAAGGTAGTAAAAAACCGAGTACCTATGTACATATGTAAGATTCATTCATACTAAATTCTAGAACATACAGACAAAAAGCTATAGTAACAAAAAGCTTATCAGAGGTTCCCTGGAGTCCAGAGCAGCAGAGCAGAGAGGAACAGGAGGGATCGGTTTCATATAGACTTATGGGAACTTTTGGGCATGATGGATGTAGTCCTCCTTGATTTGGGTAATGGTGGTCCACCTATAACAGAGTTTACCCTGAAATATGTGTGATTTATTCTATGTTGATTATATTTAAATAAAGCTGTTGACATGATGGTCCACCTATGTTAAGAGTTAACAGAGTTTACCCTGAAATATGTGTGATATATTCTATGTTGATTATATCTAAATAAAGCTGTTAAGAAACTTTAACCAGTTCATTTATATTTCATTCGGAGAGCAGAAAGATTACTGAGAGGAGCTTATGAAGCCAATAAGTGGTAAAGCAAATGGAGCTCATTACAAGGAGCAGCACTGTGGAAGGCATTTTACAGTTTTACGAGTTTATTGTGTTTTTAAAAAGCCTGACCGTATTCAGAAATAGTGGTGATTTCTCAATCATTCATCACATCACCTTAAGACAACTTTCTTTTTTCAACAGATCTTTTGGCAGGTTTGCAGTGAAATATTAAGTGATATTTTATGTTGTGTTTTTATTCAGTATAAACCTCTTCCTGTCATTCTAATAAAAAAAATTAATGGCTGAACTTTTTATTGTTGCACTGTTTATTAAATTATTCTCTTAATTCATGGGACTAATTTATTGTGTTCTTAGTAAGTACTCTTGTTTGTAGTGGGGTGCAACAGACCATTAAATACTGAATTATGCTTTAAAAGGAACAGTTTCCATGAGATAATATGATAGTAGGAAAGCATAAACTTATAAACTAGAAACATCATCCAAAAATTACTTCATTTGTGGGACTTCCCTGGTGATCCAGTGGTTAAGATTCTGAGCTCCCAATGCAGGAGGCCTGGGTTAATCCCTGGTCAGGGAACTAGATCCCACATGCTACAACCAAGAGTTTGTATGCCACACCCTAGGGTTCGGATGCTGCAACCCAGAGTTCACATTCCACAACTAGGACTTGGCACAGCCAAATTAAAAAAAGAATTGCTTCATTTGTTAAAAAACAAAAATAACTTTATCCGTCATTTGTAAAATAAGACATATTCTATCATTTTGGTTGGGATCTGTGAATTGAAGCATTAATTATTATTTCATTTAAAAAATATATAATGCTAATAACTACAACAGTGCTTTTCAAGCTAAAGGTCAGGCCTCTTCATATACTTCTGTCTGGAGAGTATAGGCAGGGGTCATATCCAGATGTTGGGGGTGGTCCCAGTTTGAAGAATTCACTAAATGCACTTGGTTGTTTTGGGTGTGACAATTGCAGTGTAAATTTAAGTGTGTGAGAACCCAAAACTCTATTGATAAATTCTCACCATGTGAATGTTTGCTATTTGACTTATATAAACATTGATTTTTTTTCCTCCTCAAATGTACACTTAGAGCTGTGTAAGATATGAATGAAAATTAGGATTTAAAATATGAATAGAAATTATAAATTATGAATGGAAATATGTTAGAAAACCCACAAGTTTAATATAATAGCACGTTTGGAGAGTTATGACAGGCTTGTCTAAATCATAGGGAAGGAATAATAAAACCTTGATTTTTTTCCCCACTATTACGCTTTGCATTTATGCCATTCTCTTTAGTGTTGTTGAAGTTAGACAAATTTATATAACCCAAATCCTTGAGTCTTCTTTTGCATATAACCTTCACTTCCTAAAGCTGAAATAAATTGCTTATTTTCTGGTTAAGAGATTACATTTTAACAAGGTACTAGTTTTAGTTACCAGTTTTTCCTTAGCTCTAAAAAAGTATTCTTTTTAATATGTTAAAGGTGTGTGCCTATGCTATTTTGGTATTTTATAAAACTTATTTCTGTTATAAACCAGTTATATTAAAGTGGTTTTAAGAATGCATCTTTTTATTGCACTTATTATTTTAACTAATTTTATCTTGAAAAAGTATTCTCCTTGCTACAGTAATTTCTCATTAAGTATTTTTGATAGTTTTCTAATCTGGCTAGAGGAATTTGTATTATGTGTTAATAATAGTAGCTCTGCTCTCATTCCTAGATTTTGTTTTTTGTGTGTGTGTGTTACACCTACTGTGTAATTCTTTTTTCTGCCATTTAAATCCTTTAACCTTTTCTCACATCTCAAATAAACTCATCTGAAATAAACTCGAAAACCACCTACCCAAGAGAAATAAATGCCTTGCCATCTTTAATCAGGGAAAAAAAGGAGGGAGGTCTTTAGGTCCTTCTTTTTACTTTTTAAGTAAAATTCACTGCAGGTGAGTTTTTTGGATCTTTGGTTGTTGAATCCCTAAAAGTTGCAGTTTAGTATAAATTTTCATAGTTAATTTTAATAATCTCTATTGTAATACATTTGAAGGCCCTGTATAATTTGTTATAATGACATTTCATGTATAATTTATTTGGAGAAAGTAAAACAGACTCCCCTCCTTTTTCTCCTTTATAGGATCCCTTAAAAATAGTCTTTCAGATGAATTTAAAATAGATTTGATTTACAGAAACTCAGCTTTGTAATTAGACTCCTGTTCATGGTAAACAGAAGGTATGAATGAAATGGAAACTAGATAATCTCTGTGTGTCAGGATTAGATTAGCTTTAAATTTCTTTATCTAAATTTACTGTTTCCTAGTAATTTTGTAATCCTCAAATCCCCATCTCTCCTAGGCGTTTTGAGCTCTTGTAACCAAGTGACCTAATTGATTTTTTTACTTTCTTCTTCTAAAATAGTTTTAGCACTCACTGGTGCACACTAATTTAGCTCTGAAGTGATCCTGTTGATAACCACTTATATCTAGGGATTACTACGTCAATAAAATGCATGGGCTCATTGGCCACACTTTTAAAGAAGATGCCAGTGTTTTTGAAAACTTGAGCATTTGGAAGATTTTAAAATAGACATAACTGACAGGAGAGGACTTTTTTTTCCTTTGGAAAATACATTTTGATTCAGTTCGGATTCTTTTTTTTTCTTCACAATTTCACATTTTAGATAAGGCAGTAAAAGAAGTTCTCTGTGTATCTGCTGCTGCTGCTAAATCGCTTCAGTCGTGTCTGGCTCTATCTAGTATATTTTAATAAAAAGTTAGCATTTTTTCTGTACTTTGTCACTTTGTATTTAATTTTTGCTGGAATATAACTAGTAAAATATCATTTGCTTTAGAGTTTACAATGAAGTTAGCCTTGTAGACTTGCTGTATTCCAAATCTGGTATTTTGAACTCTCTTGGCAATTTTAAATGTCATTCATTTCAAATAAGGAAGTTGTCCTTGGATTGTACAGTGATTAGTCCATCTTTTTATTTTATGCCTTCTATGGAAATATGTTTTTCCATTCTAATGATCAATTCTGAAATATTTTAAGTGATTAATTTTTTCATGGTGATTCAGTGTGTTTTAAATTTAGTTTGTATATATGTGTGTGTGTGTATTTATATATACACACATTTATATATATGTGTGTGTGTGTGTATACACACTGAAAATGTGGGCTGAAGTATGAACATACTAAATTATCTCTTTGGTTAACTCTTTTGGAAGTTGAATTCAAATATCAATATGTCGATGATCATTGAATCTTCATTGTACTTAAACATGTGGATCACTGTTTCTGAAAAATATTTAGGATATTCATTTGTTTCAGATGGATGAAATATAGACCATTTATGGATTTGAGTTACAGTTTCATAATGTGCTAGTAGTTCTTAATGCCAAAGGCACCACGCCACCTAACTAGATACAGTGTGCCTTTGTACAACTGGGAGAAAAGTTTTCTCATGTAATCTCATTGTAAAATATTTTTAATAAAGCGGAAGTTACATGCAATACCTTGCAGACATTGGGGCCTCTATTATGTTTTTCTTATATCTTGATTCCTCTCACGTTTGCCTTATATTTAAGTGTTTTTCTCATTTTTACTGTTACTTAACTAGTGGCACCATATTATTGGGGAGATGTCTTAAGTGCTTATAAAGGAGGAAGTGATTAATTTTGGAATAAAGGCAGTTTTGACCTTTATCCTGGTAGAAGTGGTTTAAAGATATTAAATTTGAAACTTTTTGCTCAGTTTTGAGGTAGTTTTAACTTCCCAGTTCTCTAAAATATAGTATTAGGATGGTTGGATAATGATGTATATTTGACAATAAACGCAGATTTTCTTGTTTCAAAGTTAAATTCCCCAAGTGAAATGATTAAAACCTTCAAATTTGATGGAAAATTTTTCTTCCAGAAATTTAATTATCCCAGTCCAAAATGTGGAAACTAAAAAGCCTTGGAAATCCTTTCAGTAAAATATTTTACTTGGTAAATAGAGTACTGTGGAATAATACCTAATAAATTCAGTGTCTTTTTTTGGGCTTAAAATGTGTTAACTTACTATATTTAATTTTCAAATAGACACCAAATCCTACCGCAAGTGAGTTTATTCCCAAAGGAGGATCAACCTCCAGGCTGAGTAACACGTCCCAGTCACATGCGTCTGCCTTCTCTCAAGTGTTCTCTCACCCATCCATGGGGACTCCTGCTGCTGCCGGATTAGCACCAGGTAAGTTGAGTAACTGTTTCCAGTGAGTTCCAGGTAGCAAATCTCTAAGCACCATTTGCTGTTAGTTTACCAGACCTGAAAACATTATTAATTTTATGTTCTAGGTTTTGGTACCATAGACCAAGTGTGTAGTTAAAAATTTTAAAGCAGAATTTAAATTTAATGAATAAAAGTTAAATATAACTTTAAAAGCACAAAAGTAAATTTAAAGGAGAAAATGGTTATTGAGGAACAAATATCCAGATCATAATATTTCCTTTTTTTTATTAGCATGCTAATGCTATTTCACTCAGAAACTTGAATAAGCGCATCAAAACTTGAATATTGATGTGCTTCAAGGTCCTCCTTTTGAAATAAATTTCTAAAAGATAATTTATATCATTCTAAATTAAAGTTTAGATGTATTCTGTTTTGGGTGTTTGATTATAAATCTGTAGTAGTAGTAAAGTATTATAAACAGTGGCAGGAAAGCAGTGTGAAGGGTTAGGGGTCATCTCAACACTTATTCCAAGTTTACTCCAAATGGCAGCGGAGGAATTTGAAGAAATGCACTTGTACATCAGGGGTCCTGAGGCATAGTTCAGAGTAGCCCTATTTTCTTAGAAGGTCCTCTCTTTTATCTAAAAATTCATGCAGATTTTGCGTTCTGCTTCCTAGCATAAACAGTCCTATAAAAATATGGAAATTTTCTTAGATAATTAGCGTTACCCATTCCTATTGCTGTGAACCTTAATTAGAAAAGTAAGGTATATTGAATTCATAGTAAGTGCTGAGTGGGTTATATAAAGTCTGTTTAATGGTTGAGCTGCCCAACCAGATGATGTTTCTAGAACCTTTAACAGATAATCATCCATTGATGACTTAGTCTTGAATGTTAAAAAGCAAAACCAGAAACAAAGTGAAATACTACATGCTAAATGAAGCCAAAAGATCCATCTGGATTAGCTTGGAACTAGTCCTGTCCAGGTCTTAATCTAATCAGTAGTGGTCCTAAATGATTGGCTTTGATACTGATACTGAAATCAAGGACTGTTTTTAGAATAAGAATAAAAGAAAATAATGGTAACTTTATGGAACAGGTTTAGTGTGTTAAGTGTCAAGTGTATTCAGAGGCTTAGTAAACTTGTGTTGCCAAGGATTTTGTCAACACCTCCTTCCCCTCACCTCTCCCTCTATTTCTCCTTCCCTCCCTTCCCACGCATTTCCTACTCATCTTCCCCCCCACCCCCCATGAGCGTTTGATCATTTTATTAACTAAATGTAAGCTAAGAATTGTATCCCTCTCTGGTGAGACTTTTAAGGTAGTTTTGTGTGCAGGGCTTTGAGATATACCTTGCAACTCCTTCCTCCTTGCTTATGCCTTTTTACCTTTTCTTCTACTTTGGCTCTTTTCAGATTCAGGTAAAATTGTAAACCTTTTCCCTTTTTCCTTAGAGAGCAGTGTCAGAATTGAATACCCCTGGTAGCCTTAAAGTGTTACTTGTAAGTAACATGCTCCTGTGATTTGCCTCCCATTGAGGTGTGTCTGCACTGTTTGCATGAGCACAGGCTGCATGTCAGCTGTACAGCTAAGATTTCCTAGAGGTTCTCCAGACATCTGAGCAGTGTTTATAAAACACCCATGGCCATGGAATCCATATGCCACTCAGAAAACTTTGTCTTTCTTAATTAAGTACCAATTAATTTTGACCTAACAGCACCTCTTCCCTTGTTTAATAAGTAAACATTTTCTTCACATCTTTGATCAGGCTAATTTAAGCTAAAAGTTAGGCTTTTAAAGTATTGGATGAATGTAAAATGTCAAAGGGAATTTTGTATATTAAAAACATTTAATTATAGTGCTGTGATACTGTTTAAGCTTTCCAGTTGGTATTAATTTGTGTGTAGGTAGGTGTTTCATTGGTCCCAGTTGGGTTTCACAGTTTAGGATGAAATGAATTTAAAACTCTTCTGCATAGCTCTAACATTAAAATAGTCATTCGTCTTCTTTTAATGAAAGGATTTATAATTACTGTCTGAAACCACTGGCAATAGGTCAGTATGTTTTATTAAAGGTATTCCTGAATTCTTCATGCTGACTATATAAAAATTGTCCTTTAATCAAATGACAGTCAACTAGGCTAAAATATTTCCCCGAAATACTGGAGTGATCATGGTTTTACATTTACTATTTCTTCATATTTTCTCTTTTTAGTTAATGGCGTAACACTGTGAAGATGAACAAAGGAAAAAAAATGTGTACTTTCTGCAAAACATTTTATCCCTTCAGTGTTTTCCGTTACTTCTTACTCATAAATAATATTTTTTTTCAAGGTCTAAGAAAGGTTCTTGGAATTTTCACTTTTAGGTTGTACAATAAGAAAGGTCATAGGAGTTCATTTACCTGTGTTAGTGGTGATTTAATTGATCTTCAGTCCTCCTCGTCTTAGTGATAATTTTCAGTTATAAAGTTTCATCTTCTCTTTTTCTTCAATTTCTATTCCAGAAATTATCCTTGAAAATATGTCAAATTATTGTTTTACTAAAAAATATGAAACCTTAAATATTTTGGCACTCAGACATAAGCTAGAGCAATATCATTTTTATTATGTATGAAAAAATACATAAATACATTTTTTGATGAAAAAATGTAAAAATATTTGAGCAAAGGAGTAGATGTTAAGATTTTGTATTTCCTCATATTGTAAGGAACAAAAAACATAATGCCTGGAACAAAGTAAAAGTAGATCCTGAGTGAATTGAGTTCTTTTAAAGCTTGTTTTAATCACTTTAAAAACAATTTGTATTTTTAAAAAGTTTTAATGCAAGAGGTAAAACTTTGTATAAAAGTTATTTAAATTGAAATAGATTTAAATTAATTAACAATAAATTAATTTTAATTTAAAATTTAAAATAGGTTTAAATTAAAATTGAATTAAATTTAAAATGTATTTAAAAGTGTTCAAAATATGCAGCACATGTTAAGTTTCCATTGACTTGTATATACAGTTTATATTTTAAGAAATGCAGGAGCTATAGGTTTAGTTGTTTTCTGCGCATATAACCTGAGAACAGTAGCTACATTTCTAAGTATCTTCTACAAAATTAATTATAAGAATATTTGGGATATGGCACTTGACTTATTGTCTTCGAGAACTTCTTCAGTTATATTGGCATTGAAGCTCTAATACTTTGGCCACCTGATGGGAAAAGCCAACTCATTGGAAAAGACCTTGATGCTGGGAAAGATTGAGGGCAAGAGGAGAAGGGGTTGACAGGGGATGAGATAGTTGGATGGCATCATTGACACAATGGACATGAGTTTGAGCAAACTCCAGGAGATAGTGAAGGACAAAAAAGCTTGGTATGCTGCAAAGAGTCGGACACAACTTAGTGACTGAACAACAATTATATACATATTTTTTATTTGTAAATATGCAATTTTCTCTGTTTTCATTTATTGTCTTCCTGGAGGTTCACAGCCTTCCAAAGTCAAGAATCACTGGTTTAACACACCCGTGGCAAAATTTTATTTCACAAGTATGATATAGTAAGAATACTTCTAAAGTAGTATTTAAAGATAAATTTTTCTGTTTAGCTTTAGGCTTCCCTAATGGCTCAGTGGTAAAGAATCTGCTTGCAGTGCAGGAGACACCAGTTCCATCTCTGGGTCAGGAAGATCCCCTGGAGGAGGAAATGGCAACCCACTCCGGTATTCTTGCCTGGAAAATCCCATAGACGGCAGAACCTGACAGGCTGTGGTCCATAGGGTCACAAAGAGTTGGACAGGTCTGAGCCACTGAGCACTAGCTTTAGGCAATCCATTTTTAGAATAGCCTTTAGAAATGAAAATATGACTATACTGAAGACAGTTTATACTTTAATTTTTTGTGCCATGAAAAAGAATTTTTATTATGTGAACTAATTGCTGAATGATTTTCTGTTAGATTTTTTCCTTTGAGTATTTTGAGTTGGTAGTAGACTTTAAACTTAGTTACCTCAGTCTTGGTCACAATTTGTTTGAAGGTGATTTTAAGAGAGGTATTTACAGGAATGTATATATATTTCTGGGTAGTGTTCTTTAATATATCATGGGGTGGTTTAATGCACAGTTGAGCATCTCATGTTCTGCTTAATTGTGTGTGGACACTTGGGAGAGGTAGAGGAAATTCTTGAATTTGAAAATGCCGTTATTGATTTAGAAATGAGAAAAAGAGATACAAGTCACTTTTTAGCATTTTTAAATATTCATCCCTTCAAGATAAGAATGGTGCAGGTTTTTGGACTGTGAATGTATTTTATTGTAAATTATGGTGAATCGTGGGTGATTTTTAAGAGAAGCATTTAATTATTATACTAGAGCTATCATTATTAAATAATTGTATTCCTTTGTTAAAATTCAATTGTATTATTTTAGGAAAATTTTAAAGTATATTTTTAGATCCAGTGTTTTGAAATACTTAATCGTGTCATATATTCCTAAGAGTGCCAAATTGATAGATAAAATTGGCTGATATTCCTTATTACTTGGTTTGGGCAAGGTATGGGGAAAAAAGGAATGGAAAAGACAAGGGGAAATAAATATTTATCCATCATTCTTGTTCAAAAATATTAAACTTTTAATATATATAATGTACAACTATAATGTCAAAAGGTGATCTTTTTTCCATTTTTTAATTTTCAAGTTCTATTCTAAAATAAAGTTCTGTGATTCATTAACTTTATAATGTTTCATATCATAATAAATAGAGTCTTAATTCATTTCAGTTACATAGTATTAATAGTTGACTTATGCCATAATATGACTTTGATCATTGGTTTAGGTGGAACTTCTGGGGTTTACATGTTTCAGCCTTGTGCCAGTTTAGAGGTGGCATTCATGAGAGATTATCATCTAGCTTCTGCTTTTTCGATTAGAATAATAAGGAATTAATTAGCTAACCAAGGCAGCCCAGTATACGTTTTACTATTTTGATTAACAAAGACAATTAGATCTTTTGCTGAGCTAAACTCTTATTTTATCCACTAGTCCTAGGTCTTTCCCTTTTGTTTAATGGAATAACTTAAAATCTTTCCTACATTATAGCCCTTTCTGTTATTTTTTTAGACTAGTTGTATGTGTATCCATACACTGATCTGTTCATGTGACTCAACAAGAGAGAAACTGGGGAAACCCTGTTAAAATTAATAAATTGTGTAGGTCAAAAGTCATGAACTTCTTATAAATCATAATGCTGTAACATAGTGTGAGTAAAATTAAATCTGTAGATATGTCTACCTACCTGTGTTACTGTCTGATATTCACCTAGGGAGAGGATATGTACCATTGGGAAAATGAGTTGCTAATAGATTGAAGCTATGGTTTTGTAGATGGTAAATATCTTAAGTTCATTATTTCAAATTTCACTGTGGATTTTAAGCTCTACATTAAAATCACATAATGCATAAAATCTATTATTGTGTTAGATTATGTTTTACTAAGCAGTATAACTTGACAATACAAATTGTACAAAATACTTAATTCTAAAGCATTGCCATATTTTGTATGATGTAACTAAACAGATTTTCCTTGTAATTATTTTTCATTAAATGAATTTTGTGGGATAGTCAAGTAATCTTGCCATGAGTTTGTTTTGATATATCCATCTGAATTGATTTTTTAACAAATTATTTTTATACTTAATAGCATTAGAGGGAGTTTACCATTGAAATATTCTTCTAATCTGTTTTAAATATCAATCTTGTTTCTAAGCATATTACAAATTCCTTAAGAAGAGACTCTGCCATTTCTTATCTGGCACAAATTTCAGCCTAAAGATGGTGCCTAATAAATGCTTATTTAACTAAGCTTCATTTTTATCTCAGAAAAAATTTTTTTAATCAGCGGGTATCTCTTAATTACAGTGAATTTTAATGATTCCGTAAACGTCTTTGAAGAACTTCTAAATCCTGCGTACGTTCAAGAGAGTGTAGGTGAACAGTCTCATGAGCAGCCGAGTATGTTTGTTGAACGTTTAACTTCATTAGAACTAGAGTCTCCATGTGTTTTGAGGTGCTAAAACATTTTAAAAACCAGTTAAAATATTTGTATTATTTTTAAATTGCATGTTTCCATTTTTTGTAACTACTTTGTTTTTCAGGTCTATTCAGCAGAGAATCAATCACTCAAACCTGTCCAGGTTTTCTAATTGGGGATTGTGTTCTACGTTAAAAAAATAAAAGTTTACCATTAAAAGTCAGGGGTCCCTAAGGTTTTTGTGGAAAAGGCCTGTCCATTGCCCTGTACTGTTGAGCCCATCCTGAATGGGGGCTGCCCTGTGTGTGCATGTGTGTGGATTACAGATGGTGATGTCCCAGGGAAGATGACTAACAGTAGAATTGTAGAACTGTAACTGGGTGGGGAGTGCCTGCTGGCTCTATTTCCTTCCCAGTTGGGAATTTCAGGAAACTGAGGCAAGACGTTAATGGCGCAGAGGGGGATGTGGCTGCTGCAGCTGGCTTGGAGACCTGTCAGGTAAGGCTGAAAATAGCTGCCAGTAGATACTGCTCTGCTGCTTGGAGAATCCCTGGTTCATGTGCCCCGTTAGCTTTGAGAGTTTCTTATTGTGGACTTCCTGTTTTCATCTTATGTTTTGACTGACGTGTTCCTTAACTCTGAGAGGTAAGGCTGGAGTGGGAGTGGGTAGGGCTTGCCGTCAGCTGTAGGCTCAGTGATGCAACTGCAGCAGCATCTCCTGCTGCTGTTTATTTTGGGGGGAGGGGAGGGGAGGGTGTTTGCTTTTACTGGACTGGAACTTTATTGTCTTTGGAACATGGTCCCAATTCTTCTACAAAAGTAGCTGTGTAGCTTTCAGCACATTGTTTGATCCCTGTGTTTTAGCATCTTCCTTTCTATAAGAAGATAATGTTCTATAATTTAAAAAGTCTTTCTGATCTAAAATTCTGTTATTGTTTTGTGACATGTTGATCCCTGGGAGATAGACAGGTACACTAAAGAGAGACAGAAATGAAGACAGTAATGAGAGGTAGCAAAAGGTGAGAGAAACATTTGATTCTTGTGCTTGACTTCAAAGGACTCTTAGAGGTGTGTGGATTTCCTTGATGTAGTAGGTGTAAATAGAAAATCCTGTGTCTCACAAGTGGAGCAAGGTCGGGGGGAGGGTTTGTTTCAGCAGTGTAAGGTTTAGGGTCTGGGGTGAATCAAGTGTTGCAGAGGTTCGACATGAACTGAGAGGTGGGGAGAGAGCGTATGTTAGTAGTTGCCCAGAAACATTGCTGGTTCTTAGCTGGAGGTGGGGAGTTGGAAGCCAATATTTTGATTTCCTTTGAGTCAAATAGGTTGGGAGCTTCAGGGATCATTGTTTCTATTTCCCTGGTCTTGTGGAAAGTCTAACCGTTTGGCTTAATGGTGCACTATAGACACTCAGTGAAGAGAGAGTGTGAGTGTGGACAGAAGCAATGTACTGTGTGTAACGTGTACAGATAGGAGCAGTCCTCTGTTCTTTAGGAAGGAGTGGAATGGTGGCAGCCGCTTTGATTGAATTTTCCCCGATTCTTCTCGGCCTGACTGATCAAATTCCCGTGTAAAGTCATCGTTTTTCTTAACTCTTTTTGCCTTTTGGATGTGCAGTTTACCCTAGAGTAGGGCATGTGGGCAGGGTCTAAGCAAAAGGAGAGGAATCAGTGGTGTATCCCTTTAAACCCCTGTGCACACAGGCGTGTAAAATCTAGCTGTGAGTACTGGCAGAAACTCAGGTATGGAGTATGTGTTGATGATGGTCATGTTTACTCCTGGATTTTTCAGCCATGAATCTTATACACTTGGATATGTCTGAAATGAGGCGTTTTCTTATGATTTCATAAACATCTTCCCATATTTGAGATGTAATTGTCCAATTTTAGACTGATAATTCTGTAAATGATAACTAGTAACTAACAGTCCCTTGGGGGGGGGTGTACCTTTTAGAAAACAGTTCCCAGTGGCTCAGTGGGTAAAGAATCTGCCTGCAATACAGAAGACACAGGAAACAGGGGTTCAGTCCCTGGGTCAGGAAGATCCCCTAGAGAAGGAAATGGCAACCCACTCCAAGTATTCTTGCCGGAAAATCCCATGGACAGAGGAGTCTGGTGGGCTATAGTCCAGAGGGTCGGACACAGTTCAGTGACTAAGCACAGCACAGATGAGTAGGATATTAATATAAATGTCACCAGAATGCTCCCTCAGCCATAATTACTCTGGTCCATAATCTTCCTGCCTACTGTTGTGATGTGGTAGGTAAACTGCTGGAACATGGCCATCCAAAATGTAATGACTTCACATGACAAAAATTTATTTCTTGATTTTATAACAGTCTGGGACAGATGGTTCAGGTTGTGTGGGGTGCCCTCCTCCATGTAGATAAGGACCCAGGTCAAGTGGCTTCTAGGCATCTGGTCTTCAGTCAGCTGAAAGTGGGAAAGCATGGAGAAGCCTGAGTGGGAAGTTGTTACAGACAAACCTGGAAATTGTCCAAAAACTATCTCCACTGTAACTGTCCACCAAAATCCAGACTTCTTTTTTTTTTTTTTTAAGTAGCTGGCCTGCCGCCTTCTCTGGAGAAAACTCATTCTCCAGACTTCTTTGGATGCAGAATTTTAAGTTGATTCTGGTTACTTCATATAAATACATTTTGGGGGTTTATCTTATTTGCGTCATTTGTATCTACTTTAGAGAAATTACCAAAACAGCTGCAGTAACTGGCTTATCTAGCATCATGGGAAATAAAGCTTTCCATCATACTTGAATTTTTGAATATAAGCTTTATGGCTCTTGCTGTCAAAACACTATATTTCAGGAATTTTTCAAAGAAAGAGTTCTAAAACTTGTAGTTTCTGTTGCCTCAGACACAGCTAACTTTTCTTTTGTGACTGATACTTAACTTGATGGGCCTCAACTGGTTGTACTGAACCTGAGTACATTAGCTACCCTTTGGTGTATTAGAGTGTGAAGAGCAGTTTGTTGCAGTGTTACATAGTACTTGGGTTATTCACCCGTTCATTGTCCTCCTGCCTAGTTAGCTTCTGACTCGTTGGAGGTAATTTCTCCTGCTCTCGGAATCTGTTAGAGTGCCTGGACAGACTCAGACAAGTTTATTTGAGTCATGTTAGTACGGCCTTACTGGCTTTTTACTGAAGACTCTGCTGTGCTGTTAGTATTCTTCTCTCTAGGACAGTGGTCCGTGAGTCACATCAGAATCACCTGGCTGCTGCTGCTAAGTCATATCAGTCGTGTCCAACTCTGTGTGACCCCATAGACGGCAGCCCACCAGGCTCCCCCGTCCCTGGGATTCTCTAGGCAAGAACACTGGAGTGGGTTGCCATTTCCTTCTCCAGTGCAGGAAAGTGAAAAGTGAAAGTGAAGTTGCTCAGTTGTGTCTGACTCTTCGTGACCCCATGGACTGTAGCCTGCCAGGCTCCTCCATCCATGGAGTACCTGTTAAAACCCAGTGCTCCTTGGGTCCGGCCCCCAGAGCTGCTGAGTGCGTTGGTTGGTCGGTCTCAGTGAGCCAGGGAGTTGTTTCCAGGTGATGCTGATTACTTTTCTGGGGACTTCAGTTTAAGAACCACTGCTCTACCTAATGGAGAAGGCAATGGCACCCCACTCCAGTACTCTTGCCTGGAAAATCCCATGGACAGAGGAGCCTGGTAGGCTGCAGTCCATGGGTCCCTAGGAGTTGGACACGACTGAGCGACTTCACTTTCACTTTTCACTTTCATGCATTGGAGAAGGAAATGGCAACCCACTCCAGTATTCTTGCCTGGAGGATCCCAGGGATGGGGGAGCTTGGTGGACTGCCGTCTATGGGGTCACACAGAGTCGGACTCAACTGAAGTGACTTAGCAGCTCTACTTTACGCTCTGAGCTACCTTCCATCCGCTTTCTTCTTACAACGCTTTTCTTCTCCGGACCTTCTGCTTTGTTTAAATAAGAAAAAGACTTTGAGTCCAGGACTTGAATTGTTGCCTGTGAATAAGGTACATGGGGCTTTAAGTTATTCTTTAGCTGAGGTTAATTTTGCTTTTCTGGATCAAGTCTGTGTTGTGAGTAACTGAAGTTATCAGATAAGTAACTGCTGAATTAATTGTTACAGGCGTTCCTGAAGCTCAGCCAAGATCACAAATACCATTTAAGTGAAAGCAGGCAACAGGGAGTTCTTCTACCTTAGTAATGCTAATGGGCACAACTAATGTAAATTAATTATTCAGAATACCTGAAAAATGAATAGCACAAGTACTGTGGCTGTTTAAAATTTTAAACCCCTTGGATCTAGAACTAGTAATCAAATATCTTCTATTTCCATGTTATATTTTAATATGTATAAGATTTTTATGTAAAGATCAACTAAATTATTAATGTTAAAGAAATAAGTGTTTATTGATTTAATAGCAGCAGTCTTGAAGTCAGACTGTGATTTTTCTTTTGAATTTGGTACTAGTTTTTATTCATTGGAAAGAAATTTAAAGTTAAAATTACATTGTTAACTAATATTAATCTTATTTTTTGTGAATATAATTTTTTATAATCAGACATGGTCATCTTGGAGTAAGTTTATTGTTCATAAAACAGTCACTGTCACTTGAGAAGGAAAACGATTCTCTTGATCCAGAAGAGTTATGTTTAGTTGCTAACTTCGTCGCTAACCTCCCATTTTCTTCTGACTCTGTTTAAATAATATAAGTAAAAGCTCACCACCTTTGTAGAGGCTAATTTATCTGAATTAAATTATCTGTTAATTTTATCGGGTAATTTTATCAAGTTTGGGAGCAAGCAAGTCACTTTTCTGTTTTTTCAAATATTTCAGTGATCCAAGTAAATTACCAAATGTGCAGGCCAGAGGGTATAATTCTTAAAATTGTAATTCAGTGTTTTCAAGGCATAAATCTGGATAGATTATTCACATTTTTAGAATTTAGGCACTGTAGTTTACACATCTAATATTTATTGAATTAATTATTGAAAACTCAAATGCAAATGAGGCTCTTGAAGGTAAGGTTGAAGTTGGCCAAATGAAAGATTACTGTGTGTAGACACGCAAAGCAAAATGCTTGTGCAGGCTATAGTCTCCATCAGATATTATGTAAGAGTATGTGATTGATAAAACTCAGGTTAAATTCATGAACTCACAATATTTGCTTAAATTTGGTCAATGAGATTAAATAAACTTTGTGAGGAAGCTTTAGGGCAGGCGCTTGATAGTTTTATTAATGCCTACAGTGTTTCTAATATCTAGGTAGTCTAAATACCTTTTTATCACAGATATTCAACTAAAATGAAGTATGATTACATTGTCAGTTGCTGAAATTCTTTAGATATTGAGGGGAAATCAGAGATGGAAACTGAGTTGCATTTATATTGGTTAGGTCCACATAGCTTTTTTTTTTTAAAGAGTATGTTTTTTTAAAAAATAAAGTATTTCGGAGTATATTGAAACTTGCCATTTTTGTTATAGAGAATATTTGTATTCTAATCAAATACAGTTTTTAATAATGAAATGTTACTGTAAATCAGTGAACATTTTTTACTTTATATTTTCCTAAAATTAAAAATATGCTGATTCTTCATGCTTCTTAGAAGAATGAGAAAGAATACTTTATTTGTGATATCTTCATGGTCCTATTCAAGTAATTTTTAGTTCAATTTTTTCCTTGATAGGGGCTTTACAAACAAGAATCAGGTTTCTTCTACTCGCTAATGGTTTAAGGTACACATTGAAGGGTGGTGAAGGGTCTGTAGCAACATTTCCCTGAATACTTTAAAAATATATGTGTTTCTGACCAGGACCGATCCTAAACCTGTCATTCCGATTTCTCACTCAGATCCTTCCTTCCTTTTCCCTCCAGTCCTGCATATATGTGTTTTATTGAGGGGTTTTGTTTCTGGTACTTAACTCCTGGAAATAATTTGTGTACACTTAATATTTGCAGGCAGTAACATTAGTGCCTCATGTGGGAAATGTTCAGAGAAACTTTTAAACAGATACTTAGACTTAGTGTTACCATTTAAGTAATACTATATTTAAATGAAAATCAGTGGAGAACATAATCCACCCCCTAAAAAAAAGAAATGTTGTAAGAAACATAATTGTGTAATTTTTATTTTTGCTTTCATAATTTTACTTTAAAGACTAATGTATAATAAGACAATGTACTATTGCTTACATTCATGAAATATTTCTAACCATAATGGATTTATCTCATGGCTTGAAATATTAGTGCTTAAAAAAGCTAGTAATTAAAATTATTTGCAAATTATCTTGGTTCAGTGTTGTTAACCTTTTAAAGATTAATGAAAGATATGTACCAACATTTCTCAGAGTGGTCTTAAAATGTCTTTCTCACCAGGGCCCATCCTAAACCTGCCATTTCAATTTCTCACTCAGATCCTTCCTTCCTTTTCCCTCAAAAGGGAAGAGTTCTGCAGAAAGCTGCTTTTAGAAAGCCTTTCTGGTAATTCCGACATCCATTTCTGGTTAAGAACCAGTGCTTTAGAATGTTTGGGGCAGTGGAGAAGCACTGGTCTTGTTACAGTGAAGTGAAACGGAGTCCCCTCCCCTCCTCCAGTAACTTTTCATTCCATATGTTTATAATTAAAAGAAAATATTCACATGTTGTCTTAAAAGGTTTCATTTTTTTTTGAGTTTTGGTATGATTATTATGGAGCTATTATTGTCTGTGTGCACAAGAATGTATAGTTTCAAAGTTAGTAAAAAATTATAGATAGCAAAGATCCTAAACTACGTAATTCATTTCCCAGCTTCAGTTCCCTCTAAGCTGGCTAAGCCATATGAAAATTTCCTAATTACTTTAGAAGAATATGTTCTAACTTCACTTGGTACGTCAGTTCATTTCAGAAATTGTTAATTCTTCTGCATTTCACTTGCTGGTTAAGGTTTTTTCCTTGTCTGAGCTTTTATGAAGTTGAGTAAACCTCCTGTAATGCTTAGAAAGATGCTTGAGCAAGAAATTTAAGACTCATCTTTGCTCATTTTCCTTCATCTTTACAGCTAGTCTGTTAGTAATCCTGTCAATTCAACCTTCATATTATTTATATATCTCAAATTGTTGCCTCCATCTTAGACCAACCCATCATTGCTTCTTTTATATACTTGTTTTGTCTGATTGATCCTATCCTGCATTTCTTTTTCCATGTTAAAAGCAGAAGTCATCAGTTTATGGCTTACTAATTGTCACTGGAATAAAATCCAAGCACCTTTCTGTGGTGTATAATTTGTGTCTTATATCTCACCTTTTCTCTTTCCATTGTGTGCTCAGGTCCAGCCATACTCCAGCCATACTGGTCTTCCTCACATATGTCAAGCTTCTTTTTGGCTCATGTTCTTTGTGTACATTGTTTCACTTTGTTCTTTTTATAGACTGTTCCTTCCCTTCTCTTAGGTGTCACTTACAGAATGATTTAAAATGTCACAGAGAAAAAGACCTTTGACTAATGAAAAGGAAATTTCCCATCCTTATCCTTCATTGTGTTCTGTTTGTTTCCTTTTTAGAACTTACACAGTTTGAACTTGTGTTCTTCTTTATAATAGAATGAACTATCCTCTTCATGCCCACTGGGATATAAGCTGCCTTGTGGAAGAAATTGTGTTTAGGAGCTTATTAAATATTTTTAGAATGGAAATAATTGAAAATGACTATTAAATGGCCATCAGTTTTCTAAGTGGAGGACCTCCTCTGATATAAAATATATATCCTGTTCAGAATATGTATTTGAAAGTGGCCAGCGTTTCCTCCATCTCTGTGCTTTCCTGTGCTTAGATGGCCTTTCCGTTTCTTGAGATTTTTCCTAGTTTTCATTGATTAGATCAAATGCCTCTTTTTTTTTTTTTCTTTCTTTTCCCCCTGCCGCCATCAAAGCCATTTCTGTTTCGCTAGTCATCATTACTGTCTTCTATCTCTATGCTTCTATAATGTTTTCAGTATCTCTTAATATTTTTAAATTTCTCTCTGCATGTTTTATACGTATTTATTTCCTGCACCAAAGTCAAATGCTTCTGGAGACATTTTTACCATTTTATTCACTATTGTGACTGCACATGGAGACCTAGAGGAAACACTAAAACTGAAGCGTTTTGGGCACTGTAGTGGGCTTTATGTGTGCAGTACGAACTTCACTAGATCAGAACTGGGTCTTATTTCCTGAATTCCGGGAACCTTGCTCAGTGCCTGACCTCATGCAGTGGTTCCAGTAAGCTTTCGTATGTATCAATAGTTACAGATTAGCCCATGGTGCTTTAAATGTATAGTTTTCTTGTGCCCCCATTGAAGACCCGCGGGGTCAGAAACTCCATTTTTGGAGCACTGCCATTGCCTGCATGTTTACAAATTTCACAGGAGATTCTGACATCTACCCTTTACTTTGAGAGGAAAATAAAAGTTCAAAATTCCAGAAAATTTGAAGGAAGGTGAGTTATCTGATTTGAATGAGGGTATCCAGAATGAAGGTTCATGGAACACCCAAAAGATGGGTTTTAAAGGATAGATAGGGTTTCTTTAAACGTTTGTAACACAGGCAGTTGAGAATCTGTGAAGTTTATTTTTTGTTTCCTATTTGTTTTAACCAGTTTATTACCATAATAGAGAATTTTTTCACTCAGTGAGCTTTCAAAAAGTAGTTCCACCTGAGTTAGGTAAAGACGGAACAAAATGTAAAGAAAACCTCAGGCGTGCTGCTGAGCCCTAGGCTTGGAGCAGGCTTCTGCTGGAAGAGGTGTTACCCTCAAGTGCTGACTGTGGATGAGTACTCCAAGACCTCTTGGAGGGACTAGGATGGGATAGATCTTTTGCAGCCTGGCACTTTTTTTTTTAAAACAAACTCTGTTGGTGTTCATGTGCAGTGATTCCTCATGAAAGTTGAAACTACAGTCATTAATTAGCTCACATGGTTAGTTCCGTTTCTGTACCTTTGGCTCTCAGTCACTGCTTTTGTTATGGGGAGTTTCTTTTTCATTTATCTTTTCAAAGAAGTATTTTTGAAGTTTGCTATTTGTGTGATGTGGAGAGCCAGCTCTCTCTAAAAGAGGAGTGGAATTTTGTTTCAAAGTTAAAATTACTGGGCAAGGTTCGAAAAAGGTTAGATTGGGCAGGAACTTGGGAAGATGAATGAAAAATGGCACTGAGATAACACTTCATGCCTTTGAAGTACCTGGTACTTCTCTCTTAAAATCGTTACCAATTTTATTTGCCATTAGCACCCCCAAGGTTGGCACATTGTTTCTTGAGGACTGTCAGGATGTGGGGAGAGGAGACAGGACTGGACAAGTGGTTTGGAGCACGTCGATAGCAGGCACCTGGAGCTTAGCAGGCGTCAGAAACCTAAGACTTAATTACCATTTCTGCCCCTAGAGGACCCATGAGCCAAGAATACCAGAACTTAATTAGAGCTTAGAACAGTGGTTTTCAAACTTTTTTTGTTTTAAAGCAGCAGAACTCGTGAAGTCTGTATATAGTCCCCAAACCTAAAATTATGTAAAGCAGATAAAACTGGCATTTACAAGATCAGACTTCTCTGGTGGTTCAGTGGTTGGGACTCTGCACTTTCAGTGCAGGGGACGCAGGTTTGATCCCTGGTCAAGGAAAGATTCCCCTTGCCATGTGGTCCCCCCAAAAGAAAATTAAAAAAAAAAAAGATCAGGTTTGTTAAACTTACTCAGTGAGAAGAGAAAGTCTGTGGTATTTTGGTGAACACAGTAACTTGAAACTGGTGGGTGAAGGACAGTAATTAGTTTTAAACATTTCTCAGTCTCCTTTTGTGTGTTTTCTATCATACAGTAACAAAAAAAAATCATGACTTGCATGAATAAGTTGTGCACCCATTTTTTCAATTTTTTTCTGAGTGCATGTGCATTCAAATAAAGTTTATTGCAATTACTACCTTCCTAATCAAAGATCCATGTATATACACAGGGGTGACAGGAGAGAGGGTCTCTATTCTGTAGAGTCTCCATGAAAATACTTTAATGCAGCACAAGTATGTCAGTAATGATCTCTAGTGTGTTGAAAAATGAATGCATGCTAATTTTTACCTGCTTTTGTGATTTTATTGTTAATTTACTAAAAGTAAAAAAAAAAAAAGATGAAATTCAAATCAATAATTCACAGAGCCCTGAAACATTTTTAGAAGCTTAGGGTTCTGCTCAATGCAGTTTGAAAACCACTGGCACAAAGGTCTGCTTCTTGACGGGAAGCAGTCTGCTGGTACTCAAGATAGGAAAGCTGGCAGGGTTGCCCTTCTTCTCACCTGAACCACAGAACAGAGGAATGATTTGAGTGGCTATCTGGTGAATTCTCCGAAGGATACTATGTGACAAGTAGCATTACATACAGTGGGTGTCTTAGAACTTAGCTCTCCTTTCTCTGAGAAAGGCTGGGGAATTGAGGAATGAGGAAGGCTCAAGACCAAACCAAAAACCCTCCACCACCTGTCAAATGCCTGTATTCAAGAAAGAATACATTTTTCAGGACAGTGTGCAGTGTTGTATTGGCCATCTTCATGCCTCCTTCTGGAGTCAGTCTTTAGTGATGTGTGTGTTTTATGAAAAGCTTTTAACTTAATTCATGTGAAAGGACAAAATGATGTTTCTGAAGATAGTTTGAGTTCTTTGGTTGTCTTTCTTACAGAGGGTTTTTCCCTCTCTTCTTCATTACAACATAATTATTGTAGACAGAACCCAACTCATGAAGTGGAAAAGCACCCTAGCTTTGTTGTGGTATATTTTGAGGTACATATTGAGTTTTGGTTTTAGAAATAATAGGGAAGGCAGTTTCACCTTTGCAGGTCTTGAAACAGAACATGTTACGCTTTTTCTTTTAATTCAGAATATTTTCTCTGACCTGTGAATATGAGGACCTTGTGTTTAGGGGATTAAGTGACATTTCACTAGCTTTTTATGTATGGCTGTAAGCAAAGCTGCCCTAGATATATAGACGACTTCTGGGTGGATGTATTTAACCCCCCGCCCCACTCACACATATACGCACGCGCACACACACACACACACACACACACACGTACGTGCAGACATGCATACGGAAGGCAGCCTTTCAAAGTTTAAACAAAACACAGTAATAGCTTTGGCCATTGAAATACTTTCCACTTAGAGTCCCTGCAGATTTCTTGTTGGGTGAGCAACCCTCTGGTATAGGTAATAGCTCTTCTGGTAAGCTTTCTAGTTTTAACATTTCTTATTGTAACCAAGTTAATGCTTTAACCAAGAACTGCCTATGGCATATAGATGCCTTCAGTTTATCAGCTACTCTTGTAGCTGAAAGGAAGTTGAATTGTTTTTTTGGACCCATTAAGTTGTCCTTTCCACTTGGGTGTTGAAAGAGCTTATGAGCAGTAGCTGTTCTGATTGTTGTTGGTTGTTTTCTCTAGGGAACAAGCTACCCTCTGAGTCAGCACTGGACTTGAAGATAAATCCTACAATTCATGAAACTGACTGATTCGACTAAAGGATGGATAGTTTGGGCAGCGTTGGACAGCTCTGAGGGGTCTGTTTGTTTAACTGAAGGGATTGTTGAGTTCAGCAACTTTTAATTCCCCTAATCATAAGGGGTTGCTGTTGTGAAAACAGGGTTTCTGAAGGAATCAGTTCTGGCAGTTAACGTCAGTATTCTTTTTGACTTTGTTTTCGTTTTATCACCACACTTAATGAAACAGTTCTTTAAAAGTGTAGAAATTTTACTGCTATTTGTTGCCATCAAGAATTAGTATGCCCCTGAGAGGTCCACAGAGGGCCTTTGCAATCTATTTATAAATTCAAGTTATCCTTATTGTGGGGTTCATACACATTTCTTGCCTGTAAACCTTTTGGCATTTGGGTTGTTTTATCTTTGTAAAGGTAGTTTGCATTGTGGCTTGAAACTCTGAGGATTAAATGGAACTTAATTTGATTAGCATCTGTTTTATTAGATTAGTGAATAATTTTTATTGTGGCTCATGGCTAATATTGTAATGTGATCTTGATAATTAGCAATGTTTAACCTTAAAAGGTTATTGTTATTTTTTAGTCTCAATCTTCAAGGAAATGAGAATAATTATAATGTTGAATTAAATGGATTTTTTTTAATGAAACATGAAAGTTTTAAGCTACAGAGAGGAAATTTCTCATATCCTAATATTCTGGGCCCTTATGAATTACACAGGAATACTGCAAATTGTCTTTTGGGAGGCTTTTAAAAACGGTGTGGCATGATAAAGGAAATACTTCAACCAAAGGTGTATGATCCACATAGTAACAGATAACTTCAGTGGTTTGAGAATTAAAAGATTATAAATGTTAATTTTATTTTAATCATTTGATAGTTTGATTTAAAATGTATAGAAATAAGATATTTTGCTTAGTATTTAAATTGATTATAAAATATCTCTCATTGTTTAGGGTAGAAATGCAAGTGATCATTGATCATGTCTGAGTTTGAAAAATTGGACTTTAGCCAAGTGAGCTTTCATACCTTTTAGCTTTAGGTTCATTAGTTGCATGAGTATTATTACCTTAAGTCTGGTACTTCGGATTAATAAAATTTTTAATCAGTTTTGACAATTATCTGCAAAGCTGAATTTGACTGAATAATGGAGTTTTTATGGGGAAAGAAGTAAAGACTGTACAGACTAGTATTATCTTGGCTTTCACGTCCTAATCCTGTTGCTTTATGGATAGTGGGGTTTGTTTTATTTTGTATAGTCTGTTGGAGGATTAGATCCACATTTAACATACAGACATGCCTAGGTGATGGTTGTCTCAGTTAAATATTTACTTAGGTCCACTTTTAAAGTTTTCTTACCTGAGTTTGTAACTTGAAATTGATGGTAAAATGTTCCCAAAACAGAATTTGGCAAAATATTTAAATTTTAAAAACTTACTGGCAACATCTTGAAGGATTATTTATTGCCATGTAGTCCCTGGATTCTTAGGTGCCATCTCTCATAAAATGTACCCTGTCAGTGTAATAATAGCCTTTCGAGGGAAGGGAAGAGAAATTAGTATCATCAGAAATTTTTAAAAAACTTTAATAAAGAAAAAACATTTTAACTTCTTTATTGCTAGGATTCTTCCAAAACACTAATCAGGTCTTTTAATTCTAATTGTCTTTAAACTCAGAGGTTTTCTGAGTCACCCTTGTCCTCAGCAGTTCCGCACAGCTTCGTATGACTTGTTTCTTCTTACAGTATCTAACTCTTTAGGATTGATGGTAGAATTTAGAGGCTTACCCTAGGAACCCAGAAGCTTTGCACAGATGAATGCTTTAAGCCTGGTGTACCATCCTCCTCTTCTTTAATATTTTATGTGTTCTGATATTTGGCAGTTCTTCTGCCTTGAATCACATTTCCTCCTTATAACTTTTTCTTCTAGGTATATTATTTTTTTATGACTTTTAGGGATTTAAATTTGGGTTAAACTCAACAGCGTGGAGTGCTGCAGTGGGTTGTAATAGCGCTCAAGGGACCTAGAGTCTAGCTTCATTTCTACCTTCGCTGAGTTTATGTGCCCAAGCTCTGTCGGGCACCAGTTATTTAGTTTGTAGAAAGAGGGGAAAAGCTTGTTCTACTTCTGGCTTAAAAATTGGAAATTGTAAAACATTGTCCTCAAACCACTGGCAGTTTATAAAGTAGATTCCTTTTTATCTTTAAATGTAAATAATTGTTTAAGTGTGACTTAATGGAGTGATTAGCATTAAGCAAAAATACTAAGAATTTTTGAGTTTAGGATTTTTAGTGATGTATTTTTATTTATAAGGCAATGAAAATGACAACTTTAATATTGATGTAAATAAACATATGCTCAAGGTTATTCTAAACATAAAGTTAAAAGAAGCTTTTTAAGGTAAAGTTATTAAGTATTCAAACAGCTTTTCTTTGTTTCTTAATTAAATACTGTGTCATGGGGAAAATTTAGTGTATATCAGAGAACTTCACTTTTAAAGAGCTATTTTCCCCTAAAATCACTCTTATCACCCTAATAAATTTCAACTGATTGATATTGTTTTCTCTGTCCTTCAAATTGCCATTCAGTTTTTAAAAACTTACCTATTAAGATGTTGAATTACAGTGTTACTATTTAACGGTCAGCATATATGTATGTGCTCTGGGTACGTATACATTTATTGTAGCTATAAATATCTTTCAGGATTTAAGACTATTTCTTTAGGCTGCTTTCCAGAACTAGAATTTTGGGGCAAAAGGTGTGCATAGTTTTTGTTGAAAGCAGCTGTTTTTTATGTGTGCACCAAACCATGTTCTGGGTGGCGCCCAGGGTTACTCTAGAAGTCCAACAGTTACTTACCGAGAATAAAGTTTTGTTTCATATACCTCTAATTTTTAAATAAGTAAACTTTTGAATCGCTTCTATAATTTTAGTGTACTAGACAAATGTACCAACTAATGATATCATGCAACCTTTTCTATTTATTAGTAGCTGAAATCTCATTATAAGTCACAACATACATATTTTCTTTTAGTGTATATGTTTAGATAGTTCAGATACTGAAGAAAACAGCTGATAAAACACGTAGGTTCAGCTCCTTTTTACATGAGCTAAATTTAATTTTTCTTTGCTGTATTTCCTAGCCATGAGTGTACATCACTAGTTATATAATTTCTCTCAGTATCTATAGGCCATACATAATGGAATCAGCATAAGTCCATTGCCCTGACTTAAAGCTTGCTTGTTTTTCCTTGAGGCATATGTTCAGATGTGAGAAACACATTTGCCCTGATATTTCTCTATAATAGTGTTTACCACAGAAAAGTGGTGACTGTACTGTAGTAGACAACTCAGGGTATCTGTGCAGAAGTGAGTTAACATAGCAGGCTGAAGACTGCTGTCCTTAGCAAAGCCTGCCTGCAAGTTTGGCCCTAGGCTGACGTCTGGGACCTTGGAGTTGGCATGTTCCTGCTGTTCCCTAACTGATTAGGGTGGTTTTCTGTGCCTAGACCCTTTGTGCAAACACTGGTTTGTGCTACACATGTGCTTTCCTTCCAGGTGTGTGGGATTCTGGTGGGTGCTAGGCAGAGGGTGTTTGGGTGACCAGTCGCCTATGAGGACATTGGTTGCCTGGTGGACCTTGGAGGCTCTGGTGGGCCTCCCTGAGCAGATCCATTGCATGTGTGTTCCTGGAGGAAGAGTGACCCCTCACGAAGAAGAACGTATAAGGAAGCCCCCTGGTAACCCCCCTAGACCCTGTTCTCTTGTGATCTGGACGTCTACATGCTACCGTGGTCAGTCATGGTCCCAAGCGCAACTCTGTGCCAAGTCCTTCCAGTTTCAATCTGTTTCTGAACATGGGTGTGGTCTTATTGATCCCCAGTCAAGAAACTTTGTTCCTGAATTTACTTAGAAACTGTAGGGATTACATTTTAGACCAGTTTATTTATGCAGTCATCGTTGACATCACGTGGAGAATTTAGCGCATTTCTGATGTTATTCTGTAGCTTTTTAACATTTTATTTTAGGAAGTTCTATTCAGTAGAATAGAATTATCCTACTAAAATATTCAGTAGAAATCTGTCCTGCGTGTAGTATAGCTACCTAGAGTATCCTGGGGGTGTGTTTGACAGGGTGTATGAATTGCAGATAACTCCAGACTTCTTACTGTCCGTAATTACAATCAAATGCTTAAAGAGCAGCGAGTGGTCAAAGGACTAGGAAGTAAAGCTTGTTTCTGAATCACTGAAGAGCGAGTCGGGGCAGTCGGGGCAGAAGGTGCCCTGAGCTCAGTTTTGAAGTTGACCTTTCATACCCATCTTTTAAGTCATCATAAGCAATATCAAGGAAAAGGATTTATTAATTTGTTGCATGTTTAAGGTCCTGTTAGAATTTAGGAGTATAAACTTCGTGTCTGTTATTTGAGCTGTCACTGTGCATTTATTGTTTTATTTGGGGGGGGGGTGTGATTGGGGACTTTGGTTTAAAAAAAATCCATTAAGTAAGAATTATATCTTTAGTAGTTGCTTTGGTTTTTGTATTCCTGGTTATGATCTTATAAATTCCTTATTCTGATTTTCTCTTAAATGAGGCCCTGTTTGGGGTTAGAGTTGGCCCTCTTGTTAAGAAGATGATGCTTCCTCTGTCTTTAATTCATTCATCTGTTCAATAGGAGGTATAGTTTGGTGATTTCTAATCTAAACCATTCTCCTTTGTGTAGCCACACATGACAGTTTATTGCTGAGGATTTAGTTTGGTTATTGGAACTTTGATAAAGTTAACAACTTGAGTTACAACAGTATCTACAGTTTTAGTTAAAATGCTAGTGTAATCTAGATTTACCCAGGCTGCATAGATCTGCAAAGAGTAGTGCGAAGATACTCAAGACGGCTGCATCAGAAGGATGCCCTTCATCTCAAATTCTTTCACTCTTCTTTCTCTTTCGCATTTGCTTGTTTGACATGTACTTTTAAATAGGGATGACTGGCATCTATGCCACTTGACAGCATGAACTCTCGCTTTCTCCTCCTAACTTCTTGTTACGCTCGGATAATTCTGGTGATAGCACTCTTCATTCCCTGATTATAGCTATCACTGTACCAAGAAGAGGAAACTTTCACCTCTTTGTTTCTTTCTGACAGATGTATTATGTGCCAGCACCGTGCCATTGAGGGTGTAGTTGGGAATGCAGAGAGGATTGAGGCACAGAGGCAGTTTGAATTGTGTGCTCCTGGCAGCGAAAGATAAAGTACAGAATGCTGGGAATAATTGTTAAATATGAGCATCCAGAGAATTTTTATAGAGTAAGAAAAATTTTCAGAAAGTTGACCTAGACTTTGCTGTGAGGATGGGGCCTAGAGAACTCATTGATGATAAGGAGTGATGTTGATGAGGGTACCAGAGGAGGGGACAGCCTTGAAGACTGGATCCGTGAAGCAGCCAGGCACCTTCAGGGAAGTTGTATTGAATCTTTAGGTGAATCAAAGAGGGTTGTTAAGATTTCAGTATAGTCTTTCTGTCCATGATCATGGGCTCTCTCTCCAGTTCTTTTTTCCAGGCCTTTTAAAATACCCTCAGCTGGTAAAGAATCTGCCTGCAGTGAGAGACACCTGGGTTCAGTCCCTGGGTTGGGAAGATCCCTGGAGGAGGGAACAGCTACCCACTCCAGTATTCTGGCCTGGAGAATTCAGTCCATGGGGTTGCAGAGAGTTGGGCACCACTGAGCAACTTTCATTTTTTTCCACAAAGTTTTGTAATTTTTAGGGTTTTTTCCCTCTCTCTTTCGCATGCAACAGTTCCACCTGATTGGTTGCAAGAGGTTTGTCTTTACTTATCTGTTCAAAATTCTTGTTGAGTACTTCCTGACAGGATTTCTTAGCTCTTGAAAAATCCCAAAGCTTTTCTTTGAATGTTGCTCCTTCAGTATTCTTGGTTTTTTTTATCCTGGAAACCCACCTACTCATTCTACCTTTTGTGTATCTTAACCAGTCTTCTGTATTTTCTAACCTTTATTTCTAGAGTCTTGTCTGGTTTACTTTTCTTGTCTTTGATTATGTCTACTTTTCTATTTAACTCATCTGTTAGATTTTTTTTTTCTCCCTTTAATTTTAGTGGTTATGTTTTTTGCTCTTATAGAGTCTAGTTTGTTCTGTTTAATAAGAACAAATATCAGGGATATGTGTGTGTGTGTGTCTGTGAGTGAGATGTTTGTCACTTTTTTCATGACCTTAGTCATTTTAGCTGTAGATTTAAAAAAATCTCCTTTATAGGTTTCTGTTATCCGGGATTCATTGTTCTGTGGGTTCTGATTCTCAGTGCACTGATCAAGTATTGTACACACGTGAATCTTGGAGTTCCTTCACGTGGAGTTATTTTCTAGAGAGAGATCGATCTCTGTGTGTTACGCATTGTAGAAGTGTTTTTTGAAATAGTTGGTGTGTGCTTTATCCAGGTGTCCATTGCCCGTGCAATTTAAATTTTATACCCATCCCTCACCAGGGTCCCCAACATGGAATCTCCTGGGAATTTTCTCTCCTGCCCCAGTGCAGGGTACAGGGATTGGGTTTTCATTTCTCTTGACACCACCCGTCTTCTCCTCAACCAAGACTACCTTCTGCCTCTGTGGGCGGGTGGGTAGAAGTTTTCTCCTCCAGCAGGACTGATGGTACAGCTTTTCCAGACTCCTAGCTTTACACTGGAATTTGAATTTCGTTCTCCACGTTTCATGTGCTGAAGGCCATGTTTCATATGCCATTGTGAACATTGAAGCCTCAACTTGGAGAGTCTGTATCTGGCCTAGGATATGCTTTTCCAGACTTCCCACGATACAACCTCTAATTCATAATTTTGCCTTAATTTCTTGCTCTTGGAGTTACTGTTTTTATTATTTTTATTTCAGCTGTGTTTTAAAATGTGGATATTACATTTTATCTCACAATTTTGTGTGTTCGTAGTTTTGGTTGGGGTTGAGGAAAGATAATGCTTATTTTAGCATTATCTTAAATGGATGTTTGTATTTAAGACCAAATATTCATTTGGTGTATGTTAATATTGGAGCCATTTACTTAATGCATTCTGTCATTATTTACAAGTCTTTTGTTTGTTTGTTTGTTTGTTTTTGGAGTTTTCAGGTATAGAATAATGTCCTCCAGAAACACTGACACTTTTACCTTCATAAGTTATGCTTGAACTTTTTATATCTCTCTTTGTTTTGTTAATTGCTCTAGTTAATTCATCCAGTGAGCATTTCTGTCTTGTTCCTTACTTTTATTTGAATTTGGTAGTTTTAAGAAGGATTTTTTTCAAATATTGTAAAGCAGTTAGTTTATCGTAGCATAACTTAAGTATCTAAGTTTGTATATTCACTTAATAAGAAATTATAATGTAATTATTATATATAATATCACCAAAATATCATTTTAGGAGTGAATTACAAAAGTAATACAAAAAATAAATACATAAATGGAATATTTTTTAATTAAATACATGGAAGAACTGTACAAAAAAGATCTTCATGACCCAGATAATCATGATGATGTGATCACTAATCTAGAGCCAGATGTCTTGGAATGTGAAGTCAAATGGGCCTTAGAAAGCATCACTACGAACAAAGCTAGTGGAGGAGATGGAATTCCAGTTGAGCTGTTTCAAATCCTGAAAGATGATGCTGTGGAAGTGCTGTACTCAGTATGCCAGCAAGTTTGGAAAACTCAGCAGTGGCCACAGGACTGGAAAAGGGCAGTTTTCATTCCAATCCCAAAGAAAGGCAATGCAAAAGAATGTTCAAACTACCACACAATTGCACTCATCTCACATGCTAGTAAAGTAATGCTCAAAATTCCCCAAGCCAGACTTCAGCAATATGTGAACCATGAACTCCCTGATGTTCAAGCTGGTTTTAGAAGAGGCAGAGGAACCAGAGATCAAATTGCCAACATCCATTGGATCATGGAAAAAGCAAGAGAGTTCCAGAAAAACATCTATTTCTGCTTTATTGACTATGCCAAAGCCTTTGACTGTGTGGATCACAATCAACTGTGGAAAATTCTGAAAGAGACGAGAATACCAGACCACCTAACCTGCCTCTTGAGAAATCTGTATGCAGGTCAGGAAGCAACAGTTAGAACTGGACATGGAACAACAGACTGGTTCCAAATAGGAAAAGGAGTATGTCAAGGCTGTATATTGTCACCCTGCTTATTTAACTTCTATGCAGAGTACATCATGAGAAACGCTGGACTGGAAGAAACACAAGCTGGAATCAAGATTGCCAGGAGAAATATCAATCACCTCAGATATGCAGATGATACCACCCTTATGGCAGAAAGTGAAGAGGAACTAAAAAGCCTCTTGATGAAAGTGAAAGAGGAGAGTGAAAAAGTTGGCTTAAAGCTCAACATTCAGAAAACGAAGATCATGGCATCTGGTCCCATCACTTCATGGGAAATAGATGGGGAAACAGTAGAAACAGTGTCAAACTTTATTTTTTGGGGCTCCAAAATCACTGCAGATGGTGACTGCAGCCATGAAATTAAGATGCTTACTCCTTGGAAGAAGAGTTATGACCAACCTAGATAGATAGTATATTCAAAAGCAGATACATTACTTTGCCGACTAAGGTCCATCTAGTCAAGGCTATGGTTTTTCCTGTGGTCATGTATGGATGTGAGAGTTGGACTGTGAAGAAGGCTGAGTGCTGAAGAATTGATGCGTTTGAACTGTGGTGTTGGAGAAGACTCTTTGAGAGTCCCTTGGACTGCAAGGAGATCCAACCAGTCCATTCTGAAGGAGATCAACCCTGGGATTTCTTTGGAAGGAATGCTGCTAAAGCTGAAGCTCCAGTACTTTGGCCACCTCATGCGAAGAGTTGACTCGTTGGAAAAGACTCTGATGCTGGGAGGGATTGGGGGCAGGAGGAGAAGGGGAAGACCCAGGATGAGATGGCTGGATGGCATCACTGACTGGATGGACATGAGTCTGAGTGAACTCCGGGAGTTGGTGATGGACAGGGAGGCCTGGCGTGCTGCAATTCATGGGGTCGCAAAGAGTCGGACACGACTGAGCGACTGAACTGAACTAAGCTTATTGTATTAAATCAAGATTTTCATTCTTCCAGATTGTCTCTCATGGTATCCTCACTCTTTTGCTGTATTTGCCCAAGTGTTCCAGTGACTGAGTACTAATTATTAGCAGACTGTTGTAATAGTCACAAGTAGCACCCTGCCTCCACCCCACTGTATAAGGAAAGATGGAAGTTACAAAGGAACATTTACATGTGAGATGAAATCTGTTCGTTTCACCTCTATTTTTAACTGCTCATTTCTGTAGTAATGTTCTGCTGCTTTGTGCCATCTATAGTGTTGTAGTGAAGAAGGAAATGGCAACCCACTCTAGTATTCTTGCCTGGAAAATCCCATAGATGGAGGAGCCTGGCAGGCTGCAGTCCATGGGGGTCTCAAAGAGTCAGACACAACTGAGCGACTTCACTTTCTTTCATAGTATTGTATGTGGATAGTTAGTGTTGTGGTTATTGTGTTCACAATACCAGACAGAAAAACTCTCACCAAGCAGATAATATGCATATTTTACTCAATATTTTACTCATATTTCTGTAACATGTTGGTAAAACACTTTGGTGCCACAAAGCTTTGCCCTTTGTGACTAGATTTGATGTTTCTATAGTTTAGAAGTTAAGTTTCATTTCTCGCTTCCCATACAATTTAATTACCTTGTTCTGCTTATGGGCTGCGATACTTGCTACTATTGTGTATGTTGTGTTTTGTATGTGTTTAAATAATTCCAGTCAGCCTCTGGTCAGATACATGAACTCAAATTTCAGTGCTGAAACTTTGTAGTAGAAAGCCACAAAATTAAGAGAAAGCTTGTTACTTACAGCTGGTAAATTCTACTAGTTTGTTTTTGGTAATCTTTTTCCACGTATTTAGCCTTAAAGAGAGATTCTACTTTTTGTTTCACTTGTACCCTTATATAAGACTTAGGTGTTGGGCACCTGTATTGGATATTGGCTAAGAGTTCAGGCTTTGGAATCAGATAGACCTGAGGTTGAATCTTAATTCTTTTGTTTAATAATCTATATTTGCCTTTACAATAAAGTTTTAAAAGTTATTTTTAAGTTAGTTTCCTCCTCTGTGAGGTGACTATGATATACCTACCTCACAGGATCTTTGTGAGGATTAAATAGGCTGGTGTTTGTGAAGCACTTTGTTCAGCGCCTGACACATGGAAAGTGCTTAAGAATTGGTAGCTTTATTTGTTGCTGTTTATTTAATTCAAAGGTAGTAAACAAATTTACTCTTTAGTGACTTGGCCAGCTTTATTATCTAGGAAAGGCTTAGAGATTAACTTTAGGAAACCTATCTAGATGTGTTTCATACTTGATAATTGGGGAGTAGTTATCTTTTGAAAATAATCCTCCCAAGTTTTACAGTATGGATTAACTTACAGTTAAATGTATAATATACAATGAGTTAGAAGAAAACCCAGAACTCTGGAACAATTTTTTTTTAAAATTAAGCCTATATCTTAATAGCTTGGTTTCCTTATAAATATGTTTTTAAGGGTTTTAGATGTTAAGACATTTGCAAATTCTTGACCAGTTATAATGTCAGTACAGTAGACATTGTGTTAACAGCAGAAAGAGTTAAATTGAAAGTGTGGAGACTTGGGTTTGAGATCTGGCTTCGCTATTGGCTACATACATTTGTCCTTGGTCAGATAAAAAACCCCCTATATCTAAATTCTGATCTCTACTGTGGTGGTTGTGACCTGACCTACCTCACTTAGTTGCTAAGAAAATCAGGTGACATGATTTTGTCAGGACTGTATAGGAAGTACAGAGGGCTATCTAGAGTAAAGGTAAATATTATCTCAGTGCTCACTTTATTTTTGTTTACCTGCATCTTTTCAAAGAACAGTGTTGATGTTTTATGGATTCTTGGCATTTGAAATTCATACTCCTGCTTAATGAATCATATTTTTGTGACCAGAGGCATTTTGCTAACTTTTTTCTTGAATTATGAGATGGCCCATTATCCCAAAGGTGAAGAAGGTTTTCAGTCATTCCCCAAATAGCCAGAAAATCGTTTCTGGATAAATTTTTTTTTCCTCCCCAGAAAGTGGAACTGTAGCTCTAGAAACTATTTTCAGTCTGCTCAGAACTGATCACCTCCATTAAGCCTTTGATGAACTCTACCTGGTTTTACTTAATTTGTATTCCATCTGCATTTATGCATGTAGTTTGCGGTATATTGGTTTATATTTGAGTGTTTCAGTGAGTCGTTTTGTGTCTTCCTCATGTGACCTGGTCTTACTTCCTCAGCTAGCCTGGAGTCTCCTCAAGGGTGAAGACAGTTGTCCTTCCCCTTTCTTCACAGTAGATTCATGATAGAGGATACTTTGCATACATTGCTTTCTTACTAGTTGTGTTTAGGTAAAACTTTCAAGAACAGAGTAATACCAGTCGGCCTAAGTATGCATCTGCAGAAATTTTATTTGTCTACTATAGTGTATGCCTATTTAAAGACAAAAGGCATCAAAACAGTATACTTCTTGATTTAAAAAAATACGGTATTTAAGCTGCCATGTTATTTCAACTAGGACTAAGTTTTCTTTTGCTTTTTCAAACCATTCTGTTAAATGTATTTGGCCCAAAGAAATCTAATAAATCTCATTAAGTAGTCTGATTTTTTTTATACTAAATCATGTTTTAGGAAATGTGGTAATTATATTGTTAATAACCACAGCTTTAAATGATTCTTCACAAAAAAAAGGAATTTTTCATAAAAGGCATAATTTTATAGTTACAGTTATTTACCATTTTTCAATTAAATTCATTTATTTATTTTATTGTTTCTCATGTAAACCTTGATATGGAGGAGACTTATTCTTATAGTAAATTTCCTAATTTATTTGGAATTGACTATTTTTGAAAAAAAGTCTTTACATTTGCTTTAATCAGAGCTTTCTCTAGGACAAGATAAAATTATCTTTTTCTTTGCACTTAAAGAATTTTGCTAAATATGTTTTCTTCCAAATGAGTATTTGCATTTTAGTTTTCAGATTTTTTTCTCTAAAACCAGTTTTCACTCTTCCGTCTACTTTAGGAATGTCATTATCTGCTGGATCCTCCCCTCTTCACTCCCCCAAAATCACTCCACATACTTCTCCTGCCCCCAGAAGAAGAAGCCACACTCCAAATCCAGCAAATTATATGGTGCCTTCTAGTGCCTCTACGCCCGGGAATAATCCTGTTTCTCAGACACCATCTTCTGGTCAAGTGATCCAAAAGGAAACTGTTGGTGGGACGACGTACTTTTATACAGACACAACTCCTGCACCTTTGAGTGGAATGGTATGTGTGCTTTAAACACGGGAGAAAAGAGAGGGCCCTTATAGCAGCTCCTTATTAATGAGAGAGACGAGGAGGTTACCCCTTCTTGTATCTTTTTACTGTGATGTGGAAAGGTAACTCATTTCTAACTCAGATGATAACTCTAATCTCTTCTTACTTCTTCAAAGTAATCTGTTTCTACAGTAATAAAAACTCTTGGGTTGCCATTCCCTGCTCCAGGGGATCTTCCCGACCCAGGGATTGAACCCAGGTCTTCTGCACTGTAGGCAGATTCTTTACAATCTGAGCCCCAAGGAATCCCAATAATAACTCTAGTTTTGGACAAATCTGGTTGTATATTCACACTCTAGATTAATACTTTACAGCACGCCTTGCTTTAGGGGTCCCCTAGTACTTGTGCCAGCTGTGATTGCCATTTGCTGACACTTGTTTGTAAGTGTAGGTAGACTCACCTCTGGTGAAAAGTTAGAGAAGTCGATGGTTTCTTAACGGTAGTGACTGAAAGCAAACTGATGGTCAATACTTGCCAGGTGAGGCAGTGATTTAATAGCTGGAACTCGGGGAGATGGAGCACATGGCAATAAGAGGCCTCCAGTGTGGGTCACTGGTCTAAGGAGGAGTTCAGGGAGCCCTGGTTAGAGGTAGGGAAAGGGCCACCAAAGGACTGAAGTGAGAAGGGGGGAGGGGCAGAGAGGGAAGGTCGTGTTCCATAAGGTGTACCTTTGCAATTTTGTAATTTTGTCCATGTTCAGAGATTATTTACCTATAGAAAAGTAAGTAGTAGATGAAGCTCTCATGAATAAGAATGCCAGATTCCATTAAAATATGAAAGATGGTCTACACCATAAACATTGGACAAAATCATAGCTGATAGGCTTATATGAAAAGTGTACTTGGATTTTAGTAAGCAAGCAGATTTTGATCCTGTAAATTAAATTAATGATTTATTTTTGGTTGATTATATTTCATATTTTACTGAAGGACAGTTTGAGTGGAAAGAGAACAGATTTTTATTTTTCCTCTTTTAAGAGTCCTAGTTCTGCCTTCGTGTTGTGACTCTTGAATCTTAGTGTCTCTGAGACTGATCCCCCAACTGTAAGTGACCACCGTCTGAGAAATAAATGTGAAAACATTTATGGAAATACTTGTGAATCATGTGAAATGCTTTCTAAAAAATAATTAAGCAGCTAATAGTTTTTTGTTCTGTTTTTGTTTTTGGTCAGAGATCTTTCAAAAATTATCACAGAACAGCTTGCCGAGCAGAAGGTCAAATAATTGAGGTAGAGTAGAGACTTTCCTTGGTTCTTTCAAGTAAGAATTCCATCAATGTTTTGCTTTTGGGGAGGGGGTTATTATATTTCATAATTATGTACATTTTTATTTTATCACATTTGTAGAAAAAAGTTCAGTTTAACCAAGAGATTCTTTTGGCACAAAACTATCTCAGCTGTTTCTGTGGATATTATACATGGCACATATTCACAATGTTTTTACCCTTCACACAGCTCTTAAAATATACACTCCTGGTAAACCTGAGGTAGTTCAGCCCAATTGTACTTGCTGATGTAAGGAAACCACGGCCAGGGAAAGGAGGCGCTGTTCTCCTTGCAGGTGTAGTTAAAGGAAACCTTTCAAGTATTGCAGAACCACTTCCTGCTTGAGATCCAGAGCAGAACAATCATCTGAGGGCAGCAGAAATCAGCTGAATTCATTTTTAAAAGAGAAAAGGGTTTGTTTCAGCTTTAAATATGAAAGGATAAAATAGATTTTAGGGTGTACTTTGATTTTGTGCTGTGGACCAGTGGAGGGAAGGAGAGGCAGAGGAAGATGGGAAGAAAGCAGGGTGGTGGGAAGAGCCTAGTTGAAAGGATCAAAGACACGAGGCTGGCAGTAGTTTAGTGGCTTTGTTGTAGTTCGATTGGAAGGTACATACTCTGTCGCATCCTTCTGTTCACCTCCACTGCTGACCCAGAGGATGCTATTCCTCTTTCCTGTTCTAATCTGAGGTGTTAACAAGCATCTAGATAACAACTGTTCAGTTTGGCTGCAGGAGACCCTTCCAGAGGGCAGTTCTCTGGGCGACCAGGGCAGAGTTACTCCATGCTCTGACTGTTACCAAGCACCTTTAGTATCTACTTTTTTCCTCTCTTCCAATTGCCTTTTAAAAATACTTCCAAAAAACCACTTGTGCCTCTCGTTGGAGGTAAAATTTTACCATATCTGAAGAAATGTCTCCTTTCTTATTAGAGTTTAAAAAATAGATTATTCCAATAAAGATTTTTAAATGAATTCATTTAGAAAGTGTGCTGATAACAGCTATTCTCTGAGGCCTTTAATTCACTGTCATATAAAGATTAAAAGTATCAATTTATCACTGTCATTTAAAGATTAGAACTTTATCACAGTAATGATAAAGCTTATCAGTTGAGAAAAATTGATCATTCTTTTTTCCCCTTCCCTATCTTTTAGGTATTTCCCAACTACCACATCTATCCTCCAACTGCACCTCACGTTGCTTATATGCAGCCAAAAGCGAACGCACCTTCCTTCTTCATGGCTGATGAACTACGACAGGTATGCTTTCAGAGTTCAGAGTGGAAACACTTGATGTCTGTTGTTCTTTAGCAAAGAACTGGAGAAACAACAGCACTCCTTTCAAATCGTATTATTTAATTAGATATGCTGTACTGAAGCAGATAGTTTGAGTTCTAATTGATATATTTATTTAAGGAAACGTGTTTTTCAAGACAATTGCAGGTAATACAAAACATAGAATAGCTATTTAAATGGACCACCATTTGCACCTCACATCCTGTGCATTGAAAAGCCTTTGAAGTATGTAAAATAATTTAAATGGTTTCTGATCTCTAAACAAACTTTTGCTAATATCTGTAGTTGTTAGCTAATAAGTAATTTGGCCTAGAAAAGAACATTTTAAGAAAGCTCAAAATTTTCTACAAAGTAGGTTTTATAAAATAATTTAATTTTGTTGTTGTTAAACAGGTATTACTTGATACGTAGGATTTTATTTCACTCTTAAATCCTCAAAAATGTTTTTATTTCACAGAAGTAAGTTGCACCCCCAGAATATTGTTTGTGGAGTGAATTATTGACCACAGAGCTAGCTAGCTGTAGGCTCTGGGTTGTAACACTGCTACTTGAAACCAACTAGAGTTATGGGCAGGTCTACCTGGGATTGGAATTTAGACATTTTACCAGTATTGGAAATGTTATTTCATGATGTTAGTATTGAAAAGTGAACATGCCAAAACTATTAATGGTTATGCTGCTGCTGCTGCTGCTGCTAAGTCACTTCAGTCGTGTCCGACTCTGTGCGACCCCATAGACGGCAGCCCACCAGGCTCCCCCGTCTCGGATTCTGCAGGCAAGAACACTGGAGTGGGTTGCCATTTCCTTCTCCAATGCCTGAAAGTGAAGTTGCTCAGTCGTGTCCGACTCTTAGCGACCCCATGGACTGCAGCCTACCAGGCTCCTCCGTCCATGGGATTTTCCAGGCAAGAGTACTGGAGTGGGGTGCCATTGCCTTCTCCGTTGGTTATGCTAGTCAGTTACATTAAAAAGTCCATATTTCAGAAGCTGTGTTTAGATGTAAATGAACTTACTTTCTTTTCTTAGGAGCTGATAAACAGACATTTAATAACAATGGCTCAAATCGATCAAGCGGATATGCCAGGTAAAATGCAAGTTGATTGATCCTTTTAAAGGAGAGTATAATCCTTATGTAGTCCCACAGTTTTTATGCTTTAAGCCAGCTAATTAATTACTCTTTAATGAATATATTTGTTTGAAATCTAGTTAAGAATTCCAAGATGCCATTGGTCATCTAGTGTTTTTCAAATATTTCTACATGTGACAAGATTCTAGTTTATCCAAAAAATAGGCAGTTTTAGAATTTCCATTTGATTTATCTCACTGTGCACTAGAATGTTATTATCTTTTGAAACTTGACAAAGTATGGGTACTTAAGTAGGAGTGATTGTTGTTATTGAGACTGTGGCATGCCTGTGTACTAAGGCTTTCTGTGTGTAAGGTTTTTCTTTGCAAAGCTCCTGTGGTGTACTTGCTAATATTATCACCTCTGTTTCACTTGTGAGGAAACTAAAGGTAACAGCCAGGTTAAGTAGCTTGCCTCTAAGATCAGTGGCTAGTAATTGTCTGACCAAATCAGGGTTTAAACCTATATTCTTTTTGGCTGAATTGTAGTGTTTCTCAGAGAGCATTAAAATCTCTTTCCCTAGCTTATTCTGTAAAGGCAAGATTAAATGTGGTTTAATTTAGCAAAACTTTATAAATAATATAGCAGGAATACATTTACTGTAGCAGTAATCTCAGTATACCTGGTTGTAATCAAGGACTCAGCACAGTCAACTGTGTGTCTTCTTGACTGCTAAAGAATTCAGAGGAGTATCTCTGGCTACTATGTTTCAAGACTGATCTTTTCCACTTTAGATGGGCAGGAAACTTTGCTGTCATGACCTTTGAAATGGTCATATTAGAATTTTCCTTATTATCAAGCATTGTCTTTGATGCCCTAGCCAGGGTAAAAAATAAAAAATAAAATGAATATGCTATTTACAGTAGTTTCAGAGTATCAGTACCTAGAAATAAATACAATAAAAGATATGTAACATCTCAGTGAGGGAGATTTACTGCTGCTGCTGCTGCTGCTAAGTCGCTTTAGTTGTGTCCGACTCTGTGCAACCCCATAGACGGCAGCCCACCAGACTCCGCTGTCCCTGGGATTCTCCAGGCAAGAACACTGGAGTGGGTTGCCATTTGCTTCTCCAGTGCATGAAAGTGAGGGTAAATATATAGAGTGAAATACTATACTCATGAATAGGAAGACATAATGATTATCAATTTTTGTAATCTATAGATTCAGGACAATTTTAGTCAAAGCACATGAGTTATTTTTACTCACAGTACTAACACCTGCTTCATGTTCTGACAGTTTAATTATTAAGGATGGGTTCAATCCTGTAAGACCACACCTGCCTCAGATATCAGCTGAAATGGGGTACCCAAGCTACTCAAACTTCTGTCTGGGCAACTACAAATTTGGGGGTTTCTACTGGATGCCCTCAGGTTTGGGAATAAGCTGGGATGACTCAGAGAACTTGGGAAGACACTGTATGAACTATTACTGGCTTCTTATAAAGGGTACAACTCAGGGAACAGCCACATGCAAGAGACATGTGGGGGAAGGGGGTGGGGGTGGGGGACCTCCTTGCCCTCCCCAGTGTGCCACCCTCTCAGTGCCGCCTCAGGCTCACCAACCGTGAGCTGTCTGAATCCCTCTGGTGAGGAGTCTTTATGGATGTTTTGTTGTTGGGGCATGTTGGTTACATCTCTGGTTCTTGGCAGTTAACTCAGTCTTCAGCTTCTCTCCCCTCCCTGGAAGGTTGGGAGATTGGCTGAAAGTTCCACTTCTAATCAAGGTTTGGTCTTTGTGTCTTTCTTTTTTAAAAATTATATTGCACATAACAGAGCTTTTCATAGTATATGATAGAATTTATCAGAAAGTGAAAGTTGAAGACTCCCTGCACCGTTCTGAAGATTGTGATTAGGGTTCTGGTGTGTGGGGAGGCAGGCTTGGCTTGAGTCTGTAGTCCCTGCTGTGGTGTGGTAATGGCACTGGGCTAGACAAATGGACTACTGGAACAGGCTAGGGAGAAGTGACACAGGCGGCTAATCAGTGGGGACAGGAAAGCACTGGGAAAAATGGTTTTCTTTATGGTAGAAGATTGTATTATTACAGTTGTATCATCTCAAACCACATGCAAGAACTGACTCCAGATTAAGAATTTAGATGTCTAAAACAAAATGTGTAATATCTCTAAATGATAATACAAAGCTTTAAAACTCATGCTATGAAATATATGTGAATAAATTTAATGTTTCAGTAGGGAAAGATTTCCTATACTGGAGGCAAAGTTTGTTGACTCTTTAAATACTGATAAATTTTATTGAATTAAAGTTAAAAACAACCCAAAGATATCTATAGTAGAGAAAAAGCTTAGAAGATGTTTATATGTTTGACAAAGAAAAGAAAATTAAAGCCACAAATTAGTAAGAGCCTTAAAAACAAAACTGAAAAGTAACCAAAAATAGGAATAGGTATTTCAAGAAAGTGGAAATTTATACAACCAAAAATTTTGAAGAAATGTTGAACATCATTGATGACTAGGGAAAGACAAGTAAGATACCATTGGAAAGTTTAATATTTGTAAGTGATAATCCAAATTGTTTCTAAGAGCTGAGAAATAAGAGTTGTGCTGTTACCAAAGGTAAATATTTTTGAGTTCGTGAAATCTAGTTCTTTTGTTGTGTTATGGTGTCTGTTTTTATTGATTGTGAGACTGGTGTGCTCTATAGAGTGGACACACTATGAATCTTGACACTCTTCTAGAATACAAGAGTGTTTGATATCAGTTGTTTGTGAATTTGGTTTCTTCTTTATTTCTTTGAGATCTGAGAGATTTATGAATGTCTGAAAGCTAAAGTCATCTTCTTATGAATTACTGTAGCAGTCCCTACAGAAGTTGACAGCTACCATAGCCTGTTCCCTCTAGAACCACTGCCACCACCCAACCGGATACAGAAATCAAGTAATTTTGGATACATTACATCCTGTTACAAAGCTGTAAATAGCAAAGATGATCTGCCTTATTGCCTTCGGAGGATACATGGTAAGGAAGATAATTTATCCTCTTTTAGGAGCATATTATTGAGGTTGAGATTGTTCAGATATTCCTGAATGAGTTTTTTTAATTAACATGAATTTAAAGGATAATAAATATATTTATTGTTTCATTTGGAAAGGGATATATTGGGCTTCCCAGGTGGCTCAGTGGTAAAGAATCTGCCTATCAGTGCAGGAGGCTTGGGTTTGATCCTTGGGTTGGAAAGATCCTCTGGAGAAGGAAATGGCAACCCACTTCAGCATTCTTGCTGGGAGAGTCCACTGGACAGAGGAGCCTGATTGGCTGTAGTCCATGGGGTCCCAAAAGAGTTCGACACGATTTCGAAACTAAACAACAAGGGATGTATGCTGCTACTGCTGCTGCTCCTGCTAAGTCACTTCGGTCGTGTCCGACTCTGTGCGACCTCAGAGACGGCAGCCCACCAGGCTCCCCCGTCCCTGGGATTCTCCAGGCAAGAACACTGGAGTGGGTTGCCATTTCCTTCTCCAATGCATGAAAGCGAAAAGTGAAAGTGAAGTCACTCAGTCATGTCCGACTCCTAGCGACTCCATGGACTGCAGCCTACCAGGCTCTTCTGTCCATGGGATTTTCCAGGCAAGAGTACTGGAGTGGCGTGCCATTGCCTTCTCCGAAGGGATGTATAACATGGCTCTTTTGGCACGTTTCTGGGGAAATAAGGGGGAGATGTCATTTCCAGTTAAGCAGGAAATGTTCTGTTTTTCAGGTTTTCGTCTTGTTAACACAAAGTGCATGGTATTGGTCGATATGTGGAAAAAAATTCAGCACTCAAATATTGTAACCTTGCGTGAAGTGTTTACCACTAAAGCTTTCTCAGAGCCTTGTGAGTGATTTGTAATTGTCTCTCTGCTGGTGGGCTTCATTGTTGGAAGCCAGGTTGCAGTAATGAGCATTTGTGTTTTATTTCAAGCTCTTGTGTTTGCATATGATTTCCATGCTGGAGGAGAGACCATGATGAGCAGACACTTCAATGACCCCAACGCGGATGCCTATTTCACAAAGAGAAAGTGGGGTAAGGAAGCTGGGTTTGACACAGCCTTTGCTCTGTGAAAGAGTAGTTTTGTGTTTTAGAGTACTTGTAAGTTTAGCCCTATAATCATTCAGTTTAAAGACCATATTGCATTTTAAAAAGAAATACTTTAAAGAAATGGAGTCAGTGTGTAACAAGTTAGGAAATAATGTGTTATCTGTAGATGGAGATGAAGAGGGGTTACGAAAGACTGATGTAAATATCTGAAATTTAAGTAGCTGAGAATACGATAAAAGTTTTTTTCCTCTTGTTTTTTTCTTTAAAAAATGTAAAGCTTTCTGAGTAAAATGGTTTGGAAAATGCATTAAATTGAAAAATAACTCCTGTAACTTCACCACCCAAAGCATCATCATTATGAGTCTCTTGACATTTCTTTCTTGTCTTGGTTTTTTGTTTTGGTTTGTTTTGTCTCTTTTACATAGTCCAGTGTGATTCTCTGTTATTTATGTAATTATTTCCTGGAACAAATATTTTGCTTTAAGGTAGAATTCTGTGTTACTAAAGGAACTTCAAAATAAATTTTCAGGTAACTTCTACCTAAATGGGGAATATTTTCTTTGTTTAGTATTTAAAGAATTGTTTTATTGTTCATATATTGCAAAGAACTAAAATGTTATAATTACATTCTAACAAATGCTTATTGAAGGGCAAATCATTTTGAGTTAAAGTAAATTCATTTTGCGACGTCTATTAATTAGTTTGTTTTGGGGGAAGGAAAATGTATGTATCATTTTCTTGTTTGGGGGCAGGAAAGTGTTAGCCTTTACACTGAGGTTTTTGTTAAAGATTTTCCTGAATGTATCCTGAGAGAAAGCAAGGAGAGGAAAGACTGGAGTCTGCCTGGCATTATAGATTAAATGTATTATTTCTGTTTGCTTGTAACTTTGCTTTCTGACAGTTGAAAGAAGCAAGCTGTGGTTACATGGCTGTTTTGCATTAAAAATCTGGTCTCAGAGTGTGGTCATTTTTTTGCTTTTGCCATGTCATCTGTAGCACACACATAATTTTGTTGAAAGGGATGTGGTATAACTTTTCCTATAGAAAAATATCGCTGTAGTTGTTCGTTTATTTTAGTAACAACAGCTGTGAAATGACTGTTGGCTTTAATTTATAGCTTGGTTTCTCAGCCTCAGCACTGTTGACATTTGGGGCTGGAGTAATTATTTTTGTAGGGCCATTCTCTGCCTTGCTGGGTGTTTAGAAGCATCCCTACCGTGTACCAGCTAGATACCAGTAGCAACCCCCTCCTCCTGTTGTGACACCAAAAATACCTTCAGACACTGCCAAATGTCTCTGAGGTGGCAAAGTTGACCCCTGTTGAGAACCACTGATTTATAGCACTCCTTTTTAGTTTATTTTTTAAAAAATCTTAATTCTGCTTTTGGTGTTTGATTGTTTGGTATGTTTACATTTTCTTAGAAATCAGTTCATTTTCTAGTATTTGAAAGTATTGTTTGATGGTATCAACTCCTCTAAATTTATCATATATACTTTAATTTATAATCTCTGTTTTCCCAGTATGAATATTAAAAATGAAAAAGAGCCAATGTTTGTATAAACTTGTAGAGACATAGATGGAAGTATAATGATTTCTTACATTATGTAATTTGTTAATTTAAAACAAAATAAAAAATAGCATGTTGTAAGAGATATGCTAATAAGAGAGTGGGAATAATAATAGCGTACCTTATAGGGATTGTGGTAAAAGGTTTAAAATGACATAATGTGGGTAAAGTAACTAGATCAAATCTGGCATAAAGTATGCAGTGTATTTGCTACAAATATATTTTTTTCCCTATTCAGTTCAGTTCAGTCACTCAGTCATGTCTGACTCTGCGATTCCATGAACCGCAGCACGCCAGTCCTCCCTGTCCATCACCAACTCCCGGCGTCTACCCAAGCCTATGTCCATTGAGTCGGTGATGCCATCCAACCATCTCTGTCGTCCCCTTCTCCTGCCCTCAATCTTTCCCAGCATCAGGGTCTTTTCAAATGAATCAGCTCTTTACATCAGGTGGCCAAAGTATTGGAGTTTTAGCTTCAACATCAGTCCTTCCAATGAACACCCAGGACTGATCTCCTTTAGGATGCACTGGTTGGATCTCCTTGCAGTCCAAGGGACTCTCAAGAGTCTTCTCAACATCACAGTTCAAAAGCATCAATTCTTTGGTGCTTAGCCTTCTTTATAGTCCAACTCTTATATCCATACATGACTACTGGAAAAACCATAGCCTTGACTAGACGGATCTTTGTTGATAAAGTAATGTCTCTGCTTTTGAATATGCTGTCTAGGTTGGTCATAACTTTCCTTCCAAGGAGTAAGTGTCTTTCAATTTCATGGCTGCAGTCACCATCTGCAGTGATTTTGGAACCCAAGAAACCACACTTATTAAATAGCTTTATTTGACCGCTTCCTGGTTGTCTTGACATATATTACTAGAGCTGCTTTTTGAGTCATTTAACATGGTTTTCCAGATGGTATTATCTTCAATTCTGTCTAAATTTGAGGGCTAGCAGTTTCTGAATTTTGTGTTGTGTTCTTCTCTGGAAATTTTGTCTCAGGTCATAAGTACTTATTAGCTGTTTATTACCGTCACAGTTAACCATTTAACTGTGTTGCTTTTGTAACTGATTCAGAAAAAGTTTGTTTACAACCATTTGAATACTTGAATTTATAAGGTCATGTTCCCTGAAATAGTTACAGTATCTAGATTACATTTATGAGGCCCCTTTTCTCTTGATTAACAGCAACCCAGAAAATTATATCAAGAAGCACTTACAAGGTTGATAGAATCAAAAGGATTACTTTTCATGGTAGACTGGATTATTTTCATGTTTCAACATTACTACCCATAAGTGGCATAAGTTCGCTGTTTTACATTTATGTTTTCTGTTAACTGGACGTGGTTGTAATAGAAGAGGCTGGGCAGCATAAGGACAATAAGAAAACACTCCACAGAGATGTTGGTGGCGACTTCTGTTTCCCTCAAGCCATGGAAAGAATAGTTCCCACACACCTGAGCAGCAATAGAGACAAGGTTTAACCACAGTTTAAGAAAAATAAGCCCTTCAGTTCCTGTTTTTAATCAGAACTTGGTTCACAATTAAGTAGAATTTCTTACTTCAATAATTTTTGTTTGCTGTGCAATAATTACAGTGGTCACAGAAAAGAGAAGCTCAATGAGAGCGCTCCTACTGCTGGCAGTATAATACTGAGGTGTAATATCATACATAAAAAAATTTGGGTTTGTTTCTTGAATTCTTTTTGATCTGCATGTCTTAGTCTTTTAGTTAATTACACAAAGGTGCCATTTTTTTCTGTGTTTATAGGTCAACATGATGGACCGTTGCCCAGACAGCATGCTGGATTGTTGCCAGAATCTCTTATTTGGGCATATATTGTCCAGCTGAGTTCTGCACTGCGTACCATTCATACAGCAGGTTTGGCATGTCGCGTTATGGACCCAACAAAGATTCTGATAACTGGCAAAACAAGGTACTGGCATTTTGAACTCTGGCTTCTTTATCAATCATCTAACCTATGACAGCTTAGTAAACATAGCGTGACAATTTGTTTTAATTCTACCTTTTCATATATTCCATCCAGAAGAACTGCTGTGACTTTGAGTTCATTTGTAAGTTTTTTTTTTTTTTTTTACATGCTGAGTTTGTAATAGAATGCCTTGTTATTAACCAAGATCTTGTAGGGGTTTGGGAGGTATGTATGGTTAGGGTTGGGGGTATGTCAAGTAGTGTCAGTACAGGTTTCATATGTACATCTCTCAGTCTCAGATTTTGACATGAGTCCCCATAATCTCGAGAGGCTTAGTCAGCACAGCCTTTGGGCTACACCTCCAGAGTTCCCATTCATGAAATCTGGGGCGAGGCCTGGGAGTTTGCATTTCTAACAAGCAGGCGATTGATGCTGTTGCTGCTGATTGGGTTTCATGCTTTGAGAACAAGTGATTTTACAGAGACCTTGACTTCACCAGCGTTTGATTTGAGTTGTTGAAATTTTGAGAGTTGTCTTGGGCAGCATAGCATGAGGAGCTCAAGGTCTTAGTACCAGGTTACCTGGATTCATGTCCTGGCTCTGCTAGTTAGTTAACTAACAGCAAGTTACTTGTGTATTCAGCAATCTATGAGACAGGTGCTGTTGTTATCTCCATTTTCCATGTTTGTAAGGTACCTGCCTCATAAGATTATTGAGAGGACCAAATTAATACATACATGTAAAATGCTTTGAATGTGCCTGGCACATCTTCATCACCTGTTACGAAGCTAACTGGTTCTCTTTTCATGCATAACTAGTAAAGAAGCAGCTAGGTTTTGGGAAAAGAAGCAGTGACCTGGTAGTCAAAAAGCGCAAGTTGCAGTCCTGGCTTTATCCATTCCTGGCTTTCACAACCAAAGGCCTGTCACTTGAAGTCTGTGACGTTATCTCTAACGTGGTGACTAGCAGGGGTTATGTGGGGGTAGGGCAGGTGGAGGGACTGGCCAGGATGCTGAGATCCTTCCCAGTATTATAAGAAATGTTCAGTTTCCACTAGTATGTAAATTTTCAAAAGTCTCGTTTTAATTATTCTCTCTAAATTTTCTGATCTTTAAAGGTTGCGAGTAAATTGTGTTGGAGTTTTTGATGTTTTAACATTTGATAACAGTCAGAATAATAATCCATTGGCATTAATGGCTCAATACCAGGTGAGTAAGAATTAACATGGATATTTACTTAATAACTTAAGGCTTGAATTTTTTTTAAGATTTTTTTTTTATTTTAAAAGCATTTCAGAGTTTTAAATGTAGATTTCAGTTTATTCTGGGGGTGGTCTCTATGCAGACTTGGAACGTGCATTTCTTAATCACTATGGTGTGTTCAGTGTAGCGCAATGTAGAATTAGTGACAGTGTCAGAGACTAGTTGTTCAAGTGAAAATACATTTATATTAATAGGAAATTTGTCCTCAGCATAGATTAGAACACTAACTAGCTGAATGAAATACAGTAAATGACATTTTACTTAGTTTTCACTTTTTAGTATGTTAAAATCACACTTGTTGTTTTTACTTTTACAGTTGTCCCACTGTCAATCCAAAACTTTTATTTTCAGAGGAAAGGTGTTGTATAGCTATTTTCTAAAGGATTCTTTTTCTTTTCCTTAATCAAAACCTATCACTCACTTCTTGTACATTATCAGAATTAGGTTATAGACTGACTTTATGGTAATATTGTGGACTGAGGTTCCATTGTGTTCTTAGCTATTTCATTCTTATTTCTTGATTAATGCAAGACATAGGTAAGAATCCACCTCTGCACTGAACTTTCAGTGTGGCTGCTTTTGCCTTTTTACTCTGTGCAAGTGATATAGCTATTTAAAGTCAGTATCTCATGTCATTCTGTTTGTATTCATATTTTTTGAAGGATGTGCAGTTGTCATTTTAAGACAGTATTTGTTTGTTTTTTTCATGCAAGGAGTTTTTGGTGTTTCTGAACATCTATTAACTTAGGGAGATTTGATGTAAGACAAAATCTCTTATTTACATGGAGAAACAAGGAAAATACCTTACCTTCCCACTGCCCTTCTCATTTCATTTTCTTTAAATCTTTGAAAGATTTTAGTTTGCTTTATTAAAATTGAGACAAATTCAGAACAAAAAGGAAAGGCCAGGATGAGAATTAAAGTGTAAGTAGTGTGTGATATTCTGGTTAGTCCATGCTTAAACCTCTTCCTTTGCTGCTGGACAGTGGACAGCATAGTCCTCAGACTTAGAGCGACTCCTCCCGTCCTATTCAGTTGTTTTCAGCCTCTTCACAGCTTCCTTCCCCTCTGCTGTGGCCCACCTACCCCCAGCAGCTGCCAAGCTGTTCTGGTTGGTAGTGCCATCTAGTGGGCTCTATGTGGAAGAATCTGGCTACCCTCCAGTACCCCCATCCTCACCCAACCCCCACCGCTAGCAGCTTTCTTCTGCAGAGGGGAATTTGCTCCCTCTTTCTTATCCTGGTTGGTTATTTCTTATCTACTTTCCTGCTTATCATCTGTCTTATACTTAGTGCCTAACTAATTGGCTTTGAAAATTTTCCTTCATAATCTTTGTGCTTCTGAAAGTGACAGATTATTGACTGTTAAAATGCTAGTGATCTTTATATATCCAAGGAAATAATACTAAACTTTTGGAGAGAAATTAGACATTATTTAGAACCAGTGCCATCAGCCTCTATTGCAAGTATTAGGAAACCCTCTGTCCACAGAACTGGTGTTGTGTTGTTTATGTGCAGCCTCATGGTACCTCTCCATTCCTCTCTATTCTGAATATTTCCTTTTTCTTTTTAATTTCTAGTGAGAGATAAGACTAGTTTGATTTTGTTTTTCTGTAAGTATCACAGCAGGGGTGTTTTCCATTTTTTTATTTTCGAATGTCCTTTATTTGTGTTTTGGATTGTATCATTAGTTACCTTGGAAAACCACGCTTCATAAGAAAAAGCAATTCCAGAGTTTCAAAACAAACAACTGTAAAATAAGCATTTGGGCCAACTGATTGGTACGTTAGGAGCTGCCCCCATTCATAAACTTGGGCTACTTTTAACCGATTATCAGCCTCCCTTTATTTTTCAAAGGCAAAGATTGTATCAGGTTTCCTTTCTTTTTTTTGAAGTGAGTGTATATATGGATTTTCCATATAGCTTATGTAAGTAAGGTAAAGGAGAGAATTAATGGTAGTTCCTAGTGGGGGGGCTTATGATTTTACAGAGAAGAGGGTACATGAGAAAGGAGTGTATTGTTTCTTGTAGTCTATTTTTCATAGTCTGTTTCAGACACGTGAATAGAGACTGACTTTCAGTAAAATGGACATAAGTAGAGCCATAGATAGAATCAGAGAAAAATCAAGAAGTCAAGAATCAGGAAGAAACTGAAAATGAGTTGGGGGGAAAGCCTCCAGAATTCAACAAATGGGGGGAAAAGCCAGATGGAGGTAAGAAGCAAAAATAACAAACGGAACACTATTTAGCTGGGAATAAGGAAAGGAGAGTTACTGAGCGCTTAATGACATTACAATGTCTCTATCAAGCAGGACTTCATTAACCTCTTTTATTTGAAAAAATCTGTTCTGATTTAGTCTGGATTATGTGATGTGTATACTTCATTTCTAGGTGGGTATTTCCACCTTGAGTCAGCTTCAGAAAGGTGGCAGATGTACTCAGAATCAGATGGACTTATTTCTTAAACCCATATAGTCCTTCAGCTATTTTGTGCTTTTGTTTTCCTGTCTTGTAATAGGGGATGCTCTAGGTGGGAGATTTAGTTGTAGCATTGATTCAGGGTGGAGCGAAACTGAAGATTTTGCTATTTGAGGGTGGGGATGTTGTGTGTTGCTCCATGCTGCTGAAATACTTAATAAATAATAACAAGCTTAAGTTTGCTTTGCTGATGACACTGAATTGAAGCACTTGCAGACTTTTACAGTTTGCTTTTCCATGTACTGATTTCTCTTGATCCGCATGTTTATGATTTCCTTTATCTAACTTGGAATGTTTTATTGATCCGGAGAGAGACTGAGAGAAGCCCTGCCTGAGTTCAGTCACGGCTGTGGGTCCAGAGAGCAAGGATGGTGCCACAGCATTCATGCCCCTTCCTGTGGCACCTGCCTTCCCAGCCTGATCTCCAAACTCGGCCACTGACAGAGTTTTACTCAGTTTCTCTGATGTGAATCCTTGGCATCTCTTTTCCTGATCAATTCAGAGTTGTCTTAATAATTAATTTTTCCACTGATTATATTGTAGGATCTTAGGTTCAGAGTATCAGATTCACCAGTGCTAGATTTGAAATTTTTAATGTCATTTTAGTTATGGAGTTTGATTTCTTTTTATTTTTTTACTCTTTGGGAAGGATGTTGTTAAGGATAGCTGTGTAGTCCTAAAGTTTCAGTAGCAATTGCCTTGAAATACTCACCTGATTTTGCAAATAACACCATTTATAAACTTACACAAAACCAGTGGTTCTCAACCCTGGCTGCATATCTGAATCTCTTACGAAGTTTTGAAAAATACCAATATGTAGATCTTACCCCAGACTAACAACAACAAAATAGGATGGAAGGATAGCCACCGGGTGATTTTTTTTGTTTGTTTTTTTGGGAGCTTCTCAGGTGAATTTTATTGTAAAGCCAGGTTTGAAAGCTCCTATGGAATATTTATTTATTCCATAAATAAACATGTATCCAGTAATTCAGATGAGATCTCAGATTGTGAAGGTTTATGTGAGTTTTCTGTAGAAATTACTTCAAATGATTTCCTTGAACTCTAAACTGTCCATTGTCTTGGAGGTATATGATTACTGATAGTTAACCTGCCAAACAGGGCCACCTGTGACCACTCTGTTTCTAGGAGAAACAGAATTATTATTATTCAGTGAGCTGTCTTTTAAACATTCTTTTGGAAGAAAGGCCTCAAAGAGGGAAATCTTTAAAACAGAGAAAGAAAATGAGTAGGAAATGATGTGGTTACAGAGCTCAGAGCTCGACTATAGTGTAAAAACCTGTCTGCTTGGAAACAAGGGCAGATGGACTGTCATGGAGGTTTGCAGCATTGTTGATGTCTAGAGAATGTGCTCAGAAATCAGGTATTGTGGACATTGTGTTTGGAATAAGGGAATTACTTCCCTTTCAAATACACTCTCACTTTTGTGCATCATGGAGAATGAAGAAAGTGCTTGCCGTGACTGTGATGATCACTGTGAAGCAGCTGTTTGGTAACCAGCCTCAAATGTCCTGCCATAGTAAGAATATGAGCTTTATTTAAGTATAAACATTTAGGGGGAAAAAAGGACAGTAAAGCAGCGGTTCTGTAGGTGGCATATGAATTGTTTTGAATAATGTTTCTTAAAGTAGCCCCTAGAAGTACCTTCATTAGAATTACCTGGGTACTTAAAAAATGTTGGGCCTGTTCCCAGACCTACTGAGTGAGAATCTGGGGTAGAGCTGCTCAGAAAGTCTTTTTAATGAAGCTCCCAGGTAATTCTAATGAGCACCAATATCTAGGAACCTTGTGCTTAGTTCTTCAGCTTCTTTGTAAAGATGCTTTTTCCATGCAGGCAATAGTGTCAGTATATTAAATTTGTACCTATGAAAGAAAAATTAAAAGTTATATTTATTCTTTCATGTCAGCAAGCAGATCTGATATCATTAGGAAAAGTTGTGTTGGCTTTGGCTTGCAACTCTTTGGCAGGAATTCAGCGAGAGAATTTACAGAAAGCCATGGAACTGGTGACAATCAACTACTCCTCTGACCTGAAGAATCTGATTTTGTAAGTTTTAATATAATGATCTTATGAGATAAGACAGAGATTTTTCATGAGAGTCTTTTAACAGTGATTCTATTGAGTTTTAGTTTCCACTATTTAAAATCAGGACAAACATAATTAAACAATTTTTAATTTATTTTTATTGCTAAGTATGTATTTCTTGAAATAAGTTCATAAACCAGTGTGTTTAAATTAGTTATTGGTGTTTTAAACATTTGTCCAAAGGGTAGACCCCCCTAGAACTGCATTAGTATCTACGAGCTACTTATGACCTTTTAAATTTAAATGAATTACAGTTAAATAAAATTGAAACGATTCAGTTCCTCAGTTGTACCACGTACATCTTAAGAGCTTAGAAGCTGCATGTACCTTCTGGCTCATATACTGGACAGTGTGGACATGGAACATTTGCATCATCTCAGAAAGTCCATTAGACAGTGCTGTTCTCCAGAGTGGTCAGTATCTTTCTAAGAGCTGTCAGAAATAACCCAATCTGCAGCCCAGTTGTGTGGTGTGTGGCCCACACCCCTGTTCCAGAGAGTATGTGTGTCAGGGTCCCTGTGCTTCTCCCCCAGTGTCTTTATACTCCAGGAAATCCTTGATTGTATGTCTGAAAAGACTGGGGCTTAAGAGAAGCCCAGTCCACTGTGGACTGCTGTCACGATGGTCTATAAGATGCGTCTGACATCGGGGATTCTGGAGGGGGGACAACCAGAACTCTTATTTTAAATGATTCAGGAGAATAGATGCTAGGAAGTCTCCTCTGAAATTTTTTTTTTATGATGTTCTAGAAGCAATTAGAGCTTATTGATCCTTTTCAGTCTCTTTTAGCTTCCAGCTGTTCCTTCTGATCTTTCTGTGTAACCCTGGATGATCCCGTTTCTTTTTGGACTAGCCCTGTGGTATGGAACTGAGGGACGGAGGATGGGGCTGCCCACCTGTGCTTTGTTACACTGGCCTAAGTGTCCTGCTTGTGACAGAGCACTGGAGCCAGTGGTTACCTGGTTCCTCTGATGATCAACTAAGATGATTTCTCCTAAGTAAAAATATTTGTTTCATATACTATCACAGCAGTGATTTCTAGCCATAGCTTGCAACACCTAGGATATTTTAAATAATCTCAAGTTATAATTTTCCCTTTTTATAAAAGTGAGAGTAAAGGATATAAGTGTAAAAAATTGGCCATAAGTTAATAATTACTGAAACTGGGTAATGGGTACATGAAGATTCATCATACTCTCCTCTCTCCTTCTTTAAATGTTTGAAATTTTCCTTAATAAAAAATGAATAAACAAAAAAGTCATACTTTCATACTAACCAGTAATCAAAATTTACAGAGCAGTAAACTATGTATCATATACTTTTGAGCTGATTGATGTGAATTATGAATTAATTCACCTAATTCTCCCAATAACCCTTTAAATTAGGTACCATTACTAGCTCCATTTTAAAGATGTCAAAACTGAGGCTGGGAGCTATAAAATAACTTGCCAAAGTCACATAGCTTATAATAACTTCAGGTGTGCGTAGTTAGATATAAATAGGTCAGTAATTTCAGATGAATGGCTAAGACATAGATTGTCCACATGAGTTTATAACTGTTCATTTATTCAACAAAAGAATGCCTAACTCTGTGTCAGATGCTGAAGCTACTTTGTATAAGATGAACAGAATCCCTCTTCTTCTGGAGCTTCCCCCCATTATAATGGGGAGGAGTTAATAAACTCGTCAACAAGTAAGATGTTTGCAAGATAGAGATAAGTCCTATGGAGAAAATAGGTATAATTATAAGCAGAGCGCAGAAGAGTTAGAAGCTGCTTTGTTAGGAATGGTTAGGACACGGCTGACCTGTCAGAATACTAATACTAAATGATCAGTAATCATTGTGTTCTGACAGGTAGCCGTTTGAGACGTGTAGTATTTTTCTGCCTTAGTTACGATGGTAGAAGAAACTGTTCTTTTTCCTGATGTGTGTTAGTGCATGGAGATTTCTCAGAAATAAAAATACCATGACAGCTGGTGAATGAAGTCACAGAGCAGGAGACAGCTTCCTAAAACACTGAAGCTTGTTTCCCTTACCAAAATGAAAGTCTGAGTTTTAGTTTAAAAACTATTTTTGAAGACCAATGGAAAAATTTCCCCACCTACAACCACCTCTCCCAAAACCTTTGGATCTTTTCGTCTCCCACTATTGTGAAGAAGGGTTTGAGAATGGAAATATGGTAAGTGTAACTCTATACCCAGCTTTCCTTTCTCATTTTCATAGTAGTAAAAGATTTAGAGAAAGAGACGTTTTTACAGTTTTTTCCATTGGCTCTTAAAGTTTTCCAGAGAAAAGAAATACAATCATTAAGCTTAAAAAATGAACTCGACTTGCATGAAAAAGAAATTTGGAAATTGTGCACACTAACATGCTGGTGGCAGCAGTCCCTGTGTGCTTGTGGGTTGTGTTGTTCTGTAAACTGCGTGTTTGGCATTCAAGTGATCCTTCTCTATTTTGGTTAGATATTTGTTGACTGACCAAAACAGGATGCGAAGTGTAAATGACATCATGCCCATGATTGGTGCTCGATTTTATACTCAATTGGATGCTGCTCAAATGAGAAATGATGTCATAGAGGAAGACCTTGCAAAGGTAAAGTGTGTAGTTAAAGGACTATGTACGCACCTGCATCTGTGTCTATCAGTAGATGTAAAACAGGGTAATTACTGTGCTGGATATAGTACTCTGCTGGCTAAGACTGCAGATATTTTTGTCCAAACTTAGTGTTCAGTATTTTGATTTCTCCGGTCCTCTGGGCATTTGTCTTATTTTTTTTTTTCGTTCATGGTTTTGCTACAGTCTTGAGATACAATCTTGATTTTTTTTTTTTTAATATGCAATCTTAGTAGTAGACAGCTTCAGTGGGGGAAGCATCAATCACAGGCTTGTGATTAATACATACACCCTACCGTATATAAGATAGATAACCAACAGGGTGTACTGTGTAGCACAGGAAACTACTCTAGTCTGATAACCTATATGAGAAAAATCTGAAAAAACAATGAATACGTGTATATGTGTAACTGAATCACTTTGCTATACAGTGAAAGTAACACAAAAACTATAATCCAATAAAAAAAGGGACAATTGCATAATCTTCTTGAGTATTACAGTATATGAAAAGAACATGTTATATTCAAAAGTATAACCAAAAGGTGGGAATATTAGGGTTTATGGTTTAAAGCAAATATTGGTACAGGATACCAGTTTTATAAACTTTTGCTTTTATATTCAGTTAGCTGGAACATTAATATTCTTTCTCTTTTTAAAATGTTTTATAGGAGGTTCAAAATGGAAGACTGTTTAGGCTTCTAGCAAAATTGGGAACAATCAATGAGAGGCCGGAGTAAGGATTTACAGTATTTTACATCATGATTTCAATCAAGGGCACTGTTTTGCATAACCAGAATGAGTATACCTTATTCTTACTGATTTTATTTGGGAAAAGAGAAGAATTCTCATGTAAAGTGACCTTTTAAGCCTGTTGTTAGCCTTTAGGGTGGTATTTTTAACCATAGCCCTGGTTGTGATTGTCCTTAGGGATTATACATGCACACAGAGACACACACACACACACACACACACACACACACACACAATACACTGTGTTAAAAACCTCTGTTGTGGTTTGCCTTTGAGGGAACATTTTCTGCCTGTCAGTGCTGCCTCTCCCCATGTGCTCTCTGAAGCCTGTTCCTTTTACCACGGTCAGATTGGATCTTTTTGATACTTCTGATTGTTTCATGCCTCTTACCTTCTATTAAAGTGCAGTGTTTGTAGCTGTCACATGAGTGACACTGGAAGGGCGTCACTATCTTACATTATTGTTTAGTTCTGCCTTGTTTGTGAGTTAAAGTTAATTGTATGTTCAAGAAAGAAGCAAGGTTGATGTTTATGCCTCATACCTGTCCCAAAGACAAGGTTGGTGACTGTGGTATAAGTTACATTTCAGGATTGTTAACTGCTGTTCATAGAGATAGGTGGTAGATAAATACCATTGCTTGAGGGGGTTTTTTTGACCACAAAATTTAAATCACATACCTTTCTTCAAAGTTAACAGATTCAGTTAGCATTTTCCCTAGCGATTTTTCTAAATAAAGAGAATGTGGTCATATGTTGAACCATTTTAAAAGTTTTTAATTGCTTCTTCTGGCATTTCTCTCTTTATTTAAAAATACGTGCTTAAGTGCTGTTTCTTGATTTTTCTTCAGTGTTTCAATTTTTCTTCAGTGTATAGCTCAGTCCTGTGGCAGGTGAGGCTGTATTTCTCATACACCTTTCCCTTAACTAAACACACACACACATGAGCATTCAGTGTTGACATTATTAGAGCCAGGTAAATATGTTTGTAGCTTCACCACACAGTAAATCACGACTACATTTCCTGTATTTTGTATTTTTTTTTTTGATTTTTGTTTTCCTGGTGTGAATACTTGTCTTATGTAGAAAACTAACCAAGTGAAAAATATTTACCACCAGTTCATTCTAAACTCCCTGCCGGATATAAAACACCCTTCCATATGGCCCAAAATGAGTAATAACCTCTCAGTTCCTTTTTTCCTCCCCATTAGAAAAATTACCCCCAGGGCCTCTGCCCTCTGCCCCTCTCGGGGCTAGTTGCTTTCCAGCGTGCTCACGCCCTCAGCTGAGACCCCAGGCTTCCCTTCACTCTTGCCCTGGGAGCTCGCCCTCTTTTTGTCCCACCTCTGTGTTGAACACCCTGTTTCTTGCTTTTTGCATTGGTTTACTCTTCTGCTTTAATAAATCACATCCTTCTGTAGCTTCCTGAGAAAGGAGAGTTTTTCCCAGTGTTTGGAAGTCTAAAAATATCTTTATTCTGCTTTCATACCTTATTGATAATATGATTGGGTATATGTCCTCAGAAAATTCTTTTTATTAATGAAGTCTTTAGAGTATAGTGTGTATGGACCAGTTTCTTTAAAAGTAGAAAAGGTTTGCAATGAAAAACCTTTCATAGCTGACACCCCCAGTCTCTCCACTCCTCCTACCAGCCTTTTTTAGTCTCTTGTATGTATTCCCTGAGTTAACAACTGTATATTCTTATCACCACTCTACTTTAAAATATGTACAAACTGTAAGTTATATACAGTGGTCTGTATATTGCACATGACAGCATGTTTTCTCATAACAGTGTATTTTGGAAATCTTCGTACAGGTACGTTTAGTGTACGCCCAGCAATCTTCTCAATAGTTAGCAAACATGACCTAACTGAATCTTAGTAACAGCCCGTAGTGCGGATACTTCAGTATTCCCTTTTAATAGAGAGACTGAAGCATAGAGAGGTTAAAAGCCTCCGGGGTCACACGTAAAGTCAGGACTTGAGTCCGGACAACATGTGGCTCCAGAGTCTGTGCTGTCTTAACCACAGTGCCGTGCTTCCTCATGGTCAGTGGCCGTGTAATAGTCCATCATGTGGATTCTCTGTAATTTGTCTCTCCAGTTCCTTATCAATGGCCTTTTGAGTTGTTCTCAGCCTTTTTGCTAGTGTAAGCAGTTCTGCGGGGACTGACTTAAGCATACTTAATTTTGCGTGTGTATAAGTATAGGTCCAACTCTGATTGTGAGATCAGTACCTGCTGGAATTGGTGACTGTAATTTGATAGCTGTTAGAAGAATTTACCAGTGTACAGTGCATGAGAGTCTTTCACTAGCAATACTTTTTCTGAACTTCTGGGTTTTTGACAACCTGATAGATGAAAAATTGAATCTCAGTGCAGGTTTTTTGGTATTTACTCAATAATCAGTACATTGCCTATCTTTCTGATTCATTTCTGTTTCCTTTTCTGTCTGTCTAATCCTCTTCGCATCTTTATTTCCAGCTGCATTTTCTGTCTTTTTGCTATGCAGGAGCCAGAGGGATCTGACCTTTGTGATCCTTTCTTTTAAGTTTGTCATCTTTCTTTTGACTCTGCTCAATTTTTTCCCATACAGACGTTTTTATAGTAGTCGAATTGATCAAATGTACTTTTTGCTTCTGGATTTTGAGTCATGGTCAGAAAGTTAGCATTTCCACTCTTAAGATGATCTTATGAAGGGATCATCAAGTATTTTCTAGAATACTTAAGGTTTCATTTTTTTATATTATAATTTTTTATATATTTGGAATTTATATAGGATGTAAGGTATGAATTCACCGCCACCCCCACCACCCACAGTGGTCCAAAAGCTATTTATTGCATAGTCTAGCTTTTCCCACTGGTTTATTAAGGCAGCAGCTTTCACACTATCTTAATGAGTGACATTTAAAATCTACTAGTGTTAGCTCTTTCTTATCTCCATTTTATTGGTTTTATTAAATTTATTAGTAAGCTTAAGGAGCATTTGTGTTTTTTAGATGTGGAGTTACCTTCACCAAGATAATGGCATGTCACTGTATTTGCTGATGTCTGCTTTAGTATCCTTCAGAGTTTACGTTGTTCTTCATATAGTTACAATACACCAAGTTTATTCTTAGGTGTTTTTTCTTGTTGCTGTTATCAATGGGAATTTTCTCCATTCTGTCGTCTTAGATTCTTTGTTATCCAGTGTATGTGAAAAAGATTGATTTCTATAAATTTTGTAGCGTGGGACTTCTAGTGTTTGGGTAATTTTTCAGTAGATTCTTCTGGGTTTCTCAGTCGTGTCTTTATATAACGATAGTCATATTCCCTCCCTTCTCATTTCTGTACTTTTGATGTCTCTTGAGTGACTGTGTTAGTACCTCTAATGCATAGTTCAGTAATAGTAATGATAGTTTCTTTCAGAATTTGAAGCACTGCTCCATTTATTGTCTTTTAACTTATAGATAGACTCAAAGCCATTTTCTTTCCAAGTTTTTCTTCATCCCCATGCTTTTAGGGCAACTCCCCCCCCCCCCCGCCCCTTTTTAAAATCATTGATGTGCAGAAATTCACAACGATGTGCTGTGGTGGTGAGTTTTTGATTCATTCTGATGAGTCAACAGATGGGCCTTTTAACCTTGGGAATTTATATCTTTTAGTTCTTGGAAGTTGTCTTACTGTTTCTTTGCAAACCTCTTTCTGGAATTCGCACTGCTTAGATGTTAGACCTTTGCAATTGATTTTCTAATATTCTCTTCTGTTTTCCATATTGTGTCTTAGTGTTGTGCTTTGTAGCCAGGAATCTCAACTTATTTTGTCTGAAGTTAAAGTGTTTTTTCCTAATGCTTTAAATTTGTACTTTCTAGGCAATAATCTCAACTTACTTGGTCTAAAATTAAGGAGTTTTTCCCCTAATCCTTTAAATTTTTAAAATTTCTGCTATATTTTAAATTTCCAAAAACCTTCTGCTTTCTGAATATTTCTGTCTTACAGCATTTAATTCATTTTTCTCTGAGGCTGTCAATTATAGATTTTTACTGAGTGGGTTTTTAAAATTTTTATTTAACTTTTATTTTGTCCCCTACAGTATCTCATAGGAAATCCCACTAATGACTTCACCGTCAAGCACCCCACAAAGCATTAGAGCTCTTTTTTTTCTTTTTTTTTTTTTTTCGGATCTGCTAAGTCATGCCGCTTACCTGTCTGCTTTTCACCTTTTTCATTTTTGTGACTATTTTTTGTCTGCTGTTGTTTCTGATCCCTTTGTCCTTGTCTGTCTATATGCTTTCTTAGACGCTTACTGTCAGTTGGCTGGGATTTTGAAAAGAACAGAGATAAATGGGTGTGTTTAATCAGCTTTTAATTGAAAGACCCTGAAGTGATCTTAATAAAGCAAACACATGACTGTGGGGGCTTCCCTCTTTGTTCTCAGAATGCAGACCTCATTTTTACATGTGATCTAAGGCTGCATGGCCTGACCTCTCCCTTTTCATCCTTGCTTCAGATCTGCCTTTTTTTTTCTTTTAATTTCCTCCTTGCCTCTTGTGCTGTCTGCCCATCTTTTCTTGTACCCCTACTTGTCCTCACTCGGGTCCTGCACTCTGATCTCTTTTCTCCCCCAATGCCATCCAGCCTCACTTGTCTTTTCTTGTTTAGGTGGTCCTTGCTCTGTCCCTTGCACATACTGAGGCCTCTGACCAAGAGGCATGCTTCCTTGGGGAGAGCACCCATTCCCTGTCTGGAAAGCCTTCCTTGGCTTCCCAGGTGAATTCTGTTTCTGGTCTATACTGTGTCCCTGTTTTTAAATGGCATTCTCTCCATATGCAGTTGTAGCTTTCTGTAACCTGTATGTTTCATAGGTCACTGAAAACTAACAGTGACCATCTGGCCAGTTTTCCAGCTCTTTGCCGCTCACTTTCACATCATCACATGATGGTAGGATACCAGTATCTACCCCATTTTGTTCAGTCCTAAACATTTCCCTGTTTTATGCCCCCAGAAAAGCAGAAGACATGTCTGACATCTCTCTCTACCCTATAGAGAGAGGTCATTTGCTTTCTTCCCCATGTTATCTAATGGTAGGGGCCTAAGTGAGAAAGGGATTGTGAAGTAGGAGTATGTAAGGGGGTGATTGCTTTGATAAGTAGAAAATGGTATTCATGTACTTCATGTTCAGTGAGATTATTTTTAAAAATCTGTGGGCACTCTGGACATAAAAATTAGATTGAAAAAAGCTACACACAGACCCTACTTTCTGGTTGATTGTAGACAACAATAAAACTGGTTTTGAGTCTGAAGTATAAACATACAGCTTTGTGGTATAAGCATGAGTTATTGAGGTTAATATTCCCTTCCCTCAGGTTTCAGAAGGATCCTACCTGGTCGGAGACGGGAGACCGGTACCTGTTGAAGCTCTTTAGGGATCATCTTTTTCATCAGGTGACAGAAGCGGGTGCTCCTTGGATTGACCTCAGTCATATCATTTCTTGTCTTAACAAGGTAATCTGGGCCTGGACTTTGAAGATTATGATGCTGTAATCTCCAGTTTATAGAGCTGCATCTTGTACAAATACAGAGAGATGTAAGGAGTTAGGTCTCTGTACTCTGCTGTAGTATACAGGGCATGTTATTCATAATTATTAGCTGTTCCCACTTAAGTAGCAGTTTCTAGAATGGGAGTATTTTTTAAAACCTGCATGAATAATTTCAGAATTTTTCATGGTGGATCTTTTTGTTGTGATCAAATGTCACAAAATGACTGCCTCTTTCCCCCAACCCACCCCCACTGTATTTTATTTACCAGGTGTAGTTTGTTTCAACATATGAGGCCATGAGTGGAAAAGACAAAAATACTTTTACGTTTAAATATCTTTAAAAGCTGGATTCCTTTCTTTGCAGTCGTGAGTCACATTGAGTGCTCTCAGCTCAAGGTGTCAGTCAAGTGTTAAAACTGAGAGCGCGGTGCCAGCAGAGCCCGCTGTGATAAATGGGGGATAGGTGGTTAGATGAACCATGTTGGTAGAGGCATGTCATATGTTTATTTAAGAGGCGAGCTTTGTGCTTTAGAGAGAGCTAGGAGACATGAGATTTACAGAGAAAGGGAGGAATGCATTTTCCTTGTGAACTACTTGTAATCATGGAGAGAAATGGGTTTCCAGAGGTAAACCCTCGTCTTTGTTTAGGTTTGTATGTGAAACGGGGGTTGGCCGCCTGTGAACCAAATCCTTGGCCTGTTTTTAGACAACCTACAAGCTAAGAATTTTTTCTCACGTTTTAAAAAGATTGTAAAAACAACTAATATGAAACAGAGGCTTATATATGGCCCTGAAATTGAAAGCATTTACTGTCCGGCCCTTTTCTGCTGACCCCTGGTCTAAGCTGTCCCTAAGTTGCAATGATTAGAGCAGAAACTAGCCACTGTGGCCATGATTTAGATCTGTTGGCTACAGTGTGCTCATCCTCCAGATAAAATGGGTTTTATTTTTAAGCATACTTTGCCATGTTTGAATTTCCTTAAAACGCTTTGGAGAGTATTGTCAGTAAGACAGAACAAGACTGTATGTATAATTTAGCTAATCTGGTATGATATATATATTCGTTTGTCCTTTTTCTCGGAGAAAACATTTTTCTTAAGCACCAAGTGGAGAATAATGCCGCCAGGTTTTAGAAAACAGAGTCTATAGTATTAAAGCACCAGTGGGTAAAAATATGTAAAACTGGAATAAATACTGACAGGGAGAGCCTGTGGAATAAGCCATGAACAGACATTGTAGGTAAAGATTACCTATTGAGTATTAGGATAACTGAAGCTTTGGAGAAAATTCTGTTTCATTTCATAAAATAACTGGGAGTAAATAACTCAGAGTAAATAAAATAGGAGTAAATAAGTTTATCCTAAATCTGAAAATGTGGCAATGTTTTGTTTAGAAAAAGTGTAATAGATTAAAAGGGATGGATGGTCATTTTGGTGATATAAAAATTAAATTTTTACATAGATTATTTTGGTGGAAATGACAGAAATTAGATGGTAAAATGATTTGAAAGGCTATTTATTGTCTTCAGAATTAGTTTTAAACATTTTAATGAATTAATGAAAAGGGAAGGGAAAAGGTACATTGAAAACTAACAAAAGTAAAGTGAAAATCCTAACAGGAGAAGTTATTTGATGAACTCAGGATTCTTACTAACGCTTTATAAAGGCCTTATTAAAATATTATTGCCAGATCCTGATAGATAGGGATTTGATACTGATCATATACTGGAATTCACACAAGTGGAAATAACAGAAGTAAACGTATGAAAACATTTGGTAACATTAGTTAAAAAGGTTAAAAAAAAAAACCATTAAAAAAGGTAAATTAAAATAGCAAGGTACTCATCTGATGCAGTGTTACTGGTAAATTGGTACAGATCATAAATTTGTGCTATTCAATGTCCTTTGGAAAGCAATTTGGCTCTATGTATTAAGCTATAAAATTCCTCAGACTTCTTGATCCCATCTCTCCTAGGGAAGTAATTCTACAGAAGAAAAAAATTAAGTAGCCAAAATATGTTCATTGCACTTTCATTCATGACGCCAAAAGACTGGAAGATATTGGGGGAATAATTGAAGTCTGCATTTTATGGAGTATCAACTGGATGGAAAGTATTGCACCCAAGTGTTAAGCGTGAAAGACAGGCAGGCAGCAACATAGGGCAATCTTTTTAAAACACACACCTGAGCTGAAGTGTGTGCTACTGACTAGTGATGTAAAATGTTTACAATTATCTACAGGGGTGTGACACAATTTAAAATGTCTCATATATTACTGTTCACGTGTTGTCCTAAATAGGCTTACACTTTACATGTTGTGTGCTTGTTTGTTTCAGTTAGATGCTGGTGTGCCAGAAAAAATAAGCCTCATTTCCAGAGACGAGAAGAGTGTTCTTGTGGTGACTTACAGTGACTTAAAGCGATGTTTTGAAAATACTTTTCAAGAACTGATTGCAGCTGCGAATGGTCAGTTGTAGTATTTGCTTAAAAAAAAAAACAATAGGTGGGATATGGCCAAGGAGCTTAACCAATAGCAGATTGCACTACAGCTGAACTGTTCTCATCATCTCATCTCACGTCGGGGAAGCACGCAGAAGATGAGCAGAGCTGCTTGCACTTGGGTCAGGTGCGCTGTTACTTGAAAGAAAGAATGTCTCCCTCAGCCCCGATCTGTGGCTACTGGCGGGGCCACACCTGTGAAGAATTTATTTTAGATCAAGGAGCACCATTAGGTGAATGATGTTCCAGCTTTTGGTTTTTTTTCCCCCCACTTGTATATGCACTAATTTTAATTTTTTTAAGACTTTTTTCTGATCTTTGAACTTTTGCCATGTTGTATACTTATTAAGGGAAATTATTTGCAAGGACACTTTTGGGAAACCAAGCTGGGCAACATTTTGTTCACTGAGGGGTGCAGAATTTGCTCTTTTGGGGAGGGGTTGCCCTGAATAACGTAACGGACCAGGTCAGTGATTTCATGGAAGTACAGTATAGTGCATAGTTCTTGTAAGAGTATTGTATGCAAGCTCTGTATGCCACCCACTGTTTGTTCAGATTGAGAGTTTTTTTGTGTGTTTTGTTTTGTTTTTAAGAACACAGAAAAATATCAGTGAATTATTGGGCAATGAATTCCCCTCTCAGCTGATTTAAATCCTTTCTGAATGAGGATAGACAGACACTGAAGGAGCATACAGAACTCTTTGCTCCAGATTCAACCAGAGCCTTTTTTTTTTTGAAGTGTTCCCCTGCTAATCAGATACATTTATGCCATTTTTTTTTTTAATAGAAAAAGAACATTAAGAAATTGTGTTAAAGGCCTGAAGGTCAGGAGTCTGTTGCTTTAGGTTCTTTTCAGTTTGCTTTTTTTGTATAAGGGTCTGTTCTTTGAACCACAGCTTTACTATGGTACTTTACACTGGACACAGATGCAGAGACACTGTTCAGAAGACAAACTGCACACAGCAGTGGTCTGGCGTCGAGAGCTTTCTGAAGTCTTACAGCCTGGATCTGGAAGGATCACAGTCTGCTGTGCCTTTGCAGTCACTGCTTAGCCCAAAGTCATAGTGCTTTTGATAATAATAACTCTGTGGGGGTATTCCTGAGTCAGTCAGTCTCAAAAGTTTGGAATTTTCCTCCTCTTAACTTTCTTAACATTTGGACGTGCAGTTGTCGCCAAACTTGGGTATTCATGAAATTTCTAGTCAATGAAATACCTGTACTTAGATACTGAAGACTGCCAAATACATAGGAATTTTCTTTCATAAAAACCAGTAATGAAGACTCTTATCTCCTTTCCCAGCACTGAATGTTTTACTAGCACTGGGTGCTCACCACACAACGATGAAGAAATGTGGAAACTCAGAAGGTCGGGAGGGACTTCCAGGCACTTGCAACTGATGTGACAGTCTTCAATTTTAATAACTATTCATATTTGTAGTTTTCAGAGAAGTTTTTAATATTTCTCTGTCCACTTTTTATAAGCTTTAAAATGATTTTCTCTGCCTTGAGATTTGCATCAAGAAAAAGCACCTCTTCACCCAAAAGCTTTGAAGACTAGAGACATGCTTTACATGTTTTAACAAGTGTGTTTGAGTCCACGTTTGGTAGCATCAGTTGTTGAGATAAAAAGGAAATCAATTATTGCATTTGATCAGGATGGATTTTAAAAAGAACATAATGTTCACTATTCAAAGGATAATTAACATTTGCCACCATAATGTTCTTTTTTTATGTAAAAGGAACAAGAACTTGGAGACATTAACATGCAAAGGTCTTTTATCATTATTAGCTCATGTATTTGAGGAAGAGCAGCTGTCTTTTTATATGTTTTTTGACAAATCATATTGTAATTCTTTTGTACAAAAAAGAACTACTTGTATTCTAGAAGAAATATGAAATGCTTAATTTATAAGCGGGCTGGAGATTTTTTCCAATATTGTTTTCTTTGAAAATGAAAGGGGATCATCTATTTTAGTTTTGGGGTCTGGGAACTTTTTGAAAATTTAATTTGTGGACCAATGTTATGTGAAAGCTAAGGAAGGGCAGGGGTAAAATAGGGCTTGATTTTCTCATTCTGTACAGACCAGCAAACTTCCCTCTGCAAGGCAGGCTCAAATCACAAACCCAAGAGTGTCTGCGTCATAAAACGCTAGTTTGCTTCAGCCCCTAGTAACCTCAGGACTTGGTTTGAATATAAAAGGTAGACAACTGATATGTTTTCACGAGTAAAATACTGTCAGCCAGAAAACCGTTGGTGTCAGGTAAACAAACGTCTTTTTTTTTTAAGCTTTGTTTTATATTTATTTTTCATTTAGTTTTTATTGGGAATGGTTTTCAATAGCACTCTTATTAGTTCTGCTTAGGTGTTTTTTGGGGGAGCCCTCTTTTCCATAGTGTTACTCCACTTAAGAGGTTGTCTAAAAGTTAGTCTTTTTAATCCATAGGAAGATTTTAATATCTGAGAGTACTCAAATTAAGGCTGTAAACTTCCCACACCTTCCTGTTATGACAGATATAAAAGCACAGAAAGGACAACCCTTGAAATCATGTAACATTGGTCATTTCAGCTTTTTGTACCTATTTTAAATTCTGTCAGTGCGTTTACTTCATTGTAAATATTTTTGAGGGCACCTTTGTGATTTTGCCTTCAACCTTGGTTCTGTGATTTGGATATCAACAACTTCCCTGAAAAGCACCAGTGTGTTAAGTTCTAACGTCATGACCCCGGTCTGGGTTATTTCATCTTTAATCCTGTTTTCAGTCTCTATGTGTACAGCAGTATTTTTAATAAAGAATTACAGAGAGAAGATTGTCCTTTTTTTCCCCCCTTTTTGGTACCAGTGCATTTAACAAGATGATGTTTGTCTTAGGATCAGGACTTAAAAGGCTGAATATTTCATATGTGTTTTGGAGGAATTTTTGGTCTTTGGATAAAATGGTGGCAGATTTATTTACCAAGTATCTGTTAAATGCTTAACTTGGACCTGTTCTAGACACTAAAAATATAGATAGGAGTACTTGTCATTTACAGAATGTACAGTTACACCCAAATGTTTCTAAGTAGTACATGGCACATGGTGTAGTTCAGGGGAGAGGACCTGCTTCTGTGAAAGAAATGACACCTAGCTCATCACTGATTCAGACTCAGTTTACCGTGTAGATGAAGGTGCCCTGCCTCCCACTCCCTCCAGAAACATCATATAAGGGTAGAGAATGAAAATATGGCAAAATGTTAATACTCATCGAAACCAGATACTTGTTCATTAAATGTAAGCATACTTCAGAGAGACTGTGGGTTCAGACCCCTGCACTAATGCAATAAAGTGAGTTGCATGAATTTTTTGGTTTCCCCTTGCATATAGAAGTTATATTTACACTATCAATAGCACTATGTCTAAAAAAATGTATATACATTGATGTAAAACTCTTGCTAGCCATCATCTGAGCCTTCAGCAAGTTGTAGTCTTTTTGCAATAGTAACAGCAGAGATTCCTGATCACTATAACAAATAGAGTAAGAGTGAAAAAGGTTGAAGTTTGGTAAGAGAATTACCAACACAAGCCATGAAGTGAGCAACTGCTGTTGAAAAATGGTGCCTTTAGACTTAATTTGATGCAAAGTTGCCACACACACTTCAAGTTTGTAGAAAGCACAGTAACTGTGAGGGCTGTCTGTATTTTATTGAATGCCTGTTATCACATTATTAACTAAAGATGTATTAATATGTCTTTTGTTACTCAGACATTATTGACCAGAAACTTATCAATACTTGTGTGTTTTTTTGAAGAGAGTGATGCAGTTAACACTGTTGCATAGTTGTACAACTAAGTTGTACAACTTCAAGCGAAGTTGTCAGAGCTTGAAATCGATCCAGGATTCGTTGTACAGCTTAGGATTATCATTCACGTGTTGCTCCGTTAGGTTTTTGTTCCAGTCTTGTGTATATCATAAACAGAAACTTCTTAAAAATGGTGCATCAAGAAATTTTAAGTGAAAAGGTTTTTGGTGAACTTTCTCTGATAGGCCGAGCGATATATATACTAGTGTCTTCAGAATATAGTTCGGATTCAGATGATGTGAACTTTAGAGCAGTAAAAAGACAGAAAACCTTAGTGATTGATTCTGATACGGAAAGTGGATATGAGACTCACCGGTGCTGGGGGAATGTATTCTCCTTTGCCTCTACTGAAGAGTAGTTTGAAGACAGTGTTTCATGAAAATTAGAAGACTTCACAGGTGTGTCGGGTGTTCCTATATTGAATGCAATAACCTGCAAAGTGTTAATGAAATAACAGAATGAATTTTGGGCCCGGTCAGAATAAAAATTGTCTGCCACAGCTGTTAGTTTCTGCAAAAAGCCCCCAGTCAGTAAGGAGTTAATGCCAGGCATTGTTCTAGGAACCATTAGAATCCTGACCACAACAAGTATTTGTGCTCTTGTTGCTCAGTTATGTCCGATTCTTTGTGACCCCGTGGACTAGCCCGCCAGGCTCCTCTGTCCACCCGATTCTCCAGGTAAGAATACTGCAGTGGGTTGCCATTTCCTTCTCCAGGGGATCTTCCTGACCCAGGGATCGAACCCTGGTCTCCTGCATGGCAGCCACCAGGGAAACTTCTGTATAGTAGTTCAGAGGTAATAGTGATTATGCGATTAAATAACACAGAAGTGATTAACTTAAAGGATGTGGATCAGGTTGCCAAGTTGAGCAAATTAAAGAACACCAAGTTAGCCTCAGAGTCATGCAGTGTCACTTCTGCCACGTGGTGGTGCGTACAGGAGAATTGGCAGAGCCAGCCCTGGTCCCAGGGGAGAGGAACTGGGTGGGGAGTGGCAGGAACACTGAGGTTCACATGGGATGGGAGAGTGTTGAGGCTATCTTTTGGATTGGCCACAGTGTCAAGAGCACACGTCATCAATTTAGCATTCACATGAGAGTCGGGGGGAGGAGATCTGGTTGATAACTGTAATTTGCATGTCATTATCCCATAGATGTCCTTGCAAGTCTTGAGGTTGGTTGAGATTATGAAGATAATTCGTATGGGCTTAGAAGACCAAAGGTCCATGGCAGTGCCCTGGGTTCCCTGGAACACTATCCACAGATCAGACAAAACCAATACAAGACAGAAATGACCTGTGGTGGTGGTGGGGGTGGTGAGGTGCTGGCACAATGCCCTTGGGTTGAGTTTGGTTGGGGTCAGAGTGCACCAGCGAGTGTTTTGAGTCGGTGTGTGGGTGCAGATGCTGGTAGGTAGGAAAATGTCACCAGGGGATTTTGAAGTTCTCATGATTCCTTCAGTTTTCCCATTAATGTGAAGGGTAAAACTGTGGTACCTATCGTGTTGGGTTCTGAAAATTAAATGGTTTTCCTTATTTTTTTTCAGCACTTGGAATAATTGCTGGCACAGAAAATTCACTTGCTGTGTTAGAGTCTGAGGCTAAGCCCTTACTTTTTTTAAAATGGGTTTTTCTTCTGTGAAAAGTTGTGATAGTCAATCTTTTTTTTCCTTTTGCATATCTTTTATCGAAGAATACTTCACAAACACAGGTTTGCAAGTAAGTGGATGGCTCAAGTGAGTGATCACAAAATGAGTGCGCCTGCTACCCCACCCGGATCAAGAAATAGAACCTTCTTTGTGGCATCTAATTGGTTTGTTTTCTCTTAGATGTCTTGAGTTCAAAAAACAGAAGGCTAGTCATTCCTGTGTTGGAACCCAGGAGATTGTTGAAATATTTCCTGGCCTTTGGAACCCAAAAGTCTGATAACATGCTTAACACTGAACGGTTCAATAAACCTTACTGGGCCATCCTTCTGCTGGAGTAAAGAGAAAAAAAAGACTATTCCCAAGTGTACTGTAAATTTCTAAAGTCATGAGAAAACTTCTAAACTATGACATGACACCAATTCCTTGAGCATTCTTCAAATTGTTTGCCTAAATGAGTGACTTCTGTGTCAAGAAAACCAGTAATATTTTAAAAGGATTTCGGATTCTCAGAATGCTTCTTGCCCTCTTCAGCTAATTGAGATTAGTCATTTATCCCCCTTTCTTGCTTTTATCCCAAAGAAAGTAGGCTTGTTTTCCTGGAAAATGTTTCTCCAATCTGGTTTGCTCATGGTGTCATTAGGAAGGTGATGGTGTGAGCACTAAGACAACGTGGTGGTTGCTTATTCTATGTCTATTAGTGATTCTCTAATTTTTTTCTCTTTCTAAGATGTAACCCACAAAACAAAGTTGAGTACTTAGCTAGTGTCCTTTTCTTATGGAAATTCTTGTGTCTCTGGATTTTGCCTAATTATTTTGTATGATTTCCTGCACATAGCCTCTAATAAACACACACGGTTCAGTTCAGTTCAGTTGCTCAGTCATGTCCAACTCTGCGACCCCATGGACTACAACACAGTAGGCCTCCCTAACCATCACCAACTCCTGGAGTTTACTCAAACTCATGTCCATTGAGTGGTGATGCCATCCAACCTTCTCTCCCTCTGTCGTCCCCTTCCACCTTCAGTCTTTCCCAGATCAGGGTCTTTTCAAATGAGTCAGTTCTTCGCATCAGGTGCCAAAGTATTGAAGTTTCAGCTTGAGCATCATTGCTTCCAATGAATATTTAGGATTGATTTCCTTTAGGATGGACTGGTTGGATCTCCTTGCAGTCCGAGGGACTCTCAAGAGTCTTCTCCCAACACCACAGTTCAAAAGCATCAATTCTTTGGCACTCAGCTTTCTTTATTGTCCAACTCTCACATCTGTACATTACCACTGGAAAAACCATAGCTTTGACTAGATGGACCTTTGTTGGCAAAGTAATGTCTCTGCTTTTTAACATGTTGTCTACGTTGGTCATAACTTCTTCCAAGGAGCAAGCATCTTTTACAAACACATTCTTCGTTATGGTAATATTACTGTTTGGGAAAGCCTGCCTCATTTTTAATTGAGGGAACTTTGATCTGTAGCCAGCACTCACCATTAGTCTGTACATTTTACTTGTGATTGTGTTCACCTTAGATTTTTAAAAAAAAATTTTATTGCAGTATAGTTGCTTTATAGTGTCCTGTTTCAGCTGTACAACAAAGTGAATCAGCTATATATATATATACATGTATCTCTTTTTCCTCTGGATAGGGCAAGGCAACCCACTCCAGTATTCTTGCCTGGAGAATCCCATGGACAGAGGAGCCTGGTGGGATACAGTCCATGGGGTCTCAAAGAGACACAACTGAGCGACTCAGCACACAGCACACACGTATCTCTTTTATGGATTTCCTTCCCATTTAGGTCATCACAGAGAGCTGAGCAGAGTTCCCTGTGCTCTACAATAGATTCTCGTTAGTTCTCTTACACGTAGTATCAGTAGTGTGTATGTGTCAATCCCAGTCACCCAGTTCATCCCCACCTCTCCTCCCCCGGCTTGGTGTCCTTACATTTCTTCCCTATGTTTGTGTCTCTATCTCTGTTTTGCAAACAACTTCATCTGTAGCATTTTTCTCTCTTGTTATACTGTTTGTGTCTTGATTGTTAATACAGCCACTCTGGGCTGATGGATGATCTGTGCCTGTCTTGAGCTGCATTTGCTGTCTCTTTCTTGTGCTGGCTTAGCAACTGGTATTTCACGAGCATTTTCATGCTTGTCCCCCCTCAACAGCCCCAAGAAAACCAAGACCCCTTTATTCATTTTTACACAAAATGGGAAATATATGGATGTTTTTGTAAGTTAATTTTATTATATGAAGATAACATACAAAATACATTCATAGTGACTAGAGATGTAGGACAAAACTGTCTCACTTATAATCTGCAGCATATATTCTTGGTTTGTATAAAAGTAACTTTAAAATTCCAGTTTCCTTAAATAGTTCTGCACAACACACACACAAATATACATATAGTTTCCATCACTGTCAGTCAAAGGTGTGCTCCTCCTTTAATCAGTGAAAAGAGGCCAACAAGTGTTTTTTTCCCGTTTGACATCCGAAGGTAACCTCATCAGGATTTTGAACACGCTTGCTCCTCGGGTCTGAGCGTCATTCTGAGAATAACTAGAGACAAGCTTGTGCGTGGTTCCAATCCCCTCCCACCCACCATACTCAGGTTACGTGATCTCACAAGTCCTGGAAAGGGGGTCCTTGCCCCCTAATTGTTCATGCCAACCTTTTTTGTCAAAATTGACAAATGGGTCTAATAATACCATTGATTCATTAGTGATTTAATTTTCTGTGCTGCTTCAGCGCACCTACCTGTGACAAGCCCTTTCCCACTGGAGAGCGTCTTTCCTCCTGCTTTCCCGTTTTTGTTCTCTGTTGAGACCCCAGATGGAGCTGGACTGCTAGACAGAGTCTCTGATTCCATTGAGTCTCTGAGGAAGCCAGATTGTCTTTTGGAAAGATGGTATTACTAAGGCCTCTTAAAGAACGGATTACTGAAATCAAGATACATGTATAGCTAAGGTTTTTGTTTTCCCTAATTGCTGGATCCTTAACTGACTTGAAAAATCCAGAGACTCAGTTTGAAGCTTCTTATATTTTGCCTGTTTAACCTCCTCCCGGTTACCTGATTGCTACTCTTGCCAGTGGTCACAGGTGCTCTTGTGCTGGTAAAGAAGAGGAAGATCAAGGCTCTCCCCGCCTTGGTCCCTGGTCCCGTGCTGTTTGGACATGGCTCCTGGTGGAGACTGGCTGGTGGCTCCTCCAGCAGAGGCCCCCTCCCACCACCACCCCGGGAGCAGCTCTCTGGCTGGGGACGAGCCAGCTCTCCCGTCTCTTCACACCAAGTGCCTTAAAATGAGACTCTGGCCGCCCCCGCCTCCACCTGCCCCGCTCTGCTCCCCGCCCACCCCCGCCCTGGGCCAGGGCAGGATGTCCAGGCCTATCACTTTTGTCTCAGGTTCTAGGGTTACATCACCTGCATCAAGGTAAGCATCCTCCTCTCCACCAGGAGCAGTGATTCCCTGTGGCCTGACTGGCCCCAGAAGGTGCGCACACATCCTAAACACACAGCATCACGCAGAGATGGTGGCGGACCCAGGGCCTCTTGGCCCTGAGAAATGGGCGCCCTTTTGTACCCTGTCCCAATTTTGGTCACAACTCAGACCCAAGGCAGGGCCCAAAGTAGATGAAAAGAGGCTCTTCTCTTACTGACGGCTCATTAACTAATATCCTGAGTCCCAGTTCTAGAAACATCTTGCACAAATCACACAGCATCTTTTTCCTTAAGGAGCATAAAGTGCTTCATAGACATTGGTTACTGCTCTTCTGTCCAGGAGACGAGCATGAGAGAGTTGAGGTCCCCACTGAATAAGGACACGTGGCTGCCTTCCTGTCCTCCAGTCCCCTCGGTCTCAGGCAGTTGGTCTGGTGCAGAGAGGGGGTTTTCACTTCGCCTTCCCTTTTTCTCCATCTATCCTAGTTTGGGTCTAGAGAAAACCTCCACAAGACTGTTGCCCTTCTCAGCTTCCTTTGATTACTAATTGAAACATGTTAGAACAAAGAAGTGAGTTAAGTGTCTGGACTACATATGAATACTCAAAATAGAAGCGGACGTTATCTGTGAAAACGTGGCTTTAAGCCTAACAGGTGACATGACAGACTAGACTCACTGGGGTGAGCCCACCTAAGGTTTTACAATCTGCTTGATAATTCCAAAAATTATGTTTGGCTTTTTTTTTTTAAACCTCCCATCACCCCTCCGTCCTGTCTGCTCCCTGGATGGATTCTCCAAGGTGGACTGGTGGCATTGTCTTCTGCCCACTCCCTCCCCACAAGGTGCAGCTCCAATCCCTGTCCCTGCCCCTGCCCTGTGTGCTCTCCCCATCTCTTCTCCCTCCCCACACACACACAGCCTGCTGGAGACCCCAGAACCACGCCTTTGACAGCACAGGCGTTGCTGGCCCAAAGAGTCCGAGCTGCAGTGACAGGTGACAGTGTGTGTCCTGAGCCACCTGGAGCCCGGAGGTCTCCGGGGCCGGGGGAGGGGCAAGTCCAGGGCGGGGTCAGGATTTCTTCTCCCCACTGAGTCCTGCGAGGGTTGGCAGTGGCGCTCTTTGTCACTATTCCTCTATCTGGGGTTACATTCTTGTTAGTCAAAAGAGACAAAAGCACTATTAAAAAAACAAAAAGAGCAGCCGGCTCCTGTGGAAAGGAAAAGGTGTCGATTTCTATACGCATAATACTGGCAAAAGCTAGTTTTCTGGGGGTTATAAATACACACGTGGTTCTAGAAAGAAGGCTGTGCAGAATCGGGCTTTAGACTGGTGGGGTGGAGTACAGGACCACAGAGTTGTAGTCGGGGGGAGGCGAGCAGCAGGAAATCTTCCTCTCCAGCTCCGAGTGGTCATAGGTGAACCGGCGGTGGCCTGTTCCCAGGTGCCCACAGCTGGCGTGGCAAAACGTGGGTCTGCTGAGGTCAGAAAGGCCTGACTCCTTACTCTTACTGGTTACTCTCAAGCTAAAGACAGAAAAGAAAGAAAAAAATCAATTGTACAAAATGGATTTATTGGAAACACTGAAGTCCACTCTTTAGTGGGCCGTTTGTTCAAGCCCAGCGGCTTTCCTGGTCGGTGAAGAATCTGCAACGTGGGAGGCCTGAGTTCGATCCCTGAGGCATGAAGACCCCCTGGAGAAGGAAATGGCAACCCACTCCAGTATTCTTGCATGGAAAATCCCATGGACACAGGAGCCGAGTGGGCTACAGCCCATGGGATCACAGAGTTGCAGTAGACTGGTGGACTAACACTTGTTCAAACCCATCCAGAGTGAATGTCTGCTGAGTCCTACCTCGAACTAGGCTGGGGTGTCTGGAGCTGCCCACGGCCTCCTCCACCAGCTGGGGGTCAGTCCAGTGGCCAGGGATGGAGGGTGGGATTAGTTAAAACAAATCCAGAATTCCTGGTGGAAAACAGCTCCCAGGCTTGGGTCCAGCGCTCCCCTCTGCGGGTCCATTAGTGCCTAGGATTGGCTGAAAGATGCTGAACCTGGGGACAACATCTTCTAAGGGGAGAGCAGCGATTAAAAGAGAGGATCCTGAGAGGAGGCGCCTCCTGCATCGCCCAGGTGGGCCCTGAATCCAATCCCACGTGTCCGGGCGGGAGCATCGCAGCACCTGCAGGAGGAGCAGGACCACGGCCACAGAGGAGGAGTGCCAGGGGCGGCAGGGCTGGAGGAGGCGCTGGCCGGGATGTCCTGTGGGGGAGGGGGCCTCATGTTGGGGTGCAGTCCTGCCAACACCTCGTTCTGGGGCGTCTGGCCTCCGGAACTGCAAGAGGATCCATTTCTTCCATTCTGAGCCACTGACTTCGTGCAAAGTTGTTGCAGCCGCCTGGAGCGACGCCTAGGACGTGCTACAGAAACTTAGTAAGTTTCTCCCTTTCAAGTTTGTGCTCCGGAGGAGAGAAGCGCTCGGTTCGGTTCGGTGCCAGGCAGTGTGTTGCTGGCCAGGGCGAAAAGACAGGCTTCTGGGTTGGGTCCGCGTGGGGTGGGGAGCCGGTCTGGTCCTCCGTGTTTGATGGTTTCAGCAGCGCCGGTGGGAGTGAGAACCCTGCCCGCCACTGGCCGTTTCGCTCGAGATTGGTGCACCCGGCCTTTGAACCATGTTCTGTATGTTGGTCTCGGAGTGGAGCAGGCAATGGATGGCTTTCATTTTTTTTCCACAAAGGTCTGGAAGTGTTTCAAGGCAGGAAACAAGAACACGTGGGCGCCGCTTCCCCCCACTCACTCCATGTCCTGTGACCTGCCCGGGACTGGGCTTGGGGTCCCTGGGTGCCCGCGGAGAGGACACAGGTGTGCCAGGTGTCCTTCAGGGAGCGTTCCCAGCCCTCCAGTCCTCTGTGGTTGATGAGCTGGGGCCCCACTGCTCAGAGGTGTCTGTGGACACCCTTTGGTTTACATCAGGGTCTGCAAACTAGCCTGTGAGCTGGCCACCTGTTTGGTTTTTGTTTTTTTTTTAAAAAACAATAGTTTTATTGGCATGCTTGCACATTGTACAATATACCTATTTAAAGTGTACTGTGGGCATTTCATATAAATGAAATCATACAACTGGCTCCTCTCACTTAATTCAAGGTTCATCAATGTTGTAGCTGCCTATCAGTACCTCGTACTTTTGATCGACAAATATTCTCTTGTAAGGATATATGCATTTTATTTATCCGTTCACCAGCTGATAGACGCTAGAGTTGTTTCTACTTTTGGTTCTTGTGAACAGTGCTGCTATGAATATTTGCATATACGTTTCTGTGGGGTATATATATACCTACAGAGTTGCCTTGCTGGCTCACAGAGTAGCTCTATTTAACCTTCTGAGGACTGTTTTCCTCTGTAAACTGCTAGACTGTTTTCCAAAGTGGCTGCAGTGTTTCATATTCCCACCAGCAAGCATCCAGAGTTCTAATTCCTCCACGTCCTTACCAACACTGACTCTGGTTAGTGAGGACCGGAGTTCTAGAACCATGTCCCTGGTTCAAACCATCCTGGTGGGGGTGAAGAGGTGTCTCATGTGATCTGCGTTGCCCTGATGTCTGATGAGGTGAAGCTTATTTTCACTTGCTCCCTGGCCAAGGCCACCGGCTCTTGTGAGTATGGTTCACTGGACACAGCTGCATTTTATTGTTCGTCTATCAGCTGCTTTTATAAGTGGCAGAGTTGAGCGGTTATCACTGGCCCCTTACGAATGGTCTGCATTCAGTAGAAAAACCATCTAAGTGAAGTTTCGTACAATAGAAACTTCTCGGCAGTCAGAATTTAGACTGTAAAAGAACACAAGCAGAACATACTTTTCTGAAAACACTTAACTCTGAACACAGCACCAAACTACACAAATGCAGAATGAAAACAGCATTTCAACTCCACCAAAAGTATTGATCATGAAAGATGTAAAAAGTCACCTGACTTCCCTAGGCACGGTTCCCTTTTTAAACAGGTCCACCCCCAAGTACTCTTGTTCTCCTAGCTCTTCAACTGTATGGAAAACAAGGGGTGCTTGAGAGTTTGAGGAAAAGAGAAGGGAGCACTCCACCTGTGTTGTGGAGGAACTGAAGACTTTGTTCACTTTAAATCTTATTTTCGGGTCCTTTGCTTACCAAAGGAGGCCCAACTTCTCCCAAGTGTTTTGGGAACTCTGTTTAAATAAGCGCAAATGAAAAGATGATGGGTGGGGGAAGTTTGCAGATCCCTGATTGAGATAAAAGAGGGGCAGAACGGTTCCGCATGGCAGGGAGGGTCAAGGGCAGATGTTTGAACCAGGAAAGGAAGGCAAATCTGGTGGCCCTTGCCCTGTCCAGCAATGTCCCTGGGCAGAGAGGAGCACGGAGAGGAGCCGGCCCGGGCAGAGTGCAGCGAGGGCCCTGGTAGTTCTGACAGTGTTGTCACTGGCTGCCGGATGGAGGCAGGAAAGCGGGCTCCAACAGGAAATGAGCCTTCATTTGGAAGAGTTGGGGGCTCAGGATGGTGTGTCTTAGGACTGGACGACTGTTCCGGGGCCCTTCTTGTCCCCTTGTTGCAGGCCCCCGGCAGGTAATGGGTGTGCGTTCTCTCCCCGCCCCCTCGGACAGGTCTCTGGTCCGGACTGTACGCTGTTCACAGTTGAGGACGTCGGGCTCCTTTCAGCTGAAAGACTGCGCTTCATGTGCTTGGACTGCCTTCTTTGCTGGAATGTTCTGTCTTCTCTCAAATCCCACTCTTCCTTTCCAGAGCATGGTGCTCAGGTGTCTGCTTTTTTCTGTTTTCTTTCTTTTTTTATGATTTTTTAAAATTTTATTTATTTTTAATGGAAGGATAATTGCTTTAAATGATTGTGTTGGTTTCTACCGAACATCACCATGAATCGCCATAGGTTTACTCGTGTCCCCTCCCACTTGAACATCCCTCCCACCTCCCTCCCCATCCCACCTCTCTGGGTTGTCACAGAGCCCCGGTGTGAGTTCCCTGAGTCATACAGCAAATTCCCATTGGCTCTCTATCTTAAATATGGTAATGTATGTTTCCACATTACTCTCTCCAGGCCTCCCACTCTCTCCTTCCTCCCTCCGCCCCAGCCGCGTCCATACATCTGTTTTCATGCCCTCTTTACTGTCCTTCCAGGGAAAACAGCTTTCTGCACAGCCTGGACACTGTAGTTTAGAAGGGCAGGTAGCCCTCAAGTATGGCCATGAAACCCTCCTCCTGGGCAACGTCCCTCCTGCCCCTCTAGAAAGTGAGCAAAGCCCCCTGCCCCCGGCTTCCTTACTCACTTCAGTGAGGCCTTGGGTTTGCTCTCTGCCCAGGTGAAGCGCTTCAGCAAGGGGGAGGCCAGCAGGGTGCCACTATCCAGCTGGTAGTCCTGCAGGGAAGAAGGGAGAGTTACAGCTCCTGCTTGAGCCAGAGGGTTTCGTGATGTTGGGATGCGTGTCTGAGGTCACTCCAGCATCTGGCCTCCCTCCCTGTGAGGACAGAGCACTCTCTCCATAGCGGCCAGTCTGCTGCTGCTGCTGTCGCTTCAGTCAAGTCTGACTCTGTGCGACCCCATAGAAGGCAGCCTACCAGGCTCCCCCATCCCTGGGATTCTCCAGGCAAGAACACTGGAGTGGGTTGCATTTCCTTCTCCAATGCATGAAAGTGAAAAGTGAAAGTGAAGTCGCTCAGTCGTGTCTGACTCTTCGCAACCCCATGGACTGTAGCCTACCAGACTCCTCCGTCCATGGGATTTTCCAGGCAAGAGAATTGGAGTGGGGTGCCATTGCCTTCTCCAACTGGCCAGTCTAAACCTTGTCAATTACAAGAGGCCCCTATGTCCAGTGACTCAGAGACCCTTCTTCCTGCAGGTGAAGAAAGCAAATATAATCAAAATAGAAAATTGCAGGTAACAGGTAAGCGTTTTTCGTAGTCAACTTTTATGCTATTTTATGCAAACTATTGCATAAATATGTTCAGCTAATTGCGCAGATGACTTGGCAATGATATGTAAAGATTCCCTGGTGGCTCAGGTGATAAAGAATCTGCCTGCAATGCAGGAGACCCAGGTTTGATCCCCAGGTCAGGAAGATCCCCTGGAAAACAGAATGCAACCCACTCCAGTATTCTTGCCTGGAGCATCCCCATGGACAGAGGAGCCTGGGGCTACAGTCCATGGGGTCACAAAGAGTTGGACACAACTGAGCGAGCAATAATAAAGACACAATTTAATTTTCTTTCTTGAAGATTCTATGGAGGTTTAAGACTCTTCCGAGTTACCGTGATATTGAATGGTTTGCCTTGGAGACGAACAGAGATCATTCTGTCGTTTTTAAGACTGCAACCAAGTACTGCATTTTGGATCCTTCTGGTGACTATGATGGCTACTCCATTTCTTCTAAGGGATTCTTGCCCACAGTAGTAGATATAATGGTCATCTGAGTTAAATTCGCCCATTCCAGTCCACTTTAGTTTGCTGATTCCTAAAATGTCGACGTTTACTCTTGCCATCTCTTGTTTGATCACTTCCAATTTGCCTTGGAACATTCCAGGTTCCTATGCAGTATTGCTCTTTACAGCATCAGACGTTGCTTCCATCACCAGTCACATCCACAACTGGGTGTTGTTTTTGCTTTGGCTCCATCTCTTCATTCTCTCTGGAGTTATTTCTCCACTGATCTCCAGTAGCATACTAGGCACTTACTGACATGGGGAGTTCATCTTTCAGCGTCCTATCCTTTTGCCTTTTCATATTGTTCATGGGGTTCTCAAGGCAGGGATACTGAAGTGGTTTGCCATTCCCTTCTCCAATGGGCCACACTTTGTCAGAAATAAAATGACACTCCTTGGAAGAAAAGTTATCACCAACATAGACAGGATATTAAAAAGCAGAGACATTAGTTTGCCAACAGAGGTCCATTTACTCAAGGTTATGGTTTTTCCAGTAGTCATGTATGGATATCAGATCTGAACCATAAAGAAGGCTGAGCACTGAAGAATTGATGCTTTCAAACTGGTGCTGGAGAAGACTCTTGAGAGTCCCTTGGACTGCAAGGAGATCCAACCAGTCCATCCTAAAGGAGATCAGTCCTGGGTGTTCATTGGAAGGACTAATGCTGAAGCTGAAACTCCAGTACTCTGGCCACCTCATGCGAAGAGTTGACTCATTGGAAAAGACTCTGATGCTGGGAGGGATTGGGGGCAGGAGGAGAAGGGGACAGAGGATGAGATGGCTGGATGGCATCACCAACTCAACTGGACATGAGTTTGAATAAATTCCGGGAATTGGTAATGGACAGGGAGGACTGGTGTGCTGTAGTCCATGGTATTGCAAAGAGTTAGACACGACTGAACGACGGGACTGAACTGAGTTATAGTTTCCAGCAATTCCGTTTACTAATTGGGTCATGTTTAGCACTGAGTTTTACGCAGGATCCTCCTTATACTATCAAAATGGTGTTTCCAGTGAGTGGACCCCACATGTAGTTCCTGCCACCCTTTGGGTCTCTTACGTGGCTGTGTGTGTGTCCTTGACTATCAGGGAGGAACCTAAGCAAGGATACTGCCCTAGGACCCTGTGCATCAGGGTTGGGAGGGCTAAGGGTCAAAGAAATCTTGCATGTTTTATTCAGTGCCATTTCCTTGGACTTAAAATCAGCATTCTAAGCAGCAAAGCAACATTTCCAGCACTTTGCCTTTGTAGTCACAGCTTATTTGTATTTTTTTTTTTTTTTTTTTAATGTTCACGTCATCTTTCCCTCTCTATCTGGTGTGTTTGAAGGGTTTGGGCATTTTCCAGTCATGACCACAGCATTTGAGGTCATCACCTTCTCATCACAGTAGGCTTTCCAGGCCTTTTTTGGGTCATGGCTCTGTGAGCATGGATGGTCCTGGGATCCAGTGGCTGCGTCCCTGGAGACCACGCTCTGGTCCAGCTCTCTGTCTCCTCCCCTTAATCTCTCAGCCCCTTGTCCAGACCTTTAAAGGGACAGGTGAGTTGAGGCCTCTTATTAGCCAGGGCTGTGTGGATCGCTTCTCTCTGTGCAGCTGGGTGGGAGCCTGGCTGGTCAGCTCTGGAAAGTTTGTGGGAAGGTGCAAGAGGTCTCGGAGATTCCTCCAGGATCTCAGAGGGGAGGCCCCGCCCCTCGCACAGTTTTGAGTTGTTTTGATGTGGTGATAGCAGGCTTCCATCCCTGATAGCCAAGATGTTTAGAAACACCCAAGGACGTTTCCTAAGGTTATGCCCAGCCAAAGACTTGGGCCCTGGGGTGAGCTCTGGGTCATCTTCAGACTACAGAACTCCTTTCAAATTAGCTCTGTATGTCCCATGTCTTGTCATTCCCCTGGAACTGTCATTTTAGCCACCACTGATGACTGGCCCCTGGTAACCTAGAGCAACCGGACAGTTGGGGTTTGTGTTTGCATGGGGGGCTGCCCAGGGTGTGCTGAGTAAGTTAATTCTGTTACTTACATCAAGCAGGGAAAGGCCATTCGGTGAGAATTCTTCAAAGGTTTTGAGTTTTTCCAGGCTGATGAAATTGAAAGCATTGACATATCTAAAGAAGCAGAAAGGATAATCAGGTCAGTAATTAAACTTAAAAGCTTTTGCACAATGAAGGAAACTATAAGCAAGGTGAAAAGACAGCCTTCAGAATGGGAGAAAATAATAGCAAACGAAGCAACTGACAAAGAATTAATCTCAAAAATATACAAGCAACTCCTGCAGCTCAATTCCAGAAAAATAAGTGAACCAGTCAAAAAATGGGCCAAAGAACTACATAGACACTTCTCCAAAGAAGACATACAGATGGCTAACAAACACATGAAAAGATGCTCAACATCACTCATTATCAGAGAAATGCAAATCAAAACCACAGTGAGGTACCATTTCACGCCAGTCAGAATGGCTACTATCCAAAAGTCTACAAGCAATAAATGCTGAAGAGGGTGTGGAGAAAAGGGAACCCTCTTACACTGTTGGTGGGAATGCAAACTAGTACAGCCACTCTGGAGAACCTTAAAAAACTGTGGAGATTCCTTAAAAAACTGGAAATAGAACTGCCATATGACCCAGCAATCCCACTGCTGGGCATACACACTGAGGAAACCAGAATTGAAAGAGATACATGTACCCCAATGTTCATTGCAGCACTGTTTATAATAGCCAGGACATGGAAGCAACCTAGATGTCCATCAGCAGACGAATGGATAAGAAAGCTGTGGTACATATACACAACAGAGTATTACTCAGCCATTAAAAAGAATAATTTGAATCAGTTCTAATGAGGTGGATGAAACTGGAGCCTATTATACAGAGAGAAGTGAGCCAGGAAGAAAAACACCAATACAGTATACTAATGCACATATATGGAATTTAGAAAGATGGTAACGATAACCCTATATGTGAGACAGCAAAAGAGACACAGATGTATAGAACAGTCTTTTGGACTCTGTGGGAGAAGGCGAGGGTGGGATGATTTGAGAGAATAGCAATGAAACATGTAAATTATCATATGTGAAACAGATCGCCAGTCCAGGTTTGATGCATGAGACAGGGTGCTCAGGGCTTCAGCACTGGGATGACCCAGAGAGATGGGATGGGGAGTGAGGTGGGAGGGGGGTTCAGGATGGGGGACACATGTATACCCATGGCTGATTCATGTCAATGTATGGCAAAAACCACTACCATATTGTAAAGTAATTAGCCTCCAATTAAAGAAATTTTAAAAAATGAATAAAAAATTAAAAATGCTGATTTAAAAAAAAAGAATAATCAGGTCAGGATAACACCTTCAGTTTTGATTAGTCAGGAGATCACAGGCACCCCATCCCAGCTAAGATGAACCTGAATGCCAGAGGAGTGACCTCATACCTTTTGAAGCTGCAGGTCCCTGCCTGTGTGCCCCGGGAATCGCGGCAGTGGTTTCTCATCACTCATATGGCCCTCACTGCATTGTTGTGAGCAGAACCCCACAGGGACCCTTGAGGGACTCACCAGTGGCCAGGCCTCTGGTCCCTCAGGGAACCAGATGACGTCAGGCCAAGAAGAGCTCTGAGTTGTCATCTGGTCTGAATGTGACGGAAGGAGGAGATGATGCCCAGAGAGGTAATGTGGCTTCATCAGTGTACAGCTGCTGCTTCTGTAAGGCCATGACCGGTCAGGGCCGCACGGCCAGTTCAGTGGTGTATATCCAAGCACCGGGAGGAAGGGGCAGTAACTGGATGACGTCCCTGCGACTGCCTGCTGAGCTCGGTGGCCCACTATACACACACTCACCTGGGGCTCTGTCACCACCGACAGGGCTCCTCTCTTAGGCAAGCGCCCTGTCTGGTGAAGGCTAAGCAACAGTCTGGAAGGACCCGTGTCAGTTTGATATTTCCCTGCCCCATGTCTGACCTGGTCTGCCTCTGCTGATTTATTTAATCCATGCTTGCTTGTCTCCTCTTTAAAACAATAGATGACTCATCTGGGCTGGTCTGTGAAGCATGAATCGGTCGCTGACCTGTGACCCAACCCCACAAATCTGTGCTGGCCACTGGATTTCTTCCAGGCCTGTCCCAGACCGTCAATCCTCCCAGTTCTTCCCTGGTCACCTGCCAAGTGTGGCTGAACTGAGGTTGGCGGTCTAGGAGGATACCTCCGTCCGTCCATCCTAAGTTGCTTCACTAGCGCCCACTGCAGATAAAATTGCTAGGAGGCCCACAGAATAGCCTGAAAGTCCTCATACCGGTTCTGACTGATTGCGAAGGGACAGAGCATCAGAACACCTGGGTTAGAAACTCTGTTCTGCTGCTTTCCGACTGCATGGTTGTGGCAAGCTGTCCTCTGTAGAGCTTTAATGTCTCCATCTGTGCCACAGGAAGAGTACCTCCTTCTTAGGACTGTCTTGAGGAGGTGATGTATGCAAAGAGCCCAATGCTGTACCAGACCACAAAGCACGTGTCTCGCTATACAGTGAGCCCCCTGCATGCGAAGTTGTGAGTTTTCAAAGATATGAACGTGTGTTTGCATGTCCAATGGCGTAAGTTAGTTGACCTGTCTAGCGTACATCGTTGTATGCGTGCCTTCTCTACAAGCGGCTGTGCTTTTGTGTGCTTTAAACATTACTGTTCGGTAGAGCGCAGTAGTACAGTATCTTTATATCAAGCCCAGGATGTCCGGAAGCAAGAGGGTAGATAGAATTGAACCCAGCAAGGAATCAGAACCTGCCGTCAGCGTGACATCGCAGCTGACGTCCCTCCGTCTCCGACTGCTGATGACCCTCTACCATCTCCCACCTCTTCTCCCCCCTCCAGCCAGGAACTCTTCTTGCCTGTTCACTTGATGCCAGCCCCTGAGTGTCAGCTGTTGTACCGCACTAGGTATGTAAGATTCAAAATGTTTTCCTTTTTGTGTTTCTTATGTATTATTTGTGGGAAAAGTATTATAAACCTATTACGGTCAAGTATTACTGTAATAGGTTTCTAGTGATACAGTATGACTGTATTACACTACAGTACTACGTGGCCTATCATGTTAGATAGGTACCTAGGCTAACTTTGTTGGACTTACTAATAAATTGGACATTCTTGGAATGGAACTCATCTGTATGTAGGGGACTTACTGTAGTGAGTGGAACATACCTGTCACTCCTGGCACCAAGGTGCTGGCCTTATCCAGCGTGGCCCCTCGGTGTATCTGTCTTCCCTCACCCCTTCTCCAGTTTCCTTCGCACTAACAAGAGATACTGTAGTTTGTCAGGTAAGAAAACAAATCCAGTTTGTTTTCACTGTATTGAAGGTATCATGCAAAAACTCAAGGTCCTCGAGGAGGAAAAGATGGGAGAGTTCTTCTGGAGTAAGACAGACTAAAGAAATGGAAGGAAATGCAAGGTATTCTTGATGGGATGGTGCTTTTAAAAAAGGTGCAGAAGACATTTGGGGACAATAATGGGAACTTGCAAACTTAATAAGATGAAGAGATGATCAGCTTCTTTGTGATAGTTTTGGTGTGCTGGCACAGGAGAACACCCCTTACAAGATACATGTGCATGCTAAGTTGCTTCAGTCAAGTCTGACTCTCTTTAACCCCATGGACTGTAGCCCACCAGGCTCCTCTATCCATGGGATTCTCCAGGCCAGAATACTGGAGTGGGTTACCATGTCCTCCATATAAGATGTATACCAAAGTGTTTAGAGGCAAAGCATTAAATGGTGTATGTCCTCTTTCACACACACACACACACACACACACTCACTCACTCACTATAGGCTCCTCTGTCCATGGGATTTTTCAGGCAAGAATACTGGTGTAGGTTGCCATTTCCTCCTCCAGAGAATCTTCTCGACCCAGGCACTGAACCTGTGACTTCTTGTCTCCTGCACTTACCCACTGGGCCACTGGCTAAGCCCACAGACAGAGTAAGGCAACATGCTATGGTTGAATTTAGGAGGTGGACTTTTTTTTTTTTTAAGTTTGAAAATCGTATCAGATGAAGTGGGAGAAGAAAAGATCTTACCTGACATTATCAGAACTCCCTGAATTAAACTTGGGAGCAGAAATATCTTCCTGGAAGAAGTCCTCAGAGAAGGCAGGTGTCGAGTACGTAAATGCATTGTTGCCTGTCAGGATGGCGTTGAGCGGAATGTAGTCTTTACCATCCTGAAACAGCAAAGGTGGAGCTCTGGTCACGCGCATTCTACTTGAGCCTATTTTCTGTGCAGCGCTGTCTCAGTTCAACTGTGTCATTTCCATAATCTTGGTTGTGTTTTGGGATGATAATTCCGCATATATGCACTTTTTTGTTTGTTTTTTCGATAGTGATCTCAGCTGTTGCTGCTGTCGTTTAGTCACTAAGTTGTTTCCGACTCTGGCAACCCCATGGAGTGTAGCCTACCAGTGTCCTCTGCCCATGGAATTCTCTAGGAAAGAGTACTGGAGTGGGTACTCCTCCAGGGGACCTTCCAGACTTGGGTAGAACCCATGTCTTCTGCTTTGGCAGCTGGATTCTTTACCACCGAGCCGCCAGGGAAGCCCAATCTCAGCTGTGAATAGCCACTAAATAACGAGAGACAAGTAAGACACCCCCTTGACTAACATCAAAGGCAGCTGGCCTTCTGATAGTCTAGATAAATTTACCTGTTGTACATTGGCTTGAAGCAGGTCACCTAGTTTTTCCACAAGCTCCACAAATCTTGGCCTTTCTTTTGGGTCTTTGTGCCAGCAGTCCAACATGATCTGGTAGCTATTGGGTGAGAGGAAAATAGAGATGGCTGGAGGCGGTAGTGGGTACATGGGTTACCATACATGTCGGCAGAGGGGTGGGCGTTGTCATGCGTATAAAGATGATGCTTTTTTCAGTATGTAGTGTTCGCTCTGTTTAAATTGTGGGTACACAGTGTGATACATAAGAGGCTGCTTGGGCCAGGTCCTGCTGGGAGTGGAACTTACAGGCATGGAGGAGGCTGGGAGCGAGGAAGGGGACTATAACTCGGGGGTGTCGCCCCTGCTCCCTGGGCACACAGGACGGGGGCTGCCGTGCCCAAGGTCCCTTCACTCTCCCTGACCTGAGAGACCTCCCTGACCTCTCCATGCCTTAGAGTGGGGGCTCCAGGCACGTGCCCCATCCAGGGAACCTGGGCCAGCCTGCCAGTGGCCTGGAGGAGCGTAAGACAGTCCCATGTGGATCTCACAGTAAGGTGGTGGCTCAGTCGCTAAGTCATGTCTGACTCTCTGCGACCCCATGGACCAGAGCACATCAGGCTCCCCATCCTTTACCATCTCCTGGGGTTTGCTCAAACTCATGTCCACTGAGTCAGTGATGCCATCTAACTAATCTGTTGAGACAGGTGTAGAAATCCTGCAGAGGCAGGTGGACTCGAGTCTTGGATCCTTAGCTCAGGTGCAGGGGCTGTGGCGGAGGCTGGCCTGAATCTACCTTATCTCACTTAAGGCTCCCTGGCCTCTAGCAAGAAACAGACTCTCAGAGGCTGTTGGGAGAGCAGTTACACACACACACGCACACGCACACGCACACGCACACACCACCCACACACACCACCCCCCACACACACCTCGCCCACACACACCTCGCCCACACACACACCCCCACCCCCCCCCACACACACACCCACACACCCCCCACACACACACCCCCACACACACACACCCACACACACACCCCACACACACACCACCCACACACACCACCACCCCCACACACCTTGCCCACACACACCCCCCCCCACACCCCACACACACCCCCCTCACACACACACACCCCCACACCACCCCCACACACACACACAGTTGTATATACACTTGCTGTTGTTTAGTTGCTCAGTCGTGTCCAACTCTTTTGTGACCCCATGGACTGTAGCCCATCAGGGTCCTCTGTCCATGGGATTCTCCAGGCAAGAATACCGGAGTGGGTTGCCATTTCCTTCCCCAGGGGATCTTCCTGACCCGGGGATTGAACCTACGTCTCCTGCATTGGCAGGTGGGTTCTTTACCACTGAGCCACCAGGGATGCCCGGAAAAGATACATAGATGTTCTATGAAAAGTAGCCAAAGCAAGAAAGGCTTGAACCAGGCAAAAAAAGGGAGGTGGGCCTGGGAGTTGGCAGCATTCGGTCAAGAGGAGGCTGCAGGCTTATCTCAACTAGCACTGCTTCACCGCTGAAAGGCGGAGGTGGAGGAAATGCAAGAGCTGTGAGCAGGGTGCTCCCAGGTTCCTCTCTGCTGAAACCAGCCAAAGGGACCACCTACAACTATTGCTGTTTTTTATTTTGATCCCTGGTTTCTGATTTCCACTCCTCTTGCCTAAAATTCAATGCAAATCATCTCTGCAAACACCAAAGGAAAAGAAAAAAATCAAAACATTCATTACTTCTCCTCCTCATTGAAAGACATCTGATCAAACAGGCTGTGGGCGAGGAACCAATGACTCAACGTTAAACCGTTTTACATCACTAAGTAAATAGGTTTAATAAGAAAAAGAGACACCAGTTACACCCAAACCCACAGGCCTTCTCGAAGCAAGCTAGGGGTGAGGGGGCCTGTGGAGGGAGCTTCCTGTCCAAGCTATCACCCAAGCTCCCAAGTGCACGTCAATTTAGGTCAAGTTCAGGTCACAGGACCCAAGTTCTGAGAATGCACGTTATCCTTACCCAGGTCTTCCCGCTATTGGTACAAGCAACATGGAAATGGCTCCATCAGCTTTCAAATGCTAAAGGTTTGAATTTTGGACTTCTTTTTTTAATTAAAAGAAAAAAAATTTTAAACACCAAAAACATTTTATATTGGGGTATAGCCAATGGCAACCCACTCCAGTATACTTGCCTGGAGTATTCCATGGACCTGAGCCTGGCAGGCTACAGTTCATGGGGTCGCAAAGAGTCACACATGACTGCAACAACTTTGCATGCGTAGCCAATTAACAATGCTGTGGTTGTTTCAGGTGAACAGGGAAGGAACTCAGCCATACATGTACTTGTGCCCGTTCTTGATTTCTGGACTTAACATTTCCCAAAGCTGCTGCTTTTTGTAATTTCTATAAGAAACTCCCTAGAATTGAGGAACCACCCTTCTCTCTAGCTCTAAGCTGGGGTACAAGTGCTCTTCACAGATAAAGATTGAAGCTTTCATAAAGTCCAAGGCCATTTGGGGCCCAAAGTTGATGTGAGTTGTTTTGGACCAGAACAAGTATAAGAACTGGAAACGCTGGAAACACACCCTGCAAGTGTGTAGTGGTACTGGGGGCTCTGGACTCAGACTTGGTTTGCTTAACTAATTAGCAAAGTGGCAAACCACTTCTGTGTCCTATGCCTTGGTTTTCTCATCTGTACAATGGGGATAATAATAGCACCCACTGCATAGGTTGTTATGAGAATGAGGTAAATGGGTATATGTTAAAGTGTTTAAGATAGTGCCTGACTCTTCATAAGCACTAAGTAACTAATAAATAATAACCCCTGTTAATGACTGCAATTATTATTACTGTTGAAGGTGAAAAGAGAAGGGGGACGGCAGGATGAGATGGTTGGATGGCATCACCAACTTAATGGACATGAGTTTGAGCAAGCTCTGGGAGCTGGTGAAGGACAGGGAAGCCTGGTGTGCTGTAGTCCACAGGGTTGCAAAGAATCGGATATGACTTAGCAACTGAACACCAACAATTATTATTGTTAGTCACTAGGAACTTGCCCTTGTGACTTTCAGATTATATGGAAAGTGGACAGAAATATTTAATTCAAAGCGTGAGTGAACATGTCAGAGTATTTCTTCTAAGGAACATGGGGTATGTTCCTAACTTGATAGTCCTGTGGTCTAGGGAGTCCGGAGGACCACCTTTCTGTCTGTCTCCTTTGTATGTAGCTAACTAGTCATGACACTTCTCAGAGGCTAGCTCCATCACTCATTCAGTTCAGATGGCGATTCCCGCCCGCCTGCCCCCGACACGGTCTGGGGTCTTCCAGTGAGATTATAGCAGGGGAAATACTTAAACCACGAAGTGCAGAGTCATCATTTTAAACCAGAACTCCTGGTGAAAAGAAGCTAGCACTTCAGAGCTCTCCTGCCTTTCTCTCTCTGCAGCCCAGTCAGGCCTGGGGCTCACCTGGCTGTCTCCCCAGCTCTCAGAAGGGCCTTGTGCTTTCCTGGCCAAAACACCACAAGCACCTGACGAGGCCGGGTCCCTTCTCCCTCTGCGCTTGGGCTGCTCCCAGCCCTGCCCTTGTGGCCTGAGTCCTCGGGCCTCCTCGTCCCGGGTCTGACCTAGCTCGTCTCTGGACCGTGAAGGAAAGAGACGTGGCCTTGCACTCTGGCCAAGCCCCACTTCCTTCGTTCCCTCTAGCTCCTCCCGAAGGCCATCGCAGGGCTCCCAGCTGGCCCCCGCTGTGTGGGTGGGATGGAAGGGCCCTGCAGGAAAGGCGGTGCTGCTGTGGGGCGGGGGGACATGGTGGTGGTGGGGCTCCCCTGAGTCCTTGATGGCAGCTGGACACAAAACTGCTGGGGTCATCACATTCCGGCCCAGGCCTCAGAGTGCAAAACAGGCCCAGAGTGGAAAAAGTGTCTGCGGGGCGAGTGAGCACTTGTCCGCCGGGGAGAGCTGTCAGGAAGGCCCTGGGCTCACAGGTCCCAGCCAGGTCCTAACAGGAGGCCCCTTTCCCTCCCAGCTCCCCTGCATTCCAGACCAGCCCCCGACAGATCCCTGCTGTGGACGGGGGTCAGCACTGTTTCCCTGCTGGCCTCCACCCCGGCTGCCTGCCGAGCCCACTGGTTCCCAGTCTGAGCCACCCCCAAGGTCTGGCCCCCAGCTCCTCGGTGGTCTGTTCAGGGTTCCCCAGGCTCACACCTGGATGCTGTGTCGGGGTGGAGGGAGGACCCAGGTAGGGATGGGTCCGGGACCCAAAGCCCCACTTCTGGAGGGTGCTGGGTCCCCACGGAGGTACTCAGGGGCATCCCTGGAGACAAGGGTTCGCCTGTATCTCCCAGGACGGGGGATTCTGAAACTCAACAGAGCGTCCCCTTCCTGAGGAGGCCTGGTCTGAGGGGAACCGTGGGGGATGGGGGTCTGGGTGGGAGTGGAGGCGGTGGGGTGGGGGCTCACATTTCAGGCGTGGCATACTCGGGTGCCCGCATCCTCATCCCGTCCTTCAGGCGGCTGCAGAAGTCCTCGTCCATCTGCACCCCTGGGTAGGGGGACCCGCCTGCACCGGGGACGAGAGAGCACAGGGCGTGTTACGGCCTCGGGCACATGCGGGCCAGTTCAGCGTCTGTCTCCTCCAAGGTGACAGTTGGCGGTAAATTCCCAGGGACGGGAAGGGCCCTTGGCACACAGCACGGCCACAGAGCACCTGGGTCGGCCCCACAGTGCTGGGTGTCTGATGCCCCCTGCCTGGTTCCCAGGGCTGTCTGGTCAGGAGAAAGGCTGGCATCTGAGGGGTCCCCCTACCCGGAGAAGGAGCTCTAGACAAATCCCATCCTTTAGAGACTCATTTGTTGGGATTTTAACTCCCTACTTTCTTGTAAACCTCATACAGCATTGAGGAGAGGCAGTTGCTGTGATGGGTCTGGGGGAGGGGGGTTGGGAGCCGGGACTGGGCGGGCTGATGCGAGGGTCGGGGGGCTGCCCACGGGCCTGGAGGGCCAGAGGAGCCGGGACTGCCTTTTGCCAAATTTTCTGGGCAGCATCGCAGGGAACAGCCCCCTTGGAGGGATTTGTGGCTGGGGGTGAGCAGGCCTCCATATCAGCCCCATCCCAGCCCTGGAAGCTCGTGTCTCTCAGCGTTTGTTTGTCTGCACCTTGGAGTGACCGCAGCTTGGAGGAAGCAGCTGGGTGCGTGCGGCGCTGGCGCTGTGTCCCTGCGGGGGCCACTGCGGCTGCCAAGCCGCTTTCAAAGACTGCAGGCAACAGGTGCCTGTCATCGAAAGCAGGGGAATGGATTTCCCACATTACAGGAAGCCAGGGATGTTACTGGGTGACTTTTATTTGCTCTGAGAGGCAAGTTTTTGGCAAAGTCTAAAAGACTTGGCTAGACCCGGCCGTTTGAGGGAGGCCTCAGAGCATCAGGTCCGCGTCTGCAGCCAGATGTGGGCGCCGGACTCATCTGGGAGCGCGGGCCTGGGACCAGGCTTGCAGCCACTGCAGTGCGTGTTGGTGGAAGCTGAGCGCACCCACACACAGCCAGCATTTCTGCCATTCATCCTGTGTGAACTGGCTTCTGGGGCCAGCCATGCTGAACAGAGGCGGTGAGCTGAGCTTGTTGGGTCTTTCCTGGGAAATTCTGCAGGGTTTTGGGTGGAAGGATGCAGGGAGCAGAGAGGTGTGGGTATTAAAGAGTCTGGGTGTTTGAGGAATTAGGACAAGGGAAGGGAATTAGGAAGACAGGGAAGGGGTAGCCAGATTGGCTGGAGGTAAGTGGGACTGGAGGTTGTATCCTAGTCGGACCTCTCTCACAGCCCGCTGCGTGTTTTTTTTTGCGGTCCAGGCATGTATGGGTACACCGCTCTGAGCGGTTTTAGTGGCTGCCGCAGCCCAGGTAGCTCCCTAGAGGAGGCAGACGCTCAGCTCTGGGCAGCTGTCCCCTCTCCTCCTGCCCCCAGCCTCACCTAAGGAGAAGATCTCCCACAGAAGCACTCCGTAAGACCACACGTCGCTCTTGGTGCTATAGATCTTGTCAAAGATGGACTCGGGAGCCATCCACTTCAGAGGAAGTCGCGTCTGGAAAAGGGTGAAGGGAGGCCTTGAGCAGGAGGGCATGCAAACAAGCACATTCGACCCGAGCACCCGGGGGTCGCCTCCCAGATAACGCGTGGCCTTAAACCATTTCCCAGAGCAGCCACGCTTTCCCAGAACGGAGAGTGCGCGTCAGGCTGAAGTGTGGTCCTGAAAGTGTGCCGTGTTCATCCCTATGATGGGCAGTAGCTGTTTAGTAAGCCCTTCCTCTGTGCCCAGAGCACCCGACTCTGACTCTGTAAGAAAGCCTCCTTCCCAAAACAGCCTGTATGCCACGCGGACCTGGGAAAGAGCCCTGCGAATTACGGGGTTGGCCAAAATGTTCCTCGGGGTTTTTCTGTAACATCTAATGGAAAAACCCAAACAGACTTTTTGACAAACCCGATAGAAGGCGTCTGGAAAATCGATCATTTCCAGGAATTTTTCTTAACAAGGAGGATTTTTGAAAGGCGTTCCGATATAAAACACAGGATTTTAAGAGTCACTGACTGGGAGGTGTGGGCAAAGGCACGGAAAAGAAGGAAGGTGATAGACAGTGTTTAGTGCCCCATGTGACTAGTTTTGAAGTGGGAGTCCCAGTGGGTTCAGCCCTATGGCTTCATAGGGATGGAGATTGACAGGGACCCTGGGATGAGTGGGGGACAGAGAAAGATAGAGCAGGGAGGGTGGGGAGAGGCTGAATGACGCACAGGAAAGAGCAAGACAGACACCCAGGTAGTTGCCATCTTTGCAAGTCAGGGCTCTCAAGGAAAGCCTGTTGTGTTTTCCTTTTAAAGAAAATGTGGGGGACTCCCCCAGCAGGGTCCAGTGGTTAAGACTCCAGGTTTCCGATGCAGGGGATGTGCGTTCCATCCCTGGTCGGGGAACTAAGATCCTGCATGCCTCGAAGTGAGGTCAGAGAGAGAGAAAGAAGAGAGACAGAAGGAGCATGGTTCTCAAAGTAGAATCCTGGGACTGGCTGAGTCCGCTGCACCTGAAGAGTTGTTAGAGAGAGGCACATTCTCAGGCCCCACTCAAGACTTTGGAATCAGTTTAACAAGCTCTCTGGATGACCTGTGTGCTCGTCCTGAGAGCCAGGAGCAGAGAGTAGTTGTCTGGGCCCAGACCCAGACGTAATGAAGCCTTCAGGGTAAAGGCCAGAGGGGAGAGGACACGGGAGGTCAGTTCTGAAAGTGGAAATAACACTTATCGCCAGAGACGGGAGGGAGGAGAGGCCAGTGTGAGCCAGCAGAGATGCTGGGCAGGAGGGCAGGGCCAAGGGGGACGTGATTTCCTCCCCAGCGAGGTCATGCGGACGGCTGCCCCCACCCTTTCCTGAGACGTGTACACCTGCCGAATCCATCACCCAGCTTTATCTGAGGGGAAGAGTCCAGGCTGTTCTCCCAGCTGCCCGGGGAACTCCCCCAGGCAGGGGAGAGGAGGGGCTGACGTGGGCTCGGCAGGGCTACTGACCAGTGGTCAAGGGTCCAAGGGACAGGAGCTGGGCTGGGGCCAAGGGAAGGACCGGAGGAGCAGAGCAGGGCCTCTCTGGGCCCCGTGCGAGGACCCTCGGGTCCAGAGGCCGTGGGGCCAGCCTGTCTGCACAGGCTGTCGTTTGGGGACCTCTGCCGAGGAAGTGTAAATATTTACCAAGGGCTCTGGTCTATGGTTTAGAAGTGATAGGGCCCCAGTGAGTCAAACAAACATCAAACTTTGGACTTACATCTCCTTTTCGCACATAGTCGGGGTTCTTATAAATATCCCGGGCAAGGCCGAAGTCGCAAATCTTCACCACGTTGTTCTCAGACAAAAGTATGTTCCGCGCGGCCAGGTCCCGATGAATGCACTAGAATGAAACCAGCGGCACCGTCGATGCTGTCTTAATCTCATCCAGAAGTTTCCTGCGCCTTCTCACTGTTCCTAACTCGGGGACTCATGCCACATGCTTCCTTTACACGAAGGGACCAGCTTTCCACGCACATGGGGTCGCCCCAAACATGAAGCACTTCTCTCTACAAATTCAGACCCTTTGGAGGCCCCCAAGTCAAGGAGTGCCCCGAATCCTCTCTGCCCCAGTGCTGCAGGATGGCATCAGGTAAACAGAGCTGGCCGTCCATCCTCCCAGGGAGCACGACTTCCCCATAGCCTTCTATCCTGAGCTGCTGAGACCAGATCACCGCCCAGCTGGAGTCTCCTAGGAGGACTCCCCTGGGATGAGCTAACAGATGTGGAGCCGTGTACTCTGAGATTCTGACCAGTTCTGGAGGCATGCTAGGGGAAAACATGAGCGTGGGTGCCGGGATCATCTAGTCTGAAGCCCAGTGAGCTCTTCCCCTGGAATTAAGTTCTACCCACTGGTACCCTACCCACAAGCCTTCCCTGGTAGCTCAGACACTGAAGAATCCGCCTGCCATGCAGGAGTCCTGGGTTTGATTCCTGGGTCGGGAAGATCCCCTGGAGAAGGGAATGGCAACCCACTCCAGTATTCTTGCCTGGAGAATCCCATGGACAGAGGAGTCTGGTGGGCTACAGTCCATAGAGGTTGCAAAGAGTAAGACATGACTTAGCGACTAACACTTTCACTGGTGCCCAAGAGTCATTTCTCAAACCTCCTCGCTCACATCAGGACAGACTAAGACGTGTGTTGTGAAGTTCACTCTACGTTTAAGGACCTGTTGTTGTTTAGTGACTAAGTTGTATCTCACTCTTTTGTGACCCTATGGACTATAGCCTGCCAGGCTCCTCTGTCTGGGATTTTCCAGGCAAGGATGCTGGAGTGCCTTGCCATTTTTTCCTTCAGGGGATCTTCTGACCCAAGAATTGAACCACATCTTCTTGAGTGGCAGGCAGATTCTTTACCAATGAGCCACCAGGGAAGCCCATTTAAGGGCCTACATACTAGCAAATATGAGGAAAAGGGAACTTATAGCGAAGGTTTGTGTTTGTCCATGTGTATACCCACACATCCAGGCCCAGCGAAGAAGCAGAACAGTGAAGAGTGAGAGCTGACCTTTCTGGAAGACAAAAACTCCATGCCTCTGGCCACTTGAAAACTGTAAGAAATCAGATCTTCCATAGTGATGGGCTGCTTGTAGAAGTCATCAAAATCTGGAAAGCATTAAAACCGGAGCTGTTTGTAAAGTCTCTTGTCAGGCCACCAAATCCCAGCTTATTGGAACAGTGTTAGCCGAACATATAACAAACCAACAAACAGATCAGAGTTCATCTTTGAGAGCATTTCAGTCTCCACATGAATAGCCAACATTTTTCCAGGCCTCTAGCCCGGTTTGCTAGTGTTGGGGGAGGTGGGGAGGGGGGCAGGGGGGATGATCCATTAAGACAAAAAGGCCTGGGGGGGAAGACAATTGTACGGTTCCCTGTCAAAATTAGTAACTCTGGAAATAATCTAAATTCAAATCTTATCTCCCCAGGACATTAGCCTTCGAGTCTCTCACGGATGTTTATTAGGGTGATAAATAAGAAAAAAATTTCAGAGATGCACAGTGTGTTGTAAAAATATCTCAGAGTGGAGGACAGGAAGGAATTAATACCTACCCTCCTCTTCCTCAACATCACTGAGGCTTTTATCTTCCTGAAACCCAGAGCTCGCGAAGCTCTCGCTGCTGGTAACGCTGTCTAGTCTTTGCTTCTCGCCCTGCTCCAGGTCCGGCTCCATCTTTTCTTTCTTAGGCTCCACGTGTAAGGCTGCATCCTTTTAAGAGACCAAGGAAGACAGTGATGAAAGGGACGGCCAGCAATTGCCTGTGTTGGGAGGATGTCCTCTGGCAGAAGGGCTAGTGAACTAGTAACCTGGCTGCCCCCTGGGGGTGGGATGTCTTCCACTTTTGACAGGGCTTCTGGGTAGCATCTCAGGTGGGATAAAGGAATATTCACAGCAGCTGCTGTTTACCGAGCACTTACTCTGCGAGCCAGCACACTGAGGATCTTAGGTACGTTTTCTTGTTTAATCTTTCCAAAAGTTTTACAAAGTAGCTCTTACAATACATGAAGGAATAGATTCAGAGGAGTCAAATAATCAAAGTCACATGCAGCTGGTACATGGCAAAGCTTGAACCCAGGTCTGGCCAACTCCGTTCTGTGCCCGTAAGCACTTTTCCATCCTGCGCGCCATCTTGGGAAAGATGATATGGAATGATGGACAAGGGACCCCAGTCGACCCGAGACCATGCTTTATAATCCCCAGGGGGAGTAATAAGAGGAGGCTGCAGGTACCAATGTGTCTGGTTTCCTTGGAGAAGGAGGGAACGTGAACATTTCTTTTTCTCCTCTCCATTCAAAGATGTAGCCTGATCCTAACAAAGGCAGAAAATGCCTTTCATTCTGAACTGGGCATCTGAGCCCTGGTGTGTATCCAACTCTTTCATTCAGTGTGTGATCTTGAGCAGCGAACCACCTTGCTTTTCTGGGATTTCCTTTTCCACATCTGAAAAGCTCTATCATCTTGCGTTTGGACTCACAGGAGTTATTCATTTTGGGTGGAACCAGAAAAGATGGGTATCATCTTTAGTAATTCATCTAATTGCTGTGACTCTAGAAACAGCATTATCAGTGGCTTCGTGAGTCTACCAGGTACCTGGCTCAGGGGTGGCTGTAGGGGAACTGGGGTTCAGAGGTGTTCCCTGAACCACCTGCGCTTTGTGGCCAGGCCGGCTCTCCATCCTTCCTTGGTTTTTTCTGGAAGCATCACTACATGGGAATGGTCCCTCCACTAGAGGGCGCAGTGGGAGCAAGCAGAGGACAGACAAGACAGCTTCAGCCCCCAAAAGCGAGGAAGCACAGAGGGTCGCTAGGCTCCTGCCCCTGGAAAGAGGCCCTCTGTGCCTGCTGCAGAAGGGAGTTAGTTCTCAGAGTGAACCCCCGCTGCCATCCAGGTGACCCACCTGAGAGCAGGTAAAGAATGTTAACTCTGGTTACTGTATGTCCCTGAGGCAGTTAGATTTGATTCTGCTCAGCTGGGGACTGAAATTTTATTTCCCACGAGACCCTTTGCAGGACAGAAGTGGGCAGGGGAAGGTGCTGGGGTGAAAAGTTCTTGACTCTTTGGCGAAGCTCCAGGGACCGTAACTCAGACTCCCCCTCCCCACCCCCGCTTCCCCACTCCTGGTCAATGGTATAGTTAGCTCTGCTTCTTGGTAACTGTTTTGGGTAAATAAAGGTTGATTTACTGAACTTTGGGGACTCGGACAGAATCCACTGGATTTATTACAGATAATATTTAAAGATCCTAGTGAATTTATTTGGAAAATGAAATATCCCATTTCGATTTAGCCTTTCGGTTTTTCTTTCACCTTCTCTTTATATGTCTTTAGGTTCCAAATATGAAATACAGCTGTGTGTTTTCCACGAAAACACTGAGCTCCACCAACAGGGAGGTGAATCATTAAATATAGCCCGAGAAGGAAGCAGGCTCTTCAAACAAAGGACGTACGAACGCAAACGTTCCATCCTGCCCAGGTCCCTGGGGTATTCTTGCTGGCTTAGTTCTTCCTGAAGCCAGCCCAGGATTTCAGGACTGAGGAGGAGTTGTGCAGCTCCCAGTCCAGGGTACCATTCTCCACTTTTTCTTATGTTTTTTCCCCCTCTTACCAGGTCAGTGCATGGAAAAAGTATTGAAGGGACATTAGAAGAGCTGGGTTCTTTCTTCTTGACTTTATCTTTTGCCAAGTTCATGTCCTTAAGGCAATCGCTGGACTTTCTAGGCACGTCTGTGATGTGAGTGTGGACTAGCTGATCACAAAGATCCCTTTCAGCTTTAAGATTCTCATCATGTTATTTTTCAGTGGCTAAGTCGTGTCCAACTCTTTGCAGCTCCACGGACTGCAGCACACCAGGCTTCCCTGTCCTTCAGTCTCCCAGAATTTGCTCAAACCTATGTCCCTTGAGTTGGTGATGCTATCCAACCATCTCATCCTCTGTCGTCCCCTTCTCCTCCCACCCTCAGTCTTTCCCAACATCAGGGTCTTTTCCAATGAGTCAGTTCTTCCCATCAGGTGGCCAAAGTACTGGAGCTTCAGTTTCAGCATCAGTCCTTCCAGTGAATATTCAGGGTTGATTTCCTATAGGATTAACTGGATCTCCTTGCAGTCCAAGGGATTCTCAAGAGTCTTCTCCAGCACCACAATTTGAAAGTATCAGTTCTTCAGTGCTCAGCCCTCTTTATGGTCCAACTCTCACATCTGTACATGACTACTGGAAAAACCATAGCTTTGACTAGATGGACCTTTGTCAGCAAAGTGATGTCTTTGCCTTTTAATATGCCACCTAGGTTTGGGCTTCCCTGGTGGCTCAGATAGTAAAGAATCTGCCTTGCCATCATCTTTTAAGATATGAGTGACTAAGTGATTTGTGCATGTCTGGGTCTGTATGGAGAGAGGGGGAGGGAGATGGGGAGAGAGAAATTTATCAAGATGACTTAATATTTAAATAGATGGCTAGTAGATTTAATCTCTATCACTGCACACAGTGGGATCAAATAAGCTCTGTGCTCACCACAAAAGAGTGTGATATATTAGCACAGAAAGAAAGAGTTTTTTTTTTTTTTTTTGCTTCCTTGTTATCTAGCTCCTTTATTGGAGTGTCATTGCTTTACAATGTTGCATTAATTTCTGGAAAAAAAAAAAACTTAAAGGAAAAAGCAGAGATTGTATTTTAAGCTTAGTCATTAATGGTGTTGACTGAGGAAAAGCACAACCTAAAAACTGTGAGTCAGGTTTATTCAGTGTCTTTCTGAGGACTGTGGTCTGGAAGCAGCCTTGCAGAGAGCTCTGAGGAGGTAGAGGAGGTCGGTTTACACGTGATTCTGGTGAAGACAGTGTGTGCAACCCAGAGCATATGCAGGCGGAAGGCTGCTGCTAGTCCCAGGGAATAGATACCTTAGTTAATGGTTTCAGAGCTTTTCTGACTAGGAGAGAGAGCAAGATACAGGTTCCTAAAAAATTTCTCATGTGAAAATCGGTGACTATCTGAAGGCCTGTTCTGCTAGTTTTCCCAGGGCACAGACTGCCTCATTTCTAATCTCCACCTGAACTCCTTTCAGAGTGTTTTAAAGGGCAGCAAAAGATCCTCTGGAGGAGGAAATGGCAACCCACTCCAGTTCTCTTGCCTGGAAAATTCCATGGACAGAGGAACCTGGTAGGCTACCATCCATGGAGATGCAAAGAATTGGACACGACTGAGCGACTGAGAACAAAGGTCAGCAACTGAAGTGGCTCATGACTCGGTCCTTGTAGAGCCGGATGGATAGCTAGCAACATTTCTCTAGTTGGCAACGGGAAAGTGTATTTTCTTGTTTTATGCTATTATTTTTGTTGTTCAGTTGCTCTGGTCATGTCTAGCTCTTTGCAACCACATGGACTGCAGCACATCAGGCTTCCCTGTTCTTCACTGTCTCAAACTCATGTCCATCGAGTCAGAGATGCCATCCAACCATCTCATCCTCTGTCACCCCCTTCTCTTGCCTTCAGTCTTTCCCAGCATCAGGGTCTTTTCCAAAAAGTCAGTTCTTCCCATCAGGTGGCCAAAGACTTGGAGCTTTAGCTTCAGCTTTAGTCCTTCCAATGAATACTCAGGGTTGATTTCCTTTAGGATTGACTAGTTTGATCTCCTTGCAGTCTAAGGGACTCTCAAGAGTCTTCTCCAACACCGTAATTTGAAAGCATCAGTTCTTTGGTGCTCAGCCTTCTCTATGATCCAACTCTCACATCTGTACATGACTACTAGACGTGACTATAGCCTGAATGGAAACTCAATTCTTTGTTGAAAAATCCCCAACCCAGAAGTTCCTTACCTTGTTGAGAAAGAATAAGGCCCGTTTGCTCTTGAGATAGTTGGAGAGATTTCCATATTTGCAGTATTCAACAATCACCATCAGGGGCCCTGCAACCAAAGCAACGCAAGTTCAGCCAGTCATCTGCCAGCTTCGGTAGGCCTGGAGGTCTCAAGCCTACTTATTTTAATATTAGCGAGTTCTGCGGGAAACCCTGGGTTGGGAAGACCCCCTGGAGAAGGGAATGGCTACCCACTCTAGTACTCTTGCCTGGAGAATCCCATGGACAGAGGAGCCTGATGGGCTACAGTTCATAGGGTCGAAAATGAGTCAGACATGATTTGGTAACTAACATTTTCTGGGAGATGCAACTTAGGAGTGAGATTTCTTTTTCAATTGAACCTGAGAAAGAGTTTAAAAATACAAAAGGAGTAGACATGGGGGAGGAGTATGGGGAGGAAGCAGAAACAAAAGAGTAGCAGGGGAGAGAGAGAACTTTGAGGAGGGGGCGGGGCAAGGTCAGGGCTCTGCCTGTGACTGGCAGCCACCCTCCTTGCCCCCAGCCTCTGGACACTGTCACATCAGCCCCTTCTCCCAGGTCCTGTCTGGCCTGGCTTCCCTGCACCACAGCCCCCTGGGGGCGTCTGCATGGAGACTGCCTTGGGCCTTTCAAGATCTCAAGTGGGGATCAGCCAATTTATAAAGGAAGAGAAGATAAATATTTGAGGTTCAGTAGGCCACACAACCCTGGAGAAGGGAATGGCAACCCACTCCAGTATTCTTGCCTGGAAACTCCCATGGACAGAGGAGCCTGGCGAGCTACAGTCCATGGGGTCGCCAAGAGTGGGACACGACTGGAGTGACTAGGCAGCAGGCCACACTTCTATCAAGTCTGCCTCTGAAGCCTGAGAGCGCCTTGGATGACACCCTTGAGTGACTGTGTTTCAACTTTACGAATGCACGGATTTGAATTTCGTAACATTATCCCATGTCACAAAATATGCTTCTTTTGCCCGCCCCCCCACCCAACCCCGTCCCCCAGCTATTTCAAACGGTCAGATGAAGCCCACAGGCTGACCGGCCGTGGTTTGCCAACTTCTGGCCAAAAGAAGCAAGAGGGTTGGGAAGGGAGGCAACCCCAGACCTGCACTGCGGGTCCCCGGGCGCCCTGTAGTCTTCCCCCAGGCCCTTCAGTCCTCCCCACCACTCATCCAACCGGGCTCAAGGCCTGAGGGAAGAACAGCATCAGGTTCTGGATCAAAGAAGACATGGCCCCAGAGGGGCCCCTGGCTGCGGGCCCTGCCCTGGGGAGGTTGGAAAGGCCTGTGGGAGCCTTGGTCATGACACTGCCCAGTCCCTGCACTTGGCCCGGGTGGGTGAGGCCTGTCTGAAGGCCATGGCTGGCCCCTCCTTCCACTGGGATCCTGCCTGGAGCCATCCCTTCCCTTGGAGGAAGCTTCCGGAATGCCCACCTTCTGCGAGTTTACCTCGGCTCCCATCATGGGTGGCCTTCTGGGTCTGGTTCATCAGAACCAGACGGGTCTCAAAGGGAGTCCTTCTGTTTGGAACCTTTAAGCTAAGCATCCAGGGAAGGCATTTCCAGGATGAGAGCCCCTTCCATCCTGGGACAGACTCCTCCGGACCATAGCAGGCCGTCTTCCAGGGGGTGGAGGGAAGGGTGGGGGGGACAGAGAAGCTGCCCTGGCGTGTGAACCCGAAGAGCAGCCCCCTCACCACCTACCTCCTTGCTTGGTGCAGGCTCCCAGCAGGTTGACGACGTTCAGATGGTGGCCGATGTGGGTCAGGATCTTGAGCTCGGTCATCAGAGCCTTGTACTCGCTGGCCGTGGCCCCCTCTGTGTGAGGGGCAAGGGAGAGTCAGGGTGACGGGACAGTGGGGCTCTCTCCTCGAGGGCGGCCCTCGTCCCCTCGGAGGTGAGCAGCACTCAGCTCTCACTGCACCGACTTCCCCACGCTCTGCAGAAAGGCCAGTCTCCAGCCTCTGTTCACTCCTCCACCCTCTTGAGCCAGCATCCTCTGGGCTACAGTGAGGCTGGAGTGGTGTGGGGTCAGTTACTGGACGTCCCTCTGGGTGGACCGGGTCCCTGAGGGTCAGGTGCTGACTCGGACCTGGGCACCTCGTGGGAGCGCCCTCCCAAGGCTTACTTCTGTCAGAACCAGGCCCAGCTAGAAGCTTCCAGGCAGGGATGCGCCCACATCTCCTCTTTTTCTCACTTTCCCCACTTTGAGAATTACAAAGGAGAAGCACAGAGGGGCCTGCAAGGGCAGAGAGGCCCCTTCTGTAAACATCTCTGCTGTGTTGTTACGTTTTCCCTGTAACCTCTTCCTCCCTGGATTCCTCAAGGTTATCTCCAGTCAGGAGGGTCTGTAAGCATCTGACTTCAGCTTCATTCTCAGAGATAAACAACGTCAGTCTAAGAATTAGCAGAGTCGAAAGCCTAGATTAACTTTGTCCTGTCTGTCTGCTCTTATTGGTTAACTTATAAAGCATTAACAAATTTCAAATTATGTTTAGAAGTTTAAAATAAGTCATATTGGCTTGCTGTAAAATATTTCAACAATATGTTTATGGAGTAAAAAGTGAAAGTCATCCCAATCCAGTTACCTTTTTTTTAAAAAAAGAAAGAAATCCAGTTACCTTTTTAGAAGTAACCACTGTTAATCACTTGGAGTTTCAGACCATTTTCTATGCATTTATAAATATATGTAGCCAATCAAAAGTCTTTTGTTTGTTTACATAAATGGGATCATATATAAAAATATAAAAGCAAATTTGATGTATATAATTTGCTTTCTCTCCTTTTAAATGTGATGGACTTCTCTCATCCTTTTAAATTGATTAATGGCATTCCTGACATTTAGATGGTCTACAGTTGTGGTTTGTTTTTGCCATTACAAATACTATTTAATAAACAGCCTGTGATCTTTGCGCCCGTGTGTGTTTCTGTAGGACAGTCCTAGAAGTGAGTGGAAGGCTGTGCGTTTCACATTGTGGTAGATATTGGAATGGAATTTCATAAGCACAAGTCATTTTTTAATAATAACCAAATAAACACTAGAAGCCTCCCAATGGAGTTGGGACTGGCTCAGAGTAGATGCTCAACAAATATTCGTTAGACAAATAAACAACATGATTACTCTTCTCATCTCAGACATGGGCTTAAGGCCCAGAAAGGTTAAAGGTTTTGCTCAAGGGCACTTTGAAAGAGCTTCTGAGTCATGGCCTTTGTTTGACCTTCTGCCTTTCCAGTGTCTCCTAGAAACAGATGGCCAACCAACTTAAACAAGAAAGCCTGAATGAAAATAGTGTTTTAGTGATGTTATATAGTGGGTGATTTGGCAATCTCTTGCAGTCAAGGCTGCTGGCTTAAAAAAATGATAAGCCTTTATTAAGATATTATACACACTATTTTTGTATTGCATAGAACAGATTCTCTGGGCCTTTTAAGAAAATCTCAAGTCAGAATTTCCCCCTCAAATTCATTCTTCCATGCCCTGATGCCCCTTTGGCACAGAGGGAAAACCAGGTTCTTTAGCTCAGATTTTTCCATTTACAGGCAGGGCCATGGCTTTTATCTTGGGCCTATAATACACAAGCATGGGCAGCCGATTTGCCCCTTCTAGCATCTTATTGCTCAACTAGTTTTGTCTCCCTGTGTGTGGTCGTAAGCAGGAAGACAAAACTAGCTGAGGGATAAGATGCTTTCAGATTTAGTGTCAACTTATCTTAAGGCTGGATACCACCTTGCCTCCAGAACACAGACCAGAATCATTTTCAGGATTTTGGAGCAATGGATCATTTCTAGAAGGCAGCCCTTCTGTAGCACTGAGGTGTGTGTGTGTCAGGGGGATGAGCCTTGCACCCGAACTCCTCCTTTTGCATGGCTGAGTTGTGTGGCCTTGCAGAGGCTACTTAACCTTTCTGGGTGTTGGTTCTTTATCTGTAAACTGAGATAATAAAATCTACCTCACAGAAGCTCTAGAGAGAAAAATAAGAAAAGTGACAATTTCATGCAATTCAAGCTACCGTATTAAAGTATATAGGGTTGGCTAGAAAGTTCATTTGGGTTTTTCCATAACCCAATACCTAGTCTGGTGCTTTCTCTCATAGAAGACGTGCTGATACCTTTTCTCTTTAGACCCTGGGATTGGGGGTGTCCAGGGTGGGGTGCTGGAATGCGGGATGATCTCAGAAATGCCTGTGATCATCTGGGTAGTTCCCCTTGAACAAATCCTCCTGTTTCGTGGATGCAAAACTCCTTTTTCCTGGCTACCTTCAGGCTCTTTGTAGAGCTTTATCAGAGCCGTCACTCAACAGGCTTTTGAAGTGGAAAATATCACCACACGGGGCTTTTTGCAGTGACGGTGTCAGCGCTGGATGAAGGTGAAGGCTTTGCCGTCCCCGCCCCCCCAGCGAATGGGTCTCTCAGCTAGACTCTTTGCCAGCTACCTGCTTGGGTGAGCGCAGAGCTTCCTGTGCCTGAAAACCCCCTGGCAATGTGTCAGCAATGTTGGAAAGCTGAAAACTGCCCTGTGGGCTTTCAGTCCTGTTTCTTTTGGTTTGGGAACCTTAAAATGCATTGAAGTAACATGACAATTTCATCACAATGAAGAAGTGTTTTCTGCACTTTAAAGCAGAGGTCCCCAACCTTTTTGGCACCAGGGGCCAGTTTTGTGGAAGATAATTTTTCCGTGAACTGGGGGCAGGGGGAGGAGATGGTTTCAGGATGATTCATGTGCATCACATTCATTATGCACTTAATTTGTATTATTACTACATCAGCTCCACCTCAGATCATCAGACGGTAGATTCTGGAGGTTGGGGACCCCTGCAGTGGGGAGCTGTGTGTCTTGGAGATGTTTGGTTTATGAGATTTTCAGTGGTTTTCATTTTCATTCTATCTTAGGGTGGTGGTCACAAATTGCTTTGTCATTTGACCCAGCTCCCAGTGCTTCAGAGTGATAGTATTGTTAACATAGAAAGATAATTTGTTTATTTGTTTTTAAATCTCTAAAGAGGAAATGTTTTATGGACAGGACTTGATCCTATAAAATAGCTTGACGTTCTGATCAACTCAATTGTTCTAGCTTCATCGTCTTTATAGTGAGCTCAAGCCCCAGCTGAGCCTTTGAGATTTAGACATACAGCCAAGTTTCCATTGTAATGTCATAGGGGACCACTCCAAAAATTCATACCTGTGGTTACTGTGAGCTTAGGTCCCTGGTAGCCTACAAGAGTCTGAGACGGGGTAGGAGAAACATCTTTGACAGAAATCATTTTCCCATGGATACTGCTGGACTGTTTCACTTACAAGGTTTATTTTGAGCTCTTGGTGGCCTCATGGAAAGCTCCAGAGGTCAAGGGTCTTCCAGCAGAAGAAAGTTATGTGGCCAGAGCAGACACGGCCTCTGTCTGCTACTAGGCCACATTCCACTAGTACCAACACATAGGGAACGTGATGGGGAAGTTGAAAGCCCAATCAGAGCATCCATACCTTTCAGCATCTTTACAGCCACAGTCCGGCAGGTGGGTGACTTCTTGATGCCGAATGCCGATGCTTGCACCACTTTTCCGAAAGCCCCTCTTCCGAGTGACTTGCCTACAATGGAAAGAAGACTGTTTGTTTGCCAAGCCAGCAGTATCAGTTTAAGTCTTTCTCAGGAAGAAAGGGCCTTTTCCCTATGTGTGTATGTGTGGCATGTAGCTTTGAAGGGAATCTCCAATGAACAGACCCCAAATGGGTTAGGGACACATTTATGTGGCATCTTCCTTCCAACTCTTTACTGCACAGCCATGTGGCCCTTGCCCTGTACAGCGAGGCTAGGACCTTCCAGGACATTCGGGGCAGCTTTAGGGCCTGTTTTCTTTTACAAAGTCCTTCTCTGGGGGGAGAGGCTACAGAATCTGCAGTTGGTTTTTTCCATCGTCTGATAACATCATTACCACAAAAATTCCCCTATGTTTAAACTAAACCCCTTTTCTTGCCACTTAAGCTTATTTCTTCTGACCTGTGTTCCAGCAAAGGGAACAAACTGACAAGGGTGGTTACTGCAATTGGCTATAATGATGCTTCAGAGCTACCAAAAAATCACTTAAGTAATTTCTCAGACTTCCTTGCCAGGCAAAATATCCTCCGTATTTTTAACGTGTCTTTACATGATGATTACAAATCTTTGTGGTTCAAACCATGCACCCCTCAACCCCGGGTAGCAATTTGTTTCAACCACAGAGAGGTGGTTGCCAAGTGCAGTAACAAAGTGTGAGGTTTCATTCATGGTTCCCCAGTGGTATGCTATGTTCTAATGACTGCTAGCACCTTTGTTTGTTTCCCTCACCCTTGAACGAGACCACTTGACTCAAAGGGGCAAGGACCATGCCTGAATCTTCCCAGAACCTGGTGCATGGGGCATCAGGGTCCCTGTGCATTAGTACAGAAGGGAGAAGTGCATTTGGGAGTTTGTGAAATACTCAAACCAAGCCTCTTACAGTCCTAAGTTAACTGGAGGGGCCCGTGGGATGCACAGCGGAACAGTGCTCTGTGAGGAGGGCACCTCCCCCCTTTTTCGATCAGTGCTTCCTTCTGCATCTCCAGGACAACCTGTCCAGTAGGAAACCAATACCCCTCAATCGTGATATGGTAGGAGAAAGAGTGAGCCGAAGAAGTAACCTTTTGTTGGTTCTTTGGGGGCAGAGCTGTGGAGTAGGGGAAGCCAACAAAATGCTTCTGATGAAAATTAAATCCTGGTTCAGTTCAGTTCACTTCAGTCACTCAGTCGTGTCCGACTCTTTGCTACCCCATGGGCTGCAGCATGCCAGGCCTTCCTATCCATCATCAGCTCCCGGAGTTTACTTAAACTCATGTCCATCCAGTCAGTGATGCCATCCAACCATCTCATCCTCTGTCATCCTCTTCTCCTCCTGCCTTCAATCTTTCCCAGCATCAGGGTCTTTTCAAATGAGTCAGCTCTTACATCAGGTGGCCAAAGTATTGGAGTTTCAGCTTCAACGTCAGTCCTTCCAATGAATATTCAGGACTGATTTCCTTTAGGATGGACTGGTTGGATCTCCTTGCCGTCCCAGGGACTCTCAAGAGTCTTCTCCAACACCACAGTTCAAAAGCATCAATTTTTCTGTGCTCAGCTTTCTTTGCAGTCGAACTCTCATATCCATATATGACTACTGGGAAAACCATAGCCTTGACTAGATGGACCTTTGTTGGCAAAGTAATGTTTCTGGTAGTCAGTGTTAATTTAACACAGCACCTCTGGTCCTATTTCTTTCTCTTGCTATTCTGATAATGTGTTTTCAGTGAGCTAACTTTCCTCTCTCCCTCCCTTCCTTCCCAAAAGACACAGTTTGTTGTTTGTTTGTTAAGATTCCTGGAAAGTTTATAATGAAGCTCTCCTTGTCCTCATCCTGCTGCTGCTGAGTCGCTTCAGTCGTGTCCGACTCTGTGCGACCCCACAGACAGAAGCCCACCAGGCTCCCCCGTCCCTGGGATTCTCCAGGCAAGAACACTGGAGTGGGTTGCCATTTCCTTCTCCAATGCACGAAAGTGAAAAGTGAAAGTGAAGTCGCTCAGTCGTGTCCGACTCAGCGACCCCATGGACTGTAGCCTACGAGGCTCCTCCGTTAGTGGGATTTCCCAGGCAAGAGTACTGGAGTGGGGTGCCATTGCCTTCTCCATGTCCTCATCCTACCGGAACCCTTATACTTGCATGCACAACTCCTCAGTAACAAAGTGTCCTCACCTGCCTCAACTTAGAGTCTTCCACTGCCCACCCCCCGGCATCCAGTAAGAACGTGGGAAGAGCTCGGTCACCAGTGTCATCAGAGGCATCTCCCTGCCTGGGTCTCACGACGACGCTGGTGAGATGACACGCCTCCCCGGGTCAGAGGGGCACCTGTCGTGCTGACAGAGATCCTGCTCCCAAGGCACGCTCATGGGCCGGGATACAGCCTCTGCTTCCTTCTTCAGATCAAAGTGTCCAAGAAACAGTGAAATCAGGGCTTCTCTCTTACACACAAGAGTGTCAAGGGGACCCTGAAATGGGATACAGGAAGCACGCTGGCAGATGCCTTCCCCAGATTTGTAAAAATTGGTGTTTTCTGATTAGAGGCTTAATCCTTGCTTTCATAGGGTAAAAGAACACCTTTTCTTCTGCATCACCTTCTGTTGTCTCCTGTGAAAATTGTCCTGAGCCTGAGACAGGTAACAAGCATCTCTGTTTTGGGTACCTGTCCACAGACTCCTGCTTGTCTGGGGCAGGCAGCGTCCTTTTCATCCCCACACCTCCAGCCCCCACACATTCCCTTCTTTGTCAGCACAAAACACTTCCCATCTTCCAACGGGAAGGTGCCCTGTCAGACACGATCTTAACTTCTGTGAGTTGAGGACTTTGCCTTGACCAGTGAGAATGAGCCCATTCTCACTTGACTTCCTTCAGATTTTTCATTTATTCTCTTGGAAGATGACTGTCGCCTCGTAAAACAGCCTGAAGCTCTTACAAGCTCTTTAATCATCTGATACATCTTAGTCCTCTGGCGGACACACAATTCCAATGTCAGGGGAGCCCTGCCACGCTGGACTTGATCTCGCTCGGTCCTTCTTTTCCCTTAATCCTCCTTGGTGCTACCCAGATGCCACTAGCTAGCTTGGAAAAGTGCTGGGTCATTGTTATGGAATGGAATACTACAGGGATCTCCTCTGAGAGGGACTGGTTAGGGTCCCTGCACAGGGAGGGTGGTTGGGGGAGATCAGGGCAGCCTGGAGCTGAGCCCTTCTTCGCATCCAGGATGATCTTCCAGGAGGCAGAAGCAACCCAGGCTCAAGCCACTCACCAGATTTCAGACATCCTATGTGCTTTCCCATGGTAGGTAATTCTGACTTTATCTTCCAATGGGAAGAGCCCCTGTTTGACATGATCTCAACTTTTGTGATAAATATATAGGAGTTGAATTTTCTTCCAGCTTTGGTGAGGAATCACTAATAAAACAAGTTTCTTTAGTTCTGGATTCCAGGAATTTCAATGGTAGCAATACTCTGGACCCAAGCCTCAGCCCTGTCTGTCTCTCAGATGCTATCAGTTCCAGCTTCTCTCACCAGTGCTGCGGGTTGTAACCCAGAGGGAAGACGCAGATGAAATCAGAAGCCATTTGGTCTGTGTGTTTCTCTATATCTGTAACCCATTATAACTCTCGCATCAAACCAACTTTTCCTCGTCATCCACCCAGACATCATTTTGGTTACTTTCACTTGTCAGACGTGACTTCAGGTTGTTCTGTTATCTACTTGGCTTAAGTAACACATCTTGGGCCTCTCTGCTCCCATAGAAGTGGGATGAGGCTTCCTCTAGCCCTTGGAGCCATACTCAGCACTGAAAGGCCAAGCTGGTTTGTCTGACACACTTACTCTCACCTGTCAGAGACACTTGCATGCCTATCAGCTGAATCATTGCATCTGGTGACTCTGGGAGGGAAGAGAACTATAAGATCTCTAGCAAGGAGCATCTTCTGAAATGGGCTTATCTAAACCCACAGAGCCCCTGGGGGAATTCTGGTTCACAGTGTACCTCGATGGGCCATCAAGGATCATAGTGGTCCTAGGCCAAGGAATGAAGGAATGGGACAGAAAGCTCTCGCATCCTGTACAGAAGAAGCGTGCCTGCTTGTGACTAATACCTCTGGAAAGCAGTGTGGCCTGAGAATGGCTTACAGTTGTGGGAAAACTATCACATGTTCCTGCCAAGGTCACTGGGGGTGGGGGGGTCTGGGCCAGCTGCCATGTAATTTAGACTTACAGAAGGAACTCATCTGGTGTACCACCTGCCCCGAACTGCTCTAAATTTAGTTGACCCCCCGCCCCCGACTGTCCCCATCAGCAGCCATTGCTGGCTTTCGCCTGTCTTTCCAGCATTTTTTTACTGATTTTTTTTTTTAACTGATTTCCAATTTTCTGCCCCAAGCCAAACAGCACACATTATTGGGGCCAAGTCTTCTTTCTCATATAGGGAGAAATAAAGGTGGAATCAAGCCCAAGAGAATGACAAGAAAATACCTCTGTCCCCTCCCCTCCCCCCAATACAGTCTGCATGTGGGGGAGGGGCGGCTTGGCCACTGCATTTGTAACAGGTGCTCTGCACCGAGTAACAAGCGCCACTGGCTCCACAATCTCTCTCCCTAGTTCCAAATACTAATGATTCTTCAGAAGCCACTGTCTGAGTATCTGGACAGGAGTCTTGGAGGCTCCTGTTGTTCTGTAGCTCCTGGGCTGAAGAGTAATGTGCATTGTGACCTCTGAGCTGGAGGGACTTGGGGGCTGAGCTGGCGGGAAAGCACGTTACTTGGCGTTGACAGCATCCCTGTTACCTAGGAAACAACAATCTTCCCTTTCTGTCAGTGGAGCATAAACATGAAAGAGAAGGGCTTTCTTCTCTGTGTTGGCCATTCCAGACACCCAGGGAAATTCAAAGTATGTAACTTATAGATTCATGCAACGGGGCTTTTTGATCCGCAGTTGTGGCAAGCACCAGCTCTTTCACCAAATACTCGCTTTCCCCGCACCTCCCCATTCTGAATTGTGTTCCAGGTCACCATTTTCTAAATTTTTTTAAAATTTTATTATTTTTAATTGGAGAATAATCGCTTTACAATGTTGTGTTGGTTTCTGCCATACATCGACAGGAAGCAGCCATAGGTGTGCCCGTGTCCCCTCCTTCTTGACCCTCCCTCCGAGCCCCTACCCCATCCCGCTCCTCTAGGTTGGCACAGAGCACCAGGCTGAGCTCCCTGTGTCCTACGGTTAATTCCCACTAGTTGCCTATTTTATACATGTTCATATGCGGGTTTCCAGCTACTCTCAATCTGTGCCCCCCTTTCCTTTCCCTGCTGTGTCCACAAGTCTGTCTCTATGTCTGTGACTCCACTGCGGCCCTGTGAACAGGTTCATCAGTGCCATCTTTCTAGATTCCATGAAGTGAAGTTGTGAAGTCGCTCAGTAGTGTCCGACTCTTTGCAACCCCATGGACTGTAGCCTACCAGACTTCTCAGTCCATGGGGTTTTCCAGGCAAGAGTACTGGAGTGGGTTGCCATTCCATTCTCCAGGGGATCTTCCTGACCCAGGAATTGAACCCGCGTCTCCTGCATTGTAGGCAGACGCTTTATCCTCTGAGCCACCAGGGAATATATGTGTTAATACATGATATTTGGGTTTCCCTGACTCAGATGGTAAAGAATCTGCCCTCAATGCAAGAGACACGAGTTCGATCCCTGGGTTGGGAAGATCCCCTGGAGAAGGGAATGGCTATCCATTCCAGTATTCTTGCCTGGGAAATCCCATGGACAGAGGAGCCTGGCAGACTAAAGTCCATGGGATCGGGGCTTCCCAGGTAGTGCTAGGGGTAAGGAACACACCTGCCAGTATAGGAGATATAAAGATGTGGTTTCATTCCCGGGTGAGGAAGATCCCTTGGAGGAGGGCGTGGCAGCCCACTCCAAAAGCCTTGCCTGGAGAATCTCATGGAGAGAGGAGCCTGGAGGGCTACAGTCCACAGGGTTGCAAAGAGTTGGACAAAACTGAAGTGACTTAGCATATACGATACTTGTTTTTCTCTTTCTGACTTACTTCACTCTGTGTAACAGGCTCTTGGTTCATCCACTTCACTAGAACTGACTCATTCATTCCTTTTAATGGCTCAGTAACATTCCATTATATGTATGTACCACAACTTCTTTATCCATCCACCTGTCCATGGACCTCGAGGTTGCTTCCATGTCTTGGCTATTGTAAACAGTGCTGCGATGAACATCGGGGCACATGTTCACCACTTTCTCATCCTACAGAAGTTCTGTTATTTAACAGTGCCTATGAGATGCTGCTGAAACTAATCACTCCCTTCCCCTTCACTATATCTGCTCTCATGTCCGTGTGCTTCTCCCTTCGAGGGGATGGACTCAAGCACCTTTGCATCCCTACCACTGAGATGGGTGTCAGCTGCTCGGTGAAGATGCCTGATGACTGTTGAAAGAAGGGACGGGTGCTGCCTTGTCCCCTTGACCTGCTGTCTCACCAGTCCAGAGAATTCTTTATCTCTGTGTCCATCTCCTTTGCTGGTTTTTGAGCAACTAGAGGATAGAATCCCGCATCTAGTTACTTCTGCTTCGCTCAGAGCACTGTGTTTCGTGGGCAGTGGGTGCTTGGTGCAGGTTTAGGAATCCAGGGAACAAATACATTACCCAGTTTAAGTCTCTCCCGGGCAAACTCCCACTTGCTGGCATCATAAGGGAGCCGATCACACTGCTCATCCAGGGGAACTTCATCTGGGTCCATGATAATCGACAGATAGTCAGCTTTAATCTCAGAAGATGACTAAGGAATAAAGAGATCTCAGAGTCACCAACCAGGGAACAATTTAAACCCAGATATGTAATGTAAAACAATACTTGGCATCATCAGGTCCTATTTTGGTTCATTGGGCTGAAACCACATGGTCGGGAGCAGCACGTGCCCTCTGCATGCACATAGATGCATCACACGCGAGCATGCAATTTCCATCAAGCCACTCCTTACTCTTTTCACAGTGCGTTTCTCTGGTACCCCCTCCACTGTTCTGTCTCGGACCAAATGTGCTCAGATTCTGCAGTGACCTTAATGCTTTTTCTTAAACAGTGATCAGAAACTCCCAGGTGGCTCAGTGGTAGAGAATCCAGCTGGCAATGCAGGAGATGTGGGGTGATCCCTAGGTGGGGAAGATCCCTTGGAGAAGGGCGGCCCACTCTAGTATCCTCGCCTGGGAAATTCCATGAACAGAGGAGCCTTGTGGGCTACACTCCATGGGGTCACAAAGAGTCGGACAGGACTTAGCAACTAAAGCACCACCAAGCAGTGATCACATAATTCTTCTCTGAAAAAATGCAAAGTATTTTAATAAAATCATTCCAAACAATGACTATAAATAACTTTCCATGGTCATTCTCCAGGAATACGCGTGGCAGATGGGTCAGCAGTGGGTTGTGGCTTTTCTGGATTTGTAAGAAAGGCTAAAGTGGCCAAGTAAACCCAGGGTCCCTGGGACAGTGGAGAAGCGAGTTTCATATGGGGTGGTTAAAGACACCCAGAAGGCCCCTTGGTTGCCACAGCAACCTGAAAAGGCTAGAGTGAGATTAGAATAAGATTCACCTGGAGGAGTTACAGAAAAAGGGTACTGAGCTCAGAACTTAAACACCAGTCAGCCCTTCTGAAAGAAGAATATAAAGGAGTCCACCAGCAAGTAGGCTCCACAAGTTTCCTGGTGACCAAAATTTTGTGAGTCCCTATTCAGATGGACTGGATTCATCTGAACTGTTTGAGTATTTACATTAAAATTCATGTAAAATGCAAGGTTATTCAGCACATTGCAAGTTTATATATTTAGCATACATAGCTGTGACTCACAGGCAGGAAAAAGATGAAAAGAAAAAGGAAAAATGTACAAAAAAGAAAATAGTTAAGAGATAGTAAATATTTGCTATAAACAAAATTTTAAAAAAATAGAAGTTGATTATTTCAAAGGCAAAGGGATGAGACTTATACACAGCTATATTCCAAGTTCTTTTGGCCACTGGTATAATAAGATGTCGAATAAATAAGGTGGTACCTAACTTCTAGTGCTTGTTTTATCTTGGTGATGCAAATGAAACCCAGAACATACCCTTTATTTCAGATCATACGTAACCGGATTTACATTTAGTGTGTTAGGTTCACATTCATGGGTAATATACCCTGTTCATATTGATTGATTGTAGAATTGACTGCATTTCCATAGGCAGGACAGAAAAGAAGTACACTTGCCCGTAGAGGCTGGGTTTTGATAACTCTTGTCTAGAAGTTACTTACACTTCATTTAAATGAGTTTAGGGCCCTTCCTTTCTGTGCATTTCTCTAAACAGGATCAGAGTTGAGCAGAGAAGGCAAACCTCCCTATCCATTCGACTTCACACCCGCCCACATTCTTTGGCCCTGACTCACCCCGTCCTGGACTGTCACAGCTCACCTCATCCATCACTCGCAATCTGCCTCTTTCTCACAAAAATTATCACTGAAATGTGTGACAGATAGCTCAGGGCAGGAAGATTGCCGGGGCTCCACAAAGAGTGGAAAATGGGGACAGATAGGGAGCATGTTTGTCATGCGTTTGCCAGCATGGTAGACGGGGTGGGGGGGCGCCCACCTAAAGACGCTAGTGCGAGGCTGCAGGGCTGGACGGGAGTGTTCTTTCCCACCCCAGGGTCCTGGGTGCTCATGAGTGGCATGGATGGAGCTTTGATGACTCCAGTTCTCAGCGTGCGCAATAGCCAAGGCCATGAGACACTGTCTCCAGTCTTCCAAGAGCAGAAGAAGAGCTGCGGCCCAGCCGGGGACAGCTTGGGTCCTGTGGGAGCTGAGCGACGTGGGCAGGGGTGGTGACCGAGCCAGGGGAGCAGCCCACGGAGACAGTCTGCCCACATGGCACCTGAGGAAGCCCGTGGTTTGTCTTAAGGCAGATGAGAGGAGATACCCAACAGACCTTCAGGAAGGGCTTTGAGATGAGCCTGCTGGGAGAATCTTAGTTGACCAATGCTTATTCTTTCAATTGACAAACACACAGAGCACCCACTGGGTGCTAGGCATGGAAACTGCTTGGTCAGGCGCTTCAGAACCCAGATGTGGAGGCCTGGGTTTGAATCAGAACCTACATATTACCTTGGGCAAGTTACTTAACTTTATTAAGCCTAGTTTCCTTATCAGTAAGACAGTGTCAGTAGTGGTTCTTATCTCATAGAGTTGCTGTGAATATCATGCAAAATAGTCTATGAAAAGCTATTCGAAGGGCCTGGTGTATAGTAAGCATGAATAAATATTAGCTTTAGTTGGCCTGTGCAGAGTGAGGATGAAAAGAGAAAATACAGTCCTTATCAGTGAGGAATTTACACAGCGGTTATAGAAATCAGCTGGAGATATGTTTTTGATGCCTTGTTCTTCTTTGCCTTCCCAAACCAATTACTTCTCAAATCCTATAGACATTCTGTCATTGAGATGGTCCTTTCTTGCCTTCATCCTTTCTTGTTGACATTCAAGCTTTCTGACTTTTTAGACATACAGGGGACCTCTTCGATTGAGTCCCAGAGTGCCTTTCCAGTGTTATTTCCACTAAAGCTCCCATATGCAAAGTACCCAGACGTTGTCCCGAACCTGGGGAGTGGGCCAGAGTGAGGGTGGGCTGTTTTTCTACTGCTTTCCTTCCAGCAGCAACCTTCAAAGTCTGTCTCTAAACGGAGCTCTCTCTGAAGTTTCTCTGCCCTCTCTTCCTTTGAACTCTGTAGTCTTTGTATCGCCCTTGCAGATCTGGCAGGTTCCGCTTTTGTTAGATGTGTTTTCCTATACGATGTACCTCCCCTTTCCAAATCCCGTTGTTTACCTTTGGCTTCCTTCGAAAGCAGTGGCTTTCCTTGTCGTGTCTTAAAGCCAGTCGCTCCACGCAGCAGAAGCCACAGGTTATTTATTCACCGTGCAGGAGGGCTGCCAGTCGACCTACCAACCCTGGAAGTATAACCTTCCTGGTTTCGAACAGCGAGTCTAATGTCACACAACCTGAGTTCAAAACTCAGCTGCGACTCTAACTAGCTGAGTGACTCTAGGCAGGTTATTTTACCTCTTTGAACCTCAGTTCCCCTCTCCTTAAAATGGGAATAATAATATATTTATATCGTTGTGTTTTTTAAAGGACTGAGATATGACATAAAGAGCTCCCCAAATATGCCACAAACACTCAGCACATAAAATGGTGAAAGTGATTTAAAGTGATTTAAAAAAAAATAATCAAAGCGTAAGAGATGAGCTTGTTATGTTATGTAATGATTTTCTAATTCGGAACTCCTTAAAGATAACTGTTTCTTTGATATATTTTTCTTCTATATATTATATTTTAATGTAATACCTTTTAACAGCAACTAAAACTAGTCTTCATACATTAAAAAAATTAAATGAAAATAATATAATCATTCTTAAAAAATAAGACTTGCATGTTAATAAGGACTAATAGAGCTCTAGAAATTGAGGCAGTCTCTCCTCGGTACTTTACAAGTCCTGTTGATTTTATCCCCTAAATATCTCTTCAAGTCTAATCCTTTGGACTAAGCGACCGTCATTTCTGACTTGGACTGCGTTCTTCCATTCACTGGGTTCTTCTCTATTCACTCTTGTCCACTCTGGTTCTTCCTCCTCATACAGCCTGAAATCGTCTTTCCAGACACAGGTCTCTCACATTTAAAATCACCTACCTGTGCTTAACCGCCCCTCCCACCCCCCCGCCAAGGCTTCCTCTTCTAAAACACGGAGGAAGTCGCTTCCCACGGCCTACAGGGCCTGCCTGGACAGCCTCTGCACTCCTGCCTCCCTCGTCCGCCGCCCCCACCTCTGCCGGATCAGTCTGACCGCCTCACTGCGTCTCCTCTGCCTGCAGACTTCCCCTCCCTTACCTGCTGTGTGGGCGGCTGCCTCCGGTCACCCCTTGACCTCTGCCTGTGCTACAGTCAGCCTCTCCCCAGACTGCACACAGCAGCCTCTCCTCTGCAGGGCCTGGCCCCCGCCCTGAACGGGCGCCTGGGAGTATTTAAGGCATGAATGAACGAAGGAGTGTTGGCTCGTCGCCCCCTCCCCCCAACCCAGTAAGCTCCAGAGAAGCACCGGTTGTGCTAACAGGCCTAATGATAGGAATCTGATGTCTTGAATTCCAACCTGAGCCTCACACGCTGAAGAACTTAATTTTATCATGGGGCTCAGAGGATGGAACAGCAGACAGATAAGACAGAGGTGGGTCTTTATTTTGCCTTTTCCTTTTTGTCTTTTAGCAGAGAGTGAGATTTAGAAAATGAATATTTCTCAGATCTCGTGTGGACTTTAAAGACTTCCTTTTACACTGAAGGTGTTCCTTCTGTGTGTGGGAAATAGTCATCTGTTCATTGTTCTAGCTTTGTTTTTTGAACACTCCACGTTAGGGTGAGATGTTTGTTTTTTGGATTTTCTTTTTTTTGGCCATCAGGCATGTGGGATCTTCGTTCCCTGGCCAGGGATTGAACCCTTGCCCCCTGCGGTGGAAGCGCGAAGTCTTAACTGCCAGACAAACAGGGAAGGAAGTCCTGAGAGATGGTTTAATGATTCATCTACCATGCTCACCTGTTCAGGGCCTGCTCTGGACATCAGGCATTTGGGGGAACAGGCATTTTTTGGGGAAATCTAGCATGATGTCTGGAGAAGGCAATGGCACCCCATTCCAGTACTCTTGCCTGGAAAATCCCATGGATGGAGGAGCTTGGTGGGCTGCCATCTATGGGGTCGCACAGAGTCAGACGCGACTGAGCGACCTCACTTTCACTTTTCACTTTCATGCATTGGAGAAGGAAATGGCAGCCCACTCCAGTGTTCTTGCCTGGAGGACCCCAGGGATGGGGGAGCCTGGTGGGCTGCCGTCTATGGGCTTGCACAGAGTCGAACACGACTGAAGCGACTCAGCAGCAGCAGCAACACGATGTCACTATGCCAGCAGTGCCACTGGGCCTTGTGGCAGATTTTTGCCAAAAGGAGCATAGAATTTCATCTGAAATATTCTTACCCTTTTCAGTTTTCGGATAAAAAGCGTTAACAGGAGCCAGAAGAGGGTTGCAGCCACACAGGTGCACGTCAGAGTGATGAGCTCCAGGTTAGACTTGTCTGAGGTCCCTGGAGAGATAAAAACACCAAGAGGGCGCTAAACAGCAGCTCACAACCCCTGGGTCTGTGATTTGACAGAAAGAGGTCAGTGGCCCCCAAGTGCTTCATCAGGGCGAACACAATCAGCTCCCAGCACAGAGCCTCTCACCTTCTGGGTCAGGCAGGGTTCATGCTATTATCGTCATAAACTCACATGGAAATGAAAAGACTTTCCAGAAATGTTGCTGTGGAGTTTGCCAACAACTCCAGAAATAGTGAGTTAAAAGTCAGAGGAGAAATTAAAAATGGGGGGAAAAAATTAAGGCAGGAACAAGACCTCATTAAAGTGCTAAATCTGGACGATGTGAAATCTCCCTAATGGGTTTGAGAGGAAATTCTAAAGAAAAAGAAAAAAAAAAGGACATAAAAAGTCTCCTTGGGGAATCACAAACGTCTTCAAAGTAGACTTTAAAAATAAAAATAAAGCTCCAGGACTGTCACAATCACCCGCTCGCTGCTCTTGGAACAGACAGGCCAACCCTCCAGGTCTGACCACTCATGTCTGGGGCGCTCAAGTCCGAGGCTCCTCCTCAGGCGGAGCTGAGCCAAGGGACCTGCTGGAGCTGATTCTTCCCCATCACCTTGTTCCTCAGAATCAGAGATGAAAGCCGAGCACTGTTTCTCCATGACCAGAAAGAAAAGACCCAAGGTATCCAAGAGAAGCTTCCAGAGAGGATCCTCCCTGGGATTTAAAGGAATGCCCCGGTGAGCCAGGACCGAGGTTCCCTGCTTCTTGATGCTAGGGGAGTGTCCTGGGAGCTCTAAAGGGATGCCCTTGTCCTTAACCTTCATTGATAGTCTTGCGACCCCATGGACTGTAGCCCGCCAGGCTCCTCGGTCCATGGGACTTTCCAGGCAAGAACACTGGAGTGGGTTTCCATTTCCTTCTCCAGGGGATCTTCCCGTCCCAGGAACTGAACCTGGGTCTCCTGTGTTGCAGGTGGATTCTTTACCGACTGAGCTAGGAGGGAAGCTCATTAAAGGGAGACAGACTCAGTATCAAGTGAGGCCAAGATCCAGTGAAGCTTGCTCCCTTTAGAAATGGAGAGGCAATTTCCTGGCAGGCAGTGGTTCGATCCCTGTTTGGGGAACTAAAGTCCTGCATGCTGTGTTCCTGCCCTGCACCGCACCCCCCCCCCCCCCCAGCCCCCAAGAAATGGTGATGTGGATGACGGGATTTTTTTATTGAGCACTTACTATGCGTCAAGTCCTCACACCTATCTATGAAGCACGGGAGCAAGAATATCCCCATTTCATGCATAAGGGCTTCATCTTGGCGGGGAGGCTCTTGGTTTAACTTATTTATTTGACTGTGCCGGGTTTTAGTTGCAGCATCCGGGACCTTTGATCTTTCTTGAGGTGTGTGGGATCTTGTTCCCTGACCAGGGATCAAACCGGGGGCCCCTGCATTTTTTGAGCACAGAGTCTGAGCCACTGGACCACCAGGGAAGTCCCTGGGCTCTTTGTTTTAACTCAGTGAAGATGTATTGAATCCGACTCCAGGCAAGGAGACAGGTGGGTAACTCAGGGAAAGCTGTCGCTACCAGGAGCTCACTTACAACCCAACCAGGAGGCTTAAGGCAAATGGAAAGAAATGAGGTGCAGAGAGTTTGGAGGCTGAGGGAGAGGTGACGCTTGAAATGGATCTTGACCTGCAGGGGTGAAGGCAGGGGAAGGCACTGTAGGCAGGGGAAGGTGTGCGTGATGACCCAGAACTGGGACATGGAGGTGGGGCAAGAGCAGGGCAAGAATTCTGAGCATCCCTGTGCTCTCAACTCAGGGCCTCGGGCAGCTGGAGCCAGTGCAGCTTCTCTGCCCGGAACAGGAGCAAGTACACAAGCTAAAAATGGGAGCCTCTTTCCTCTTCTCCATTCAGTCACCACGTACAAACAGTCCCTGTGGGCCACAGTCCCCGCCACGGTGTGTCTTCCCATCCGGAGGGGACTCTGGCATTTCCTCTTTTCAGCCCACCCCCAGTTCCTGTTCATTCTCCTTCCATGGCTCATGAAATCCTCTCCTCCTGTCCTACCGCAGGATCACCACCTAAGTTAAGGCCCCTGCAGTCCCCTTGAATGACCGCAGCAGCTTCCTAGCCATCCTGGAGCCCCTAGTCGAGCCCACACGATCTTGCCAAATCAGAGATTCCATGCTGTTGTTCAGTCACTCAGTCACGTCTGACTCTTTGCAACCCTATGGACTGCAGCACGCCAGGCTTCCCTGTCCTTCATCATCTCCCAGAGTTTGCTCCAAATCATGTCCATTGAGTTGGTGATATCACCCAACCATCTCATCCTCAGCCGCCCCCTTCTCCTCCTGCCCTCAGTCTTTCCCAGCATCAAGGTTTTTTCCAGTGAGTCACTTCTTCGCATCAGGTGGCCAAAATATTGGAGCTTTAGCATCAGTCCTTCCAATGAATATTCAGGACTGATTTCCTTTAGCATTGACTGGCTTGGACTCCTTGCTGTCTACGGGACTCTGAAGAGTCTTCTCCAACACCACATTTTCAAAATATTAATTCTTGAGTGCTCAGCCTTCTTTATGGTCCAACTCATAACATCTGGACATGACTACTGGAAAAACCACAGCTTTGACTGTATGGACCTTTGTCAACAAAGTGATGGAGCTCCTTAAATTCCATCATTGCTGCCTACCCCCAGCACTGTCAGGAGAGAAACCCAAGCTCTTACATCCTGGCTGCCCAACCTCACCTGTTCCTTCAGCCTCATCCCCTGCTGCCCAACCATCCCCCCCACATGCTCTACATCCAAATACTTGTAGTTTCATAAATAGACCAGCCCTTCCAACCCTGTGCTTCTGCCCTCACTGTTTCTCTACCAGGAAATCAACTTCCCAGGGGTGAGGTCACACCTTACTCACCAATTGAGTGGATTAAGTCATACTTTGATTTGTCTCTAGATAGTTTCATGAAACTTTCAAAGGGTTCAGGCCAAATTCCCATTCTTGTATATTCACCCAATAAGCATATAGAACATCACCCAAGTGCCAGGCTCTGCTCTGGGGGGCTGGAATGTGGTGATAAATGAAGGGACACAGAAAGGAGCTCATGGTCTGGTGTTCAGGTATGAACGGACAGGTGTGTTCAGAGCTCTGGGTGAAGCAGCAGCAGGCGGTTCTCTCGTTCACAGAGATGCCTCTGGTGCAGAGGACAGTGCCTGGCATGCGGCAGGCAGGCATCCTGAAAGTGCTGGTTGAATGAATGAGTGGACTTGGCTTCATTTGCTGCTCTGGCGGCTTGTGGTTATTCTTCCCTGAATCTCATGAGATCAACTGAGAAATTTCCAGGCATGACCCCCTTCTTCTCTCAGTATGGGTCCTCTCGATGGGAAGACAATAAGTGGCAGTTAATGAGTTTGGGTTTCCTTGGGTTTCCCAGGTGGCACTAATGGTAAAGAATCCACCTGCAGTGCCAGAGATGCAGAGATGCAGGTTCAGTCCCCGGGTCGGGAAGATCTCCTAGCGAAGGGAATGGCAACCCACTCCAGTATTCTTGCCTGGAGAATCCCATGGACAGAGGAGTCTGGTGGGCTGCAGTCCAGGGGGTCATAGAGAGTTGGACACGACTGAACAACTGAGCTTGTATGAGCCCCTGAGGTGAGAGATTTAATGTTTCCTCTCAGTATTCACGCACACACACGCACACACACACACACGTACACGTGTCTTTGCTTATGCTGCAGATATGTTTTATGAAACCAAAAACCAGACTGGGACCTGCTGGGGACACAGTGGCCTTTGGCTGCTGGAGGAGCCGAGAACGTCTGGGACTGAGCACGGTCTGCGTACAGTCTCTGCAAGGACTGACGCCGAGAGACCCCGCCCGCGGTGGGAACTTTCCCACTGCATTCCCAGGGGCAGGAAGTTGACCCCCGAAGTAATCCCACAGTCCTTACTCAGGCAGATTCCTTGCAGTGGGACTGAATGTGTCCGGGTGCACTTAGGCATTTAAGGAATCAGCTCATTAAAAACATCTTTGATGAACACTGGTTAGAAGGGACAGATCTGCTTACTACTCTTACTGTTTTTTGAACACTGAACTCATTTTGTGAGACCTGGTATCCAGGCTCTGCCTCTGTCTTGTCCGGTAACTTGATATTCATCTTCGCTCGGAAGGTAATCACGAGGATCATCCGCTGTAGGTTGACCTAAGTCAGCAGCATCTCTTCTCATCCACTGTTGGCTGTGTTTTCAGGGGTCAGACATCCACACACTGGCCTGCCTTGGACCCAGCTTCACCTCACTGGTGTCAGCTGATGAACTTGGTGTCATTATGAAACAGCCCAGCTGTACATGGCGGGCGTAGGAGGCGGGAGAACATGGGTGGATTTGACAATAATGGGACTTAACGCTGGATCTCAGGGCCGTCCCTCCTGTCTGATGGGTGTGAATGTGCCGCGTGGACGTGGCATGAGGCCGTTTTTATATGGGGTGATGACAAGAAGGTGGCTGATTGAAAGAGGTCAGGTATTTGTACCTCTTATTTCAGATTGCGGACCGGGCTGCCCAGAACGTACCGTGTCAGTTTCCCTCCCGGGCTTCGGCCCATCCCTGCTGGGGTAGGAAGGGCAGGCGGGGGAAGGGCTGGGTTCGGAAGGTGGTGTGTCTTGTCTAGAGTCTGCAGAGCTTGACTGTGTCCTGCCATCCTGCCCTGAGCCTTTCTGACGGTGGTGGGCAGCTCTGTCTGCATGGGACCCAGGCTGTGTGATGTGGCAGCATCATCCCGGACGGGACACGTGGCTCTTTGTGGCCCCAGACCACCTGAGTGAACGGGCAGCAGAACCGGGTAGCTCAGCTCCTGCGGTGTAGCCGGGTGGTGCCTCCCAAGAAGTGAGGGCAACTCCCCAGCAAGAGGCCAGGGCCCCAGCCCCAGGCCTGCCTTGACTGCAGAGAAGGAAGTCCTTCCCTGACCCTGCACACAGCTGTGAGTGCCGGGGGCTCTGTGCGCCAGCCCCATCCCTAAAGTGTGGACGTGCCAACAGCACCCCACCTCACAGGAGAGATGGATAAAACTAGGTGTTATTGTGGAGGCTTCACTCTCTTTTCCTTTTAAAAAATCCTCTTATTACTTTTTGTTTTTATTTATTTTCTATTTTATTTTTGGCCATGCTACGTGGCATGCCGACTTCCCTGGTAGCTCAGACGGTAAAGAATCCGCCTGCTGTGCAGGAGACACGGGTTTGATCCCGAGGTGGAGAAGATTCCCTGGAAAAGAGAATGGCTCCCCACTCCAGTATTCTTGCCTTGAGAATTCCGTGGACAGAGGAGCCTGGTGGGCTGCAGTCCAGGGGGTCACAAAGAGTCGAACACGATCGGAAGACTGACACACACACACCCATGCAGCATGCAGAACGTTACTTCCCTGACCAGGGATCGAACCCATGCCCCCTGCGTTGGGCGCACAGAGTCCTAACCACTGGACCACCAGGGAAGTCCTCCTCTTATTACTCTTCGTACTTCAAGTGCAACATAGTTTTTTTTTTTTTTCATCCAAACATATTACGTAAAACACAATTTGCTTTTCCTTCTAAAACTAATCAGACTTTGACCCAAGTACTGACCATTTTCCGTAAACCACTGAGGTACTTTCCCTGAGAAACTGGCCTAACACTCAGCATGGCTTAGGAGTTATTCTCTGGCTCTGGTGTTGTTTTGAGGGGACCATTCATGTCGGCTTATTGCCCATTATGCTACTGGGACATCGAGAGAAGGGTGTGTTTCTTGTTCACTCTGCAGCTCAAGCACTGGCCTAGAGAAAGGCTCAATAAATGTTTCTATATGGATAAAAAGAAAATCAATCAATACACCTGAACCTGGCTGCCCATGGGAGTCAATCAAGCCAGGTTACACCTCCTTTAACCTAAAATCCAGTAACCAGGAATCCAGTTACATTTAGATTGACTGTCATGCTGATTATGAGGGCTTTCCTGGTAGCGTGAAAGAATCCGCCTGCCAATGCAGGAGAAGCAGGAGATGTAGGTTTGACCCCTGGGTCGGGAAGATCCCCTGGAGCAGGGCCTGGCAACCCACTCCTGTATTCTTGCCTGGAGAATCCCATGGACAGAGGAGCCTGGTGGGCTTCAGTCCATGGGGTCACAGAGTCAGACATGACTGAAGTGACTAAGCACACACATACACACACTTACTTTTAGGTATACATACGAATTGTGAAGCCTTATATGTATACTACAGAGTTTGGTATACAGACACCAACTTGGGAAGTGAGCTGTGGACATACTGTATTTGGATTAAATTTGAAATACATTTCAAGAGGAACTTTAGGTAAAGATACTTAAAATTGCGATTCTATCAGTTCTGTAACACATTTTTATCACAGTAAGGTAAAGTCTTAGGTCAAATAGGAATTTTGTGGCCTGGAACACCATTTGTGTGACTTACTGGCTAAGTCTAGAAAAAGTATAATACAGCAAGTTTTGCTGAAATGGAATTCAATTTATCATATTAACAAATAAGGCGTGCATGCTAAGTTGCTTCAGTTGTGTCCAACTCTGTGTGACCCTCTGGACTGTAGCCTGCCATTCTCCTTATATATTTGAGAAGTTTTTATCATATGCCATATGCACTGTTAAGTTTGTTAATCCTTCCAGCAACCCTGTATGGTTGGCATGCCATAATTCACACCCATTTTGCAGGTGAGCAAACTGAGGCTCCAGGAGGGAAGTCATCTGTCCACGGTTGCATGGTTCATGGGCAGGGACACACCTGACTTCAGAACAGGGCCTCTTCCCCACCAGGTGGAGGGGCAGGTAAGCGGAGTGGTTAAATAGGGATCCAGTTCTCAGCGCCGCCACTTCCCAGCTTTGTAACCCTGGACAGAGTCCTCACCCTCTTGGGGCCTCAGATTCTCACTTGTAAGTAGAAAAAAAAAAAAACCCTCCTTGGATTATTGCAAAAGCGAAGAAGACTGATGCATATTATGTGCTTAAAATGGTGCACTGCAAGGTCAACAAGTGTGAGATGTTCTAACTGAATTCCAGCACCGTTTTTTGCATTCTCGATCGAGGCCAGCTTTCTGTCATTGTTTAGCTTTCAGTACAAAGGCACGCATAGCCTGTCCTCAGCCCTCCAGGGTGAAATCGGGGAGCTGCCAGCTCAACTCTCTCTCCCAGGAGAGGAGTGACACCAGTCACCAACATCTCCATGTGAATTAGTTTATCACACCCTTCCTAGTGCCAGGAGAGCCAGGGCAGAGAGCTGTGTCGGAGGAGGCTCAGAAGGATAGAGGGGAGAGGCTAGTCCCTAAGACGAGTCTGTTCAAGCTTTTCCTTCTCTTTACACTTGGGACTTCGTTAAGGAACGTAGCGTATCCTTCCTGCCGCGTGTGTCCTTTCCTGAAATGTGTCACTGTGGGGTTATTGTGGCACAAAATTCACAAACCACACCTGTTTGCATCCATTAGTCATCCTCAAAAAAATGTTACAGGGGCTTCCCTGGTGGTCCAGTGGTTCAGAATCCAACTTGCAAGGCCGGGGACATGGGTTTGATTCCTCGTCGGGGAACTAAGATCCCACATGCTGCCAGAGCAACTACTGAGCTCCCCGTGCTGCAAAGAAGACCTGACATAAGCCCCCAAATAAATAAGCTTTTAACAAATGTTAAAAATGGTAGCTACTCTTCAAGTTGTTTTCTCCTGCATGATGACAAATGCTACTATTATGCTTTGCTACTATTTCAATAGCAAAGCCTAAATGTGTTAGAAGAATGTGTGTATATGTGTATCGGGTTGGCCAAAAAGTTCAGGTTTTTCAGTGACGCTGTATAAGAACCTGAATGAATTTTTTTGGCCAACCCAACATATATACACATACATATATGTATATAGATATAGTAGTTATTACTTAGAATAAGAAAATAGAGTTTATTTTAAATCCTCGGATGAAAATGCGCCACCCGTGCATTGTAACAGTCCCCTCACTATGGAGGGCCGTTAATTTCAGAAACTATTCTGGTTAGTAACAGCTTTGTTGCTGTTGTTTTTAATATTAGCACTTCCCCTTTGAGCACTCCACATGTGCTTCTGGGCAGTCCAAACCAAACAAGACCTGTGATTATTTAAAGAAGCCACTTTGATTCCCCAGTCCGCTCATCCTTTTCAGATACAAAAATAACACATTGTTTTATCTAGGAGTATAAGAATCCTTTTTCAAAGGAAATAAAAAGAGCAGACAGTTTCCTTCCTGGCTAATGCGTGAACCTCTTTCAATCTGTTAAACATAGCCACAGACACAACTTATTTGCCCAGCTTCACTTCCTAAACTCAACCTGACAAGATATAGGCCAGGGGGGAGGGTCTAGGTTGCATATATTAGGAAGCCAAGTCTTCAGCTTGATGCACCTAATTCATAGCTACCAGAGACAGAAGCAGTGATTTAGACTCCAGAAGCAAGAATCTCATTTCAGTGATGAAATTATGAAGCAGGTACCGCCTTTAATTGTTCTGAACAGCATCCAAGGATCAAATTTTTATTCAATTAGCCCAGAGTACTTCTAGTCAAGATACTGCATCTAATTTGTAAGGTCCACATAATATCAACTTTCAGAAGTTCTTCCTATTCAAGATTATCTTCTAGGGAGCTGAAACCTGCCTCCTTGAAACGTTGCCACCATCTCCCTCTCTTGGTTCTGCTTCTCTTTTCTGGAGTGTTAAAGGGTAAGGCCAGTGTCTCCTCTGTCTGATAATGCCTTAAATATTTGAAGAAAACAGTCATGTCACCCCCTCTCTCCAAGCTGACTCATTTTTAGACTAAACATCCTCCCTTCCTTGCGCTGTCTTATCATTACCCTATTAGGGTGTGGCTTCATCTGTTTATGCTTCTCTTAGAAATGGGTATGGAGATTTCAGGTATGGTTTGATGATGGCTGATCAGGTAATTTCTCAGCTAACCATGATTTTTCAGCCAAGAGGCTAGATACAGCAGTCATTCTGAGAGCAGGAAAAAAGCTGCAAAAGAAAGCAAAGGAAGAGGAAAGCAAACTATAAAAAGCAGACATAAAGACTCAGAAAAGCATAGCTGTTGGGGGCAATTATGGGTGAAAGTAAGGAGCCGTGTACAGAGTAGCTGCAGCTACCTTGCAAATTATACCATTTCTCTAAGTGATATTGAAGACTGATGCCCCATGAGGAAAAAGAGGTCATGAATCAAAGGGACCAATTCCTCGGGGTGTGGGAGGAATCCGTTCTGACCCCGCCAAAAGGATAAATGATTTGCATCGACTCTCCCCCCTGAAATTATCTAAAACAACTGGATATTTTAAAAAATCTTTATAAAAGTTTAAAACAATCTGACACAACAGGCCAAAATATGCATGAAAGTGGGAATGAAGTAGGGTTGAGTAGGATTGTGAAGGCATTTCTACTCTGAGGGTTTTTACAGAACCTTATAAACAGCAGCTTCAATTTTCATGGCTTCCCAGAGCGTAGGGGACTGGAAATGAAACTCAGGGTCCTCACAGGGGTGGGATATCTGGCAGAAAATCCTACCTGTAAGGCTGGCATGCCAGAAAGCAACCCCCCTCAGGGTAAAAGTGAAGTTACCTACCTCTAAATGAAAACTGACTGTATAAACAAAAATAATACTATGTGGCTATAAGCAGATGGGATTAGCAGATGCAAACTATTCCATGTAGAATGGAAAAACAACTAGGTCCTACTGTATAGCACAGGGAACTATGTTTAATATTCTGTGATAAAGCATAATGGAAAGAATATAGAAAAGAATGTGTGTCTATGTATAACTGAATCACTTTGCCATAGAGTAGGAATTAACATTGTAAATCAACTGTACTTCAACAGAATACAATATTTTACAAAGTAACCAGTTTCTCACAGAAGTCACTGGACTAGTCAATAGGAATTTTTGAGAATTATTTAGACTTTGCAATTGCCAAGGGTGGTCTGGATGTGGGAGGTCCAGAATTACTCATAACTCACTGTCTTCTTTCCTGCCTCATTCGCTTGGCTAATCCAACATCCTGCAAGGCTTCGTTCAGAGGTCAAGTCACTCTCCCTATCGTTTCAGCCTCTATGAAGTCTGTTAGCCCTTATCAGCAGCATTGTGTAGTCTGTTTACTACCAATTAGTGTTTCTATTTTACCTGTAGGAGGAGCTCAAAATGTCTATTGATCTGGTTTTCCTGGTTCCATGTCCCCCTTAATTGCCTTTCAATGAGGTTTTCAAAGCACATGGAGGTTAGAGAGCATTTCTCAAAAGCCCATATCCTGTATGAAAGTGAAAGTGTTAGTCACTCAGTAGTGTCTGACACTTTGTAACCCCTTGGACTGTAGCCCTCCAGGCTCCTCTGTCCACGGGATTCTCCAGGCTAGAATACTGGAGTGGGGAGCCATTCCCTCCTCCAGGGAATCTTCCCGATCAGGGATCGAACCAGCGAAGCCCCCCATATCCTGCACAGTCCTGGGCAAATAGGTAAGCTGTTGAGTTAACAGTTAATTTAATTTGGTTCCTCTCTGTTGCCCTCAACAGTACAGTGATGTATTTCTATAGCCTGCCGGGCTATAGTCCATGGGGTCACAAAAGAGTCAGACACGCTGAGCAACTTTCACTTCACTAGGATTACTATATATAAAATTTAAACACCAAGGACCCACTGTGTAGCACAGGGATCTCTTCTCAGTATCTTATAATAACCTGTCATGGAAAAGAATCTGAAAAAGAACATAAATATATATAATGGAATCATTTTGCTGTATACTTGAAACTAACACAATGTTGTGAATTGAGTGGACAACGATAAAAACGAAGAATAAAAGGTGGCAGTAGGATTGTCTGGAGGAGAACAAGTGGAGAAGGGAGGCTGTTCAGACCGAAGGAGAATGATGTGTATGGGCAGAGGACCGGGGGGACGGGGTGTGTTCTGCTCTAGTCCAGCTGAGGGGCTGGGGCGTGGGGAAGAGGGTGAGAGCTGAGACTGGCGGAGGACCTGATGCACTGGGATGAGGAGAATGGTGGCCAGAAGCCCCTGCAGCATCTGAAGCAGGGGCGGAACAAGTTGTAGGTCAGGCATTTAACACACTGTATAAAGTAGGGAACCAATAAGGACCTGCTGTGTGGCACGGGGAACTCTGCACCATGCTCTGTAATAGCTTGTCTGGGAATAGAATCTAAGACAGAGTGAGTGTGTGTAACTGATTCACCCAGCTGTACATCTGAAACTAACACTGTAAATCAACTATACTCTAATAACAAATCTTTTTACAAAGATGAGTCCTGTAAAAAGATGACTCTAGACTTGGGCATGGATTGGAGGAGGGCGAGAGAAGAAAGAGGAATGCTGTCTGAGAGGGAAGGGGTGATGTCCGCAGATGACAGGGGTCAGCTCAGCTGAATGGCAGCCGATGTGGGCCGTTCAATAAAAATCACTTCCCGTTTCCTCAACAGTGAATGATCCAGGTTGACAGAAACTTGGAGAGATGACCACATTGCCTGACTTTGCTGAAAAGCATGACATTCATGGGAGGAGGAATCGGGGGAAGCCATCTAGAAGCGGGGAGACAGGACAACAAGGAGCAGGGTGGGTGGGCTCAGTTAAACCCTAAGGCCTTGCAGACAAGCTCCCGGGGTGCTTCGGGAGAATGGAAACCTTCCTTCTGCAGTTTGCAAAGACCTAGACTCAAGTCAGTCCTGGCAGTGGTGCAACTTTGGGCCAGTAATTTAATCTCTTCAAGTCTCCATCTTCTTATCTTTAGACCGAGCATAATATTCCTTCTTTGGATTCTCATGAAGTTAGTGGGATTCAGTTTGTCAAGTGTCTAGCCTGGCGCCTGCACATAAGGGTACTAAATAAAAGTACTAAGTAAATACCAGTCTCCTACTAAGTGCTGGGGAGGGAATGCAGACACAGCTCCTGCCTCAAAAAGCTTGTAATTCAGTAGCAAAGAGACTCATGTGCTCAGTCACTATCCAACCCTTCGTGACCCCATGGACCAGAGCCCACCAGGCTCCTCTGTCCATGGGATTCTCCAGGCAAGACTACTGGAGTGGGTTGCCATGCCCTCCTTCAGGGGATGTTCCCGACCTGGGATTGAACCTGCATGTCCTGCACTGGCAGGTCGTTTCTTTACCCCTGAGCCACCAGGCAAGCCCCCAAAGAGAAGCATATCGATTCCTAACTAATCATGAAAGGAAGAATAGAGTAAGTTCTGATTCAAGATCGAAGGAAAATGGTGTGGGTGAGGAGAGAAAAGGATGTATATCTGACTCAGCTTTCATCCCAGAGGCTGTAACAGAGCAGAAAGCATCTACACTGGCCCTAGAGAATAAGGAGGATTCGCCTGAAACAGAGAGGCGCCTGGACAGAAGGCATTCCAGGCTGTGTTAATGGTGAACCCAGGCCATGCTTAGCCTTCTGCTGTGAGTCAGGCTGACTGATGGCCAGAACCCTGAAGAGATTAGCCCCCGACCCGGCCTGGGGCTCCACACCACCCCTGCTCTGGCCACAGCTGCAGGAGGGTGACAGCAGACTGAGGCAGCTGGCAGAGTGGTGGTCACAGCCAGTGGGTGGGATAGACTCACCGATGTCATGAAGCAGTGGGGCTTCTAGGAAACTCAGAGCAGCCTGGCAGAAGAGGGGAAGGGTCAGGAAGTGGTCATCTACGAACTTGCATAAATATCCCTGCTTCAGGCAAGGGCTTCTCCCAACCCATCGGAGCCCAGGACTGACGATCAGGGAGACCTCTTCATTCTCGGGAGGCACCCCCTTCTCAGATCTCCACCCCGGCCTCCCTGATACAGTCTGGGGTCCTTGTTAAAATATCAATGAACAGTCCTTTACAGAAGGAAGTATTAAGGAGAGAGGTACCCTTGATGCGTTATCTTCTCCATGTGTAAGCAAATGAGTTGATACTTTAAAACAAGGAGGATTGAGGAGACAAATAGGACCATAACTTAAAGGGTTTGGGAAATGCTACCCTCGACTTTTTTCTGAAACTGTAAATTGGTGGTAGTTTCAAATTTTCAGGAGACTCTCCAGGATCATTTCCTTGTAAGAGACTGGGATTGATGGGGAGTTCCCTGGTGGTCTAGGGTTAGGATTCAGTGCTTTAACACCCATGGCCTGGGTTCAGTCCCTGGTTAGGGAACTGAGATATGGAAAGCCTCAAGGTGCAGCAAAAAAAAAAAAAAAGAATGGGGATGATAAATTCTCAGTTACCATCTTTAAGTAGTGTAGTTTCCAGGGCAGAAAAGTTGATGAATATTGCCTTCTCCCTTAGTTCCTCCTTAGGAAATTCTTACATACTCTGAAGTCTCCTTGGGAGCATTTGCAAATAGGCCGCTGAACGACATTTGAAACCTCAGTGAGTCATAGATGTGTACACCTAAGAGGTGCCAATTTGAAGACTTTATGGTGCTGTAAATGTCATGTTTTTGGATGACTCTTGGCACTGGAGAATTAAAATCGAGGTCTAATCTCTTTTCTGAATAGAGGCCACGTGGCCAAAGCCCAGGCTAGGATATGGCCTCTTTGGGTTTTGCTGCTCAGCAGAGCTGTTTGAGGAAGCCTGGGGAATACTTTTCTTCGTCGTGGTCTGTTTACCATGTGTGGCTTCTCTCTGATCATATTTTGCAGCCTGTGCTGTGCTCAAGTCATGTCCGACTCTTTGTGACCCCATGGACTGCAGCCCACCAGGCTCCTCTGTCCATGGGATTTTCCAGGCAAGACTACTGGAGTGGGCTGCCATGCCCTCCTCCAGGGGATCATCCTGACCCAGGGATCGAACCTGGGTCTCTTGCATTGCAGTGGGGTTCTTTACCACTGCACCACCTGGGACACCCACTGTGCAGCCTATCTCATGTTAAAAACAGGCTTGTGACAACACGGGGAAGAGCCAGTGTATGTGTAACTCAAGGGGACTGGGAAAAGAATGAATAATTTCCAGCATGTGTTTTTTTTTTTCCCCTCTCTATGCCTGGCTTCTGTCTTCTTGGACTTCTTTCTCACAGGTGTGGCCACTCTGGCCATTCTCTGGGGGTTAACGTCACGGCTCTGGCATTGACAGGCTCTCCCATCTTCCAGGGTCTACTTTCTGCCGGAGTCTGTGTTCCGACAGTGGCCTCTCTCCAGGGTGGCCGGCCTATGTCCTCCCCCTCGGCCTTGCGGGGAGGGACCAGACAGGCTAGCCCAGTGGGACGGGGAGGGGAGAAGGAAGTCGGGGAAAGGAACATACTGAAGGGACAGCGGGGGATCGGGAGTTGGCAAGTTCACCAAACGGGGAAGCAGGTGTCTGGGCAGCTGTTTACCTTGCACGGTGAGGTGGGCCGAGCTCTCTGCCGAGCCCTTCAGGTTGCTGGCTTTGCAGTGATACACGCCTTCATCCTTTTCCGTGACTCTCTCGATAAACAGCGTGCTGCTTCCTGGTCCTAAAATAATTCCTGGGGAGTGAGAGATGTTTACATTAGTGGGCCTGGATGACAGAGACAACAGCCACTTGTGTGACACAGCCCTCTTCCTAGCGTTATGCCTTCGGATGAGGAAATCCGAGCTCTGCTTCACCTGGGCCAGCGCTGCTTGTTTGGTCTTGTCCAGGCTGTCTCGTGGCACCTTCTGGAGCTCTGAAGCTACTCTGGAGATGCAGGTCTGACCCAGGCCAGAGAGAAAGATGGGGCAGCTGCCTGCACCTTGGAAGAGCACGTGTCAAGGAGTGTGTGCATGTGTGTGTGTTACTTGCTCAGTCGTGTCCGACTCTTTGCAACCCTGTGGACTGTGGCCCACCAGGCTCCTCTGTCCATGGGATTTCCCAGGCAAGAATACTGGAATGGGTTGCCATGACCTCCTCCATGGGATCTTCCCGATCTAGCGATCGAACCCAGGGCTCCCGAATTGCAGGCGATTCTTTACTACTAGTGCCACCTGGGAAGCCCCAGAGAAGGGGTATATCTAATAATAATAATAACAATGTTGTTGCTCAGTTGCTCAGTCATGTCTGACTCTTTGTGGCCCCATGAACTGCAGCAAGCCAGGCTCCTCTGTCTTCCGCTATCTCCTAGAGTTTGCTCAAATTCATATCCACTGAGCCGGTGATGCTAACTATCTCATCCTCTGCCACCTTTTTCTCCTTTTGACTGATAACAAGAACCATTTCCTCAATGTCTTCTGTGTGCCAGGCAAGATTGAGACCCCATTTTAAGTTGGAGGATAATTGCTTTACAGTGTTGGTTTCTGCCATGCATCATTGTGAATCAGCTCTAAGTATACATATACCCCCTCCCTTTTGGGCCTCCCTCCCAGTCCCCATCCCTGTCTTGACAATCATCCTGTAAGGGGTTATTGTCTCCTCCTTACAAACATGGACCCTGAGCTTCGGGGAGGTTAAGGAACTCAATTGAGAGCTTGCAGTCGGACGGAAGGCACACTTGTGGCTCAGGGGTCAAAGCCAGGCCTTTTCCGTTGGTCACGGTGGTGAAGAGCATGGGCTGGGCTTTGAATGAGGCTTCATCACCTGCAGCTTGTCCCTTTAGGCCAGCTACTTCACCTTTCTGTTTCTGTGTCCTTCGCCTTAAGGTGACAGTGAAAATAGCTCCTACTTGATAATGGGAAAAAGGATAGCAAGTGCCCAGCACACAGTAGGTACTCAGTAAGTGCAGGTTGAAGTGTTACTGTGGAGCGGGTGGAGGGAGGGGGATCCAGCTTCCAGACCCAGTTGCTTCAGTACCAAGTACTGTCACTCTGCATTTGAGTACTGACTGCTTAGTCTGAGGCTGAGACTTGATGGTGGGGAGGGGCAGGCTAAGGTGCGGCGTCTGCTGAGGGACAGTTAACTCATACTAACCCCAACACACACTCACACACACTCTCTCTCAGACACACACACACACACACCAGCAAACAGAAAATGTTTGAGTGAGAATCAATACATGTAGCATTGCAGAGCCAATCAAATGCGAAGTCTGGGCAGGGAGGAGCTCATTAAGAATAGGAAAGTCAGGGAAGGCAGCACGGAGGCGGTGGGCTTTGGCTTAAGGTCTAAACCATTATGAGGTGATGGGAGAAAGAGGGGGCGCCGAGAAGAAGCAGGACCCTGGAATGAACATGCGCTGAGTGCTGGTTCTGGAATAAATTGGGCCTGACCAGACCAGAGGCTGTATTTTGTTAGCTGAAATAGTTTGTATTCTCCTGATTATAAAGAATAACATTCGATATAGAAAACTGGAGAAATACATTGGAAAGCATAAAGAATAGAAAAATACAAACAAACCTGTTCTCACTCCCAGTCAATTGTCCTTTAAACCTAAAGGACCTAAACCTTTTCTTTTTTTTTTTTTTTTGCCGTAGCAAGGAGTATGTGGGATCCTTATTCCCCAACCAGGGATTGAACCTGTGCCCCCTGCACTGGGGGCACAGAGTCTTAACCACTGGATCACCAGGAAGTCCCCCTTAGTCTTTTTAAAGTGGTCTTTTTACACAGCTTGTTTACTGACATTATATTTTAATCTTGAGCTTCCCAGATGGCACTAGTGGTAAAGAACCCATCTGCCAAAGCAGGAGATGCAAGAGACATAGGTTCAGTCCCTGGGCGGGGAAGATCCCCGGGGTTAGGAAATTGCAATCCATTCCAGTATCTTGCCTGGAAAATCCTATGGACAGAGGAGCCTGGCAGGCTATAGGGCCAGTCCGTGGAGTCACAAAAGAACCAGACACGACTTAGCATCTAAACAACGACAAGGTACTAGACACTAGTCTACATGCTGGTAGTACAACGATAAGCGAGGCAAATCAGTCCCTGCCTGCACAGGGCTTCAGTTCTACTTTGGGAGAAGTGTAAACAAACAGTGTCATTTCACGTGGCCATAAAGTTTGTGAAGAAAATGAGCCGGGTTAAGGAGGGTCACAGGTTAAGGAGGGTGAGGAAGCTATCTTAGGTGGGCTGTTTCACTCTGAGGAAGTGACGTTTGAGCAGAGACCAGGGAGGTGGGCTAGAGTGAACCAGGTAAAGACATGGAAAAGGGCATTTCAGGGACAGGAAGTAACAAACTGAAAGCCCGTAGGGGCAGGAAGGAGCTTGTTTAGGGAACGACACGGTGGCTTTGTTCTGGAGTGATTGTGGTTGTTTTTACAATTAAGCAGTTTAATTTTTAATTTAAGTAATGTTTAATTTTAAGTAATTATTTGGGCTGCGCGGGCTCTCTGTTGCCATATGCAGGCTTTCTCTAGTTGCAGGGAGTGGGGGCCACTCTCCAGTCGCTGTGTGTGGACTGCTCACTGCGGTGGTTTCTCTTGTTTCAGAGCATGGGCCCTAGGGTGCTCAGGCTTCAGTAGTTGTGGTACTTGGGCTTAGTTGCTCCACAGCCTGTGGGATCTTCCCAGACCAGGTCTCGAACCCACGTACCCTGCACTGGCAGGCAGATTCATATCCACTGTACCACCAGGGGAAATGCCTGGAGCAACTGTGTTTGTTGGAAGTGGTAGGAATTGTTGGTATCGGGGATCTTTGTGAAGCCTTGCTAACGGGTTAGCACGTGCTACTTGAAACACCAAGTCATAAACGTGTGACTTCAAGGCTGATGGTTTGAATAACTGTGAGGGTAGTGGTACCTTTCCTGTGGGGGAGCAGGTTTGAGGGAGAAAAATCGAGAGTTCTGTCTTGTGAGGGTCCCGAGGCACATCCCAAAGGAGGTTTCACTGGGGCCCAGGGAAGAGGTCAGTGTTGTTGTTCAGTCGCTCAGTTGTGTCCGACTCTGCTACCGACTGCAGCACGCCAGGCTTCCCTGTCCTTCACTATCTCCCGGGGTTTGCTCAGACTCATGTCCATTGAGTCGGTGAGGCTATCCAACTGTCTCGATCTCTGTCGCCCCCTTCTCCTCCTGCCTTCCGTCTTTCCCAGCATCAGGGAGGTCAGGGTTAGAGCCAGCTAAGTGGAATCAACATTTGGGAAGCAGGGACGGCCAGGGGAATGGAAACAAAGCTCATGGGAAGTGAGTCCGGCCGGTCTGAAGCCCGAGCCCCAGGAAATTAGAGGAAGAGGAAGCAGCAGAGGCTTAGAAGTAGCCCGGGAGATTGCAAGAAAAGCAGGAGAACGTGAGTCCTAGATCTGAGGAGAGAGCTCACAGAGAAGAACAGGGATCTGCTGCGTTCAGAGCAGCTGAGAAACTAGGAAGACAGAGACAGGAGACAACGAACTGCTGGGTCTGACAATGAGCTGCTTCAGTGACGTCTGGGGCAGAAGCGTGACAACATAGAGAACAGGAAGTGATGGAGGAGAGACGGGGGTGCAGGTTAGCTTTTCAGGGAGAAGAGACCTACATGAGGTCAAGGAGTGAATTCTGTTTTGAAATGTGAAATTGTATTGCATATTCATGTGCTGATAGGAATAATCTAGGAGGGAAGGAAGGAGGGAGAAAAAGATACTGAGGGAGAAAGAGGAGAGAGGACACCGAAGGAACAACACCAGAAGTGAGAGGGAATGGAACTCAGCGGCCAAACTGACCTTGGGCAGGAATCCGGAGAGCTCAGGATGGGACAGGTAGATCCGACAATTTGGTGATACATTTTCTCAGTAAACAAGAAGTACTCATCGGTTGAAATTGAGGAGGAGGAAGGAATTTTGGAAGTTTAAAGCAAGAGAAGAAGATGTGAAATAGGGTGCTGGCAGAGAAAGAAAACAAATCCAGTTGTGAAATGCTGTTAAGGTTCTCCTAATGCTTATACAGCTTTAAAGACTGACTCCTCTGTGCGTGTAACTTACTGGTTGGTATTAGGTTATATCTAATCACTCATGACTATAAACAATAGTGCAAAGACATTTTTAAGCATAAAGGGTTTTTTTTTTTTTTTAAATTTCAGATTATTTCCTTAGGCTAGATTTTCAGAAACAGATCTATTAGGTCAAAAGCTCTTCATTCATATAATCAAGCTTCCTTCCCAAAATATTATTCCAGTTAACATTGGGGCCAGCAGAGGGTGAGAGACAATTTTATCACTTTCCTGCCAGGACTGGGCAGAAACATCTGAAAAATACAAAACACAAAACTTTGTTGGTTTGATAGAGAAAAAATGAGTTGTCTTAATCTGCGCGCGTGTGTGTGTGTGTGTTTTGGAACATCCTTTCATGTGTTCCTTAGCCATTTTTATTTTCAAAGCACCTGTTTTGATTCGTTGACTGGGAAGGTGAGTTCAGATGAAGGAGAGCTTTGAAATCCTGGCTGAGGAGTTCTCATTCATTGGAGAAGGAGAGGGTCACAAAGGCTTTTGAGGGAAATGACATGAGAGCCGTGTTTAAGGAAGTTTAGTCTAGAAGGAGAATGCAGGATGGACTGGAATGAGGAAAAAGTGGTATCTGGAAGTCCAGCTCACCAAGTGGTCATTCAGGCAAGGAACGATGAGGCTCCGAGTCTGGATGGTGGGAAAGGAAGTGGAGGGGAAGAAATGAAAGCAGACACTTTGCAGAAACAAGCCACAGGGATTGGTGCTTTACTGGATCCAGGAATAGATCAGGGATGAGTCCAAGGTGGTTCTGGAAAAAAAACCAGAGCTTTCCCCTGTAACCCTGGCTAGATCACTGAATCCCTTTGGGGCCGTTTCCCCATCTGTGAAACAAACAAACGGAAAAACATTCTGCTGTACCTACTCCACGGTATTTGCTATGAGAATCAGTAGAAATAATTTAAGTAAAAGCTTTGAAAAGTAAGGTATGGTGTAAGGGATGATCCCAGAAAGAGAAGGTGTGGCTGGACAGTGGGTGGTCGGGGCAACGGATGTCAGGAAGAGCAGCGATCTGGTTACCCACGATTGTCTCCACTGCACTGACCTGCATCTCAACCAAGTTCCTATCACTCTGATCCTAAATTAAGGCTCACGGCATGATCAAACAAAGCTCGAGGACTTGGACTGCACCCAAGGAGGCAGATGTGTAACCGGAGAGGTGAGAGGATGGAGCCAGAGATGCTGCCGAGCTGACATCATCTGGCCCGGGTCCCTCTTCCCACCACGTGGAGGAGAGAAGGGGCGAGAGAGTGTCCAAAGTCAACAAGCACAGCTCCTCTTTCTGGCTTGGCCGCACGCTGCATGACAGCAAAGGCACGGACCTGGATGTGTGACTATCAGGCTCTGAAGCCTCATCGCACTGTTCTCCTCTGCTCTCACTTATTTCCCTTCTCACAAAAATAGGCCAGTTACTCCCCTCATTCTTTCCCCCCATTCCTCCAATCTTCTGCCCATACTTGACTATAGTTGTCTTCCCTAGTTTCCTTAACACCTTAACCTGTTACTACCTGTATACAACCTATTCTCTGTGATACAGGCTCTGTTCTGCTGTGGAGCTCACCTTTTAAGGAGGGCTCCCCTTTCAGTTTGAATTTTTCATTTTGATTAATTTCAAAGATTTTAAAAGTGCAGGAAAAACATAACCCCTGTGCTCACCATTAAGATAACCAGATGTCAACATTTTCCCACCTTTATTTTATATAAATGAAGTTTATAGATGCTTTTTCCCTCTCTCCAGGGGTACCACTATCCTAAAGTTGGTGCATCTTGGTTTCATGCAGGTTCTGGTGCCTTGTCCACATAAATGTCTATCTCTATAGACTATAATATTGTTTTGTGGTTTTAAAAATTCCAAATAAATTGTATGATATAGTATATATCCTTTTTTAACTTGGACATTTTTCTGTTCTACAATGTTTTAATATTTATCTTTGTTGATACATGCAGACGCAGTTAATTTTTAACTCATGTAAAATTGTATCAAAAAGCCACAGATTTAAAAAAAATTCACCTCTCTCCTGTGGGATAGTTTTCACTCTTTTGATCTTTACCAAGAAGGCCTAAATGCACAGATGACATAGCTGTGCGCACATTGTTATGCTATGTATCCTCGTCCTGGGTTATAGAGTATACCCATTTTTGACTCGATCAATTATTACAAAATTGTCTTTGAAAATATACCAATTTACACTTTAACTAGCAATGAGCAAGCACTTCCCTTTCCCATTTACTTACCAATACTTGGTGTTTTCAGGTGTCTTTAATTGGTAATATTTGGGGTGTAAACATCTGGATATGGGTTTAATCTGTATCTCCCTGATTACTTGTTGGGTGGGTGGAATATCTTTTTTCAGTTTGGTTGGCCATTTGGGCTTCTTTTCCTGCAAATTACCAGTTCATGTCCTTTGCACATTTTCCTCTTACCCTTTTTGTCTTGTTCTCAATGATTTTGGGGTTCTTTCCATGTTTCAGATACTGAGCATGGGTCAATCTGTTAAAGTCTTGTTGGGTCAATCTGTTAAAGTCTTCTCCATTCTATAAGCAGTCTTCTAAACTTTGTTTATGGTGGATTTTTAATATACACACTTTTAAAATCCTGAGGCAGTCAAATGTATCAATCTTTCCATTATCCTCTGTGCTTTTTGTTACTTGTTAAATAAATATTTCCTATTCTGATATCATAAAGCATTTCCCTTATATGCTTTCCTCCCCTCAAAATCTGTTTAAATCAGTTTGATTTTCCTCATTTAGGTCTTTAATACACCTAGATTTCCTTTTGAAGGGAGTACGTATATTGTGTGAGATAGGGACCTAATTTTTACTGAATAAATAGCCAATTATGCCAGCAAGGGTTACAGAATAATCTGTTCTTTTCTCACTGAATTGTGAAGCAAGTTCTGTCAGATACTAAGTTTCTACATATTTGTTCTGTTTTTAGGCTCTCTCCTACACAAGTGAATCCACAATTAACTTAGGATTGCTTGATAACACTTCCTAATCTTTGGTATGAGTTGATGCTGTTTTCAAAATTGTCTTGGCCCTTCTACACTACAATACAGATTTCAGGTTTAGCTTGTCAAATTCTATAAAAAGCACTGTTGGAATGTTGATGGGAATTTCTCTGAATTTATATAATTCAGCACATTGGGGGAAATTGTCCTATTTATTTTTAGCTTGAAACAAATGAAACTCTCAATATTTTGACCTATAAAAATGACTCACAAGTGGTTCACCTTACTAATATATGTCCCCTTCTAAGAATACCAAATATCTCTGTGTTACTTAGGTCTTGTTTTACATCGTTTGATAGCTTTAGGATCTTCTCTTTAAATATATTGCTTTTCAGTTATATTTTCCTAGATAAAGTTATAATTTTTGTTATTATGCAAAATGGCGTTGGGTGCTTTGAAGAATCACTTTATCTGCATATTCTCTTCCCCTTTGGGTGTTCGTTATTAGAATGAACAAGTAGAACTCAGAAGCATGCTGCCGTACTATGTTTTCCGGAGATAATTTAATTGTAGGCCTGCTTCTTTCCAGGAGGATTGCTTAAATAAATTCCAACCACAAAAATCAAGACAATTCCTGTGGAAACTTACAATTTATCATTGTCAACACTCTCTTCTTCATCCATCAAAGTTAGACTCAAATGACATTTCCTCCATGAAGCGTCCCACGATCACCTGTCAGAGGTGCTGATTTGTATCGGATGGAATTTTATGCCCTTCATGTTGCATATTTTTGAATTGACTTTGTACCTATTATGTGTGCGTTTTTCAAAGGTAAGGAATAAGTTTTACTCATTTTCCTTTTCTCTAGAGTATAACAAAATGTCTGACTGATGGTAGGGAATTAAAGTTACACTTAATAAAATAAAAAGTAATCTTTGTTACGATGGTCTTGGCTTGCCAAATAAATGATAAATGTTTTGAGGTAGGCATATGATAAATTTTCCATAAATGGTAGCTAGGATGATGATGCATCCAATTCTGGGTACCTAGTAAATAATCACACCTTTAGATTGGCCATTCTTAAAGGAATTCATGGGTTTCCCTCATAGCTCAGTTGGTAAAGAGTCCACCTACAATGCAGAAGACTCCGGTTTGATTCCTGGGTCAAGAAGATCTGCTAGAGAAGGAATAGGCTACCCACTCCAGTATTCTTGGGCTTCCCTTGTGGCAGTATTCTTGCCTGGAGAATCCCATGGACGGGGGAGCCTGGTGGGCTACAGTCCACGGGGTCGCAAAGAGTCGGACACGACTCAGCGACTTCATTTCACTTCACTGGTGGCTTAGCTGGCAAAGTATCCGCCTGCAATGTGGGAGACCTGGGTTTGAACCCTGGGTTGGGAAGATCCCCTGGAGAAGGGAAAGGATACCCACTCCAGTATTCTGGCCTGGAGAATTCCATGGACCGTATATAGTGACCCACAAAGAGTCGGACACAACTGAATGACTTTGACTTTCATAGGAATTCATTAAGAGCTGTATCTGAATTAAGGATCAGAAGAGCAAAAATATAGATTTAGGATGGTTAAAGGTGGCCCAAGAAAACTAGATGTCTGATTGATTTCCCACAAATACCACAAAGGAGATACTATGTATCTAGTCAAACTTTTGGGGTTTGGAAAATTATATCTGGGGAAGAGAAATTCAAGTTTAGTAAACTTCAAAGGGTGACAAAATTCAGACATGAAGGATGATGACTCATTAAGTAGCACTAAAAAGATGAATGATTCCAATGTTTTCAAATGTTCACCATGCGGCTTCTTCCTTCATTGACAATTTGACTCTAAGATCAAGCCTTGTGGCAAAGCCTTTACAGATGTAAGAAAAAAAAAAACGTTGGTGAAGTACGGAATAATCTGAGACATAGTGAAATGCAGCCTTATAATAATGTGCTAAGTTGGAAGAGAGTTGTGAAATGTTGAAAACATATAGTCTAAAGGCAATCCAATGGGCAATGTGATCCATGGTGAGACTCTTTGCTCTATAGCCTTGAAAAAGATAAAAGAAGAGAAGCTTTTAGAAAAGAATTAGATTAAGGACAGTGATGGGGAAAAAAAGCTGTACAATATTCTTCTCCATGCAACCACTAAATAAGGGAAAAGCCATCCACAAAGGTTCTTTCATTTGGGATAATGGCTATTGCTTCACTAGTTTCACTTTCCGAAGTGGGTTATGATAACAGAATACTTTTTAAAAGCTCTTAAGAAATTGTAAACCAGATGCATTGAAGGGGTTATGGTTGAAGTGAGCACCTTGAAACTGTGCCCAAAACACATGTATTTCTAAACACGTTAAAGCGAAAAGCACTTTTTTTTTTCCTGCTCTTTCACTGAATTTTACTATTGTTCCAATGAAGTATTTCAAGATGCTTTGGGCACATAAAAAAGGTGTCAAGTGGTGCTAACTCTGTGGTTATGAGCTGTAAAACCTTAGCTATTCACTATGTATGTCTATAAATTATAAACAGACACGTGTGTGCTCACACGTGTAACACACACACCCTGTCCCTGCCCCAACAAAGTCTTATGGTGTGTCCAGACTTACCATAGCCCCTTCCGTGTGGTTGAAGGAATTTATACCGTAGGATACAGACAGTTGCCTAAAGTGGCCTTTCTGTGGGTAGTATAGTATAGTTCTATGACCATTTTCAGGCAGGAAATAGTATTCCATTGCTCAAGGGGTTAAAGGCAAGAAGGTCTTTCTCCATCAGTAGAATAGCTAAATAACTTATGGGAACACATACCATATTATAGGGCATGGCTGCTTAAAAAATTAGGCAGATAATATGTACATAGAAAGATCTCCAAAATAAATTGTGATAAAGCAAGTCATGAAACAAAACACAGAGTGTGAGCTCAACTCAGATTCATCTTGGAGATGCTGGCTTTTCCCAGATCACTCTATCATAATCCATTACCTTATTTTGTTCACCACAGCAGTTACTACTATCTGATTGTATGTATATGCTTATAGTTTTGTTAGATTTATTACCTGTACTTTTTCATTTGAATATAAATTCAAGGTCCTTGTTTTGTTTCCAGCACCTAGTGTATTCCTGGTACAGGGCTGGCTCTCAGTGTATAGCTATGAGTGAATCCCAGCTATCTTTTGCCCCATGAATACCTATGCCCCATATTTGCATGGGATTCCCTAGTGGCTCAGTGGTAAAGAACCCGCCTGCCAATGCAGGAGACATAAGAGATGCAGGTTTGATCCCTGGGTCCGGAAGATCCCCTGGAGGAGGGCATGGCAACCCACTCCAGTATTCTTTTTTTTTTTTTTTTTAATATTTTTTTGATGTGGACCATTTTTAAAGTCTTTATTGAATTTGTTAGAATATTGTTTCTGTTTTATGTTTTGGTTTTCCGGCTGTAAGGCATATGGGATCCTAGCTCCCTGGCCAGGGATTGAACCTGCATCCCTTGCATCGGAAGGTGAAGTCTTAACCACTGGACCACCAGGGAAGTCCCCCACTCCAGTGTTCTTGCCGGAAGAATCCTATGGGTAGAGGCGCCTGGCAGGCTACAGTCCACGGGGTCACAAAGAGTCGGACACGACTAAAGCGACTTAGCACCCACACATGCATATTTGCATAAAGGCACATATATAAGTAAAGAAATGGAAAAATCTAACAAAATACACATCAAACAGTTATCATGGGTTAATTCCCCCAAGAGACAATTTTATAGTGTATTCTATTTTGGTATTATGTGATCACTTACAATTTAAAAGTATTCATGTACTACTTATTTAGTTAAAATAAATAACAGTAATTTTTTATTACAAAAATGAAATGGTGTAGGTCTCTTTACTATCAGCAAAGAACCACTGAATGAAAGTTTAAAAGCAATATAGATCCAAATACTTGTACATCTGCAAAACTTTATGATACTGACTATGGATAGGATGATGAAATATTTTTGAAGCAAGCAAAGCAGATTTATGCTTCCCCACAGTTTACGATTAAAAAAAAAATTCTTTTGGCCAGGCTGCATGGCATATGGGATCTTAGTTCCCCAGCCAGGTATTGACCTGGCATTCCCTACAGTGGAAGTGCAGAGTCTTCAAGGGAAGTCCCCCAAAATTTACAAATTTGGATTAAAGCAATAAAAGGACAACCAAAATTTATTCCATCAGGAGACTGGTCCCTATGGAGGGAGGGGGAGAGAGAGAGAAGGGGCGTGTGTGCGTGTGTGTGTGTGTGTGTGTGTGTGTGTGTGTGTGTGTGTGTGTTAGGGTTGGGGCATGACTTATAGTATGTTAGACTGGTCCCTATGGAGGGAGGGGGAGAGAGAGAGAAGGCGTGTGTGTGTGTGTGTGTGTGTGTGTGTGTGTGTTAGGGTTGGGGCATGACTTATAGTATGTTAGACTGGTCCCTATGGAGGGAGGAGGAGGGAGAGAGAAGGTGTGTGTGTGTGTGTGTGTGTGTGTGTGTGTGTGTGTGTGTGTGTGTGTGTGTGTTAGGGTTGGGGCACAACTTATAGTATGTTAGACTGGTCCCTATGGAGGAAGGGGGAGAGAGAGAGAGAAGGGGCGTGTGTGTGTGTGTGTGTGTGTGTGTGTTAGGGTTGGGGCATGACTTATAGTATGTTTCCTGTGTGTGAGTTTTCATGATAGTTGAATTATGACTGAGTGAATGAGATGGCTACTTATACTAATATACAATCTTATTGTGTAAGATGTCTTAGTAGCAGATTACACGAAAATCAAGTTTTGATTGAGTGTGGGTGGAGGAGGAATGAACTTCCTTGATTTGGCGTTTTCAGCAGTGATTTCATCTTGCTGAGCTCACAGATTAGATTATCCGAGAATGTATCTGTTGGCATATTTTCCTTAATTGTACTGGGTAGAGTGGTGACCCCCCACTGCATCGTTGGGTGTCACTTTAGATCCTGGGTAAGCTGTTTCAAGTTCCTCCTTGGGGAAAGGAGGCGTTTCCATGCAAATACTGGACTTGTGAGGTAGAAAAGCCTCATCTCATTAGTTTGCAAGAGCTGGAGGAGTAAACGGAGGGCAGGTAGTATCTGAGTTTTCCTTCTGTATAATCACCTAGGCTTCCGTGTAAGCGGGAAAATGTGGATTGGGGAAGGAGACCCCCTTCTACTCCAGGAGCTCAGACCACAGCTCTTAGTCTTAGAGTTAGTGACCCTGGACAAGGTTCAGCCCCCTCCCGGTCTCTGGGAGAAGCTGTCCTCCTCCACCCCCACCCATCTTTCTTCCTCTCTTCTTTGTTTTTCTTACTCCCCCTTCCGTTTTCTCTGCTACTGGTCTCTCAAACATTGCCTGCTCTCTTCAGACAAAACAAGCTGCCGGTTGCGGCCATGCTCAAAGGACAGTTCCTTGCGTCCCAAGAGGTCACAGAAAGAATCAAAAGAGGAGGTTAATTCACAGTGGGAAGGGAAGAGCTTTAATGGTATGAGGTTTCCGTTTGAGGTGCTACAGAAGCTCTGAAATGAGATAGTGATGGTTGTATAAGCTTGTGAATATACTTACTGCCACTGAACTTGGCACTTTTAAAGGAAAAAGTAAAATTTTTGTTACATGTATTTCACCACATTTTTTTTTTAAAGGGAGAGTTTGTTCTAAAGTGATGCTCACATTTGCAAGATTTTTCCCATTTCTTACATTGCAAATTTTTCACTTGAACATTCAAGAGGACTTCAAAAGAGTAAACAACTAGCAGGGGCTTCTCGTTCACATGAGTGAGTCTGTGCCGGCTCATGTGTGAGTGCTCTGCTGGGTCTGGCTGGGGCCAAGAGCTGTCAGGAGGCTTTTCTGGTCTGAACGGGGCTGAGGACATGCGCTGGAAGAGGCATCCAAGTCGTCTTCCTTGGGGCAAGCATTAGGATATGACACAATGCTAGGTACATATGAGAAAGAGCTAAATGTGGTGGAACTCGAGGATAGAGAGATTTGAGGGTGTCGGACTGAGTCTCCATGATAACTCCTACTGATTTCCAGCTCAAAATGGGACTCCACTCACAGGTCATGTTACTTTTCTCGATGTAAACCCTACAGCTCCACTGCTGTACATGTGTCAGTCTCACTGAAGCAGCTGAATGTTAGCTAGTAATTCAGTTCAGTTCAGTTGCTCAGTCATGTCCGACTCTCTGCGACCCCATGAATTGCAGCACGCCAGGCCTCCCAGTCCATCACCAACACCTGGAGTTCACTCAGACTCACATCCATCGAGTCAGTGATGCCATCCAGCCATCTCATCCTCTGTCGTCCCCTTCTCCTCCTGCCCCCAATCCCTCCCAGCATCAGAGTCTTTTCCAATGAGTCAACTCTTCGCATGAGGTGGCCAAAGTACTGGAGTTTCAGCCCCAGCATCAGTCCTTCCAAAGAACACCCAGGACTGATCTCCTTTAGAATGGGCTGGTTGGATCACCTTGCAGTCCAAGACTCTCAAGAGTCTTCTCCAACACCACAGTTCGAAAGTATCAATTCTTCGGCGCTCAGCCTTCTTCACAGTCCAACTCTCACATCCATACATGACCACTGGAAAAACCATAGCCTTGACTAGATGGACCTTTGTTGGCAAAGCAATGCCTCTGCTTTTCAATATGCTATCTAGGTTGGTCATAACTTTTCTTCCAAGGAGTAAGCGTCTTTTAATTTCATGGCTGCAATCACCATCTGCAGTGATTTTGGAGCCCCCAAAAATAACGTCTGACACTGTTTCCCCATCTATTTCCCATGAAGTGATGGGACAAGATGCCATGATCTTCGTTTTCTGAATGTTGAGCTTTAAGCCAACTTTTTCACTCTCCTCTTTCACTTTCATCAAGAGGCTTTTGAGTTCCTCTTCACTTTCTGCCATAAGGGTGGTGTCATCTGCATATCTGAGGTTATTGATATTTCTCCCAGCAATCTTAGGGATGTCCTTTAAGCTTATATTGTTGTCAGAGATACAAGTAAACCAAGCCCTGAGAAGATTCTAGCAGAAGTGTTCTTCTTGGAGAAGAGCTACTGGGGTGTCTACTAGTAGGGCTTGGCCCTTCTCTGTCTGGGTACCTAGACCCCCTTACTTTAGAGACACTGATGGAAGGGGAAGGGATGACGTAAACAGCCGCTTCACTGATCACATGAACTGACTGACTGGCTCAGGTCAGGTGACAGAGCCTACTCACTCCCCACTCACTGCCTTCTGTGTGCCTGGGCAGCGTGGCCTCATTTCTTTCCTGCAGTGTTTCTTAACCTATTTTGCACCATAAGGGTACATTTCCATGAGGAAGAAAAGGCAATTACTCTATAAGTTTTGTGGAAGGTTAATAGACATTTCTGAATTTTGTTCTAGGAAATAAAGCAGAAACAGCTTGAGAGTGACAGTCAGTTTATCATCCCCCGGCATCAGCATCCTTGTTCACCTTTCTCCTCTACTTTTCCTCAGCATCTCTCCCAGATCCATGAAAACCACTTTATGCTTCAGGTGTAATTCTGTCCCCTGGGTACTAGGACAGTCAGTCACCTTGATTTAAATAATCGCTTACGGGTACAGAGATTTGCATCAGCGACACGGTAACAATAGATCATTGGATAAATAACTCTGGTGACCAAGATCTCACTTAGGAAGGAGTATTGATCAGTGATTCCTCTTCCAGCCTCTGTCCGTTCAAGATGGAATTTATTCTCCCTAAACTCTTAGTAACAAAGGTCTATCTAGTCAAAGCTATCGTTTTTCCAGTAGTCATGTGACAGCTGAGTGCCAAAGAATTGATGCTTTTGACCTGTGGTGTTGGAGAAGATTCTTGAGAGTCCCTTGGACTGCAAGGAGATCCAACCAGTCCATCCTAAAGGAAATCAATCCTGAATATTCATTGGAAGGACTGATGCTGAAGCTGAAGCTCCAATATTTTGGCACCTGATGTGAAGAACTGACTCATTTGAAGAGATCCTGATGATGGGAATGATTGAAGGTGGGAGGAGAAGGGGACGACAGAGGATGAGATGGTTGGATGGCATCACTGACTCAATGGACATGATTGAGTAAGCTCTGGGAGTTGGTGATGGACAGGGAAGTCTGGCGTGCTGCAGTCAAGGGGGTCGCAAAGAGTCGGACATGACCGAGTGAACTGAACTGAAACTCTGTGGTTCGAACCCTACTGCTTTAATTTTAAAATATTCTGAAAATGCCTTGCCTAGGGTCCTAGAGATTTTGATGATGGTTTCTTGGGCTTTACTAACAGCATCACAGGTCACTATCACCTTCTGTTCTCTGAAATATTTTTAGAGAAGAGTGTACTTTTTTCAGCAGTTCATGGCTCTTGTCAGGAACCCCACTTTCTCTGTGCCCCCACTTGGGAGGTGGTTCTTGCTTACGCTGGTGTAGCCCTAAGCTGGGCCTGCCTCCTGCCACCTAGGCTTTGCAAACCGACCTTGATTCCTTACGGTGTCACTCCGAAGCCCCCAGCCAGCAGCCCCTCTTCTTGTGCTTACTTCGCTGTCACAGCATGAAACATCTTAGAACCTCACTGGAGAATCTGGGAAGAGTGTGAGCTAGAAAGGGGACTTTCTGATCATTTGGGGTAACTGCCAGTCCCATCCGCAGGCAGGTGCAGGGGTCACCAGGACACTCTGGGGGAACCAGGAGTTCTCCAAGGTGACTTTGTAACATTGTTCCAAGTCTGGGTGCAAACTCTAAATATGGTGAGCCTAGCAGAAAGAATGTTTCTTAAAGGAGCTTCCCTGTCTGTAGACTGCTAAGAATCAAATGGTCCTCAAAAGAGCCACTGCCAAAGAGAACATGTCTCCAGCCTAGAGTCCTTGTAGTGATGTTCTGGCGCTGGTCCTGTCTCAGGACCTTTTTCTTTCATGTTTGGTCCTTTACATTATACTCATTTTAGCAGCTCCATTCTTTGGTCACCTGTCCCTTCAAAGGAAATATGTCTCAAATCACCTCCTTTCAACACTCTGTACCCTACCATCCCTCCTAGTTGTTCCCAGTTGCTTCCTGACTTGGGTCTAGTTCGGAGGTTCTCCAATCTTTATCACGTATTTTCTCTTATTTCCTCTTTATCTCTCTTCCATTCTATGTACTCCACTAAAAATGGATGATTGAGAACCTGCTGTATGCTCAGCATTAGGAATCAAAATGAAAATATTTCAATTAAAAGCACAAAGGAGATGTATTTTTACTTGTTTGATTTAATAGTTTACCTTATTCCAGTTTTTAGACTCATTAACTGTGGTGCCTATTGACCTATGACAGTGAGTAGGGACACACCTGGTTGCTGCTTGAAGAAGTTGTATTCACTCAAACACACACACTATTATGTTAGATGTGTGCTTATTCTGATTTTCATTTTCCTGTTCTGCGCTATATTCACAGAGCTTAGCACAGCACCAGACACAAAACAGTGCCTTAATGATGTTTTATTACGTGAGTAAAAAGACTGTAAGGCTGATACAGAATCAATTTTGGACCTTCTGAGATTTAAAAGTAACTGGATTTTGGTTCAAAAGAATTTTTAATTTTATATATGGCATGTCCACTTTTTAAAAAATGCTTGAAATGGTTTTAATATGCTTTACATTAAAAATAAATTTAAAAAATTCAGTGAGGTTTTTAGGAAGCCTAATCGTTAAGAGTTGGAAATGAGAAAATCTTCCTTGTTTTCAATGCTGACTTATGCCCAAAAGATCATTTAAAACTAGTGTCTGTCTATTCTCTTCTGAGTGATGGGAACTAGTGTTTAGCTCCACATGGTGTATCTGTATCCAGGGTCTGGGTGTCAGAGTTGCTCTTCTGGTTTAACGCTTGGTCTGCTACCCACTAACCCTACCACTTAGTCATTTCTCCCATGTTTCTGCTTCCTCATCCCTTAGCTCATCAAACAGGCATGATAATTTAGCAAACCCCACAGAACTGGTGGGAGGAGTAAACAAAGCAATATTAGTGAGGGGCTTCAACGAGGACCGGGCGCCTAACAAGAGTGTGTCAAGTCAAAACAGATCTGGAAATGTGGCTGATAACAGCACCTGCCTCAGATGCTGGTCGACAGCCGTGGAGGGTAAATGAGACTTTCGTAAACTCTTAACAGCTCCTTGGGTATCTGGTGAGCACTCAGTACATTTTTATTATTATTTTTGATAAGGAAGGCCTATAAAGATAGCATATCTTCAAAGGTTTTGACAGTCACACATGAAACCAGAGAACAGCTGAGTGACGTGCTGTACGACGTGGCGTGGGTTGTGAATAAACTCGGGCTTCGGAGAGAAAGCAGCATGATGTGTGCCACTGGATGTGAAAGGGGGCCCTGGTGGCCAGAGGCCGGGGGTGTCTTCTAGGTTAGGGAGCCAGGGTAGGCTGTCGGGGGCCGTGGGGTAGATGGAAGTTAGCAGGCTGGGCGCATGCCGTCCAGGCCCCGCAAAGCCTGTGGTTGTGCCGGGTCGTGCAGCTGGCAGTGGGAAGCCCGCCCCGTGGGTACCCCAGGGAGAGGGCCTCCTGCCCCCTGAAAACACACTTCCCTGGGCTGCATGCTTAGGGAAGAAGTTGCCCTCCCCTCATTTCTCTCACCAGCTATTTCATCCCCACTTGTCTAGAGCCTTAATTCTGTTGTTTTTGGAATCGAGTAAGTTGTCATTTAACAAAAAAACAGTGATAATGGGCTGGATCCTGTCAATGATCCAAAGTCACTGAAATGCTCTCGGTATATGAGTTCTTTTTGAGTTGCCAGGCTTGGTATAAAAAGAGGCATCTCAAGTGTCTAATGGAAGTACAGTTTATTCTCAGGTTACTAAAACCCAGTCGAGCTTTCAAAGGCTTAGGCTATGATGGACTAGTTCTCAAGTCTTTTTCAGCCTGTGATCTTGATGTTTTTCGATATCAGCTTTGGAACAAACAGTGAGTCAAGGATGTTCACTCTGGTTATCAGTGATCTTCACTTATCTATACACATGGACAACAGGGTCACAGTCATAAGAGTGTGTTGCACTGGCTGTTGAATTTGCTGCCTCACATGGGAATCTTACATATGAAACTTTACAAACACCATATACATGTAAGCAAGAGATTCCCCCCAGAAAAGTTAAGAAATTCCTCTCCAAAAAGCTACGGTAGTTTTAAAGCATGAATAAAAGGAAGAGAGAGAGAAAATCAACAACGTAGTGTAGCCAAACTCAATAAATGCTAATAATAGCATATTGGTCTTCCCTGGTGGCTCTGCAGCAGAGCATTAGCCTGCAATGCAGGAGACCATCTATAATGCAGGAAACATGGGCTCGATCCCCAGATTGGGAAGATCCCTTGGAGGAGGGCATAGCAACCCGCTCCAGTATTCTTGCCTGGAGAGTCCCACGGACAGAGGAGCCTGGCAGGCTATAGTCCATGGGGTCACAAAGAGTCAGACACGACTGAGTGACTAACCCACCACCCCAATAGCATATTAGAATGATATTTAGGAAAGATTTCATATAATTTATATAAGACTCTTTATACTCATAGACATGCTTCTTTTGGCCCTCGAAAGATTAGAAACAGTTGTGAGGAATACATTTTTGTTAAGTTATTTGACTTTTGAGATGACATTAACCCTCTGATACCATTTAACAAATTCTGTCAACTCATGGGCCAATTTCTGTATAAATTTCTGTATAAGCCATGACTGTGGGTCAACCAAGTTATATTAACTCATTTAAACCATACTACATTCCTATGTGGTTGGTATTATCTCAATTTTATACATAAGGAAAGAGAGGCTCAAAGAGTAAGTATAAGCAAGTTTCCCAAATTCTCTGACCCAGGAGGTTCAAGCCCTCTCAACCCCTCTTAATATTTTCTGTTTGTAATAACTTATTTTCTCTCCTCTAATCCCAGAATGGTTGTGGGCTTTCAAATTGGTTTAACTCTAATTCTTTAACCCATATCCAAAGTATGAAAACTGAATTTAAGTCAAATTCACTACTTTCAAAGAATCATCCAACATCTCATAATAACAGTTCATAAAATATGGAATATATTTTGTGATCAAGTCACTTTGGGGAACACAGAACTTGAAACCACAATCCCACCTGATTTCTTCAGTATAGGACTTCTTTGGATCCTTAATAAAATACTAATGTGAACTCCGAATGTCTAAGGAGAGCCTATACAGACATTGCTTCCCAAGTTGCTTCCTTATTCACATATTCATCCTTTTATTTTGTTAGAATACTGCAAGGGATGAATTTTTTCTGAAACTATCCTTTTTCTTTTTCTTTTTAATTGGAGGATAATTGCTTTACAATATTGTGTTGGTTTCTGCCCTACATCAACATGTATCAGTCATAGGTATATGTATGTCCCTTCCCTCTTAAACTTCCCTCCCACCTCCCAGCCCATCCCACCCCTCCAGGTTGTCACAGGGCACCAGCTTTGAGCTCACTGTGTCTTACAGCAAATTCCCACTGGTTAATCTAATTTTACACATAGTAATGTAAATGTGAAACTATCCTTCTCAGTAGCGTGTCACTTTGCCTCTTTGCACCTACATTTTCTATTCTCCAAATGGAACTCAAGACAGTCCGAAAGTCCCTTTAGCTTTAAAAATTCTATGATGAAGCCTCTCCCCCCACCACCCAAAGTCTAGGCATTTGTGCTACCAAGTGAGCTCGCTAAGGATAGAATGAGATTTGTTGAAAACCACTCCATTCATTCATTCATGGAACATTTATGGATTGCCAACCACTCCGACAGGTTTGGAGGAAAAAAAGACAAGATACAAATAACATGAAAGACACTGTCTTCAGGATGAGGGCATGATATGATGATAAACATAGAGGAAGACAACATGATACAGTACAGGAAGGGGTCAGTAGCAATCTGTGTGGGTAATACAGACTCACATGAACTGATGACTATAAAATGGCTCAGGAAGAGAACAGAAATACTCCAGGATAATAAAGACTCTTGGAGGACCTGCCTTCTCTTTGCAGGTGTTGAGTAAGGCTTTCTGGTGGGAAAACACCCAATCTGCATCTGAAGGGATGGGTCAGGCTTCCATGAAGACACACCAGGCAGAGGGGACACAGGAGCAAACAAAGCATAGAGTTTGAAGCAGTGTAACACATGTCATGTGTCAAGAGCGTGACAGTTGCTAGAATGTAGCGTTCAAGGCAGGGGAGCATACAGCTGTGTGGAGCAGGCAGGGACCACTGTGGAGGGCCTTCCTTGTCAGATGCTTGAACTTGATCTTGCGATGGAGAGCCAGTGGAGGACTTGGAACAGAGATGTGACATTTTAGGCAACTGGGTGGCAAAAAAGATGCAAAGAGAGAAGAGAGGTAGGGAGACCAGTTAGGAGACGCCTGCAAATGTCCAAGTGAACACCTGAACCAGGAGACTGACAAGAGGGAAGCAGAAACGGTTCATATTTTGTACAATCTGCTCAGCCTGATGGATCAGAGGAAGAGGGGGAAGAAGGTGGACCACCTTTGGTGTGGATGATGGATACACGGTGTCTATACAAGAGGAGAAGAATCATGTGATGTGATCAGTTTTGGACCTGCTTGGTGTCCGGCCTCTCTAAGATATTTGTAGATACCTTAAAATTGGTGACGTTCTACCAGAACCTTTTCCTGTGCATCAAACACAAACAGATTTCATTTTGAGTAGAGGATTCTCATGGAAGGAGGATTCCGCATTGCCAATGTTTGAATTAGGTTGTTGGGAGGTTGCAAATAAATGGCAAGTTTATCTTTACTATAAATGTAATTCCTAGTCAAAATTAGAAATAAGTTCATTTTAATTTTATTTAAGGGACTTCCCTGGCAGTTCAGTGGTTAAGACCCTACTTCCAATGCCAGGGCATTGGTTTGAGCCCTGGCTGGAAAGCTAAGATTGCACAGGACCCATGGCCAAAACACCAAAACATAAAAAAAAAGGAAACAGAAGGAACATTGTAACAAATTCAATAAAGACTTAAAAAAAAAAAGGTCCACATAAAAAAATCTTTATAAATCTTATTTAACTAGGGAATCACGAGACATACAACAGATAATGTTTATACTTGTGGATTTAAGTCTAGCTTTTTTTGTTGAAAGAAGATCAACAAACGACCATCAGTTTAAATGGGTTTTTTTTTTTTTTTTTATCAGTATTCCAAAATATAATTTTAAATATTTTTTAAACCAAATTGTTGAAATCAGTATCAGTGAACTAAGGAGATTATAAATCTACTCTGAACTTAAACTATGCCAGGCAGTCAAAGCTCTGCTTTACCTCAAACTGGAGGAACTAACTTCTCACTTTTCCCTGTTGTCCAGATGAACTGAAACATTTTCTGAGTGGCTCTTACCATTTTCTGAATGCACAATTTTTTATTTCTATTGTTTTTGGCAGCTTGTGGGGTCTTAGCTCCCAGACCAGGGATCAAACCCAGGCCCCCAGGCAGTGAAAGCTGAATCCTAACCACTCGACCACCAGGCAATCCCCTGAATGCCTAATTTAAAGCAGACTCTGAAAGACTTTCTATGGGCTTAGTAATATGGTCTATATAAGAACTGATTTCAGTATCCTTCCCTGGAAGTGGCTTAACCATGAATCAGAGCTCAAATAGGATTTTTGCAGTTCTATCAGCAGCTTTAGACATCCTGGAAGAAAGCTATAGGGATTTTAAGAGGCTAAGGAGAGAGAGGAAACTCAACAAAAAAAGTCTCTTACCAGGTTCTTGCTGTATTTTGTGGTTGTTTTTAAACCAGGTTATCTGAGGCTCTGGGACGCCATTAGCATGACAATCTAGAGTCGTCGAACTGCTGATGGCGACTGTGCGGTCACTGAGGTTTCGCAGGAGGTAGGGTGCTTCCTGATCTAGTGGATAAAGAAAGGGAATTGTTGTTACTCGCAGGTCTCATTCTTTCGTTATATATGCATATCGACACTTTGCAGATGGAAAAGCAGCAAGACTCAGCTGTAAGTGTTCATTCATATTTTGTTCCCTCCATTTTTCCTGTGGTTAGCCTACCGCTTCCTCGTAAGTTACTGCAATAAACTGAAATCTGTTAAAACACAGAGGAAAATCAAGCACTCAGTTTTGTATTTTTAGATTTCAGTATCAAGGTTTTTGCCTGGCCAGCTAGTTTCCTTCCTTTCTTTGAGAGCTTTTTTTTTTTTTTTCTCTAAAATTTACAGATTTTTGCATGATATTTTAGGAACTAAAAAGGAAACAGACATAATTTTGGATATGGCTGGCAGTGAATTTTTACATATATGCAGGGAGTTACAGTGATGAGCTAACTGAATTTTGCATTTTTTGTGTTTTATTCACATGATAGTGATGAGCTAATCTAACTGTGCATTTTTGCATCTTACTAACATGGGAAGGCATGCTTGTGTCTCTCAGCAGTCAGTAACCTAAACTGTAAGGTAGCAGACCAAACAGGAGAATTTCTTGAACTTTGAAAACTTTTTATTAGGAGTGTTTCCTTCCTCCAATCCCTTCCCCAGTGCAAACAACCAAAGGATTAATTCAAGAGACAGAGGCACAGATGTGTAGTTTTTGTACTATATAATAGCACAAATAATGTATTTTATATTACTTTCTCTTAAAACATACAAATATGATACAATACAATTTATTTTAATAAAACGCCAACCAATATAGTACAACAAAATGAATTGAATACATTAGGAGGCAATACATTATAACACTAAAATCCCACACAGAAACAGCAGTACCCCAAGGCCCCGTGAGTACAGCGTCTCTATTTTAATGGAGTCAGTCCTGCTGATGAGTATACATTCTAGTTGGACAGGTGCTGGATTGGTAAGTCAAGCTTCCAAGATAGAAGGATAAAATTGGCTCCTATAATCTTTCCCAGTCTCTCAAACCATCCTCCCCACCACTTGTTGCCCATCTGGGAAGATAAATCAAAAGAGTTCTGGCATGACTCACACATTTTGTGTGATTGGTTTCTGCGCTGACTCTGCCCATTTCTGATGTCTTCCTCTCATTGAACTAACACTGTGAAAGCAGTGTGTATGTGTGTGCGCTTAGTCGCTCAGTCACGTCCGACTCTCTGCAACCCCATGGACTGTAGCCCGCCAGGCTCCTCTGTCCACAGAATTCTCCAGGCTAGAATACTGGAGTGGGTTGCCATGCCCTCCTCCAGGGGATCTTCCCGACCCAGGGATTGAAGGCCTCCTGCATTGTAGGCAGATTCCTTACTGTCTGAGCCACCAGAGAAGCCCAAGAGTCCTGGAGTGGGTAGCCTGTCCCTTCTCCAGCAGATCTTCCTGACCCACAATGCTCTGAGATGACACCTTGCAAAGAATGGCTTTGATTCCATGTCCCTGCAGAACTCTGCTGAGTCCCCACTCCTTTCTGATTTTATTCCTGCAGGGAGACTCTGTATGAGCATTCATTAGAGCAGCTGAGAAATCTCAGGTTAAAAAGTATGTTACTAAATGACTCTGATAACATGTTGACACAGCATGACGTGGCAGGGTGGCTGTCTGTTAGAAGAAACAGATTTCTCATTCAGTTTGGATTTCCATAGCTTATGATTATTAGCCTTTTCTCATTTTATACAAAATGAAATCTGAAGGCAAAAAGAACTGAAGGAGTGCTAATGTATCGACTCTTCAAATAGAGTGTGAAATGCATAACAGCAACCATCCTTTGACCTGTTTTAGTGCAGTTCTCCTAGTCTGTCGTGCAGACTCATTTTAATATTTCTGGGTTTACATTCTGTATATTTCTGGGTTTACATTCTGTCCGCTCTGTCAAGTAGCTTAACGCAGCCATGTATCAAACTCTTCCACTTTGATAACTTTTACATGCTCGATCGTTACAATTTTGACGTTTTTTACAATCAGGACCCCAGACATATCAGTGAAACATGACAAGATAATAAAGAACAGCATCATATTACTATTTCACATATTTTACAGCCAAGTATGACACATCTCATTTAAAACCCAGAACAGACCCAGATCACTGGGTTATACTTGTAGCGGCTTCCTCCCGCACATTTACTATTTCCCAGGCACTAAATATGAAAAAATAATCCATCATTATCCATAGGTCTTATTCTAAAAAGGAAGCCTGAATACATGGCCCGTCACACCCAGATTATTTTCATGGCTACAAACTGGAACCATCAACAGCACAGACAGGATCTGGCTTCCCTGACAGGTGTGTTTGAAAACACTGTTTATACGAAAGAGAACATTTTAACATAAACGTCACGCACAGCTCCCCAAAGCCCTCTCTGAACCAAACGAACATCAGACAAGAAGTAGCACGAAGATGGAAGTATGAGCAGAGGACTCTCAGCTAAATACAGAGTTCACATCAACATGTCTGAAACATACAGTATGAGGAGTTTTTCCTCTGTACCCATGTTTGAAAAAAAAAATTTTCTCCTAGGTGCAAAGTCTCATTTTTGGCAAGTTTCTAAATGGCCTAAATCAACCAAGGAATCTCTCTCTCCTTTTTTTAGTCAATTCCCACTTTATAGTCATCTATTTCGGCATTTTTAAATAGAGAAAAGGTACCCTGCACCCATATTTTTAAACCTGAGTTATTTGATGGAAACAGATAGCTGCTCTCCAAAATTTAATGAAAGGGAGAAGATCCCTTCACATGGAGAAAACCAGGATGAAAAGAATATTTCTGCTGGTTATCAGTAGCCAAAGATAGCACCCCACCAGGTCCTTTTCCTTCTCAGCATCTGTGCCCCAGAGATCTGCTGGGTCCCACAAATAAGTGGTTTATCTTCTCCATCTGGAAAGGGGCCTGAGGAACCAGCCTCACACCCTCTACTCTGTCTCAGTCATTCTCCACAGCAGGCTCCTTGTTCTTTCTTGTTCTCCTCCCCTACCCGTATGCCACACCCAGAAGACAAATGGACAAAAGTCAAAACCCACCCAATCATATTTTTTCTTTTAGAAACTCTCTGGAAGGATTCATTACTCTAAGGGATTCTTGACATCATCCTTTGTAAAATACTATGTCCTTCCTCTACCCGGGAAATGATCGGTTCTGCATGTCCAATTCACCATGTTTTTTCATTTGCTTTTTCAGCTTTATTAAAAAAAACTGAGCACCCCCCTCCCCCAAGTCCTACGGCACTAAGGCACTGTTTCCTGGAGGAACACACTGACTTATAATGAACAATTCGCCAGGCTAAAGAGCCATAGGTAAAATTTCCAGATACAATTGATTATTCTTTCCTTTGGGCTGACAACTTCCAGGTTGCTAATTGTTTTCAAAGCATTTGGGGCTCCACGAAAGTGGCAATCTGGGGAAAAGCTATTGTTTACTCCTTCACATCTGACAAAAGCAATTCCCACGTGAAAGACAAGTTTAGCCGTGGGACAGAGCTTGCTACCTAAAGGAGGAAACAGTCTGGTGAGTTCCCAAGCCTCAGGAGCTGTCATGCTGACACCTCCTACTTACTACCCAGTCCAGCCACCGCTGCTCTCAGCCTTGGCTATTTTGGTCATTAGAATTTGCTTTCCAGTAGTTCAGGCAAGTCACAGGCAATGATCAATCATAAATGAAAACAACAGAACAATGCATATGAAATTGGTGAAAAAGTCACTTTCCCCTCAAATGCAAGCTGTAAACAAGAGATTACAAATCTCTCTGGATTAGAAAATGGGATACGTTTTAGAATGACTCTTGAGTCCTGCTTCTGTAGTTTTACCATTAATCCCCAGGGGAAAAATAACCCCTATTAACATTTGCATATGAGGGAAGTGGACTTTTTTTTTTTTGGATGGACAAAGTTGAGATTGACGTTTAAGAAAATGCATTAAACCTCTGGTCACAATAGCCTTTATTTTCTTGATAAATTGATTATGGCACACCGTTGAATGGCATCCATCGAACAGGGTAAAGTTCTTTCACCAGGAACAAGAATATTGAAAACGAAGGTGTGATCCACTTTTTGTTCAGCTGCTGTCAATGGCTATGTGGTCCACTCAGGGGCAGTGAGGAGGGAGCCCACTGGACTAGTTGACTAGATACTGGAATCGCAGGAGAGAACTGGGCTTGGCCTGAGTGGACTTTTGTAATTCACACTGTGATAAAGCTTTAAGACCTCTGAATTATCCCAACACCTTGCACCTCTGGGGACCATCTTAGACGCTCCAGTTTAAAATTAATGTGCTTAACATATATAAAAAAAAAAGCATCTTCAAATAAATAAGCATTATAACTTGCTATCATCCAGGTGCTATTTACAAATCAAAGAGCAGAGGCAACAGCAGGAAATAAAGTCCGGCAGAGGTCCGACAGAGTCTCCAGTTCAAGTGTCCCTAGTTCTGGGCTGGCCAGTGAACCGATATCCATGTCCATCTTTGGTAGACACCAGCATCTGTTTAAATTATTCAGGTTGGCAGCTTGGAAGCATGAACATAAAAAGGGGTGGGCATTAAAGTGGAAGGAAAGGGTCAGTCCCCAGTTGTCGTTTATCAGGCGGGAGAAGACAGCAAAGAGCAAAACACAACAGAACCTCCAAATCCAAACGTGCACTGGGTCGGCCCCAGAGAGCGGACCCCTTTGGCCCAAACGGGGCGCCCCAAGCTGGGGGCCCCAGGCGGGCTCATTGTTACTCCTATCATCGCCAAACTCATTTTGGGAGGAGCTTCTCCTCTGAGCCGGAAAATGAGCAACAGTGACAATAAATCAAGATGATATGAGACAACTGTTACTTGGTAATGAATCCTTTAATGTTTTACATTATTTTGTGTGGTACAATCATTCCTTGTGCTTTTTTTAAATTTGGAGATCCGAGAGAAAACAGCCTTTTTGTTGCAGTGCTCACCTCTAATGATCACTTCTTTCTTCTGGAGGATTTCTTCCCCTGTGTATATGTTCCTAGCTCGGCAGGCATAGGTGCCTGAGTCTTCCAGGGAGGCGTTCTTGATGACGAGGTTGAATGTCATGGAGTGCTCTTTCATGACAGGCGTCTTTTGCTTGCTGATGCTCTGTTGCGTGGTCTGGTTGTTCACTGTCCGCAGCAAAATCCAGGTAATGTCTTTGTACAAGAACTTGCTCACCGTGCAAGACAGCTTCAGGTCCTCTCCTTCCGCAGGCATTTTGTCCAAGCTCACCTGAAATCCATGGGGCACATCTGGAAAATGAGAACAAAGGGCTTGAGTTCATCAGAAAATCAGTGTCTCAACCTGAGACTGTATCTCATCACAAGATAGTCAAGGATCTTAAGAACTGTCCCTGCACAAATGGTCTCAGCATCAGCATTACAAGGATGGTATTTATCTTTTTTTTTTTTTTTTTTTAAGGGAACTGATCAGATGTGGCAGGTAGGAACCAACTCAATTTGCTCCATCAAAGTGAGGCAGGAAATGCAAAATAGGACATTCTTAGGAGGGTATGTTTATTTACCAAATATTGCTTAGTGGAATGCTTTTTTATAACTTGGGATGATAACCCATTGCTCTATCATGTACAGAACTCCTCCTGGCAAATGGGCAAGATAGAGAAGGGATCTAAGAGGAGTTTGTGCTAGAAAAGAAACCACAGGTGCTTTGATAGGCAAATTTACTTAACTAAGTTGTGAAGGAGACAGGAAGTCCCAGGCTGGAGCTAGGAGACTCCAGTCAACACTTTAATCCTACACTTTGAACTGACAGCATCCTTCCCTAGCTGGGCTGGCCCAACATTCCTCTGCTTTTTGCTGGTACCAAGGGGCCAAAGGGAGCCAGCTATCCTGCTCAGGTACCCATTTATGGTGATTGTTCTACTTAACTTAGGGGCTTCCCTGATAGCTCAGTTGGTAAAGAATCCACCTGCAATGCAGGAGACCCTGGTTCAATTCCTGGGTCGGGAAGATCCGCTGGAGAAGAGATAGGCTACCCACTCCAGTATTCTTGGGCTTCCCTGATGGCTCAGCTGGTAAAGAATCTGCCTGCAATGTGGGAGACCTGGGCTTGATCCCTGCATTGGGAAGATCCCCTGGAGAAGGGAAAGGCTACCCACTCCAGTATTCTGGCCTGGAGAATACCATGGACTGTATAGTCCATGGGGTTGCAAAGAGTCGGACACAACTGAGCGACTTTCACTTCACTTTGGTCATCACTCCACTTCTACTTAACATAAAAGAGCAAGAGTTCTTCTGAAAATGCAGACAAGTAATTTGGGAAAGTTGCCAGAGTGCACAGAGTTGGGGGCGGATGGTTTCTAAATCAGACTTGCTCTCAAAAACATATTAAGGGACTTCTTTGGCTCCCCAGTGGCTCAGACTGCCTGCAACACAAGGAGACGCGTGTTCGATCCCTGGGACGGGAAGATCCCCTGGAGAAGGGAATGGCAACCCACTCCAGTGTTCTTGCCTGGAGAATCCCACGGACATAGGAACCTCACGAGCTTCAGCCCATGGGGTTGCAAAGAGTCGGACACGAATGAGCAATTAACACACACACTGGTGGCCCAGTGGTTAAGACTCTGCACTTCCACTGCAGGGGGGATGGGCTGGATCCCTAGGAGGAGAGCTAAGATCCTGCATGCCAAGGTAGGTAAAAAAAAAAAAAAAAAACAGAAAAATTCTTGAACCAAATACACATACACTATATCCACTTAAAGAAAACAACATTATACAGTTTCCTAAAGGGGCTACATCATTAAAAGGTATTTTCTCCAGCGACGATTCCCAGCAAACCTTCATTTCCATCCTCTTGTCCCCTCTAGCCACACCTCACAGCTTCCCTCCTCAGCTTTCTTAACCTGGACCATCATTTGGCTTCTATGCTGACAGTTCCTTCATCTCCTTTTGGACCATCTCACCTGACAACTTTAGAAAATCATTGGTTCCTGGCCCTGAACTGGCCTGCTCTCAAAACCTTTCCATTGCTTGTGACTAGCGGCATATCTGCACTCGAGCAAAGAATTGTCGCCAACATTTCACAAAGAACTTTGAAGATGAAAAGCACTATGTTATGCTATTATTATTATTATCCTTTGCACACAAAGCTATAAAGAAACCTTTAAACCTTAAGGGGACAATAGTCCAAAATTAGATATCATATCAACTCTTTCCTAAATCTCACTTTGCTTGTTTTTCTGATTTTTCTGGGCTTTGGCTTTATTATAAAGTGTCACGACTGAAGAAATGCCAAAGTATTCATCTGAAACCTGGGAGCCAGGATGGGGGTAGCAGTGGTTTATGAAGCCGTCAATGAAGGGAGAGAGAGGAGGCACCATGGGTTTGTCTGCTTTTAAAATTAAAAAAACCTAAGAATTTGCCAGAAGAGGCAGAACCAGCTGACAGTCCTTTTTTTTTCTTTTAACATAACAATAAGGTGTCAGAAATAGCCCCTTGAATTCAGCATCTTTTTATATTTGGGACACTTTCCCAGCATGAGGAGTAAACCATCAGCCATCAACTTTTACACACATACCAGGACCGAAGTCTCATGCCCTGGTTGCGATCCACTCATTTCTCAAAAGTCGGCGAGTGTCCATTTACCAAGTCTCATCCTTGTGGTTAGGACCCAAGAGGGCCGAAGTAACACCATTGAGATCATGTCGAGAGTTTCTATTTACTTTAGTGATTTGAAACTTCCTGTGGAAATAGCTCACAGGTTTCCTGATGGAAGATTTTGTTTATCTTTGCCAAGCACCACCAGGAATCTCAAAATAAAATGCATTTAGTGACATTGGGAAGCCAGGGAGATAAGGCCGGGCTGTTCCTGTTTGAGCCTCAGTAATTGCTAACACACCCACAGTCATGCTGAGTGCCAGCAAAACAGCAAAAACACACACACAGGAAGAGAGAAGCACCAAGGCAGCTTTCAGGTCTGTTTCTCAGGCGAGAGACCCTGTGGAGAGGCTGGCTTGGTTTATGCTGTCAGACAGTGCTTAGAAATGATCTATTTCTCAGGACAGCCCCTCTGCTGTTCTTTTTTGACACATGGGAGATGGTAAATAAGATGTCCTAAACTAGTTAATGAATCCAGAGGGATTTCTCCCCTTAATTCATGTCAATTTTTTTCAGCCTGAGTACAAAAACAGACCTAAGAAAGCAGGTCTGCCTTCTGACTCTCCAAGTGAAAACAAGCAATCTTCCCACACTTAAGGATCTGTAGTGGAATCAGTCCAGTCAGCAGCAGAACCAACTCATACTCATGCATCTGACACGTGATCACATCCACAGCGTCTTAGGAGATGGCATGGAGAAGACTCACCTTTGCTCAGAACAGACATTCTACCCAGGGTTAGATGATAGAGGACTGTATTTACAAAGGTGCACACTTGGGGCTGGCCATTTTGACTTGACTGGATCAAACCAATGAATGAAGTTCATGACGAGAGAGAAGTATAGAAGTTAAAAGGAGGAAAGGTGTCTTCTCCTTTTGCAGGTGGCAGCAGGGAAGACTTGACTTCTACTGGAGAACAGAAATAGCATTCTCTAGATAATGAGTGGTGACTGGAAAGGTTTGTGTGTTCTAAGTAGATACTATGGTGTTTTTTGTATATAGAGTGCTGAAAGGTTCTGACTTTATTTTTATTTTTAATTGGGGCATGGTTGCTTTGCAATGTTGTGTTTCTGCTGTACAACAAAGTGAATCAGCTACAGGTATACATCTATCCCCTCCCTCTTGGACCTCCCTCCCAACCCCTGCCCATCCCATCCCTCTAGTGAATGGCAGAAGTGTGGAGAAGAAGCCACGAAGGAGTTAATGGCCACAGTGAACCAGCTGCCATTAGTTTGGAAGGCAACTCTGTTGTTGTTGTATTTTAAGGAGGGGCCAACCTTGATTGAAATGAGGATCAGCAGGAAGAAATATCAATAACCTCAGACATGCAGATGACACCACCCTTATGGCAGAAAGTGAAGAGGAACTAAAAAGCCTCTTGATGAAAGTCAAAGAGGAGAGTGAAAAAGTTGGCTTAAAGCTCAACATTCAGAAAACGAAGATCATGGCATCTGGTCCCATCACTTCATGGGAAATAGATGGGGAAATACTGGAAACAGTGTCAGACTTTATTTTTGGGGGCTCCAAAATCACTGCAGATGGTGATTGTAGCCATGAAATTAAATGATGCTTACTCCTTGGAAGGAAAGTTATGACCAACCTAGACAGCATATTGAAAAGCAGAGACATTACTTTGCCAACAGTCAAGGGTATGGTTTTTCCAGTAGTCATGTATGGATGTGAGAGTTGGACTGTGAAGAAGGCAGAGAGCCGAAGAATTGATGCTTTTGAAGTGTGGTGTTGGAGAAGACTCTTGAGAGTCCCTTGGACTGCAAGGAGATCCAACCAGTCCATTCTGAAGGAGATCAGCCCTGGGATTTCTTTGGAAGGAATGATGCTAAAGCTGGAACTCCAGTACTTTGGCACCTCATGCAAAGAGTTGATTCATTGGAAAAGACTCTGACGCTGGGAGGGATTGGAGGCAGGAGGAGAAGGGGACGACCGAGGATGAGATGGCTGGATGGCATCACGGACTCGATGGACGTGAGTCTGAGTGAACTCCGGGAGCTGGTGATGGACAGGGAGGCCTGGCGTGCTGCGATTCATGGGGTCGCGAAGAGTCGGACACGGCTGAGCGACTGGACTGGACTGAAAGATCCAGACCTAGGTCTTTTGGTTTCAAGCAGTTAAATTTTAGGCAGCTCTTTTAAAGCATGAGCTGCACTAGGTCAAATATAAACACTGAACAAATATACACTCATTTTTCAAGAAATAGTCATGGAAGGGGCAACATTTTAGTCTCATCTCTAGGCTTTCCTCATGGCTCAGTCGGTAAAGAATCCGCCTGCCCATGCACGTGTCTCAGGTTTGATCCCTGGGTTCGGAAGATCCCCTGGAGAAGGAAATGGCAACCCACTCCAGTATTCTTGCCTGGAGAATCCCATGGACAGAGGAGCCTGGCAGGCTACAGACCATGGGATCGCAAGCGTTGGACACGACTTAGCAACTAAACCATCCAGTGAGACTAAATCTCACGACAGAGATTTGAGTAAGAAAGAATTGTTTTAGAAGTAATGAACATCAGTAATGTTCAGTGACCAGTAAAAACTATAATTTTTCAAAACTGGGAGCAAAGAATTTAGGAGAATGATATGCCAGACAATGGGGACTTGATCGGAATGAATTTGTGCTCAGATTTAAGATTAAAGCTCTTAAACTTCTAGAGGCAAGATGTTGTGAGCTTCCAGTCAGGTATATTGGAATACAATCCCCATCACTCCTTTCCATGGATGAGCCTTGGGATCTAGAAAAGGTTTCGAGTGCTCCACGGTTATAAAGTGGACCATGCAGTAGGAAGAAGGTGGAGGGTGAGTTCTGTCTGGGTTCAGCAGGGGGTCCGCTCTGTCAGCTGGAGTCCTTTCAGGAGCAGTACTGGGCACAGATGTAGGCTGGAGCCATGGAGAACTCAGGGACATGTGCGGGCTGGATGTTGAGCACACATGAACCTTCCCTGGGGACGCGGATCAATGAGGGAATGAGAGGAGCTCCCCTCGGTCAGGGCATCCTCTCCCAGTACTGCCTGCGGACACAGGCACAGGGCTCTCTGTTCTGGCTGTACCCCTCCCCACAATGGAGGGGCCAAGTAGGGTCCTGGAATTCCCTGGAAGGTGATCCCAAGGCTGCTTCCAGACGGTCTCAGGCCTCCTCCTCCTGAGGTCAGACTGTTGGGCGGTCTGCACACTTGGGGGGCTCAGGGAGACTGTCTTGGGGAGGGGAAACAGAGTTTGGAGGTGTGGCTGGGGAGACCATCCCCAGGGTCCACGGCCCCTTGCGGTGGAGACAGAGCCAAGTAATGCTGGCTGGCCAGGGGTAGGCTCCTCCTGCACCTCCAGCACTACCACACGCCCCTTCTAGCAGACCCAGAATTCTCGACTTGCACCTGACTTTCAGGTCATCATGAAAGCATATTTGTCCACCAGAGGCTAAAATATATCTACCAGCTTATTCGCATGATTTAGAACTTGCAAGTGGTTAGATATATAGTTTGTGGGCCTCTCTGCTGGTCCTCTTGCCTTGATTCTGAAGATGCCAAGGCCAGAATGTTCTCTTCTTTCAACCGATTCAAATTCTAGGCCCCTCAGGATGCCCCCTCAGGTCCAGGATCACCCAAGTTCTGCTTCCTTTTCAGGGGCTTGGAGCAACCCTGTACAACACAGGACCACCTGTGGCTTCCGAGCTTTGAAAATGTGGCCAGTGGGACTGGACTGAATTTCATTCGATTTTATCTCAATTCCAATTTTAAAAACCAAAGCAGTGTAATATTTTAAAAAATACTGAAGACATGTTAAAATGATAGATTTGGGATCTGTTGGGTTTAATAAAATGCGCTTTTTTCTTTTTACTTCAAAAAATGGTTACTAGAAAATGTTAAATCAACATGTGACTTTTATATTTCTGTTGGTGGCATTGACTTACCACTGGTAAATTCATTGGTCATGTTAGTTCTGCTCATTCATCTTTTATTAAAAAAAATTTAATGTCTTTATTTTTGGCTGTGCTGGGTCTTTGCTGTGGTCGGACTTTAGTTTCAGAGAGCGGGGGCTGCTTTCTAGCTGTGGTGCAACCTCGTTGTGGTGCTTGCTCATTGCGGTGGCTTCTCTTGTGGAACACGGGCTTGAGGGCACATGGGTTTCAGCAGTTGCTCCAGAGCTCCCCCAGGCTCCAGAGCGCAGGTTCTGTAGTTGTGGTGCATGGGCTTACTTGCCCTATGACACGTGGAATCTTCCCAGATCAGGGATCGAACCTGTGTCCCCTGCGTTGGTCGGTGAATTCTTTACCACTGTGCCACCAGGGAAGCCCTGCTCATTCCTTTTGATACTAGAATATAGACAACATTTCTCCTTTGTGTCTGTGGTGTCCAGCCTGTCTTCCTAATAAGACAGGGCCTCCTTGCTGTCCCTTGGAGAGCTCAACACAGAGCTGACCTGTACTGTTTAACAGCTGCTGCTCATTAAACTTGAACAAACATATCGAACATTCAGCACAGAAAAGGAATGGGTCGATCTTTTATACTCTAAATCAAACAGACCAATCATGTCTGACTCTGTGCGACCCCATGGACTGTAGCCCACCAGGCTCCTCTTGTCTATGGAATTTTCCAGGCAAGAATACTGGAGTGGGTTGCCGTTTCCTCCTCCAGAAGGGTTAGCTTGTTTCTCCCGAAATAAAAAGGACAATACAAACCTTTGAGCTTCATTAGTTCAGATCATCTGAGATGGCTTTGAGAATCAGTATGTGTAAAACAGCTATCTGAATCCTCTAAATAAAGGCCTTTCCCTACTTGGAATGAATGCAAAGATGATTTTGTCTCCACTTCTCCAGTACTGACTAGATGGGGACTGGCTTAGTTTTCAGAGGCTCTGCTGGGTGCCTCTCCACCTCTCTAGATCCCACTTGCTCATCTAGAAAACACAGGGTTATCATACCAAATAGACCCGAGGGCCTCTTCTGGCTCTGACAGCCTGTGGGACCCACCAAGGGATGTCCCCCATGGCACCACTCTGTTGGCTAACTTGCCCAACAGCTCCCTGCGCTCTGGTAGCACCTACTTTTCATGAAATCGGACCTACCTACCTATTTCTTTCGGGAGAACTCAAGGTAATGGCAGCAGCCTGCCCCAGACAGCATGAAGTTTCCAGGGAACTGGCCAACTGCCCAGGTTTCCTCAGAAAATTGGGGGAGCGTGGAGCCAGGCAATTGTTTTATACTGTGAGCTGCTGACTTCCTTCCTGTACCATGCTGGGACACAGGGAGTGCCACTTGTGTGCCTTGCAAGTTTTAAGATTTGCAGACGCCATCATATTTCAAGTTAAAAATTCTGAAATGCTACTGAAAAATAGCACACGAATAACCTTCAGCCAAGCTCAGTTTCAGATGTCTTTAGGAGAGCCTCATTTCTCAAAAAGTTGAAGTTCCGTTGTGAGATGCTTGCTGTATAGCAGAAATTAACACAATAGTGTAAATCAATGATATTTCAGTTTAAAAAAAGCTGTGAAACAATTCACCTCTTGGGTGACAAAAATGTCATCACACATAGTGTAAATGGTTTCCTTGACTTTTCCAGCACCACCACTGTGTGCCAGGCCCTGTGCTGGGGACTCTGGGATGTTAAAAAATGAGCATGACAAGGGACTTCCATGGGAATCCAGTGGTCAAGACTCTGCACTTTCAATACAGGAGGTGAGGGTTTGATCCCCGTCAGGGAACTAAGATCCCATATGCCTCACAGCCAAAAAATCAAAATGTAAAACAACAGAAGCAATATTGTAACAAATTCAATAAAGACTTTAAAAAAAAAAAAGTCCACATTAAAAAAAAAAAAAAGACAAGATCCCAGATTCACAATCCAGCCTGGGAAGATGTCCACGAATAGCTCTAAAAGAGAATTCAGGGAAGTAACTCTTCAAGAGACCCAGTGATGTTGTAGAAGACGATTCCTGAGAGCAAGGATGAAGGTACTCAAGAGTTGAACAATTCTACGGAATTTTTTTAAAAATAAAAATCCCTCAAGTGCATTAAAAGCAGACAAGGTTAGAAGAGATACTGAGGTCACTGGGCTGTCTTCCTAAGTGCAGGGCGTGTGTCTTACCTGTGATGTAAAAGTTCACGTTTCTTTCCACAGTCCCGACTTTATTGGTAGCCATGCAAGTGTAGATTCCAGAAATTCTAGCGTCAGCCACAACCAAGGTACTAGCCATCTGCAAAAGGAGAGGCAGTTTTAGCAACGGGACAGGGAATCCTCGGACACCCCCGAGATGCTTCTGAGGGGGACGTGATTCGGCCACCCCGTGGCCTCGACACAAATGGGACTGCACGCGTGCTGGTTACCAGGCTCTCTGCAGCCCAGAAAGGGTGGAAAAACAACAGGAAAACAGGTCCTCAGGAGACCGGGGGCTACAACATCCGACTTGTACGAGGGCTTCAGGCTTATTTACCTCGCGCTGCTGGCGTAACAATTACAGACCTGAAGCCCATATGCGGCACGGCACGTCCTATCCTAAGAGGTGGTCAGCGCCACGCTGGCCAGAGCGGAGCCTGGCCCTTCTCTTTTGTCTGGATAACTTGTGATCATGAACACGGCTTGCTAACAGGAGCCTTCCTCACACGGGCGTGTTAAGTGAGCAAGGACAGAGGAGAAAGTCTGGCTGAACCATTGCTTTTCTGAAACGTGATGCAGCCCCGACGCCGCAGGAGGAAGAGTGGACGCTTCCTAAGACCCCTGCACGTGTTTGTAAATTACTGGGTTGGCCAGAAGGTTCGTTTGGGTTTTTCTTGATGGTATAGAAAACCAAATGAAGTTTTTGGCCAGCCTAATACTTAATTTCTCAGTCTGTTCATTCCTATTCTAGAAAATGAAGATATAAGTGATGAATGCATACCACAATATCATTTCACTAGATTTTAGCGCTGCTGTTTGGTGAGTGTGCCCCTAAAGAAACATGAGTCAAAAATGGGTAAACTTGAAAGCACTTTCCAAACTGTGACATCGCAAAAAGTCATGCCTCAAAAAAAAAAAAGTAGTGAAACACCAACTTATATGGCTTAAGGATTTGCACTGCTGTCTTCAGGATAAAAACTAGTAGTATGAAATGCATTGTTGAGAATTTAAAAATTTAACCTGACCTTGCAAAAAAGTAAAGCATACTATACATGAAACAGTGAGACAGCTAGTAAGTTTTTCATATTTAAAATTACAAAAATGTTTGATCCAGTTACTTACTGATCACTGCAGCCTATCTCTAGGGCACAAAGGTCTGGTCACAGGCTCTGACACTGTAGACAGAGCTGGTGCTTTCAGACTAATGGGGTGTCCTGGCTGGAGTAAAATGATCCAGTCACTCACAGGCTAAAGGGATATAAAGGCTGGACTGTGACAGTAGACTTTTTTTCCTAATAATTAAAATATTATTGGAGTATAATTGCCTTACAATGTTGTATTAGTTTCTGCTGTACAGCAAAGTGAATTGACACTGGGCTTTCTAAGATGATAACACAAAGTCTACAAAGGGTCTTAACAATTTTACAAGTTGCTCAGCCACATGGTAGGCATTTTACCCGCGTTCTCAGATTCCTTCCAATAAAGTATGTCTGTCTCTCATCTACAGGTCAGGAAGACTAAAAACTACATTCCTAGTTTTTTTTAGCCAGCAGCTCTATTGCTCCAAATTCCTTGTAATTGTCACCGTGGTACAATCAATATTTCATGATGATTTCATGATCTGTTTGTTGGATCTGTTTAATTACATCTACTCATATGTCCTCTGTGTATTGTTGAGATTCTGGGAAATGAAAATGTTTGCAATTTGTGGCGTGCTCACTCAATTTAGCAGATGTGTATATACGTGCTAAGTCACTCAGCCATGTCCGACTCTTTGTGACCTTATAGACTGCAGTCTGCCAGGCTCCTCTGTCCGTGGGATTCTGCAGGCGAGAATACCGGAGTGGGTTGCCATGCCCTCCTCCAGGGGATCTTCCTGATAACTGATTATTTAAGGCACTGCCCAAATATTATAAGGGAGACAGAACACGACCTTTATTCTTAACTTGAAGGACTACTTGAAGGTAACAGAGAGGAATGTCGCTACTTGAAGATCAAGTATGTATATTATACTATTCTCTCTTTCACAGAGAAACACTCGCATGAAGGCAAATAACCAGTGGAGAGAGAATGAGAGCTCAAATGCCTCTTTCTCTATTTGATTATCATTCTAAGAGGTGGGACATAAAAATATTCTGGATAGCGATTTCTTTACAGTTGTTGCACCCACCACTTCAGAGTCACAGAGGAAAAAGCAGCTGGAAGAGGAGCTTGTAGATGAGAGGTGGGAGGATCAGAGAGATAACTGAGTAAGAGTCTGATTGCCATAATCTTCTTGGGAGACGTGTTCACGTGCTTGGGGCAGAGGCAGATGAACAGGCTCAGAGCCCTCACAGCCCCTCTGCTATTTGTCTCTCGGCTCGAGCACGGACTTCCTGGTGAAGTTAGGGCTCCAGTGTTGATCCGAATGGGCCTCAATAGAACCTTGTTTAGATCTCAGATGTATTGCTGGTCCATAAATAAGTGAACACCTCATTGCTGTTTGGCTAGAACCTTTGAAATTATGAACAGCGATTACCTGAATCTGAAAGTTGCATTCGGGTTTCTATTAAAATTACTCTGATTTCGCTGAACTCAGGCCAGCTGAGAACCTGGAGTTCATGGCGAGGGCACGCATCAGTTCAGAGGTGTGCACCTGCCCCGTTTAAGGCCTGAGCGGGAACCTGTGGATAGCTGTGGCCATTTTACAAGCCTCCCAGTAGCTCAGAACTTCTATATAACCAGAGCACAAAACTGAGGTCCATAGAAGGGAAATGAATGAATTCAGGTCACACCAGATACCCTAGAGATAAGGGGTGCATTTGAGTCTCTCACTTTGCCTGAATGACCTCTTCCAAAACAGACTCCTCACCCACAGTCAAGCCTGCCCCAGAACGCACCTCTCCCAAGTGCCTATGAAAATTGATCTAGAGAATGACATCGATGGAGTTTACATTATTTCTTTGTTTCTGGGTAGCTTTATGTAGCCCTTGCCGTGTGCCAGACAGTGTGGGAAGCATTTACCTTATTTAACCCTCCCTGTAGCTTAAGGACATGGGTGTATTACCTGATCTTCAGAAGGGGCAACTGAGCTTACAGAGGTCAAGCGATTTGCTCAAATTATGCCTGGGTATGTCAGACTCCCGTGCTTAAGCTCTTAATCTACACAAAACCACTTGTTGGCCTAAAACTCTTTAAATTTCACAGCACAGATCTGGTGGTAGAGTTCTGTCTACTCTTTGAATTGGGTTTCCCCTGGAAAATACCTCCTTTAATGAGCAGATATGGGTCCCTACAAGCTCAATACTACTCGGCACAGAAATACTAGTTTCTTTTAGCATTTTATACAAGTTGCAAGCTATCTTTCCAATGGATAAAGTGTTATATGGTTTGAAAATATGATTTATAATGGACAAATTATAAGAAAAATATACTCATTTATTTTAAAATATTTACTTATTTGGCTGTATGGGTCTTAGTCGCGGCACATGGAATCTTAGTTACAAACGATCTAGTTTCCCTGACCAGGGATCAAACCTGGACCCCCTGTATTGGGAGAAAATTTTAAAATAAGATACAACTTACATCATGTGAGTAACTTTATTCAAAATTATCTGATTTCTTGATGACCTATTTTTCTAGAGTACATTTTTAAAGTTGTACATTAGCAAATATCAACTTTGTAGTTAAAAAGAGGAAGTATTTCAAACTCAAGAATTTGAGTCATAGCATCTATTTGAAATGATCGTATTTCATAAGGTACACCAAAAGAAATTCTCAAGGCTGTCTGCTTGCCTTTGTTCTAGAATTAGTTTCCATTTGTCACAGCTTTTTGAGTTCTGAACCCACACTTTGCCTCTATTTGCTCTTGGAGGACCACAGGATTAAGATATTAGAAACATGCTCTTAAAGTCCATTCTCTGGATTCTTCTGTGTGACCCAGGAACACCGCTGAAGATTGTCGTCAGGCTCTGTCCATTTGGAATTTATTCATACACTTTCCTTCCTTCCCTTCTGCTAAGTATTAGTGATTCACTACTTCAATGCGTTTGAACCTCACGGAACAGAATGGATGGGATGATGTGTAATTCAGTCTAATTTCCAGCACTTGCTTAAAAAAAAAAATCTATATATGGAACAGTGATTTTAATCTTGGGATGTTTCTAATACAGTTTCCTTTGAAGTGTTTCAGAGAGAAATAAAAGCAGATATGTAAAGGTCAGGGAAGAATCTAAAATTATCCTAGGATGGCACATCTGAGCCAACTGATGGGAGAATAGGGCGTGAGAATTAGACAAAGCTGGGGAGTGTGTAGGGGGTGGAGCCCACACTGCGGTTCTGAGATGAGGCATTCAGGCTTCCGTCATGGACGTGTCTCCTACAGCATACACATTTCTCAATGAAATCTCAAAATGATTTCAATGGAAATGTTGCTAAGACATTAAGTTGTCACAATCCTCCAGCCTCACAGAATCAATGCTGTAAAACGCATTTCCTGTCTGTCTTCCCCTAACACCAGGTTCCTTCTACTTCCTGCTCCAACTCTACAAACCAACAGTCTAGCAACTCTGGGGAAACAATACCAAAGCTCCTCGTGTGCCATTAGCAGCTCCAATTGATGACTCACTTTTCATAAATCTGGGCCAAAACTTGGCCATAAGGAGACTGAATTTTATTGTCTTGTGCACCCTTCCTTGGGTTAAACAAAACAAAAAACACAACAGAAAGGGGAAAAAAAGCAAGTCCTTGAAATCTGGCAGGTGCTCGAATAGGACCTCATTCACTGATGGCTGAAGCGGGGTACTGGACACGCTGACTACATGACTGTGGGGAAACGTATTGGTGTGTTCTAAGCTGGGACTTTCATTTGCTTTCTTAACATGTACAGAAAAGAAAGGCAGTTTTATTTGTAAAGGAAAGACTATGCAAAGAATTCTGAGACAGCAAAACTTCCATCTGTCATCTGAAAGGTTGATGTTTTTCACAGACACACAAGGATACATCAATAGACACTAAAAGCCAATTAAGAAATTCTTCTAAAGGTTAAGATGTGAAATTAATAACTCCCTTAAAATCTAATGTGTTACTGTTACAAATGGGATGTGTGTGGGTTTTGTGCGTGTGTATACTTTGTTAAGAAGGAGTATAAAAGTTTTTTTCAATGCAAACTATTTTAACAAATAGTCTTCATTTGGGCTTCCCAGGTGGTGCTAGTGGTAAAGAACCCACCTGACAATGTGGGAGATGTAAGAGACACGGGTTCAATCCCTGGGTCAGGAAGATCCCCTAGAGGAGGGCATGGTACCCCACTCCAGTATTCTCGCTTGGAGAATCCCATGGATAGAGGAGGCTGGTGGGCTACAGTCCATGGGGTTGCACAGAGCTGGACATGACTGAGCAACTTAGCAGCAATAGCAGTCTTCATTTGTGGTAGTTGTTTAGCTGCTAAGTCATGTTCGGCCATTTCTTCCTCTGGGGGTCTTTCTGACCCAGGGATTGAGCCAGGATCTCCTGCAATGGCAGGTGGGTTCCTTAACGATGTGCCACCTGCAAAGCCCAATAGTCTTGACAGCATATGTTCAGTATCTGGGGGATTGCATTAGGCCACATATGACAATCATTTGATAATGGGCAAATGAGATAGGTCAGAGGTTAGGAGCTCTGTTTTTTCCTGGAGGGGAGAACTCAGGTTCAGAGAGCTGAACTGATTTGCAGTGGGTTATATATAATAGAAAGAGCTGAGCTTAACCACGAATCCTGCCCCCAGGTTGGATGACTCCAGAGCCAACTGTGTCTGGTGGTCTCTGTTTAAAGGCTCAGTATAACTACACTCCTTTGGACTGCAAGGAGATCAAACCAGTCAATACTAAAGGAAATCAGTCCTGAATATTCATTGGAAGGACTGATGCTGAAGCTCCAATACTTTGGCCACCTGATGCAAAGAGCTGACTCACTGGAAAAGACCCTGATCAAAGACTGAAGGCAGGAGGAGAAGGGGACGACAGAGGAGGAGATGGTTGGATGGCATCCCCAACTTGATGGACATGAGTTTGAGCAAGCTACGGGAGCTGGTGATGGACAGAGAAGCCTGGCGTGCTGCAGTCCATGGGGCTGTAGAGTTGGACACCACTGTGCGACTGAACGGAACTGACAATCACAGAATTATGAGACAATGCATTTGTTTAGAGCACACAAGGAAGAAATCAGGGAAGACTACCTCACCCAGATTTTGCTCCTCCACCTGCATTCCTTTTCACAGACATTCGGTATGGAGGCAAGTGGATACTTCATGGTTTCAGCCTAATCAGAAACCTGACCTAGCTTTTTCATTTTCTATTTTCTATCATATATATTTTGTGGATAGAATACCAAAACCAGACGAGAAGTTCCTTTGAAATTAAGATCGTAATTCACGCTTTAATATCCAGTGGTTCACAGTACAAGCACCTGATAGGGTCAAGAAAAGGCAAAATGATTTGACACTGTCAATGGCATCTTGGAATTTTCTAGCACTTTGTGACAACTAACTTGCTTTCCATTCCGAGGCAATTTCCTGTTTAAAAAAAGTAGTGTCACTTGAGTTAAACTTTCCAGTTTACAGAATTTCCTCTTTTCTAAGAATTTCATTACATGGCTCTGTCATCAATCGCTACACATCATGGAATGTTTTAAACTACAGTTCATTTGTATTCAAGAAAAAGACGTGTAAAGCACCTACAGCTACTGCAGTGGTTAGAAAAACTCTTCCTGAGTCCTTGACAAGTGATTGCGGATGTTATTGTGTGAGCCATCAGCATCTTAACAAATTTCTGTATTGGTTTAATTGTCAGAGTCCTGGGTCTTGGCAAAGGAAGACTTTGGTTTGAGTTTCTCATAAGCTACTATTATGCTGTGACTTTGAGTTAATCATCTTATCACCTCAGTTTTTCTTATCTTTAATGGAGATAACCACTTGGACCTGCCAAAGAGTGATATTGACATGAACATATGTCAAAAAGTTTTCCGTAATGAAGAACTCGGATGTTATCTGTTATTTTGAAGTCCTGCAGGGACAATGATGCCATCTACTTTGTTGCTTTGAAATGCAAAGAATATAGCTGAATAGATAGCAGTAGCATGTATAATTGCTTTACATATATTTCTAGTCTTTTGACAACAGCCTTTCTGACCGGTGTGAGGTGATAAATATCTCACAGTGGTTTTGACTTGCATTTCTTAGGTCAGGATATCTGATTCACTGTGAGTTTGTATATCCCAACTAAGGCTTTGCCAGTGCAGAAAAGGAGGGGAAAAACAAGATATTTTGTGAAAGGGAAACATTCCATCTTAGCCTAAAGTTTGGTAGTAGCTTTTGCTTACTGACATCCCATTTCAGTTATGTCAGAGACTCTCCATGTTGGCTAAGCCAGCATCTCTCAGGGAACTTTTGTGCATCCTGGGCTCCATGCTGAAGATTCACATGGAATAGTAATTGGTGGAGCAGTATAATATACTACGAACAAAGCTAGTGGAGGTGATGGGATTCCAGTGGAGCTGTTTCAAATCCTGTGAGATGATGATGCTGTGAAAGTGCTGCACTCAATATGCCAGCAAATTTGGAAAACTCAGCAGTGGCCACAGGACTGGAAAAGGGCAGTTTTCATTCCAATCCCAAAGAAAGGCAATGCCCAAGAATGCTCAAACTACCGCACAATTGCACTCATCTCACACGCTAGTAAAGTAATGCTCAAAATTCTCCAAGCCAGGCTTCAGCAATACATGAACTTCCAGATGTTCAAGCTGGATTTAGAAAAGGCAGAGGAACCAGAGATCAAATTGCCAACATCTGCTGGATCATGGAAAAAGCAAGAGAGTTCCAGAAAAACATCTATTTCTGCTTTATTGACTATGCCAAAGCCTTTGACTGTGTGGATCACAATAAACTGGAAAATTCTGAAAGAGATGGGAATACCAGACCACCTCACCTGCCTCTTGAGAAACCTATATGCAGGTCAGGAAGCAACAGTTAGAACTGGACATGGAACAACAGACTGCTTCCAAATAGGAAAAGGAGTATGTCAAGGCTGTATACTGTCACCCTGCTTATTTAACTTATATGCAGAGTACATCATGAGAAACGCTGGGCTGGAGGAAGCACAAGCTGGAATCAAGACTGCCAGAAGAAATATCAATAACCTCAGATATGGAGATGACACCACCCTAAGTGAAGAGGAACTAAAAAGCCTCTTGATGAAAGTGAAAGAGGAGAGTGAAAAAGTTGGCTTAAAGCTCAACATTCAGAAAACGAAGATCATGGCATCTGGTCCCATCACTTCATGGGAAATAGATGGGTAAACAGTGGAAACAGTGTCAGACTTTATTTTGGGGGGCTCCAAAATCACTGCAGATGGTGACTGTAGTCATGAAATTAAAAGATGCTTACTCCTTGGAAGAAAAGTTATGACCAACCTAGACAGCATATTCAAAAGCAGAGACATTACTTAGCCAACAAAGGTCCGTTTAGTCAAGGCTACGGTTTTTCCAGTGGTCATGTATGGATGTGAGAGTTGGACTGTGAAGAAAGCTGAATGCCGAAGAACTGATGTTTTTGAACTGTGGTGCTGGAGAAGACTCTTGAGAGTCCCTTGGACTGCAAGGAGATCCAACCAATCCATTCTATAGGAGATCAGTCTTGGGTGTTCTTTGGAAGGAATGATGCTAAAGCTGAAACTCCAGTACTTTGGCCACTTCATGTGAAGAGCTAACTCATTGGAAAAGACTCTGATGTTGGGAGGGATCGGGGGCAGGAGGAGAAGGGGACGACAGAGGATGAGATGGCTGGATGGCATCACCGACTCGATGGACATGGGTTTGAGTGAACTCTGGGAGTTTGTGATGGACAGGGAGGCCTGGCGTGCTGCAGTTCATGGGGTCACAGAGAGTCGGACACGACTGAGCAACTGCACTGAACTGATGTGTATTATATAGTGGAAGAATAGACTACTGTGCAGCCAGGGTCCAGAACTGTGGATGGGGGCCAGTCTCATGTTCAAGAGGAATCAGGACAAGGACTTGTTTCTCGGTGACTGGTGGTCATTTGGGGGGATGCATCAGTTTGAGTGACCTCAGTGCATCTCTCCATGAAGACATACTGCCTTTCTTCTCTCAGAATTTTTGTGTGAGCATTTGAATTCCTTCTGACCCTAATAAACCCATAACTAGGAAATGAGTGTGTGCTTTTAGAATAAATATCCCCACACTTATTCTGGTAAACAGTACCTTATTCTTTCCTTCTATCACTGCCGTGCGCTGAGTGAGGCTCTCAATTCTGTTTCCTACAGTGCTGTCAGGATCCAGGATAAAGGCCTCTTCATTAGTGGAGCAAGAGTCATACCTGTTTTTTAAAAAAAGGAAGTCATCACTATATTGCTTTGCAGCATGGTCCAGCCCATGGTGGCTGGTGATGGGAAAACCATTAAGCCCTCAGATAATAAAATCACACATTTTCTTATTTTCCTTAGATTCCAACCCCATCCCCACCAGCATCCATCCTCAAAACTTAAAATAGCAGACAGATTTTGCCTTATCTCCAAAAAAAAAAAAAAAGACCACCAATGTGTCTTCATACAAGCTTCCTGTTCTAAATGTTAAATACTAAATAAAAATGCATAAGTTCAACAGTCTAATATCTAGATTTTAATTAGTTCCTAGTGGCGAAAACATGCAAACGCAGGAGAAAAAAGTTATGTTAATGAATGGAAACCTTTAGGAAATAACAGCATTTCACATCTATAAAAGGCTGGCATTTAATGAGAATATTCCGTTATACAGCTAATTTTTTCCAGGGCTAATTAAGTGTATATGGAAACACACATCATGGAGCAGTTATTAATTTCAGTCTATCTCTTTTCAAGTTTGGGAGTATCATGGCAAGTTCTTTAACCTCTCAGGCAGGCCTCAAGCGTTTAATTATAAAATACGTGTGTTAAAGATTTTTAAGATCTTTTTGGCTTCTAAAAGCACATGAAATCTCTCTCTCACTACTTAAACTAGCTGGTGGAGTATACGCTCAATCTCTCAGTCGTGTCCTGCTCTTTGCGACCCCGTGGACTGTAGCCCGCCAGGCCCCTTGTCCATGGGATTCTCCAGGCAAGAATATTGGAGTGAGTTGCCATTTCCTTCTCCAGGGGATCTTCCTGACCCAGGGATCCAACCCACATCTCGAGTCTTCTGCACTGGCAGGTGGATTCTTTACCACTGTGCCTCCTGGGAAGCCCAGCTAGTAGAGTCCCAGGTAGTTTGATGAGACTCCAGCCTTCACCTGAAAGCAAGCATGTTCTTTCAAACACCGTATAATCAGTAGGCTCCTTTCAGTTTACCGTCCAAATCACCAGTGTAAATATCTACTATTTATTATGCCTCTTGTCTCTACTGCATTATCTCTGTGATGTCTCTTCCACTAATTTAAGGTTTTGTTTGTTTTCCTTTCTCTAGTTGCTGTAGGAGTAAGGTTAGGTTGTTTGTGATTTTTCTTGCTTTCCTGAGGTAAGACTGTATTGCTGTAAACTTTCCTCTTAGAACCGCTTTTGCTCCATCCCACTGGTTTTGGACCATGGTGTTTTCGTTGTCACTTGGATCATTTAGTATGTTTCATGTATTGTAGGTTCTCCATGAATAAAAAAATCCAAACAACCAAAAAAGACCCTTATGTCCACTCTGACCGAGTGCAGTAGCGTTTCAACCTGCCTATCCCCAAGCCAACACCTACGGAGTCGCTGCCAGACCAGACCCCTGAGCACTTTGGGTTTTAGTGGGATCTTCGTTGCTTCAACAGCTGTACTGCAGAAAGCCCAGGTTTCCATAACTGACAACCAAGGCCACCCAAAGTCCACTCCCTACCTGCCTTTCTGATCTTACCCCTGCAGACACCCTCCTCCTGGGCAAACTGCGGTTTGGTTCAGCTCCTTCAAAGAATACCTGAGTCCTCTACTTGCCCTGACTTCCCCTAGCTCTATGACCACTTTCTCCTCTGAAAAATAAGAATACAATGATATCTGCCCCATTAATCTCATGGGATCATACAAACGTTAAAAGACTTAAACTACTTGGGGAGGTTTTGTCAATGAAAGCCACCTAGAAAACCTGGGAACTAATCTTCCTGTCTCGTGGTGTACACACCTGACTCCTTCATCTTCACTCACCAGTTACCAGGGCCTCGACGCCCCCTCAGCACCCACAGCCCGGTCTCCTCTAAGCTCAAGACCAGAACCCCTGGGTGAGCCTGAGGATGGACCACCTTACTTGGTGCCGTGACTTCAATCTGCACGTCCTGCCCAGAGCCCAGCACGGCACTGCCCTGTCTGATGAGTGCAGGTGCTAAGTGGACACTGCAGGTGATCTGCTTTCTACCACTTATGACAAAATGAACACCATCTCCTTTATAGTAGCCTTTTGAGATTTAAATATGGATTTTTATTGGGGACATGATGCAAATATACAAAGAGCTATTTTCTGTGCCTCTAAATGAATGAATGAATGAATGAATGAATAAATAAATAATCTGTAGGCTCCTGAGGTGTGTTTCTCTGCCAGCCTGGGGAGCTTAGGAGCCGAGTGTGGGTCGGAACTGGCGTGAGTGCCTGCAGCCCCCGCGCCACCTTGGCTGCTTCCTGGTGGACTTGTGAATTGACGCTGTTCATTTCTCCATCCCTCTCCTGAATGCTGTCTTTCCTCCTATCTCCCAGCCTAATGAGTGAGGCAAGGAAGTGGTTCTTCTTATGATTACTTGCACTGTGAACTTTCCAGGGAAACAAGTCAGATTCCTTTCTTCTGGCTTCGAATCTGCGGTGAGCAGACTCTGTACATGGATTGGGCAGATTCAGGATATTCTCAAACCAGGAGGGAGTGTAAAGCCCCGTTTCCAGAAAGAATGAGTGGTTGGTTTTGAGTCATTGCTGCCCTTGGCTACTTATGTGAGAAGAACGAGGATGAAATTAGTGAGAGCAAGGGTGAGAGAGAAGGAACTGTGATGAAAAAGTTCTGTGATTATTCCTCTCTGGTGCTGGAGGTGAGAAAGGACTCTTAGTATGTGAAACTGGTGTGTCTTCCGGGGTGGTCTCCTCTCCTGGGGGGCATGCACCCCTTAATGCCGCCCCCCCCCCCCCATCCCCCAAAGCATTCATCACTTTCTAAGTGCATTCAGTGCTTCAGGCAGCTGCAAGGGACATGGACCGCCTCCATGTGACTGCCCTGTCTCCATAGTTACACCAGGGTCACGCATGTAACTGGCGCCCCACAAGCCTCTGTAAACATACAGCATGAGGCACTGATGTGTGGCTTGTACTAAGAGTTTTTGTTGGTTTTAAGTGTTTACTATCTCCAATCATACAGATGAGTAGAGCCATAGTGTCAGTATAATAACCCCCCATACACCCATCACCCACCCTTAATAATTATCCAAGTTTGCCACAGCTGTTTCATTTGTCCCCTTATTTCTTTTTATTTTTCCTTTTGAGAGATATTGTAAAGTGAATCCCAGACAGCATGTCATGTGAGCCCCACATATTTTAGTGCCTGTCTAAAAATTATGCACCTTTCCCAATATAACAACAACGCTATGATCCTATCTAATAGAATTAGCCATAATTCCATGGTGTTGTTTGTACCAGGCCCAAGTATCAGATTTCTCCAAATGTTTTTCAAATGACTGTTTTTATAGTTAGAGTATAAGATTTACAATAAAAGAGAATTCATAAGGACTGACTATTCCTTAAGGAACTTCTGCGACTTTAAAAACCGTTTTGTTTTGGCGTATAGCTGATTCACAATGTCGTGACAGTTTCAGGTGGATAGGGAAGGGATTCAGTCATACCCACTCTCCCCTGAGCTCCGCTCCCATCCAGGCTCCCACATGACATTGAGCAGAGTTCCATGTGCTATACACTAGGTCCTTGCTGCTTATCCATTTTAAATATAGCTGTGTGTACATGCCCATCCCAGATTCCCTAACTGTCCCTTCCCCCATCCTTCCCCCCAGCAATCATATTTGTTCTCTAAGTCTGTGACTCTGTATCTGTTTTGTAAATACATTCATTTGTATCATTTCTGTGATTTTTGAGTAACTATTCCTTATTATCAGGTAAAATAAATGAACATTTTAACTTATTGACTAGCGGAGGAAACTGGACCAAAGAAAATTGTATGCTTTCTCCTTTACTTGAAATACACTAATGATAAAGTGTCAAAGCCATATATCATTTTGCCCTGTTTTTTATAACATGTTTACCTTGAACTACTGTTTGCTCTCAGATCTTTCACATACACAGGGTACATATATGGGTTTATATAATGTGTGTGTGTGTAACATGGATATGGGGGGTTGTCATGTATATGCCTGTACTGGACATGTGTGTATGTACTTGACACTGTGACATTGAAGAGCTGAAGTTCTCTTGCATCTGAGAGAGAAACTTATGATTTCATTCTTTTCTCCTCAAAGAAGTAAAGAAGATAAAGGAGGCCTTAGAGGTCTTAATTTCATACTCTCGGTCATCGGGAAATGTAAAGAAATACATTAGGGTAAAGCAAGAGGAGGCATTTCCCCAAAGGAAGCACAATCAGCTGCAGGGGCTCACTGGGGCTGCCAGGCTCCTCCCCACCCACCCACCCTCCCTCCACCCCACCCACCCCACCCCTCTAGGACAGCGCCCGTCAGCACAGGCCCTGGCATGGAAATGACAGGCTAGACTTGCTGCAAGGTCCTCCAGATGAAAAAAGGGCATATTCTGTGGCTATTTTCCATAGTGGGGACTGTGATTTTTTCCTCTTTGTCACTGGAACCTTAAAAATAGAATGTCTTTCTGAGGCTGACTGTGTAACACAGCACTTGAAACAAGAGGTCGGGGGGAGGAGGGGTCTGCCTGAGCCTTAAGAATACATCAAGCTCTTAAGGAAGTAGATTGTGCCATGTTTGAAGATGCAAAGATAATCGCTGTGCTGGGAACCGTCTTGAGGGGGGAGGAAGCCGAACAACAAGAGGAAAGCGGCGTTCGCTCCTGATTTCGCACAGGAAGCCCTCCGCACCTCCTGCCAAAGGGAGATAAGAAAGCTCCCAGGCACATTCTGGACAAGGCCACCGTTATCAGCTCCAGCTCCACGCTGTCCTCCCCGAGCCCCAAGCCCCCTGTCCCTTTCCTAATGAGCTTCAGGACTCCGACCTCTATTTGCATACAGCATGCCAAGTACAATAGCGTGGAGGTATTTATAACCATCCACAGGAAAAAAAAAATTTCCGGGGTAAGAGTGTACTCCATGTCGATTGCCCTGGAGCTGAAACAAATTAGTTTTGGACTAGAGACTGATGTAAATAAATTAAAAGAAAGCAGCCAATTATGGATCCAACACATGGAGCAGGGACCTTCCATGGGGCACGTCCGTCTCTCTGCCTCCCAAGGAGGAGATGTCGGTAGGGCTCTCTGGTCTGGTCTAAGTGACCAGGCGGCTTTGCTTGACACAGAGTAGGGAAACACCACCTACACCTATGCAGATGACCTTACTGACCTACATGCTCTGGGTTTGTTCCTGTGGTGCTGACAGATTCTCCTTGTGGCGACCTAAGACAGAAGCCACCTTTCTCACAGAGAAAGGCAAAGCCAACAATGGGATCCAACCTGCAATACTGGCAATTTTGACTGCTGGTCCCTACAGGCACACTATGGGCTGGTATAATTACCACAGATCCTATGCAGTATCACAGTCTACTCCAATAAGGATTATATTTTCTACACGCTAAGTAATCTCTACTGTGCTAAGTGATTCATATACACTATTGCATTGATCTCCACAACATCCTGAAAAGTAGGAACTCTTATCCCCCCATTGAATGGATGAGGAAATTGAGGATTAAGGATAAGTAAATTACCCACTAAATTACCTACTAAAGAGCTAGTAGGGCTTCCCAGGTGGCGCTAGTGGGAAAGAACCAGGCTGCCAATGCAGGAGACGTAGGATTCACTTTCTATCCCTGGGCTGGGAAGATCCCCTGGAGAAGGGCATGGCAACCCACTCCAGTATTCTTGCCTGGAGAATCCCATGAACAGAGGAGCCTGGTGGGTACAGTCCATAAGGTCGCAAAGAGGCAGACATGACTGAAGCAACTTAGCATGCATGCACAAAAAGCTAGCAAGCGGCAGAGGCAGACTTTGTACTCGGTTCCTACTCCAGAATCGGCACGTTTAACCTGTGTGCCACGTGTAACAACCTGTGTGCCACATGTAACATGTCCATGTTCTATCATCATCTAAAAAGAAACTATTATACTTCAGCGTTTCTTTGTATCCCGGGAGGAAAGACTTCTCAAATAATCACTACACATATACCATAACTGTGTTGGGGACTGGATGTCTTTTATGTTTTTTTTAGCCCTTTTGGTATTAATAACCCAGTCAACTGCTTTTCCCAAGATTTGACAAACAGCTCTCATGATACACAGCTGAAATGTACTGCGTGCCCACTGTGCCTGTGGTCTGCAGTGACAGTCTACATTCCATTAGGCACCCCCTGATTTCTGACCTCAGGTCTGTTCACCTTTACAGATCCATCACAAGAAATACAGTGCAGCCTGTGCACCTGCTTATGCTCACCTGTGCTTTCCCTAAGGTGCTGGCTTTGAACAGTCCTGATGGTCAGACTTTCTGCAGTCTTCCTGCCTTTCTTTCCCCTCCCCCACCCCCACCACAAATGCAGAGCTGGCTCTTTCTCTAAAGGATGGGTTATTGCATCTGGTGGAATCAGAGGGGACAGATGAGCTTTAGCCCACTGAGGGTTAGTGTCTGTGTTTTCGACTCTGAAGAACCAGGTGAGGTGGTTCAGCCCTCCGTTCAGCCCTTTGAGAAACTGCTCGTTCTAGGGCCATTATGTGCCTGTAATGGTACCTAAGACTTCTATAGTTACCTAAACAGTCTCATTTTGTAAATGATTTCTAGCAAACTTAATCACCACCCCAGTACTAGAAGGTCTACTCTACAGCCTGACTCTTTCTTAAGATAGTTGGTTTTCGTTGTTATCTTTTGAGGATCCCCTTTCACCCTGTGATAAATGACATTAAGCTGACCTTTCTTTCAAAAATCTCTGTTCTGCTAAGTCGGGCTCTTGATTGGGCTGAAGGGAACTAGTTTCTAGTGGGCTGCTGTTATTGTACCAGATCTGAGGCAGCCTTTGCACACATTTAAGCTGAACTAACTCTAGCGGTCACCAGTGAAGTGGGTGTTACAATCTCCATTTCACGATTCCCTTTACCAATAAATAAGACAACTGAGAGGAAAATCCAATGTCTTGCTCAGATTCATAGAGAAAGTGGCAGACAAATCTGGAGTTAGAACGCAGATATTCCTAACTCTTTCCACCACACCAGAACTCAGTCCCTCCCAGGAGATGAATTCTGCTCCCAAGGGAATCCCCGCCCGCCCCCCACCCCCACCAAACTTTACCACCATGCTTCAGAGTCGTGTTAGGAAACTCTGGGGGTCCTCTGAGGCCAACTGGTACAAAGTCAGATACCCCGAGAAGCGGAATTTTAGCTTTCAGAAGGGAGATGTAGCCCCGAGTCCTTTGGTGAGGGGTGGGGAAGAAGCAGAGGAATAGTTTATAATTACAGTTTTTAGTTGGTTAGTTTTCACCATTAAAATGCTAAAATTATAGGAAATCTTGGCCTTCTGCTGGCTGGTGAAGTTCATCATTAGAAAAACTCTTGCAGCAATAGGAAGACCCCACTTTCATGGCAATCTTTTTGTTCCCCTTGGTAACTTAAAACTGTTGTCTGCATGAGTCCTAAATACGTTCTGGGATGAAGCTAGTTTTTTATTAGGAATGCCAGTACACTTATGGCAGGCAACTGGTTTAGAAGGGACCTCTGGGGTGGGCTAGGGGATACACGGTGGTGAGCTGAGCACCCCAACATCCGGTGGCTGCCTTATCTGAACCTGAGCCATGCCTAGGAAGATGGTCTATATTAATGTACAATGAAAGCACCTTTAATTTGGGAGTGAATAGGGCTCTAAAAGCTCTGCAGAGTCCCAAGATGCAGGTTAATCTCTCTCCCTTTCATTCTCTTCTGGATGATGGAAGCTGAAGGCTTCTTGGGCAAAGTCTGTGTCTTTGTTTCGGGTCTGACCGCCCATGCTCACTGTGATTAGAATCTGTTTGTGAAGAACAGTAAACCATTTCAAGTGAGGAAACAAAGGAGGGCAGTAGTAAAGAGCAAATCGAGGCTGTAAAATGTCTTTTTAAAAAGTGGAAAGGGGGAAAAAAAAAAAAGGACCACCTGGATCTCCGCCAAAGGACAGGACCAGGGGCGGCTCCCCATCGCCACCCGCCCTCCTACAGAAGGGCCTCGTGTAAACTTCCCTGCGCTGCTGCGGGTGTTGTGTCAAACAGTGGTGCGCGTGTGTCTGAGCCATCAGATTAACAGAATCTGCAAACACTATCTTTTCCCCTTCTCTCACATTCTCTTAAAACAAATAAAACAATACAGAGGAGAGGATGCCGGCAGAAGGCGGGCGGCGGAGCGCAGGCAGGAGTGTTTAGACAGAACGGTTCCTGCTCCTTCTGCTCCAGGAAAAGGGCCTGGGCCTCCGTGCTGGTCACAGGGTCAGGCTGGGGGGATTCTGGGGCAGGGGCAGAGGCGGGCGTCGGGGGGCCTTTCTGACTCGGCCAGAGGACCTTGTGCCACCCTGGAGCCCACAGTGAAAACTACTTCTTGTCTGAACGGCATGGGGAGGGGAGCAGAGAAGGCTTTTTGGGGACTGGAGCCTGGGGTTGGTGTCCGGGATGATGGCGGGGGGTGTCCAGGGAGCTGGCCAGCTCTGCTGAGATAAGAGCTTTTCCATGAGTGTCTTGGCCCGCAGCGCTTCCTGCTCTCGAGGCCCCACGGTCCATTCACACTCGGAGCAAGGCCTGTCCTCCCAGCCTCTGCCTTCCTTCCTCCTCTTGCCCCAGCTCGCCTCCACCGAGGGGCCCCCAGGACGACCCCCCAGCCCCCGGCTCCCAACTCTGGCTGTGACTCTCTCTCTCTTTTAGGAAATAGGAGCCAGGGTATCCTGACTGACAGCCCTACACCGGGGTGACCATGAGCTTAGAGGGGGTCACCTCCTCAGCTACACCCTGATAGGAGCCTTAGAGAAGCCATCAGTTTTCTTCATTCACTTTTCTTCCTAGTGAAAGGCTGGTCAGCGGAGGAAGGGTGATTGGAGAAATTTTATTTAAAAAATCTTTAGGGAAATGTTCGGGGTGGTAAAGAACTCGCGTGCCAATGCAGAAGACGTAAGAGATGGAGGTTTGATCCCTGGGTTGGGAAGATCCCCTGGAGAAGGAAATGGCAACCCATTCCAGTATTCGTGCCTGGAGAACCCCATGGACAGGAGCCTGGCGAGTTATAGTCCATGGGACCGCAAAGAGTCAGACACAACTGAAGCGACTTAGCAGCAACAGCAGGAGGGACTACAAATAACCTCCTTTAATTCCAGAAGATTCAAGGAGTCTTAAGGTATTGACTCCAGTTGCTCAGGGAAGCATATGTCAAGCTACGGCTATGTATTGTTTGCAATAAGGAGAGCAGATTACTATATCACAGTCAACAGAGAGATGTCCAGGTGGCCTTCAGGGCTGGATGGCGGGGAATCGCATTAAGCAGAAATTCTAGACCAAGTCAGACCTAAGTCTGGATCATGGTTTTGCAACTTTCTGGTCATGGGAGGCAGGATGACAACATGGGGAGAATTATGTCATAGGAAATGGATCAGAGGCCTTGACTGGTCTTTCTAATTCCTCGAATACTTCTGAAATCACTGGGTCATGTCAGCCCAAGGAATTACTCTTAATAAATTCGGCCTTGGTGTCATGCCACCAGTCACCACAGAGGAGGTGGTAATGACCAACCCTGTGACACACACAGTCTGGAGTGGAAATGTGGTTGAGGAACTCGTTGCCTACAGCCCACAGAGAAGGAGAGGAGAAATCACTTTTCTCGGATCTCAGTTCCCTGAAAAATTGTATTTCTCTTGTTTTGCCTTTATCTCATGGGCCCCTTCTTCTTGCAAATGTCTATTTTGTGTCTATCTTTGACAACTAGCAAGTAAAGCATGTGGGCCATATCTCTGTCTTATCCTGTCTTCATCCAGATTTGCTAAATAATGAATTATACTTTTCACAAACCACCTTGAATTCTTTGGGCATGGATGTGTTCTTAACTCAGTATCACCCTCATGTCTGCTGATGCAAAAGGACCTTCTCTGAATTATTTCCTTTTTGTTTTTTAATCCCTGTAAGAAAACTAGTAAGACATGGTAACATAGGGCTGCTTCCTTTGTTGGCAATGTTAAGATGCGGTGGAAAATGGTAAAATCTTCAGATTATTCAGGAAGTTAGAGGAGTTGTCTAGCTTGGTCATAGCTTTTCTTCCAAGGAGCAACTGTCTTGTGTCTTTTAATTTCATGGCTGCAGTCACCATCTGCAGTGATTTTGGATGCAGTGATTTTCACTTGTTCCTTGGAAGAAAAGCTATGACCAACCTAGACAGCATATTAAAAAGCAGAGACATTATTTTGCTGACAAAGGTCTGTCTAGTCAAAGCTATGGTTTTTCCAGTAGTCATGTATGGATGTGAGAGTTGGACTATAAGGAAAGCTGAGTGCTGAAGAATTGACGCTTTTGAACTGTGGTGTTGGAGAAGACTCTTGAGAGTCCCTTGGACTGCAAGGAGATCAACCCAGTCCATCCTAAAGGAAATTAGTCCAGAATATCCATTGGAAGGACTGATGATGAAGCTGAAACTCCAATACTTTGGCCATCTGATGTGAAGAGCTGACTCATTGGAAAAGACCCTGATGCTGGGAAAGATTGAAGTTAGGAAGAGAAGGGGGCAACAGAGAACGAGATGGTTGGATGGACATGGATTTGAGCAAGCTACAGGAGTTGGTGGTGGACAGGGAAGCTTGGACCATGCAGTCCCTGGGGTCGCAAAGAGTCAGACATGACTGAATGACTGAACTGACTAGAGGAGTTGTAATATCCTAGACCTGGCTGCACTGGTGATTCTGCCTCAGCTCTTGAAACCCTCATTGCCCCACATCCTGTCCAGCCTACCACAGCACGTAGGCTCTGGACATTTACTGGCTTGTGTTCAGTTGTCTTCTGATACTTTTCCACGCATTTGACTTTTCAATAGCCGTGTCCTTAATAACAGAAGGAACTGAATCTTGTACTTCTTTCGGAGGACATGATTCTACTTCTTAAATGGACTGCTGCTGCTGCTGCTAAGTTGCTTCAGTCGTGTCCGACTCTGCGTGACCCCATAGATGGCAGCCCACCAGGCTCCCCTGTCCCTGGGATTCTCCAGGCAAGAACACTGGAGTGGGTTGCCATTTCCTTCTCCAATGTGTGAAAGTGAAAAGTGAAAGTGAAGCCGCTCAGTCGCATCCGACTCTTAGCGACCCCATGGACCGCAGCCCACCAGGCTCTTCCGTCCATGGGACTTTCCAGGCAAGAGTACTGGAGTGGGGTGCCATTGCCTTAAATGGACTATATGTGAACAAATTAATTTTTATTGAATCAAATGGTGCTAGTAGTTATTAGCTGCTGGTTAGTTATCTTCTATTAGCCTAGAAAGTGCTTCTGCACATGTCAGCATCATTGTTTGTGTAGAAACTCTCCAACACTATTTGCTTGTCAGATGCGGATCCCATTATGGTGAGTCTGTCCTGGGTCATTAATGCTCCTCCTTGGGAGTGGACAGCCCAACACGGCGCTAGGTTGAGGGGGATGTGTGAGGTCACTGGAGGGTCAGCAGTGCCCTTTCTCAGCATGTCTGAGGTGAGTGATGGATGGCTGAGTTGACACCCATGTGAGGTTGAGTCCATGTCTAGTCTGCTCTTGTTAGGCCAAGAAGACTGGCTCTTCTTGTTGGGTCTTCACTCAGTGAGAAACACTGTGCTCTTCTGCTGGTCCCCAGGTAGCTGGGCTAAGCCCTAAGGTTATGATGATAAGTAAGACCTAGACCCTGCTCTTAAGCAGCCCTCAGTCTGGTCAGATAATCACTGCTAACATGAACGACCTGTCTGCTGTGTACCAGGCATTGCACTGAGCATCTTACAAATTAATTTCTTTGGAGTAAATCACCATGGTTAGAAGACCTGTCCAAAGATGCAAGCATGTTTTGTGGGGGAACATGAACCCAATGTCAGGGACTGTTTTGTCAGACTGTCAGCATTCGCTGGACACTTCTGTGTATCTGATGCTAGAGAGGGAAGTAGCTTTGCAGTGGGTGGCCCCAGAGCAACCAAAAACAACTATAAGCAAACAGATTTGGGCTAAGTATTTGGGCTAAGTACTACTGGACTGCACATGCATGCTAAATTGCCTCAGTCATGTCCAACTCTTTGCAACCCTATGGACCACAGCCTGCCTGGCTCCTCTGTCCATGGGATTCTCCAGGCAAGAATACTGGAGTGGGTTGTCCAGGGGAACTTCCCGACCCAGGGATCAAACCTGTATCTCTTATGTCTCCTTCATCGGCAGGCATGTTCTTTACCACTAGCGCCACCTGGGAAGCCCCACTACTGGGCTAACTAAGTACTTTTATGCATTTTATCTCATTTAATCCCCCTAAACAACCTTAGGATGTCAGGAAACTTGGACCCAGAGAGGCAGTTCACTTTGCCCAGAATCACACAGCCAGCAGGTGGTAGGAGCCAGGATGTGTAGACTCCAGAGCCCGTGAGCTTCAACTCTGGGCTACACTGCCCTTCTGCCTTCTCATGCCTTTTAAAATTGTTCTTGATGTCATAACACAGGCTTTTCAAAACATACTTGCTTTCTGGGTCATGAGTTTTTGAGCAAAAAATATTTGTTTTAATGTCTACATGGTTGTGCATAATGACAGATGAAGTGCATGGATGGTGATGTGATAGAAGGCCACTCGTCTGCAGTCTCTGGCATATCAGCCAGGACTGGCTTCCCAACGAGATCCTGGGAACTCTCTGGGCCTCATCTCTGAAATGGTAGTAACTACAGTCCTTGTCTCATAGAAGTTCTGTAAGAGTTAAATGAGAGCCAGTACATATAAAGCACTTACTCTTTGTTTTTCAGTTGCTAAGGCATGTCTGACTCTTTGCAACCCTATGGACTGCAGCACGCTAGGCCTCCCTGTCCTTCACTACCTCCTGGAGTTTGCTCAGATTCGTGTCCGTTGACTCGGTGACGCCATCCAACCATCTCATCCTCTGCTGCCCTCTTCTCCTCCTGTCCTCAATCTTTCCCAGCATCAGGGTCTTTTCCAATGAGTCAGCTCTTCGCATCAAGTGGCCAAAGTTAGGTGCTTAATAAGTTTCAATAATAAGGAAAAAAAAAACAAACCCCAGGCCATACAGTCTACTGACCATAATCTTCCATTTGGCTGTAAGTAGATTCTAAATACCATTTCTCTTTCCCTCACCTCACTTATCCAGACTTTCACACTCACAAAAGAGGATTTCTCAATGAGGTAGCAATCTGTGATTCTCTCACATGTTTTCAGTGATGAGGACAAGGCATGTGGACCACGAAAGGCCTAAGAAAAAGGGATAATAAGCAGCCACACAACTTTCTAAAAGGCCTGAGTGCAAACCTAAGACTCTGATCTTCAGACATGGAAGGTGAGCTCTGGAGCCGTAACATGCATGACATGGGCTAAGGACGGGAGTGCGACCCCGCCGCCCCGACGCTGAGTCTGTACAAGCTCATCATTCTGTAAGTGCCATGGGGGCGGGAGGTAGCCAAAGAGCAGGACACCTGGGTGGCAGCCAGGGAAGGTGAGCTGGAGCAGAATGACTGGCTGGCAAAGTTTTAGCCTCCATTCAAGAAGACCTAGGTTGGGTCCAAACCTCCCTTTCCAGATCTTCATTTTACCTCGTCCTGGTGAGCCAGCCAGTGACTCTCTAAGCATCTTCTCTTCGACCCCTCCCCATCATTCCCCTGTGTCCCTCTATCAGATCTGTCCTCTCCCTTCCCGTCTGATCCCCCCATGACCTCCCATCTACCTTAGGACCCAGATCTCTGCCGCGGCCTCACCATGGTGCTCCCTCTTAACTGCCGTCCATTGAAACCATGTGGGTTTGTTTAGTCAACCAGAGTATAAGCACCTCCCTGGAGGAGGAAATGGCACCCCACTCCAGGATTTTTGCCTGGGAAATCCCACGGACAGAGGAGCATGGTGGGCTATAGTCCATGGGGTCACACAGAGTCAGACACGACTGAGCATGATAAACACCTTTCAGCAGGATGCAATACAATGTTGTGGTGAAAATAAGAATAACAGGAATTACAAATATTTTCTAATTTTCCTTGTTATGGCTTCTTAGATACACTCATCATTTAAAAGTGGACAGTTCACTTCCAAATACATGGGGTTTTTGAAGTATCTTTGATATTAATTTCTCATTTAAATGCTTTCTTTTCTGCAATCACATGCAGTGTTTTTTTCAGTCTTTTAATTTTCAAGGCTTTCAATGGCTAAGTCAAAGAATCTCTCTTGGTAAATGTCACATTACACTTGAAAATATGTGGGTTACTTTCAAACATCTTTTGATAGTGATTTCTAACAATTCCCCAGTGATAACAGACTCTGTATGATTTCAATATCATAAGACCATGAAATTTTTGCACCTTGATTTATGTCCCTGAATATGTGTCAGTGTCTCCTGTTTTATACCTATGGGAACTTGAATAGAACTTGCATCCTGCTGTTGTGTTAAAATTGTATAAATCTTCATTATGTTGAATTGGTTCATAGTGCTTCTCAGGTCTACTGTATCCTTCTAATTTTCTGTCTATTCATTCTATTAATTTTTGAGAGTCTGATATTGAAACTACAATGAAAAATCTTATCTACCTAAAAAATAATCATAATGTATTTAACTTTGTTCTGTATTTTCCAAGTCTCCTGTAAATGTGCTAGCATACTTTCATAATCTAAAAAAGAATAAACAGGAATAACAAGCAGACAGAAATTTGAGACTTGGGTCTAGTCCTGGGCTTGCCACCATCTAGCTATGAGGGGAAGAATAATGATCTTCAAGCTTCAGTTTCTTATCTATGAAACAAGCTCTCTTTAATCTCTAAAATATTTTAAGTTCTTAAAATTTTTTTAAAGTAGAGTTGCCTTACAGTGTGTTAGTTTCTGCTGTACAGCAGAGTGAATCAGCTATACATATCCACATATCTACTCTTTTTTAGACTCTTTTCCCATATAGTTCATTACAGTATTGAGTAGGGTTCCCTGTGCCATACAGTAGGTCCTTATTATCTATTTTATATACATGAATGTTTATACATAAGTCTCAATCTCCCAGTTTATCCCTCCTCTGTCCTTTCCCCACTGGTCACCATAAGTTTGGTTTCTACATCCGTGACTCTATTTCTGTTTTGTAAATAAGTTCACTTATACCATTTTTTAAGAGTCCACAATATCATATGATATTTAGAATGTCTTAAACTCTTCAGTGAATGAATCATTCAAAGTGACTAGATCCAGGCACGCAGAGGCTGAGGCCCGCACCTCCACGTCCCCTTTCGTCAGCTGTAAACCCTTATGCGTTCTCATCCTTTTATGCATTCATCTCCTTTCATCAATCTTCCATGAGGTTCGTGAGGCCTGCTGAGGGCTGAGTGTGTGCTGAATCCTGACCCAGAAAATTAACCCTGAACCACGAATGGGAGGGAATGGGACTTCCCTGTAGGAGATGAAACACGCCTGCGTGGTGGGAAAGCCACAGAGGCGGCAGCGCTATTCGCGGAGCATGCCAGTTCCCTGCTTGATTCGCTGTCCTCCTGAGGTTGGTCCTATGCAGGCTCGCTTGTCCCCGTGGGATCTCTGCCCCTCAAAGGGTCTACTCCCTCTGCAGGTTTGGGGCCTGAACCAGCTTCATTCACATCATCCCTGGTTCCCAGAGAGATCGTGAGATTGGAGTCAGATGCCCCCAACGGCTGCTAAGTTCTTTCTTCTTTCCTCCCCCAGCCCCAGTTCAACTTTAACCCAGTGGACTCTGAGATCTCTGGTGACAAGAGTAAACCCGAAAAGTGAGGCCAGAGCTCTCCCAAACCTGTCCCCTCGAGAACTTCTGTTCCTTCCTCTAGGGACCTGCACCGATCCACCGTGGCTCACCAACAAACAGTAACCTTCTGAAATGCCAACCTACTTAGCCTCTTCTATCCCAGATCTGAAAACACCTGAGAGACAAAATTCTGAGCTTCAGTTTCCCTATGGGGAAATTGTGGCCATCGTGTAGAACTGTTGCACAGATTAGGGGTAATGTATGGAATGGAACGCACACAACTTTGGCCCTATAAAGGATCATTGGTTCAATCTCTTACAGCTATCATCATGAAGTAGTCAACTGCATTCAAGGTGACAAAACATCCCATGAGGATTCTAGAGAAGGTATGAAGAAGTGAATATTGAAGCTCATTAGAAAGTACCACCTGGACCCCAGTCTAAACTGATCACACGCTTCCTTCTAGTCCAGTCCACCAGGTTCTGCTTTTTCACCTAAAAGGGCAGTGAAGTTTATTAGGTTGGCCAAAAGGTTCATTTGGCTTTTTCCATAATATATTATGGAAAGATGTATTGGCCAACCCAATACATGAAAACCACAGACCAAGGTCCATGTTTCAAGAAACAGTCTCTCCAGCCCATGGATACATAAGATGTGCCTTTCCAAGGAAAGGTGCACGTTTTACAAGGGGTTTGTTTACATATTATCTCAGGATCTTGTGTCAGGATAGGAGTTTCTAGATTTGGTCATGAAAATGCTCATTCAATTAAAAAAAAAAAAAATCTGTGGACATGGGCCAAAGACAATTGGGGCGGTTCTGCCAGTGTTCTGGAGGAATCTCCCCAAATTGTGGGTTGCTACCTTCTGGTCTTCCTACTCCGGGGAAGCTAACATTGAACTTTGCTCAAAAGATCCCTCTAAAAATCACCCAGCAAGACTTCCTATGACTCAGCCTTTTGGTTCAATTTAAACACACAATGGAACGTTTGATAGGAATTACAGGAGACAGTTAATTCATTAGCAACAATTATTCATTGGACTCCCTGTATGCCTAGGAAGAGTGGGGAATGAGGAAAATCTCACAAAGGGTAGGAAAGTGGCAAAAAGGCATTGGCAAATGAGCTCGCTCTGTTTTGAGATCTCTGCATGAAATATTAATAAAGGCTGTTGTTGGAAGACTCACACGGGTGGCAAGGACTTCCTTATCCCATCATTATATAACAGAAGGCAAGACATTTCCCAAGTGACGTTTTGGCTTGTGATGAAAGCTTCTTGGGGGTGGCCAGATTTACCCTACTGTTGTTAAAGCTCAAAGTCCTATTCAGGTGGGCTTGGGTGAAGTGGTCATCTTTTAAGTCCTTGTTTTGATTTGAGGTTTTGCGTGTGCCAAGTTAAAATTCTCTGGAGCCTGTCTGACTTGAGTCTGCCTAGGTATACCCACATGAGACGTGGGTACAAATTGTATACTTAGAAGCAGTGTGATAAATATTAAAGCGTGAAGTATGTGATCAAATTTCCAAAAGACAAGGTCATCTTAAATTACAGCTTCTCTCTGACATTGACCTACATCTAGCCTCAGGAGAGGTTGGCTTTTCCAGTGCTGAAACCAGTAAAACTTGTATTTTGTAGCTAGAAAAATCAGATACGGGATGTAAAATTGTTTCAGCATAAAAAGAATAGACAGCCATGCTGGTAGTCAATTAAATTTGGGTCCTTGAATATATTTCTCATTAACTACCATTAATGATTGTTTTGTTTTTGCCCTGTTAATTTTACATACCCCACTGGTGCACAAAACTGCTTCTCCCAAATGATCTAGATCTAATACATCCTTAATGCTTCAGGCCTTCCTTTCTCTGCCAATTTGGTGATGTAAACAATAGAGAAATGCAATTAGGCAACTTCTCAGAGTTCCTAGAGGCCTCTGCCTCCGTATTTTGTAGGCCAACCCCGTCTCCTCTCCCCCACAAAACACTCCCCCTCACTGCCCTTGCAAGAGTGTTTCAGAAATGGAATGTCAAACCGTGTGGCAGGGAATATAATTCCCTTTCTTTTTTTAAAAATTGAAGTAGAGTTGATTTACAACGTGTGTGTCAGTCATTCAGTTGTGTCCAACACTTTGCAACCCCCATGGACTGTAGCCCACCAGGCTCCTCCGTCCATGGGATTTTCTAGGCAAGAATACTGGAGTGGGTTGCCATGCCCTTCTTCAGAGGATCTTCCTGACCCAGGGATTAAACCCGGGGCTCCTGCATTTCAGGCAGATTCTTAGCCGTCTGAACAATGATGTGTTACAGGGAACACTTTTGGGCTGGGCAAAATGTTTGTTTGGACTTGGATGGGTAGGGTGGGGAGGGAGGTGAGAGGGGGATTCAGGATGGTGGGGACACATGATTCATACTCATGTATGGTGGAAAGTAGCACAATATTGTTAAGTAATAATCCTCCAATTTTAAAATAAATTTTTTTAAAGCTTGGATTTTTCCATAATATCTTATGGAAAACCCAAGCAAACTTTTTGGGCAACCCCGTATTTTCTATCAAACACCTAAACACAGAATTATTTGAGACTCCAAATTTGATTTGCTTTAAACCTTTGGAAGTAGTTCCTTGAGATTCCATGGATGTCTATCAGGTTTTCTTAGCAAACCCACCATTCTAACTAAGAAAGCAATAAAGGATACTCTACCCATGGCACCTTCCATGAGATGAGAATCCCGTTACACTGCATGTGTTCTGAAAGACTGCACTGGCAAAAGGCCAAATGGAACAAGCAAGGTTTTAGGGCTAACTGGGCAAAGAACGCCAATGCCTTGGTCTGTACGGGCTGGACAGGACGACAGAGGAAAATAGCGGCAGTGGAGGAGTTGCTACACTGTTTTCCTTAATGAGTGATTATCAACATTATAATTACTGCGTCAATTCTGCACCACGGCATACACCATTGCATGTAAGACTTTTCTTAACAACCGCTCAGCATTGGTAAGTTGTTGTTGTTGTGCATTTGGCCCTGACCTTCAGAGTTAATCCTGAGGTCCAATGGCTTTATAATTTGTAAGAAGTGGAAGGGAAACAGTGTGCAACCACTAGGAAATTATTTCAAGCTCTTCAGAAAAAAGAAAACGTCATTTTAAGTGGTTGTCTCACTTCACTCGTTAACTCACTGGGTATTATAGGAAAGGGGAAGCAGGGCAGTTACCATTCACAGAAGGGGAAACTGGAGCCCAGATTAAATAACTGGCCAAGGTCACACAGAAGTCAGGGACAGGGCCAAGAATAGAACCCACTTCCTTCATTCCCAGGTCTCCATGCCCAAGACTGTGGCAAAGAGACACTGCAGGTACATATATAGAGAGGATACAGAATCACCCAGTGGGTTTGACTTTACATCATTAAATTCTAAGCACAAAATGTATGTATCTTTGTTTTGCTCAATTGGTATCAGTAGATGTGGAAAGTCTATTTAGACTGAATACGAACCATGTGCACAATGCATTGTAAGATACAGGTAATGTCAACACAGTGTATCAGATTTCTCTACAGATTTTTATGAGTCACAGATAGCTGGTGAAGGAAACGAGACTTTCACAAGAACCCAATATACCTAACATTTTCCATCAAAGCATGATGACACAGATGTGTTGCAACTCTATTGTAATCTATTAGTGTTGTTGATGACTTGGAAATGATAATTTGTGATGCTAAGAAGGGGAGAATTACAGTAGCCTCTGGTCTAAAGAATGTCTGTTCTAAAACCCAAACTGCCATCCTTAAAGGCTGCTGGCCTTGAACCTCCTTACATTAAAGAACCAGATTCAGTTCAGTTCAGTCACTCAGTCGTGTCCGACTCTTTGCGACCCCATGAATCGCAGCACGCCAGGCCTCCCTGTCCATCACCAACTCCCAGAGTTCACTCAGACTTATGTCCATCGAGTCAGTGATGCCATCCAGTGATCTCATCCTCTGTCGTCCCCTTCTCCTCCTGCCCCCAATCCCTCCCAGCATCAGGGTCTTTTCCAATGAGTCAACTCTTTGCATGAGGTGGCCAAAGTACTGGAGTTTCAGCTTCAGCATCAGTCCTTCCAAAGAACACCCAGGACTGAAAAGAACCCGATTGCCCTTCTCCAATTTCTCCTGGCTTCCTCAAATTCATCCTCCCCGTTCCCCACAGAGAGGCCCCTTCCAAACAGCCCCATATTGTTCCTTTACAGAGCATCCTCCATGGAGGAGGCGGCCTTATCTGAGCAATTTTTCTATGAGACTGGACCAGCACTGTGACAGAGCTCACCAAGGACTGTGAGATTGCAACCAGCTCACCTTGTGGGTGGTTAATAGTTCTACTTAGTTCTTTACAACCCGGGTTGGAGGGTGTGTGTGTGGGGGGTGAAGTTCTAAAAATCTGGCAGGAGTCAGCTCTCTTACATCCCAGTGTACCCTACCCCAGCTTCAGCCAACCCGCAAGTCAGAACCACTTCCTCCCATGACGGGAAACAATGAATGCGGCTGGCCCCAACTCCCCTGTTATACACTTGTGTTCATTCTTACTTTTGCCTACCTCATCTATCTTGCTTTCTTCTTCTCTGTTTCTGAAAAATCATAAATTCTGTTTTCCTCGATTCTGCAACCCAGACCTACTAGATCTCTATTTCTAAAGCACAGCAAAATCACATTTTACTTTCCACAGTCTTAGTGCTCATTTCTCTGAAATATTAGGTAAAAGTTCTCACGGTTGTGAAACTAGCTTTCCAGTAGGGAGAAAAATGTTTTCCAAGTTCCTTGAAAGTTTTGGAGCCTTACTTGGAGACATTTACCCTAATGCAAGCAATAATTACAACCTTGCAAGATTCCCATGGCACTCTATACCTTTCTCAAACACACTGCCTTATTTGAGCCTTATATACTCCCTATGAAGTGTATGTAATCACCTCTATTTCATATGAACAGAAGCTGTAAACTACACATGTGGAAAGTACTATAAGCTCACCACCCTTCTGAGTGCTCCCTGGTTTATGCTTAGGCTGACATGGGGCAAGTTAGGACAATCTATTTAGAAGTCTCACCAGTTGCTAGAAGTGAGAGAAATCCCACATTCCACCTCATTTGGTATTACAGTAGAAAAATCTGCCTGCAATGAAGGAGATGTGGCCCGAGCCATGGGTTCAATCCCTGGGTTGCGAAGATCCCTTGGAGAAGGAAATGGCTAACCACTCCACTATTCTTGCCTGGAACATTCCATGGACCAGGGAGCCTGGGGGTTACAGTCCATGGGGTTGCAAAGAGTCAGACACAACTTAGCGGCTAAACACACACAATAATAACAATGTTTTTAAAAATTCAAAACAGTCTGCTTCTTCTACTACTTTACTATCAAGATATGCAGAGAATTAAAAGGTGGGGAAGATTCTACTGTATTTTCCCGCAGCTCATTATGTATGTGAGTTTAAAAGTAACTACCTTTCCCCATCCTTAACGTCTTAGGACAAATTCTAGGTCAATCAACAACCACAATGTCATTCAGTTTGAGCATAGCTTAGCAGCTTACCACATTGTTTTTAAAGGAGGCAATTTTTGTTAAATTTATTTAAGGCTTGAACAATTCCAATCATTTTTAAAAATATATTTATTGGGCTCCAGGAAACTATACAGTAAGTCTGAATCTCTTTAGACTCATTAACCAGTTGGCCACTTTAAACCAATGAATAGTTTTGAGGTACTTAAACACATTCTGACCTCAAAACTAATGCTTTGGTGTGGTCCATAGATAGATATATCTCTTAACTAGAACCTAAAAATTAAATACCAAGAATTATTCTACATATTCAAGAGTAATATGTATATATTAATCATGTACTCTCTTTTGACAAAGAGGCACAGATAACATTCTGCAAATATGTACTGTGTAACCCAGAATAAGTAAGATTTTTACAATCCATGCACTAGAACACCCATTATTCGAATGTCACTATCTAAAATTCCTGCCTGCAAGTGAATCTAAGTATATAAAAATCGTTCATATAAAGACATACTTGAAAAATTTTAGTAGTAAAAGAGGGCTTGTCTGTCAGTGTGAGCTCTGATCTCTCTGCAGGGTGAAATCAAGTTTTTCTATTTGCTCTCTAGTGTACAAAGGTCCCATGTATCTTTCTGAAGTATCTACATTAAATGCATTGATTCAACCATCAAGCATCCAAGTTGGACCTGACACAGGTAAGCTACTCAGCCTACTGGCTTAAAAAATGAGAAGCTCTTAAGGATATGCACATTTCCTGCATTTCAAGCACCAATTTATTTGTAAGTGAATCATCACTAAAAGAGTGAAAACTTGCATTTGTGATCTGTCTTCTGAGTAGGAAGAAAGAAAGAAAAGAAAGCCTTTAGCATTAAGAGAATATGTCAGATGGCCATCAAACATTTACAGAAGATTTAAGGTACTGCTCTCAATCTTTGAGAGAGTTCCAAGAGGAATAAGATATCTTTCTAGGCTTTGGCAAGCATACTTCGTAAAATGGGAGAAGGATCCTCCTTACCACAGAGGAACTGGGAAAAAAAGGTAATGTTTATAAAGTTTCACTTCAGTTGACCTAATTCCCAAAACCATATTTTGTTAGCATTATTCAAACATAACTTTATAATATTATGTTCTGTCACTCATAATTCTTATTTTCTAACATAGTCATTAGCTCTAATCCTGAATAGAAATGAAATGTTAGATTTGCTACTGTCAGATCACAATAAGAATATTCTTAAAAGGCTATGTTATTCTATAACAATTCAACTCTATACACTTATCCAAAACTAAAAGCTTAAGTTAGTTATTCTAAATGCATTTGCAAATAGTTATTGTTTAGTTGCTAAGTTGTGTCCAACTCTTTGCAACTCTATGGACTGTAGCCCACCGGGCTCCTCTGTCCATGGAATTTCCCAGGTAAAAATACCTGAGTGGGTTGCTATTTCCTTCTCCAGGGGGTCTTCCCAACCCAGGGATCAAACCTGAGACGCCTGCATGGGCAGGCGGATTCTTTAGCACTAAGCTACCTGGGAAGCCCCAGTTGCAAGTTAGGTTAGCACAAACATCAAGGTCTTAAAGAGTCCATAAATATGGATGTCTATTTCCAAATCAGCAAAATAATAAAATCTCAGTATATTTTACTTTCTTTGGGGTTAAATAATCACAGTGGTAGAGAAGGTATTCCAGATCTGTGAGTTCCCATATTTCTATTCTTAGCAAAGGATTCACCCATATAAGAAATCAGATGTGTGAAAACAGCCACTTCTCAGGAATTACACACTCACCCAGGAACTTTCACAATCAGGATAATATGCCTTAAAAGATTGAAACACGAGATAAAGACAGGCTGAAATTGCAGGAAGTATCTAGAAAACCAAATAGCCTCTTCTGTTCATGCTAGAATTATATTGTGTTTATTTATCAAGCTAATTAAAAAAAATAATAGCAACTCTCCCAACGACTCTACAGTGGGACGAAAAGCAATAAAGGAAACATTTTGGCCTAATGCTAATTGTTGAGCAGTCTCACTACTATCTGACTATTGCACCCATCAATTCTATTTGTGTACCTTCAAATTCACTCCCATGAACTATCAGGTATCAATCCCCTAGGCTAAACAGTAATGGAAAACAGCAAACAGGGCTCGGTCATCAACAGGAAGCAAGGAAACACTGCAAACACACCCCAAGCATCTGTGTATTCAGACAGGATGCTGAATCAGCTCATAGCTCAGAGAATACAAGTGTACTCACACCTTGTGATGTAACAGTGGTGTCAGCAAAGGGCTGTTCATACTGAGGAGGGAGGAAAGAGTCTGAGAAAGTCAGGAAGGTTTGTGGAGAAGGTGACCCCACTGATGAGCCTGGGAAGATAAAGATGGACCTCTCAGGGGGCAGAAAGCACGTGGAAGGTCACTCCAAGTGTAAGAGCACACACAGAGCCTAGGTAAGGCAATGATCACCAGTGGTGGGAAGATCTGATGTCATGCTCGATGTTTTTGGAGTGCTAAACAGGGGGACCAGTAACTGATGTAGTGATGGAGCCGAAGTCTGGGGGTACCCGGTTGGAAAACAAGAGATGGGAGTTCCAACACGAGTTCCAAAGAGTGGCTCAGAGGGGGACCCTCATTCTGTCCCTGTGCTCCCAGTCTAGAACTATTAGAATTACGACATGGTTACCCATGGTAAGGAAGAAGCGTAGGTAGACTGCCTACCTTTTCCCAGGGCAGGGGAAGCCTTGCCTGCTGTGGACCGCACATCCCAAGTGCCGACTCCCATCTGTGGCCGTGAAAGACCCTGGAGTCCAGATGTTGAAGAGCATTCGAAAGTCATTTGAGAAACAAACTGTGCCTACCTTGCGTTGGAGTGATTATGGGTACAGGGGTGCCAGAACCACGTGATGGCAGGCATGGGGACTCCGTAAATGGTGCAGGTCAGGATCTGTCTGCTGCCCAGTGGGTACAAGATCGGATCCGGGAATGATGATACAGCCTTTTCGTAAATCTGGGGTTTCACTGAAAAGAGAGAACAGGACAGAGGTGGAGAACTGGTCGAACGACTGGACCACAACACCAAGGACCACGTTCTCGCTGGCTTTGATGTCAAGGAGACAAACGTGGATGAAAACCAAACCTGTGTAACTGTCATCTTAATGTCAATTGAAAAGCAATAGATGTGTTTTGATTCCATGGTACGTACGTTCTGATCACAATGATAAAAAAAAAAAATCACATTGCTACGTGAGATAAGAAGCAACCATGAAATAGTTGGGATGGGGGCATAGTGGTTTTTAAAACAATTGAAAATTTTTTAATTTTCTTATACTGACTTTAAAAATCAATTATTAGAGTACAGTTGCTTTATAATGTTATGTTAGTTTCTACTGTACAGCAAACTAAATCAGCTATATCCTTTTCTGGATTTCCTTCCCATTTAGGTCAGCACAGAGCACCAAATAGGGTTCCCTATTATAGACAGCAGGTTCTTATTCATTATCTATTTTATTTACTGGCTTTTGACACAAACTGTCACTAATTTCACCTCCACCAGAACCAAAAGAAAATTTGACAAGCTTGAACGGTGAACTTACCATTGACAATCAGAGTGACAGTGAAGTTTTTGAACACATTCGCATGCTTTACGCCCAGCAAGATTGTGTAATCTCCTGCATCTTCGGGAGTCACATCTTTGATAATCAATGAATAGCCGCAAATCAGATAGCGGGCAGACTTCTCAGTGGCCAGTGACCCATCTTTTAACCTGTGGTTAAGCACAGGATCAGTAAGTTATTTCACACCACCTCTTAGATAACACGTTAACATTGCCATGTAAGGATGCGAGCTCCAGTTTAGACATCTAGAGCCCTGGATTCCTCAACAGCCACTTAAAACATTTAGACACTGACTTAAGTAAAGCCCAGTGGGGGAATTTTAGATCGGGAAGCAATGCTTTGTTGATTGGCAAAGAGGAAGAAGTAAGCTGAGGGAAGAAAGACAAGCGATGATTTAATGTACCCACATGGATGCTGCTTGCTACTGTGACTTAAGTATTAACCCAGAAGCACAGGCTGATTCCATCTGAGATGTTTTTTCAGAGTTCTCCATGAGGCTCCATCGCAATACAAGGGTCATTGTAAGTCAGATCAACTAGATCACTTCTCCAGATAAAAACAAAAATAGACTTTCCCATTGTGGCCTCATGTGGAGTTCTTATTAGTTATATAAATGGTCACACCAGTTGTCCCTTTCATAAGCTATAGTGAAATCAAGATTATCAAGGTTCTTTCCTCTGGGAAAGATTAAGGCACAAAACTCACAAACAAAAGGTATAAACTTAAAAATAATTTTTTTTAAACTTTAAAGACAGACTCAATGCCTAGATATCACTCAATTGCATACAGAAACGAGAGTTGGGCTGGAAGGCTCACCCTGGCTCTGCCACTGTATGCCGTGAACTTGACTAAGTCATTGATTCTCAGTTTCTCCAAGTTTCTCAAAGATCTCTTAACTGTAAAACTCTGTGATTCCATTAAGTGGCACAGTTCTTTCAGCGGGCATTTTTCATGGGCTTCCCTGGTGGCTCAGTGGTAAAGAATCTGCCTGTCAGTGCAGGAGATGCAGGTTTGATCCCTGGGTCGGGAAGATCCCCTGGAGAAGGAAATGGCAACCCACTCCAGTATTCTTGCCTGGGGAATCCCATGGACAGAGGAAGCTGGTGGGCTACTACAGTCCATGGGGTCACAGAGTCAGATATGACTGAGTGACCAAACAACAAGTAGGAATTTATTGTGTTCTGCATAAAGCTGTAATGTTAGCAGTGGCATTGGTTCATAGGCATGCAAACAAATTCTAATTCCCAGTAGGTCTCATTTCCAAAGCAGCAAAATGCGTGATTTTAAACCACGCATTTTGCTGTGATTATAAATCCCATTTTAGTATTACTTTAAATTATTTCTTATGAACAAGTCATTACTTTCAAAATTGGGTTTGTTTGTTTGTTTTAGGTCTTTGCTACTTAGCTACTGGAGAAATTAGCAGTGTTGAACAGAGGACTATGTACTTCCTAGAGTGGAGTGTATATTTCTATTGGAATAACATACATTCATAGGAAATTTACTATTAAACTTTTTAGATGTTATGAAACAAAACCTCTCTTCTATTGCAACGACAAGAAGGGACATAGCACAAAGTCTCATTTTCTCTTTAATGCCCTATTAACGATGCAGAGGAAAACTAAAATGCTACACCCATTTGATATTGAAAGCAAAACAAGCTCTGGTTGAGATTCTATATTGTGTGGGTTGTTTTCCTAATCAGTTGTGTACTATACTCTTTGGAATGCAATGGCTTGGGCCAAAGATCCTGGCATTTAGAAATGATTTCACAAAATGATTGCAGATTATCAACAGATTACATTGTTTTACATCAGGTGTTAGGTTCGCATTTAAAAAAAAAAGTTGCTTAAATCGTTTCTGAATATGCAAACTTCCAGCCAGAAAACCTTTTAATTAGTTCAAGTAGGGCCATGGGTGCACCCCTGCCACCAAATCAGTCTTGTCTCTATTAATGTTTAATTTTAAAACAAGACTGGAACTTTCAGCCCAGCTGTACCTAAAAGAATTATTTTCCGATTATAAGAGAATTATTATCCTCATCACAAGGGCCCACTTCTTCAGGGTTAATAGAGCATGTTACATCCTCAAGATCCTTCCTAGTCATTGCTCAACATACTCCATTCAGAGGAGGTTGACATCATAGGAAGGTTTAGAGGCAGAAATTTGGTCGCTGGGAGTGAATGACTAAACCGCCATGAGCACACAAAACACCCTAACCCTTGCTCTGTCCTGTTACCTTATTTGTCCTCCCCATCAGCCCTTCCCACTCACTCCGCTCCGAGCCTAGAAATCAGCCCAGACCCTAGTCTTCCACTGTTGTCTGGGAAATGTATATCGTTTCTTTTCAGGAATTCAAGTCTCTCAAGGCTCCTGCATCTTCCTACTGACAAAGCATGTCTTAAGCTGCGAGGAACATGACTGTGATCCTACCAGGCAACTTCTGGAGTGGGGAACGCCTTCACTCTCATGGAGAGCCGGTAAGACCGCTTGCCAGCCACAACCTCAAACACCCGCTGCTGTTGAGGCCTCATAGTGATGAATGCCTTGTCTTTGAAAGAAGAGAGAAATCCATTAGAAAAGATTATCTGTAAACAAAACCGAACCAAAACCCCATTCAAGGAGGGTGCAGCCAGGGAGGAAATGGAACTGAATTACTGGTGGCTCAGATGGTAAGAAGCTGCCTACTATCCGGGAGACCTGGGTTTGATCCCTGAGTTGGGAAGATCCTCTGGAGAAAGAAATGGCAACCCACTCCAGTATTCTTGCCTGAGAAATCCCATGGACAGAGGAGCCTGGTGGGCTACAGTCTATGGGGTCACAAAGAGTCAGACACAACTGAGCAACTAACACACATGCTCAAGTACTGATCAGTGAATAAAACTATTTAGAAGTACCCAAACAAGTGAAATATTTGCAAAATCAAATGGTCCCTGGGACATAAAAGCCCAGTGGCAGGGCAACAGATATACCTTACACATCTATATTATAACAAAACATATAAAGTCATCACTTCTAAAAAATAACAACCTGGCCAATATGAGTGCCGTGGGAGAAAGTTGTTCTATGTGCTCTAGAACAACTAATTTGATATAAAACATCAACTGGAGCAAGTCAAAAGAATATCAAAGGCATTGGTAGAACTGTCCTCCAGCTTCTGCTCCTTACAAGGTTATCTTTTCAATGGCAGAAATAAAATTAGGTTTTTAAGACTTCTGAAGAGGCTAAAGTATTTTCTTGACAGAATTTGCCTATTGGAATTAAACAATAATATCAGGATTTCATGGGAATAAAATCAGGGATAAAAGGACATCTGTTCTAAGTAATTTATCACGGCGCATTTTTCTCCAAATCAGTATGATCTCAGAAATTTCTTCCAGAAGTTAAAGGTAAAAATGATGGTATTTTTCTGTTTTGTTCATGTAAAGTGAAGTGAAAGTCACTCAGTTGTGTCCAGCTCTTTGCAACCCCATGGACTGCAATACATGGACTGCAGCCTGCCAGGGTCCTCTCTCCATGGGATTCTCCAGGCAAGAATATTGGAAAGGGTTGCTATTTCCCTTCTCCAGGTGATCTTCCTGACCCAGGGATTGAACTTGGGTCTCCTGAATTGCAGGCAGATTCTTTACTGCCTGAGCCACCAGGGGAGCCCAATGCAACACTAAACAAATAACTTCATAGATTCTAATATGATCTAACTGACTTATTATCCACAATAAATTTGTAAGGGGAAGATACTTGACTCAGTGCAAAAGTATTACAGTTGAAGAACACTTAATGTGATTTGCACTTGGGCAGGCGGTGAAGGGAGATAAAGTTGTATTTTTTCATGACAGGCTACCTCCTTTCCAAAAGAAAATTTACATGATTTATAGAACTGTACTTCCCCCTACCCCAAATCTGCAGTGACTAGAAAGCAGCAAAGGGTTGCTTACCATATATATGCACCGAGGCGTTAACAGACTTGAGTGACAGCCCGCTTCTCACACGACAAGTGTAAAGCCCTTGGTCTTCCTTCTGCACTTTGTCAATAACGAGGATACTGTAGAATACATTATTGTGGGGACTGCGTTGGTCAATGCGTTGCCTTATACTGGCTCTCTTATTTACCTAGAAAGAAAATGTATAACAGATGTAGCAGTAGTCATGGGTTGCGTGTAGAGTTATAGCATTTCTAAAATGATTCCTACAATCTGTAATTTTCTGCTAAGAGGCAAACCCACTCAGAGCAAGCTGCTCAGAACCACAGCTCTGTCTAGACATGTTTCTAACACGTGCCATAGCGCCCTGATTCAGCACTTCAGGTTCTTCAAATGGGCTTTCACATGTACACTATTCTTAACAGTTCCTTGCAACAAGCCAGTGAGATTGGTGAGGTTATTGCCTTTTTGCAGATAAAGAAATCAAAGCATCAAAACACTGACCAGAGTAGCCTGGGAACTTGGGTCTTCTGAGTACAAATCTGATGCTTCCCTCTAGCACCTCTCTAAGCAGTAACCTGTTCCATAGGCAGCGACATCGGACACAAACGCAGGCAATGACTGTCTTTAGTATGTGGACTCATGGCAGGCTTTCTCCTAATAAATCACCATGTTTGAGTTTTTTTGGGGCTTTTTTTTCTTCCTTCTAGAAATGAAAGATGATGAGTCCTGGCTACATCTATTAGGGTTTAATGATCCATGTTTCATTATTTCACTATTTGAGCAAGGCTTGCCAATTTCTGCTAAGCCTCATGAAATGGGTCTGGGGACCTGCAAAGCCCTTGGCAAGTTTTAGCCAACAGTCGAGGGGTGGGGTCGGTCCCATGTTTGCAGGCCTCGGGCTCAGCACTGCACCCTGGCCACAATGATCCACTCCCGGTTTTGCGAAGATGAGGTCACAGTGTCTTTTCCTTTCATTGTTCGCTCCTTTCTTTTTCTTGCTCTTTTTTCAAGCATTGCATTTTATAACACATAATATGTTATTTCCTCCTCTCAGTTTGTCCCCGTGAGGAGGCATGGAAAAGGACTCTGGGAGTTGGCCAGACTGGTCTCTGGGTCTTGACCTTAGCTCTCCCTCTGTGCCATGCTGGATAAATTCTACCTACCTGTTGGCACAGATGCGTTAAACAATTCTCTCCCTTTTTGGCAGCAACCACAGAGAAGATGTCAGTCATTGCCATCAAAAATAAGAAAATTGGTCCCTACGTGCCAGACTGAGGGACCTTCAGCAATTCTATTCGTGTTGATATTACTTCTCCCTTCTCCCTTCAGCATCAATAGGTGGTAAAAATATGATTAAAAAATGGGATGTTTTTGTAGTCTCAAAAAATTTTCCTACTCTACCATGAAGAAATATGGCAAATACCACCTTAACCATGGGACCAAGACGGCATCGTGTACTGCCAGCTATGACATTGAGAAGGACAACAACATCACTTCTATTGCGCACCTGCCCAAAGTACATGGCCTGAGTCTAATAATTAGAAAAAAGACCAGAAAACCCCCCAAATAACGGGTATTCTACAAAATAACTGCTGTATTTCAAGGAACGGAGGGCTTTCCTGGTGGCTCAGATGGTAAAGAGTCTGCCTGCAGTGCAAGAAACTCGGGTTCGATCCCTGAGTCGGGAAGATCCCCTGGAGATGGAAACGGCAACCCACTCCAGTATTCTTGCCTGGAAAATCCCAAGGACAGAGGAGCCTGGTGGACTACAGTCCACGGGGTCACAGAGTCAGATACGATTGAGCAACTTCACTTCAAGGAAGAGAGGAAGAGAGGGAAGGGGTCCTTTAAAAATCAACACAACAAAAGAGATAAAAATACCGAGGGCCTAGTCCAGGTTAAAAGAAGACTAAGGAGAAATATTACTTTGTCAACAAAGGTCCATCTAGTCAAGGCTATGGTTTTTCCAGTGGTCATGTATGGATGTGAGAGTTGGACTGTGAAGAAAGCTGAGAGCCAAAGAATTGATGCGTTTGAACTGTGGTGTTGGAGAAGACTCTTGAGAGTCCCTTGGACTGCAAGGAGATCCAACCAGCCCATTCTAAAGGAGATCAGTCCTGGGTGTTCTTTGGAAGGAATGATGCTAAAGCTGAAGCTCCAGTACTCTGGCCACCTCATGCGAAGAGTTGACTCATTGGAAAAGACTCTGATGCTGGGAGGGATTGGGGGCAGGAGGAAAAGGGGACTACCGAGGATGAGATGGCTGGATGGCATCACGGACTCGATGGACGTGAGTCTGAGTGAACTCCGGGAATTGGTGATGGACAGGGAGGCCTGGCCTGCTGCGATTCATGGGGTCACAAAGAGTCGGACACGACTGAGCAACTGAACTGAACTGAAAGAGATAGGACATCCAAATGGCAAGATAAGATTCTAGATCAGAAATTTTGTGCTGGTTGCTGCTCTTCTTCCCACATTTGGTAACATCTTCATTGTTTCTGCCTTGGTATCCTAAAACTGCCTCTGGGTTTTACAACAGTCTTGTCAGCAGCCACAGGCTATTTAAGTGAAAATGAAACAGGTTAACAACTTAGATCTTTAGTCCCACAAACCACACTCCCCAGGCTATTAGGCGTCTGTCGTGTCGCGGAATGTACTAGACCTCTTCCATCACAGAAAGGCCTATTGAACAGGGCCGCTTTCAAAGTGATGGACAGTCAACAGACGTATCACCATAGGCTTACAGCAGCACCACTCAAAGGATAAAAAATTCCTTCCCTCCTTACATGTATTAAGAATATATGGCTTCTAGCAAAACCCAGAACAAATTGCCACGAGTTGTAGCAATCTTATTTCAACCATTTTCTAAAAAATACCTTATGACTAATGAGTCTTTAATATGTCCCTATGGAGTCTTTGCGGTACCTTTTGTTGCCAGTTTATTCTGTTTTCCTAGCAAGAAGTATGAATATTGTACATCACAGGGAATATAGCCCAGTATTTCGTAATAACTGTAAAGAGAGCATAATCTATAAAAATTCTGTATCACTATGTTGCATACCTGAAGCTAAACTAACGTTGTAACTCAGCTGTACCTCAATTAAATAAAACAGTGGCTGGGGACTGCCGCACTCACCTTAATTCTACACACGCCATCTAATACATGCTATGTAATGTATACATAAATTAATCATAAGCTAACTTTGTGACTGGGCCACCTGAATGATGTAACCAATGGTTTTCCTGGGATCTGAACCTGGGATCAGACACATAAAAAATGGTGCTGGACTCACTGTCGGACGATTCTCAATAGTTTATCAGAGATTCCCCCTGTATACATATTTAAAACAAAGATTGTTTGCAAGGATGTTTAATTTGAACAAGGGAACCCAACTCAGGCTTCATTCTTTTCATTTTTCTGAAAGACAGAATCACTTCTTTGTCCCTTGACAAACGGAATATTCGGTGGCTGGGTTACATTATCTTTCCCAAACATGCTCCAATCAGGTGCCTGCCTGTCTGCCGGTCTCTTCAATTAATGCGCCGACAAAAAACTTTTTGCTGTTGTTGTTACAAAAGATAGCCCCTGCCTGGCATGTTGTGATAAATTTCTTTCTCATCTCTAAATCCTAGAGACTCGTTTCCAAGGATGAAACAATTCCCTTTTCCATCCAGAATCGTGCAATAGAAACACCAGCCTATACACTTCCAAACAAAACCTCCAGACATCAAAAGACGGTATCTCTGCAGATCATACTCACAACACGTCAGGGAAGAGAAGCACCCGAACCAAACCCAAAGCTCCTTTATTGACTCTGCCAGAGGCATCAGAACATTCTGCATTTTCTCCCTCACTTCAAAAACTCAGTTTAGCATCTCACTTGCAAAAACGAAATACTGTCCTATAGAAGAAGTAGAAAAGGAGGTCACTCACTTCTCCAGGGTATCTCCAGGTCATCGCAACTCTTGTGTTCAATGGGGTGGTAGCTGTGCAGTTGAGGGTGAGCCTATGGCCTCTCAGTAGTTTGACTGGGCTTGGTGTGCTTATCCAGACATCTGTGATTATGTTGGCTGCAAGCATAAGAAGTCATGTTAAAACAAACAAACAAAAAAAATCAACGTTTCATTAAGCAGATAAACCCTTGAGCATCCCGGCATATGTTTATGCTTCTGGAACATCACTTACTTTGCCGAATTATGAGATAGTTTAACTTGTACAAATATCCGTTCACTGTCGTCTCGCAGGTCAAAAGCCCCACTTCTCTGTAGGATGCTTTATGTATTATAAAACCCCTCCTACTGTCCCAGATTATTCTTTTTCCATCAGCGATCAGAGTATCAGATGGAAACTGGAAAAGGAAGAAATGTGTGTTCACAAAATCGTATTAGTGCTATGGTGAGAGCTTCACTCATAGTTTGTAATTTTTGAAATATAAGTTTTATCTCAAATGAGAATAGTGCAGGTAGAAACTCCAGGTTGCCATAATTGGTTCTTTAGTTTTCTTTGCGTGTAACAGATGATACATTAACCATGATAAATTATTGTCAACAACATAATTTGTTATTAGTCTTAGCAGCAAGCTGCACCCCCCTAGGGCATACCTAGTTGTCGTTTGTCAGAATTCTAGCAGGACCCTGTGTCTCTTCAAGCCTCTGGGAGTCTCTGTAACAAACTGGCCTGATGCTCAATAGGAAAATGAATTAGGAATTTTTTTCCACTAGGGCTGCCTGGTTATCTTCTTGGTCTCATCACCGGGAGCTCTTAACAAGCCAAACCTTGTCATCTCATTTTGCGTGATTTATTAAGGAGCTGGCTATCTTAAAAGGACTGTGCATCATCGGTGGTCCGCCAGGACTCACAGCATCAACTTGGCATCACTGGGGTTATTATCACTCTGGGGAAACTGAGGGTACTGACTCTGCACCAGGGATGGCAACTCCCAGATGCTGCAGCTCCTGAGAGCAAAGAGAGCCGAAAAAGGATGTGAGGCCAGAGACAGTCGGGAATGACGCGCTTGCGAATTCCTAAAAGGACTGCTAAACAGCGAGTCCAAACAGAATAAAAGAACCCACCATTTGATTCCCCCCTAATGCCTTTTCCTGCACACCAGAGAGTTAATCTAAAGCCTCTACTTTGAGTAAAGGGTCACTGCTCCACAGAGCTGCTGCTGCTGCTGCGTCGCTTCAGTCGTGTCCGACTCTGCGACCCCATAGATGGCAGCCAACCAGGCTCCCCCATCCCTGGGATTCTCCAGGCAAGAATACTGGAGTGGGTTGCCATTTCCTTCTCCAATGCATGAAAGTGAAAAGTGAAAGTGAAATCGCTCAGTCGTGTCCTATTCCTAGAGACCCCACGGACTGCAGCCTACCAGGCTCCTCCATCCATGGGGTTTTCAGGCCAGAGTACTGGAGTGGGGTGCTATTGCCTTCTCCAGCTTCACAGAGCAGCAGAGCCAAATTCCCTGATGCCAGATTGTCAGCCAATTTCAGAGGCAATGGTCTGATGACTACTATTATTTATCCCCAGTTGGAAAAGGCAGGGGGATCAGATCACCTTCTCACAACAGATTATAAAGATTCATGGCATTAACTGGAGAAGGCAATAGCTCCCTACTCCAGTACTCCTGCCTGAAAACCCCATGGACGGAGGAGCCTGGTGGACTGCCATCTATGGGGTCGCACAGAGTCGGACACGACTGAAGTGACTTAGCAACAGCACCAACAGCAGCACTAACTGCCATAAAGAAGCTCAAGTCTTCTCTGTCTTCTTTTTAAAAGGACACACCACCTTACACCACTCTATCCATCGATCCACAAGTATCCTGCTTGTGGAAGGAACGAATCGGACTGGGATGTGTGACCTGATGGCAGAGATTTCTGTTTCAAAAGCACTAGCTGCCTCTCCCAGTGAGTGTATGTCCACCCTGGTGTGCGTCCCCAGAGCCTGACATGGGTTTGAGATGAACTGCATCCTGTTTACGAAGAACTGAAAGCAATTAAAGGGTGCATTTCACGTTTTAGTACATTAGGAGGCTACTTGTAAACTTGGGAATGCTCTGCACTCCCTGGCAGGGGGATTGGGAGGGTGGGGAGGAGAAAGAACCTTCTTTTCTAACTTGGTGCAAACTATTAAAAGGAAAATCTCAGAAAAATTTACAACCGGGACTGAAATCTATCAATGCTTGGAAACATGAGAAATGCTTTAAAAACACGAGAAAACAAGTATGTGCTGAATCTAAAAGAAAGGTTGGCTGATGGACTTTCTTTGCACCACCAAAAAATACATTCAGTGTTCCTCTGAAGTGTGTTTCTTACTCCCGTCTATCCACGGCTGCCACTAGTAGCAGTCCACTGACAGAGCCACTTTATGTCTAGCTGACATGAGCTACAACAGCAAAAGCCTACAGAGCCCGTCAGCTGTGGCAATCGCTGTATGTGTCCTAAAGAGGCAGGAAGATGGGCAGCCTTGCAAGAGAGCAGGGCACAGGGAGCTGTCACCAGCTGACCAGGGTTCTACTGAAGCAGGCCGGGGAAAAAGGAGAGGGAAGGGGCAGCAAATTAGAAAAAGAGGGACGGGAAGAGAAGAGGAAGGTAAAGACCTCATGGTAATGTCATGTCAGCATATATATGTAATTTTTAATAGGTTAGAATATTTTGGATATGTATATATGATATACCAAAATCCTTGTTAGAATTTTATGCTTCTCTCACTCGCTTTTCTTTTGTATCATAGAGCTGGGTGGGAAAACAGAAAAGAAGCTTTCCTTCCCGAAATGCTTGCAGGTAAGAATTCGGGAAAATTCCTCAGACAGACAAGCAACCTGCATTAGGGCCAGAAGGCAAGGGGCTTACATGAAGAGAGAAGTTTCATATCCCCATGGTTTGCTCCATATTCATCACAGAGCAATTATCATCTTGGACTAAGGAGAGTAATGCCAGGCTCTTGAAAACATCACTTGATAATACATTGATTACCGGGCATTAAACTGTTAGATATGTAACACGGATAGTAACCTGTGAATGGGCTTGCCTGTGCCAGGCAAGGTCCTAAGTGTCTTCCAAGCACCTCACGTAGCCTTCCTGACAGTCAGGTGAAGGGGTACTCCTGTAACTCTCCCATCTCTCCAGTGAGGACACTGCTGTGGAGGGAAGTCTCATAACTTGCCCATCTATCTGGGAGGTAAGTGGACAGGGAGGGGAGGAAGAATCCAGGCTGTATGATCCCAGCCTCTGCTCTGAACCACTCTGGTCCTCCTCCTACGCAAACAAAACCATCAGCAAAGGATGGAGGAGCTCGGGAGCAAAAGACGGAACATGGGCTAAAATGCTCCATGTGGCCCCAAAAGCCCCTCACTCCCTGGGAACCTCAGTTTTTTCTTCCATCGACCGAGTTTGACTCCCCTGGGGTTTCTTCCTCGTCTGCCACGATTTTATATTTCCTGGCAATGGCACCCACTGTGACGGAAGCCTTGGCCTGTCACTAATGGACTGTATTGAAGATGTAACTCCACCATGTAGAGGAGTGAATGCAAGGCATGAAGACAGGGAGATACCTTATCACATTTCAGGATTCAGGGCCAATAGGTGATACTGAAAATCACTCTGGATTCTTCCAATTTGACTACCGTCACCACCTGAGTCCCAACCTCCATGTGATGGGCAGTGCCAGGAGATGCCTTAGACAGTGTTCATCTTTCAGCTCTAAGCACCCAGGATTCACTGCAGTTTTTCATTTGGGGAGTTTTTATCTAATTCTCAGACTTAGCACTACCCCTAAAGTAATGAGCTGAAATACTTGGCTTGGCACATTTTAGAGATTTTTGTCTTTATTAGATTTTACTTGAAATCATTTTCCTTCTCTTCATGTACAATTTACAACATAATATGAAGAAAACCCTCACTTATAGTTTTTTATTTCCCCTAAGAGGTGAAGTTCAGATGCTCGGCAAAAGATAAGCCTTTTGTTATCAGGGAATTCCCAACTCAGACCAAAGCAACAGTTCTCAGATGCCTGGAGAGGCAGGTATCCTGCCTGGCAGTTCTGCCTTCAGCCAAAATCTGGATAATTAATTTGTATACGCCATAGAATTGGTTTTTCTGACATTTACAGACGTTTGAATTTGTGGCAATGCATAAAAATTTTCATGATTTTGGTTCTTCTGTGATTCACATAGATTTATGCCCAGAACATTATCCTTTTATTCCATTTAAATACACACATGGGTATAACATCTAGCACTCAGACTTCTGAGTAAAAAGCCGTTATAGAAAAATATGTCAGCAAACTATTCCAGAGACAGAAAATAACTCACAATACATTCTGCTCACTTGCGGTAAAGAGCAGGTGAGAGAAGTTTTACCTTTTTTAAAGTAACATTGATGCTGGGAGACGAGACCCGGCAGGGGATGACCACCTTCTTCCCTTCGGTCATATTTATAACCTTAGGGATTTCACTGTGCGTGTCTACGAAAGGTCTACCTGGATCTGAATGAGAAGAAAATGAAAACACACACATATAAATGACTGTATGATGAACACCCAGACACTGAAGCTGGCGAGGCGACGTGGGGACCACCATACACCTTCCCATTCATGTAACGCCCATACATCCATATTCTTCTCTCTCACCCGGCCCTCCGCGTTTCTGCCCAGATACAGAATGCTTCTCTAAGGAAACCGAATTCCTTATTCAGGTCTCGGCCTCCAATCAGCAGAGCCCCGAGGCCCAGTCCCTACTTTGCAAATTGTGACCTGGGGGATGGGGTGAGGAGTGTTTAGGTCATTCAGAGAAAAAGCCGTAAAAGTGCCGAGTGAGAGTAAGGTGAATATTCTGCATAAACGCCTTCCCACAGCTTTGCAAAGGGCCTCAGGAAGCGCCCTCCTGAGCTTTTGTCAGAAGTCAGAGGGGGTGGGTGAGCAGGTCCGGCAGTGTTAGGAGCACAAATGACAGTGGAGAGTGGGGGACCAAGGTGTCAGGTTGGAGAGAGGATTTCCATTTGAATGACAGAAACATGCCTCCACCGCTTTCTGCAGCTTAAAGGCCGACAAGTAAAACGAGAAGGTCTGAACTACTTCAGGGGAAGGGGTAGGGGGAAGGCAGGAGAAGCAGGGTGAACACTACCTGTATTTCACAAGCACGTGTGTCCAGTTCTTTAGCCCGCACTGCATGACTACGAACAGCAAAGCATGCGCGAGTGTGCGTGAAGAGACCTGGAAAGGGCTTTACCTGATTCCCAAGAGATCGCCTTTAAAAGCATGGCACAGTCAACTACAAATCTGCCTTGCCTTTTACCTCTACAAGGGTTAAATCAGGTGCCTCTGCAGGGCTGACCTTCAACACCCTCTGAAGGGAGTTCAGGGTGGATAGCAGGAATGAGGCGCTCTGGGAAAAATGGGCAGAGTCAGTCTTCAGATAGTTAGATATGCTCAGGAGATGACTTTATGAGCCCAATTCTTGCATCTCCTCATATCTAAAAAAGCACTAAAAATCCTTCCTGGTGACATCTGCTCCTCAAGACAAGCAGAAATCTTTTGCAAAAAAATAATATATGCTTGATTGCACGTACTTACCCTTCACCAAAATCACATATATGTTGACCTTCCCCACCCCTCTCCTGCCTCTTTGGAGCAGTTTCTCAGAGCTATCTGAGTTGCTGTCTCCCAAGCTATAGTCCTCATTTTGCCCCCAGTAAAACTTAACTCACGACTCTCACATTATGATTTTTTTTTTTTCAAGTTGACAGCATTTTGTCCACCTCAGAGGTCAGAAGAACTCAAACCACTTGCTGGGCTTCCCTGCAGTTCCTGCAGGGACAGGACTGAACATTCTTTCAGAAACACTCTCGTAGTCCACCTCGCCCTTGGAATCCCCTGACAGCGATCTCTTCAGGAAGCACTGCTCTTAACTTCTCCCCCTGGACCCAGCCCTTCCTGCCCAGATGGAAAGAAGCCCTGTGCAGACTCTCCCCCGGGCCCCCACCTGCTCGCCGTTCAGAATAATCCTGGATGCTGAACAGAGAATGGAGAAAAATCACAGGCACGATGGGGGCCCTGGCTGCCCAGACTGACTGGGGGCTGCAGACGTTGTTATGAACTGTGTCTCCCCCTGCGGCGCCCCACCCCCCAATGCAAATATGTTCTAACCCCAGCACTGCAGAATGTGACCTCACCAGGGTCAGACAGAGTCACTGCCAATAGAGTTACTTCAGTTAAGTAGGTGGGGCCCTAGTCCAATAGGCCTGGCGTCCATATAAGATGATGGCCATGTGAGGAGAGACACCCAGGGAGAATCACACGGAGACAAAGCAGAGACGGAGCAACGCAGTTGAGGTCAGGGCCACGGAGGGTCGCCAGCCCCCCTCAGAAGGTAAGGAGAGGCAAACGGGGGCTCCCTACAGGCTTCAGGGGGGCACGGGCCTGCCGCCACCTCGAGTGTCTAGAATGTGAAATGATAAAGTTCTGTAGTTTTAACACACACACACACACACACACACACACTCCACCACCACCAAAAAAGGGACCTTGCTGTAGCCCGCTGAAGGTGGCGGTGTGTGACATACACCAGAGAGGACCCTAGAGGGACTCGATCGATATAGCCCATCTTGGATGATCTGAAACCCCTGAACAATTCCTCCTGGTCTCCTGGGAAGCCTTCCTGGGCCAGCCCTTCCTGCTTCCCATCCCAGTCCACCTCAGGGGCTTTGCCAGCAGCCCCAGAACTCTCCTGTTATAGCACCTAACACACGACTTCCCTGGGTACACATGGGATGATGACTTCTTAGGAGAGGAGACAGACGGTATTCATCTCTGCCTCATATGAAACGAATGAATGAGCCGGTTAACGAACTACTCTCCAACCCTGTCATTTTACAGATGAGAAGAGAGAGGCGTGAACAGGTGCAGAGAGTTGTCTCACTGTGAACAGAAACCCCAGAGGCCAGTTTCTTCTCCTGAGCTCCAGTCTAAGGATCCTTCCCTGCCCCACCTCCCCTCATCAGAGCCCGCTCCCTCGTCATAGGAAGCACTGTTGTTGGCAATTGTTTTTCAGAGACAGGCTGATTGTCACAGTTCTCTGGGACAAGTATGTGTGATGTCACACGGTCTGGAATTCCCAGACAAGGATGCTCATCGAGGGTCAGGGCTGGGGTGGGGGTGCCTTTGGGACAGCCTTAGGACAAGGCTCAGAATTGGGGGAGTGAGGGGGACAACAGATTGTGGTTAAGACCGTACCTTTTAGGAGAATTTAGGGCTGACTAGTGACCCATTCCAGTATTCTTGGGCTTCCCTTGTGACTCAGCTGGTAAAGAATCTGCCTGCAATGCGGGAGACCTGGGTTCAATCCCTGGGTTGGGAAGAGCCACTGGAGAAGGGAACAGCTACCCAATCCAGTGTTCCAGCCTGGAGAATTACACGGACTGGACAGTCCATGGGGTCACAAAGACTCGGACACGACTGACTTTCACTTCACGTCAGTGGTTCGGACTCGTACTTTCACTGCTGCTGAGGGCACAAGTTCAAATCCTAGTCCAGGAAAGATGAGCAGCGTGACCACACACACACACACACACACACACAAAAGCACTTCACAGCCAGGGTTTGAATCCTAGCTCTGGCCCTTACTAGCAGTGAAAGAAAGTGAAGAAAGTGGTCACTCAGTCGTGCCCAACTCTTTGCGACCCCATGGATAGCAGCCTGCACCAAGCTCCTCCGTCCATGGGATTTTCAAGACAACAGTACTGGGGTGGGTTGCCATTTCCTTCTCCAGGGAATCTTCCCAACCCAGGGATCGAACCCAGGTCTCTCACAATGTAGACAGACGCTTTACTGTCTGAGCCACGTGGCCAAAGCATTTCACCAGTACCATCCCTCATCTGTAATACCTATCTCAAGGGTGACACAAATTCACACATACAAAATGTTTAGAATGGTACCTGGCAGATGTGTGCGTGTTAGCCATCAATTTTCTCATTATGAGAAATCTGAACTTGAGAAAGGGGGGTTAGGCTATATGAAAATAATAAATTACGCTCAAGATCTAAACTACAGAAAGTACACATTTATATTCATATAATGGATAAAAAAAGGCAAAACAAATACACTAAAATGTGAGCCATGAATCCCTTTGAGTATTGAGTTGTTATTATTTTCTTTGTGACCCCATGGACTGTAGCCTGCCAGGCTCCTCTGTCCATGGGATTTCCCAGGCAAGAACACTGGAGTGGGTTGCCATTTCCTCCTCCAGGGGATCTTCCCCACCCAGGGATTGAATCTGAGTCTCCTGTGTTTCTTGCATTGCAGGCAGATTTTTTTTACCATTGAGTCACCAGCAAAGCCCTTCTGTTTTTGTCAGATTTTGTAGAATGAGCATGTATGATTTTACAATAACATTTTAAATCGTTGCATGTAAGTCTCAACGTCTAAAGCATTTTTACTTGAGGAAAACTATAAATTTTGCATGTGATTTACATCAGTTTTGTCCAGTATACTAGAAGGAGGCATTAACTATCACATTAATAGTTATATGTCTATTAGGAAGGCTCAGTGAGTGTAGTAGCATCTGTAGAGAGGAAGAGTTAATTATACGGAACAAAGATTCACTTATCAGCACAAAATTCCTCCCCTGAATAAAACTGCTGAGCTGGACATCCAGGCAGGACTACTGGGATTCGATCAATTCCTTTCCTTCCTCCTGTGAGTCTATATTTTTATCTCCTTTGTGAGTCCCAAGGTAAACACAAACACCAGGAAATGGTTTAATTCATGTAACTAAATTGTAAATCCTTCACATTTAATTTACCGTCTCCTTAAGCAACCATTTTCAACAAAGGACACTGGCATAAAATGTTCCTGAGGAAACAGTAAACCTTGGTGTAGTCATTTTTAGGCTAATGAATGCCAATCCCACAAGAAAACAAAAACAGCTAATGCAACATGCCTGTGAATTTCATCTTGCCCTCGGTTCACGCTGGATCCCTTGAACACCTGAATTTCATGATATCTATTGGCCTTTAAAAGTCAATGTCAATTTTAGCACTGGGCCCACTGTTCAAAAAATATCAGAACTTCAATGATTGGTGTCCATCCCAGCATAATTCAAAACACACCATTTGTAGCACAGTTAATAGTGGCATTATAAATCCACTATGTTTACAAATGAACTTATGCCTACAGATACACACACACTATTCTCCAGGCTTATTAATAGTATATTTCCTCTGCAATTTGCTTCAAGGAAGGGCTACGAATGAACTTGCCTGACATATTATAATACAAACATTTTTTGTTTTGTATGACCTAAGATACAGAAGAGGTCACGGTTCCATTAATATCACCAGTAAAACCACTTACTACTCCCATAGGACGCATTTGTCATCGTCACAAAATTAAAAACGACTTCTAAACCCAGCCAGCGCCGTGGAGTGGTTTCCTGAGACCAAAGTGGCTGGTTGCTGAAAGAGTGAGGAAGAGCTGCTCCGGAGACCGCTGGTGTACCCGTGGTGCAGACACACTGTCACCAGGGACTCAGGCCACACCCAGAGGCAGGGAGGGCGCACCACCATCCCCTCTCTGAACTCTTAGAACTCAAAGCAGTGACAGGAAACTGGCACAGAATGAGGTTTTCTCATCCAGTTGGAGTAGCTGGGCTGCCATCCTTCAGGACAACGGGCAGACTTGGGCACAGGGGAAGATCAAACAGGGACCCTTGCTCAGGGTGGTATTATACCTACTTTTTCAATGTGTTTTTCCTTTTGAAATCTGTAATCACTCTGGCATATCAAGGCACATAGACATAGAGGTCCCAGCATGGTAGGCTTCATGCCACTCTATTTCCCAAGGGCATTACCTAGGAGCTCTTCTATGGATTGTGGAGCAAGTGAATGGCCCAAAGATTTTAGGGGGTTGTTCAGACTGAAGAGGAGCTCAAGAGTAAAAATCTTATTTCCGAGTGCTTGTTCATTCCCATGCTTTTCATAAACTTTTTCTTGATTTCCTTTTCCTTTCATTTCATTTACCTTAACTCTTAAGTCCTGGTCATGAGGGCTCCTAATTATTTTCAAGGAGGATGTGATTTTAATTTATTGAGGATGAAGTGAAGAGGATAAGAAGGTAATTAACCAACACCACGAAAAGGATCCTATCTAGAAATGAGAGTTTTCACATCGCACTTTTGACTTTAGTTGCCCACCAAAGCTTTTGAGAATTCAAAACAGAGCTTTGGAGCAACCACAAGAAAGCTGAAATAGCTATACTAATATTAGATAAATAGCTATTGTTGTTCAGTTGTTAAATATTAGATAAAATAGACCAAAACAAAAAACATTACTAGAGATAAAGAGGGCAGTTTGTAATAATGATAGAGTCCAGCAGGAAGATAAAATTTCTTTGGAAGGAATGATGTTAAAGCTGAAGCTCCAGTACTTTGGCCACCTCATGCGAAGAGTTGACTCATTGGAAAAGACTCTGATGCTGGGAGGGATTGGGGGCAGGAGGAGAAGGGGATGACCGAGGATGAGATGGCTGGATGGCATCACTGACTCAATGGACATGAGTTTGAGTGAACTCTGGGAGTTGGTGATGGACAGGGAGGCCTGGCGTGCTGCGATTCATGGGGTCGCAAAGAGTCGGACACGACTGAGCGACTGAGCTGAACTGAACTGATGAAGATACAATAATTATAAATATATACGCAACTAGCAACAGAGCACCAAAACACAGGAAGGAAAAACTGACAGGATTGAAGAATAGAAAATTCAACAATAATAGATGAAGATTTCAATACCTTACTTTCAATAATGGACATAACAACTAGAGAGATGGCTGAACAGGAAATAAAGAACTTGAACAATGCAGATAGCCAACTAGACCTAACAGACATACACAGAACCCATCATAGCAGAGTACACACTCTTCTCAAATGCACACAGAACATTCCCCAGGATAAACTATACACTAGGCTATAAGACAAACTTCAATAAATTTTAAAGGACAGAAATAATACAAAGTATGTTCTTCGACTACAGTGAAATGAAATTAGAAACCAGTAAGTGAAAGAAATTTGTTGTTCAGTCACTAAGTCATGTCCAAAACACCAGTAGAAAAAAATTCATGAGTCCAAAAGCTAGTTCTTTGAAAAAATAAACAAAACTGACAAACCTTTTGACAGACAAGCCAAGAAAAGAGAAGGAAAGACAATAAGATCAGAAAAGAAACAGTAGATATTACTATCGACACTACTAAAATAAAAAGAATTATAAAGGAATAATATAATTGCATGCCAATAAATTAGATAACAGATGAAATAAACAGGTTCCTAGAAAGATAAACTACTGAAACTAACTCAAAAGAAACAGACAAACTGAATATACCTATAAGAATATACCTATAACTGAATAAACTGAATATACCTATAAGAAAAGAGATTGAATCAGTCATCAAAATACTGCCCAGAAAGAAAAACTCAGGCCCAGAAGACAAGTGAATTCTACCAGATATCTAAAGAATGAACACCAATTCTTCACAATTTTTTCTAAAAGAACAAAAGGCAAAAAACTTCCCAATTCATTCTATGAAGCCAGTGCTACCGGGATACCAAAACCAAAGACATCACAAAGGAAAAACAGGTCAGTATTTTTTATGAATGTGGATGCAAAAAAAGCTCAATTTCCAGCAAACCCAATACCTATAAAAGAATTATGCACCTGACAGAGTGGGTGTTCCAGGAATGCAAGACTGATTTAACTTCCGACAACCAGTCAATGTCATTAATATACAATATTAATGGAATAAGAAACAAAAATCTCATGATCCTTTCATTAGGTACAGGAAAAGCATTTGACAAAATCCAAACCCTTATGGAAGACAGTATGGAGATTCCTTAAAAAAACTAGGAATAAAACCACCATATGACCCAGCAATCCCACTCCTAGGCATATACCCTGAGGAAACCAAAATTGAAAAAGACACATGTACCCCAATGTTCATTGCAGCACTATTTACAATATCTAGAACATGGAAGCAACCTAGATGTCCACTGATAGATGAGTGGATAAAGAAGTTGTGGTACATATATACAGTGGACTATTACTCAGCCATAAAAGGGAACACATTTGAGTCAGTTCTAAAGAGGTGGATGAACCTAGAGCCTATTATACAGAGTGAAGTAAGTCAAAAAGAGAAAGATAAATATCGTATACTAACGCATATATATATATGGAATCTAGAAAGATGGTACCAAAGAATTTATTTGCAGGGCAGCAATGGAGAAACAGACATATAGAACAGACTTATGGACATGGGGAGAGGGGAGGGGAGGGTGAGATGTATGGAGAATGTAACATGGAAGTTCACATTACCATACGTAAAACAGATAGCCAATGGGAATTTGCCGTATGTCTCAGGGAACTCAAACAGGGTCTTCGTACCAACCTAGCGGGGTGGGATGGGGAGGGAGATGGGAGGGAGGTTCAAGAGGGAGAGGATATATGTATACCTATGGCTGATTCAGGTTGAGGTTTGACAGAAAAAAAAAAAATTCTGTAAAGCAATTATCTTTTAATTAAAAAATAAATTTAAAAAATCCAAACCCCTTTTACAACAAAACACACACACACACACTCAAAAAGCTAGGAATAGAAGGGCATTTCCTCAATCTGATATACAAAAAAAACTTAACAGCTAACAACACTCTTAATAGTAAAATACTGGATGCTTTCCCCCTAAGATTAGGAACAAGACAAGGCTGTCCACTCTTACCGTTTCTGTTCAGCACTGCACTAGGGTTCAGTAGTTATTATGAATAATGCTACAATAAACATTCCAGCTAGAGCAATTTGGCAAGGAAAAGAAATAAAAGGCATCCAGATTTGAAAGGAAGCTATTTTCAAATGACATGATCTTGTATATGGAAAAGCCTAAGAAGTCCACTAAAAAAAAAAAAAACTATTAATTGAAAGTAGTAAATGAGTTCAGCAAGATTTCAGGATTCAAGATCAATATGCAAAAGTATTATAACTTCTATGTACTTTCAATGAACAATCTGAAAATGAAATTTTAAAGTTTTATTTATAACAGCATCAAAACAGAATAAAACACTCAGGAATATATTTAACAAAGGAAGTGTGAAGCTTATATTTTGCAAACCACAAAAACACTGTGGAAAGAAATGAAGTAAATAAATGGAAATATTACCTATGTTCATAAATTGGAAGACTTAATATTGTTAAGACAGCAGTGCTCCTCAAATTGATCTACGGATTCATTGCAATCCCTATCAGAATGCTGGATGACTTCTTAGTAGAAACTGACAGGCTGATGCTAAAATTTACAGTTGAAAGGGACCCAGAAGAGCCAAAACAACCTTGAGAAAGAACAAAGTCAGAGGACTCACACTTTTCAATTTCAAAAGTTACTACTAAAACTGTAAACAACCATGATCAAGACAGTGTGGTACTGGCATACGCACAGACACACAGGTCAGTGAAGCAGAACTAAGAGTTCATAAATAAGCCCTTGAGTCCATGGTCTGTTGCTTTTCAACCAGGCTGCCAAGACCATTCAACGGGGAAAGATCGGTCTTTTCAACAAATGATGCTGGAGCAACTCTACACACAAAAGAATAGCGGACCTTTACATCAAACCATACATCAATATGGACTCAAAAGTATCAAAGGCCTAAATTCAAGAGCTAAAACTATACAACTTTCAGAGGAAACCACAGAGGTAAATGTGCATGATCTCAGGTTTGACACTGGATTCTCCTACATGGTATCAGCAACAAAAGAAAGCAGTAGATCAATTGGGCTTCCTCAAAAGTTAAAACTTTTGTGCTTCAAAGAATACTATCAAGCAAGTGAAAAAAGAATGCACAGAATGAGAGAAAATATTTGCAAAGTATTTATTTCTGATAAAGGATTTGTATCTAGAATACAGAAATATTTATATATCTAGAATATATTAAAATCTAAATATACAGAAGCTGCTTGTGATGTGGGAGACACGGGAGACTCAAGTTTGATCCCTGGGTGTGGAAGATCCCCTATGGAAGGAAATGACACCCATTCCAGTATTCTTGCCTGGAGAATCACATGGACAAAGGAGCCTGGGTGGCTATAGTCCAATGAGTAGCAAAGAGTCAGACAGGACTAAGCAATTAAGCACAGCACATCTTAACATTGATACCTCTAAATTTTATGCCTAGAACATAGAAATATTTTTATAATACATATTTACAATATGTAACTACATAAAATATATTAATATATAACCTAATAAAATTGAAGAACTCTTACAACTTGGTAACAAATAATCCAATTAAAAAATGGAAAAGAGATCTGAAAAGACATTTCTTCAAAGAAGAGGTACAAATAATCAATAAGCACATGAAAAGATGCTCAGCATCATGAGCCATCAGAGAAATGCATACACTAAATCCAAATGAGATACTGCCTCAAATCCACTAGGACGGTGATGAAAAGACAGGGTAACAAGTATTGGCAAGAACTTGGAGAAACTGGAACTCTGGGGAACATAAGATCGCCACTTTGGAACATAGTCTGGCAGTTCTTCAAATGGTTAAACATACAATTATGCTTACATATGACCCGGTACTTCCTCTCTTAGGTATGTACCCTAGAGGATGAAAACTTGTTCCACAAAAGAATTGGCATATGACTGTTCACTGGCAGCATTATTCATGACAGCCCAAAGATGGAAACAATTCCTATGTCTACCTACTGGTAAATGGATGGCTAAAATGTGGGAGACCCATACAATACAGTGGAATATTATTGGGCAATTAAAAAGAAATGAAGTGCTTATACTTAGTACAACATGAATGAACCCTGACATATTATGCTGAGTGCAAGAAGACAGCACATACTTACATATTTAATAATAAAATGCCACATATTCCGTTTATATGAAATAAGGCAAATCTACAGGGACTGAAAGTAGATTAGTGTTTGCTTAGGGCGGGGAGGTATAGAAGGGTAAAGGGTGACAGCTAAAAGGTACAGAGATTCTTTCTGAGATAATGAAGCGTTCTGAAATTGACTGTAGTGATGGTTGCATATGTCTGTCTATGTGCTAAAGACCATTTTTGTTGTTCAGTCGCTCCATCATGTCCGGCTCTTTGCAACCCCCATGGACTGCAGCACGCCAGGCTTCCCTGTCCTTCATTATTTCCCAGAGTTTGCTCAAACTCATGTCCATGGAGTCAATGATGCCATCCAACCATCCCATCCTGTGTTGCCCCTTTCTCCTGCTCTCAATCTTTCTCAGCATCAGCATCTTTTCCATTAAATTATACAATGTCAATGGGTGAATTATATGGTATGTGAATATCTCAAAACACTTATTTTGAAAGAGAACAGAACTCTGGGGTCTATCTCAGGAATGGTGACCCCCTGTTTTCTGAGCTGGAATGGTAACCGGAGATCATTCAGTGCCGACTACTTTATCTTATAGAGTCCCTCCAACCTTCCTCTCCCACTCCTCTTTGCATTTGAGGAAGCCACTCACAAAAAATTTTCTCCCATGACAAAATCATCCTGATTGTAAATACCTAGTTTAGTTCCCACTTGGCAGTCCCAGGTCTGTGGGGAACATAGTGAGACATCTCTGTCTTCCTTCAGCCGGGAGGTTCCTTGACCGATGTATCTATTCAAGTCCACACAGTATTTCCTAGTGAGTCATGCTGGTTATCCAAGTGAACAAGTAAAACCTCAGCTGTAATTCGCTACCCACCCAGATTCAGAAGTGAGATAATCTCCTCTATAGCTGACCTAGGAATATCAGTGCCAGGCTCTGCCATCTACATGAGATTGTACGCAAATGTTTCTATTACAGCAAGGTAAGCAGAGAGGGGGCAATGTTTTTCAGACTCAAGATGCTATCCTAAAATTAAACATGAATATATTATTCGTGTGATACAAAATCAAAAAAGCTCTTTCCTGACTGCCTACCTTCCTTCAAAAGAGAAACACACAGTTTTGCCTTATCTCATTTGGAAGTCCCATTTGTCCACTTATAACGACAAGTTGGACATTCAGTCAGTTCAATCGCTCAGTCGTGTCCAACTCTCTGCGACTCCACGAATTAGGAGAAGACAAAAGACCAAGACTTAGGAGAGAGGAGGACAGAAAGAGTGGTTCAGCCCCTCCCCTTCTTCCTGCATCTTCTATGAATTTGCTCCTCGAAATGTGCTCACCTAGCAGCCAGGCAATTGGGGGTAATCAATAATTTCAACCCAGGGTCCAGCAGAGGGTGGGCACATGGTGTACGGCCAACTGATGTTTATTGAGAAGACACCAGACGAAGCAAGAGACAAGGTGAAATCAGGACGCGTTATGGTCCTGTGCACACAGCAACCCCACGGACTCCAGTTCTAGCTGTGTGGACATCACACATACCTCTCCCCCAGCTCAGAAACTTTCCTTTTGATTAGAGGAAAAAGTAAATACTAAATTCTGCCTTGAAGGAGAATAATTTCTCTTTAATTTACAGCTAAGACCGAAGTAAGTTAGTTGAAGATCAAAGAAAGAATGGAGTGCCAGGGAGATGGTACGCCTGCCTAGACTTTAAGTCCAGAAAGGCAGACAAGGGCGCAGTTTCTCGGGCTCCCTAGAACCTTGCTCACTGGGTGTTCACACAAGATGCTTAGTTGATTTCTATGTTCACAAAGTCTGATCTTCATCTTGATCAATTAAAACATCTCAAAAGAAAAGAAGGAAAAAGAGAAAAGCTAAGAAGCAAGGGGTGGGGGAAGGAAAGACGGACATATAGAGGGATGACAGATGGATGATGAAAGGAAAGATGGAAGGAAGGAGAGAAACGGAACAGGAATAAAGGAGGGAGGGAAGAAGGAAGCAAGCAGCTCTGATGGGCAACAATTCTTTCTTCTGCTGCCAAGATTTGGGGCCGTGTCCCAAATCCTATTATTCCCAGCTCTGCCTCTGAATCAGAAGATTATAAAACTGTTAGGGGACTTGTGTGATACCCTAACACAGCCTCTCACATTACAGAAGCAGAAGCTGAGTCCCAGAGATGAGGAAAGACCTTCCCACAGGCACAGGAATAGCATGAATGGTTGAGCCAGACCTGAATCCAGGTTTCCTGGCCCTAGGCCATCCTCTCTGCATCCACCAAAATCTAGCCCGGACTCTCAGAATGACTTAGGAGTGACAATTACACCTTCAAATACCCCACACATGGGACGGAAGGAAGGAAGGGTGGAGGGAAGGAAAGACGGCCCAGGGACATGGGGTCTTCTGGCAGGAGATCAGAAATATGAAAGGACAGACTGATAAATTCCTACTGTGAACATCAAGGTCGTGTCACTGGACCCCCTGCTTAGCTCTCTCTGCTATAATGTGCTGGGGATGTTTTGGGGTCTCTGTCATTACCACCTCAGGGCCAAGAGCTGCCCTATCTTATGGAGCCTAGAGATGAAAGTCCTTCCAGGGGACAGTCATCCTCCAGTGCAAGGGGCATTTTGTCCCTGGGACATGGGTTCTCCCTGAGGGCAGCTACCCTCTCAGGAGAACATCCCCTCCAGGGTCTTGTTTAGGTCGGGCACAGCTGCCCTGTGACTCTCTGAGGCTTAGTTCCCTCTAGAAAATATAGCAGACATTTTCCTGTCCCAAACCTGTAACGTGTTATACATGCATGTGAAATGTTCACGCAGGGAGTAGCCCCCTGACATCTCCTAGGGGGATGCTGGGAGGGGAGGTGGAGGGAGCCGGATACAAGGCCACAGGGGTGGTGGCAGTTGAGAGCATGGGGCCAGGTCTGGAGGGGGCAGTCCTTGGTCACTGCAGCTATTGTTGCCAAGTGGGAATACAGGCCAGCACAGCTAGAGTTCCAGTTTTTCAAGATAAGTAGGAAATCAGATTTTTATGTGAACTCCTCCAATTATTAAACATTGGCAGCCAAAAGCACTGTGTCTGCCAGTCAAAACGTATATCAGCAGCATTTGGCCTGAACACTTCCTGGTCTGCAAGTCTGCACTGCCCCCCAGCCCCCACCCACTCTGTTCTGTCCTGCACACAAACCTCCAAGGGGACTGAGGGGAAGCCCAGCAAGAACATACTGGCAAGAGGAGGGCCTTGAGTCTATCAGATCTGGGTCCCAAGTTTGACTTGGGACTTACATGCAGTATGGGACCCTGAACACCGTATTAAATTTCTCCAACTTTCCTGTCCAAGGAGGCTGACAATGGAATTCATCCCACTGGATTTCAAGGATGAAATATGATCTATGGTAATGAACCTCAGCCAGATATCGATAAAGGATAGAGAAGCACACTCGGTCCTACTCAAGTGTCAACAGTGGGAAGGTGCTGGGGCGTCTTGTCCAGTCCCACCAAGTGAGCACCTGTGCTGTGTTTGAATACCTGGACACAGAGGGAACTCACCACCTCCCAAGACAGGTCATTCCACTGCCACAGAGCTTTAGATGTTAGAGACTGTTTGCTTATATCAAGATGAAATCTGCCTGTCTTGACTTCTTTCATTCTTAAATAGTAGCTGTACCGTCAGGGGTTATAAAGATGAAGTTTGATCTCTTTGCCTCAGAGAAAAACTCTGAAGGAGATATTTTTCCACCCAGTTCTTTATTTTTCAAAACATTTCTGTTCCTTTTGTTGTTCCTTGCCAGTGAACAATAACAAAACCACCAGATTACTTAATGCTCACAAGCTGGTGGGGCAGGTACCCATTTGACAGATGAGGAAAATGAAGTATGCGGGCAGGATCATAGAATGTACTTGTAATTCCTGTTCCTCCTGAAATGTAAATTAAATGGTAAGACCTGGCAAACGTCTGACAAACCTAGAGAAGGTATTAAAAATCAGAGAGATCACTTTGCCAACAAAGGGCTGTACAGTCAAAGTCATGGTTTTTCTAGTACATCCATACAGATTCTTTACCACTAGTGCCACCTTGGAAGCCCATAAAAACCTGACATTCCTTCAAATTTGAATTTTAGATAAACAACAAATAAGTATAAACAAAAAATTTTAAGTATAACTATGCCCTAAATATTGCCATGGGCTTCCCTTCTGGCTCAGTTAGTAAAGAATCTGCCTGCAATGCAAGAGACTCGGGTTCAATCCCTGGGTTGGGAAATACCCTGGAGAAGGAAATGGCAACCAACTCCAGTGTTCTTGCCTGGAGAATCCCATGGACAGAGGAGCCTGGCGGGCTACACAGTCCATGGGGTTGCAGGAGTCAGACACCACTTAGAGACTAAATCACCACCACCATGGTTTTTCCAATAGTTGTGTACGGATATGAGAGTTGGACCATAAAAAAGGCTGAGGGCCAAAGAACTGATGCTTGAATTGTGGTGTTGGAGAAGACTCTTGAGAGTCCCATGGACAGCAAGGAGACCAAACCAGAGAATCCTAAAGGAAATCAGTCCTGGATATTCACTGGAAGGACTGATGCTGAAGCTCCAATACTTTAGCCACCTGATGCGAAGAGCCAGAAAAGACCCTGATGTTGGGAAAGACTGAAGGCAGAAGGAGAAGGGGGCAACAGAGGATGAGATGACTGGATGGCATCACCCACTCAATGAGCATGAGTTTGAGCAAACTCCAGAGATGGTGAAGGACAAAGGAGCCTGGTGTGCTGCAGTCCATGAGGTCGCGAAGAGTTGGACACAACTGAGTGACTGAACAAGACCCAGCACCACCTTCATCCCAAACCCCATCCACCGGTTAACGGTGTTCAAGGTTGGGTTCTTGGCTAAACACAGAGTTAACTAAAAGCCTGAATCTTTCTCACATATGCTGTCTCAGCTGCTTCCTTCCCCATAGTCCTAGGGCGGTCAGCTGGCTTTGCCAGCCAAATACAGTCCTTTACACTTTTTCCTGTCAGATCTCATTTGGTTAATCGCAGGTCACAGTTCTGGTCAGGTGGATATTTTGGGGACAGTGATTCTGTCACGTGACGTGTGTGTTTTTGCCCTCAAAGTGGCTCTTTTGTTCTGTATGCCCTGCATTTCCTCATCAATGCCCAGGAGGACCAGTGAGACCCATATAAATTTTAAAACTCCATGTTTCTTTCATTTAGCAAACATCTCTGAGCACCTCCTCCCTGGCACACCCAGGCTGGAGCCATCAAACTGAGCAAGACAGTCACTTCTGGTCCTCACAGAGCTGGTGAGATGACTCCTATGTGAGGGGAGGGCAAACCTAGCTTGGGGGAGCCTGGGGAGGTTCCCAGGATGGGTGCTGTTTAACTGGAGACCTAAAAGGTGAGTACAAGAAGACTGGTGCCATCTCTGGTGGAGCATCGCTCCTCCACGCCCCTCTTATTGCTCTCTTCCCATAGGCCTTTGCAATAGGTTGGTTGTAACCTGTTTTATTTGCATCACTAATTGCTGCCCTTGAAAGCTGAGGGGATTATCTTTGTAGTTTCTATTCTGCCCAGCTCACCACCTTTCACCACAGCAATTATGGCTGATTATGGCTCAGATGGTAAAGAATCCACTGGCAATGTGGGAGACCTGGGTTCAAGCCCTGGGTGGGGAAGATCCCCTGGAGCAGGGCATGGCAACGCATTCCAGTATTCTTGCCTGGAGAATTCCCATGGACAGAGGAGCCTGGCGGGCTGTAGTCCATGGGGTCGCAAAGAGTCAGACACGCCTGGCCAACTAAGCACAGCACAGTCCTCCTAAGTGTAGGCACAGAGTTTGTGTACAGCCTCCCACTGAATCTCCCAACAGCCACACAAAGTGCTAACTCTTCCCATTTTACAGAAAAGGAAACCAAGGCTGGGAAGACGGTAACAGTAGCAGCAGTTAACAGCAAACACGTGAGCAGTGTGTACTACACACCAGACACTAAAACTAAGCACTCTATGTGTGTGAACTCCTGATGCGAGAGGGGACTAGGGACAAGGGCTGCTGCCTTCTCCACTGCAGACTAGTTTATACGGGCAGTCACTTAACCTTCCCGTGAAGAGAAGGCGAAAACGACAGCGCTGCTTCCTAGGATTAGGAAGTTATGAGAATGAAATCCTTAACCAATACAGGTGCCTAGAGTGGCATCCAAAACACGGTGAGACCTAAGTCTGAACCGCTCTTCTTATTAAGGAATCTGCACAAAGACTTTACACATATCAGAGTGGGTACCGGATCCAGTTTGAACCCTGGATTATGTTGTTTCAAATATAATTTAGATATATACTACTCCAGGGGATCTTCCCTACCCAGGGATGGAACCTGGGTCTCTTGCATCTCCTGCTCTGGCAGAGAGGTTCTTTACCTGGTGGCTCAGGTGGTAAGAAATCCCCGGGTCAGGAAGATCCCTTGGAGGCGGGCATGGCAATCCACTCCAGTATTCTTGCCTGGAGAATCCCCATGGACAGAAGAGCATGGTGGGCTACAGTTCATGGGGCCGCAAAGAGTCGGACACAACTGAATGGCTAACACTTTCACTTTCTTTACCTTTGGGAACTAAGCTTCATATATATACAATACTCTATATAAGGGCTTCCCTGATAGCTCAGTTGGTAAAGAATGCGCCTGCAATGCAGGAGACCTGGGTTTGATCCCTGGGTTGGGAAGATCCCCTGGAGAAGGGAACAGCTACCCACTCCAGTATTCTGACCTGGAGAATCCCAAAGTCCATGGGGTCGCAAAGAGTCGGACACGACTGAGCGACTTTCACTTTCACTCTATATAAAATAGATAATCAACAAGAATCAACTGTATAGCACAAGGAACTCTATTACATATTCTGTAATAATCTAAATGGGAAAAGAATTTGAAAAAAAAAAATAGATAGTTCCTCAGAAAACTAAAAATAGAATTACCAAGTGATACAGCAATCCTTGGGGTCACAAAGAGCCGGACACACCTAGGTGGCCGAGCCCGCACAGACCTCAATCCTACTCCTAGGGATATACCCATACAAAACTCTAACTCAAAAGGATACATGCACCCCCACGTTCATCGCAGCACTATTCACAATAGCCAAGACACGGAAGAAACCGAAACGTCCATCCACAGATGAATGGATAAAGAAGACGTGGTACATACATACAATGAACTTACTGCTCATCCATAAAAAAGAATGACATACAGTAAAATTTGCAGCAACATGGATGCAACGAGAGATTATCATCAGTGAAGTAAGTCAGAAAGAGATAGACAAATACTGGTATTTGTGCTATGTAAGTGATAGCACTTATACGCAAAGTGTAATACATGACAGAAATGAAGCTGTCTATAAAACAGAAAGAGACTGCAGACAGAGAGAACTGACTGGTGGTTGCCAAGGGCGAGAGGGGAAGAGAGAGGGATGCACTGGAAGTCTGGGGTTGGTAGGAGAAGGTGATGGCACCCCACTCTAGTACTCTTGCCTGGCAAATCCCATGGGTGGAAGAGCCTGGTGGGCTGCAGTCCATGGGGTTGCTAAGAGTCAGACATGACTGAGCGGCTTCACTTTCTCTTTTCACCTTCATGCATTGGAGAAGGAAATGGCAGCCCACTCCAGTGTTCTTGCCTGGAGAATCCCAGGGACGGGGGAGCCTGGGGGGCCGCCGTCTATGGGGTCGCACGGAGTCAGACACGACTGACGTGACTCAGCAGCAGGAGCAGCAGATGCAAACTATTACACTTAGAATGGACGAACAACAAAGTCCTCCTGCGTGGCACAGGAACTATATCCAGTCTCCTGGATGAACCATAACAGAAAAGAATATTTTAAAAAATATATAAGTATGTGTATAACTGAGTCACTCTACTGTATAGGAGAGATGGGCACAACATTGTAAATCAACTGTAACTGTACATCAATAAAAAAATTTTTTAAGAAAAAAATTTATGAATATGTATAAATGAATCACTTGTCTGTACACCTGAACAACATTGTAAATCAATGATGCTCCAATATCAAATAAGATAAAAAATGAATATAGTATGTTAATTGGTATTTGATGAAGGAAGGAAGGGCGGTGTGTTGATTGCATTAGTAATAGCACAGTCAGCCATGACAACCGCCAACGGAACCCCGCAAAAACGCCTCAGATGACAAAACAATGGATATTTCAAACAGTAAAGGAAAACTGAGGAGTGTCTGAACTGCAAGGACCACCAAGATCGTAACAGGGTACCTCCTTGTCTCCAGGCGGGGTGGCATTTCATTGCCATTGTTAAAGAGAGTTATGAAATCTCAGAAACTTAAAGCCTTTTCAGCTTGAGGGGATTTCTCTTGGAAAAAGTCCCTTGCTCACTTTTCTTAAAGAAATTACAAGAAGGACATTTTTCAAATATTTAAAAACCATAAAGTTTTGATGGACTGTTTTCCACCCTTCTTGTTTGTAGGGGTAACATGAGAGGATATGGTCAATTTTACGGGATTTTTATTTAGATTTCACTGCCACCTTGAGATTTCATAATTCCACCTCAATCACTCATTTTTCCAAGTCTTGTCCAAGTGGCTCAGTCAAGAGAATGCTCATTCTGATTACTTTTAAGCATTTATGTAGTTGTACTCAATGCCTAGTGATACACAATGCTGTTATTGTGAGCAAAGCTTAGCTATGTGCTTCCTAAGACCTGGCCTGCCCCATTTTTCTGGTATGGAGCCTAGCGAGTGTCAGGAAATGCTCTTTCTCTGAAGGAAGGACCCCAACTTTTAATTGACAGGTACCACCAAGAGCTAGGCCTTCTCTGGTGGCTCAGCAGTAGAGAGTCTGCCTGTCAATGCCGGTGACCCAGGTAGGGAAGATCCCCTGGAGTAGGGAATGGCCACCTACTCCAGTATTCCTGCCTGGAGAATTCCATGGACATGAACTGGCGGGCTACAGTTCAAAGGGTTGCAAAAAGTCAGACATGACTGAGTGACCCAGCACACACGCACCAAGAGCTAAAAATGAAATTCCCAGGAACATGCTGGGTGAACACAGGGCTCAGGGCAAGGGCTCCGGAAGGAAGATGTGACGCCCCCGACTTCCAACGAGTCCACAAGCGGCTTCTGACCCAACTGTTTGCCAGTATTTCCCCAAGTTAAAGCCCCTTGGCATCTAATAACAAAAGTGTCTCTAGAAGGGAAATGTGAAATGGCAGGGCTTAATGAGATCAAGAATGTCTTCCATCAACTTTTCACATAGCTGGAAGGAGAGTGGATAAGAGTTAAGTTACTCTAAACTCTCGCCATGTGGTCCTAATCAGCTGTCCCCCGTGATGGATCGAACAGATAATCTCTTTCAAGCCTCAGCCTTACAGGGAGCACAGCGCCAGGCTGTAGAGAGAGGGGTCTGGTCCCCAGGGAAAACTCCAACCAGCAATGTCATCAGAGTCTATTTAAAATCCTAGCCCAGTCTGTTTCTTCTTTTTCACCACTTCATCAAAATGAGAGGAAAAAAAAAAAAATCCAGGAAAACCTGACCTTGTTCTAGATTTTTGGTGAAGCTATATGCAAAGGCAAGCCAGGAAATACCTAGGAATTTTTATAAGAATTTTTTTTTTGATGTGGACTTTTTATTGAATTTGTTACAGTATTGCTTCTGTTTTTTATGTTTTTTTTTTTTTTTTTAGCTGTGAGGCATATGGGATCTTAGCTCCCAAGCCAGGGATCGAACCTGCATCCCCTGCATTGGAAGGAGAAGTCCTAACCCCTGGACTGCCAGGGAAGTTCCCTCTAGGAATTCTTTACAGAGGATGGTTTGGAGTAGAATTCTGCTAACGCAGGTCAGCCTCAGGCTGCTGCCGTTTTAGGAAACCCGCCAGGGGTTTCCAAACGAGTAATCCAGAGGCTGAGTCCAAACTCTGTTCACCCCAACATATTCCTCCATCTCCTGGGCAAATACATCAGGAAATGATGTGAGAAGGATGGCAAACACGAGCCATCACCTGACCTGTTTGCACTGGCTGCTTCCTGGGGCACAAGGTGTCTAGCACACTTTCTTCTCAATATCTGTGGGCTCAAGCACCATCAATCTTAGCCCCTGAGATGGAAGCTTTGGGAACCCCTTCTTACAGGAGCATTCATGCTAGAATAGACAGAGGTTTCAGAAAGTAAGTGGAAGAAGGCATTCATTGAGTGAAGACAGACATGGAGTGAGTAAGGCGGGTGAGGCAAGCAGCTCTTTGGGTAGGCAGCGGGAGGGGTGATGCGTACCTACTGAAAACTGACTGTGAAAACCAGACAAGACCCTGGACAGGAACCAAACGATAACAGATAGTGTCATAAATTTGGTAAAGCAATCCAGACCTAAAGAACTCAGCCGACCTGTAGTTAAGTGGTCTTTTTTTTTTTTTTGGTAAGTTGATTTCTTAAATTTTTTTTTTCTTGCCACAAAATGTCAACTATTTTAAGCACTGAGAGGGACCTTTCGGTGTGGGTTGGGGGGCTGACACCCTTGGTGCTTCCCCAGTTTAGAAATGTCATCACCAGCCAGGAAAAAGTGGAAGTGGAGTAAATCTGGAGAAAAGTGGAAGTGGACTCTAAGTAAATCTGGAAAAGAAAGTGGAAGCAGACTCGGAGTAAGTCTGCAGACGGCTACTCTCTCACTCAATGTCCCTGCTTGGCTTTTTTTCCCACTTGTTTCATGGTCATGCTGACTGGAATTGCCACGCACTATGGCCAGCTGGGCAACAAGCTCCCACTGCTCAGCCGTCACCTGGCTACTCAGTGTCACCCCAGCACCCTGTGCGTGCTTCGAGGTGCACCAGACCAGGCAGGAGACCAGGGGAGACGGTGTCGGGGCAGAAAGATCCACAGAACCTCAGTAAGTCCTACTAGGGGTGGGGGTGGGAGGCTCAGTCAGGACTCTTGGAGGCATCCTCTTCATTCCCTGGAAAGCCTTGTTTTTGGACAACAGCTATTATCTCACAAAGTTAAACCTGTGCATTTTAAAATCCTCACTAATCTATAGAAGTCATAGTACTAGAGAGGGACCAGGGGCCTCCAAAACCCTAAGATGCCAGAACTTTGCTCATGCCTCCCCCAGAACGAACAACAGGGTCTTGCAGGCAGCAGGTGTGTGATCCATGTCCACAGACGAATGCCACCTGCTGACCGCATCTCCTGGGTCACACCCGTTTTGTCTCAGGAACGTGATGAGTGTGTGTTGCACACAGGCACCCATCAGGGTGGGAGCCACGTTAACTAGAGAAGAGGGGTTATTTTCATCACCACGTTCTCTGGCTCAGGAGTGATGAGCCAAAATGACCACGGTGCTCAAAATGGAAGTTGTTTTCTCAAATACAAAGCATCGAGAGGACCCCTCCACACCTGTTAAAATTTTAATAAGTTTACCTTACTTAATCAGACTGAAACTTTTAAACTTATTGTGCTGAGTTCCACAACAAGCACTTTCCACATTAGACCCAAAACCACACACACACTCACATGTATTTTACATTTATGTGGTTATCATGTATATATGTACGTGTGTTTGGGAAACAAGTTCTATTTTTAAAAAAGTTTTACCTACCCTTACCTAAATCATACTACCCACCCCCACCTCCGGTAGGACTTACTGAGGTTCTGTGGATCGTTCTGCCCTGACACCGTCTCCCCTGGACTCCTGCCTGGTCTGGTGCACCTCGAAGCATGCACAGGGTGCTGGGGTGACACTGCGTAGCCCGATGACGGCTGAGCAGTGAGAGTTTGTTGCCCAGTTGGCCAAAGTGCGTGGCAATTCCATTCAGCATGACCATGAAACAAGTGGGAAAAAAAGTTTTGTAATAAACTTAGATAGTTTCCATTTACTCTGCTTTATTTTTTTAAATGCTGATACAACTCACTCTTTTTTTTTCCATGCTGCATAGCAGGCAGGATCTTAGTTCCCTGACCAGGGAGTGAACCCATGTTCCCTGCAGGGAAGTGTGGAGGCTTAACCACTGGATTGCCAGGGAAGTCCCACAACCCACTAATTTGATTCCACAGCCCACTAACAGTTGGGGTTTTGAAGAGCCCTGCTCATCTTAGTAAATAGAAATCTCTTCACCTTGTGGTGCAGCAGTGACAGACTGTGCGTGTGGACAGTGACAACAGGTTCTGACTCCATCAGGTAACAACCCAAAGCTCTCCGGGACTGGGGTCTGGTTCTCTATGGCCGATCACTCAGAAAAACAGCCTGAAATCAGTGTAACCTATCATTCCTCAAGAGAAAAACACTGAGTTTGAAATTTAATAGAATGTAGTAACTGCATAATCTCTATTCCCAAAGACAAAAACAACTGCTGGTCTACAGTTTGAAGTCAGTAACTGAACCTCCCAGTATAATGGAAACAGCCTTAATCTTGGGGTCTGACCTAGATCCTCTTCCTGGCTAGTCATTTCATTCCCTCTGTCTTGAGCAGATCACAGCAGCTGTTTTCTCATACATAAAATGGATTTATGTATGTATCTCAGAATTATGCAAAAGTTCTTGAGGGAAACTGGAAGTGCTGTATAAGCGATTATGTTGAATCTGTCTTAGAGTGTCTGTACCTTTAGTGTGGAGTATTTGTATTTGTTTGAGGGTCCATAGCCATGCAGAGCTTTTTCCCACTAAATACATTTATGTGAAGGAACAGCAATCATTCTCCCCCTGGATACTTGGGATTATTAGAGTTTAATCACTTCATGGCAAATAGATGGGGAAACAGTAGAAACAGTGGCTGACTTTCTTTTTCTGGGCTCCAAAATCACTGCAGATGGTGATTGCAGCCATGAAATTAAATTACTCTTACTCCTTGGAAGAAAAATTATGACCAACCTAGACAGCACATTAAAAAGCAGAGATATTACTTTGTCAACAAAGGTCCGTCTAGTCAAGGCTATGGTTTTTCCAGTAGTCATGTATGGATGTGCGAGTTGGACTATAAGGAAAGCTGAGTGCAGAAGAATTGATGCTTTTGAACTGTGGTGTTGGAGAAGACTCTTGAGAGTCCCTTGGACTGCAAGGAGATCCAACCAGTCCATCCTAAAGGAGATCAGTTCTGGGTGTTCATTGGAAGGACTGATGTTGAAGCTGAAACTCCAATACTTTGGTCACCTAATGAGAAGGGCTGACTCATCTGAAAAGACCCTGATGCTGGGAAAGATTGAGGGCAGGAGGAGAAGGGGATGACAGATCACCGATTCAATGGACATGGGTTTGGGTGGACTCCGGGAGTTGGTGATGGACAAGGAGGCCTGGCGGGCTGTGGTTCATGGGGTCGCAAAGAGCTGGACATGACTGGGCGACTGAACTAACCACTTTTCAGTTATAGACCCAGTGCATCTGATCATTTTTCCACCTGAAATGAAGCCGCTAGGTAAATCTCATTCATTTGATACATAAAGAAGAACCAAAGACAGGAAAATCTGTTGTGAAAATGCTCCAAACCACTTGCTTTAATAGACACAGAGAGAAAAACAATCAAGTAGAGAGAAGCAGAAGAGGTGAGTTTCTTTTACAGGGAAGAACGAGAAGATATCCACTCAACCACAGCACACGGGTCCCTGTTCCTCTTTGCCTTTTCAACTATAATTCTTGGAGAGAAAATGATCTACTTCAAGAGCCCTGAAAATCTTGGGCCTGGAGAGCGGAGGGGTTCGGGCTGATTTCAAAGCATGGGGAACTCAATATGCTAAGTTCAAGGTCTTCTAACCAAACTGGAGACACTGACCAATTAAATACTTTGGAGATGCCATTAAAATCTCTTCTGGTCAGTCTCCTTATTTTACAGTCACAACTCATATATTACAATACCAATTGCAGTGAAATCCTCAGACTTAGAAAAGGCTGATCTGGAGCCAATTTCTTGTGTGTACCAGAGTTATAAAAGAAATGTAAATATGTTCATTTTTATCTGCCAAGGGGATGACCACCAACTACCTAAGCAGCCCTGGTGTGTGTGTGTGTGCATGTGCATGCATGTGCAAGTAGTTCTAGCATATGTGTATGTGTGTACACGTGTGCACGCTCAGTCATATGACTCTTTGTGACCCCATGGACTGTAGCCCACCAGGCTCCTCTGTCCATGGGATTCTCCAGGCAAGAATACTTGAATGGGTTGCCATTTCCTTCTCCAGGGGATCTTCCTGACCCAGGGATTGAACCTGTGTCTCCTGCATTGGCAGACAGATTTTTTTTTTTTTTTAAACCACTCAGCCACTTGGGAAGCCCAATCCTGGCATGGCCACTCAGCTAACATCTTTTTTTTTTTTTAATTAGCAGAACAGTGAAGAGTACTTTAGAATTTTCTTTATGACCCAGATTTTTGTAGCTATAATTGCTGGGGGTTCCATTCATTTTCTCAAAAGCAATTCTTTGGAAACACATATATAGCATTTTTCAGCTACACACATTCAACAGTCATCCGTTAGGATCAAGCCAAGGGTGTAACAGGAGAGGATGTCAATTAGCATCAGTGTAAGGTAGTGAGAAAAAGCTCTCCTTGGCTGTGGGAGCAGGGTCACTAGCCCCAGTGCCTCTACAGATTTCAAGGGTCACCATCTCTCCTCCCTTCCACCACAACCCACCAGCTCACCAAGGTGGACTGAATCCCCCCAGTCCATCACCTTCTCTCCTTTCCCACAGTATGATGACAGTGACCTTGTCCCCAGCCCCTGCCTGCTGTTCATGTCTTATGCTGTCCTCTCTGATCTCCTCCTTCCACTGAGAATCTGACCACCTTACTTGGCTGCTAACACTTTTCCATCACTCCCCATGTAGCCTCATGTGAAGTGGATTTTAGGCCCTTTGCTTGTATAATAAAATGACGAGAAGAAAACCTCATAGGATTATTTTAAGAATTAGACAGTATAATGGAAATAAAACCATTTGTTTAAATAAAGTGAAACCACAAATGTAAGAAGATATATTAAGGGGAATTTAAATTTATCAGTAATTAAGTAAATTAGCTAACTAAAATTACTCAAGTAATTAAGTTGATTTTAATGCATTATGTCAGAGGTATGATGGATTTATACAAGCTGTAATGTTAAAGTGGTAATACTGATTTTCCTCACATTACACATACAATATCAGATGTTGTGGCCAAATCAGTGCTCAAGTGGGAAGCGTCTAAATAATAGTTTAGCTTATAATCCATATATGGCACTTGACATTATGTGGACAAAGCTATGCAGTCCTGATTTTTCCTCTCAGAACTCTATTAGACCACAAATCTTTACCTTTTCAAAAGATGTGTCTAATAGTGTTTCTCATCGTTATAGAAAACCAAAAGAAAATGCCAACATATCTGCAGATGCTTACCAGGGGTAGAAATTGTCCAATCACATGTTCTAGAATAAATATTCAACAACAAATAAGTTATAACCAGTTGATATCTAGTAAGTAATCACAGTTGTGTGTTAGGACACACAGTTGTGTATGTCTCTCCAGAGACAAGTTTTGTGCCCCTGAACAAAATTAAACCTGTAATGTTGTAAATATTGATAAAAATGGAAGCCTAAGGCCAAATTTTCTCAGAAATAAAATTAGTAAGAGAATGCAAGTAGGAAATGCATAAAATGTTAGGCTACTTGGAAAAGTTACAACTGCTTAATGAATTACATCACAGCTAACTTGGGTTTGTGGTTCCCTGACAGCTCAGTTGATAAAGAATCCGCCTGCAATGAGGGAGACCCCAGTTTGATCCCTGGGTTGGGAAGATCCACTGGAGAAGGGATAGGCTACCCACTCCAGTATTCGGGCCTGGAGAATTTCATGGAATGTATAGCCCATGGGATCACAACAAGTTGGATACAACTGAGTGATTTTCACTCACTTCACTAATTTGGACTTTAGTAAAGTGTGATCATGAGACCAAAATTGTTCTACCAGGAAACAGACAACAAAATCCATGTTACTATTCAGAGCAGTATAGTTACAGACACCCAGCAAATGTTTCCTAAATATCTGTTCATCAAATCGATTAACAAACAAAGATTCAGAGGCTCTCCTATGGTTACTACTATTGACTCAAATATAATTTTTCTTACTAGTGCTATTTAAAAATAATGACTCCAAGATTTTCCCAATGAACACACAAAATACTCATGATATTCCAGAGTAATGTCCTGTGAAACACAAACAGTACATTTTCCAGCCCTTCCCTCTCCAAGAATATGGTCTTTGGGATAGAGAATTTCCTTCTGTCCAACCAAAGTGTGTGGGAGCTCTGAGATCCTGGGACTTGTAACTTTATGCTAATATTTGTGGACTTCGACCAGAAAGCAGACATAATAGACACATGACACCGCAACCAGTACTCACACCCCCAGCCTCACACCAGACAGCAACAGTCAGTGACAGTGCTTCTTCCTACTTGAGGATGAATTCTAGGCCAATGTCAATCTCAACAGATATTCCACACTGCCCTATTAATTGCTATGTGTATTCATTTGACAAATATTACTGAGCTCTTGCTATGAGCCAGGCACTGTACCCAGGAGGCAGTTTGCAGATAAAAGTAATTAAGGCGGACAGGGACTTTGCCCTCACAGGGCTCAGACTGACAACTGATTTGACACTCAGAGTGATGGTAATTTGCCAGATCTGCTCTGTTGTACAGTGGAAGTGGAGATTCTAGTTCTAAACAGCTAAGTGTGTCTTCTATTTTCAAAGGGGATGGAAGCTGACAGTTTCTGCACCCCTCCATAAATCATGAGATCTACTAAGTAATGTAGCAGCTGGGTAATAACTGAGTGTTATTTCTTAGGGGGAAAAAAAAAAGAGATGGTCTTCTTTCACTCATTTTAAGTATTTGATTTACAAGTCATGTTTTATGAGGAAGAACAAAGTGACAAGTCATCTTCCTTATTCCTTCCAGGGATCCATTTCTACTGTGGATTCAATAAAGCCACAGGAGAAAGTTTCATGAGAATTTTAGAATGAATGAATTTTGCCTCCTCTTCCACTAGAGAGACAGGAACAGAAGTGTTTTCTTTCCTCTGCAAGGGGCAGAAAGAACATGACCTACTATGTGGAGCTAGGAAAAGCGATCAGATGGCTGAGCACGTGACACGATCCACTGCCGCTGGCACGCTTCTTGTGTCTTCTCCTAATCCTGCCCTCCTGTCCTGCCCACCATCCTCTCTTCCATCTTGGGGAAGGTGGTTCTGCCTTCCCCAAGCAGAACTCCCTGGCCTCCTTCCCTCCTCTTATTTTTAAGTGAACTGGTTGCATTCCTACGGTGGGGATTAGCTAGGAAGCTGGTGTCTCCTCCAGTTCTCCACCCACCCAGAAAAGTGCGAAGCGTACAAACAGGAGTTTGGCAGAGCAGAACAGAAGAGTGGCCCAATCAAAGGGGGATATATGGATACACACAGCTGATTCACTGCTGTTGTACAGCAGAAACTAACGCAAAACTGTAAAGCAATTAACCTTCAAAAAAAAAAAAAAATCAGGCTGATAAGAGCTAAGATACTACTGCTAATATCATACTACTTACTGTTCTACATTTCTCCAAAGAAGACATACGGATGGCTAACAAACACATGAAAAGATGCTCAACATCACTCATTATCAGAGAAATGCAAATCAAAACCACAATGAAGTACCACTTCACACCAGTCAGAATGGCTGCGATCCAAAAATCTGCAAGCAATAAATGCTGGAGAGGGTGTGGCGAAAAGGGACCCCTCCTACACTGTTGGTGGGAATGCAAACTAGTACAGCCACTATGGAGAACAGTGTGGAGATTCCTTAAAAAATTGCAAATAGAACTACCTTATGACCCAGCAATCCCACTGCTGGGCATACACACCAAGGAAACCAGAATTGAAAGAGACACATGTACCCCAATGTTCATCGCAGCACTGTTTATAATAGCCAGGACATGGAAACAACCTAGATGTCCATCAGCAGATGAATGGATAAGAAAGCTGTGGTACATGTACACAATGGAGTATTACTCAGCCATTAAAAAGAATTCATTTGAATCAGTTCTGATGAGATGGATGAAACTGGAGCCGATTATACAGAGTGAAGTAAGCCAGAAAGAAAAACACCAATACAATATACTAACACATATATATGGAATTTAGAAAGATGGCAATGACGACCCTGTATGCAAGACAGGAAAAAAGACACAGCTGTGTATAATGGACTTTTGGACTCAGAGGGAGAGGGAGAGGGTGGGATGATTTTGGAGAATGGCATTCTATCATGTATACTATCATGTAAGAATTGAATCGCCAGTCTATGTCTGACGCAAGATACAGCATGCTTGGGGCTGGTGCATGGGGATGACCCACAGAGATGTTATGGGAAGGGAGGTGGGAGGGGGGTTTATGTTTGGGAACACATGTAAGAATTAAAGATTTTAAAATTAAAAAAAAAAAAAAAAGACTAACCCTGCATCTGGAAAATTACATAGTAGGCTCCAGTAAAACACTGTCTAGTTGCCTTATTTAAAAAAAAAGATTCCCACCAAAGCCTAAGTCTGTGTAGGTGCTGCCTTCAATGCAAAGACGCAGTTTACTAGCTCACTGGGAGGAAGATCCACAATGCTATTGACACTGACAGTTGGTTGTTTCCTTTTTTCAACCCGAGTTTCTGTCTTGAAGTGCCTACTAATTTTGATTTACGCATTCTTAGAGCTCTCGCTCGAAGGCTAGAGTCTTGTGCACGATTTGGAAACTGGCTGGAATGAAACAAGGAAGAACAAAGGGACAAGTCATCTTCCTGATTCTTTCCAGGGATCCATTTCTCCTGTCACTTTATATTTCTTTGATGATTTTACATTTCTTCCCTCTGAACATTATTTCATTTCTTCATTGGCCAAGGAGGGAAAAGCTTAAAAAAATTATACTACAAAAATCATAACCAGAAAATGATTCAATTTTGTCTTTTGCCCTTTGCAGTGACACGTGCCAGCTCTTTTATCATTACAATACTCGTTTGTGAACGTGAAATAATACTGTATCATGAATGGAATTAATTTTGTAACCTTCAAGCAACATTAGCAACACTATACTTACGAATTTAATAAAGAACAATGTTTTACAAGTTTAGCACATCAGAGAATGCAGTTGTGTGAAAGGACAAAAAAATCTTGTATTCTACTTTGGGCTTCTCAATTAAGAAACAGAACTAAAATCTTGCCATTCATTTATTCATACTGTGATGTGCCAGATAGTATTCTAGGAGACACAGATACAGTGGTGAACAAAACAGACAAGAGTCGCCCCCGTCAGGGAGCATGCAGTTGACCAACTGGTCCTTGAAAATTCTGGTTGAAACTGACACTCAAGAGACACATTAACATGCACTCCACAAGTTTTGACAGCTAGGTAGAATCTCCTTCCTGGCCCATTTCATTCATACCCATGAGAAAAGCGCTCTTTCCATGGACCAGGTGGATGGATGACCCGCTGCACAGCTACAGAAAATGTGGAAAATGAAGCTCTTACCACTAATAAATATGTAGATGGTAGATTCTGTTTTGTTCTTGGAAGCAGGTGCAGAGAGATATCTGCAGCTGTAGAAGCCGGTGTGGTAGGCCTGAGCCCCGTTCAAGGTCAAAGTGCTGCAGAACTTCTTGAGGTTCTTTCCACAGGCAGACTTAGTGATGTTAAGCTTCCCGCTTTGGTTTTCCCTGTTCACAGCTGCAGGCAGAGACCAGGCATGCGCAGCTCGTCCTCTGCCATCACAGAGGAGAAAACAAAACACCGTCAGGGTTAGGGCCAGAGCCAACGCATTCATTTCATTACAAAGCACTATCCTGAGGTCTTGGGCTTCCCTAGCGGCTCAGACGGTAAAAGAATCCGCTGCAATGCAGGAGACCTGGGTTCAATTCCTGGGTGGGGAAGATCCTGGAGAAGGAAAACCCACTCCAGTATTCTTGCCTGGAGAATCCCACGGACAGAGGAGCCTGGTGGGCTACAGTTCACGGGATCACAAAGAGTCGGAGACAACTGATTTTTATATAAATACTATATATATATATATATATATATATATATAGAGAGAGAGAGAGAGAGAGAGAGAGAGAAAGAGGTCTAAGTCCAGTCATCTGCTTTATAGAAGAGTAACACATTTAGAAAAACATTTAAACAACTCAAAATGTTCAGGGCATCCCTTCCTCTGATTCCTTGAGTGAGTAATTCATCTCTCCGTAGACGAATGAATCACCCTCCGTGGGAGGCTAGATGCATGTGGTTTGCACTTGGCAGATGGCAAAAGACCATGGCCGTCTACCTGTCTGCTCTGGGAGGCCACCTTTCTACTCCCCTGGGGAAGGGTTTTGCCTTAGGAAGGACAACCAGATGGTTCCCAAACCAATACAGTCACTCACCTGCATTTGAGATTCAGCCTCTGGCCAGCTTGCATCACGTACTGGGTGCCTTTTAAACTCAGTTCAGGCTCTTTTAATACTGAACCTGAACTAGATCCTGGAAAATAAAAGTTGAAGTGTATTATTTATTTTTCAAAAAAACATTTGACTGTTCCAGGTCTAGTTGTGAACTCTCGAGTTTCAACTTGAGGGATCTAGTTCCCTAATGAGGGACTGAACCCAGGTCTAAATTAACAGCATGAACTCTTAGCCACTGGCCCACCAGGAAAGTCCCTTGAAATATGTTTTTTGAAAACTGCCCTTTCATCGTTTTCTTTTTTCTCTTTTAAGTTAAATCCTTCAAGTTCCTTTTATGGAAAGCTATAAATTGCATATGCAAAAAAGTACATCTAATACAAACATATTTTATAAAATTTTTGTAATCTAAGACTTGCTTACAAGTATTATATATCCTACTATGCCAAATGACCTAAAAATATTCAAAAGCCCATTAATTTAGAACATTAATAAGTTCAATTTATGGTTCAAAAAAACAACCATATTAAGAATATACTGTAACTTATTAAAATATTCAGGATTAAATATCAATGTCATCCAAAGTGTATTTCTAATATTGAACCAACATGAGTCATTTGGTTATACAGGCCTGTCTGATCTTTTTTCTGAATACTTTTCCTGGATTCTAGACATAGTTCACTCATTAATTGAGTCATGGTATTTTGGGAAAGTCATTTCTCTTTCTGAACCAGTTTCCTCATGTGGAAAACTAATTATAGAATCAAAATCAGTTTTAGAAGCCACTTTGCTTATCTTACATAATCTGCAAGTTTCCTCTTTAGTGGAACAGAGAAGAGGGAACTGTCCATTCCTACGTGACACTTGACAAGTATATTTTGCGGGAATCGTTGTGAGATCATGAGATCAGCTATGAAAAAGTGCATTAAAGTCAACATCTCCATAGAACACGGTATCCCCATACAACACAGTATCCCTTTACAGCATGATAGCCCTTTACCACACAACATCTCTGTACCACACAGTATCCATCCATGGGATCTGCTATGGGACCCTGGCCAAGTCACTTCCCTCCAGATCTCAGTTCTCTTAACTGTAAGGCAGGAGACTGGACTGGATGACTCTGGGTCTCCGTCCATTTCTGCCATCCCCAGAGCCAGGATTCTTTGAGCCACTGGTGCCACAGAAGTTGAAACTCTGCTGAAGCTCTTGCTGATTTATCAGGAGACAGCTCCATCAGGAGCTCTCTCTTCCTCCCCTACTCTCTCCCTCCTCTTTGCCCTTCTTTTACCAGCTTTTTCCTGGTAAAAGCAGGAGTTTGGGGCTCAGGATTAGCAGGGATAAAGGTCGGGGGAGGGTAGGTGGAATCTAGAAAAATGGTATAGATGATCTTATTTGCAAAACAGAAATAGAGATACAGATGTGGAGAACAAGCATATGGACACCAAGAGGAGGAAAGAAGGGTGACAAATGAATTGGGAGACTGAGACTAACACATATACACTACTGATGCTATGGATAAAACAGATAAACTAATAAGGTCCTACTGTACGGCACAGGGAACCCTCCTCAGTGCTCTGTGGTGACTTGGATGGGAAGGAAATCTAAAAGAGAAGGGATATATGTATACACAGGCCCGATTCACTTTGCTGTGCAGTAGAAACCAAAAGAACACTGTAAAGTCACTTTACTCCAAAAAAATTAATTTTTAAAAAATGGTCGCGGGAAGGAGAAGAGAGATTCTCAGAGGGAGAGAAGTTACGTATGTGGAGCTGATCTTAGGGAATGTTTTCACATAAAAAATCAGCTTCCAGCTCTAAAACAGAGGGAGCTCAGCTTGGAGCTCTGTGATGACCTAAAGGGATGGGATGGTGGGGGGAGGCGAGGGAGGCTCAAGCAGGAGGTGATATATGTATAATCATGGCTGATGTGCAATGTTGTAGGACAGAAACCAACACAACATTGTAAAGCAATTTTCCTCCAACTAAAAAGTAAATCAAAACAATAAAATAAATGATGCAAAAAAAAAAAAGAAAAAAAAGGCTTCTAAAGTGGAATCCAAAGCAGAAAATGGGATCTTGGACCATAGACCTGCACATGTCAGGTTCCACGGGGAAGTCTAGCAACGCTCCCTAGTGTTGCTCTCAGGTTCTAATAGTGCAGGGAAAACGAGACTCGGTGGTGCAGCTGCACGGGAAGCTGCACGTCCCCATGTCCTGAAGGCATGCCCTCGGCATTCCTGAGCAGGCCGTTTCTTGGTATCCTCATGAGTGAATCGGAAAGCAGACAGGCACAGCGTGGGGACTTGGTTCTCTGTCACCTGAGTGGCAGGCATGCTGCCTGGCATGTGACAGATAGACACCCCTTGTCACTGATACCTAGCAGAATCACGCCCCTGCCCCACTCCCATCAGAGAATGCTTTCCTGGGTATGTAACTACAACAAAGATGTTAATATTATCTGCTTTCCTGGTGTTGCTGTTTCATTAAATATTTTTAAAGTCACTTTTTTAAAAAAAAGATTATTTTTTAATGTGGACCATTTTTCAGTCTTTATTTGTTACAATACTGCTTCTATTTTGTGTTTTGGTTTTTTGGCCACAAGGCATGTGGAATCTTAGCTCCCTGACCAGGGATTGAACTGTACCCCCTGCACTGGAAGGTGAAGTCTAACTACTGGACCTCTAGGGAAGTCCCCAAAGTCACTCTTATATACAATAGGCCCTGGCATCGAATTACAGCTGGAACAAATGGTTCAGTACTGACTAGACTTAAGTTCAAATGACTGTACCATTGAGATCCAATTGGTCTATTAAATAACCTCACAGAACAGGCCAATGGATTCAGGTACCTAAAGAAAAATCTTGTCCTTTCCTTATCTTTTGAGTTTCCTGAGGCAACAAGTAGCTCAAAATCCATGACCCGGAAGAACACTAGGACTTTCTAAAGCCACAGCCAGCAATTGATAATGCCTGCCCTGAAAAACACCCAGGCCAGGGCATGGAATGTTGAGGGTTTCATTGAGCAATTGTTCGTGGGTTGTAACAGGTCCACCCAAGCTTCCTGTGGAAAATTCTGGGCAGTAAGTGGTAGGTGTCTCTGTGGTTTGTGTGCACATAGTGAGCTTTCCCATCCAGGAGCAGCCAAGGGGAAGATGCCTTCCTTCTGGCAGGAGGTGAGTCTTCCGTTTTTTTCAGTTGCTATTTTGGTTTCCAAATTGTGTGACTCTTTGCTCTGTGAGCGCCTAAAACACCAGCACTCCTGACCCTTGTCAGAGAGAACCTTAAGCCTTAAAGAACCACCCAAATTCCAGCAGACAGAAGTGTCACGCAGAGAAGATCCCTTTAAAAATATGCCCTCTGCACGTCCGTCTCTGCTGCCCCCACTTCAGCCTCCAACCAAAAAACAAAACAACACAACCAACCTGAGTGATTAGCAAAGACACTGAGAGGAAAACAGCATTATGGGAAAGTTTGGGGGGAGAGAAATGTTGATAGAAGTATTTTGCTATAGAATTTGTTTCTACCAACATAATGAATTTTGTACTTGGAACAAGGAAGCTAGAAAAAAGTAGGTGATTGAAAGACAAGAAAGTAGAGGTATAAGGAAATGGTATTTTGAAGTAACTGGACACTTTGGGACATCACATTCTTTAGTTAATAGGAAACTAGAACCTCATAAAGATGAACAGCGATGCCAAAACTACAGTTCAAAAGGAAAACCAACAAAGGAAAAGTGAGACACTTATTCCTCAACTGCTCTGAAATTTCAATAGGCTTTAAAACATTTCTTTGAAGCAGTTTAATGCCCTTACACCTACTTGTGTAATGAAATATTTAACTAATGTTTTTTGAGTATCTCTGGCATGTCAGACATTTTTCCCAACTCGATCATGATGTGTATAAGGACGTGAATATACATATATTCCAAGATCCCACATCTTCCCACCAAGGACGACTCTGTTTGCTCTGCTCATGAGTAGGTCAGAGTCACATTGTTCATTTAGAAATAAATCAACAGGATACTTCATTTCAAAGGGTGGAGTGCTATGACTTTACAATGGTCCCCCATTGTGAGGCTCAGATGGGGATCAGGACTTTTCACTGTTTGCCAAGGTAGCCTAGAAGCCTGGTTTAAAAGTTATTGTCCCCTCAGAGAACTAAGTGGTCTGTGAACAATTGTTTTCATCAAAGTTAACGACAGTAGAATCGTGGGGGTCCAAGGGATCTCCTTATATCAGGGAAATAACTATTTAAATAAAACCAAACAGAAAACTCAAACAAAAAATGCAATCAACAACGTGAAAAGGCACTGCACTGAATGGGAGAAATTATTTGCAAATCATATATCTGCTAAGGGGTTAATATCAAAAATGTATATTTAAAAAACCCACACACAACTCAACAGGAGAAAACCAAACCAGTTTTACAAATGGGCTGCTGCTGCTGCTGCTGCTAAATCGCTTCAGTTGTGTCTGACTCTGTGCGACCCCATAGATGGCAGCCCACCAGGCTCCTCCGTCCATGGGATTTTCCAGGCAAGAGTACTGGAGTGGGTTGCCATTTCCTTCTCCAATGCATGAAAGTGAAAGTGAAGTTGCTCAGTCATGTCCGACTCTCAGCGACCCCATGGACTGCAGCCCACCAGTCTCCTCCGTCATGGGATTTTCCAGGCAAGAGTACAGGAGTGGGTTGCCATTGCAGAGGATCTGAATATTTTCCCCCAAGACAGATGATCAACACACACAGATGCTCAACATCATGGGTCATCAGGGAAACGCAAATCAAAACCACAGTGAGATATCACCTCACACACAAAATGACTATTACCAAAAGGACACGAAATTGTAAGAATTGTGGAGAGGGTGGAGAAAAGGGAACCCTTGTGCACTGTTGATGGGAATGTAAACTGTGCAGCCACTACAGAGAACAGAAAGAATTTTTCTCAAAAAATTAAAAATAGAACTATCATATGGTCCAGCAATTCCACTTCTAAATATTTATCTGAAGGAAATGAAAACACGGAAAGACATGCATTCACATGTTAACTGCAGCATTATTTATAATGGTCAAGGCATGGAAGCAACCTGAGCATCCACTGATGGATGAAAAAAGAAGATGGATGGATCTATATACTCACTGGAATACTACTCAGCCATAAAAAAGAATGCAATCTTGTCATTTGATTCCATACAGATGGACCTGGAGGCCATTATGCTAAGTGAAATAAGTCAGAGAAAGACAAATATGGTATGGTCTCACAGGTGGAACCCCCCCCCCCCAAAAATCAAAACAAAAACAAACTAAAGGCAGACTGTGGAAATGGACTTCGGCCACATGCTTCGTTATCAGGAAAAACTAGTAAGTCAAGCAGAGTGGGCTAATAGCATTAAAAAGCTGATAGGTATATATGATCTTATGTGACCACTGACACTTTGTATTGTCCTTGTTTGAATAGTTTCCCTCGTTGTTTGTCTGTTCTGTGTTATAGGGTAGACAGAAAGAGAAGAGACCTTTATGGCCCTTAAATGAACACCTCTTCATTCTCCACATGATGACCTCTGGGAGGAAGCCCATGCGTAGACGGTCCTAAGATGCTGCCCTCTTTCCCACCTGTACTTCACTGGCAAGATGGGATGTTTTCTTTGATCTCAGTGGGGAAAGTGAATAAAATTCCAAGTAAATAAAAAGGCTTTATTTTGCAACCAAATCAAAGCCCAAACGACTGAGACTCTTTCCTCAAAACTCTTCAAAACTACCATGATGGACAATGAAAGAGGGAATGCTGACCTCGGCTCATCATGAACCAGACAGCCTTGCCTGTCACTGTTAAGACTGGGAGACGGCTCTTATTTAAAAAGTGGCCCAAAAGTATCTTTAGAATACCACTTTTTATTTATCTAAGTAATAATAGTGCTCTGATGGGTTAAATGCAACTTCTAGACAAGCTCTTTAGCCCCTCTTTGTTCAAGACACCCCCTTACCCTACTATACTGAAATCAAAGGGTTGTTCTCTGTAAGAAAGGGGCCTTTTTCAAACAGGAATCATGAAACAGCTATGTTTTTCCATTTTTGATTGAGAACGTGAATCCCCCCAGCTCCACTACTAACTAGCTCTGTTGTGGCCAAGAGCAAGTCACCTTAAGCCTCAGATTCTTCATCAGCTCACAGAGGAGGCTGGAGTTAGATTCTGACAGCCCCTTCTGGCCTAAAAAGCCAGTGATTTTTATATCCACAGTAATTAATAGCAATGTACAACTTAGAACCCACATTTTAAAACATAACCACCGGAAAAACAAATAACCCATTTTAAAAATAGATAAAGGATCTGAATAGACACGTCACATGCCAGTTAGCAGATGAAAAGATGCTGGAATCCATGAGGAAAATGCAAATCAAAACCACAGTTAAGTACCAATTTCACACCCACTTGGATGCTTCAATTAGAAAAAAAAAAATAGTAAGAAGTGTTGATCAAGATATGGAGGAATAAGAGCCCTCGTATATTGCTGGTAGGATTATAAAGTGATACAATCATGTTGGAAAACACACAGCAGTTCCTTAAAAGGTGAAACATAAGTTAAACCTATGACCCAGCAATTCCATTCTTAGGTATCTACCCAAGAACTAGAAACATATGTCCACATAAAAACTTGTGAACAGATATCCATAGCAGCATTACTTCTAATATCCAAAAAAGTGGAAACAACCCCAATGGTGGATAGATAAACTAAATGCAGTCAATCCATACAACGAAACCTTATTTGGCAATAAAAAGAAACAAAGTACAGAGACATGCTACAACATACATGACCCTAGAAAATGTGGTGCTGGTTCACACAGAGCAAAGGCCTGGTGGGGACGCAGTGAGAAGGCGGCCATCTACAAGGCATGCAGAGAGGTCGCAGGAGAAACCAAAACTGATGACACCTTGAGTTTAGACGTCCAGCTTCCAGAACCATGAGGAAATCAATTCTCTTGTTTAAAAACCAAAACCACTATACTAAGTAAAAGAAGCCGGTTATGAATGGCCACATATTGTTTGACTCCACGTACATCACACGTCCAGAACAGGCAAATCCATAAAGACAGAAGGCGGGTGTCAGGCTGGGGGAGAAAGGAACAGGAGTGACTAACATGGGAGCTTCTTTCTGGGGTGAAAACATTCTAATATTAGATAGTGATAATGGTCGTTCAACTCTGTGAATATACTAAAAAGATCACTGACTTACAATTTACAATGGTTTGTTTTATGGTATGTGAATTTTATCTCACTAAAGCCACTGGTCATAGCAAATACCCTCTTCCAACAATACAAAAGAAGACCACACATGGACGTCACCAGATGGTCAACACTGAAATCAGATTGATTATATTCTTTGCAGCCAAAGATGGAGAAGCTCTATACAGTCAACAAAAACAAGACCAGGAGCTGACTGTGGCTCAGATCATGAACTCCTTATTGCCAAATTCAGACTTAAATTGAAGAAAGTAGGGAAAACTGCTAGACCATTCAGGTATGACCTAAATCAAATCCCTTATGATTATACAGTGCAAGTGAGAAATAGATTTAAGGGCCTAGATCTGATAGAGTGCCTGATGAACTATGGATGGAGGTTGGTGACACTGTACAGGAGATAGGGATCAAGACCATCCCCATGGAAAAGAAATGCAAAAAAGCAAAATAGCTGTCTGAGGAGGCCTTACAAATAGCTGTGAAAAGAAGAGAAGCAAAAAACAAAGGAGAAAAGGAAAGATACAAGCATCTGAATGCAGAGTTCCAAAGAATAGCAAGAAGAGATAAGAAAGCCTTCCTCAGCAATCAATGCAAAGAAATAGAGGAAAACAACAGAATGGGAAAGACTAGAGATCTCTTCAAGAAAATCAGAGACACCAAGGGAAATTTTCATGCAAAGATGGGCTCGATAAAGGACAGAAATGGTAGGGACCTAACAGAAGCAGAAGATATTAAGAAGAGGTGGCAAGAATACACAGAAGAACTGTACAAAAAAGATCTTCATGACCCAGATAATCACGATGGTGTGATCACTCACCTAGAGCCAGACATCCTGGAATGTGAAGTCAAGTGGGCCTTAGGAAGCATCACTACGAACAAAGCTAGTGGAGGTGATGGCATTCCAGTTGAGCTATTTCAAATCCTGAAAGATGATGCTGTGAAAGTGCTGCACTCAATATGCCAGCAAATTTGGAAAACTCAGCAGTAGCCACAGGACTGGAAAAGGTCAGTTTTCATTCCAATCCCAAAGAAAGGCAATGCAAAAGAATGCTCAAACTACAGCACAATTGCACTCATCTCACATGCTAGTAAAGTAATGCTCAAAATTCTCCAAGCCAGGCTTCAATACGTGAACCGTGAACTTCCTGATGTTCAAGCTGGTTTTAGAAAAGGCAGAAGAACCAGAGATCAAATTGCCAACATCTGCTGGATCATGGAAAAGGCAAGAGAGTTCCAGAAAAATATCTATTTCTGCTTTATTGACTATGCCAAAGCCTTTGACTGTGTGGATCACAATCAACTGTGGAAAGTTCTGAGACAGATGGGAATACCAGACCACCTGACCTGCCTCTTGAGAAATCTGTATACAGGTCAGGCAGCAACAGTTAGAACCAGACATGGAACAACAGATTGGTTCCAAATAGGAAAAGGAGTACGTCAAGGCTGTATATTGTCACCCTGCTTATTTAACTTACATGCAAAGTACATCATGAGAAACGCTGGGCTGGAAGAAGCACAAGTTGGAATCAAGATTGCCAGGAGAAATATCAATCACCTCAGATATGCAGATGACACCACCCTTATGGCAGAAAGTGAAGAGGAACTAAAAAGCCTCTTGAAAGTGAAAGAGGAGAGTGAAAAACTTGGCTTAAAGCTCAACATTCAGAAAACGAAGATCATGGCATCTGGTCCCATCACTTCATGGCAAATAGATGAGGAAACAGTGGAAACAGTGTCAGACTTTATTATTTTGGGCTCCAAAATCACTGCAGATGGTAACTGCAGCCATGAAATTAAAAGACGCTTACTCCTTGGAAGAAAAGTTATGACCAACCTAGATAGCATATTCAAAAGCAGAGATATTACTTTGCCAACAAAGGTCCATCTAGTCAAGGCTATGGTTCTTCCAGTGGTCATGTATGGATGTGAGAGTTGGACTGTGAAAAAAGCTGAGTGCCGAAGAACTGATGCTTTTGAACTGTGGTGTTGGAGAAGACTCTTGAGAGTCCCTTGGACTGCACGGAGATCCAACCTGTCCATTCTGAAGGAGATCAGCCCTGGGATTTCTTTGGAGGGAATGATGCTGAAGCTGAAACTCCAGTACTTTGGCCACCTCATGGAAGAGTTGACTCATTGGAAAAGACTCTGATGGTGGGAGGGATTGGGGGCAGGAGGAGAAGGGGACGACAGAGGATGAGATGGCTGGATGGCATCACGGACTCGATGGACATGAGTTTGAGTGAACTCCGGGAGTTGGTGATGGACAGGGAGGCCTGGCGTGCTGCGATTCATGGGGTCGCAAAGAGTCGGACACGATTGAGCAACTGAACTGAACTGAACTGAAAGCCACTTTTGAATAACTGTGGTGGTAGAGAAGATTCTTCAGAGTTTCTCGGACTGCAAGGTCAAACGAGTCAATCCTAAAGGAAATCAACCCTGAATGTTCATTGGAAAGACTGATGCTGAAGCTGAAGCTCCAATACTTTGGCCACTTGACGTGAAGACCCGACTCACTGGAAAAGACCCTGTTGCTGGGAAAGACTGAAGGCAAAAAAAGAGAGAAGCAGAGGATGAGATGGTTAGCACCACTGATTCAATGGACACAAACCTGAGCAAACTCCAGGAGATAGTGACGGACAGGGAAGCCTGGTGTGCTGCAGTCCATGGGGTCGCAAAGAGGCAGACACGGCTTAGCAAATAAACGACAAAAACAACAACAAAAACAAAGCTTATGACTGAAATAATCACAGAGTTATGTTGAACATTGTGCTATTTTGAACGTTTTTGCTACATATAACCTCATCAGAGTTAAATTTTGAACTTTTGTTTCTCCAACTTACAGCTTCAGAAGGCTAATTTTAGAAAAACAATTTTCCTTCTTGTTCAGTAACATCATTACTTATGTATTAGAAGATTTACAAACATACAGCAAAAAGCACATTGTTTCCCCAAATTACAATTCTTTAATTTTAAAATTGTTTCAAATTGTATACGGAATTTTAACTATTTAAATTGGAATTTTAACAAATTGAGTCACACAGAAAATTATGTCACTAGAGCTCTTGGAAGAAATCTACTGGTATTTCCTTTTATAGTAAAATGACTGATTTCTAATGTATTTGCTTTTAATGCAAAGCTTCGTATATCAGGTTCATTTCAAATGAGATGCATCTGTCTTTGATTCTGCATACCACATTTTCAATAGTACATAATCCTATGTGATAAATGACCTCTTTATCTAAATATGAATCTCCAAGTATCATGTTTCTAAAATTTGATGTTAAGATCATGAGCCTTTACCAAGGTTGTATGAGGTTAATTAAACATAATTCATAATAAAAGAAGACTTTCTTTCCTCAAGATGTAGCTTATTAAAAGCTTAAGTCTCATAGACTCAATCTCAGAATCTTTTTGGTTGGTGGCAGGGGTGGGAAAAAGGTGGAGAATGCAGCTGCAAATGAATCAAAATTTCCAGAAACTTCCAAAACTTTTATTGGAGATGCTAATGCCTACAGGGCTCTAATAATTATTTTAAAAGTTAACTCTTGGTCTTAATTTCTTAACACCTCTATTAAAGTATTTGCCAGATAATACGAGGAGTCCTTTAAAACTGATCACACTAGTTAGAATGACTCTTAAAGATTACACCACTGGGGTAGCAGACAGGTACACACACTACTGGAGGCCACCCTAAAGTACGTTGTTCTGTCACCTCTAGAATGATGGGGAAAGACCAGAGGGCTTCCGTTATATCTACCTAGAGACTATATCAAAATGGGAATGGCATGGGAATTTGTACAACAGCAGTGTAACTCAAGTGAGTCCTACAGTGAAAAGCAATATTGGTTTTTAAGATGTTCTTTTTTTCCCCAAATCAACTGGCCTTAAATCAAGGAAGGATCTAAAGAAATGAAGGGATGTTTATGAAAGTGTGTGTACACATACAGAGCCATCTGCACGTATGCACATGCCTTTCTCTCTGGGAAGTTTGTGTTAGGTGCGGTGGGAGGTTGGTGTAGAAATGAGAGGGGTCATGGTCTGTGTAGCTGCTGCACCTTCAGTCTTAGGCACATAGAACTCCTTTCATGCCGGGAGTCAGAAACTGACATGTGCTCAGCAATAGCCAAAGCTCTGACTCACTGCTGACTAATCCCTGGCGGAGATAAAACTGTGACTTTTAGATGGACAAATACAGGATATTTTAGATTACAGTAACTGTGTTATTGATCTTCCGGGTCCACCAAACGATGGAATAGTTAGGGAGCTGCTTCCAGCAATGATACACCTAATCTGTAGAAAGTTGGTAATCCCAGAGACTATTTGCTTTTTCATCTTTACATGAAACTATTTTATCACAGGGACCCACAAAAAAGAAATCACTGGCTTCTTGCTTTAGAGTTTCTGCTACCCAATTTTATCCCTAGAGCATCAGATTTGAAATATAAATGATCTGATCTCCATGCCTTAATAGAAAATCTAGAAGTCATTTCTATAGCATTTATGTCTTGAATTCAAGTGTAAAAAAATACAAGTGAAAAAAATCATTTCATTTCAGTGGTGACCACTGACACAACCTTATACAGATGTTTATTTGAATAATTTGTTTTAAAGCTCTCTTACAATTTAGGTTTTTAATTATCAGTCAACAAAACCCATAAATAGCCTTCCAGCCCAAGGCACAAAGCACCCCATAGTATTAGCCCCTGAGGTGGCCAAGGTCTTCATTCCATCCAAGCACAGCTGACGGACTTTACTCATTTTTCCTTAAACTCTATAAACGTTATTGAAAAGAAAAAAATTCTGCGTGATTTGAGACGTTTACCCAAAGTCCTCCACTGACATGGACGTTCCTACCGTCAGTGTTTACGAGGGGCACGTCTTCGGGGGTTCCTCTCTGAGCTTTTTACTTGACACTGGCTTCTCAGAGGGTCACGGTTTAACAGGGCGCGTTCATTTATCATAGGGCCTGTCACCGGCTACCATCAGGAGTCTACCCTCCCCGTGACCTGTACCCAGGCCAGGCTCCTTTTCATGTGACATCACAGTTAATGAAGGTTGGTCAGTGAGAAATCTCCCGCCGGCCGAGGAGTTACCTTTCTTCCCCTGAAATGCTCTCCCACACCGATGTCCTTTCATCGAGTGAGCCCACACACTACCTCCCCAGAGTTGTCTAACGAGAGGTCACTTCCATTTACCATTCGATGTCATGGGAGTTATCTGAGAGGCCTGGAGCAAGGGTCAAGATCTGGTGGACGGGGCACAAGACACAGCTCACAAAGCACTCAGAGAAGATGGTAGGCTTTCCTCTGCTTGCACAGAAGGAGAGGAACACAACCACTGTTCTTAACACCCTGAACATGCAGAGAGGAAGGTTTAGGGGGAGGGCTCAGCACAGCTGTTGCTCTACCAGCAGCTGGAAACACATAGAAAGCAGACAGCCTGGCAGCCTCTGCTCGTACCCAATATCGCTGTTCAGAGACTGTGGGAAAACTGGCGATGACACCTCTCACAAAAGGTGCTTATAATCACCAGTCATATTATGCTACTATTCATGTCGATTTACAAGTTATTTCAGGCCAGACTATATTAATTTTCAGGTTATAAACTCCTGAAAAACAGACTGCTCATTAGAGGTGCAATTTCTTTTTTTTTTATGTATTAATTCTTAATTGGAGGATAACCGCTTTACCATATTGAGGTGGTCTCTGCCATTCATCAACATGAATCAGCCATAGGTGTACATATATGTCCTCTGCCTTTTGAGCCTCCCTCCCATCCCATCCCACCCATCTAGGTTGTCACACAGCACCTGTCTGAACTGTCATACAGCATGTTCCCAACAGCTGTTTTGCATATGGTGCCAATGTTTCCACGCTACTCTCTCCATTCATCCCGCCCTCTCCTTCTCCTCTGTGTCCACAAGTCTGTTCTGTTTGCATCTCCACTGCTGCCCTGCAAATGGGCTCATCAGCACCATCCTTCTGGATTCCATACATGCGTGTTAATACACGGTATTTGTTTTTCTCTGACTTACTCTACTCTGCACAATACGCTCTAGGTCCATCCACTTCATTCAAACTGACTCAAATGTGTTCTTTATGGCTGAGTAATATTCCATTATATATGGACCATAATTCGATAAACATTCATGTAATGCACAAATACTTGGCTTACTGGAAACCACCAAGATTTCCCTGTTGTTCATCTTTCATCAATTGGTGGATCCTGGAGCACAGGGAGCAAGTTGCATCATTAGGCATAGTTATCATTTTAATAAAAGGCCCTAATATTAGCCTTCTAACCTCTGAATGGTTTAGGATTACAAGTTTCAGTTCAGCTAAAGGTATCCTCCATATTACTCTTTTTAAACAATTACTAGTCTGCGAGCACAGGACAGTATGTACACAACCCACAATGTAAGATCTAGACTCTTCCCTATTCCATGTGGCATTGGGACTATGCTTTGGTCTACCACCAAATGTTTTACCAAATACTCTGTGTGCATTACTGTCCGGTGCCAAAGTTCTGGGCATCTATGGCGGCAATGGCACCAGGGCCCCTGAATTCAAGGGCATATTATTTACATGGATCCCTCTGGGTTCCTTTAGAAAGGAAAGAATCACAGAGAAGATCTGGGAAATATTTTACCGATTCAATACAGGAGTTTGCCACAGAATGGCTAAAGTTTAAGGACGGGAATTAGAACTTTAAATTTTAGTTGAGCTATTGTGTATAACCTATATTATGTAACACTATAATCCTCAGGTTCATACACAGATCTTTCTGGAAAAAATAGAACATATCATGGAGTGCTGCTGCTGCTGCTGCTTCGTCGCTCAGTCGTGTCTGACTCCTTGCAACCCCATGGACTCAGCCTGCCAGGCCCCTCTGTCCATGGGGATTCTCCAGGCCAGAATACTGGGGTGGGTTGTCATGCCCTCCTTCAGGGGATCTTCTCGACCCCTGGGTCGAGATTGATCCCAGGTCTCCCACATTGTAGGCGGATTCTTTACCAGCTGAGCCACGGGGGAAGCCTAAGAATACTGGAGTGGGTAGCCTATCCCTTCTCCAGGGGAACTTCCAAATGCAGGAATTGAACCGGGGTCTCCAACATGGCAGGTGCATTCTTTACCAGCTGAGCTACCAGGAAAGCCCAAGAATGCTACTAACTATAAAAAATATGTATCATGCTAAAGTTTTAATTTCAAATCCAAAATGATGCCTTAAAATTTTTGTATCATACGGACTTCCCTGGTGGTCGAGTGGCTAAGACTCTGTGTCCCCAATGCAGGGGGCCTGGGTTTGATCCCTGGTCAGGGAACTAGATCTCACATACCACAACTAAGAATGTGAGTGCGATCACTAAAAGAGCCCAGTGCTACAACAAAGACCCTGTGAATCTCAACTAAGACCTGGTGCAGCCAAATGATTTTTTTTTTAATTACATCATAAAATGAAGAAAGCATAGCAGGCAGGCAAGTGTATACTTTAACTCTAGCTGAAAAAGCAGAAAATGCTGTTATCCCTAACTCAACGTTTGACTTGTTTTTCATATAAAAATGGGAGAAATAAAATGAGATTGGAAGGCTGAATGTGATAAAATCCTCACGTTAATTTCAAGCTTATTCCGATTGTTTCTCAAGTCTAAACTACACAAAACACATTTTTTCTGGAGTTCTTTGGATTGTCTATAAAGGAGGTGTTTTATAAATTCACTCACTAAGAGAAAAGTTGAGAGATCTCCGTCTTTGTTACCAATAACATATACAAACCCTCTGACCCTTGAGATTTAAATGGCCAAGAGTGTGCGATAAAGTTATCCATCATAGGGGGATGGAGGTTTTGAAAGCTGTTAGCATACTCTCTAAGGCTCATTAAACACTGTCCTTGACTATTGTGTTTGTTGTCAAAATCAGTTTCCTTCTAAATTAAACAATGTGGAATACAATTGCTTTTCATTACACATATTTTGGAGATTAATCCTGCATAGACAATGTGATGGGTGCATTGACTGAACAGTTCTTTTCAATTCTGCTTTTATTTTCATGTTTTCTTACGACTCAATTTACATAGTAAGTATGGGTAATAGCTGGCCTTCCTAAGATTTTACAAACTTCAAAAAAATTCTTTATCTCAGATGGAATTAATGTTATACAAGTTTTGCTGATAGCCAAGCTTCTGGAAGGAAAAGGAACCAATTAAAAACAGTATGCTGCCACTGGAATTATCTCGATTTTAAAAGAAATAATTGACTGAAGGCTTTTCACGCCAATATGTGGTATTAGAGTCTTCCTTACAAATATCCATGAAAGATTTTAAAGTGATTTGCATCCAAAACCTGAAGAAAATTGGTTTTCATTCTTGGGGCATTTTTACTCATACAATTGCACTAGTTGGTTAGAATCTGCATCTTTACGATCATCCAAGGTATCACACACCTGATGGAAAAATAAAATAAAACCAAACACCAATTTCTACTGTTAGTTGGCCATTGACCTAACAGGCGTTAAGTGCATATGCGTTGGTGCTCAGTGTGTCCAACTCTTTGCAACCTCATGAACTGTAGCCCCACCAGGCTCCTCTGTCCATGGAATTCTCCAGGCAAGAATACTGGAGTGGGTTTCCATGCCCTCCTCCAGGGGATCTTCCCAACCCAGGGACTGAACCCTCATCTCTTGCATCTCCTGCACTGGCAGGTTGGATTCTTTGCCACTGTGCCAACAGGCTTTACAGTAACTTATGAATCAGCTCATTCTGAAGGACAAGACCAAAACCAAGAAGCAGAAGTTACATGAAACCAAAACTGTCCCCACAAAGTGAAACCACCAGCCGGGAGATGAAACTGATGCAGCAGGTTAAGGGTTAAGGGTCAGACTCCCATCCACGATTCCAGGAAGCTGGCGATGCATCACCCTCATTCATTTCCTCTTCTCATCCCTTTTGCAGTCAGCCAACCCTGTTTTTCCCCTACTTCTATCCCCAGGCACCCCCTTCCTCTCACCCCAGCGTCTTGAGGCTCCCTCTGCTCTGCAACCTCAGTGTCATTCTTCCACTGAATATTTCTAACATGTTCTACTTGCATTCCAGTCCCCTATGATGAAAAGGCATCTTTTTTGGTTTTAGTTCTAGAAGGTCTTATACATCTTCACAGAATTCAACATTCAAAAAACTAAGATCATGGCCATCTGGTCCCATCACTTCATGGCAAACAGATGCAGAAACAATAGAAACTGTGGCAGACTTTAATTTTCCTGGGCTCCAAAATCACTGCGGACGGTGACTGCTGCCATGGAATTAAAAGATGCTTGCTCTTTGGAAGAAAAGCTATGGCAAACCTAGCATATTAAAAAGCAGAGACATTGCTTTGTCAACAAAGATCTGTATAGTCAAAGTTACGGTTTTTCCAGCAGTCATGTATGGATATGAGATCTGAACCATAAAGAAGGCTGAGCACTGAAGAATTGATGCTTTCAAACTGGTGTTGGAGAAGATTCTTGAGAGTCCCTTGGACAACAAGGAGATCAAACCAGTCAATCCTAAAGGAAACCAACCCTGAATATTAATTGGAAGGACTGCTGCTGAAGCTGAAGCTCCAATACTTTGGCCACTTGATGCGAAGAGCCAACTTATTAGAAAAGACCCTGATGCTGGGAAAGATTGAAGGCAGGAGGAGAAGGGGATGACAGAGGACGAGATGGTTGGATGGGATCACCAACTCAATGGACACGGAGTTTGAGCAAGCTCTGGGAGATAGTGAAGGATAGGGAGGTCCACGGGGTTGCAAAGAGTCAGACACGACTGAGTGACTGAAAAACAGCAACATACCCTAAGAGAAGGATACAGTAAAAAATAAGACAAACAAGATCACTTCTTTAAAGGGTTTATAACTTAGGATGGATAACAGATAACTAAGTATATATGGATGCATATAATTTTGTACTTATAGTTTTTTTACAAATGTAAAATTACATTATCTTAGTGGATGATTAGAGGGAAGTGTACCAGAGTCGGGGGAGGGCATCGAATCCTGGGAGTGAACGACTCTCTCAGAAGAATGATGTTGAAGCGAAGACCAGAAGAATTAGTGCGTATTTGCTGAAGCAAACACCAGGGTCTCTTTCTCTCTCTCCTCCAAATCTGCAAACCCTCTGAAACTCATCTTTACTTTGCATACAATTGTTTTCTTTTATCAACCACTCTTAATTCTCTTGCTTCTAAAGCTCTGCTTTCCTTGACCTCTTTGCTGAGAAGAGAGAAACTATTGTCTCTTTCCAATGCCCTGGTTTAGGCTTTTTTTTTTTTTTTTTTTTTTTAAAGTCTGGGGTCTACTTGACTTCATTTGCTACTGTGGAAAAAAAGGCACAAGTGAACATTCACTGGAAGATATGCCTAGGTCACATTGTGCTTTTTGAAATCATGGAAGAGACATGGGATGGATGCTAAACAAGGGGAATAAAAGAAAATGATTGAATATGACCAGTTTGTTGTTGTTCAGTTGCTCAGTCCTGTCTGACTCTGGGACTCCACAGCCTGCAGCATGCCAGGCTTCCCTGTCCTTCACTGTCTCCGGGAGTCTGCTCAAACTTACATCCATTGAATCAGTGATGCCATCCAACCATCTCATCCTCTGCCACCCGCTTCTCCTCCTGGATCAGATTGGCCAGGATTTAACTCGTCCCTCCTCATCACTTTTCCTAGCCTACAACATGGATGATCCAGAGCCATGGCGGAATGGTTTTCAACACAAATGTTCTTATCCAAGATGGCAAAAACAATGGCAGCAATCATAGCATCACCTTTATGCTTAGACTGCACTGATGTACCTGCAAATTAAGGTTCCCAATCGACTGTCTTCTATGCTGTTTGGGAAGCCTGACCAGCTAAGATTCACAGCTGTGAAGATGAAGCAGAAACCAGCAGTTCTTCTTGAAGAGCTTTCAGCGCTGAGTGGCCCCTTAGGACATGAGTCATTGAGAAATGGATTAGGTGAACACCACCGCGTGTTCAAGATTATCTAAGTCAACAAACAGAGATCATCTCAAAGCTAGGTGCCTTTTGTTTTTAAAGGACACGTTTTTGAGTACAGAGAGTCACGAATTCTTCACTAACATAAGTGAGTCATTTCAGTAAAATTCAGTTCACGTCACAAAATGACACACTTACTCGAGGGTCAACACATAGTACAATAAATACAACCATGTTCCCATCTTGAAATAAAATATAATGGGTTAGTTGACTATAATTGCTTGAGCAGATTTTAAGCGAGTATATTAAAAATGCTCTAAAATAAGAGTCCTCCATGCATGCCAAATTCACACCGGAGGTTGAACATGGACCTCAGATGATGACTGGCAGTGAAACAGACATCGGGAGAATTAAATTCAATATGGTCCGTGCTTTCCTTTGTGAAACTAGAGCAGAAGAGATCGTGTTCCAAGACATTGTCAGAAAACACGTTTCTTTAAAGAAATTTTCCCTCCCAAGTTTGGACTTACTCTTCCAAAATGGTGAGTGAATTACTCCAGCTAAGTAATCCCGTGCCATCTGCTTGCCACAAAGCACACTAAAAATCAACAATTCTGTTTCTACTCTTTAGAATTTTACTACTCCTCTCTACATGGATACAGAACCACTACATTTAATATCCAGACCAAAAGGACTAAAGTAGAAACTCTTGAAAATTAGCTTGCATAGGAGTTTCCTGTATTTCAAAGTGGCTTTGTGTGGCAAATGCTGGACTTAATGTATTTTTCACTTACCAGCTTTGAGAACAGGAAATGGGGTAAGGAAGTGAGTGGTAGAACCACCTCTAATCTATATCCCAACAATATGTGTCAAATATTCCTTCACGGCAAAAAGTTGTAGGTACATAAATTCCATTCTAGGGCAATACAATTACTCAATTCCCATACTTCCCCCCTCCCTTCTCTAGTTCTAGCAGAATTCCCTATGGAGAAGATTTCAAAGCTATAAAACTTTCCAAATAACAACAGAGAACAAAAATCTGATCTAGCCAGAAACCATAAGTGGAAAAGAGAGTTGGAGTTTTCCAGAAAGAAAACAATACCATTAATCACAGATGAAATGCTATAACGCTAGTTTACATTGCCTTTTAAGATGGTTTGTTTGCAATCCCCTCCAATATATGGCTGCCTCTCTGTCTGTTTACATATATTTTCAGTTTCTCTAATGCCAACTTAGAAAAAGAAAATCATCATAAAAATCCAACAGTATATAGGTCCTCCTCCTTACAACTTTCATCCAAGCCATGCAGTCTTTTGATCACACTTTCTACCGTCTCCTTGGAACAAGAGATAAAACTCCTCTCTAGATGGCAGAATGGGATTTTTTTTTTTTCTCCTCAGATTCGAGTAAACATGCTCATATTCTGGTATCAAATATATCCCTCTCAGTGTGGAGAAAGGGAATTCTCCTACACTACTTGGTGGGAAAGTGAGTTGGTGCAGCCACCAAGGACAAAAGTGTCGGGGTTCCTCAGAAACTAAAAATAGAGTTGCCATGTGATCCAACCATCCCACTCCTGGGCACACAGTCAGAGAAAACTATAATTTGAAAAGATGTGTGCCTCTGTGTTCACTGCAGCCCTGGGGTGGCTCAGACAGTAAAGAATCCGCCTGCCAAGCAAGAGACCTGGGTTTGATCCCTGGGTCAGGAAGATGCCCTGAAGAAGGGAATGGCGAGCCACTCCAGTGTTCCTGCCTGGAGAATTCCATGGACAGAGGAGCCTGGCAGGCTACAGTCCATGGGGTTGCAAAGAGTCAGACATGACTGAGCAACTAACACTTTCACTTTATTATTATTATACATGCACCCTTATGTTCATAGCAGCACTATCTACAATAGTCAAGACACAGAAATAATCCAAATGCCCATCAACAGATGAATGGAGAAAGAAGATGTGGTGCATATACACAATGGAATACTACTCAGCATTAAAAACAAAAAAAGCCATTTGCAGCAACATGAATGGAACTGGAGATAATCACACAAAGTGAAGTTAAGTCAGGAAGAGAAATATTACTTCTATGTGGAATCTAAAATACGCCACAAATGAACTTATCGAAAACACAGAAACCAACTTACAGACGTAGAGAACAGATTTGTGGCTGCCAAGGGGAGCGAGTGGGTTGGAGGAAGAAAAGGATGGGAGTTTGCAGTTAGCAGAAGCAAACTATTATATACATAGGATAGACAAACAACAAGGTCCTACTGTACAGCACAGGGAACTATATTCAATATCCTGGGATAAGCCATAATGGAGAAGAATATGAAAAAGAATGTACGCATGTGTATAACTGAATCATTTGCTCTACAGCAGAAATTAATACAACATTGCAAATCAAGTATACTTTAATTAAAAAAAAAAGTATTCCTAAGTAAAGATCAAAAAGAAGTAAAATGTGCTTTTCTTTTCCTTGCCTTCTTGCAGGTCTGAATGTCTGAAAGAAATGATCTAAGAGACTCAGGCCTTAAGCAAACACTACCATTTTTGCTAACCGGACAAGGACTGTCAATCAAACAGGGCCTGCAGAGCCTGTGGTCATGCCCATCCCAGACTGATGTGTGCTCGCTCTAGCACAATGCCCTTGGACAGCTGTCTTTTTCTCCTGGGCCATAACGATTTTTTTACTCTTAATGCTGAACACCAAAAATACTGGAGTGGGTAGCCATTTCCGTCTCCAGGGGATCCTCCCGACTCAGGGATAAACCCAGGTCTCCCGCATTGCAGGTGGATTCTTTACCAGGTGAGCCTCAAAGGAAGCCCCCCATAACAGCTTTTTAATCTTAATGCAGAACACCAAGAATATCAGAGTGGGTAGCCATTTCCTTCTCCAAGGGATATTCCCGACCCAGGGATAGAACCCAGGTGTCCTGCATTGCTGGTGGATTCTTTACGGACGGAGCCACAGGGAAGCCTAATATAATAAATAACTTTTTATTCTAAATACTGAAAACCAAACTCCTTGCTTTTCCTTAATTCCTAGATTCCATCATTCAAGATCTTTCAGATAATTGCTGGTGGTGAGAGTACTGATTTCAAAATCAGACAGATCTAGGTTTCCTGGCCTGGACACCCCACCAGAATGTAACATCCATGGTTTCCATTCATAAAACAAAGTTAAAAGTATGCAAGTGGATGGTCGTTTCTGAAAAGGTTCATGGCAACATGCACATTCCGCCCCCAAAGACAGAGCTCATGCCCCAGCCCCAGCTCATGAAGCATCAGGGTCCTCCCCTTGACTGCAGCTTCATTAAGAAAAAGCTCCAGGTCTTTGTGGCTTCTGGGATCTAAAATGCAAAAGGAAGCAGACATTCCCAGAAACAACCTGGCAGAGGGCAGCCCGGCCTGTCCGGGGACCAACCTGATGCAAAGGAATCAAAGCGCCTGCCACGCTCAGCCGTCCCCCTGTGCAGGCTCAGGTCATTTAGAGCCCCATGTGGGAGAGGAGTTTGGGAGCCTATGGAGAGTCATGTTCTTAATGGCTTTGGAGATCCTTCTCCGACTTGAATTTTTTGGAAGGGCCTTGAATAACCCATGATAGGAAAACCCAGATGGAAATTCTGTCTTAATGGAGCCTGCTGCACGCAGCAGTGGAACCTCCCAGGGCCGCCACCGTCGCAGTGGAGTCTCACAGTCTTTGGAGCTGGCAAAGCTCCAAGGAGAAAATGGTTTGGAAGGAGGAGAAAGACCAGCACAGCCTCAGCCATGCTCTTTCCCTTCTCCTCTTTTCCTTAGGCTGTAAGGTATGCTAAGAGGAGGGGGACTTGGGGTCTGATAGAACCAGATTGAAATGATTCCAATTCAGGGAAATTATTTAACTCCGCTGAGTCATGCTTGACTCTTTGTGACCCCGTGGACTGTAGCCTGCCAGGTTTCTCAGTCCATGGGATTCTCCAGGCAAGAATACTGGAGTGGGTTGCCATTTCCTTTTTCAGGGGATCTTCCAACCCAGGGCTCAAACCCATGTCACCTGCAGGTCCTGCACTGGCAGGTGGATTCTTTACCACCGAGTCACTAGGGAGGCCCATCTTTACTTTATTTAAGTATTAATTCTTAGGCATTCTGTGATCTTAGGCAAAGTACTTAATTTACCTAAGCCTCAGTTTTCTCATTGGAAATGGCAACCCGCTCCAGTGTTCTTGCCTGGAAAATCTCATGGACAGAAGAGCCTGGCAGGCTACAGTCCACAGGGTAGCAAAGAGCTGGACATGACTTAGCAACTAAATGATAACAACAGTTTCTCATATGTAAGAGTATTGTGCCTACCTCTCGGGACTGAGCAATGTAATAAGTATAGGTCAAAGTGCCTGACAATCCATAAGGGTAAGTTGCTTCCCTGCCCTCTCCCCTGACACAGAGCCACACCATGTCCCCCAGAAGATGACGATCAGAGAGCCTCTGATGTAAGCCCCAGGAAGCTGCAGAGCTGCCTACACTCACAACCTGAAGGGCCGCTGTCCCCTCGGCCCCTGCCGGTGCCATGGTGTTCATGAGAGGCTGGGGCCATGCTAACCGTGGCCTACGTCCCCTGATCAAGAGAGTTATAAATAGGAGGCTCTTCCACTGGACCAGCGGTCTTTAGGGCCAAGGCATTACTCACTATTATTTTCTTGGCCAAACTACAGCCTAAAATCCAGACTGAATCTAAGGGTTCAACCCCTGGGTTGGGAAGATCCCCTGGAGGAGGGCATGTCAACCCACTCCAGTATTCTCGCCCAGAAAATCCCATAGACAGAGGAACCTGGCGGGCTACAGTCCATGGGGTCACAAAGAGTTGGAGACAACTGAGCAACTTGGCATACTGAAAGGAAGGGCTAAGCACCAAACAGCACTTTCCCCTGCTTCATTGATACAATTTTATCAACTCCAGGCACATACCTAATCTTTCATATCTAAAGCTAACAATCCAAGTTATCATTTCAGGTTCTATATACCTTAAGTTAATGAAGTAGATTTATGAAAGATATAAAAATATTTCATGGGCTTAGGAAGATGTGGACATGAGACCTCACTGTAAGGAGGGATATAGGATATACTCGAGATTTTTCCAACCTACAAAGGTTTCCAAATTTACACTGTTTAAAAAGTTCTTGCTTAATCTACATTTTCATTCATCAGTCGCCTGAAGAAGATGTGGACATGAGATCTCACTGTAAGGAGGGATATAGAATATACTCGAGATTTTTCCAACCTAAAAAGGCTTCCAAATTTACATTGTTTAAAAAGTTCTTGCTTAATCTACACTTTCATTCATCAGTCGCCTGAAGTAGAGCAGCAGCTTCTTGTCCTTTGTCTCCTTAAGGATTGCACCCACAGCCTCAGCACCAACTCCCGTCCAGAGAATCAAATTCCCCACCCCTCTGACCTAGGACGGCTCTGACCATCCCAGTATGGCAGGAATGGCGTTATAGGGGTTCCAAGGCTTTGTCACCAGTTCAGATCGCTTCTGCCCCCAGGAAGGAGGCCAGGCTAGATGACTGGGTGGCAAAGGCTGCGTGCAGGAGGGAGGCCCCATGACAGCTAGTGCTTTGGGGCCAGCTGCAAAGCCAGGGGACCGTGACTGCGTGAATGACCCAGCTGAGCCACACCCAGATTTCTAACCCACGCACTCATGAGACATAACGGATTCTTGTTGTAGCCCACTGTAATGTTTGGGGGCAGCTTGCTATGTGGCAAGACATGACAGACACAAATGCTATCATGACTCAGGCCCGAGAAGCAGTGATTCACCCACGGGGAAGGGATATGCTCTTTCTGTATCCCAAAGTGTCCAGAGCTCACACAACACTGGGTCGTAAATGCCCTATAGGTGCCCCGAGACGCCCTCAGGGAGGAGCAGCGGCTTACCCTCTTGGAGTTTCACAAGAAGGGTCCCCGCAACCATGATTCTGCCTGGCGTGAGACCAGCTCTGTCTGCAACACGGCAGCGACTTCGCTCTCCCCTGGGAACAGGCCCCTGGCAAGTCCCAGTCAGCAGTGCATACTGCTCCAACAGGGAACCATTCAGCCACCCAAAGGGGGATGCTGGTCCCAGCAGAGGAATTCAGACACAGAGGCTCAGTCAGACCCACAAAGCATTGCCAGGGTTCTCCAGTCTCGTGCAGGGTTCCTTAGAGGGAAGCAAGGCTGGACCACGGCGTGTGGGTGGAGGTCAGGTCAATAACATGGCATCTTTCCAAGGACTCTGTAGGCATGCACCCACATTTCTGTGGAGGACAGGCTGAGTGTCCCATGGTGTGAGTCAGAGGAGGAGGACTATGGTAATCTCACTGTCTAGACCAGCAATTCAGTCCTGGCTCCTAACTCGCATATGATGCTCTCCAAAACAGACCTGCTCACCCCAAGCACTTTATCCCAGAATTCCTCTGCTAACATGGACTCTTCCTCATAGATACAGTTTCCTCACCTGTGTTAGGTGTCTAGTAATAGTTGTGTCCAACTCTTGAGAGTCCACTATGGACTGTAGCCCGCCAGGCTCCTCCGTCCATGGGATTCTCCAGGCAAGAATACTGGAGTGGGTTGCTCTTTCGTCCTCCAGGGGATCTTCCCCACCTAGGGATCTAATCTGCATCTACCTCTTGTATCTCCTGCATTGCCAGGTGGATTCTTACCACTGCGCCACCTGGGAAGCCCTGCTAGATGTCTAGTAATGATTTAATTTAGTGCCTTTTCCAGACTGGCTCTGGGGCACGTACCTCTAAGGTGGCCAGGCCTCTCACCTGACCCCTAGGGCAGGGAGTTTTGAAATTTTTAATTGGAGGAAAATTGCTTTACAATGTTGTGTTGGTTTCTGCCATACAACAATGCAAATCTGTCATAATGTTATCTCTCTCTCTCTCTCTCTCTCTCTCTCTCTCTCTCCTCCCTCTTGAGCTTTCCTCCCCTCCCACCCATCTAGGTCATCACTGAGCACCAGGCTGGGCTCCCTGTGCTCTATAGCAGCTTCCCGCAAGCTAGCTATTTCACACATGCAAGTGTATACATATCATCGCTACTCTCTCAATTTGTCCCACTCTCTTCCCCCTCTGCGTCCACAAGTCTGCTCTCTACATCTGTGTCTCCATTCCTTCCCTGCAAATAGGTTCATTAATACCATTGTGCTAGATTCCACAATCACATGTTAACATTGGCTATATTCAGTTGCAGTGAGGTGGATGAACCTACAACCTGTTATACAGAGTCAAGTTGATCAGAAAAGACAGACTTTCAGAGCATGGTCTCTGCCTCAGGCCTCAGCACCACCAGGGATCTAGTTAGAAGTGCAGATACTGGGCCCCACCCAGACCTACTGAATCAGGGCCCAGCACTGCCCTTCAAGCTCTCCAGGTGACTTGAATCATGATAGTACGATGCCCTTAACCTCGCCACCCACTGGAATCACCTGGGAGCTTTGACATGACTGATGCCTGGGTCCCACTCAAAAACTCGTGATCGATCGGCTTGGTGAGAAGTACAGCCACGACAAGAGGATTCTAAAAATAAAGCTCCTCATATGATTCTAATGTTGAGTCAAGGCTGGGGACCCTAGAGAAAAGGGTAATCACTGATCAACTCCTGCCAAAGGAGACCGTGAGCTCAAGGGGTTTCATATCTGCATATAATGGAAGCCAAGGCTTTCCATTTGTACAAGGTTCACTTCAGGCCTCTTTTTCACCAAAGACCCTGATCACTGTTACACTTTGCTTGTGTTGACCATATGGGTGGGTCTGTGGTTTGAAAGGAAACACATTCACACTCGTTAAATAGAAGGACAGACAGCCTGGCTAAGAAAAGGACCTGTAAGCAGCGGTGGTAACCTGTGAGAAGGCAAAAGCGTTTGCCAAGATCTGCAATAATGAGGCGAGGAAGAAGGCAAGTGTCTGGCATTTCAAGCTAGTAGGACGCACACAGGTTTATTATCATCTGCAGGACAGGACGATGGGCCGGTGATGTGCCCTTGACAACAGCTTACAGAGAGCGGATGCCCACCGTCCCACCTTTTTACACCAAGCGACTTTGTTTCAGAAGCAAAGGCCTTGTAAAACTTATTTGTGGTCAAAAGCTATCTATTTAATGCCTTTTTATTGTATTGAATAGTATTTTTCACCAGACCCTTACTTTCTAAGACCGAGGGTCTGGTGAACCCCGGTATTCATGTTTGCTCTGATGACAGGTCTAAGCTAAATCTAAGAGTTTGGGGTGGGGGGAGTCTTGAAGTAGGTCACAGGTGGCCCAACAGAAGACAGAGCCCAGGAACAGCATGGGACCAGAGGCTCCTGGCAGGCCCGGGTCTTGTCCCTTGGTCACACAGGTCAAGGTCATCCCTAAGATGTTGGTGAAGAAGAGTGAGACTCTGACATCAGAGCTAAGAACCCTTTACTAAAATCAGTATTTCTCCATTTCTAATGTGCAAAACCACATCTGGGAACCTTATTAATATGCAGGCTCTGATTCACTAGGTTCCTAGGGGATGCTGGGCCATGGACCACACTCTAAGAAGCATGTTGTGGGCATGTGCAGAGGATGGAGGTGGGAATGGTAGCTGGGGAAGGGAGGCACCAGCTTGAGGCTGGATCAGGGCATTCCAGATTTTTTCAGAACACGTTTCACCCCTAGCAGGCTGATCCTGCCAGGAACCCAATGTGCGTCAATGGTTGAGGAGGACCTATTCTAAGGAAAGAGGAAGCTAGGCGACTAGCATCGAGGCTCCTTTAAAAGAGAGGCTTGATTCTGAGTGTGTCTTTGTCATTCAGATCTGCAACAGGGCGCAGCACCCAGTGACTCAGGTTTGAGTCTATCCAAGAACAAGTTAAAGCAATAAATAGTTGTGGCTTATAGTACAGTAAAAATGGTACAGAGCACTGTGGGGTAAAGACAAAGGAGGGCCTGGCCTCTCACTCATAGCGGCTGGGACAGAAGGGCTGCACGGGCGCCCCCCACCCAGCCTTGCTGGCCCAGAGGCCTCAGGGAAGCTGTGACCAAACCGGACACAGGCATCTCAGAGTTGAACAACCCAACTCATTACCCAGATCTTAGCTACTCACAACAGAAGACAAATACTGTCTGTTGAGAGACAGCTTCTTCAAGGAATACACTGTTAACTGAGCTCCACGAACAGGCAGGGGTACTGATGACCCGGAATAAATTCATAGCTGGCCAGAGAGATTTCTTCTTTGAAATGATAGTGTGGCTACATCATTCATTCCTTTATTCCAACACTTACTAAGTGCATCCATGCCAGGCACGAAACTAGGCACCAGGGATCTAAGGAGAGCCAGGACACGGGCTCTCCACTCCAAAGAGCGAGGGCAGACACACGAACAGAATACTAACCATGCAAGATGAGAACAGGAGGAGGGGCTGACGCAGGGGCTATAAGAAGAGACTACACACACCAGAAGAAACCAGATCTTCAGTCTGGGGCTACAAGAAGGAGCTCGCTGGGCCAGGAATTTCTCAGCTGAATTTTGAAGGCAGGGGAAGAAAAGGTGCAGAGAGAGAAAAAAAGGGTCTTGCAGGCAAACAGCACGAGACGTGGAAAGCCCATCTAAAGAACGGTGAGTTAGTTCTTTGATGAGGGTAGTTTGTGTGGCTGGGGCACGGGGTGTGTGGAGGGGGAAATGGTAAGAGATGAAGCCAGTGCCATAGCCACAATTATTCGAGCCGCAGCAGTTCAAAGGGAGGATTCCAACTGCTCGCAAGAAACATTAGTCTTCTCACCAAATCTTTCAGTCTACTATAAGCAGCCATCATGTTGATATTCTTAATTAAACTCCTTAGGGACTTTAAAGTTTTTTCATATTAAAAAAAAGATGCCAGCTTGGTTTAATAAATTACAGCATAGCCATAACATGAAACCCTACACAGTCATTAAAACTACTATTGTAAAGTATTAATGGTGATGTGCTAAAATATGAACAATGTTCTAAATTTAAAAGCGAATTTAAATAGATTTTTTGCCCACTGGGGAGCATATAAACACACATCTACCACTATAATATGTTCATATGATCCTAATTTTATGTGAGTAAAAATATGTATTCATGTATTGATGATAGGAAAGAAGAATATATTTGATAAAATGAGGAAAAAATAAGGTTTTTTAAAAAGATGCCAATGTTTAAAAAGAAATCTTAGCACACACATATTTGAACATCTCTACTTTGTTTGGGGTAGAGGAAATACAAAAATGAAGAAATGTTATCTGTCAGTTGAACACCAGGTTCTATTCCTGGGTATGCCACCAGCCAGCTGTTGACCTTGAAAGAAAAAAAACCATTAAACTGCTCATCTCTGAAAGGAGTATATGGACCCGTGAGATTCCACCGAGCACTCACGGTGCATGCATTTGTGAAGTGAGAGCAGATCTCTCAAGGAGCTCAGAATCAAGGAAAGGAGCAATAATCAGACATGGCTCTCCAGCAGCCAGCCTTACCAAGACTGATGGGAAATCCCCAGGAATTCTTGACATCCCCCCACATCCGCCCAGCAGCAATGCAGGAAATCTAGTCCACTATCTTCAGCAGACTCAATGGGACCATTTCCTTAATGAAACCCCCCTGCAGTCCCAGATACTAAGCCAGAGGCTTTCCTTTCAAGCCCTCCCTCCATCACCCCATTCCTCCCATTTCCTTCCCCTCCCTCAACCTGGTATAAAAATCCAGTCCTTTCATCAGCAGCATGCAATTTCCAAGGCACCCAAGTGTGTGAGGAATCAACAATGAACCTGGAAAGCATCTGGCAGGAGATCTTGTCATTCCTTGCAAGCTGCCCCAGAAGACTGAGGCCAACAGAACAGAACGGACTGTCCCACAAGGTCCTTTAAACCAAACCCAACAGATGTTTTTAACCATTCCTGATGATACATTTTTACTTAACAAAAATTAAGCCCGGTGTTATTTCAAATGTTCTTCCTCCCCTAGCCACAATGAAAAATCATGATATTTACCTGATATCCAACTCCTGACTATGCAATTGAACCAAGACCCAGACTAATGCCAGCCAGCTCTGCATTTAACACCCAGGTGCCAAGAGTTTCCTTCACTCTGTTCTCACACTTACTCGCATGTACATCTCAATTTAAAGCACTACAGAAGCTACTTACACTGTTATTTCTTCTTGATGTGCAGAATTCCCAAGCCAGAGTAAACATCGGTTAAAAACTTTGTGATCAACTGGGTAACCTTCCTCAAGGACACCATTTGTTTTTTGGTTGATATAAAACTGTTTTGGGGGCAATATATCATTTTGAATTTCTATACTGTATACATTCAAAGGAGATTAAAAACCAAGCAATTCTTTGGTCTGTTCTAAAAAGTCATATAAAATAGGTTCACACTTAAATAAGAGGTTTGAGCATCCTTGTTGAAATCAGAAACTCTTTTTATTTGGGGAGCAAATAGGATTAATTAAAAAGCCAAGAAATATATATGGGTTTTTAAATGACTGGTCTCCTTAGACGAGATCATGGAACTAGAGTTATGCATCAGACTCTATTTCATAAAGATTCTGTTAGTGGGGGGAAAAAAAACCCCAAAACCCAAGATCATTATCAGTACTGGCCTGGGCATCCTCTAACAGCTCAGTTCCTTGAAACCTGATAAAGAGAAAGCTAATCGGCTAGAATCAGGTGTGTTTCACTAGTGACTAAGCAAATCCAACATGATTACTAATAGCAGGGTAAAGTCCGCTCATCCTTTCAGCCCCAGCTCTAGCATCGTGGGGTTTAAGGGAGGGAGAAAAAGAGACACTGTTCGGTCTATTTCCTGGAATCATTCATTGATTTTTGAGAGTTGGCAAAGTTTCCCTAGAAGTAACCACTTAACATTTGAATTTTACATAGGAAAACACAAAACTGACTTATTGCTAATGTCGACTTACAAAATGCACAACATGCGAGTTGCCAGTTTAAGTTTTATTTGGGACAAAATGAGGACTGCAGCCCGGGAGACAGCTCTGAGAAACTGTTCCCAAGAAGCAGGGCGGAAACTCAGTGTATATGAAATTTTGGTGACAGGGGAGTACATGAAACCAGCCACATATTCTTCCAGAAGGTTTCTACTAGTCTCATGAAGCTGTTGCTGGTCACGAGGAACAGTCATCAGCATGAAGGATTTTAGTAATTGTCGAGATATGGGGAGATACAAGAATTGGGCTCATAAAATCAGCTCCTGAGAATATCTAACTATCTGAAGACCTGTCCTGCCAGTCTTTCCCCCAGCACAGGGTGCCTCACTCATGCTCTCCACCCTGAACTCCTTCAGGGGGTGTTGAAGGTCAGCAGCTGCATTAGCACATGATTTAATCCTTGTGGAGGTAGATGGTGAGCACCCAGGGCAAGTGCCAATTTGTAGTTGACACTCACTGGAAAAGCAACTGGATAGCCTATCACAGAATTTAACAGGGAAAGAAAAAACTTAAAATAGTAAATAAACAAGGTCAAAGTATTCAGGAACTAGAGTAGGCGACCACCTACAATTTATCTGCAATGTGATCCATCATTTGGAACACCAAAGGTGCTATGTAATTAACATTCCAAACGTGCAATTCTGGGAAAACAAAACCAAGAAAGTGTGGCTTCATAAACTTTGGTGAAAACAAGAAAAATTGCTACGCAAATTAGCTGGCTTTTGAAACGTTACATTCATTTTGGAAATGAGAATTCTTGTCATGTACGTTTTGATTTTATCTCATTAGCTCCCCTCAGGAAATTTGCGAGTGAGGCATTTCCAATTAGTTGTAGCAAGTTGTACATGTTAGCTGCTCAAAAACCAAGAAAAATGGGGAGTTGACCGAAAGGGTCTGTGGCTTTTGCAAAGGTGTGGTGCCTTAAAATATGAAAATGAGATTTTGAGCTGGAGAAATGAAGACTAGTATCCTTTTTAGAGGAAGAGTTTGCAATAAAGAGGACCTGGAAGTATATGAATTATTGATGTGTTTTTATTTCCCAGGATATTTGGAAGAAGGTAAATACATTTTTTTCCAGGGGAAGGCCGTTATCTCCTGTATTAAAGAACCTCTGATTATTTTATATCTCAGTGCACACCTACACACTATTAATAACTCCTAAAATTACATAGCACCCAACAGTGAGCAGAGCTGGCACTTGAAAAATCCACAGGGCAGAAACTTGGCCCCTATCTGGACACCGCTCTCTAGAGAGGAGCCCTTTCGGTCTGAAAGCCCTGAAGAAGGTTTGAAAGCAGGAAGCTGACTGCCTTACAGGGAGGCAGCTGTGCACCCTTGGCAGACGCCTGTGTGGTTTGCAAAGTCCCCATTAGCACTTAAAACCCCAGCAGCTGACAGAACTTTCCCTGTACACCCAGGTGAAGACATTCTCACCATGCCAACGTTTTCCTCCTGCTTTCTCCCTATAACACATACGTATAAAAATGTTTTTAAAAAATTCACAAAAGAGTTCCAAGATTTCTGCCTCATTTAAGTAAAATCGAAGAGGAATCATAAGAGAATCTCACTTGCGGTTAGGAAAAGCTTCCACAGATCTAAGCTGCTTTTAACCACGGACAGAGCTATCCTTTGCTAGTTTTTGAAACAAAATAAATCTGTGAAGCAGAAAATCCAATAAAGCATATACATTTTCCTCCATGTTTTTGATTCCCAGTAATTTACCTAGATTTACTTTTACATTATAGACAGATGGACTTCATGTAATTAAAACGCTCCAAGCAATTATATTTCAAAATACCATGACTTTGCAAACCCCCAAATGTATTTTTGAAGTAAAAAAGCAGTACTCCACTTAATATAGTTGTTTTAGCAACACTTCCAGTTTAAAGCGCGTTCTCTCCAATTACAAATCCGTTTTGCCACTCGGTTTAACAGTTTCATCCATCTAACTGGAAGTAGTACTTGTTATTTAGAAACTGAAGGATTACTAGTCTTCCCACTGACAAAGAATATTTAACTGTTACTACCTTTTGAGTTTAACAAACATTAAAAAATATATATGCCAGCCCTCTGGCTTTCCTTCTCAAGAATCTTTGCAATAACTTATTTTATGTTACTGCATTTTAGTTCATATTATACCTTTGCCCCAGGACGCTTAAAAGCCAGGCGCTCCAAAACCTGGCTCCCTGCGCCCACCGAGGCTGAACCAGGGGTCTTGGCCACTGAGCCGAAACGGCGAGTTCGAGCCCCTAAATGCCCTAGAGTTTTGGCGCCCCAGTGGTGGCTACCTCCACACTAACCCGGGGGCAACCTTCTGGTCCCGCAGCCAGTTTCCCCAACACCCGGCAAAGGCGCGGACCTCACCGATTCCTCAAATCGCATCTTTTGTTCCAAATAGTTTCCTTTCGGAACTTAAAAAACTAGACTTGCAATTCTGAAACTTAACGGGATTTGGGTCCTCGACTGCCCTCGGCACGGTCACTCAGGTCGGGGACCTGGGCGAGTAGACCCCTGGCCGAGTCTCCACTCCGGTGGCTGCGCGCAGCGCGCTCAGGAGCCGCGAACCACGAGCGGCGGCGAGGAGTCGACGCCGGGGAACGTTCCCCGGGACGCGCGGGCTCGGGAGCCCTGAGTGGCTCGAAGGGTTCCAGCTGTCGCCATCTCCTGGGATCTGTGTGCTCCCGCCGGGCACGCGATCCCCTCCCCAAGGGCTCACCTCCTTCCTTCGGGAGGTGCTACGTCGCCGTCAGTGCCCAACATCGCCTAGCCCCCGGGCAGCCTCGCGGGCATCCTCGGAGCCGCTGTCCCGGGGGGGGGGCCCCCGCGGACCCGGCCAGAACCTCTGGAAACAGGCTCTGGATGTCTGGCAGGTCCGAGCTCGCGGCACTCCCTGAGCCCAGAACCGGGGTGGGGGTCAGTTGGCTTGCGGGAGGTCTCCAGGCGCCAAGGGGCCGCCTCAACGCGGAGCCGAGGGCGGCGATGCTCGCGGACTCCAGATAGCGGCTCTCCAGGGGCGCCCACCCCGACGGCCCGCCGGAGGAGAAAGAACGTCACGGCCCCAGGCGGCTAAACCGCAAATAGTGTCCCGATCCCCTCGGAGCCCTGTTCCCCTCCCCCCGGGGGGGTGGCTCCAGGCCGCGCCTCACCTGTGACCAGCAGACCGCCAAGCAGCGCGCACAGCAGGACCCCGGTGTCCCAGCAGCTGACCATGGTGAGCGCGACGCGGCCTGCTCGCCCGGTGCCCGCGCTCCTCGCTGGCGCCCACCGCAGCCGGTTCCTTCTCGCTCCGCCGCCGCCGCCGGCCCTGCTCCCCGGGCGCCCCTCTCCGCAGCCCCAGCGAGAGACAGCCACTTCCCCCGGTAATCCTCGGAGCCCGGCGTTCTCTGGCCGTTGCGTTCCAGCCCCGGAGCCCGTTCCGAGCCGCCGCCGCCGCCGCCGCCGCCTGGGAGGAGCCAGGAGGAGTGTCGCTCCGGCGCGCTCCGAGCCTCCACCGGACCTCGATGAAGAGGAGCCGAGGGCGGGGGCGATTTTTAACCTTTCCCCGGCCCACTTCCTACCCCGGCACCTCCTTCCAGTGACGTCAAGGGGTCCCCCACCCCTCATCCGCCTCCCCACCTACCTTCTTCCTCCGGGACCTGACTCCCTACGGCGCGGGAGTGGGCGGGGGCCGCGGCGGGCGGGGGCGGGAGCGCGCATGGGGTGGCGCGGGCGGCGGCGCCCCCGGGGCACCGACCTGCAGGTTCAGGGTCCTGGCTCCGAGCTCCTGCCCCTCTCCCCTCCTCCTCCCCTTCGCTCTCAGGAAATCCTTGCTGTCTCCCTCCGCCCGGCTTACTCAGCCCTGGGGGCCGCCCGAAGCTGGGAAGGGGACGGGGCTGGCCCTCCACTGCCCGGCCCCCGGGGCGGAAAGTCCGACCCTGGGAAGCGAGCCGCGCCTCCGAGACGGTGTCCTTGGCACGGAGGGGCGAGGCGCAGGCCGGCTCCCTCCCGGTTTCCATGCTCTTCCCGCGCCGTCCCGCCGCCCGCCCCCTCCCCCTCGACTCCCCCTCGACTCCCCCGACTGTCCCCAGACGGCTAGGACGGCGCCGGACACCCTGGGCACAGGGGTCCGCGCCAGGAGCGCCCGCGGGACCCGACACTTGGCTGGCACCTTCGAGATGACCGCGAAGCCGCCGGGGTCCCTGGGGAGCGCGTCTGTGTCTTTTCGGCCTCACAGATGAACCCGCCCAAGTCATTTCCTAAACTCGCAGCTTCTAGAAGCAAAACAAGCAATAACATCACGATACCTTTTGAAAGGCCGAAACGTGAAGCCGCTCCTGCAACATTCAAGGGCCGAGCGCTTGAACTTGATTAAATGCTCGAAAAGAATCTTTTCTGACGGCAGCTTGCTTCGCAAGGCGAGTGATTCCACTGCTCTTCGAACAAAACCCAGTGAAATTAACGTGAGACACTAGATCATTTGCGATGACACTAATTCCACCTCGTTCCCCAATTATGTCTCCATTACCTCATAGGCTGATATCGTCCCAGGCTCCACGGAGCAGCCCAGTCTTGCCCTTGTAAATACCGCTGGTTTGAAAAATACTTCTATTGGTAACTGCCAGATAGTCACGATAAAAGGAATGTGAAGGCTCCTAAACCCGGGGCCAGCGACTCTTCCTGAAGGACTGGACGGCCTCCCGCCTGACAAGGTTAGGCAGACCTGGAGTTGCCACACCTGTGGCTGGCAGGGCAAGAGAGGTCCCCGCCGCGGGCGCTCCACGAGGGAGCAGCGCACCGGGCGATGGGGCGCGGGAGTCGGAGCCCCACGCGGCTCCGAGGGGAGAAAGACCACTCGGAACCTGGGCGCGCCTATCGGCTATCGGCTTCTCCACTTTTGCTGCTTTTCCAGGGGTCCTTTCTCTCTCCTCCCTCAAGGCTGACTCCTTCAAAACCGCAGTATCATTCCGCGAACACTTCGTTAATTACGAATCGCAGGGTTAGAGGCTGATAACTGATCTTTCTTGCGACTGATCCCCCCACCTTCGGTCACAGTCTGGGACACACCTGCAGAGCCGAGGTGTCCCTCTTGCCTCACTTCAGAGGTGCTTGTCCGTCCCATGCTCTATCCCCAGAAGCGGCTCTGCATCGCCCTTCTACAGCCCCTCTTGGAGCCGCACATCGTGTTAGGGCCAAAAATGCCGAGGTGGGAAGATGTCTTCCCAGGGGCTTAGTTCTGGAGAGGAGATTGATGCGTCAAGAGTATATGACATGACAGTTCGAGGATGCCAGTGCTGGAGGGAGCTTGAGTCCAAGATGGGCACAGAGATGAGGCGGTCTTTCCAAGAGCTCAGGAATGTTTCTTAGGAAAGACACTTAGCTGACCCCGGGGTGGAGTGTGTGTGTGTGTTGGTGGCGGCGGCGGGCGGGAGCAGTCCATAGGACAATCTATAAAAGTTTTTTTCAACCCTTCAAATGTTATTTGAGACACAACCCTCCACATGCCTGCTGCCAGAAATGAATCTACATCGAGTTTATTTGTGAAGCCAGAAGGGCTATTTGATGGACAGCTGAAACAATTTCATAACCTCAGACGTCCATCAGCAATACTAGTATATTGTACATGCTCTGTCGCTCAGTCGTGTTCCCACTCTGCGACTCCATGGACTGTAGCCCGCCAGGCTCCTCTGTCCGTGGGATTCTCCAGGCAAGAATACTGGAGTGGGTTGCTGTGCCCTCCTCCAGGGGATCTTCGCCACCGAGGGATGGAATCAGCGTCTCCTCCATCTCCTGCGTTGATTGGCAGGCGGATTCTTTACCACTGAGCCACCTTGGAAGCCCATAAGCCACCTGAAAGCCCTTATAAGCCTGGAATATGGCTCAGCGATTTAAGGTTAAAGAGTCCCAGTGGAATCTAACTTAATTTACACCAAAAACATTCTGCATTGAATGATCTCGCCCAAATTTCCCAACTATCCTTTTGAAAATTGCAGGCTTTTAATTATAGTCAGCAATTTACTTACTATTTCTTATTTTGTTACTTGGATTAGCCTCCTCACAGAGAACTCAAGATGCTACAAGTTGTCACAAGGTTTTGTTCTCATTTCACTCTAGCTCATAAATTTTAGCATTGAGAAAAACAAATAGCTAAGCTAAAATGATGGAAAATAAAGGTATGGCTCACAGCCCTCCCCACTGAAAAGAGATAATACTTTTGAATGAGAATAGGCTGCAGCGCTCTTCCAACTAAATCACTAAGGAAAGGGGTTTTATAGATAATAGTGATGGAAAAGATCAATTTCAATGTGCCTGGTGGGTATAAAAAGCTATTGAAATACACTATCTGCTTGCTTCCTGCTCAGATACAAAAGAACATTTCATCTCCTGCAAAACCAGACACTCTCACTTGTTATCAGCTACAAACATTCTCTTGAGGATTCCTATTCAGAGGCAGACTGTTGGTAAAACCAACAGCTTTAACATTCAAGACTGAACAATGATATGGGAGCATCATGTGAGAGACAGGAGGGGACCCAAAGCCTCATCTTCCTTCAGTGGACCAAGTGTGGAGCCCATCAGCTTCTAGTCACCAAGGCTCAGTCAGGACTTCGTCCCCTTGTAGATTAGGTGGCCTCAGAGCAAAGAAAAACTGCTCCAAGCTACACACTGCGTAGCATACTTATGTGTGGTTGGTTACAGGAAACAAATGACTTTTTAAAACCCTTCTGTGTTATATGGGAAAAAAAACCCAACAGTATCCCCCAGCACATCTCTGCTTCACAGCTCAGCCTCTGAGATCTGAGTAGCACATGCTCACAATCTTCCTTAGGGAAACTGCTGAATTCACCGAGCAGGTGCCCCCATGGTTTCACTTCTCCAATGCTGCCAAGTTCTGATGGAGTTCCTTAGGGAACCTCCGCCTACCCACCACTCTTGGCTCCACCTGCTTCACTCCACCCCTGACCACCTGTTCCTCATCTAGGTTGGTGCTGCTGCTGTTTATCTCATTTTGACTGATTCAGGCGTTCAGCTTCTTTTGGAGCCATGTCTCCCAGCTCACTGTACTTTTGTTACTGCAGCCTAAGATCAAAGGAGCCCTTCCTGTCAGCCACTTTGTACCCTGGAGGCTTGCGGGACATGCTCTTGGTTGAAAGACCCAAGGCTTTTTCCTTGGGAGCCGTGTGGTCTCGCTATACTAGGCCAGTCATAGTGTTTGATGACCCATATTGCAGACCCTTTGACACGGTTTTTAAAATGTTCTTGTTTCACTTAGTCTATCTTTCTGGCCTGTTGAAATCTTTCTGATCTCCAATTTTGCCATTCAGTGCATTTTCTATATGTCCTGCTTCACATTATCCAAAAAATAGGATAAATGTGCCTTCTGTCTCATCATTAAAATAACTGACTAGGGCAGAGTTCAGTGAATGGAGAGAGGGAGGAGTCTGCAGAAGTTAAGTAAACCAAAGTATTCTGTGTCATTTTCTCTGAGATGATGGGGTTATGATTTATCCTCCAGCCCTCTCCTCATCTTTGCATTTGTCTAATATGTTTTATGACTAAGAGTATATTAAAAGTGAAAATCACTTAGTCGTGTCCAACTCTTTGCAACCCCATGGACTATAAAGTCCATGGAATTCTCCAGGCCAGAATACTGGAGTGGGTAGCCTTTCTCTGTGGGCTTCCCAGGTGACACGTGGTAAAGAATCCACTGGCTAATGATGGAGATCCTAGATAGGGTAGATCTTCTGGAGAAGGAAATGGCAATCCACTCCAGTATTCTTGCCTGGAAAATTCAGAGGAGCCTGGCGGGCTTCAGTCCATGGGGTCGCAAAGAGTCAGACATATCTGAGCACTCAGGCAGGCGTCTCCAGCTGCATCTTCACCGTGGGAGGCTGCATGTTAGCTTTTACCCATTTACCATGTTATTATTCAGGAATGGACCTTGCAAGAGCTGATGAAACAGGTGAGTTTTATTCAAGGTATTTTAGGAAAGTTAAAAAAATAAAATCTCAGAAGGAGGCAATCAGAGAAGACTGGGGCAGGAGAAAAGGCAAAATAGAAAAAGGACAGATACCTAAAGGAAAAGAAGCTGGCTAAGGAAGCCTGCATAATGGTTATCTATTCAGTAGATTGAACAACTTATACCAAAGATTAGTTTTATCTCAGTCTATAACTGTTAGCTACTGATTTTTACTTATTTTTTTAAATGACATTACTTTTAACATAGGGCTTCCCTGATAGCTCAGTTGCTAAAGAATCCACATGCAATGCAGGAGACCCTGGTTCGATTCCTGGGTCAGGAAGATCCACTGGAGAAGGGATAGGTTACCCACTGTACTTTTCTTGGGCTTCCCTGGTGGCTCAGCTGGTACAGAATCCACCTGGAATGCAGGAGACATGGGTTCGATCCCTGGGTTAGGAAGGTTCCTTGGAGAAGGGAAAGGCTACCCACTCCAGTATTCTGACCCGGAGAATTCCATGGACTTTATAGCCCATGGGGTTGCAAAGAGTCGGACACAACTAAGTGATTTTCACTTTTAATATACTCTTAGTTATAAAACATTTTAGATAAATGCAAAGATGAGGAGAGGGCTGGATGATGAATCATAACCCCATCATCTCAGCAAACCTACTGTGATGTCTTTGGTATATTTCATGTTAATCTTTTCTCAGAGAGTGCATTTTTCTGTGTTTCTGTAGAGCCTTCATAATTATTGTATTTAATAGCTATGAAATACTATCCTACCGCTGGACATTTCACTTTCACCATTATAAATAATTCCAAAATGAATTTAATTTGACACTGGAATGTTTTTTAGTCAGTTAGGCACATACAGACACTCAGTATCCATTCCTCTCCTCCCTATGAGCCGCTTTCATATACAAACACACACTCACACACACACGTTAATATTCTCGCCTCACTTGAGACTTGGACCAGCTTAGTCCAACAGTGACCTGGCAGCCAATCAGAAGGAAAAGTTTTGTGTTGTGGTGCATAATCCAGAAAATGTATTTTCTCATTCAGTATTGAGAAAAAAAATTTTTTTTGTTTTGCACCCATACACAATCCCAGGCCAGTCTTGTTGAAAACAGTAGCATAGAAGATTTAACGATTACCCTCAAAGGCCTTACAGTTTGAGACAGCCAGATTTCATGAAACATTAGGAAACAATTTACTGCAATTAAAACAATTCTACGGCAAGAACAAGATACAGTTGTGAGCACAAAAGGAATTACTGATCACTGGACTGGGAAACGGTTTTGATGGTAGTATCAGATTTGTGTTGGCAGAGATAGGAAGGCGTCCTGACAAGGAGCAAAGGGAAGAAACCCAACTCCGATGGGAGGACTGTGTGGGGCAGGGGTGGCCAGTGCGGGGAGAGGACCAGGGAACAGGGAGACAAGCTCCAGCAGGTAAGGCTGAGGGACCTGGACCACCTGGTGTGTGTGCTTGGTTGTATAGGTAAATTTAAATGTATTCCATCCTGCCAGTCCTAGGAAGGGATGGTTTAGGATGGTTAGACTAGCATACAGGGGATTAAAGGGAAATAAGACTGAAATGAACAGAATAAACTGTTAAATAAACCTATGAAGAAACAAGCTATTAAGAGGCAATAGTTCCCTGAATCACACAGCAAATTCCCACTGGCTGTCTATTTGACATATGGCAGTATGTATGATTCCATGTTACTCTCTCAATTCGTCCCCCCGTCTTCTTCCCCCTCTGTGTCCACAGATCTGTTCTCTATGTCTGTGTCTTCATTGCTGCCCTGCAAGTGGGTTCATTGGTACCATCTTTCAAGCCGGGGCTCTGTGACAACCTAGAGGGGTGGGAGGGGGTAGGAGGTGGGAGGGAGATTCAAGAGAGAGAGGCCATATGTATACTTATGTCTGATACGTACTGGAATATGGCAGAAACCAATACAATATTGTAAAGCAATTATCCTTCAATTTAAAATAAATTTTAAAAAGAAATAATAGGATAGAACTGTAACAGTTACGGGAAGGACAAACCAAGAGGACAGGTGGCTCTGGTTAGTAGATCAGAGACGGGATGGAGAGAGAAATTAACACCGAGGTCGAGGAGAGGAGGACAGAGGAGCCCAAGAGAACCCCAAGTTTCCAAGGAGGACTCCAAGATCTCTGAACATTGCCAGGAAGGGGAAGCTGTTGCAATAGGGGTTGGGGTGGGGGTGGGAAATGCAGGGATAGACTTGTTAGTTTCAGCCAGGTTGAGGTGAGTGGGCAGTTGAAAGCAGCCTACTTTATTTTCCTGCCTGAGCCAAGCTAGGGTTTAAAGTGACCCAGTGGCTCAGGTCCAGACATTTTAAGGAAGTAGAAATTCATCATCCGATTGCTGTATCCTAATGCTGGACCACAATCTTATTTACTCAGAAGGTCTGAGTTTCATGCAATGGCCAGGCTGTAACTAGGAAGTTTACTAAAAGCCATGAGTTGGATTCCCACGTCTGGGTGAGCAGCAGAGCTCTCCTCCTTCAGCCCTTCCGTCTTCCAAAGTTCCCCTTCCCTAGACACAGCCTCTGGGCAGGTCTGCTGGCCGCTTCCGTGGAAGACCATCCCTTTCCTTCCTGCATCTCTTCCAGACTCCTCCCAGATGTACTTCTCATGCGTGTCAGCAGCAGCAGAAGTCAAGGAGTCACTCTCTACCCTGGTCTGTGGGCCCATCTGAACCAGAAGTCAGCCAGAAGGCAGGAGCGTGGCCCTGGAACTTCCAAAGATGCAACATCTGGCAAAGCTGGCATCAGATGCAAAATGAAACAGGCTTTCTTGGCAAGCATCCTAGGCAATTTAGGAACAGAAAGATGATACTGTAAGACAATCGGCCGATTTTTTTCTAGAATGTGTGAAAAAGCTACAAAGGTTAGAAAAAGAAAGATTCCAGAAGACTGAAGAAGATAAAACACGGAATCATAAAATTTTAAAGTACAAATGAACCTCAGAGAAGATCACGTCCACACACTTGATCTTTCTTTAAGGAAACAGGCAGAGAGGTGATGAGCTTTGCCTGCAGGGAACCTGAATCTGCAGGACCTCCTTGGGCTTATGGATTAGACTCCACCCCACCCCCCTTCCCCGGTCCCCAGCCCTTCTGGTCTCTTAATACCAAGTCTATTAGATGGAAGGTGAGTGCTGGTCCCTAAAGTCCCACTGCTCCATCCCCTGGATGAGCATGGGATGATCGGATGAATCAGCTGATGCTAGGGAGGACCTGCCTGCAGGTCAGCTCAGATCTGTCAGCTCAATGTCACCACCTTTGGGCAGATGGTCACCTGCACTCAGAAAGCAATCTAAAACAGAGAGCCCAGCACTTCTGCTAGTCTAGGGCAATGGGCAGCTCCTGGGGCAAACCTGCCAGGGGTGCTCTGCCTCTGGCTAGGTACATGACCTTGAGCAAAGCCACTTAACCTCCTTGAGCCCCAGTCCCTTATCCTGGGATGTCAGCAGGGCTGGTGATATAATGGGGTTGTCATGAAGACTGGAAGAGAAATCCTTTTAAGCACTTATAATAGTGCCTGGACCAAAATAAACACTAAGTGCTAGCTCTTATGACCATGAGATTCTCCAGGCAAGAGCACTGGAGTGGGTTGCCATTTCCTTCTCCAGGGGATCTTCCTGACCCAGGGACTGAACCTGGGTCTCCTGCACTGCAGGCAGACGCTTTACTCTCTGAGCCACCAGGGAAGCCCTAATGTTTGTTTGGCGTGCCCCCTGCACTCTCCCTAACTAGTCTTCTCCTACCTATCCCCAGGGGGTGGACTGCACGCCTGCTAAGTTCTAGCTTTCCCATGGGATTGGGCCTTGAATGGCCCACCACACTGTCCACACGTCCAAGGCTTGTCCCAATGGGCAAACCTGCTTCGTCTGACCCTAGGGGATCATTTGAGACCTTGTCTCCTGTCTGACTTCAAGTGTCCTCTGATGCTGATGGCCTCAAGTTGCTAGCCTGATTCTCAGATGCCTGTCTACTGAGTAGCTGTTTTGTTTTTTTATAATTAAAAAACAATTTTTTTTTGTTTATTTTACCATGCTGTTCGGTTTGTGGCATCCTAGTTTCCCCGACCAGGGATTGAACCCACATCCCCTGCATCGGAAGAGCTGAGTCTTAACCACTGAACTGCCAGGAAAGTCCCCTGCTGAGTAAGTGGTATCTTTCATAGCCATTCCTAGGCCCAGCTCATATTATCACGTTCCACTGCTTTCTTTCCTCTCCACCCTGCCCTAGTTGCCCTGCCTGTCCTCTCTCTCCATGAGCCTCTGCTGTGGAAGTTCTGGCGTAAAACCCTAAACTTCATATAAGAAAACCCACTCCTTTACTAGGCAAAAATCTTGGTCCATGAAGGTCAGCAGGGATGGGAGACATCTTGGTGAAGCCTCCCCTTCCTCCTTTCATCCCAGGATCTCCTTTCCTGAATTTCCCATTAATCCCCGCTACCACCATGGAGCTGGTCTTTGGGGGCCCAGCGCTGCCCTGCAGCGTCCCACACGTGTGGATAAAAGCTTCCCTTACCTGCCATGAGCTGAGCTGAAAATGGCTGTCAGTGTTATTGGGACCCCACGAAGAGGGGCAGAGGCAGCCCCCTCAGAGCCTACCACAGGATGTTCTCCTGTCCATGCTGATATTCCACATGACCTGGCTGAGCTCAAGGACTAGGAAGAATCCATAGGGAAAGGACTTAGAAAAAAAGCTGCTGGCCTGCCTGGCCTTCTGGTGACCACCGTTCCTCCTGCTTGACTGGGCAAACTACAGCTTACTTTTGCCTTTGCCTATGGGCTTCCCTGGTGGGTCAGACAGTAAAGAATCTGCCTGTAATGCAGGAGAGCTTGGTTCAATCCCTGGGTCAGGAAGATCCCCTGGAGAAGGAAATAGCAACCCATTCAGGTATTCTTGCCTGGACAGAGGAGCCTGGTGGGCTACAGTCCATGGGGTCACAAAGACACAACTGAGTGATAATTTTTTTTTCCACATTTGTTCTCTAGGCTTAAAACATCCCTCTTTAAAAATGGTAGAAGAGGAGGATAAAGGAGGAATCCAGTGATTTCAGTATCTAGAAAGAACAGCAGTTATAATTAACAAGCCCTTCAAATATGAACTCAGTTTAGGAAAGCCCCAGTGACTCAGTCCTTACAAATGAAGAAAATGAAACTCAAAGTATTAAGTGATGCATCCAGCTAAGGCCACAGGACTCAGCCTAGGACATGCGTACAAGAGTCAAGAGTCGGGGTTTCCGTCCACAGTGATGGTGTCAGGCCTCGCAGATGAAGACTCACTTGAAAACATGGTTTCATGTTCTGTCGTGTGTGGTATCCGCCGTCATTGATAGAGTTAGGTGATTTGAGGAGCCTGACCACACCGAGAAACTGAGACGTTCACAACAGGACAACAGGGGTGTCGTCAGCTTAAGAGGCTCTCTAGGACCTTGAAGAAAATTTCCTGACCTCAGCCTGGTCCCCTGATACCAAAATTAAGAATGGCCGGGGAGAGACTTCCCTGGTGGTCCAGTGGCTGGGAGTTCCCCTCACAATTCGGGGGACACTACTTTGGTCCCTGGCTCGGGAGCACCCCACATGCCACAGGGCGCCTGGGCCCCTGCTCCACAAGTGCTAACCCCGGGGCACCCTGACAATGCTGTGTAGCAGGAGAGGCCCACATGCCGAAACGAGAGTGACCCCTGCTCTCTGCAGCTAGAGGGAGCCATCGAGCAGCAACGAAGACCCAAGGCAGCCAAAAATAAAATAAAAAGCAAATTACTAATTTTAAAAATACATTAATTTTTTTAAATGACATGGAATTCCCTGGCTGTCCAGTGGTTAGGACTCAGCACTTCCACTGTGGGGGGGGGGGGCGGTGTGGGTTTGGTCCCAGTTCAATTCTGGAAACTAAGATCCCACTAGCCACATGGCAGGACCAAAAAGAACTAAATTTAGAAAAAAAGAATACGCAAAATTAAGAAAGGAGATAAAGATCTCAGTCTCAGGAGGAAGCTATAGTAGAAAGACAGGGATCCCAGTGAAGAGCAAAGCCACACCTCAAAGCCTAAAGTTGGTGTGAACGAGGACTGTTTAGGTGATTCTCCCCTGCAGAGCCTCAAACCTCTGCCTGGGCTGGCTCCACCATCCACCATCCACCAACCACCATCCACCATCCATCTATCATCCACCATCCACCATCCACCAACCACCATCCACCATCCATCTATCATCCACCATCCACAGGGCTTCCTGGAAGATGGAGAGCATGACTTTTCATGGGATCAGGGAAACAGGCCACATTCTGGCAGGAGTTTTTCTTTTTTTAAATTAATTTATTTTAATTGGAGAAAAATTACTTTACAATATTGTGATGGTTATGAATCAGTCACGGGTACACATGTCCCCCCATCCTGAATGCCCCTCCCACCTTCCTCCCCACCCCATCCCTCTGGGTTGTCTCAGAGCACCGGCTTTGAGTGCTTCATGCATCGAACTTGCACTGGTCATCTATTTTACATATGATAATATACATGTTTCAGTGCTATTCTCTCAAATCATCCCACCGTTGCTTTCTCCCACAGAGTCCAAAAGTTTGTTCTTTACATGTGTGTCTCTTTTGCTGCCTTGCATATAGGATCATCGTTACTGTCTTTCTAAATTCCATATGTATGTGTTAATATACTGTATTGGTGTTTCACTTTCTGACTTACTTCACTCGATATAATAGGCTCTAGTTTCATCCTCCTCATTAGAACTGACCCAAATGCGTTCCTTTTTATAGCTGAGTAATATTCTGCCACGTATATGTACCACAATTTCCTTATCCATTCGCCCCCCAGCGGACATCTAGGTTGCTTCCATGTCCTATCTATTGTAAACAGTGCTGCAATGAACATTGGGGTACACGTGTCACTTTCAATTCTGGTTTCCTGCGTGTGTGCGCCCAGCAGTGGCAGGAGTTTAAATGCAGGCTGCAATCCTGTTCCGTACGGCATGTGAAGGACTTGACATCGTTCGCTCCTGCTGGGACCTTCCACCTGCCCGAGAGACACCTGACACCCTGCTCTGCCTGTTCAGCTCTCACCCACTGTGCACCTCCTGGTCCAGGTGCCACAGGTGCTCTGAGGACTCCCTAAGCATGCCAGTCAACCAGACCTCTCTCCCCTGCTCACCTCTAGAATGTACAGTTCTGCATGTTTCTCTTGTACTTTCTTGCTTAGATGCTATGCTGCTGCTGCTGCTGCTGCTAAGTCACTTCAGTCGTGTCCGACCCTGTGTGACGCCATAGACAGCAGCCCACCAGGCTCCCCCGTACCCGGGATTCTCCAGGCCAGAACACTGGAGTGGGCTGCCACTTCCTTCTCCAGGGGATCTTCCTGACCCAGGGAGGAAACCCAGTTCTCCCGAATTGCAGGCAGACGCTTTACCGTCTGAGCCACCAGAGAAGCCTGATAGCAAAACCTAGCCCATCCTAACATATTGAAACAACAAAATGAAGTTTAAAGAGTTTGCAGACATAAGGAAACTAATGGAACTTCCAAACAACATCATTATATAATGAACACTTTAATTAGGAGCAGAAAGAACAGGCAGATACCACTGAGAATCTAACTACTGACATAAAGGAAAGTCTTGAGATATAACATACCTGAAAAAGACAAAGATATGAAAGCAACTAACGAGATACTAATAGAAATGTAAAAAAGGTTAAGTTATTCCAACTTAAGATAATTGATGTCCCTGAAGTAAAGAATCTAAAAATTAAAGAGATTGTTTATTAAAATATGAAAGAAAAATTCTGTGAAAGACCTGACTGTGCAGATCAAGAGAACAAACTGTATTCCAGGAAAACCTAATACAGTATGATACCGAGGAGATATCTTTTAATTAAACTATGGAACTTGAAGGATAAAGAAAGAATTTGTCAGGTGTTCAGGCAGAAAGAGTTGGACACGACTGAGCAACTTCACTTTCACTTTCAGGCAGAAAAGCAAATTGCTTGTAAGGGAGAGAAATTAGACTGGCCACACATTTCTCCCTCAGTGAGAGAAGACAAGCGAGTTTCAAAGAAAAGGATCCTAGGCCAGGCCAGGATGTTGTTGAGGTAGGAAGGCAGAGACAGGCATCTCTCAGACATGAAAGAATCTGGAGAACACAAAGCCGTGACTCTGCATGGGAAAGCCACATGACTTGACAATAAATCCAACCAATCAAAAAATTAACCAAATATAAGAACTCGGGAATGAAGAAACCATGGTAAAAAGATTTAAAAGTAAACACTAAAGCCACTTGAAGGTATATGTATACACACACACATATTTCTAGAATCCACCGGCCAATGTGGGAGACACAGGAGACTCAGTTTTCATCCCTGGGTCGGGACAATCCCCTGGAGAAGGAAATGGCAACCCACTCCGTATTCTTGCCTGGAAAATTCCATGGACAGAGGAATTCGGTGGGCTACAGTCTGTGGGGTCGCAAAGAGCCAGACACAACTGAGCACACACATATATATGTATATATACACTCGCATAACGCTGAGAACTACACTCCTTAGTAGAATGTAAATGTTGTGAACGGAAGCAAAAATCAGGAGGGGAAGAAAAGCATCAGGAAGTAAGATACTCTTACGGCAGGGGGTCCATTGACACTACCTAAAATTTTTTTTAATGTAATTTTAAAGACACAGTATATCTAATACCTTGGTTTGTTAAATTCTGTTCTTAACTTTTGAGAAAAAGCTTGGCTTGAAGAAACTCCTTTGCTGGTTTAAAACAGTCAACCTCGACTAAGTGGAAGAAGCCAGTCTGCAGAGGCTACATACGAATGGCTCCAACTATATGCTGTGCTGGAAAAGGCAAGCTATAGAGTCAGTAAAGGGATCGGTGGCTGCCAGGTGTTGGGGGAGGGAGGGGTGAAGAGTGGAGGACGGAGGCGTCTGGGGGCAATGAAGCTACTTGGGGCAACACTGCAATGGCGGCTACACGGCATTTCCCATTTGTCTCAACCCATGGAGCGCACGACGTCAAGAATGAACTCTGACGTAAACCGGGGGCTTCCGGTGCCGGCGATGTGTCAGTGCAGGTTCACCTGCTGTAGCACAAGCACTGCTGGTGGGGGATGCTCACAGTGGGGGCTCAGGGTAGTGGGAGCACTACAATTTCTACCCAGTCCTGCTGTGAACCTAAAACTTCCTGTAAAAAAAGTAAAGCCTGTTAATGTTCATTGCAGCACCATTTACAATAGCTAGGACATGGAAGCAACCTAGATGTCCATCAACAAATGAATGGATAAAAAAGCTGTGGTACATATCCGTCCATGGGATTTTCCAGGCAAGAGTGCTGGAGTGGATTGCCATTTCATTCTCCAGGGGATCTTCCTGACCCAGGGATCGAACCCGGATCTCCCACAGTGCGGGCAGAGGCTTTACCGTCTGAGCCACTAGGGAAGCCCACAATGGAATATTACTCAGTCATAAAAAGGAACACATTTGAGTCAGTTCCAATGAGCTAGATGAAACTAGAGCCTATTATATAGAGTGAAGTAAGTCAGAGAAAAACAAACATCAAATATTAACAAATATACATATATGGAACCTAGAAAGATGGTACTGATTAACCTATTTTCAGGGTAGCAGTGGAGAGGCAGACAGAGAACAGATTTGTAGACACAGTGGGGGAAAGAGGGTAGTACGAATTGAGAGCATAGCATTGAAACATATACACCACCACATAAAATAGATAGCCAGTGGGAATTTGCCGTATGACGCAGAGGACTCAACCCTGCGCTCTATGACAACCCAGAGGGGTGGGATGGAGTGGGAGGTGGGAGGAGGGAGGGGATATATGTATACCTGTGGCTGATACATGTTGATGTATGGCAAAAACCATCTCAATATTGTAGAGCAATTATCCTCCAATTAAAAATAAATCAATAATAAATCCTGTTAAAAAATGTAAACCTATTAAAATTTTTTACCCTATTAAATTTTTTAAACTTATTTTTGAAAAGTGAATGTTCATCTTCTTGCTTCACTAATTGGTGAGTACTGCAAAATTGAGTTTTCACTATTTTTGGCATTCATAGAAATCTGAGGCCTAATTTTGCTCAAGATTTCCCAGGGTCAGACAAAGAGGTTCGACTAGATATTACTGTTGTATAATTAAAAGTCACAAAATGTCATTATGTGTAAAAAAAAAAAAAATTAGAGGGCATATGTGGGAAGTCACACAAACAAAAAGAGAAAAACATTAACCGAAAAGTGGTGATGAATTTGGCAACTTGAGGAAGACAACCCCGCCACAGACACAGCTGCTCTGTGTGCAGACCACATGCACTGCGACACGGAAGTAATCCTGATTCATGGTCTTTTTCATACCAATTCCATTGTGATTGGAACAGTTATTCACCTTTGCATTCATCTTGGGAATTTTCTGAACCTCCTTCCTTTCATTCAGTTCCTTTCCTAAATTTGCTTAATGTTTTTATCTATAAAATTTAGGAGAATGTAAAAGAACACTTTTTGTTCCTGAGATGTGAAGTAGGCTTCAGATGCTTTTGAGATCAAAATGACTTATCAGGTTAAAACAAAAAAGGGAGGCAGAGGAAGTGAGGGTGGCAGGAACTGAGAGCTCCAGGGTCCAAGAAAAGCTGAACGGTCTGCTTCAGAAAGCGGAGTGTGGCTCTTGTTCTCTTGCCCAGCCAGGGATGGAGGAAGCTGGTCATCTCTGAAGTGGCCAGCAGCGTGATCCTCGCAAATGACAGAACTGCTCTGAACCTGTTTCCTCATTTGTAAGACAGGGATGACATTGCCTGCCTCCTGAGGCCCTCGTACCAGAGAGGCGACGAGATGCTTTACGCCAGATTCAGCCTCCTGGACCGTGCTCAGTGGGGCTTCCCCGCTGAAATGACTCATGTGTGGATCTTCTCTGCCTGCATCTCTTCACGATCTAGATTGTCAAGCTTGTGTCTTGCCGGCTCAGTCAAGCCTGCAGATTGGTTTGCCCTGGGCCAGGTGACAGGTGTGCATGCTTGTGTGTGAGTGTGTGTGTCTGGACCCCTGCGCCCATTGAGCAGAGGTGTGTACTGGCATATTTGATGCCTGAGCATGAACTCTGACTTCCACTGGCAAAGAGCCTAGTTAAGAAATGCAGCCAAAATATAAACTCTTCTTCTTTCTTAAAAAAATTGTAATTGAAATATACTTGATTTACAATGTTGTGTTGATTTCTGCTGTATGGCAAAGTGACTCAGTTATACAGACATATATTATTTTTTATATTCTTTTCCATTATGGTTTATCACAAGATACTGAATATAGTTCCTTGTATAAAGTTTTCTTCTGATTAGAAAGACGAGGACCATGGTATCCACACTGCTGGGCTGCATGTACCATTTCATCCTTTCTGCTACTTCATTCAGAGGTCTTGAGAGGAAAACAAAGAGGAAGGAGGCATTTACAGAAAACGTTCAATCTTCCTTGGGGAAGGACAGTGTTGCTGTTGTTAGAACCCAGAGTGAACACAGGGAAGAGGCTGGTGAGAAGGTAGGTACAGGGCTGAAAGGTTTCAGGTGAGATAAAAGGTGTTCTCAGCTGAGGCTTCCCTGGTGGCTCAGAGGGTAAAGCGTCTGCCTGCAGTGCAGGAGACCTGGGTTCGATCCCTGGGTCAGAAAGATCCCCTGGAGGAGGCAAAGGCAACCCACTCCGGTACTCTTGCCTGGAAAATCCCATGGACAGAGAAGCCTGGTAGGCTACAGTCCATGGGGTCACAAAGAGTCGGACACAACTGAGCGACTTCACTTTCACTTTTCACATATACATAAAGTATAGTGGCTCAGCGGTAAAGAATCTGCCTGCCAATGTAGGAGACTTGAGTTCTATCCCTGGGTCGGGAGGATCACCTGGAGAAGGCGATGGCAACCCACTCCGGTATTCTTGCCAGGAGAACTCCATAGTCAGAGGAGCCTGGTGGGTTACAGTCCATGGGATCACAAAGAGTTGGACACAACCAAGCGACTTTGAGAGAGAGAGATACATAAGACCATGGTCTTAACACAGCTGAAGACCGATGACAGTTATTGAATTTTATTTATTTCCATCTTTTATCTAGATGTTTTATTTAATTAAATCATGCTGAAAATAATACAATAAGTTTAAATTAACTTCTAGATCTCCAACTACTTAGGACAGGGTAGAGCCATTTGGAACTGAAAGCTTGTTTCCTATGTGTGTGCCAAGTGCTCAGCCGCTCAGTTGTGTCTGACTCCTTTACCACCTCATGGACTGTGGCCCACCAGGCTCCTCTGTCCATGGGATTCTCCAGGCAAGAACACTGAAGTGGGTTGGCATTCCCTCCTCTCCGGGATTCTCCTGACCCAGGGATTAAACCTGAGTCTCTCGCATCTCTGGCTTTGGCAGGCTGATTCTTTACCACTGTACCAGCTGGGAAGCCTAGGAGGTCAATATATTGTTCTTTATGCTTTTCAAAGAATGTTTACTACACTAAGAATTTCTGTATTACAGGTATCTTCTTTTACATGCATAACTTGGTCAAGCCCACATTGCCGGTGGATTCACTGACTGGAATGTGAGCTGATCTAACCATGTGAAAATCGAAGTCATCACTGCTCACCAGGTGGCAGCTCGCTAAGGATGCAGGCAGAATTTCCAGGGGAAAAATCATCATACTTGGAACGCAGGCTTGCAGACTGAAATCTGCAAGGCAGCTGCAAACATCATGGGTATTTTCAAGCCTTGTTGCGGTTCATATTGCTTGTTTTTTCGGGTGTCATAACACTGTCCCTCTATTAATCTTTTAACAATGTTCAGGGACTTCCCTGGTAGTCCAGTGGCTAAGACTCTGTACTCTCAATACAGGCAGCCCAGGTTCTATCCCTGGTTAGGGAACTAGATCCCACATGCTGCAACTAATAGCCAGCACATCCAAATAAAATAAACAGGTAAAAATATTTTAAAAATTATTTTATGGAGTAGGAAATGGCAACCTACTCCAGCATTCTTGCCTGGAGAATTACATGGACAGAAGAGCTTGGTGGGGCTACATGGGGTCACAGAGTCAGACACAACAACTATTCACACATGCAATATATAATTTTTATTGCTATGTAAAGCAAACAAAGATCTTCCTCAAAATAAAAAAATTTTTTTTAAATTTACACCTGCCTCCTTTCAGAAAGATTTTGAGCTGTCACTGGGTCCAGTGCAGAAATGGCCAGATGCTTGCAATAAACTGAAGTAAGTGAAGAGGAGGAAGGCCCTACTCTAAGAGGCGGAACAGAGGCCAGGGGAGCTGACCTGCCGTGGATGCTCACGTGAGAGGGGCGTCCACAGTTTATTGTAATCTTTGGTCCAAGTCCAGGAAATTAGCCAGCAAATGAGGGAGGAAGCCTAGGATGAAGGGAAAGAATGCCTGAATATGTGAGCAGAGGACCACATGGGGATGTCAGGGTGGACCTATTTCATAGGAAGCAGTGGGCAAGGGGCTCTCAACCAGGTCCCAGCACTGGGACCCAAGTTGAGGTAAAGGGACCTGGCAACCGTCCTAGAAGAAGGTCACAGGCGGGACCCCAGGGTAGGAAGGACCAGATCAGAAGCCCTGGAATAGAGTGGGAAGTGGGAGCCAGAGGCAGGAAGCCCCAATGAGCCAGAGTGCTATGTGCTTAGTCGCTTCAGTTGTGTCTGTCCAGCGCTTTGCGACCCCTCTTTGGACTGTGGCCCACCAGGTTCCTCTGTTCATGGGATTCTCCAGGCAAGAATACGGAAGTGGGTTGCCACGCCCTTCTCCAAGGGATCTTTCCCAACCCAGGGATCCAGTTCACATCTCTTATCCTGCATTGGCAGATGGATTCTTTATCACTAGTGCCAGAGGGCTCGTGTTAGCAACCTGAATGAATTTCTTTCAGATAGACTCCGTTTAGTGGAGCCAAGGAACAGCTTGGCTGTTTAAGAAATCCATGAAGAAAAGAAAAGATCCATCTCTAGTCACTTGCACGAGTTAAGCCAATGTGAACAGCCCATTGAAAGAGATGTGACCATTTGCATCTGCCAGCTGCCAAGGAGCCCTGAAATTCTCCCAACTGGAGGTTATCAAAGACGACACACAACTCAGGAAGCCCCTAACTTGTTTAGTTTAAATTCAGGCTAATTCTTTTATGAGATGCACAGGGAGGATCGGGGGGCCACCTGCCCCTCTGCTGACGGCAAAAATGTGAGGTGGGAACACCACCAGTCCGATAGCATTTGGATCAGTGCGGCCTAGTAAGTCAGAGCTGCTGGGAGCCAGCAACTATTTCTATCAAAGAGAATAGAGGATTAAAACCTTCGTCATTCTCTCCAAGTTTGGAACATTTCTTTTCTGAAAAATTTTCTTTCTAGTTCGTAGAATAGAGAGGCACATAATCCAAAAAGTTTCGTGGTTTTTTGGACTTTTGGTTGGTGACGGGGAAAGTTCAGTCTTAAATATTTCCTTCATTCATAGGTTTGGGATGGCGTTCTGCTTCTACCTGCTGCTATCCTTCTTCTAAGGGGGATGTTGGCAAAACTGTCCTGAGCAGCAGGCCTTTAAATATAAAAGCACTCTAGAGGAAGTGTCCCTCGATACTTCCCTTCTCCCTGGTCCCTTGAAGCGCATCCATGGAATGCCACTGGACATCTGCCACTGGAGGGCATTAGACATCATTTAATTTGCTACACCATGACTTTTGACCTCTGCATTTGATTCACACGGGTCACTATCTTGCTCTCATTGCCAGGGTCAGACATTTATTCATCTGTGTCTAGGTGCAGAAAACAGAAATAGATCTGTAGATTCAGGATGATCCTTTAAGAAGCTCTTGGTCTAATGGGAACACACATATATAAAGGTAAGTAACAGCTGCTGCTGTGCCTAGTCGTTCAGTCGTGTCTGACTCTTTGTGACCCCATGGGCTGTTCCAGGCTCCTCTGTTCATAGGATTCTCCAGGCAAGAATGCTGGAGTGGGTTGCCACGCCCTCCTCCAGGGGATCTTCCTGACCCAGAGTCTCTGATGCCTCCCGCACTGACAGGCGGGTTCCTTACCATGAGCACCACCTGAGAAGCCCCACTATTATAGGGTCAAATCGGAGTGGCACACTGTCAAAAAGCCCCAGCAACACGGCTCTTGGGGGGACAGTGAGCATTTTGGGAAAGCCACACGGACCCCCATGAGGACCCTACTAAGAAGTGGACTCCATCATCTTGGCTAACCATAGAAACAGGCCAACTTCTTCCTTATTATAGACTGTTGAGCAGTTTGGAAGCACCCATTTCAGGGATCACTTCATCTATTTCTCCCCAAATTTATTCCTAGACACCACAAGCCACAAATCTCTTTTCTAAGCATATAAATAAAATAACATGTAAATGAAAAATAGAATAAAATATATGATCCATCATTCATTCATTCAGGAAGCATAAAGCAGCCTTGGCTTTCGGCCCTGGCTCACCTCAGAGGACAGTAAGAACTGAAATAACTAGGAGCAAAGCAATTAGAGGATGATTTTCACTTTACAAAGAGTCCCAGGGGCTCCTTTTAGTGCTTCCCTAGGGGATTTAAATATTTAAGTACTGTTTTACAGACCGATAACTCTTGGAACTGGCGGAGGCAGAAGAGATGGACCTCGGTGTTCAGAAAAAGAGCAGATTCAAACCTGGAGGATTAGAAGGCAGGGTCAACAGTAGATCAATAAGTCCAGTAACTCTTATTCATATCCTCCTCATGTAGGACAGAAAGTCCTCAAAGCACAAAACAGACATTCTCTATTTTAATCTTAACATCAATTAGGCATGATGATAAATTCAAAAACTGAGCAGTTCAAGGGATGAGTAGATGTACCATGGAGGATTTTTAGGGCAGTCAGGCTACTTTGAATGATACTATGATGGTAGACACATGCCATTGTACATTCATCCAGACTTGTAACATGTACAGCACCATGAGTAAGCCTTAATGGGAACTCTGGACCTTAGTGATGATGATCAACCATGTAACTCACTGATCATAACAAAGGTACCACTTTGGTGGGGTTGTTGTTACCGGGCTGGGGGGTGGAGGAGTCCCAGAAATCTTGTACATCTGCTCAGTTTTACTCTGAAGCTAAAACTGATTTTAAAAATAAAGTCTATTTTAGAAAAGTGAGAGTTTAAATTTTGACAAGGAATAACATTTCCAAAAAACCCCATCAAATGATTGAAGAGTTTATTGCAGAAGGTTAATGAGAGGGAGAGGTGTACCTCTCTCATGGGTTTGAAATGGAGTTTCCATTTCCTTCTCTACAGATGGTCATCAAGGGCAGGGTAGTGAAGAGCTGAATGGTAAGAGCACTGTAGTCACTAAATGCATGTTGCAGTACAAAGTGTAATGTGTAGAAAATAGCATGTAAATTACCTGTATGTGCAAATTCTTTGTACATTCAGTAGTCAGCTGTTAGTATTCCTAGGCTACAAAGAGTGGGAGACAGTAGCAGGGGTAGCCAGTTGAGTTCAGTTCAGTTCAGTCACTCAGTCATGTCCGACTCTCTGCAACCCCCTGAATCACAGCACGCAGGGCCCTCCCTGTCCATCACCAACTCCCGGAGTCCACCCAAACTCATGTGCATCGAGTCGGTGATGCCATCCAGCCATCTCATCCTCTGTCATCCCCTTCTCCTCCTGCCCCCAATCCCTCCCAGCATCAGGGTCTTTTCCAATGAGTCAACTCTTCCCATGAGGTGGCCAAAGTATTGGAGTTTCAGCTTTAGCATCAGTTCTTCCAAGGAATATCCAGGATTGATCTCCTTTAGGATGGACTGGTTGGATCTCCGTGCAGTTCAAGGGACTCTCAAGAGTCTTCTCCAACACCACAGTTCAAAAGCATTAATTCTTTGGCGCTCAGCTTTCTTCACAGTCCAACTCTCACATCCATACATGACCACTGGAAAAACCATAGCCTTGACTAGATGGACCTTTGTTGGCAAAGTAATGTCTGCTTTTGAATACGCTATCTAGGTTGGTCATAACTTTTCTTCCAAGGAGTAAGCGTCTTTTACTTTCATGGCTGCAATCACCATCTGCAGTGATTTTCGAGCCCAAAAAATAAAGTCTGACACTGTTTCCACTGTTTCCCCATCTATTTCCCATGAAGTGATGGGACCAGATGCCATGATCTTCGTTTTCTGAATGTTGAGCTTTAAGCCAACTTTTTCACCCTCCTCTTTCACTTTCATCAAGAGGCTTTTTAGTTCCTCTTCATTTTCTGCCATGAGGGTGGTGTCATCTGCATATCTGAGGTTACTGATATTTCTCCCGGCAATCTTGATTCCAGCTTGTGCTTCTTCTAGCCCAGCGTTTCTCATGATGTACTCTGTATATAAGTTAAATAAGCAGGGTGATAATATACAGCCTTGAAGTATTCTTTTTCTTATTTGGAACCAGTCTGTTGTTCCAAGTCCAGTTCTAACTGTTGCTTCCTGACCTGCATGTAGGTTTCTCAAGAGGCAGGTCAGGTGGTCTGGTAGTCCCATCTCTTTCAGAATTTTCCACAGTTTATTGTGATCCACACAGTCAAAGGCTTTGGCATAGTCAATAAAGCAGAAATTGATATTTTTCTGGAACTCTCTTGCTTTTTCCATGATCCAGCGGATGTGGGCAATTTGATCTCTGGTTCCTCTGCTTTTTCTAAATCCAGCTTGAACATCTGGAAGTTCACAGTTCATTGCTGAAGCCTGGCTTGGAGAATTTTGAGCATTACTTTACTAGCATGTGAGATGAGTGCAATTGTGCGGTAGTTTGAGCACTCTTTGGCACTGCCTTTCTTGGGGATTGGAATGAAAACTGACCTTTTCCAGTCCTGTGGCCATTGTGGAGTTTTCCAAATTTGCTGGCATATTGAGTGCAGCACTTTCACAGCATCATCTTTCAGGATTTGAAATAGCTCAACTGGAATGCCATCACCTCCACTAGCTTTGTTCGTAGTGATGCTTCCTAAGGCCCACTTGACTTCACATTCCAGGATGTCTGGCTCTAGTTGAGTGATCACACCATTGTGATTATCCGGGTCTTGAAGATCTTTTTTGTACAGTTCTTCTGTGTATTCTTGCCACCTCTTCTTAATATCTTCTACCTCTGTTAGGTCCATACCATTTCTGTCCTTTATCGAGCCCGTCTTTGCATGAGAAGTTCCCTTGGTATCTCTAATTTTCTTGAAGAGATCTCTAGTCTTTCCCATTCTGTTGTTTTCCTCTATTTCTTTGCATTGATTGCTGAGGAAGGCTTTCTTATCTCTCCTTGCTATTCTTTGGAACTCTGCATTCAGATGCTTGTATCTTTCCTTTTCTCCTTTGCTTTTCGCTTCTCTTCTTTCCACAGCTATTTGTAAGGCCTCGCCAGACAGCCATTTTGCTTTTTTGCATTTCTTTTCCATGGGGATGGTCTTGATCCCTGTCTCCTGTACAATGTCATGAACCTCATTCCATAGTTCATCAGGCACTCTATCTATCAGATATAGTCCCTTAAATCTATTTCTCACTTCCACTGTATAATCATAAGGGATTTGATTTAGGTCATACCTGAATGGTCTAGCAGTTTTCCCTACTTTCTTCAATTTAAGTCTGAATTTGGTAATAAGGAGTTCATGATCTGAGCCACAGTCAGCTCCTGGTCTTGTTTTTGTTGACTGTATAGAGCTTCTCCATCTTTGGCTGCAAAGAATATAATCAATCTGATTTCAGTGTTGACCATCTGGTGATGCCCATGTATAGAGTCTTCTCTTGTGTTGTTGGAAGAGGGTGTTTCCTATGACCAGTGCATTCTCTTGGCCAAACTCTATTAGCCTTTGCCCTGCTTCATTCCACATTCCAAGGCCAAATTTGCCTGTTACTCCAGGTGTCTCTTGACTTCCTACTTTTGCATTCCAGTCCCCTATAATGAAAAGGACATCTTTTTTGGGTGTTAGTTCTAAAAGCTCTTGTAGGTCTTCACAGAACCGTTCAACTTCAGCTTCTTCAGCATTACTGGTTGGAGCATAGACTTGGATCACCGTGATATTGAATGGTTTGCCTTGGAAATGAACAGAGATCATTCTGTCATTTTTGAGATTGCATCCAAGTAATGCATTTCGGACTCTTGTTGACCATGATGGTTATCCATTTCTTCTAAGGGATTCCTGCCCACAGTAGTAGATAGAATGTCGATGTTCACTCTTGCCATCTCCTGTTTGACCACTTCCAATCTGCCTTGATTCATGGACCTGACATTCCAGGTTCCTATGCAATATTGCTCTTTATAGCATCAGACCTTGCTTCTATCACCAGTCACATCCACAGCTGGGTATTATTTTTGCTTTGGCCGCATCCCTTCATTCTTTCTAGAGTTATTTCTCTACCCATCTCCAGTAGCATATTGGGCACCTACCGACCTGGGAAGTTCCTCTTTCAGTATCCTATCATTTTGCCTTTTCATACTGTTCAAGGGGTTCTCAAGGCAAGAATACTGAAGTGGTTTGCCATTCCCTTCTCCAGTGGACCACATTCTGAGGTCAGGGGTGGCAACCGAGAGGAGCAACCCCACATCTAAGGAGCGGCAGCTGCATGGGTGCAGGAGGGCCTAGAGGAGCTACTCCACATTCAAGGTCAGGAAGGGCAACATCGTCCAAGGTAAGGAGCAGCAGCTGTGCTTAGCTAGAGCAGCCGTGAATAGATACCCCACATCCATGGTAAGAGAAACCCAAGTGAGATGGTATGTGTTGTGAGAGGACATCAGAGGGCAGACACACTGAAACCATAATCACAGAAAACTAGCCAATCTGATCACACGGACCACAGCCTGTCTAACTCAATGAAACTAAGCCATGCTGTATGGGGCCACCCAAGACAGGCGGGTCATGGTGGAGAGGGGTAGCCAGGAAAGTCACGAATGTCTACCTACAATACTTGTTGTTTAGTTGCTCAGTTCAGTTCAGTTCATTCAGTTGCTCAGTCATGTCTGACTGTTTTCAACCCCATGAATCCCAGCACACCAGGCCTCCCTGTCCATCACCAACTCCTGGAGGTCACTCAGACTCATGTGCATTGAGTCGGTGATGCCATCCAGCCATCTCACCCTCTGTCATCCCCTTCTTCTCCTGCCCCCAATCCCTCCCAGCATCAGGGTCTTTTCCAATGAGTCAACTCTTCCCATGAGGTGGCCAAAGAATTGGAGTTTCAGCTTTAGCATCAGTCCTTCCAATGAACACCCAGGACTGATCTCCTTTAGAATGGACTGGTTGGATCTCCGTGCAGTCCAAGGGACTCTCTAGAGTCTTCTCCAACACCACAGTTCAAAAGCATCAGTTCTTCGGCGCTCAGCTTTCTTCACAGTCCAACTCTCACATCCATACATGACCACTGGAAAAACCATAGCCTTGACCAGATGGACCTTTGTTGGCAAAGTAATGTCTCTGCTTTTGAATATGCTATCTAGGTTGGTTACAACTTTCTTTCCAAGGAGTGTCTTTTACTTTCATGGCTGCAGTTACCATCTGCAGTGATTTTAGAGCCCCTCAAAATAAAATCTGACACTGTTTCCACTGTTTCCCCATCTATTTCCCATGAAGTGATGGGACCAGATGCCATGATCTTCATTTTCTGAATGTTGAGCTTTAAGCCAAGTTTTTCACTCTCCTCTTTCACTTTCATCAAGAGGCTTTTTAGTTCCTCTTCACTTTCTGCCATAAGGGTGGTGTCATCTGCATATCCGAGGTGATTGATATTTCTCCTGGCAATCTTGATTCCAGCCTGTGCTTCTTCTAGCCCAGCGTTTCTCATGATGTGCTCTGTATATAAATTAAATAAGCAGGGTGACAATATACAGCCTTGACGTACTCCTTTTCCTATCAGTGGTGTCCAATTCTTATGCCACCCCTTTTACTGTAGCCCGCCAGGCTCCTCTGTCCATAGGATTCTCCAAGCAAGAATACTGGAGTGGGTTGCCATTCCCTATTCCAGGGGAGCTTCCCGACCCAGGGATCGAATCCACGTCTCTTACGTCTCCTGCACAGGTTCTTTACCACTAGTGCCACCTGGGAAGCACAATGCAGTACAGAGGGAGAGGACTACCCCCAAATAGAAGTATTGAGTGGGTGAGGCATACTAGACTTTTTGTGGGCCTAACAACTGTTCAGATTTGTACATTTGGAGACCACCTGGCAACGCATCCCACTGCCCAAGCTTAGGAACAGCCCCCTGGGGGCCTTGGGAGTTGGGGTACTCGGAATTCTTCCAGGTTCCCCTTCCAGACAGAAGGGGCGCAGGAGGGCCGGCAGCCTGGCACTCGGGGTCCTGATAGCCCCAGCGGGAGGGTCACTGCTGAGACATCCAGCCCCATCTCATTGTTCCGCGCCAGAGTTTCCTCCTTGGGCAGAGGCCCGGAGCCGAGCCGGGAGCTGAGCGGGAAGGGGACGGACCAGGCGGGAGTGTGGGGTGTCTATTGCGGCCGCTCCTTCCCCTCTCCGGGAGCTCGGGTTTCCCGGGGTGTGTGCGGATTCTCAATAAAAAGGGAAAAGCACGATCCAAGTTAATTTTCCAGCGCCGAGAGGAAATGCTGTTTCCTGCATCGTACAAAACTGGTGCCAACAAGACTGACACAGGAGCCCATTGTCCCTCTAACAATGTAGTGATGGGGGAGGACGCCTGAGAAAACAGACCTCGGGCCGCCGTGCGCGTTTGATCTTCCCCCGTAAGTGCGAGTGTGAGAGCGTGTGTGTGTGCGCGCGCGCGGTAGAAAGATACTTAGGTTGGTAGAGATGGGCCCTGCGCTTTTCCGTCCTGTCTTCGTCTCCAACGATGCCAAGAGAGACCTAGCCCCTCAAAGCACCCAGGGCACAAAAAAAGAGACAAAAAAAAAAAAAAAGAAAGAAAAGAAAACGATAGAAAGGAAAGGAGAAGGAAAAAGGCAAGACTCACGTCAAACTCACCCTACGGGCTCGTCTCAAACCCTCCAAGGCCTGGGTCACAGGCAGACCCGAAACTCCCAGCTCAATTCCACCCCAGGCCAAGCGCGCTCCTCCCGCCAACTGAGCTTAGGGTGATCCCACGCAGAGCAAAGCGGGGGCGGCCAGGCCGAGGGGCAGACTCTCACGTAAGATGTCCCTGGAGAGCCGATCCCCTGGGCAGCGCTGACCCGCTGGCAGTGCGCTCTGGGCGACCCCTGCGCGGCACCCCCCCCAGCACCCCCAACCCCTCCCCAACCCCCCCAACCCCAAACTCCCCCCAACCCCCCCCCCCTACCCCCCGGGCTGGAGGGCGCGGAGGTGACTTGAAGACGCCCACGCTGTCTGGTTAGTTTCACCTGGACGCCCCGGGGTCAGAGCCTCTGCCTGAGGACACGTTGCTACAGGCTCCAAGAGGACGCGGGTTCATCCCAGCGCCCAAAAGTAACCTCCCCGCCCTTCGCCCGCTCACGTAGCCCGGGGTTTGGGGACGTGAAGTGCTGGCGAGGAGGCGGCTCCGGCCACCGCATGGGCTGGGCGATAAACAATCTCACAGGATACACAACACCCTGGACTGTCACAAGTCCCTCGCAGGAAAAGATAAATAACATCTGAGGAGCCGCGTCGCAGCTTCCCGGGGCCGAATAAAAACTCTGGGCGAAGTAAGTAAACAACAGAACGAAAAGCGTTTCCCCCAGCCTTGGCCGCAGAGAAATCAGATGCACGGCCCTTCCCCCTGCACTCCCTGACGGGGTGTCTTCTGGAAAAAAAAAAAAGCAAAATAAACCCTACACGGTGCACTTTGTCCTTTAAACCGATTGGCAATTGTCACTTTCTGGGTAAGGAGCCTGTTTCCTGGGCACAGTAGGAAATCTTTCTAGAGCAGGGGTTGAGATGTCTTCAGTTTTCTAGAGGAGGCCAAAGAAGAATTTCCTGAGGAAACGACTTTTTTTCCCAAAGGTTTGCTCCTCAGGATTGGAGCTGTCAGCTACAAAACCATCCTGGTGTCCGTGGCTCCATCTTGATTTTTTGTGAACAGTTTGCCAAATCAGAGGTGAGGGTATGAGGGGGGGAAAATTGAGATGGGAACAAAATCCAGACCAGAGAATCATAAATGCTCAGTGGGCACAATTAAGCGGCTGTTAAAAATGCACACCTACAGCAATCCTACTCCTGGATACGCCTGTGTGCCCGAGTGCTCAGTGGTGTCCGACTCGTTATGACTCCATGGACTGGAGCCCGCCAGCCTCCTCTGTCCTTGAGATTTTTCAGGCAAGAATACTGGAGTGGGTTGCCATTTCCTTCTCCAGGGGATCTTCCCAATCTGCATCTCTGCATTGGCAGGCGTATTCTTTACCACTGCACCACCTGCAAAGCACTTCTGGGCATATATCCAGAAAAAGACATGGTCTGAAAAGATACACGCAGCTCTATGTTTACAGCAGCACTGTTCACAAATGCCAAGACAAGGAGGCAACCTAGATATCCAGTAACACATGAATGAATAAAGAACATGTGGTACGTATATACAATGGAATATTTCTCAGCCACAAAAAGAATGAAACAATGCCATTTGCAGCAACATAGATAGGCCTAGAGATTAGAGTAACAGGTATATTTGGCCTTGGAGTATAAAACGAAGCAGGTCAAAGGCTAACAGAGTTTTGCCAAGCGAACGCACTGGTCATAGTAAACACCCTCTTCCAACAACATAAGAGAAGACTCTACACATGGACATCACCAGATGATCAATACCAAAATCAGACTGATTATACTCTGCAGCCAAAGGTGGAGAAGCTCTACACAGTCAGCAAAAACAAGACCAGGAGCTGACTGTGGCTCAGATCATGAACTCCCTATTGCCAAATTCAGACTTAAATTGAAGAAAGTAGGCAAAACCACTAGACCATTCAGTATGACCTAAATCAAATCCCTTACGATTATACAGTGGAAGTGACAAATAGATTCAAGGGATTAGATCTGATAGAGTGCCTGAAGAACTATGGATGGAGGTTCCTGACATTGTACAAGAGGCAGTGATCAAGACAATCCCCAAGAAAAAGAAATGGAAAAGGCAAAATGGTTGTCTGAGGAGGCCTTACAAATAGCTGAGAAAATAAAAGATGTGAAGGGCAAAGGAGAAAGCAAAAAAAAAAAAAAAAAAAACCGTAGAGACATTACTTTGCCAACAAAGTTCTGTCTAGTTAAGGCTATGGTTTTTCCAGTGGTCATGTATGGATGTGAGAGTTGGACTGTGAAGAAAGCTGAGTGCCGAAGAATTGATGCTTTTGAACTGTGGTGTTGGAGAAGACTCTAGTGAGTCCATTGGACTGCAGGAGATCCAACCAGTCCATTCTGAAGGAGATCAGCCCTGGGATTTCTTTGGAGGGAATGATGCTGAAGCTTAAACTCCAGTACTTTGGACACCTCATGAGAAGAGTTGACTCACTGGAAAAGACTCTGATGCTGGGAGGGATTGGGGGCAGGAGGAGAAGGGGACGACAGAGGATGAGATGGCTGGATGGCATCACTGACTCGATGGCTGTGAGTCTGAGTGAACTCCGGGAGTTGGTGATGGACAGGGAGGTCTGGTGTGCTGCAATTCATGGGGTCGCAAAGAGTCGGACACGACTGAGCTACTGAACTGAACTGAACTGATACCCATTGAATGCAGAGTTCCAAAGATGGCAAGAAGAATTAAGAAAGCCTTCCTCAGTGATCAGTGCACAGAAATAGAGGAAAACAAAAGAATGGAAAAGACTAGAGATCTCTTCAAGAAAATTAGAGATACCAAGGGAACATTTTATGCAAAGATGGGCACAATAAGGACAGAAATCATATGGACCTAACAGAAGCAGATTTTAAGAAGAGGTGGCAAGAATACACAGAACTATACAGAAAAGATCTTCATGACCCAGATAACCACAACGGTATGATTGCTCACCTAGAGCCAGACATCCTGGAATGTGAAGTCAAGTGGGCCTTAGAAAGCATCAATACAAACAAAGCTAGTGGAGGTGATGGCATTCCAGTTGAGCTATTTCAAATCTTAAAAGATGATGCTGTGAAAGTGCTGCACTCAATATGCCAGCAAATTTGGAAAACTCAGCAGTGGCCACAGGACTGGAAAAGGTCAGTTTTCCTTCCAATCCCAAAGAAAGGCAGTGCCAAAGAATGCTCAAACTTCCATACAATCTCACTCATCTCACACACTAGCAAAATAATGCTCAGAATTCTCCAAGCCAGGCTTCAACAGTATGTGAACTGTGAACTTCCAGATGTTCAAGCTGGATTTAGAAAAGGCAGAGGAACCAGAGATCAATTGCCAACATCCGTTGGATCATGGAAAAGCAAGAGAGTTCCAGAAAAACCTCTACTTCTGCTTTACTGACTAGGCCAAAGCCTTTAACCGTGTGGATCACAATAAACTGGAAAATTCTGAAAGAGATGGGACTACCAGACCACCTGACCTGCCTCCTGAGAAATCTGAATGTAGTTCAAGAAGAAAGTTAGAACTGGACTTGGAACAACAGACTGGTTCCAAATAGGAAAAGGAGTACATCAAGGCTGTATATTTAACTTATATACAGAGTACATCATGAGAAATGCCTGACTGGATGAAGCACAAGCTGGAATCAAGATTGCCAGGAGAAATATCAATATCCTCAGATATGCAGAACACCACCCTTAGGGCAGAAAGCAAAGGAAAACTAAAGAGCCTACTAAGCGCAGGCGGCTGCGGCCGGCGCACTAAGCTGCCAAGAGGAGCTAACCCACGTCCGAGGCCAGGGACGGCTGCTGGGAAGAGCCACCCCGCGTCCCAGGCCAGGGGCGGCGCCCGAGAGGAGCAACCCCACACCCGAGGCCAGGGGCAGCGGCCGGGAGGAGCAACCCTACGTTCAAGGAGCAGTGGCTGCGCTGGTGCAGGAGGGCCTAGAGGAACCATCCCATGTTGAAGGTCAGGAAGGGTGGCGGTGAGGAGATACCCCACGTCCAAGGTAAGGAGCAGAGGCTGTGCTTTGCTGGAGCAGCGGTGAAGAGATACCCCACGCCCAAGGTAAGAAAAACCCAAGTAAGATGGTAGGTGTTGCAAGAGGGCATCAGAGGGCAGACACACTGAAACCATACTCACAGACAATTAGTCAATCTTATCACACTAGGACCACAGCCTTGTCTAACTCAATGAAACTAAGCCATGCCCGTAGGGCAACCCAAGATGGGCAGGTCATGGTGGCGAGGTCTGACAGAATGTGGTCCACTGGAGAAGGGAATGGCAAACCACTTCAGTATTCTTGCCTTGAGAACCCCTTGAACAGTATGAAAAGGCAAAATGATAGGATGCTAAAAGAGGAACTCCCCAGGTCAGTAGGTGCCCAATATGCTACTGGAGATCAGTGGAGAAATAACTCCAGAAAGAATGAAGGGATGGGGCCAAAGCAAAAATAATACCCGGTTGTGGATGTGACTGGTGATAGAAGCAAGGTCTGATGCTATAAAGAGCAATATTGCATAGGAACCTGGAATGTCAGGTCCATGAATCAAGGCAAATTGCAAGTGGTCAAACAAGAGAGGGCAAGAGTGAACGTCGACATTCTAGGAATCAGCGAACTAAAATGGACTGGAATCGGTGAATTTAACTCAGATGACCATTATATCTACTACTGCGGGCAGGAATCCCTCAGAAGAAATGGAGTAGCCATCATGGTCAACAAAAGAGTCCGAAATGCATTACTTGGATGCAATCTCAAAAATGACAGAATGATCTCTGTTCATCTCCAAGGCAAACCATTCAATATCACGGTGATCCAAGTCTATGCTCCAACCAGTAATGCTGAAGAAGCTGAAGTTGAACGGTTCTGTGAAGACCTACAAGAGCTTTTAGAACTAACACCCAAAAAAGATGTCCTTTTCATTATAGGGGACTGGAATGCAAAAGTAGGAAGTCAAGAGACACCTGGAGTAACAGGCAAATTTGGCCTTGGAATGTGGAATGAAGCAGGGCAAAGGCTAATAGAGTTTGGCCAAGAGAATGCACTGGTCATAGGAAACACCCTCTTCCAACAACACAAGAGAAGACTCTATACATGGGCATCACCAGATGGTCAACACTGAAATCAGATTGATTATATTCTTTGCAGCCAAAGATGGAGAAGCTCTATACAGTCAACAAAAACAAGACCAGGAGCTGACTGTGGCTCAGATCATGAACTCCTTATTACCAAATTCAGACTTAAATTGAAGAAAGTAGGGAAAACTGCTAGACCATTCAGGTATGACCTAAATCAAATCCCTTATGATTATACAGTGGAAGTGAGAAATAGATTTAAGGGACTATATCTGATAGATAGAGTGCCTGATGAACTATGGAATGAGGTTCATGACATTGTACAGGAGACAGGGATCAAGACCATCCCCATGGAAAAGAAATGCAAAAAAGCAAAATGGCTGTCTGGCGAGGCCTTACAAATAGCTGTGGAAAGAAGAGAAGTGAAAAGCAAAGGAGGAAAGGAAAGATACAAGCATCTGAATGCAGAGTTCCAAAGAATAGCAAGGAGAGAAAAGAAAGCCTTCCTCAGCAATCAATGCAAAGAAATAGAGGAAAACAACAGAATGGGAAAGACTAGAGATCTCTTCAAGAAAATTAGAGATACCAAGGGAACTTCTCATGCAAAGACAGGCTCGATAAAGGACAGAAATGGTATGGACCTAACAGAGGTAGAAGATATTAAGAAGAGGTGGCAAGAATACACAGAAGAACTCTAGAAAAAAGATCTTCAAGACCCGGATAATCACAATGGTGTGATCACTCAACTAGAGCCAGACATCCTGGAATGTGAAGTCAAGTGGGCCTTAGGAAGCATCACTACGAACAAAGCTAGTGGAGGTGATGGCATTCCAGTTGAGCTATTTCAAATCCTGAAAGATGATGCTGTGAAAGTGCTGCACACCATATGCCAGCAAATTTGGAAAACTCAGCAGTGGCCACAGGACTGGAAAAGGTCAGTTTTCATTCCAATCCCCAAGAAAGGCAGTGCCAAAGAGTGCTCAAACTACCGCACAATTGCACTCATCTCACATGCTAGTAAAGTAATGCTCAAAATTCTCCAAGCCAGGCTTCAGCAATACGTGAACTGTGAACTTCCTGATGTTCAAGCTGGTTTTAGAAAAGGCAGAGGAACAAGAGATCAAATTGCCAACATCCGCTGGATCATGGAAAAAGCAAGAGAGTTCCAGAAAAACATCTATTTCTGCTTTATTGACTATGCCAAAGCCTTTGACTGTGTGGATCACAATAAACTGTGGAAAATTCTGAAAGAGATGGGACTACCAGACCACCTGACCTGCCTCCTGAGAAATCTGTATGCAGGTCAGGAAGCAACAGTTAGAACTGGACATGGAACAACAGACTGGTTCCAAATAAGAAAAGGAGTATGTCAAGGCTGTATATTGTCACCCTGCTTATTTAACTTATATGCAGAGTACATCATGAGAAACGCCGGACTGTAAGAAACACAAGCTGGAATCAAGATTGCCAGGAGAAATATCAACAACCTCAGATATGCAGATGACACCACCCTTATGGCAGAAAGTGAAGAGGAACTAAAAAGCTTCTTGATGAAAGTGAAAGAAGAGAGTGAAAAAGTTGGTTTAAAGCTCAACATTCAGAAAATGAAGATCATGGCATCTGGTCCCATCACTTCATGGGAAATAGATGGGGAAACAGTGGAAACAGTGTCAGACTTTATTTTTTGGGGCTCCAAAATCACTGCAGATGGTGATTGCAGCCATGAAAGTAAAAGACGCTTACTCCTTGGAAGGAAAGCTCTGATCAACCTAGATAGCATATTCAAAAGCAGAGACATTACTTTGCCAACAAAGGTCCATCTAGTCAAGGCTATGGTTTTTCCAGTGGTCATGTATGGATGTGAGAGTTGGACTGTGAAGAAGGCTGAGCACTGAAGAATTGATGCTTTTGAAGTGTGGTGTTGGAGAAGACTCTTGAGAGTCCCTCGGACTGCAAGGAGATCCAACCAGTCCATTCTGAAGGAGATCAGCCCTGGGATTTCTTTGGAAGGAATGATGCTGAAGCTGAAACTCCAGTACTTTGGCCACCTCATGAGAAGAGTTGACTCATTGGAAAAGATTTGGATGCTGGGAGGGGTTGGGTGCAGGAGGAGAAGGGGACGAAAGAGGATGAGATGGCTGGATGGCATCACTGACTCGATGGATGTGAATCTGAGTGAACTCCAGAAGTTGGTGATGGACAGGGAGGCCTGGCATGCTGCAATTCATGGGGTCGCAAAGAGTTGGACACGACTGAGCGACTGAACTGAACTGACCGATGAAAGTGAAATATGAGAGTGAAAAAGTTGGCTTAAAATTCAATATTCAGAAAACTAAGATCATGGCATCTGGTCCTATCACTTCATGTTAACTAGATGGGGAAACAATGGAAACAGTAACAGACTTTATTTTTGGGGGCTCCAAAATCACTGCAAATGGTGACTGCAACCATGAAATTAAAAGACTCTTGCCCTTTGGAAGAAAAGCTATGACCAACCTAGACACTGTATTAAAAAGCAGAAACGTTACTTTGCCAACAAATGTCTATCTAGTCAAGGCTATGGTTTTTCCAGTAGTCATGTATGGATGTGAGCGTTGGACTTTAAAGAAAGCTGAGCACCGAAGAATTGATGCCTTCGAACTGTGGTGTTGGAGAAGACTCTTGAGAGCCCCTCGGATTGCAGGGAGATTCAACCAATCCATCCTAAAGGAAATCAGTCCTGAATATTCATTGGAAGGACTGATGCTGAAGCTGAAACTCCAATCCTTTGGCCACTTGATGTGAAGGACTTACTCATTTGAAAAGACCCTGATGCTGGGCAAGATTGATGGCAGTCGGAGAAGGGGATGACAGAGGATGAGATGGTTGGATGGCATCACCGAATGGATACTCATGAGTGAGCAAGCTCCATGAGTTGGTGATGGACAGGGAGGCCTGGCATTCTGCAGTCCATGGGCTCACAAAGAGTTGGACATGACTGAGCAACTGAACTGAACTGAACTGAGAGATTATCATACTAAGTGAAGTAAGTCAAAGACAAACATAATATCACTTACATGTGTAATCTAAAAATATGAAAAAAATGAACTTATTTACAAAAGAGAGACAGATTCACAGATGTGGAAAACAAATTTACAGTTACCAAAGGTGAAGGGATAAATCAGGAGCTTGGGATTAGCATATACACACTACTATACAAAAATAGATAACCAACAAGGGCCTACTCTGCAGTACAGGGAATTCTCAATACTTTGTAATAATCTATATGGGTCAAGAATCTGAAAAAGAATGAATATATATGTATTGTTACTGAATGTATATGTAACTGAAGCCCTTTGCTGTTCTCCTGAAACTAATACAACATTGTAAATCAACTCTACTCTGACAGAATAAAATAAATAATTCAATAAGTTTTTTTTTTTTTTAAAGCACACACCTAAAGGGTTTACCATTCTCCCACCTGGAATTTGAGTACCCAAAACAGTCTACTGCCCTCTGTGAGGGAGCCGGGTCCAGGCCCCTGAAAGTGGTAAGGCACTGGGCCTCTTCTCCTCGCTTCTTCCTGCAAAAACTCAGGTAGCACCTAGATTGCCAGTCTCCACAGCCCAAGCAGAACCTCTTAAGTCCAGCCCCAGACCCATATTTCCATCATTCTCTTTGTTGTTGTTCACTCAAGTCTGACTCTTTGCAACTCCATGGACTGCAGCATGCCAGGCCTCCCTGTCCTCCACTATCTCCTGGAGTTTGCTCAGATTTATGTCCAGAGTCAGTGATGCCATCCAACCATCTCATCCTCTGTTGCCCCCTTCTCTTCCTGCCCTCAATCTTTCACAGCATCGGGATCTTTTCCAATGAGTTAGCTCTTCACATCAGGTGGCCAAAGTGTTGGAGCTTCAGCTTCAGCATCAGTCCTTATATTGAAGACCCTATCGTTCTGCCTTTTCCAAATGTCAAGTAAATCACACAGTATGAGGCTTTTGTGTCTGGCTTATTTCATCTAGCAAAATGCTTTTGAAATTCATCCATATTGTTGCTCTCATCAGCCATTCATTCCTTTTTATTCCTGAGTAGTATTCCATTTCTGGATGTATCGCAGCTTATTTACCCGGTCACTAGTTGATGGACATTTGGGTGGGTTCCAGCTTTCAGCATTATGAAAAAAACCTGCCACAAACATTTGCATATGGGTCTTTGTATGGCATAAATTTTCATTTCTCTTGGATTAATACTTAGGAGTGGGATTATCATTTGGAGACCAGCAATTAACAAGAAACTGCCCAACTGTTTTCTGAAATGCTGTACCTGTTTGCATTCCTACCAGCAATATACACAGGTTCGAGTTGTTCTGCACCCCTGCTGGCCAGATAAAGCTTTTCACAGATATCAACATCTTAATTACTTCAAACCTGTTACAATCATGATCATTAGATCATCAGTAATGTTTGACGATATCTTAAACTTCTCACTCTATAAGCTGAAATTGGATTTTAGGTCTAGTCCTTGATGCTGCTGCTGCTAAGTCGCTTCAGTCGTGTCTGACTCTGTGCGACTCCATAGACGGCAGCTCACCAGGCTCCCCCGTCCCTGGGATTCTCCAGGCAAGAACACTGGAGTGGGTTGCCATTTCCTTCTCCAACGCATGAAAGTGAAGTCGCTCAGTCGTGTCCAACCCCCAGCGACCCCATGGACTGCAGCCTACCAGGCTCCTCCGTCCATGGGATTTTCCAGGCAAGAGTACTGGAGTGGTGTGCCCTTGTCCTTATTCCAAAGTAATAAATCTCACATAATGCAATTTGGGCAGTGCCTAAGTGTCTGGGAGTTGGACCATAACGAAGGCTGAACATGGAAGAATTGATGCTTTCAAACTGTGGTGCTGGAAAAGATTGTCGAGAGTCCCCTGGACAGCAAGGAGATCAAACCAGTCAATCCTAAAGGAAATCAACCCTGACTATTCATTGGAAGGACTAATGCTGAAGCAAAAGCTCCAATACTTTGGCCACCTGATGTGAAGAACCAACTGATTAGAAAAGAACCTGATGCTGGGAAAGATTGAGGACAGGAGGAGTAGAGGGCAACAGAGGATGAGATGGTTAAATGGCATCACCAACTCAATGAACATGAATTTGTGCAAGCTCCGGGAATTAGTGAAGGACAAGGAAGCCTGGTGCACCACAGTCTACTGGGTCACCAAGAATCAGACACAATTTAGCAAATGAAAAACAACAAAAACAAAATAGGGACAAAATTAAGATTAATGGTTGCCAGGTCCTGGTGGTGAGGGGAGGGTTTTTCTACAAAGAGGCACAAGACAACTCTTTGAGATGATAGAAATATCCTGGATCTTGATTGTGGTGGTGATTATGCTATATACATTTGTCAACTCATAGAACTGTACACCCGGAAAGGTTATTGTATATAAGTTATACCTCAATAAAATGGGGTCAGAAAAAGCTCTGTCCTCATTTTTAATAGTTATTTTCAAGTGGCTTGCAGGGAGATGAAAGAAAGTGAAAGTGTGAAAAGTGTTAGTCGCTCTTTTGTGTCCAACTCTTTGTGACTCCATGGATGGTAGCCCACCAGGCTCCTCTGTCCATGGGATTTTCCAGGCAAGAATACTGGAGTGGGTTGCCATTTCCTTTTCTAGAGGATCTTCCTAACCCAGAGAACAAACCCAGTTTTCCTGCATTGCAGGCAGATTCTTCACCATCTAAGCCATGAGCAGGGGCTAGTGCAGGGAGATGGCATTCAGTAGATGTTTTTGAATGAATGAATGCGTCTCTATGGAAATTCTGCTTTCTGATGAAGTTATATTGTACAGTTCCCTTGTGGCTCAGCTGGTAAAGAATTTGCCCGCAGTGCAGGAGACCTAGTTTTGATCCCTGCATTGGGAAGATCCCCTGGAGAAGGGAATGGCCACCCACTCCAGTATTCTGGCCTGGAGAATTCCATGGACTGTATAGTCCATGGGGTCACAAAGAATCAGATACGACTGAGTGACTTTCATTTTACAATGTATATTGTACAGAAATGAAAGTAGAAAAGAGTAGGTGCTCTGGTTCCCTCTGGTGCCCTGCTCTCTGCCTGAGGAACATGCCTGCTCTGCAACCCTCTGGAGGAAGCAGCACCGGGAGGATGAAGTCAGCTTTCCAAGGAACTCTTACTTGTCTGGAGTTGGGACATTCATCTGGCAAACACCCAGTACCGAAACAAGCAGATGTTGTTTGGCGGATCCGAGTGTACAAGGCTGCTCTGGGCATGCCCCACACAGGAGAACGTCCCATTGCAGGGCAGGCAAGGATTCTAAAAATGCGAGTGTCACCCCCAAGGATCGAGATTTCCTTCTGCGTTTCTGACCTAGCAACTGTCTTTCAAAATTTATTACAGAATAGGTAATAAAACAACCCTCAATTTAAATATTAACAATATACTACTACTAATTACTGTGAAAGTACAGCTGACTTTAGGAAAATAAGAGAATATGCCCATTTGTATTTCCAGACCAGTTACTTTATAGCCCTTTTTTCTCTACAAATATCATCAGTTCAGTTCAGTCACTCAGTGGTGTCTAACTCTTTGCGACCTCATGGACTGCAGTACACCAAACTTCCCTGTCCATCCTTTTTTTAAACAAAAAAAAATTATTTATTTATGTATTTACTTGGCTGTACTAGGTCCTAGCGGCATACCGAATCTTGAATCCTAGTTGTGGAGTCTTAAACACTGGACAGGAACTTGGGCAAACTCCAGGAGATGGTGAGGGACAGGAAGGCCTGGTGTGTTGCAGTCCACAGGGTTGCAAAGAGTCAGACGTGACTCTGCAGCTGAACAGCAACAATAGAGTATGTAAGTCCCAAGACAAGAGGAGGTCACATGGAGAGAAAGGACAGAGGAGAGAACAGAGCCTAGGACAGCCAACATTCAGAAGTCGTGTATGAGTCTAAGCGGGGAGGGAGAAGCCTCCCTATTACGGAGAAGCCGTAATAGATTCTGCAAAAGAACTGCCAGAGAAGCAGGAGAAAAACAGGAAAGTGCAGCCTCAGAAGAGCCTGCTTGAAGATGAGGATGTGGGTCGGAAAGATGGATGCACAGACAAAGTGAAACGAGAACAGAGAGAGTGTCCCCTGGACTGGGAGTCAAGAGGAGTCCGGCAACTCTGATAAGGACAGAAGTGAGGTTGGAGTGGGTGTGAGGAGTGAGTGAGCGAGAGGGAGCAGAAGCGAAGCCGGAGAACAGAGAATCCCATGTCAGTGGTGGTAGGAGGGTGCTGGGGAAGCCAGTGATGAGCTGAGAAGTGCTTAACAACCCCCACCTTTGGAAACCAAAATCTTCACTCAGTATAAATACCCTATCTGGGCTTCCTAGGTGGTGCTAGTGATAAAGAACCTGCCTGCCAATGCAGGAGATGCCTGAGACAAGGGTTCGATCCCTGAATCAGGAAGATCCCCTGGAGGAGGGCATGGCAACCCAGTCCAGCATTCTTGCCTGGAGAATCCCACGGACAGAGGAACCTGGTGGGCTGCAGTCCATGGCGTTGCAAAAGAGCTGGTGATGATAGAGTGACTGAGCACACAGACACAATACTCTGTGCATGGCCAATTCCAGTGGCCACGATGTCAAAGAGTTTGCAAAATCCCTGAAAATTTAATAACTGGCTCTGAGGAGCCAGGGCAACCCATCTCCTAAGGAGAGAGACAGAGTGTTGTTTCAGGACAAAGGAAGCATAAACAAGGGAGGTGAGATGGGGGTGGGAGAGTTGGGGGTGGGGGAGTGGGGACAAGGTTCCCATCAGGATGGAGTCCTTGCCAAGTAAGCGCATGCCCGGGGATGCTGGTGCTGGCAGAGTGGAAGTGGTGTTGGAACAGCTGCAGCAGGGAGGGCCAGTGGGAGACAGGGGTGTGGGGTTACAGTCCAGGGCAGACAGGATGATCCAGTCCAGAGGTGGGCGGCTGCCCCCCAGAATGTTGAGGAATCAGAGTCTGAGAGGCCAGCGTGGCAAATGCGTCATCTCCACTGACATTGAAAGAGGCCAAAAATGGTACACGAGTTGAGTGACCAAGCACGTCAGCAGTGGGCAGCTAAAGCCTTCAGGATGTGAGGCATGTGTGTGAGTGTGTGTGGTGGGTGGTGGGGTGGTTTTTGGAAGTCTGTGTATGACCACCATCAGAGGGGGAGGAGGAGGTAGAGGAGGGGGTATGGGAGAGGGGCAGGGGTTTGTGCAACAGAGAGGGAGAGATGTAGTCTGTGCGTGGGCATGGTGACCCAGGAAAACCCAACTTTGGGTTGTTGTTCTGAGCTCGGAGAGGAGAGACAGCAAAACAGCCCTCATTTCCGGGAGAGCCGTGGAACATTCTTGGGGTGAGCTGGGTGCTCCTGAAGAAATGGGATAGGGCTGAGGGGTTTGCTGATGGCAAAGCGGAGTGTCCTTGGAGTGGGGGAAGAGGTAGAAGGATGGAGGGGAGGTGGGGCTGTGATTGGGTCTGACTAGGGTGGCACAGAGCAGTCAGGGGTGTGCTTCTGGCTGAGCAGAGTCTTGGGTTTCTGGCAGTGGCTGTGTTAAGAATGAATTTGAGACATGTACCCTCATTTGAGTACAACAAATTCCACACCAATATGCCTCCAACATCATCAACAAGATCCCAGACTTGAGATTCCCTGAGACGTTGCCTGATTTAACCTCTAAGCAGGCTGAAAGGCTCTCAGCATCATTCAGCATCCCCCACTCATGGAGCCCTTAATTCCTTCACTTTGGACCTCCGAGGCTCTTGTCGAGGTTTCTGGCATCCAGTTTAGATTTCTTGGCCCAGCACTCCTGCCTTAGAGAGTTTTTCCTTCTGAAATTTAATTTCAAGTATCTTTTGTGTGTACTCTTTAGCATTCTTCTCCTAACCCTATCCATTTGTGGTGTGTTAAAACTGTTTCTCTGATGGGATTCCTTTTCCCTCAGTTGACAGATTAACTCAAATCATACTTCTTCCAAGGGGATTTTGTTTGATTCCTCAAACTTTTCTTTTGAACAAAAGGGAGGTTTAAAAACAATAACCAGTTGAAACCTTCCTACACTGTTGGTGAGAATGTAAATTGGTACAATCACTAGGGAGAACGGTAATGGAGTTTCCTTTAAAAAAAAAATAAAAATAGAATTGCTATATGATCTCACAGTCCTGCTCCTGGGCATATATCTGGAGCAAGACATAATTTGAAAAGATACATGAACCCCAGTGTTCATAGCAACACTATTTACAATAGCTTAGACATGGAGACAACCTAAATGTCCATCAGCAGAGGAATGGGTAAGAAAAATGTGATTCACACATACAGTGGAATAGTACTCAGCCCTCAAAAGAGCAATATAATGCTGTTTGCAGCAGCAGGGATGGAGCTAGAGATTACCACAGTAAGTCAGACAGAGACAAATATCATATGATATCACTTATATGTGGACTCTAAAAATATGATACAAATGCACTTATTTACAAAAGAGAAGTAGACTCACAGACATAGAAAACAAACTACAGTTACCAAAGGGGAAATGGCGGGCGGGGGGGGGGGAGATAAATTAGGAAATTGGGATGAACACACACACATTACTGCATGCAAAATAGATAATCAACAAGGGGCTACTGGATAGCACAGGGAACGATACTCAGTATTTGGTAATAACCTAAATAGCAAAAGAATCTGAAAAAGAATAGATAGATGTACTGGTTCCAAATAGGAAAAGGACTATGTCAAGGCTGTACATTGTCACTCTGCTTATTTAACTTATATGCAGATTACATCATGAGAAACGCTGGGCTGGAGGAAGCACAAGCTGGAATCAAGATTGCTGGGAGAAATGTCAATAACCTCAGATATGCAGATGACACCACCCTTATGGCAGAAAGTGAAGAGGAACTAAAAAGTCTCTTGATGAAAGTGAAAGAGGAGGGTGAAAAAGTTGGCTTAAAGCTCAACATTCAGAAAATGAAGATCATGGCATCTGGTCCCATCACTTCATGGGAAATAGATGGGGAAACAGTGGAAACAGTGTCAGACTTTATTTTGGGGGGCTCCAAAATCACTGCAGGTGGTGATTGCAGCCATGAAATTAAAAGACGCTTACTCCTTGGAAGGAAAGTTATGACCAACCTAGATAGCATATTCAAAAGCAGAGACATTATTTTGCCAACAAAGGTCTGTCTAGTCAAGGCTATGATTTTTCCAGTGGTCATATATGGATGTGAGAGTTGGACTGTGAAGAAAGCTGAGCGCCAAAGAATTAATGCTTTTGAACTGTGGTGTTGGAGAAGACTCTTGAGAGTCCCTTGGACTGCAAGGAGAGCCAATCAGTCCATTCTAAAGGAGATCAGCCCTGGGTGTTTTTTGGAAGGAATGATGCTGAAGCTGAAACTCCAGTACTTTGGCCACCTCATGGGAAGAGTTAACTCATTGGAAAAGACCCTGATGCTGGGAGGGATTGGGGGCAGGAGGAGAAGGGGATGACAGAGGATGAGATGGCTGGTTGACATTACCGACTCGATGGATATGAGTTTGAGTGAACTCCGGGAGCTGGTGATGGACAGGGAGGCCTGGCATGCTGTGATTCATGGGGCTGCAAAGAGTCGGACACGACTGAGCGACTGAAGTAAACGGAACTGAACTGACATGTATAACTGAATCACTTTGCTATACACCTGAAAGTAACACAACATTTTAAAATAAACTCTAGAATAAAATTAAACTATAGATTAAAAGTAAATTCGACCCAAAATCCAAAAATAAAATTACATATAAAATAGAATAAAATCATGTACTGGTATTATAAGGTATATATACAGCAGTAGTCCTGCTGTTTCTATATGTCCTTTAAAAGAGTACCAGAGGGAATTCATCCATCACAAGTATTTTTCTAGGACTTAGAAGTTTTGTTTTGTTTTGTTATTTTGGTGGCACGGTGGAGAAGGAAATGGTAAGCCACTCCAGTGTTCTTGCCTGGAAAATCCCAGGGACAGAGGAGCCTGGTAAACTGCAGTCCATGGGGTTGCTAAGAGTCGGACACAACTGAGCGACTTCACTTTCACTTTTCACTTTTCACTTTCATGCATTGGAGAAGGAAATGGCAACCCATTCCAGTGTTCTTGCCTGGAGAATCCCAGGGACGGGGGAGCCTGGCGGGCTGCCGTCTCTGGGGTCGCACAGAGTTGGACACGACTGATGCGACTTAGCAGCGGCAGCAGCGTGCAGCTTGTGGGATCGTTCCCTGACCGGGGACTGAACCCAGGCCCTCAGCTGTGAGAGCACTGAGTCTTAACCACCAGACTGCCAGGGAATTCTAGGACTTCGAAGACCCTTAGTAGGCAACCAGATATGATAATGCAATCTGTTTGTTGCATTAATGTACCTGGTAACACAGCTGCCAACTCCTATTTCAGAGGGAAAAGTATCACATCGTGATGAAGGCAGCATTTCAAACACTTGATTTTATAGCCTGGAATTTTCCATCTTAAAACCCAGTGTCTAGAAACAAGAGAAATGCTATGTTGGGTTCCTGTTTTCCAGGGTGACGGGATTCAGCGGAGTAACAGTATAAATGAGAAATTCAACAAGGTTACAGGAACTGCTGATAGAAAGTTACAGGAACTGCTGATGGAAAGAAACTGCTGAGTCAGAGTCAATTCGGTGTGGGTGTCACCAACATTAACTTTTAGTTTTACATTCCTTCACCACAGAGTGTCCTCTGATGAAATTCTCCATGTGCTTTTGATTGTTTTTTAAAAACACAACCCGGGTTCCCTAACCATTCTGTAGAAGGTGTCCAACCATCAGAGAATAATCATTTTAAATAAAGTGACTTCCTGACCCCACTTGACCATATTCAGAAATCTCAGCCTGAAAGATAAAGTATTTCTGCCTGGAGGAGACTGATTCCTTTGTTTTGATAGTGTTTGAGGTCTACAACCTAAGCCTTTTTTTTTTTTTTTTTAATTATTTATTTGGCTGCACTGGGTCTTAGTTGCAGCATATGGGATCTAATTCCCTGACCAAGGACTGAACCCAGGCCCTCTGCACTGGGAGCCTACAGTCTTAACCACTGGACCACCAGGGAAGTGCCTAAGCCTGTTTTGATGATCCATTTTGCTGTTTATATTTATTGTCTATACCATCAATGTTTTAGGGGAATCCATGTAAAAAAATTACAAATAGTTGTAATGCAAGATGCATATGATAAGATATAAGGTAGACCCCAAACAGTGTGGGGAGTTACAGAAAGGAGTGCTTTTATTTGATATCGGAGTGTAATTGATCAACAATGTAGTGTTAGTTTCAGAGGTACAGCAAAGTGATTCAGTTATACATATACGTGTATCTAGGCATGTTTGCCCAGTCAGGCAGTCGTGTCTGACTCTTTGCAACCCGATTGACCTGCCAGGCTCCTGTGTCCACGGACTTTTCCAGGTAAGAATACTGGAGTGGGTTGTCGTGCCCTCCTCCAGGGGTCTTCCTGACTCAGAGATTGAACCCGTGTCTCTTATGCCTCCCGCCTTGGCAGGTGGGCTCTCTTTACCACTCGCACCACCTGGGAAGCTCCCCATACATCTATCTATTCTTTTTCAAATTCTTTTTTCTCATTTAGGTTATTACACTGTGTGGCACAGAGTTGCCTGTGCTATACACTGTGTCCTTGTTGGTTATCTATTTTATTTTTTTTTTAAGATTTTTTGATGTGGATCATTTTTAGCGTCTTTATTGAATTTGTTACAATATTGCTTCTGTTTTATTTTTTGGTTTCTGGGCCCCAAGGCAGGTGGGATCTTAGCTCCCCAAGCAGGGATTGAATCAGCACTCCCCGCATTAACCACTTGACCACCAGGGAAGCCTTAGTTAGCTACTTGAAATATAGCAATATATAGGTGACCTTCTCTAAAGAGGTGGTGGGAACAGCAGCCAAGGCAGAGGAATTAGTGAAAACAAAGATGCGTGGCATGTTTGGGAAACACCAAGTAGATTTGCCTTGGGAAGAGCACAGGATGCAAAAAGAATGAAGACTAGTTTACAGCCAGACTTGTGTGGATACCAGGCTAAGCAATGTGGTCTCTGTGAGAAAGGCAATGAAGACCAGTTTTAAGTTGAGGGTATATGATGCTCTCAGAGGTCAGATCCCCCAGTGTGTGTCAGATGATCTGAAGTGGTGCAGGGCCATCAGCTGACACTGCATTTGTCCCATGTGTAAGATCTTTTCTATTATTATTTCACTGTTATTATTAATATCATTATCATCATCTTTCACAGTCATTTATTACATGTGCCAGGAACACTTGTCAAGCCTTGAGGGTCAAGACAGAATGTAAGAGAGTGGATAATTTCATTGGAGCCATCAGATAATAAGCAAGAGTGAGGAGGGAGATTTCATATGAATAAATTGTACTATGAAAATCGAAGGACTTCCCTGGTGATCCAGTGGTTAAAAATCTGCCTTCCAATGCAGGGGACATGGGTTCAATCCTTGGTCAGGGAATTAAGATCCCCTATCATTGGAAAAGACTCTGATGCTGGGAAAGATTGAGGGAGAAGGGGGCAACAGAGGATGAGAGAGTTGGATGGCATCACCAACTCAATGGACATGCGTTTGAGCAAACTCCGGGAGACAGTGAAGGACAGGGAAGCTTGGCGTGCTGCAGTCTATGGGGTCGCAAGGAGTCGGACCCAACTGAGTGACTGAACAACAAAATTCGGGGGTGGGGGAGGGGTGCACGTAAGCCCATGAGCCGCAACTACTGAGGCCACATGCTCTGGAGCTTGCATGACACAGCTAGAGAGAATCCCCTGTGACTTGATGAAGACCGGACGTAGCCAAGCATATCCTTCCCTTTTGGGAACAGGGTTGGGTAGGCTGTTTGAAACAGCCCTTCCATGGATAACAGCTAAAACTGCTGGGTCAAGTACTGGGTTGGCCAAAAAAATTCGTTAGGGTTTTTTCCACGTGATCTTACAGATCAATGCATTTTTAAAAAACCCAATACATTAAAAAAAAAAAAAAAAAAAAAAAAAACCTTCTTAAAAGCTCAGATACCCTAGAAGGAATTTTCTAGGTTGAACTCTGTAGGAAAGTGGAGCTTGAAGAAATTCAGAGACTTTTGCAGCTGCTGTTGCCAAAAGACAAAGGCAAACCAGAAGAACTTGAATTTGGGATTTGAGGGCCTAGGGCATAGAAGGGAACATCTTAGTTTCTCAAATTGGTGTCCTCCTCACACCAAATGGGAATTAAGATATGAGTCAGTGCAAGTGGAAGTTTAAGGACCAGTAAGCCTTCCCACACCCCTGTCTGAGACTTCATCTCTGCCCAAAAACCCTAGAGGACTCAGTCCCTTTTCAAACATGCAATTAACTTTTTCTAGAAAGTTCTTCTGAACCTTGAAGATCAGGAAGACTATCTGAAGTGAACTACCAAGTTTCAGCTATTCAAATTCTCAGGTCTATTCAGAGTGCTTTGTGGATAGTGAAACTGAGCAGGACCTTGTAGGGCTCCTGGGCACAAAAGTCTTTCTGTGCCCAGAGCGCTCCACGCCCCCACCCCCCCACACACATTTTTTTGTTTGCAGGAAATAGGCTTCATTCCACCTCTGTGACCTTCCCTGGGTTCCAAAGGGCGGGTTCAAACAGTTGCTAATCAGGGAAGGGAGGGGGTTTGAGGAGCAATCAAAAGACAATAGTGTAGCCTTGGGGTAGGGTCCTGGTTCCCCCTCAAGGGATATACATAACAATATCTTTGAGCTGCTTTACAGATATGAAAACTCCCAGGAGGTGAAAGAAGGTTAACTGCGTGCTGCCCACAAGCACGCAGACCCCAGACAGGCTGGAACCAGAAGGTTGATGACGCCTACTCCCATTAGTAGTAGTATTAGTCGCTCAGTCGTGTCCGACTTTTTCCAACCCCATGGACTGTAGCCCGCCAGGCTCCTCTGTCCATGGGATTCTCCAAGCAAAAATACCTATTGCCTCCTCCAAGGGACCTTCCCAACGATACATAAAGGAGACTTCATCAATGTGCATAAGAGGATACCCCAGGTTAATTGTTATAAAAAAGTGTCTCTTGAGTCTTTAAATTCTATACCATTCCTATACCTCCAGTGGGCAGATTGTTTGTTTCTTTATTTAGGTTTTAAGGCGAATGACCTGGGGCTATTTGTTTCCATCAACCTGACTGAATCTAAAGGCACAGTCGAAATGTCTTATTTTTCTGGCCATACTCAGAAGAGATTGTTGCTCATCTACTCTATGATTCTCATTCTTTTCAGCTTACAATACAAATAACTTATTTTTTTTTTGCAACCGATGTCTTATAATAAAGCAGTGCTGAAAAATTAAATAGAAGAAAGTTCAGTTGCCATACAGGCTATGAAAATGATTTGCTGGTGGTGATTTTAAAGCTTGATTCCAAATAGATTTATGAAGAAGGGCACTTGGAAGACGTGGTTCAAATTTTCCTATTTAACGTATCTTGAAATTACAGGCTTGTTAGGGGAAGCACACTGACTGCAACTGCCCACCCTGGCCAGGCACCAGAGTAACCATTTGCATCAGTTGTTCTATGACAGGAGGTCCTGGTAAGGAACACGGAACTAATAGGCCACCACCGACAAGAAGAGTTTGGCAAAGGTCGAAAGGAGACACCACATGTCTGACTATCCTTCTCGCTGGCATCCATATTGGCTGAACAAGGCATGTACCACCAGGAAGGACTCTGAGTCAGAATGGTTGGCTAAAGACAACCCAGAAACTAATCCCATCACCATAAAATCCAAGCCACATGGCAGAGCTGTTATCCTGGGTTTCCTTACTCTACTGCTCTCCACCCGGGCACCCATGCCCAATAAAAAATCTCTTGCTTTGTCAGCACATGTGTCTCCTTGGACAATTCATTACTGAGTGTTAGACAAGAGCCCACTTTTGGGCTCTGGAAGGGGTCCCCCTTCTTGCAAAAGGCTCACTCTCCCTAAAATTTCAAAAAGTATAGAGCTTAGGCTCTTAAGGTTATAGCAGAGATAAAAGCTTTCATAGTCATTTCTAAAAAGCAACACTTCATAGTTTTCTCTCTCCAATGGTTCTCTAATATACTTGCAGAAGGAAGGCAATGGAAAACCAAGAATAAAAACAGCTGAGCTCTCCACAATTGGGTTTCCTGTCTACTTTCCCTGTTCAAAGAAAAGAGGAGACACCATCTTGCAACAGAGGCTTCATAGACAACTGGGCTTCTCCAGTGACTCCCATTACCCCACCACCAAACAGCCAGAAGAATGCCCACAAGCTGATCACACCCTGCTCTTTAAACCAGGACCGTAAAATTCTTCACTACCCCCTCTTCCTGTTGGGACAAAAAGTTGTGAAGGAATTAGCCCACTGTGGCCCCCTTTGCCTGGCGAAGCAATTAAGCTATTCTTTTGTACTTCACCCCAAACTCTGTCTCTGAGATTCCGTTAGGTACCTGGGTACAGAGGCTGAATTGCAGCTGCAATAGGCAAGAGAAAACTCCACTGGAGACAGTTGGAGGGCATGGCAACCCACTCCAGTATTCTTACCTGGAGAATGCCCTGGACAGAGGAGCCTGGTGGGCTACAGTCCACAGGGTTGCAAAGAGTTGGACACAACTGAAGTGACTTAGCATGCTCGCCTGTAATGAGTAACAGACTTCATTTTCTTAGACTCCAGAATGACTGTGAACTGTGACTGAAGCCACGAATTAAAAGACACTTGCTTCTTGGAAGGAAAGCTATGACAGACCTAGACAGCATATTCAAAAGCAGAGACATCACTTTGCTGAGAAATGTCCATATAGTCAAAGCTATGGCTTTTCCAGTAATCATATATGGATGTGAGAGCTGAACCATAAAGAAGGCTGAGCACCAAAGAATTGATGCTTTTGAATCCGAGTGCTGGAGAAGACTCTTAAGAGTCTCTTGGACTGCAAGGAGATCAAACCAGTCAATCCTAAAGGAAATCAACCCTGAATATTCATTAGAGGGACTGATGCTGAAGTTGAAGCTCCATCATTTTGGTCACCTGATGCAGAGCTGATTCATTGAAAAAGACCCTGATGCTGGGAAAGATTGAGGGCAGGAGGAAAAGGGGGTGGCTGAGGATGAGATGGTTGGATGGCATCACTGACTCAGTGGACATGGGTTTGAGCAAACTGCAGGAGATAGAGGACAGGGAAGTCTAGTGGGCTACAGTCCATGAGGTCCCAAAGAGTCAGACAAGATTTAGCAACTAAACATCACATCAGCATGTAACCTTAGAAGACCTACTCTATCCTAACAAGTACAAAACCAGACACACTGAAAAATCAAGCACTCTTCTTAAATCTGAAAGAGAAGTGAGAACTCAGGGAAACTGCTAACCTCCCCAAAGTGGAAAGATACACAAGCAGACACAGAGAATCACAACTCACGAGAGAACTCCCTTGTCACCCTAGATTTCCTTGGCAACCAGCGCTGGGGTGGAAAAGCACAGAACATCCCAGCCATGACAAGACATGGGAGAAGAGGGAGTCAGGCAGAAGAAGAAAATGGAAAATATCCTGAGGGCCATACTTCACTTGGTACCGGTCCAGCGGGAGAAAATTACTGCTGAACTTGACCAGTGCCCCCAACCCTCCCTGACTCTGCACACCGGTCAGCGGAGTGAATAATGGTGTATCTTCAGAACCCTTTCTAAGTAGGCCTCTCCTATGGATAAAAGAAAAGACCACATGAAAGCATCTTCTCCACACTGCCTCCCAGAGTAGCCACCTCTGGACAGAGTAACTGACCAGAGAGGTCACGGCCATCGGTCCCCACCCCTTTGCCTGATCTTGTCTCCTCTGCAGCAACCTCAGTTGGAACTAAGAAACACAGCAGTGGCCTTGACCTCTGAAAACACCGGAAGCCTCTGTTTCTCTTCTTCTCTCCTTAGCTGGGCTCCCTTCATGCTCAGACCCCAGCCATTGCCACCCAGGCAGGTTAGACACTCTGCCTCAATATAGTTCATGACATGGGAACTTGATCTAGACCAACATGTGATCTCCAGCCAGCAGGGTTTTGGCCAGATCCCGAGAGAGAAAGAAACTCGTATTCTAAGCTGAGGCTAATTGTTCCCATATTACTTTGCACTTCCCTGTGACATCAGCTTAGTGAATGCTTAAGGCAGGATAAGGCTGAGTTAGAGAGACTGTTAAAACAAAGCAGGCCTCTGCCATTTACAAGAAAGGTGAAAGCCAAGGTTCTGCAGAGCAGAAAGGTGGGGGATCGGTCGTCAAGCTATTTTCTGGTTCTGAGAAGGGCGAACCCTAGTGATGCTGCTCCCTGAGAAATTTGTTGCTGTCCATTGGCTAAGTCGGCTCTTTGTGACCTCATAGACTGCAGCATGCCAGGCTTCCTTGTCCTCCACTATCTCCCAGGGTTTGCTCAAACTCAAGTCCATTGAGTCAATGATGCCATCCTACCATCTCATCCTCTGTCACCCCCTTCTCCTCCTGCCTTCAATCTTTCCCAGCATCAGGGTCTTTTCTAGTGAACTGGCTCTCCACATCAGGTGGCTAAAGTATTGGAGCTTGAGCTTCAGCATCAGTCTTGTTAATGAATATTCAGGGTTGATTTCCTTTAGGATTTACTGGCTTGATCTCTCTGCTGTCCAAGGTATTCTCAAGAGTCTTCTCCAGCACCACAATTTGAAACCGTCAGTTCTTTGGCACTTAGTGTGCTTTATGGTCCAACTCTCACATCTGTACGTGAATACTGGAAAAAACGTAGCTTTGACTATACGGACCTTGGTGGCAAAAGGAGAAATTAATGCTTTCTTTTCTTCATGCTCATAGTTGAGCCTTGTGAAAAGTCAATTGATGTCAACGCTTTTCTGTTAGAGGCAAATTTTCAAATTCCCAGGAAAAATATTTGAGGATGTTAAAATCTTTGGGAAATATATAGAAAGAGTGAGGGAAGGGTGAGCCAAAAATGCCACCCACTCCTAAGAGTTTTTAAACAAGATTCAGGAAGAGATTTCAATGTACAGTGTTTAAAACATATGGTTCTTATTTGAAACATAATTAGAAATGTATCTTAGTATATAAGGCATTTTAAAAGCCAAGAGGAAGGACATTTCTGGGTAACCAAATGTCTTGGATGATGTCAGAATCATGGCATGAAGAGGAATACCAAAGACACTTTGGCAATGTTTGGAGAGATTTGCTTCTTCGTGTTGTTTCACTTTTTTAAAGTGAAAAGTTGTTTACAAATGAAACAAGAAGGAAGAGAATGAGATCTTATCAAATGCAATTTGGAATCAAGGGATTCCTAAACCTAGGCAGTATAAAGAGAGAAGTTTGTTGATGAGATACAGTTTCCAAATGCTAATCAATTATAAGTCAGATGCTTTATGACATTTTCTTTCCATTCTCTGCCCTTTCAGCAAACTACTGTTTGTTTTTATCTGATACATTTTTCACTCTGGGAATAATAAAGAAAAAGAAGCATATATTTGATAGTTGTTGTTCAGTCCCCAAGTCTTCTCTGACTCTGCGGCCCCATGGACTGCAGCCCATCACTCTTCCCTGTCCTTCACTATCTCCTGGAGTTTGCTCAAACTCATGTCCATAAAGTCGGTGATGCCATCCAGCCATCTCATCCTCTGCCACCCCCTTCTCCTCCTGCCCTCAATCTTTCCCAGCATCAGGGTCTTTTCCAATGAGTCAACTTGTCACATAAGGCAGCCAAATTATTGAAGTATTTGGGTATTTGATTAGAGAACAAAAAAAGGAAATAAATGGTCACTGTTTGGCTCCTGGTCCAAGCTCACTTACCTGGCTGTCCGTGGCCAACTTGTAAAGTCCTGGCATCTAGACCTATTGTGTTAGAAACCCGGGGGGCCAGACCCAGGGATCAGTGTGATGCTAATCGTGCAGCCAAGGTTGGGAACCACTGTCATCCATTCTGCAACATCAGGAGGGAGAGAAACCGCCCCCCACTCCCAGCGACAAAGTATTTCCCAGGCTTTTGTACTCACAGACCAGGAATAACATCTCAAAGTGCTGTTGGGGGAGCCAGGTTTAGTTTGGTTTTTCGAGATAGTAAAAACAACAATGATCATTGCTTATCAGAGTCATTTCCTGAAACACGGGACATTTTAATATCAAAATAGCAGACAGGAGGGGACTTCCCTGGTGGTCAAGTGGTAAACAATATGCCTTGCAGTGCAAGGAAATGGATTTGATCCCTGGATGAGGAACTAAGGTGCCTCAGAGAAACTAAGCCCTTGAGCCACCACAAAAGACTGACACCGTCAAATTAAAAAAAGGAAAAAAGTAGAAAGGACATTAACATCAGAGTATTAAAAGTCTGATTATATGTGTATACATACCCACATACCTATATATCTGCTTCTGTGTGTATGTTTACATGTAGATTTCATCACTAAGAAGAATTCTCACTAAGGAACTGAGAAGAGTTAAGAGGAGTTCTCCAAATGCCTGGCTTGGGTACCAGCTTAGGTCCTGTGTGCAACATCTCTACAGGAAGCTGACACCACATGAGTATGTACTACACACCAAGCCCTGGTCTACTTGGTTTACACGTATTAAATAATTTCATTCTCAACACCCTAAAACAATAGGCACTGTTCTTCAATTCATTTTTGAGGTAAGAAAGTCATCATATCAGGTGAAGCAATTTGCTCTGGGTGGCACAGTAAGTGATGGAGTCTGACTCTGAACTCAGGTACTCAGATTTCAGAGCGCCACATCCTCAGTCACTTTACCGCACACGTTGCTTTCTCTTCGGGTAGTGCACTATCAGGCAAACATTTATTAAGCAACATCTACATGCTTGGCACCATGCTGACTTCCAGGTATACAGAGAATAAGGGGAGGATTAAAATCTCGCTGCTTGGTACCTAGGTGTGCAGATGTGCTATGCTCAGTTCTGTCTGACTCTTTGCAACCCCACGGGCTGTAGCCTGCCAGGCTCCTCTGTCCATGGGGTTCCCCAGGCAAGAATACTGATGTGGGTTGCCATTTCCTTCTCCAGGGGACCTTATTGGCCCAGGGATCAAACCCAGGTCTCCTGCATTGGCTAGCAGATTCTTTACGGTCGGGACACAAGTGTGTTGGGGACACACTTGGTTCTGTTCTTCACATTGCCCCGGAAGGGAGGGGCTTCCCCCTACACTTTCCAGGAAGGAGATGAAAGAAGAGGCCCGTCTGACTGCTCTCCACCCCCCTACTCATTGCTGGGAAGGAGGGGCTTGAGGTGGTTTTCCAGATTGTCAGTGATTTGGAAGGAGAAACCTGATTGGGCAAGCAGCGGGTTTCCCAGGCCAGGCACTCCTCCCAGAGAGGGCAAGGTCTTCCGCATTGTTCCAAGGGGCAATCTGACTCAGTCACTGCCCTCCTGGAAGCCCAAATGGCCTCTCGGCTTCTGGGGAGCCTGGCCCCATGCCTGGTCTCTGCCACACGTGGGCTTCTGGGCACTGACAATAACACTTGGGGGCGATTAAGGGTCTGTCTCCCTGGATGGTCATCAAGTAGAACTTAGCTTGTATAGGGGGATCTGCACTGAAAACTGGAGAAGGCAATGGCACCCCACTCTAGAACACTTGCCTGGAAAATCCCATGAATGGAGGAGCCTGGAAGGCTGCAGTCCATGGGGTCGCTGAGGGTCAGACACGACTGAGCGACTTCACTTTCACTTTTCACTTTCATGCATTAGAGAAGGGAATGGCAACCCACTTCAGTGTTCTTGCCTGGAGAATCCCTGGTGGGCTGTCGTCTGTGGGGTCTCACAGAGTCGGACACGACTGAAGCGACTTAGCAGCAGCAGCAGCAGCAGCACTGAAAACACAGGACCAGGTGTTAGTGCCAACATCCTCGTACCCACAAGGGTTGCCAAAGGCCAGGAGTCTCGTGTGTAACACGTGAGTACATGGAAAGGTAAACCAGGAGGCTGGGGAGCCGGAGCACGGGTTGCCAACCTAGACTGGGGGATAGGGTGCATGTGCTGAGTCCTGAAGGACCACAGGCGTTTTAGACTTTGAGCAGCAGGGTGGGGGTGGTAGGACACGCCAGACAGGGGAATGCAGAGGCAGGAGAGGATGGAAGACCATCCAGAATGACCAGAGCACAGAGCCTTCACAGCAGAGAGGTGGGGAGTAAGCCTGGAAGGGGAGGCAGGGACAGAGTGGTGGAAGGCCTGGAACGCCAGGAAGCTCCTTGTGTATTTCAGCCTGCAGGCCGTGAGGAGACTTGTAGAGGGTTTGAAGCAGGAAGTGAAATGGTCACTTCGACATCTGGACAAGATTGCTCCAGGAAAGTATGGCGAGCTGCTCCCAGCACTGGACCCTGCTGGAAGGCTGGAACAATCCCCGGGCCAAAAATGATGAGATCTGGAAAGGAGGGAGATGGCTGTGAGGATGCAGAAGGGAGAGATCAAAGAAGTGCTCATGGGTCATCATGGCTGATCAGCTATGGAGATCTGGGGAAAAGGAGGCTTAGAGACTGAGGGTATGCAGGTACAATCCTCAAGACGGAAATCCAAGGAGATCAGGAAGAAGATGCCAGCCAGATTCTATCTAGAAAGTGCAAGTGTTGGGTAATCAGTTGTGTCAGACTCTTTGCAACCCCACGGGCTGTATCCTGCCAGGCTCCTCTGTTCATGGGGTTCTCCAGGCAAGAATACCTGAGTGGGTTGCATTTCCTTCTCCAGGGGACCTTACTGGCCCAGAAATCAAACTGAGGTCTCCTGAAATGGCTGGCAAATTCTTCAGGGTCTGGGCCACAGGTGTGCTGGGGACACACTTAGTTCTGTTCTTCACATTGCCCCGGAAGGGAGGGCCCTCCCCCTCCACTTTCCAGGGAGGAGATGAAGGAAAAGGCCCGTCTGACTGCTCTCCATCCCCCTACCCATTGCTGGGAAGGAGGGGCTTGAGGTGGTTTTCCAGATTGTTGGTAATTTGGAAGGAGAAACCTGATGGGCAAGCAGCGGGTTTCCCAGGCCAGGCTCTCCTCCCAGAGAGGGCAAGGTCCACATTGTTCCAAGGGGCAATCTGACTCAGTCGCTGCCCTCCTGGAAGCCCAGATGGCCTCTTGGCTCCTGGGGAGCCAGGCCCCGTGCCTGATCTTGGCTGCAGCTGTGCTTCTGGCACTGGCAGCCACACCTTGGGGTGATTTAGGGCCTGTCTCCCTGGATGGCCATCAGGTAGACTTAGTTTGTATTAGGGGATCTGCATTGAAATCCAGGACCAGGAGTCAGTGCCAACATCCTCATACCCACAAGGGCTGCCAACCCTTGTAACACGTGAGTACCTGGAAAGGTAAACCAGGAGGCCGGGGAGCCGGAGCACGGGTTGCCAACCTAGACTGGGGGATAGGGTGCATGTGCTGAGTCCTGAAGGACCACAGGCGTTTTAGACTTTGAGCAGCAGGGTGGGGGTGGTAGGACACGCCAGACAGGGGAATGCAGAGGCAGGAGAGGATGGAAGACCATCCAGAATGACCAGAGCACAGAGCCTTCACAGCAGAGAGGTGGGGAGTAAGCCTGGAAGGGGAGGCAGGGACAGAGTGGTGGAAGGCCTGGAACGCCAGGAAGCTCCTTGTGTATTTCAGCCTGCAGGCCGTGAGGAGACTTGTAGAGGGTTTGAAGCAGGAAGTGAAATGGTCACTTCGACATCTGGACAAGATTGCTCCAGGAAAGTATGGCGAGCTGCTCCCAGCACTGGACCCTGCTGGAAGGCTGGAACAATCCCCGGGCCAAAAATGATGAGATCTGGAAAGGAGGGAGATGGCTGTGAGGATGCAGAAGGGAGAGATCAAAGAAGTGCTCATGGGTCATCATGGCTGATCAGCTATGGAGATCTGGGGAAAAGGAGGCTTAGAGACTGAGGGTATGCAGGTACAATCCTCAAGGCGGGACTCCCAGGAGATCAGGAAGAGGATGGCAGTCAGCTGCAGCCAGGTGCATTCTAGAAAGTGCAAGTGTTGGGTAATCAGTTGTGTCAGACTCTTTGCAACCCCACAGGCTGTATCCTGCCAGGCTCCTGTCTATGGGGTTCTCCAGGCAAGAATACCTGAGTGGGTTGCCATTTCCTTCTCCAGGGGACCTTACTGGCCCAGGGATCAAACCCAGGTCTCCTACACTGGCTGGCAGATTCTTTACGGTTGGGCCACAGGTGTGTTGGGGACACACTTAGTTCTTTTCTTCACATTTCCCTGGAAGGGAGGGCCTTCTCTTTCCACTTTCCAGGGAGGAGATGAAGGAAGAGGCCTGCTTGACTGCTCTCCATTCCCCTACCCATTGCTGGGAAGGAGTGCCATGAGGTGGGTTACCAGATTGTAGGTGATTTGGATGGAGAAGGCGATGGCACCCCACTCCAGTACTCTTGACTGGAGCATCCCATGGATGGGGGAGCCTGGTGGGCTGCCGTCTATGGGGTCGCACAGAGTTGGACATGATTGACACAACTTAGCAGCAGCAGCAGCAGCAGCAGGTGATTTGGAAGGAGAAACCTGGTTGGGCAAGCAGCGGATATCCCAGGCCAAGCTCTCCTCCCAGAAAGGGCAAGGTCTGGATTTTTCCAAGGGGCAGTCTGACTCAGTCACTGCCTTCCTGGAAGCCTGAGTGGCCTCCCGGCTCCTGGGGAGCCTGGCCCCATGCCTGGTCTCTGCCGCACGTGGGCTTCTGGGCACTGACAGTAACACCTGGGGGCGATTAAGGGTCTGTCTCCCTGGATGGTCATCAAGTAGAACTTAGTTTGTATAGGGGGATCTGCACTGAAATCCAGGACCAGGCATCAGTGCCAACATCCTCACACCCACAAGGGTTGCCAAAGGCCAGGAGTCTTGCGTGTAACACATGAGTACCTGGAAAGGTAAACCAGGAGGCTGGGGAGCCCGGAGCAGTGGTTCTCAACCTAGACTGGGGGATAGGGTGCATGAGCTGAGTGAGTCCTGAAGGACCACAGGTGTTTTAGACTTTGAGCAGCAGGGTGGGGGTGGTAGGACACGCCAGACAGGGGTGAGAGCCAAAGCAGAGGCAGGAGAGGATGGAAGACCATCCAGAATGACCAGAGCACAGAGCCTTCACAGCAGAGAGGTGGGGAGTAAGCCTGGAAGGGGAGGCAGGGACAGAGTGGTGCAGAGCCTGGAAAGCCTGGAAGTGACTTTGTTGTAGCCACACGTTCCGGGAATCAAGGAAGGACAAATGGACAGATAGTGGAGTGCAGTTTATTACACCAGTGGGCCCAAGGCAGAGTCTCCTCTTAGCCAAGGACCCTGACCAGCATTTGTGAAAATCTTTTATACCTCATGTGTACGTGCCTGAACCCACCACTCCAATTTCCTTGGGTGGGTTAGTCACCTAGTTGTGTCCGACTCTTTGCGACCCCACGAACTGTAGCCAGTCAGGCTCCTCTATCCGTGGGATTCTCCAGGCAAGAATCCTGGAGTGGATTGCCAGTCCCTTCTCTAGAGGATCTTCCTGACCCAGGGATCGAACCCAGGTCTCCTGCATTGCAGGCAGATTCTTTACCATCTAAGCTACAAATTACATAAACCAAGGAAAATACCATCCCAATAACCCCATCATTCACGTGCTACGTGCTCATGTGCTCAAACAGTCAAATATTAGCCAATAGTCGATAAACCCGACACTCCGATAGATACAGAAAAATTTATGGCCTGTCTGGAGGAAGGGGTGATTAGTGTATGGTTTCTCTTAGGCGATGAGTAACCTAGATACGATCTTCAAGGTTCTCCTGTCTTGAGGGGGTCTTATCCTTCTGTTGTTGTTTTCATAGGCACTAAACACAGAGTTTGGAGAAGGCAATGGCACCCCACTCCAGTACTCTTGCCTGGAAAATCCCATGGACGGGGGAGCCTGGTGGGCTGCAGTCCATGGAGTCTCAAACAGTCGGACACGACTGAGCGACTTCACTTTCACTTTTCACTTTCATGCATTGGAGAAGGAAATGGCAACCCACTCCAGTGTGCTTGCCTGGAGAATCCCAGGGACGGGGGAGCCTGGAGGGCTGCCATCTCTGGGGTCGCACAGAGTCGGACACAACTGAAGTGACTTAGCAAACATGGAGTTCAGAGTACATTGGAAAGGTGGCTGAGCTTGATCAGCATGAACAGGCCTAAGATGGAGTCCAGGCCCTATGAATTCCTTCTTCATTCCCCCCTCTTGATGCTCTTAACTCATATTATGAGCATCATTCATAGGGATATATTGCACCCTGGCTCTCCGCCAATTTGGGAGAATCATATCAACCTTCGGGTTACAGAGTTCATAATACATTGTAAAATTCAGGGTCCACAAAGCAGAACTATCAAGGCAACTATAACAGTGGTTAATATAGTTTTCCACCAATCGCCCTTCACCCAAGATAGAACCGAAGTCCAGAAAGGAACGTTTTCATTTGACATTGCTTTTACCTGGTTTTTCATGTCATCTAAAGCAGTCCATACATTGCCAGATAAGTCAGGAATGTATACACAACATTCAACCTTAATTATGGCACAGGTCCCTCCTTGAGCAGCTGTGAGTATGTCCAAAGCCATTCTATTAGGAATTACCGCTTTTCTCATTTGGATTTGCTCTTCATTTAAGGCTTGGATGGCTTTTGTTCTATCTGCTGCTGCTGCTGCTGCTAAGTCGCTTCAGTCGTTTTCGACTCTGTGCGACCCCATAGAAATGCAGCCCGCCAGGCTCCCCCGTCCCTGGGATTCTCCAGGCAAGCACACTGGAGTGGGTTGCCATTTCCTTCTCCAATGCATGAAAGTGAAAAGTGAAAGTGAAGTCGCTCAGTCGTGTCCGACTCTTAGCGACCTCATGGACTGCAGCCCACCAGGCTCCTCCATCCATGGGATTTTCCAGGCAAGAGTACTGGAGTGGGGTGCCATTGCCTTCTCCATTGTTTTATCTAGGAGGGCCTGTTTTGTGAAATTAGTCAAGGCCTCTACTTTAATCATGATATCTGTTGTCCCTATAGAGGATACGAATAAGGCAGCAATACACTCATCATTGAAGCACGGACCTTGTCCACCTAGCATGTAAATAAGGTAGATTTACCGGGGCTACCAGGGTAGATTTACAGCAAGTAGGTTAGGCTTTTGTTACACTGGCATTTATATCAAATGTAACCCCATGACCCGAGTCTACTGACTGTAGGTCTTACACCAAGAGAGCAAGGAGAGGTTATGATTGACAAGAGAGAGGAAAGTGTCTTTTTGTCATCCCAGAAAAGAGCAGAGTGGTTTAAAATCTCCTTGGCAGAGCAGTGACACCCACCAAGGAAGTCCATCCATCACTGACAGAGGCATAGCCCCACATACCCAGCAGCTGGGAGTGTTGTGGAAGTCTGCGTAGGAATGTGCCCATGAGATGAAAGCATTGTCCTGAGTTGAAACGGAAGTTAAATTCAAAATCACTTTGATGAGGCCAAGCAGCAGGAGTCGACTGGGTGGCTTCATCCTGAAAGGACTCGTCCGGAATCTTCTTTTCCTTCTTCTTAAGGAAGGTCTTCGCCTCTCGAGGGTCAGCGGGGTCCCTCTGTGCTGTCCACTCAACTTTTTTTGGGTCTGCGTTGTATGTTCCCTTCACCCTCGTATGATGGATCCAAGGGACAATACCTGCAACTTTAACTGCAGTAGGGATAGTTAGAATAACATAAGGGCCCTTTCACCAAGGGGCTAGCAAATCATGTTTCCAATCTTTGACCCATACTTGGTCACCAAGTGTAAATTCATGAATATGTTCCCCAAGGGGGAATGGCACCCTTTCTTATACAAACTTAGTTACCTGGTTTATTACCTTACCCAGTTCCATCTGCTGTGAAATCCTGTTCCCCCTTACCCGAGGCAAATTTGTTGACACCTGTTTTATTGTGGGAGGGGGTCCCCCATACACAGTTTCGTATGGAGAATAGCCTTGGGACTGTGGGATCATCCTGAGTCTGAGCAGAGCCGTCGGAAGCAAGACCACCCAGGAGCAGTCAGTCTCTATGATCCACTCGGAGAGTCTCTTTAAGGTCCGGTTGGTTCATTCCACCATCTCAGAACTCTGGGCCTATATGCAGTGTGCAGTTTCCATCTGATGTTTTAAGTTTTGCTTACTTGTTGTACTAAATCAGCACAAAAGCCGGGTCATTGTCTGACCCAATGCTGGTAGGATGTCCAAATCTGGAAACTATTTCCCTAAGCAGGCACTGGGCTACTTCTGATGCTCTTTCAGTCCAGGTAGGAAAAGCTTCTACCCATCCCAAGAACGTACATACCATGACCAGCAGGTAATGGTAGTGTCAGTGAGGTTTCATTTCAGTGAAGTCCACTCCCAGGTGTTCAAATGGCAGCATGCCTTTCAGCTGAATACCCGGAGGTTTTTGTCTGAATACCTGAGAGGCAGCATTAACCTGTGAGCAGGCAGCATGGCCTAGGCAGGTCGCTTGGTGTGTTTGGCTTACCAGATCGTATGCCAGTTCCTCTGGTACCAACAATTTGCCACTTGGCAATTCCCACCACCCCTTTTCAGTCTTGATGGCCCTTCTGCTTTGGCTAACCTGACAGCCATTGTCCTTGTTTTATCAGGCTAGTGCCATCAGCATATAGGACCCAACTAGGGTTTGAACCCTTGTGTCCTTCTTTAAAACAAACCCCAGATACCTTACCTCCTGCTTGCAGATCTGTGCCTTCTTCTTCGGCACCCGGTAACCTGCTTCCATCAGCAGCTGGAAAAGTGCTTTTGTCCCTTCCCAGCATTTTTCCTTGGTCTTGGTGGCCAGCAGCAGGTCATCCCCATTGTAGGAGCCAACATCCATACTCTTCCAGATGGAATGAGTTCAGGTCAGAAGCCAAGGCTTCCCCAAAGATGGCTGGGGGGGTTCTTAAACCCTTGTAGGGGAGTCCAGATGAGCTGTTGCTTGGTGCCCCCGACTGGATCTTCCCATTCAAAGGCAAAGATGGGCTGTGACGCTGGGGTGAGGTGTATGCAGAAGGCATCCTGGAGATCTAGGAGAGTATAAACTTTAGTCCTCGGCGGGAGGAGGCTAAGTAAGGTATAGGGGTTTGGAACAGTGGGGTGTAAAGTCACAGTAGCCTGGCTGACTAGCCTGAGATCCTGTACAGGCCTATAGTCCTGTCCTTCTTCCTTTTTGACTGATAGGATCGGTGTATTCCAAGCCGACTGGCACTCTCCTAGAATGCCCGCTTGTTTCAATCTATTGATGTGGGGCAGTATGCAGGGTCCTCCTTCCTGCCACCTCTGTAGTAACTGGTTCTACCGGTTTTCCAGAGCATATTTCCTTTCTCCATGTCAGGTGAAAGCTTTCTTGATCAAATCCCTTGGCCTCAGGGCAAATACAAACAAGTCCTTCCCTTCCTCCTACAAACCACCCCATCCTAGCCAAGAAGCCACCATCCTGCTATCTTCAGTCATGCTTCCAGCTGATTCCTCACCTCTCTCTCTCTCTCTCTCTTGTGTGGACCTGTCTAGAGTCAACTCTGCCTGGGACTGGCAGATTTCCATTAAACATCTTAGTGGATCTTCTCTAGTCTGAGGTCTGCTCTGATAGAAGGCACACATTCAAACAGGAATTTAAGGTGAGTAGGGTTCACCTGGGGCTTCGCTGGTGGCTCAGACGGCAAAGAATCTGCCTGCAAATGCAGGAGACCCAGGTTCAATCCCCAGGTCAGGAAGATCCCCTGGAGAAGGGAATGGCTACCCACTCCAGTATTCTTGCCCGAAAAATCCAATGGACAGAGGAGCCTGGTGGGCTGCAGTCTATGGGGTCACAAAGCAGACCCAACTTAGCAACCAAGCACATAGGGCTAACCTGGGGTCAGCAGAAGGGCTTGAGGTTTCACCAACGTGGGGTTAGAGCAACACCAAGAATCTCGCCAGTGCCTCGGCCCAGACCCAGCTTTGACCAAGAAAGAGTCATCTGGTCTGTCCATTCTCCTCTCTACCCTCTGAGACTGGGCTGAGCTTGGGAGAAGATGGATGGATTCTGGGTTCATCTGAAGATCACAGAAGCAGCTAATTTTAGTAGACAATAGAGAAGGTAAGTTCAGGACTGAACTAAGTCTTGAATTTCCCTCTGAGCTGTGCAGCTCAGGGGACCTGCCTTCCAAATGCGGTTGATTGACTTTGGCGGGGCCCGCCTGGAGGGTGTCACAGCCTCAGGACTGTCTCCTGGACATCTGGCTGCCCAGCGCTGTCTTCTCTAACCTCGTATGTTTCCATCCAGGAGGCTTCATTTTGGTGTCACAGAGGAGCCTGGCGGGCTACAGTCCATAGGGTCACAAAGAGTTGGACACGATGGAAGCACTTAGCACCTACACGCATGGCTCAGTTACAGAGAAGTCTGCATATGAAATGGAGTTGTTACACAAAAGCTGTCACACAGAACCCAGGTGAAGTCAAGTGGTCCTACTGCCAAAATGCAAAAATATCACTCCATCCTCACTACTCCTCTGATGAGGCCAGCCAGCCAAGTTGTGGAAGCTGTCCCAGAGTAATAACTTTCAGCTTCAATCCCTCTTTTCTTTCACCCACTCTGGGTGTGTGATGTCATGGGAAAGTGAAATTGGAAGTCACTCAGTCGTGTCCGACTCTTTGTGACCCCATGGACTATATATAGCCTACCTGGCTCCTCTGTCCATGTCATGGAGGGGCTCCAGAATGGGAACCAAGACATTTCCTGGGTCCCTATTTTTTTTTTTTTTTTTAAATAATGATTTTAAGTACTCACAATTTGGTAGATACATTTGAGCTATCCTCATTTCCAGATTTTGCCTTTTTTTTTCTGAACCAAACCAATCTAGTGAAAAAAAGTCCTTTTTGGTTGAATTATATCCCATATCAAAAAAGCTGAAATAAAAATAAACTTTTCCAACCAGGTAAAATGTATCAGATTTCTCAAAATGCTTTAGATAACATGCATAAAAATGATGTGTGTGAAGGAATAAAATACATACAACTCAGAGAAAACAGTGGAACAAAGCAATACAGATTTGAAGTAGATACTTTTTGCTTTGAGAGAGCATTTTAAACTACATGATTATGTCATATCACTTCTGTTTTCTGTTGCTCTGTGCCAAACCACACCTGAGTCCTTGTTCTTATTCTGTCCCTTACCACAGGGTCCCTCTGGCAGGCCGCTTAACTTCTTTGGGCTTCAGTTTCCTCATCTAAAAATATTAGCTTAAAAAAAGAGATCAAAGGAGATTAAATGAACAAACACACGTGGAAACCCTAGCATTTAATACAAAGCAGTAAAACTAGAATTTTCTGTAAACGTTGCTTCAAAGTACTGGTCATCTTCCGTATACTAATTTAAATGTTTCCTTTTGATTAACAAGTCTGAGCAAACTCTGGGAGATGGTGAAGGCCAGGGAAGCCTGGTCTGCTGGGGTCACAAAGAGTCCGACACAACTCAGCAACTGAACATCAACAACAACAAAAGGCTTTCATCAACAGGCAGCTTTCAACATCATCACGGTGTGAAGGCGGTCATTTTGTTGAATGGGTTTGTTTGTGCTTTTATCCCTCTCATATTTTCTGTGACCCCCCCACTCCAATCCAATCAGACAATAGTAAGAGGCTCTGTTCTCACTGTCCTTGGACTCAATGGGGTTAAAGCAGAAATATAGAGAGAACAAAGAAAACCACACTCAGGTTTTGGATTTCAAAATAGATCTTGAGTCTCACAGCAGAGATAAAAGTTTTTTGAGTCTCAAAAGAGCAAGGTCTTGAAGGATTTAGGGCATACAGCATTTGTGCCATAAATGACACAGGTGAATGAAGGAGCAGATAAGAACGGGTTTTTGCACTCCACAGGAGTCATGCAGACCAATTAGGGAGGGCAAGGGAGAAGCCATCATGGGGAGGGGAGTGGGGGGTGAAAGAATCGCTAGGAATGTCAGGGGACTGTAGACACAGATATGCTACCATATCAAGGATATCAGGTTTAGGGTGAGGCTCTCTCATGCTTCCCTGGTAGCTCAGTTGGCTAAGAATCCACCTGCAATGCAGGAGAACCTGGTTCAATTCCTGGGTTGGGAAGATCCCCTGGAGAAGGGAAAGGCTACCCACTCCAGCATTCTTGGGCTTCCTCTGTGACTCAGCTGGTAAAGAATCTGGCTGCAATGCAGGAGACCCTGGTTTGATCCCTGGGTTGGGAAGATCTCCTGGAGAAGGGAACGGCTACCCACTCCAGTATTCTGGCCTGGAGAATTCCAGGGACTTTATAGTCCATGGGGTTGCAAAGAGTAGGACACAACTGAGTGACTTTCACTGCACTTCTCTCATGCTGATGGCATGAGATACAGTTCAGGTAAAACTGGCAGCCTGGCCAACATGCATGGAGAAGGCCTAAGACAGCCCCACCAAGGGTCCTCCTCTGTCCCCAGGGTGTAGCATCCAAATATTTGCCAGCTCTCCTTCCTGGAAGTGTGAGGAGATAACTGAAAGCGTCAGTAAACCTGCAGGTGAGGGCTAAGCATGACCCACAGGGACCGACAGAGACTGGAAGAAATATGATCATCTTACTACAGTCAACCTTGGGAGACGACAGCAACCAGGGACCTGGAAGAAGGGGGAGCATCTTGGCAGATGCCAGGATGGGGAGATGAAGATCACCAGGGTCTGACTCCTTGAGGGTGTGGCGTTGGCACCCTACCACTCAGACCTAATCCCAGGTCCATGGGCAGGTGGGGGGAAACTGAATCAGTCAAGGAAATCCTGATTCAGTTTACTCTGGAGTGATGATGTTTTTGCCACCCACAGAATAGGGGTTCAAAACACAAAAGTAAATTCAGTCTAAAAAATTTAAGTTATACATACAGATTTTGTATCTCTGAGTTTTGTGAATCAAAACACCCATTCAATGGTCAGGTAATGCTCTTAAGATGCCTCATGATCTTAAGAAAACTGAAGGTTAGATGAGCTTAAATGAGCCCTAAGGCTAGTGCTTATTTAACTTCTATGCAGAGCACATCATGAGAAATGCTGGGGAGGATGAAGCACAAGATGGAATCAAGATAGTGGGAGAAATATCAATAACCTCAGATACACAGATGACACTACCCTTATGGCAGAAGCTGAAGAGGAAACAAAGAGCATTTTAGTTCCTCTTTAGTGAAAGAGGAGAGGGAAAAAGCTGGCTTAAAAGTCAACATTCAAAAAACAAAGATCATGGTATCTGGTCCCATCACTTCATGGCAAATAAATGGAGAAACAATGGAAATAGTGACAGACTTTACTTTCTTGGGCTCCAAAATCACTGCAGATGGTGACTGTAGCCATGAAATTAAAAGACACTTGCTCCTTGGAAGAAAAGCTATGACCAACCTAGACAGTGTATTAAAAACCAGAGACATTACTTTGCGACAAAGGTCCATATAGTCAAAGCTATGGTTTTTCCAGTAGTCATGTATGAATGTGAGAGTTGGACCATAAAGAAGGCTGAGTGCCAAAGAATTGATGCTTTTGAACTGTGGTGTTGGAGAAGACTCTTGAGAATCCCTTGGACTGAAAGGTGATCAAACCAGTCAATCCTAAAGGAAATCAGTTCTGAATATTCATTGGAAGGAATGATGATGAAGCTGAAGCTCCCATACTTTGGCCACCTGATGCAAAGAGCCAACTCATTTGAAAAGATCCTGATGCTGGGAAAGATTGAAGGCAGGAGGAGAAGGGGATGACAGAGGATGAGATGGTTGGATGGGATCACCAACTCGATGGACATGAGTTCAAGCAAGTTCTGGGAGATGGTGAAGGACAAGAAAGCCTGGCATGCTGCAGTCCATGGGGTTGCAAAGAGACACGACTGAGCGACCAAAAAGCAATGAGGCTAGTGTTGGAGCAGCCACTGGGTTCCCCTGGCCAGGTCCCCAAGGCCAGAGACAGGGTTCAGCTTTCCCGGTATCCCCTCCTCCCAGACCCCCTCTTACCCCACCCTCCACACACATACTCTCAGCCTCCTGTTCTCATCTCACATTAAGGGTCTAAACAGAAAATTGAGAGAGAACCATATGAGTTGGAAAAAAGTCCAGGACCTGAGAACAGGGAGGGGGGAGGGATGGAAATGGAAAAAACCAAAAGAAAGAAAATAGAGCGATAACATTTAAACTCTACACAAACACCCCTGCAATGATTGTAAGGCAGTGATTACCTTTTCCCAAGAGGACTCATTCCCCTCCTGGTGGAAAGGTTGGAAATCTAAGATAATGAAATATAAACTAATAATAATGACCGATACCTTGATTGAGTAATGACTGCTCTGCACTGTGCATACACACACATATGTATATGTTCAAGAGAAATGTGGATAAACATATGCATTATAAAGTTCAACAATTGCAAAGTGAAGATTCTTAATGTCTTAAGGGACAATGTCAACCAATGAAAAATATTCTTGTTGGGGGTAAAGAGGTATTTCTTCATGGGTGCACACACACACACACACACACACAGAGAAAGTATATGTATATGTTGTAGTGTGTATTAAAGTAATTCACTTGCTTGGATAATTTGAAAGCGATGGCACCCCACTCCAGTACTCTTGCCTGGAAAAACCCATGGACAGAGGAGCCTGGTAGGCTGCACTCCATGGGGTTGCGAAGAGTTGGACACGACTGAGCAACTTCCCTTTCACTTTTCACTTTCATGCATTGGAGAAGGAAATGGCAACCCACTCCAGTGTTCTTGCCTGGAGAATCCCAGGGACGGAGGAGCCTGGTGGGCTGCTGTCTATGGGGTCACACAGAGTCCGACACGACTGAAGCGACTCAGCAGCAGCAACACACATACTAAATATGCATACATGTCATATTGTGTATTGGGCTTCCCAGGTGGCACTAATGGTAAAGAATCTGCCTGCCAGTGCGGGAGACATAAGAGGTGCAGGTTCGATCCCTAGTCAGGAAGATCCCCTGGAGGAGGGCACAGCAACCACTCCAGTATTCTTGCCTGGAGAATCCCATGGACAGAGGAGTCTGGTGGGCTATAGTCCATGGAGTCACAAAGAGTCTAAGTGACTGAAGTGACTTAGCATGTGCACATTGTGTATTAAAGTCAGTTACTTGTTTGGATAATTTGAAAGTAACCCCGTGACACTTCCTGAGATAAAATGCAAAATCCGAGCTGAGAACAAGTGGAAATCTGGAACCATTTCTTTTTGGGGTCTTCAGCACAGTAAATTCTACTGCTTTCTAAAGATAATGATGGTTCTCTAAAGATAGCCCCCTCCCAGCAGAGGCTGGAGCCTCTGACTCTGTTCCTCCCGGTCAGTCCCCGCCCCCCCCACCCCCACCGGTTTACCTGCATCGTGATGCCCCACGGGGGTTGCCAGCTCCTCTTCTTTCTCTCTGTGTCCCTCTCTGACCCTGCACGGGAAGACCTTGGATGTCAGAAGGGCTCCATAAATACTGCTTGGTTGGTCGACTGCCAGCTGGGCCCGGCCATCTCCTTCAAAACCAAGAGGATGACTTGTCTTGGCAGCTTATACCTTGAGGATAAAAGACAAGCCAGAGACTGATTTAAAATGTAGGTCCAGCTGTCAGAGCCCATCGAGGTGGGCCAGCATGTGCTGGACTGGGCCCAAGGGTTCAACCGCGTGATCAGACAGCCATGAGGGCCCCCCACCCTACTCCCCGCCTTGATTCCTCGATTCATGATGGCCTGGCCATGTCCTCCTTTGAGAAGAGAACAGAGCCACTGCTGAGGGTGTGAAAGTCAGATGTGATTTTTCAATCAAATCAGTCACCAGTTTCCTGTGCTCCTCTCTGTGTCTCCTTCTTACTTTTTCTCTGTGTCTCTTTCTATCTCTCTTTCTCTGTCTGTCTCTTGCAATCTACTACATTGAGTTCGTTTGGGGCAGGTAAAAAGGAAGAAAAGGTTTGGCACTTCCTATGAGAATACAGTCATTTTATTCCAAAGGAGAGCAATTCTTGTTTTTATTTATTTATGGCTGCACTGGGTCTTAGTTGAGGCAAGCGGGATCTTCCCTTGTGGCACACGGGCTTTCTCTCTAGTGGAGACACACTGGCTTAGTTGCCATTGGCACGTGGAATCTTAGTTCCCCAACCAGGGTTGGAACCCGTGCTCCGTGCACTGCGAGCTCAGAGGCTTAACCACTGGGATGCTGGGGAAGTCCTTGGAATTATTAAAAATGAGCTCATTCCAATCTAGACTGAAGATCGATTCTATCATCAATATGGACCTCCTTTATTCCCAGAAGGGCCTTGATATGGTATAACACTTTAAGTGGCGTCTTTTTTAAGCATCTTTTCACTGATTAAATGTTGCCTCAGGACGTGCTTGAATGGTGACCACTGAGGGGTTCCTCTGTCCTGGCTCACCAGACGGGTGGGGAGCTCATCCTTTGAAAGTCAGGGCGCTTTGTTCTGCCCCTGCACAGAAAAAACCTTCAGGGTCCCCACCCAGGACTGACTGTGTTGTTTGGGGGACCTGGTGCAAAATAAACATGACAGGCCCCTGTTTCCAAATTGCAAGGAGATGACAGTGGAGCATGGAATCAAGCGCAGGCCCTTGGGAGCGCGGGACTCAGGGCAAATGAATTTGCTTGCCTGTGAAGCCAGCCACGCCCCTGCCCAGATAGAGAGGCGCCTTGGAGGGGCACTGGGTGCGTTCTTCCCCTCACCCCGCGCCCTCAGCTCCGCAGCGCCTCTGCTCTTTCCTGGGCTCTGGCCCCATTCTCCGTGCCCCGGTGTATCAGTGCATCCTCTCCTGTTTGAGCAACGTCCTTCTCTTAGCCCCTCTCTCTCAGGCTCCCTTTCTTTCTAACTCCAGCATTTTCATCCTTCTAGATGTGGCCTAGCCACTCTCTAGATTTAAATCAAAGGCCGTTCTAGCCTCAGATACATATGTGTCTTTCAAATCTCCCCCATTACCCAACAGTTCTGCTCCTGGGCATATACCCTAAGCCATAATTTAAAAAGACACATGTACCCCAATGTTCGAGGCAGTACTATTTACAAATAGCCAGGACGTGGAAGCAACCTGAAGGCTCATCACCAGAGGAATGGAAAAGCGGATGTGGCATATACATACAGTGGAACACTACTCAGCCACAAAAAGGAGTGAAATCGGGTCACCTGTAGAGACTGTTGTACAGAGTGATAGAGTGATATTAAATCAGAAAGAAAAGAACACATATCGTATATCAAGACATGTTTTGGACTGTTGTACAGAGTGAAGTAAGTCAGAAAGATAAAAACATATTGTATATTAACACATGTATTTGGAATCTAGAAAAATGGTACAGATGATCTTATTTGCAAAACAGAAATATAGACACAGATGTAGAGGACAAATATATGGATACCAAAGGGTTGGGGGGAAGGGGTAGTGGAAGGAATTGGGAGATTGAGATTGACATGTATACACTACTGATATGAGGTGTGAAATAGATAACTGATGAGAACCTACTATATAGCAAGGGAACTCTCCTCAGGCTCTGCAGTAACCTAAATGGGAAGGGTATCTAAACAATACATGCAGAGCTGATTCACTTTGCTATACAGCAGAAACTAAGACAACATTATAAAGCAACTATACTCCAATAAAAATTAATTTTTAAAAACTTCCCTGTTATGGCTAGGGTTCTCTCTTTGGTGCTAAACCAGATTTAATGACCAAGTCCCCAGTGTGTCATGCACGAGTGGGGAGGTGGGAGGGGTAAATCTGGGCCTCACTGCAGGGCCGAGAGAGAATCCAAGAATGAAAGGGTGCTCCAGTGTGATTCTGGACCACACAGTGAAGGGAACCACAGGGATGAAGGTGCCCCAGTGGGGCCGGGTAAGTGTTCCCCCATGGCATCGCACACACCAGGGCCGTGAACTTCCTCTGACACATGTTCTAAAGGAAGAGGAAGTGCTGGGTGCATCTCCCGGATTGCCTTTGTGGAAATTGCTTTTCGATGATTCTCATCTGGCCACATGACTCACAAAAGCTTCTCTATTCATTGCCCGTTTCTTCAAGAGTGCTCCACGACGTGACTCACGCCTCTATTTACTAGGTTTGATTGGGAAGGTTGGGTGAAATCCTTTCCCCTGGGAACAGGAAGTTTTTGATGTTTCTTCTACAGATTAAACCCCGCAGGGGACACAGCGGCACATGCCCTGTTGCCCGGCCTGCTTCCTATCAGGGATGCTGCGTCCTGTCCAGGAGGCACAGGCTTGGATTTGGGGAAGGCAGAGTGGCTCTCAAAGCGCAGGCAGCACGGGCATGTGCTCAACGATCTGAATGCATGGGATAAGGCCCGACAAAATATTTCCCGTTTGGAGCATTTAGAAGAGAGACTGAGAGTAAGGAAGGTCGCCTGGGAGCCTAAGGACTTCCCAGGTGGCGCAGTGGAAAAGAATCCGCCTGCCAGGGCAGGAGATGCAGGGTCAGCCCCTAGATGGGGAAGATCCCCTGAAGGAGGAAATTCCAGGATTCTTGTTTAGAGAATCCCATGGACAGAGGAGCCTGGCGGGCCACAGTCCATGGGGTCGCAAAGAGACAGACACGACTGGGCATCTGAGCACAGCACAGCCTCTACCATATGGGCCTTAAGCAAGGGGTGAGAATAATCATGTTAACTGAAAATTAACGGGAAAAATTCTGCCATCCCCAATAGTGCACCCTGAGGGGACTCAGGATGGAAAAGAACAGAATACTGGCCCCAGAGAGCAAATGATCAAAGGAATGATTTCCATGAGCCTTTTGGGGCTTCCCTGGTGGCTCAGAGGTTAAGCATCTGCCTGCAATGTGGGGGACCTTGGTTTGATCCCTGGGTCAGGAAGATCCCCTGGAGAAAGAAATGGCAACCCACTCCAGTATTCTTGCCTGGAGAATCCCATGGATGGAGGAGCCTGTTGGGCTACAGTCCACGTGGTCGCAAAGAGTCGGACATGACTGAGTGACTTCACTTTGCAGAAGGCTCCGTGACCGAGTTTTGGGAATTGAAATCCTTGATCTGGCCGACAGAGGATATTCGGGTACCTGTAGTCAATGCAAACTCGGTGAGACTCACGGAGGCTGAGGCGGTCGGAGGCACCACTAGGACCTCCGCCTGTGACCAAAGGGCAGGGCAGGAATTCACCAGCCACAGACTTCAGACCCAGAGTTCCTTCAACTTTACTTATAGAATGGGCTTCACTGGTGGCTCAGCTGGTAAAGAATCTGCCTGCAATGTGGGAGACCTGGGTTCGATCCCTAGGTTGGGAAGATCCCCTGGAGAAGGGAAAGGCTACCCACTCAAGTATTCTGGCCTGGAGGACTCCATGGACTCTATAGTCCATGGGGTCGCAAAGAGTCGAACACGACTAAGCAACCTTCACTCACTCACAGAACACCAATTCAAAGACAAAGTTCTTAAGGACGTCCAGACAGTCACTGCTGCTGCTAAGTAGCTTCAGTTGTGGCCAACTCTGTGCAGCCCCATAGACAGCAGCCCACCAGGCTCCCCCATCCCTGGGATTCTCCAGGCAAGAACACCGGAGTGGGTTGCCATTTCCTTCTCCAATGCATGAAAGTGAAAGTGAAGTCGCTCAGTCGTGTCCGACTCCCAGCGACCCCATGGACTGCAGCCTACCAGGCAGTCATTGCGGAGCATTAAAATTCAACCCTTGGAGTACATACCTGTGCATCCGTCCTGAGCACACCTGTCTGTGATTTCAGCTGTGCCTCTTCCTTCCCCTCCTTAAAATCCTTCAGGGGCTCCCATCATTTCTTTAGGGGGAAAAAAAAAAAACACACCCAAATGCTTTTGCCTGGCGTTTACCCACAGGCCTTCAGACACACCATTCTCACTGAGCAGAGCACGTTCACTCCCTCCCATGTCCCTTGGCTTAACTATTCTCATCAGCGGGGGCTTGGTTACCTTTCTGCCAAAAACTTTCCATGACTCACTTGGTTTTTTGTCTGCTTGTTTGGTTTTCGTTTTTAATTATGTTGTTGGCTGTGTCATATGCTACGTGGGATGCTAGTTCCCCAACCAGGGATTGAACCCATGCCCCTTGTATTGGAAGCATGGAGTTTTAGTCCCTGGATGCCTGGGAAGTCCCTCATAAGGCTTAGTCCCTGGATACCAGGGAAGTCCCTCATGAGGCTCTTGTTCGAGCACCTTATTTCTCTGACCCCATGACACCAAGATCAAACAGAGAAGGAATCTCACACAGAAAGGTGAGCCACAAGACCCCACCCAGAATGAGGGCTGCAGTGAGCACACAGCCTGGGAACTGGATCATCAGCCATCCCCCCTAATGGGTGGCCTGGACTTGGTGGGGCCCGGGTTTGAGGCATTTGTGACCCTGCCTTTATTAACCTGTCCCTCTCTTGAGGCTGCACTGATCACAAGGGGTGTGATTGCCTATGGGCCCACATTTCTGCTACTCGCTGCCTGTGTGCCCACTGTGGCGGCTGGGATTTACCCTCATTGCCTAACATGATGCTTGCTACATGCTAAGTGCTCAGGAAATATTTACTGACTATATCAATGAATGAATGGGTTGACATCAATCAATGAATGGACAGAGTTGCATGCTTTATTTGCAACATTTTAAGACTGCAGAGCCTGCATCTTAATACCAGCATTTCCCCTGATAATGCAACCAGCTTCCAAAGGAGAGGATCTTAACTGGAGGTCCGCCAGAATTCCAAGATATCCATGGATTAGGTTGAGTGGAAGGACTACAAAGTCCCAAAATTGAATGCAAAATTGTATGGATAAGTATAGTTTGGGGAGGGAGATGCTTAAGAGTTTTCATCAGAAACTCAAGAGGTATCCCGAATCCCCAGGGTTAACAAATCTTTGCCCTGAAACAACAGTCTGTGAAGGAAAAGCATCTTCAGCATGATTTGGAAACTTCATTACAAGTGCACATTCTCAGGTCCCTCCCCCCACAAAACTGCTAAGTCGGAAACTCTGGGCAAAGAGCCCAGCGTGTATGTTGGGAAGTTTCTTGGACATTTGGTGCACATTCAAGGTCAAGAACCTCTCAAGAACTAGACATAGTATGGTGTATTTCCACATCCATAGAGGCAAAAAATAAAAATCAGGGAGAGCCGAGATATAAACTCTCACATTTACAGTCACAAATGATTTTGGACAAGGTGTCAAGACCATTTCACGGTGAAAGGACAATCTTTTCAACAAATGGTGCTGGATGTCCATATACAAAAGAATGAAATTCAAGCCTTCTCTAATTCAATATATAAAATTAACTCAAGGTGAAAAAACAATAACTGAACACAAATTAAGGACCTAAAACTCATAGAGGAAAACAGGTCAAAAGCTTCTCAGACTTCCCTGGTGGCAATCTCCCTGCCAACTCAGGGAACACAGGTTGGATTCCTAATCTTGGAAGACCCACATGCCTCAAGGTAACTAAGCTTGAGCGCCCCAACTACCAAGCCTGTGCTCTGGAACCCGGGAGCCAAAATTACTGAAGACCACGTACCCTAAAAGCCCGTGCTCCACAACAAGAGAAGCCACTGCAATGAGAAGCCCGTGAACCACAACTAGAGAAGCCTGGTTGCATCAACAAAGACAAAGATGCGGTGCAGCCAAAAAAAAAAAAAAAAATCTACTAGACAATGGATTTTGGCAATGATTTCTTGGTGATGACACCAAAGACCCAGGTAACAAAAGTGTCAAAGTGACTGACCCCTAGTGAGAACCCAGGACACCAAGACTGCTGTGAGCTTCCCTGGTTAATGACAAACTGTTGCACACACTGTGAGCAGGACTGGGACACCACAGGCTTTCTGCCCCTCTCCACGGAGCCTTGTGGTTTGGGCGTGTGGGCCTGATTTTTATGTTACCCACAGGTCAGCTTGTCAGCAATTACTATCCCATAAAATTAATTCCTTTTTAATGTATGACTACTCATCAAAGACATCTGCTTTACTCTAAGAGGTTTTTATATGGCCTCAAATTAGTAAGTTTTTTTTTTTTTTTTTTTGGATGGCTTCACCCTCAAGATGCAAGAGAACTGGAGAAAGGTCAAGAGGCCACTCGTTACAGAGCACAAGATAAGAAGCAGGATATGCAAACTGAGAGTCCCATGGAGCCCGGAAAATACAGGGACAGACCCTCTGTGATCAGACAGAGTCATCAGCTGGGGCTGAAAAAACGGACTCACAAGTTGACATCGCTTTGATAATGGGAAGAACGCATTTGACCTAAGAGCAGGGGAGAAACGTCCCAGGGGACTTTGAAGTCCTGTCTCTTTCCGGGGCTGAAACGAGCTGGGATTCCTCCAGCAACTCAAAGGGATGGGCAGACAGCAAGCAGATGGGAGATTAACGTGCGGAGGATGGAGCTGTTTGAAGTCCAGACTTCACATTTGATGATGCTGGGTAATCATTCAGTTTCTCGGAGGCTAAATTTGTTTGTCTTGCACAGGAGAATGAGAGTCACCTCCCCCAGTTGTTAGGATGAGGACATGAGGAGACACAGGAAGAGTCAGGGGGTAAAATAAGAACTCCTTAAAAACTTCCCCTTCACCCCAGCATTGACTCACATGGATTCCAACTCGTTTTGTATTTCCAGGTCTCTAGCAAATGTGTCTAGTGCGACACTCACTGAATTTCACTAGGAAAAAAAAAGTACCTCTTCTTGGCCTGAAGTTGTCCTCTCCTTGGAATCCTCTGAATCTAAAACATCAGAAATGTTTATGTGTCCGCTCCCCTCTCTGTACCATCCTGGGATGTCCTGGGTCTTGTTTTCTCTCCCACTTTCCCGTCAGCGGTTCAGATGTTCTCTCAATATTTGTGTTTGCAAAGCTCCATCCCTGGGCCTGAGCTCCCTCCAAAGGTTCCATGGCCCAGATTCAAACAGCCTGCAAGTATGTCCCCTCACCTCACTCAACACTCCATGCTTGTTTTGCTAGCAAATATACCCGGAATGCTGCTAAGTGCCAAAGCCTGTGCAGGGACTGGGGTTTTCAACTAAATTAGAAACAGTTCAACCCTTAAGGAGCTCCTGTGCTGGGGGGAGCCAGATTATAGAAGGATGGGGGTACATCCCAGTGTCTGGGAGATGCAGTCGGCCAGGCTCTGCCTGAGGACAGAGGAGGAGCCATCCAGGCCCGAGGAAACATGCATCGCCCAAGCTGCAAGGGCCTGGCCATGTCAGAGGGCCTGCCTGAGCTGGGGCTCCATCAGGATCCATGGGGGGCTGTCCACTCTGCAGACAGAAAGGGGAGCTGGAGGGGAAAGTAGAGAGCCTTCGTCAGGGCCCTGCTGCCAGAGCTCTAGCCTCGCCGATGCTCTGTGCTCAACTCAGTGGACGTGGGAACCACGATGCAGAATCCTGGCACCAAAAGACCTCCTAGGCTCGCTTGGGAAAAGATAGAAAGTGTGTTGTGTGGGCTGATGCTCTCAAGGATTCTCAGTTAAGAGAACATCAGCATGGACTTCTCAGTGGTTCAGATGGTAAAGAATCCACCTGCCAATACAGGAGGCTTGGGTTTGATCCCTGGGTTGGGAACATCCCCTGGAGGAGGGTGAGGCAACCCGCTTCAGTGTTCTTGCCTGGAGAATCCCATGGACAGAGGAGCCTGGTGGGCTATAACCCCATGGGGTCACAAAGAGTGACTAACACTTTCACTTCACTTCGGCATGGACTCAGCGTGGGGACAGCGGCCCTGGGCTCAGATTGCCCACCAGGCAACCTGCAGGAACAGGACACCGAGACTCAGCAACATTGCAGAAACCAAATCTCTGGGAGAATTCCTAAAAGGATGAACGGAACGGACATGTGAATAAACAGCTGCAACACAGGTGCTGCATCGCTCAGAAACTGCCACGCGCACAGTCACTCGGCAATGGGAGGTGGTGAAGAAGACACAACTTGGGGCAGACCTGGCAGACTCCGTCCTAGCTCGCACGTGTCATAGCAGGGAGGCCGGGGCCTCAGAGTCCTGCTTCATCACCTGGGGCTGCAGGACGATTTGTGTAGACTGGATGTATGGAAGGTCAATTGCCTGGTGCACATCAAAGATTCAATAAAGGGTCCTTGCAATGGTTTTTATTCCTGAGAGCTGAGTTCAGTGAGTCCTGCTGTCTCCCTGGTCTTCTCGTTCTGCATCAGGTCCCCAGACAAGTCCCAGATCAGCCTTCCCATATGTGCTTCTGTCCTGTGCGGTCATCTCACAGGCCTCCCTCCAGCCTCCCATGCGAGGCCCGGACTCTGCGGCACTGGGCCTCCTCTGTTCACCTCCCCACAGCCCGCTGCTTGGGACCTGCCTCCACGTCCGCAGAACTGGTCCTCCCCAGCCCAGCTTATGGGGCCTCTCCCGCTGCTGTCGTTAACATTCTGCCTGCCACCTTGGTGTCCCGGCCCCGAGTCCGTCCTGAATCAGGCACAGGACTGAGGCTCCCGGTCAATTGGCACCCAGCAGACAGCCCGGCCTCTGAAGGGCTTGCTCTGTGCTAAATGTCACTATGAAACCCTGCTCGTGTTAAATGTGTTCAGAAATGAATGGAAGTACCTTTTCCTTACACAGTTCCTTATACTAACCCACCAAGAGCAGGATGAGTAAAGGTTTGTTGCTGTTGTTGTTCAGTTGCTAAGTTGCGTTCGACTCTTTGCGACCCCATGGACTGCAGCATGCCAGGCCTCCCTGTCCATCATCAACTCCTGGAGTTTACTCAAACTCATGTCCATTGAGTCAGTGATGCCACCCAACCATCTCATCCTCTGTAGTCCCCTTCTCCTCATGCCTTCAATCTTTCCCAGCATCAGGGTCTTTTCCAATGAATCAGCTCTTTGCATTAGGAGGCCCAAGTATTGGAGTTTCAGCTTAAGCATCAATACTTCCAGTGAATATTCAGGATGGATTTCGTTTAGGATTGACTGGTTTGATCTCCTTGCAGCCCAAGGAACTCTCAAGACTCTTCTCCAGCACTCGGATTCAAAAGCATCAGTTCTTTCGTGCTCAGCCTTCTTTACGATCCAGTTCTCTCATCCATGCATGACTACTGGAAAAACCATAGCCTTGACTATACAGATATTTGTTGGGAAAGTGATGTCTTTGGTTTTGCTTTATAGTAAAGGTTATCTGAGCCAGTTTCCCATGGACCGTATCCTCAAACGGCATGCGTTTAGCACCTGAGTATCTGTGTCACTCTTGAAAGCAGGCCACCAAAACCACATCTTGTGGTCTCTCATTTTCTGGAATTTACAAAATAAAACAGAACCTGATGCCGCATTCCAGGACAATCACAAGTCAAATCCCAACACTGTAAACTCTGAGAGATCATAAAATACATAATAACAAAGATTACTTCTAATATGACAGTCTGGTTGGCTAGGGTTTAAAAATCTGTTGGTTTGTCAAGATAGACACTCTTATAATTTCATTTTCCTTGTGGCATTACCAGCCAACCTTGTAAACACCGAGTACGCTGTTGGCAGGGAAGAGGGGTGGAATTGTTAGAAGTGCCGTGGGGAGGAAAACATACTAGAGATTAAGGGAAAATGGACAGAGGAAATGAGGACAGAATAGGCAAAATGGGGCATCAGATGGGGTTTGGTCAGCACAGTGTGCTATTTTGAGCCTGAGTTTCTTCTTCCTCTTAGTATTTCTTGCCCCCTGTTTGGACAGACCCTGAAGATGAGAGTCTGCTGAGAAATCTGGAAAGCAGGGCAGGCCGGCTGGGAAAACATTCGTGGACTATCCCTTAGGTGGTGGTGACTTAGTCGTTAAGTCATGTCTGACTCTTTGCGACCTCCTGGACTGTAGCCTACCATGCTCCTCTGTCCAAGGGATTTTTCCAGCAAGAATACCAGAATGAGTTGCCACTTCCTTCTCCAGGGGATCTTCCCAATCCAGGGATCGAACCCGAGTCTTTACCAACTGAGCCACCAGGGAAGCCCACATCAGGTCATTCTTATTCTAAAGAACTTGAAAAAGGTAGGACCTGCTTATATAAAGGATGAATAATGGAAAAGGGTTGTCTTTTCTTGCCAAATTTCTGCTAATCGAAATTTCAACTAATGATCGGCACATAGTAGTTTCTTAATAAAAGACTTTTGACTTCACTGATGCTGTGTGTGCTGGCTGGTGGCTTCAGTTTGATTCCTGCCATGGGACATGGTGTTTTGCACATTTGAGGGCAAGGTTAGTTTCACTTTCAAGATTGTTCTGAAATCTTCAGCCCTATGGGATCTGAACAACTTTGCTGTTTCTTTAAAAAAAAAATTATTTATCTGGCTGCTCTGGGTCTCAGTTGCAGCACGCGGGATCTTTCATCTTCCCTGTGGCATGTAAGATCTTCAGTTGTAGCATACGAGATCAAGTTCCGTGACTAGAGAGTGAACCCAGGCCCCCTGCACTAGGAACACGGAGTCTTAGCCACTGGACTGCTAGGGAAGTGAAGTCCCTGAAGAGCTTTGTGATGGAGGGACTCCATCAGGTCCCTGTGTCTCTCTTCCAGACGTCCAGTGACGTGTCTGCTAAAAGAGAAATATGAGCAGACAAAGCATAGCTCATTTTACCTTAAAAAAAAAAAAGGTCACTAAGCCTCAGGGCACAAGTGACAGATGATAAAACAGCAAATACCAATGAAGTGTTGGAATTGGGTTTTCGTTGGGCCACGGATGGAAACACATTTACACCTAATAAACAGGGGCTGATGGGCTGGATTCTATAGGAAATGACAAGTAAGAGGAGAGGACTGATGGTGGAGGGTGAGTACTATCTGTGTTTTTAAATGACTCTTGTGATTGACGAAAGATCATTTAATGACGAGTCTGGCGTTCTGGAGCTCTGGTCCTGCTTTGCAGATGCACCCCAGCAAATCTGACAACAAGCCTAAAATAGCTGGCTGCGGTAGGCGTGTTAACAGCATAGCGAGGACAAGGATTTATGCAGGCATGCTGCCATTCTTGGCACATATTAGACCTCAGCCTCGTCACGGCACACGTTCTTAATAAAACATTCATGTCGAGCATTCGTGTCGCCCTGTTTATGAAGCACTGACGACTCTTGCTCCATGCCTCCTGAAGGGAACCACGTTTAGCCTGAGATGCTGCCCCTGAGGTGTTCTCATGTAGCTGAAAAGGCCACAGTCCCTTGGCACACGAGGTCCCACCTTGCCGATGCCACCAGGTTTTCTGCCCTGGATAGGCCCCCGCTGAGTGCCCAGGGGTTCCCTGAGACACTGGTGAGAGCTGGGGGAGCTGGGGACATCAGAATCCTACCACTAAGCTTCTCTCCTGGGCTGGGGCAGCTCGTTTCCTTGAGTTCCTCCTGCCTAGCACCTTCTAACTCATATCTTTCCCTCTCCTGTGACACTCTAGACACAGAGCAGAACCAAAAAACATGAATACAAGGTTACAAAGGAAGCAGGCCAGGGAGAGGTTTGGGACTTAAGCCCTGGGCTAGGTGGGGAAGGTCAAGGTCATTTGGTCCAGAAGAGGGATGGCTCAGGGGGGACTCAAAACAGGGCAGTGGGAGGGCTGTCCACGGCGAGGGGATGAGAGAGAGGTTTATATCCTGGGAAGAGTTAGACTGAGCCAAGAAAAGCTTTACCTGTCTTGCCAGAGGTTTTGACAAGAGATGGGCAAAGGGTTTCAGCAATCATCCTACACAAGGAGGCTGTCTCACCAGGGTGAGGATGTTCATGTCTGTTGTATTTATTGGATAAGCATTTTGCCAAAAATTAGCATTTGGAGATGGAAGGTGATGTCCTCTCCTATCCTGTCACACAGACACACACACAACCGGAACATCCCTCACCAGGAACCCCTCTCCATAGATCTGGCCACTATTGCACACTGGCCTTATGAAAACCCAAAGGAAGATGGCTTTATGGAAAACAGTAGATAAAATAGTTGAGAGAAATTTTTGAAATAAAATTCTACTGCATGTTATTTCATCATTATCCCTTCATTCCTTGGGATCTTTAAGAGTTACTATTTTAAATTTTAAATATCTTGGGTCAGTGGCAGAGGGTAGTCCATAAGCCTGTCATTAAGTAAACAGAGCCTGTTGTTTTAGAGACTGTCCTGGGAATCTTTTTTAAAAGATATTAATTAATTAATTTTTTCTGGCTGTGCTGGGTCTTCGTTGCTGCACCCGGGGTTTCTCTAGTTGCGGACAGAGGGGCTCCTCTTCGTTGCAGGATTCTCATCACTGCGGCCTCTCTTGTGGCCTGTGGGCTTCGGTACCTGCAGAGCAAGGGCTTAGTTTTTGCAGTAAACGGGCTTAGTTGCCCTGTGGCATGTCGCGTCTTACTGGGGGAAGAATGGAACCTGTGTCTCCTGCATTTGCTGGCAGATTCTTAACTACTTGGACCACCAGCAAAGCCCTGTTCTGGGAAACTTTAGTTCTGAATTATTTTGATGCTTCAGATGTCCTGGCCCAGCCTGGTGTTGTCCAGGGAGCCAGGCCTCCTAGACTGGGACTTCAGTGTCACCGAGGTAAACATTCCCTTCTGGCTGGCTGAGGTTTTGGGACATAAGCCTAACTAGAGATTTATATGGCCTCAGGCCCAAAATGAAAATTAGAAGGCAAGCAATAGATGGAGGAAATATTTGCAATTTGTGACAAAGGTTAGTTGCCTTAACACATTTTTCACTGGAGAAGTATCAGTGCGTTTTTAGAGAGTAATACAATTAACATTATCATGTGAAGTTGTTAGAGCTTAAAATTGATCAAGGATTCATTATGCAACTTATGATTGCCACTATCATTCACATTTTGCTCCATTAGGTTTTTGTTCCAACTTTGTATACATTATAAATGCAAGTTTATTACCATAAAATTTTCAAAAATGATGCATCACAAAATTTTGAATGAAGAAGAATTTTTCAGCATATTTTATGCAGATACTTTCTCTGATTGTCTGAGTTAAACAAAAATACACACACACACTAGAAGATGTTAGTCCTTCAGAAGATAATTGATTCAGATGATGTGAAATTAGACCAACAAAAAAGACAAAAAAAACCTTAGTGATTGATTCTGATATAGAAAGAAAATGAAGCACAGTACTGGAGACTTCACAGGTGTATCAGGCATACCTGTTGGATGCAATAACCTGCAGAGTGTTAGTAAAATAACAGAAATAATTTTTAGCTGGCCAAAATAAAAATCACTGACCACAGTGATTTAGTTTCTGCAAAAATCTCCCAGGTCAAAAAAATGACTCTTGTAAATCAATAAAAGATGAACACCGCAGTAGAAAATCAGTAAACAGAAATAATTTTTAGCTGGCCAAAATAAAAATCACTGACCACAGTGATTTAGTTTCTGCAAAAATCTCCCAGGTCAAAAAAATGACTCTTGTAAATCAATAAAAGATGAACACCGCAGTAGAAAATCAGTAAAAGCAATGAACTCTGCCCTCCCAGCACACACACAGATGGGGCAACAATTCCTCAGGGAAGAAATATAACATGATAAGAAGCAAAGGAAACCAGTTTGCACTCACCAGTAACTAAATGCAAACTAAAGCAACAATGGGATATGTTTTCACTGATCAAATGAGCATTTTGTTTATTTATTAATGATAAATTTGGTATTGGAAACTGTTCAGAATAAGTGGATCCCTTTTATACCATTTGTAGAAATGTAAATTGCCACAGTCTTTCTGGAGGGAAATTTGAGATATTTATCAATGGGCCTTTAACCCAGAATTTCTCAATATGTATACCACAGGGAATTGGTTAAATAAACTATCGTATATCCACATCACCATGAAAAATGATGCTATAAAAGAAACATTTAAGTGTCATTGATTTAAAAAAAGAGCAGATTACAAACTGACCTGCTCAGCACAAATATAATTTTTAATTAAAAATACATATATAGGCCTGAAGAATCATATTCTTTGGGATATAAAATAATTAAGTTTGAAATGTATTTTGCTTCCAAGAATGAGACTACTGAAAAGTCTAACAGTTTCAACAATAATTAGCTTGTTCTACAAATACTTACTAAAATCCTCCTCTGAGCCAGGCATTACCCTAGATGAGAGATACAGAAGACAAAATTCTAGTCTTTATGTCCCTTTTGGCAGGGAACATAAATGATAAGTAAAATATACTTATGAAATCCTCATTCAATAAGAGAGTGATCATTTCAAAAAGAGAATAGAATAGTTGACTGTGACAGAGACTGTCAGCAGCTCAGGGGACAGCATTAGATATGATGAAATTATATTTGAGTTGAGAGCAAACTCAAGAGAAGGCTTGAGCCAGGGGAGAAGCATTCCTGCCTGGAGGCCGAGCACATGCGAAGGCCCTGGGGTGGGAACAATTCTGAAATGACTGAGGAGCAGAAGTTGATTATCAGTTCAGTGGTGAGAGTCTGTGTATGAAAGTGAGCAGTAGAGTGCTAAGGAATGAGGCCAGAGACTCAGGTGGGGGCCAAATTCCATATACTCTTAGGTCAGGTAAGGAGTTAAATGTTATTCTCAGGCAATGAAAAGTCATTAGAGGAAAAAAAAAAAAAAGAAAAGTCATTAGAGGACTTTGTTGACAATTTGATTAAATGTATTTTTTAATGATAAATATAAAATTTAAACTTTTGGTTATACATTGTGGATAAATTAACTTCACACATAAAATTTCATTTAATAAAACAATTCTATGGCATAGGTATTGTTTACTTTCCTTATAGACAGTGAATGACTGGTCCACAGCCATGCAGCTAGTAGGTGGCATGACAAGAATGAGAAACTGGGTAAATTGTTAGAAATGAAAATAAAAAACAGTCTTGTAAAATAGATAAGTCACAGAGATGTAACATGTAGTATAGGGAACATAGTAATATTATAATAACTCTGTATGGTGATGATTTTGAAATGTATATAAATATTGAATCACACCAGTTAATCCTGCAGGAAATCAATTCTGAATATTCACTAGAAGGACTGAAGCTGAAGCTCCAATACTGTGGCCACCTGATGTGAAGAGCCAACTCATTAGATAAGACCCTGATGCTGGGAAAGATTGAAGGCAGGAGGAGAAGGGGATGACAGAAGATGAGATGGTTGGATGGCATCAACGACTCAATGCACATGAGTTTGAGCAAGCTCCAGGAGATAATGAAAGACGAGGAAGCCTGGAGTGCTACAGTCCACAGGGCCACAAAGAGTTGGACACGACTGAGTGACCGAACAGCAATGATGTACCAAGATGATACTGTGTGGAAACGATCCTTCAATAAAAAGGGAAAAACCAGTCTGCAACACTGAATGTTAGTCATTTGGCATGGTGGCGAACATTCATAAGTTAGTATTCCCATATGAGCACAATGAATGAACAAATGCACTCTCCTCTCACACCTCCCCCTACAACAGGCTCTTTAGAAAGGAACCGAGGGGCTCTGCCTGTGCCTCCCAGGGGACTGCACCTGAGACTCTGATTGCAGCAACTGGCACCTGCTCTTCAGATCATCAACCTTTGAAAGACTGGCCCAAGTGAGCTGGATGCAGCCTCTCTTCTGGAAGGGCCACCCAGCCCCGCCTTCCTGGGCACCAGCTGTAGCAGGACTGGGCACGTATTCCAAACCAAAGGGACTGCCTCGAGCTGGGCCATCAGGCCCCAACAACGCATCCCGTTCTGAGTCAGGACGGGGAGACACATTCGTCTTGGACTTGGACCTGCTCTTTCATCACTTGGCCTTTGTGAAGGGAGAGACAGAGCCCCCTCGGTTGAGCCTTTTACAGCCGCTGCCAAAGCCAGCCTGCATCTCTCTGCTCCCTAAGGGTGTCCCAGGAGCCACTGGCCTGTGTTTCTCTGCATGGGGCACTGGACTCTTACTCCTCTCCCAGTCCTTCCTTGGCTTCCCTGTCTCACTGTTGCAGCAGCTGTAAGTGGAGAGCATCCTGTTTACTCGGTGGTCTCTGCTTTATCCCTGGATTCCCAAAATGCTGCTCTAGGTTAGCTGGACGTCTCCTCCTCTAGGTCTTGCCGGCCTGTGCTCACATGTCCTCCGTGCAGCCTAGCTGGTCTTCCATAGGACCCTTCACACACATCTCTCTTTGGAATCTTAGTTCCGCCTTTCAAAAGAAGAAACTGTAGTCGAATTCATAGAGACAGGAAGTGGAATGCTGGTTGCCAGGGGCTGGTGCAGAGGGAGGTGGAGGGCTGTTATTTAATGAGCATGAGGTTCAGTTTTGCAAGATTGGCTGCACACCAGTGTGAATGTATTTAACACTCCTAAACTGTACACTTTAAAATGGTTAGGATGGCAAGTTTTATTTTTTTTTTAAACCACAATTTTAAAGAGTAAAAGACTATTGGATATTACATTCCTCCTGAGGAAGAGGGCTTCCCTGGTGGCTCAGACGATAAAGAATCTGCCTGCAATGCGGGAGACCTGGGCTCAGTCCCTGGGTTGGGAAGATCCCCTGGAGAAGGGAACAGTTACCCACTCAGTATTCTGACCTGGAGAATGCCATGGACAGAGGAGCCTGGAGGGCTACAGTCCATGGGGTTGCAGAGAGTCGGACACGACTGAGCAACTCATTCCACTCCTGAGGAGGAATATACCATTACCTATGAAATAGTCTTGCCAGAAAATCAAATCAATTTAAATCCAATCAATCCACCGGATTTAACTCCCAGTTTACAGAAAATACAGGAATGGAGGAATATATTAAACAATGTCACATGGAAGCAATCAGCAAAATCCAGACTGTGGGAAACTCTACAGGAAAAACAACAGTTTCTTCAATAAATAAATTACAGAGAAAGAAAAAGTAGTAGGAGGAGGAAACCATACATTAAAAGAGTCTTAAAAGACAAAAACCAACAGCAATGCATGGAGTTATTAGGATGTCAATTCACATAAACCATAAAAATGTATGAGAAAATCAGGAAATGTTTGTGAACATTCAGGAATCTAGTGGTTATTTTGAAGCCCTTATCTTCTGGAGATAGATACTAAAATATTTTTGGGTGACAGAGTGTAATAGCTGGGGCTTGCTTCAAAATAGTTGTGGGGGTGGGGGGATGTTGGAGGGTATAGAAGAAATAAGGTTGGCTACAAGTTTATAGCTATTGAAGCTGGTTGACAAGAGACACTACTCTATTCTATTCTGTTCTACCTTTATATCTGACATTTTCCACACACACACATACACACAAATACTAACCTTTGGACTTCCCTTACAGTCCGGTGGTTACGATTCTCTGCCTCCATTGAGAGGGGAGAGGTTCAGTCTCTGGTTGGGGAACTAAGATCCCACATGCTTCATGGTATGGCCAAAAAAAATTTTAATAAATTAAAAAAAATAAAAACAGTAACCTTATAGTCTTCTCGAAGAGTTCCTCCTTGACCCTCAACGGTACACTGTAGGGGATGGGACATGGTCTGCAAACTCTCCCTTCTCTCCCTCTCCCCTGCACCTGGCCTGCTGGGTCCAGGCAGGGGTGGAGCATGCTGGGCAGAGCAGCCCCCTCCCTGTCCACACAGCCTGGCTATTTGTGTGGCAGGGGCTGCCCGCCAGGCCTCCTGGAACACATCCGTGGGCTCTCCAAACGAGCCTTCAGCTGGCCCTTCCCCAGCAGGCTGGTCAGGCTCCAGCTTGAGCATGTCTTCTCCCCAGTCTTTTCTCCACAGCGTGTCTCTCCACAGCGTGCCTTCTCTCCACAGTCTCCACCACAGCAACCCTGGGTGAGATCCCTGGAGAAAGCTTATGTTCAGACAGCTACTGAGCTGCCTATACACCCATGTAATCCAGGGTCCTTTCTATATTAAATGGAGTAAACGCACCTGCCCAAGTGGCACAACTGCTCCTGGCCATCTCTCCTGCTATTTTCTCCATATTCAGATGGCATCAGACAACATCTGGGAAACCTGTAGACAGAAGACAGAATGGGGGCTAGGGTCAGGTTGGTCACATCCACTCTTTGCCATTGAGTACCTTGACGTTTCTCTCCTTTGTTTCCTGAATGAATGAACACATGATAAAAAGCTCCATGTAAGATATGGCCAAATTGAGTCTGTGATTAAGTTCCACCAACCCAAGGATTCCAAGTAGGGAGAGTCTGGATTTCATGTGATGTGTAAAATTGGCAACTGGAATAAACTTGATTATTTTTTTAATGACTATGTTCTATGAAAGAATCTCTAATTATTAAATATTTCAATGTGAGAGATATATTTTACAGATATGAAGAGCTGTAATAGCACCCAGGAGCATGAAGTTGGTATCAGATCATCAGTTCAGTTCAGTTCAGTCTCTCAGTCATGTCTGACTCTTTGCGACCCCATGAACTGCAGCACGCCAGGCTTCCCTGTCCATCACCAACTCCAGGAGTCCACCCAGACCCATGTCCATTGAGTCAGTGATGCCATCCAACCATCTCATACTCTGTCATTCCCTTCTCCTCATATATTTCCCAGCATCAGGGGCTTTTCAAATGAGTCAGCTCTTCGCATTATGTGGCCAAAGTATTGGAGTTTCAACTTCAACATCAGTCCTTCCAGTGAACACCCAGGGCTGATCTCCTTTAGAATGGACTGGTTGGATCTCCTTGCAGTCCAAGAGACTCTCAAGAGTCTTCTCCAACACCACAGTTTAAAAGCATCAATTCTTCAGCACTCAGCTTTCTTTATAGTCCAACTCTCACATCCATACATGACTACTGGAAAAACCATAGCCTTAACTAGGCAGATCTTTGTTGACAAAGTAATGTGTCTGCTCTTTAACATGCTATCTAGGTTGGTCTTAACTTTCCTTCCAAGGAGTAAGCATCTTTTAATTTCATGGCTGCAATCACAATCTGCAGTGATTTTGGAGCCCCCAAAAATAAAGTCAGCCACTGTTTCCACTATTTCCCCATCTATTTGCCATGTAGTGCTGGCACCAGATGCCATGATCTTAGTTTTCTGAATGCTGAGCTTTAAGCCAACTTTTTCACTCTCCTCTTTCACTTTCATCAAGGGACTCTTCAAGTTCTTCTTCACTTTCTGCCATAGGGTGGTGTCATCTGCATATCTGAGGTTATTGATAATTCTCCCGACAATCTTGATTCCAGCTTGTGCTTCTTCCAGTCCAGCGTTTCTCATGATGTACTCTGCATATAAGTTAAATAAGCAGGGTGACAATATACAGCTTTGACGTACTCCTTTTCCTATTTGGAGCCAGTCTGTTGTTCCATGTCCAGTTCTAACTGTTGCTTCCTGACCTGCATACAGGTTTCTCAAGAGGCAAGTCAGGTGGTCTGGTATTCCCATCTCTTTCAGAATTTTCCAGTTTATTGTGATCCACACAGTCAAAGGCTTTGGCATAGTCAATCATCAGAGCAGTACTTAAATACATTTCTTACTATGAAAGCATCTTTCCCAGCAGAAAACAAGTGCACATGGAAGAGTCAAAAAACCTAATAAGCAGCAAAGAAGAGAACAGCCAATACTATTGGGTAGCATAGGTACAAGGCTCCCCTGGTAGCTCAGAAGGTAAAGAATCTGCCTGTAATGCAGGAGACCCAGTTTTGATCCCTGGGTTGGGAAGAACCCACTCCAGTATTGTTGCCTGGAGAATCCCCATGGACAGAGGAGCCCAGTGGGCTTCTGTTCATCAGGTCTCAAAGAACTGGACACGACTGAGCGACTGACACTTTCACTTTCAAAGGTAAGTGCTTTGTAAATGTTATCACACATAATCCCCATAACAGTCTCATAGGCTCTGCATCATTGTCTCCACAGAGAGGCAACCAGAGCTCAGAGAAGTTACCTTAGTAAATGAGGGAACCAGGATTCAACTCCAGCTCCATTTGACTCTAAAAGTTGAGTTCTTAATCTCCATTTGCAACTTATAATAAAACACTAAAAGTATTTGTCAGGTTAGGAGAATGTATATGCCTATGGTATAGATATGAATGTATATATATGATAAAGATAGATGTAAGGATAGATGTAGATTATACATATTAATGTTCAAGTTAAAATTTATTGCCATGTATGGCAACACCAATACAATATTGTAAAGTAATTAGCCTCCAATTAAAATAAATATATATTTAAAATTTTTTAAAAATAAAATAAAATGTATTGTCCTTCTAAGATACAGGATTGATGAAAAGCTTAGTCTACAAGTTACTTTTTACATGCTTTAAAAAAAAAGTTTTATAGGAATATAGTTGACCACTAAGTCCTTACGTATTTAACACTGCATCTAATCTATCTGAGGAGCTGCTTTCCAAAAATATGTGAATCCCAGCTGAATTGAAGAGTATTTGGGAAACGTCACAGTGTTGTTTATATAAGTCTACTGGATATCCCTGTGGGATTTGCTTTTATGAAATTTGAAACAATAGAACAAGGAGCAAATTATTTAGGTAAGCCTAAAAAGAAACACACACACACACACACACAAATTAGCCAGTGTTATAAATAGTAACAAGTTTGGGGGAACCATTTTAGTTTCTTAACAAAACACCTGAGGAAGCAGGAAGAAAACCTGGTATATTCCCTTAGACAGTGACAAGAAGCCCATTCCTGTCCTAAGAGTAGCTGGTGAGTTATTTACTTAATATTTAAGTAGATGTTGTTTAGTCACTAAATCATGTCTGATTCTTTGCAACCCCATGGACTGTAGCCTGCCAGGCTCCTCTGTCCATGGGATTTCCCAGGCAAGAATACTGGAGTGGGTTGCCATTTCTTTCTCCAGTGAAATGGGATGTATGGGAGCTCTGTTACAGAAGAAAAGTTCTATGTCAGAGCCAAATAATCCAATAAGGAAGCAGCCAGAGCTTTGTAAAACCAGCCCCTGGGGCTCCGACCTGGAGATGGCTGAACCTCAGAAAGTACCCCAAAAAGAAATCAGGACAAAGCTGAAGTACCCAGGTTCTCTGAAGTCAGGACAGGGGAAAGAGAAAGAGCTCTGAAGATGCAAAATGTATCTTCAGGTCAAAAGCAAAGAAAAGGGCTCAGGAAAAAAAAATAAAATAAAATAAACTTAAAATGAAGATTTAGAAGCTTCCAAAGAAAATACAGGTATGGCTACTTTAAAGTTGAGATTAGACAAATAAGGTTACATTTCATCCATTACTGAGCAACAAAAATCTTCACTGGATTTTTAACTTCTCAAGATTTAGAAGTCTCTACAAAAGAGGAAAAAGGATACTGGAGGTACAAAAGGCGGATTTCTCTCAAAAGTAAAAAAGAAGCACAAGAAAAAAAAGAAAAGAAAGAAGGACTTCCCTGATAGTTCAGGGGCTACGACTCCAGGCTCCCAGTGCAGGGGGCCTGGGTTTGATCCCTGGGCAGGGAACTAGATCCCACACACGCTGCAGGTAAGAGTTTAAGTGCTGCAACTAAACAATCCAGCATGTCACAACTAAGACCCAGCACAGCCAAACAAATTAATCAATAAGTATTTTAAAAACAGAGGAATATAAAAGAGGGGTAGAGGTCGTACCGTTAAGAACACAATCAAAATAAGTCTATCGTGCAAAGTCTATTGTTGGCAATTGACATGCCCTCCGAGGTGAGACTATGTTTTAATAACTATGACAGTACTTCAAGAGTTCAGATGACTTAGATGAATCTTGTTGCAGGTAAAGAAGATGAAACTATTTGGAAATGGAGACGTATTTGAAAGTCAAAGTTTTTAATATCTAGGGAATGTTATGATTCTGAAGACCATTTGCATATATGTAAATGCATCTCCTGACACTGTAAAAGAAGGCAGAGACAGGTGGAAGGAAAAGCACTGCCACAACTGTGTTGCCTCAATCCCCGGTGACCCAGCACTACTTACTGAGGGCATAGCATGGACCCAGAAGTACAGTAGGATTTAGGGGGATTCCCAAGGGAATCTCCACAAGCCATATATATATCCAGGATTTGCTTGAAGAAAATTTAGAAGTCCCTATGGACACATTGTTCAGCTAAATGCCTTAGTTCCCTATAATTTCTAAAACATTTAAAAATAAATATCTGTTGCATAAAAACCAAACTAAAGATTTGTTACTTTCATTTGTTAGAGGGAACATACATTTCATGATGCCAGACATGTTTCACACAAGATGTAAAATTTGATTATTCATTTACTTTTTATTTCAAATATCCTTTATGCAAAAGGCAAATTATATTTTACCTTTTAGGAAAGAAAATAGACTTGGTATCTAAGACAAATATATTTAAATATTTTATGTAATCAAAATATGATAGAGATTAATTCAGACCTTTTATCTCTTTTCTAGATAAAACTAGTGTTAGTCACTAAGTTGTGTCCAACTCTTTGAGACCCCATGGACTGTACCCCGCCAGGCTCCTCTGTCCATAGGATTCTCAAGGCAAGAATAGTGGAGTGGGTTGCCATGCCTTCCTCCAGGGGATCTTCCTGACCCAGGGATCAAACCCAAGTCTCTGGTATTGCAGGCAAATCCTTTACTATCTAGTAGGTAACTTAATATTAGTTACCTACTGCTGCATTGCAAATGATCCCAAGTTCAGTAACTTAAAACAGCAAAAAACATTATTATCTCAATACTTGTTGTCGGTCAGGAATTTGGGAAAGGCTTCACTGGTGGTTCTTGCTCAGGGTCTCTATCTCTCAAATCTAGTTGCTATTTTAAAGTGAAAATGAGCTAAAACATGTAAGTGATCATTAAATTCTACATGCAGCATGAATGAATTTAGACCTTCAAGAATTTGAAAATCCAAAGGTGAAACCATCAGGAGAAGTCAAAAGAGTTGTTAATGCTCCCCCTCGATGTCCTCCTGCCCCTCATCTCTCCACCTTCCAAAGAGGTGCTTGAGAGGCAAGTGGAGGCGGGAGGAAGAGACATGATGGATGACAGAAATAGCCTCACCAGAAATAAAATACACTCCATATACATGTCCTGACAGTGTTCTCAGTTGGTAATCAGGAAGCAGAAGTCCTTGCATTGTGGCCTTAACAGAATCTTCCCTAAAACCCTTTTCACACCCCTGGACTCTCCTTGGGTCCACTGCTACAGGCTGCAAAACAACATGTCAAGCCCAGTGGTGTGCAGAGATAGGACTCTTTAAAGGCTTCTTAGTCCATACATAGTACCCTGTGTCTTTTCCCAGAGCAATCCATTCTTGCAATCATATAGAAAAGAACTGAGCCCTAATTATGTTCTTATGATCCATATGACTTCTCTCCATGAAAATACTACTTTGAACCATCATATAGAAAAAAAGTACAATGTCTATACATGTTTCATTATACCTGCTATCTTTCTTGTACCTATATGAAACTATAACACTCATCATCAGAAGGGTATCTATTTGAAATTAATTTTCTAGTAAAAGAGATGGATTTTCATTGCCACCCTCTCTCTCTCCCCTGTGATCAGCATATACATTCACAGGGAGGTCTGAGGCTATGTTTTCTAAGTAAGGCAAGTAATAACACCTGCTCTAGACGCTTAGGGCAGCTACAAGAACCAATAAATTCAAACAGGCATGGACCACCCACTGCAACTAGAGAGTAGCCCCTGCTTGCCACAACTAGAGACAGCCCATGTGCAGTAACAAAGACAATGTGCAGCCAAAAATAAATTAATTTTAAAAAGAAAACAGACATGGATTTGCATATGGATTCCAGAACTTATGGCTTGATTTTATTTTTTTGTAGTTTTTAAAAAATTAATTAATTTTAATTGGAGGCTAATTACTTTACAATATTGTAGTGGTTTTTGCCATACATTGACATGAATCAGCCATGGGTGTATGGTTTGATTTTAGATGTACTGTTTAGCCTGTCTTCATGCACATGTGCATGCCCAGTCATGTCTGACTCTTTGTGACCCTATGGACTGTAGCCCGCCAGGTTCCTCTGCTCATGGGATTCTCCAGGCAAGAATATTGGAGAGTTGCTATTTCCTCCCCTATTCTAGGGGATCTTCTGGAGATGGGGATCAAGCCTGTGTCTCTGGTGTCTCCTGCATTGGCAAGTAGATTCTTTATACTGTGCTTCCTGGGAAGCCCTTAGCCTCTCTGAGCCTCATTTAAAGAATGAGGACAATGATATATTTCCTATTGGGTTCAGGTGAAAACCCCTAAGACACTATGTTTAAAGTACCAAACACAGGGCAGGGGACATAAAAATAAAAGTTGGTTTCACTCAACTTTCCTTTTCCTTCCTTTAGTTAACTTCGGAGCTAAAGGCATCACTTGAGTTCTGATGTTTTGTGAATTTGACCTGAACCCAAACCAAGTATCTTTGACCTGAATCAAGTATTATTGACCCGAAAGCAGAACACGATTATCAACAGTTGTAAACAGGATGAAATGATCTCTAGTAAATCTTCTAGTGTCAGACAGAACTCACTGGTTCAGACTAGCAGCTACGACTGGGCCAACCAGCCCAAGACAAATAACAAATGTGTTAATTAGTGAAATGGGATTAATAAGGAAATGGTGCAAGAGTTTTCCGTGTGATTGTGTACATGGCAAGTCCAGACAAGATGGGTTTTGGAGGGGGTGGGGTGGCGTAGGAAGTCACCTCCTTGGTCCAGCTGATTGGGAAAGGCTTTGGGAGAGATGTCTGATTTGGGGATTATTTGAATAGTGGTAGGTGGGGGGGTTTCAAGCTAGACACAAAGGGGTGTTTCAGGTTAAGGGTGTGTCCTGAGAAAGAGTTCAAAGGACAGAGAGGATCTTGGTGTAGGGGGAAGGAGACACCCAACCACAGCCAACATTAGTCAAAAGCAACCACTGACCCATAAAAAGAGACGGGTGGCATCCGTGGGTGAGGCTCCTGGAGAGTTGGTAGCAGTGTCAGCCTTTACAGAAGCACAAAAAAGTCTCCATGGGCACTGGTTCAGTTTAGGGCCCCAACTTAGAGTGAGTGGCAGGGAACCTGGAGCCATTCCAAAGTCAAAGAGGTTGGGACTCATAATGTGGACAGCAGATGGCTTAGGAAAGACCTAAATTCTCTTCATTCTTTAAACGACTCCCTTGGGGACAGTGTGACTGCCTCTTCTCCATTCCCATTAATGGCAAAGTCACAGAAAGGTTTTGAGTTTCAGCAGAAGAATACAGTCGAGATAAGGAAAAAGCTGTGATTCACAGGATTAAGACAAGAGGACAGTTTGATCAGAGGGCTATAAAATTTAACTCCCAAGAGTTCTCTCTGAAGTGGTGAAATCTTTATGCTACATTTGTTCGCAATCCCTCAGTTTATGACATTCTATCAATGGACATTTGTGAGAGCCAAGTTCATAAAGGCAGAAGGTAACCTTAGCACGCCCAGTGCCCAAGGCTCTGCCTTCACGTAAGCTTCAGATCTCCTTTAGCTCATGTTTTAGGAAATTGGCTTCCACCCTCTTCATTCGCAGGTCTCACTGCGGCTGCATCATTCCTGCTCCCCACTTCCGCTCACAGAGAACTTCATCTTTCTTCAACCCGGCAACTTCCCTCCAGCAGGCTCACAGACTTGAGCATGAGCCTCCAGAGAGGAAAGGCGTTCCTCTATCAAGGAATGTGGAAGAAGGAGGGTGGAAGTGAAGGGTTCCGAGCAGAAGTCAGAAGTAAACACACAGGCACGCACAATTCTTAAAATAGACAGTATGGGAGAGACTGCTGTGTGTGTGTTCACTGAAGTCTGTCTCCTTTTCCTTCCAGCAAACAGTAAGTCTGATTTCTCAGTTTCCCTTGCAGCCCCTTGGGTGATGTGGCTGAGTTTTGGGGAATGGCAACTGGGCAGGAGTGATGTGTGCCACTTCCAGGCCTAGCCCTTTAAAAATTCCCACGAGCTCCTCCGACCTGGAAAAGGACTAAGAGGCCACAGGGGCACAGAGGCATAAGATGGAAAGAGCCTGGGTCCTGAGTGACTGTGTGGACGCCTCCTCCCCAACCAGCTCACATTGGCTGTATGAGAGAGGCAAGGAAACATTTATTGTGTTGGGCCACTGAGATGCGGGGAGATGTTGGTAACACTGTGTGGTCTACCCTGGCTAACATACATGGAGATTAGAGAGTGGCTTCTCTTTGGGTTATAGATACATTAGTGTACATGTTACAGAGGCTCACTTGTGGGAGGGCCTGGCGATGGTGCTGAGCTATGGGGCCAGAAATTATTGAAAATAAACATGTTCAAAGGAATTGGGGTAACACTGAGTGAAAATGTAGGATACCTAAAAATCTATTCCATGCCAAGAGGGTTCAACACAGAAAGAATATTATTTTCAACAGATGGTGCTAGGACGACCGAACATTCACATGCAAAAGAATGAAGATGGACCTGTTTGTTATACTGCACACAAAATTTGATTCCAAATGTATCAGAGATCTAAATGTAAGAGCTAAAAATTATAAAACTCTTAGAAGGGAATATAGGAGTAACACCCTATGGAGCTGAGTTAGGCAAAACTTCTTAGTAATAACATAAAAAGTGCAACAACAAAACAAAAAGTAAATTGGACTTCATCAAAATTTTAAAACTTTTGTTATTCAAAAGGACATCAAGAAAGCAGAAATATAACACGCATGATGGGAGAAAATACTTGCAAATCACACGTCCCATGAATCCAGAAATCTTACAACTCAATAGTAAAAAGAATTTTATTTAAAATGGGCAAAAAGTATGAATGGAAATTTCTCCAAAGAAGATACACAAATGGCAGATGAGCAACAAAAATGCTCAAAATCATTAGTCATTAGGGAAATGCAAATCAAAACCACAATAAGATACTGTTTCACATCCACTAGGATGGCTGAAATAAAAAAGACAGTGATGTGTTAGGGAGGATGTGGAGAAAGTGGAATGCTCATACACTACTACTTAAAACGTGAAACAGTGCAGCCTCTTTAGAAAACAGATTGACAGTTTCTCAAATTGTTAAATGTACAGTTATCCAACAACTGAGCAATTCCAATTCTAGGCATGTATACACCCAAGACAAAGGAACACTTATGTCCACAAAACATCTTGTACATGAGTGTTCATAGCAGCATTAAGAGCTAAAAAGTGGAAATAGCCCAAATAGACATCAACTGAAGAAAGGATAAATATATATCCACACAATGAAATATTATCCAGCAATAAAAAGAGCTGAAGTACTGATACACGGTACTACTTGGATAAACCTTGAAAACACTGTTCTGGACCAAAAAAACAGTCTCAAAAGCCCACCTATTGTAAAATGTCATTTATTTGAAATGCCCAGATAAATCTATAGAGAAAGAAAGGGAATTAATTGATGGCTGCCTATTGCTAGGATGGGAAAGAGAAGACTGGGGGGAAATGGAATTGGCTTTAATGGGCACTGAGAGTGACCAACATGTTCAAAAGTTGATTATGGTGATGGCTGCACAAGTCTGACATGCTAAAAAAAAAAAAAAAGAAAAGAAAAAAACCATTGACCTGCACATTTGAAATGGGTGAATTGTATGGAATTTAACTTATATCTCAATAAAATTGCTTGTTTTGTCTCTTTTGTTGGTCAAAACAAATAGAACTTTTTTTCTTTTAAAGAAATTATAGTTGACTTACAATAATTAATTTCAGGTGTACAATATAGTGATTCTGTATTTGTATAGCTTATACTCCATTAAAATTATTACAAAGTAATGGCTGTAATTTTCTATGCTGTACAGTAGATCCTGTTGTTTATCTAGTTTATCCACAGCAGTTTTTAATCTCTTAATCCTATACCCCATCCTGCCCCTCCCATCTCCCTCCTTGGTAACCACTAGCTTGTTTTCTATATTCGTGAGTCTGTTTTCGTTTTGCTATATATATCGTTTGCTTTATTTTTAGATTCCACAAAAACAGACACATAGATCAATGAAACAAACTAGAGAGACCAGAAATAAACTCACACAACTACAGTCAATAGTCAATTAATCTCCAACAAACGAGGCAAGAATACGCAATGGAGACAAGACAGTCTCTTCAATAAGCAGTGCTGGGAAAACTGGACAGTTACGTGTAAAAGAATGAGATTAGATCATTTCCTCACACCGTATACAAAAATAAACTCAAAAATGGATTAAAGACATAAATGTAAGGCTTGAAGCCATAAAACTCTTAGAAAAGGACATAAGCAGAACACTGTTTGACATAAATTATAGTAATAGTTTTTTGGATCTGTCTCCTAAGGCAAAAGAAATAAAAGCAAAAATAAACAAATAGACTGAATTAAACTTAAAGCTTTTACACAGCAAAGGAAACCATGAAAAAACAAAAAGATAGCCATGGGAATGGGAGAAAACATTTGCAAATGAAATGACCAATATGGGGTTAACATCTAAAATAAACAGCTCCTACAACTCAACAATGAAAAACCAAACAACCCAATCAAAAAAAGGGCAGAAAGCCTGAACAGACATTTGTCCAAAGAAGACATACAGACAGCCAACAGGTTCATGAAAAGATGCTCAGCATTGCTAATCATCAGAGAAATGAAAATCAAAACTACAGAGAGATACCACCTTACTTCTATCAGAATGGCTATCATCACAAATAACAAACATTGGTGAGGATGTGAAGAAAAAGGAACCCTTCTTTACTGTTGGTGGGAATGTAAATTGGTGCAGTCACTATGGAAAACAGTATGGTGGTTCCTCAGGAAACTAAAAACAGAACTACCAGATGATTCCACTATTGGGTTTATATCCAAAGAAAATGAAACTGCTAATTTGAAAAGATACATACACCCCAATGTTCACAGCAGCATTATTTTATTTACAGCAACCAAGATATGGAAGCAACTCGTGTCCGTCAATATACAACTGGATACAGAATGTTCAGTGTATGTACATATACACACATACACACAATGGAATATTGCTGCCGCTGCTGCTGCTAAGTCGCTTCAGTCGTGTCCAACTCTGTGCGAACCCAGAGACGGCAGCCCAACAAGCTCCCCCGTCCCTGGGATTCTCTAGGCAAGAACACTGGAGTGGGTTGCCATTTCCTTCTCCAATGCATGAAAGTGAAAAGTGAAAGAGAAGTCGCTCAGTCGTGTCCGACTCTTCGCGACCCCATAGACTGCAGCCCACCAGGCTCCTCCGTCCATGGGATTTGCCAGGCAAGAGTACTGGAGTGGGGTGCCATTGCCTTCTCTGCAATGGAATATTACTCAGCCATTAAAAGAATGAAATTCTGCCATTTGGACCAATGTGGATGGACCTAGAGAATATTATGCTTTGTGAAACAGTCAGAGAAAGACAACCAGTATATGATATTACTTATATATGGAATCTGAAAAATAATACAAACAAATATGTATAACAAAACACAAACAGACTCATGGATACAGAAAAACAAATAGCACCTTTAAAGATAATGTATGGCTGTTCACTGGCCTCCTAGGAAGGCAGGGGTGAGGGTTCCCTGTTCCCTTTTCCTGATGAGCTAGGATTTGTCCTGGACTCCTAAACAGTACCTTCTCTGTGCTTCCACAGCTCTTGGTTTGTTTTTCTATTACTGCACCCAGTCAGCAAATATTTCTTGAGCACTCAGTATGTGCTAGGCAACCGGGGATATAATCATAAAATGAGCAACTCAGTCCCTGTCTTCAGGAACCTTCAAGTCCAGTGAGAGAACTCTTCACCTTATATTAGTACCTTACCCATATCTATGTCTGTTTCACGAAGAGCCCAAACAGCCCAGCCTTCCGGACCCTGTAGGTGCTCAATACAATTTGTTAAATGAATGATACGGATCAGTAGAGACAGACCTGGGCCATGTCTCTGAAAGCTCCCAATGAAAAGTCTACCCTGAAGAAACCTGAAACTTAGATTTGTCAGAATTGGGTCACAAGTCTCCCAACTGCCATCTTCCCCCAGGCCTTACAAATGGATCGAGTTCTTAGCCACACACAAATGAGTGAATCGATACGTGAAATGGTAATTTCAGAATGACTTAAACTTCTGGGTCAGAGATACCCTGAAGAGAAAGCAAAATGATTGTTCAAATGCTGTTTGAAGATTCCTGGACATGGCAGTTTTTAACTGCTGAGAAGCAATCTATTTTTAACCAGCCATTGCATGAGAATTTAAGAAATGTCCTTTGAAAAATCAAATGAAGACAAAAGGGGGAATGAGGGACAGATGGGAATGTTCCAACCCCTTCCAGCCATGCCTGTCTATCATCTGCCTGACTGCAAACATCCTGGACTCAAACACCCTCGAGGAGACACGTAAACCTTCAGAGCACATACGTGTCTCATGCATGCAGGACCACCAATGACCAACGGGACAATCGGTGTCTTTTGGTTTTAACAAATGAACTCTTGAAAAAGGTATTTTGCAGGCAAAACAGCCAACAGTGATTTCAAAGGCAAAATCAGTATAAACCGAATGGACTTCTGCTCACTCAGTGCATTCTCTTGATATATTTAAAACGATCACCATGATGCCTGATTTTACACAAGTCAAATGGGGCCTCCTGACTTTGGAAGATAGTTTATCTGATGGGGTAAACAACTCTTTTCATCTACAAGGAAATAACGTGGAAAAGTTAAAATGTTTATGTCTTTTCCCAAACAGTGTCACATCCAACAAGAAAAACAATGAGAAAACATATGGAAGACTCCCCCAGACAACTCACCCCACCCTCAGCAAGCCGCTCTCCACCGCTGGATAGTCCACAGTAAGAGGAACCGCTTCACCTGTAATGAAGTCTCTGTGGTCACTCGGAGAATAGGGCATTAGATTCTGCAGCCCCGTGTCCAGGGTGGGCGTCACAGAATGCGCTGGAAGGCAGGCCACAGACCTTGCTTGCTTCATAGGAGAGAAAATGGAGGCCTCAAAGCTGGCAGACCTAACGTGACATCCGGCAACACCTTTACGCTCAACACGCTGTTTGTCTTCTTAGATCTACTCTCCACCCGTCTTCCTCCCATTGTTGCGGGAGGTCCCCTCGTGTGGACTCACCAGCAACGTGGTCCCTAGATGAACATCCTCGGTTTCACCTGAGAACTTATTAAACATGCAGGATCTCAGCTCCTACCTTAGACCTACTGCTTCGGGGACCAGAAGCTTTGGGGTGGGATCCAGCCATCTGTCTTTTGGCAAGCCTTCCAGGGGATGCTGACTTCCTGTAAGGTTAGAGAGTCACCTCGGACGGGATCCTTAACCTGTGACTTCCAGCTGGGCTTGGCCTAGGGGAAACCCTGGCCCGAGGTCCCAGGCATGAGGAGGAGTGAGTTAAGGGTAATTTTTTCCCTCAGGTTCCCTTTTGGTGGGATTGTCGAGGGCTGGATTCATCCGTGCACCAAAGGTCACTGTACCTCAAGGGGACAGCCTCAGAGCCGTGTGACTCACTCCTTGATCCAGTAACTACCCATTCCGCTGACCCTATAGGTCTAGAGATGGCAACAATTTCTCCTGCTACTCTAGAACAGGGGTGCCCAACCTCTGGCAATCAATGCCTGATGATATGAGGTGCAGCTGGTGCAATAATAATAGAAATAAAGTGCACAATAAATGTAATGCACTTGAATTATCCCAAAACCATCCCCCACCACCTCGGTCCATGGAAAAATTATCTTCCAAGAGACTGGTCCTTGGTGCCAAAAAAGACTGGGGACGACTGCTTTAGAATACTGTCACATCCTTTGTGATTGCCTGCCCACATCTTTGTAAAGGGTCCCTTTACTTAGCCCTCCTCTAATTATCCTAATTTACATGTGCTTCTTGGGATGCCCACCTGATACAAATAGATGATTGCCTGGGTGATGGGTAAGGGGCATAGCCTTTATGGGAACTTTCTAACTTGGAATCTTGTTGTTTCTCTCCAACTTCATAACAGGAATGACTTTGGGAGAGTTCCAAATACCATATTTTACAGCAAAAGAGCATAAAATTTATTTATGCTAAACACGACCATGGTGTTTATTGTGTAATTTTCAAGACATAGCTATTTCTCCCCACAGATCACTTATTTTGAATTTCTTCTTCCCATCCTCTCCCTTCTCCTTGTCACACAACGTGAAGCAAGACATTTGGTTTAGTCTGGCTCAGACCTGGCTTGCTTTTATCTGCTGATCCATCTCCTAAGGCCTCTGCTCACAGACTCGTCTTTCCTTTAAAATTCACTCTGCCTCTTGTTTTTTTAGTTTTGGGGCCTTTGTTTTTTTGGTGGTGAAATACATGTAACATAAAACTTATCATAATGGTTTTTAAGCACATGGTTCAGTGGCACTAAGTACACTCATATGGTTGTGCAACTGCCACCACTGTCTACCACAAACTATTTTTTATCTTGTAAAACTGAAACTCTGTGTCCATGAAACAAAAACTCTCCATTCTTGCCCCCCAAGCCTCTGACAATCACTACCCTACCTTCTGTGTCTATGAATCTTACCATTCTAAGGATCTCATTCATATAAGTCTAATCATACAGAATCTGTCCTTATGTGATTGGCTTTTTCACTTAGCATAATGTCCTCAAGATTTATTCATGTTGTAGGAATATGTGAGGATTTCCTTCCTTTAGAGGAATGAATGAAATTTTATTGTATGACTAGATCACATTGGTTTATCCACTCATCCATCAGTGGGTGCTTAGGTTGTTTCCACCTTTCAACTATTATGAATAAAGCTACTGTTAACAAGATATACAAATACACATTTGGTTCCTCCTTTTAATTCTTTCAGATGTATACCCAGAAGTGGTACTGTTGTATCACATGGTAGTTCTAGTTTTAATTATTTTTGAAGAACCTCCATACTGTTTTCCATAGCAGCTGCACCATTTTACATTCCCACTAACAGTGTACAAGGGTTCCAATTTCTCCACATCCCCACCAGCTACTTTTTGACAACAGGCATCCTATGGCATGTGAGGTAGTATCTCATTGTAGGGTTTTTAGAAATGCTGTCTCCTCCACCGAGAATACTTTTGAACTGTGGTGTTGTAGAAGGCTCTTGAGAGTTCCTTGGACAGCAAGGAGATCAAACCAGTCAGTTCTAAAGGAAATCAAACCTGAATATTCACTGGAAGGACTGATACTGAAGCTGAAGCTCCAATACTTTGGCTACCTGATTCAAAGAGCTGACTCACTGGAAAAAAACCCTGATGCTGGGAAAGATCGAGGGCAGGAGGAGAAGGGGGTGACAGGGGATGAGATGGTTAGATGTTACCATTGACTCAATGGACATGAGTTTGAGCAAACCCCAGGAGACAGTGAAAGGCAAGAGAGCCTGATGTGCTGCAGTCCATGGGGTCTCAGAGAGTCAGACACGATTGAGAGACTGAAGAACCACCTAGCATGCCCTCCCTATGTGCCTATTAAGCGCCCTGCCCAGATGAAATTAACCACCTCTGCTCTTGTTTTCACCACGATGCTTGTTCTGCTGTTTTAATCCTAATGTGTTTTCCTGGGGTCTCTTTTCTCTGAGCAACTGGTACTCCTGCATCGCTCTTTCCTGATAAAGATGTCTGTGTTCTCACAGAAAACCCAAAACATAACTTACAGGGCAGGAAGGATATCTAATCTGGTGTCGAAGTCTTTCATGACGCTGTAAGTGAACTGGCCCCAGAATCTTCCAGGCATCCGCTCATTTGCCTGCGATCTGGGGCATGAATTCCTCAATTGTTTGGCCCTCATGTCAGCTCTTGAGAGTTTTAGCCACAGGAGTCTCCTGGAGATTTTGATTTAAGCCCCTGATCAAGCAGCCAGCATCCTGCTGACAAGACTGCCCTAAGCCCCAAAGGCCTCTCAGATCTTACAGAAAGCATCGCATCTTATCACTTCAGAGAAGAGGTCTCCCTTTGCGGCACTGAGCTCCAAGTGGGATGCTGTGAGATCACAGGATAAGGGCCACTTCCTGCCTTCAGTCTCTTTGATTTCTTCTTTGGAGAATCTAAGAGGAAAGGAGAGAGAGATGGGAAAGTCAATAGTGCTCCTTCTAAGGGTCTTCTCGGGGAACCTGCCACCCTTCACAGGGCTTGAGGGGTCATCATAACAAGTTCCATGGGCCCTCAGAAGAGGGTTGCAGTAGCGTGAGAGGCCACACACAGTAATCCTGTGAGTTTCCATGGAGGTCCTGGATGGTGAGGCCAGGCATCAACAGCCAAAACATCCCCAAGTGTCCTTTACGTTTCAAGCGGATGAATCACTACCTGTTGTTTTTGGAGGCCTCTCTTGATCCCTGTGGTGGGTGCTGCTGTCCTTCCTGCCACCAGAATTCCTGTCAGAGCTTGTCCCAAGGGAGTACCAGGCATCCCATCTGTGTTTCGGTGAGATAGAGCATGACACAGTTTTTCCAGGGCTGTGCTGCCATTTTTCATGAAAAATTCCAGACGCTCCCTCATTAGACATGACTTCCTTTCATCCCCAGACCCCCTCCAAGTGAGGTGCACCGCACTCAGTCACTTTGGAGTCTTATGGGACATGAATTCCTTGTCAAAGACTTTCCTCCCACTCTAGTTGTTCCTTAAACACTCATTTCTGCATTGATGCCAAGCCAGAAGAAAAACAAGGGGCCATTGCTGTCATCTGATTTGAAAATACATAGACTTTGGGTCAGAGTTTCAGTCTGTGCCTACAATGAGCTGCTGCCATGATGGACCAGGAGGAGGGGCCTTTACAGTGTTAGGGGTGAAGACTTTGGAACCCTACCGCCTGGGTTCACAGCTTGTTCACCGCACTGAACATCAGTTTGTACATCTGTGAAATGGAGAGAACATGTCATCCAGTCTCCCTACCAATGTTGCCTGGTGAATCCACGCAAAATATTCAGTGCAGTGCCAGATACTACTAATGAGTAGAGGATACTGGATTTATCTGGTATGAAAGTGACTTTAGTAACACGATATGTTTATAAGCCACTTCCAGAGCTCTCTGCCATGGTAAGCCTTGATCCCTGGAGCATCAGGCACCAGGACCCTTGGGTTTATTCTCCGCCCCTCAACCCTGTGCTGTTCCTGTGTATTCACTCAGTTCCTCCATCACCCAGGCCTGCCCTTGTCTAAAGGCTCAGTGGCTTCCTCGCTGTCTATTTCATTCAGGACCTGATGATAAAACTAGACAAATGGGCAAGCTATTCCAAGATGTGAACTTGTTCAATACCTTCAGGGCATGTGCCAGTGCCTGGGAGGGGCTTCAGGGCGCTTGGAACACGTCATAAAGTGACAAGATGAGGCCAGAGGGACTAGCTCTTGGGGCAGGCTTTCTAGTCCCAGTGTCCCCCTGCCATCTCACACTCTCTTGGTGGCTGAAGTAGGTAAATGATAATCAGGCAGTGACCCAAGTGGGCTTCCTAAGTGCTAGGATTAGAGGAGAAACCACAGGCCAAAAAAAAGTAAAAAGAAGTCACAGCCTAGGTTGAAGAAGTGAAGTCATTCAGTCAATCTGACTCTTTGTGACCCCATGGACTCTAGTCTGCCAGGCTCCACTGTCTATGGAATTTTCCAACCAAGAATACCGGAGTGGGTTGCTATTTCCTTCTCCAGGGGATCTTCCTGACCCAGGTATTGAACCCGGGTCTCCCGCATTGCAGGCAAATTCTTTACTGTCTGAGCCACCAGGGAAGCCCCTAGGTTGGCATGGAGTGAGACAGGTGAAAATAGAAAATAGAATAGTTAGTACTTTAATCTTTTGTTGCACTATGTTTATAAATTTCATGTATGCATTTATTCCTGAAGATTCTGCAACTCATTCTTTTAATTCAGCAAATAGTTATGAGCTACCTGCTCTGTACTAGGCACTGTCTAGGTGCAGAGCTGATTAATCCTCACAGAACTTACTGTCCAGTGGGGTGAACAAAGGTAGTTCAGTTCAGTTCAGTTCAGTTGCTCAGTCATGTCTGACTCTGTGCGACCCCATGAATCGCAGCACACCAGGCCTCCCTGTCCATCACCAACTCCCGGAGTTCACTCAGACTCACATCCATCGAGTCAGTGATGCCATCCAGCCCTCTCATCCTCTGTCATCCCCTTCTCCTCCTGCCCCCAATCCCTCCCAGCATCAGAGAGTTGGACTGTGAAGAAGGCTGAGCGCTGAAGAATTGATGATTTTGAACTGTGGTATTGGAGAATACTCTTGAGAGTCCCTTGGACTGCAAGATCCAACCAGTCCATTCTGAAGGAGATCAGCCCTGGGATTTCTTTGGAAGGAATGATGCTGAAGCTGAAACTCCAGTACTTTGGACACCTCATGGGAAGAGTTGACTCATTGGAAAATACTCTGATGCTGGGAGGGATTGGGGGCAGGAGGAGAAGGGGACGACAGAGGATGAGATGGCTGGAACAAAGGTAAGAAAAACCAAAAACCAAACAAACAAAAAAAACAAGGAAAGAAAATCACTGCAAGTTGTAATAAAATCTGAAGGAAATAAATGAGAATCCAGACAGGACACCTGCCTGCAGAATGGCATGAACTCCGTGAGTGTCTGATTTACTCAACAATCACCAGGTGTGTGGCAAGGGATGCCTGAAGGGGCCATGGAGATGGTTGTGGTCATGCTTCTTGTGTTCCTTCCCGGCACCGGGGACAGTTACCTAGAAATGCTTCGGAGAGGATCTGACCAGAGAATTGTCATTGGTGAGTTATTTGGGCGGACATCCATCTTATTCTAAAATCTCTCCTCCTTTGCATTGAATCACTGGCCATTTCTCCTTCCAAGAAGTACCAAGAGCCTCCCCTTCCATCCCTTTGGGATGTCAAAAATGTCCTAGCCCACATTTTTTTTCTTTTCCATTACAGTTTATTACAGGTATATTATTATTATTATTATATTATATATTATTGCTGCTACTGCTAAGTTGCTTCAGTCATGTCCGACTCTGTGCAACCCCATAGACGGCAGCCCACCAGGCTCCCCTGTCCCTGGGATTCTCCAGGCCAGAACAGTGGAGTGGGTTGCCATTTCCTTCTCCAATGCATGAAAGTGAAAAGTGAAAGTGAAGTCACTCAGTCGTCCCTGACTCTTAGCGACCCCATGGACTGCAGCCTACCAGGCTCCTCCGTCCATGGGATTTTCCAGGCAAGAGTACTGGAGTGGGTTGTCATTGCCTTCTCTGTATATATATATATTATTATTATTATCTATACTATTATCTATTATTATCTAGATAGATAGATATAGATATATATTATCTATTATATTATTACAGGTATAGTATTGAATATAGTTCCTTGTGCTATTCAGTAGAACCCTGTTGTTTATCCATTCTATAGGTGTTAGTTTGCATCTGCTAATCCCAGACTCCCAATCCATCCCCCTTGGCAACCATGAGTCTGTTCTCTTATGTTTGGGGGTCTGCTTCTGCTTCTCAGATAAGTTCATTTGTATTGTATTTGAGTTTGCACATAGAAGTGATATCATACGATGTTTGTCTTTCTCTGACTTACTTCACTTAGTATGATCATCTCTAGGTCCATCCATGGCACTGCAAATGCCAGCCTACTCTTCAATGTCATCTCTCGGCTCCTTTTGCCTTCAGTTCACTTAGGACAATGGGTGCAAATGCACTCTCTTACAGATTGGGCAGGGCAGGGCCTCCCCACAAACAAATGCAGAGGGCTCCTCTCTCTTGGAGTTGAATCAAGGCAGTCAGGCAGCGAACACTTTCTGTGGGACTACCACAGCTGACACTGTCCAAAACTTATCTTCCAGTCCCCACGGGTTCTACTTTATGATGAAGAGAGGGCAGGGGGAGCCTTTCTGGGGTTGTCAGGCTGGACCCCAATATAGATGGACTTCTCATGCGCTGTGGGATCGTTCTGGTCGAACCCTCCCTCAGGCTGCACCTGTCTCCTCCCCCACACTCCACAAAGGTCCTCCTGCCACATACACAACTTAGAAATCTCCCTTCTTTCCTGGGAATCTCTTCCCTCTTACCTCACCCTGTCTAAGTATGTCCCGCCCACAGCCCCTTCCCTTCAATACCTGCCTTGTGGCCCCACGTCCAGAAACTTGTCTGTTCTTTGTCCTTGGGTTCCTCGGAATACCTGTGGGCAGGTTTATGAATCAGCTTTCAAAGGTCAAGCCAGATCTGTGTACAATTTGGAACAACTGCTATGACAAAGCAAAATGTGAACCCAGAAAATGAGAAAACATATAAACACACCCAACACAGTACCTGTCCCAGACAGAGAAGGGACAACAGAAAGTAGTTAACAGTCAAAAATAGATTGTTTGTGTGTGTATAACTGAATTTCTTTGCTGAAACTAACAGAACATTGTAAGTCAACTATACTTCAATTTGGAAAAAAAATCATATTTCAGGAAAGAAAAAAAAAAGAGGAGATTGTTTTAAACTCTGCATCTGCTCTTTTAGGGAAGAAACCAGTGAATATGGTCTGGAAGGGCACAGGGGGAACCCTCTCCCCCAGTTACATGATTCCCCCCTGCTGGCAGCCACTGCCACCCAGTGCTGGTGCTTTTCCCACAGGTTCTGTGAATAGCTTCTTAATAAGTGCGGTTCTCACTGTGAAGAACAAATTACAGAACCTGACTTCACAGTAACACGTGGAAGCCATAACTTTCCTCTCCTCCCTGTTCCAGCCCATCCTTGTTATCACCTGCACATTTCCATGGCGTTATTCCATTCTGAAAAAGGAGGTGAAATCAAAGTGGCAAAAAGGTTTGAGGGAATGTAGACTCCCCAAGATGACCAAGGTGAGACGGCATCGAATTTGCCCCTTCAGAGCCCAAAGCCAAATTTCTCTATAATGGAATCATTCCTTAATTGGTCACTAGTGAAAAAGAATTTTAACATCTGATAGGATAATTACATACTATAAATCTATTTACAGAAAAACTAAATGCTGCATTGCTAGCACACCAGGAGAGATTTATAGATAATATAAAGGTGGTGATATTATTTGTTAATTGCTTGCCTGCTTGATTTTTCCTACTTTCTAAATATCCTTTAAGGGACTTCCCTGGTAGTCCAGTGGTTAAGACGTCATGCTTCCAATGCACAGGTTCGAGCCCTGGTTTGGGATACATACTTTGAGGGATGGCCAAATAAATAACTAAAATAATATTTTAAAAATAAATATTCTTTAAAGTGGTCTTATAATAAAAATATCTATCCTTCATGATTTGGCCACCTGATGCCAAAGGCTGACTCATTGGAAAATACCCTAATGCTGAGAAAGATTGAAGGCAAAAGAGAAGAGGGTAAGACAGGATGAGACGATCAGATAGCATCACCCACTCAATGGACATGAGTTTGAGCAAACTCCGGGAGATAGTGATGGACTGGGACGCCTGAAGTGCTGCAGTCTGTGGGGGTCATAAAGAGTCAGACACGACCGAGTGACTGAACAACAACAACAAATTTGATTTAATTTTTTCTGGCATTCCCTCTGCATGTGTATTTAAATATTAATTACACTCCATTGAAAGAGGAAAGGTAATAAACTCTTTAACACAAACACACTGAGCAAATGAAAACCTATGCTGCTCTGGCCTGTTTATTTCTTGACAGCACCTACAGCATCACAGAAAGTGATGATTCTTTGCTCAGCTCGAGTGTTGAGGTCACCCGAGGATCTTTAGAAAAATACAGAGGTTTAGGTCTTGCCCACAGAGATTCTGATGCTCTGTGGTATGGCCTAATTTGAGGTTTTTCCAAGCTTCCCAAGTAATTCTAATGTGAAAACCACTGACTTTAAAAAAAGGAAATAGGAATGAACCCCACTGAGAATTTATTAAAATAAAGCATCTTGGAGAGTATCTCTGTGAAGTACAGCCAATCTTGCTCAAATCAGGAGAAAAATAGTATTCTGGTAGTTGAAGAAAGAAAAATACCCTAGAAATTTAGAAGTCTATTAGAAATAACCATGATCCTCCTTCCTCAGCATTTGCCTGGCATTTTACGTATATCACCTCTAACCTTCCTTAAATGTTCTAAAAGTTAAACTGTGTGGTACCCATTTTATTTTTTTGGCTCCACCATGCGGCTTGTGGGAACTTAGTTCCCTGACCAGGGAATCCCTGCTCACCTCCTTCCGGGGAGTCAGGCCCATCACTTTTTGCTTTACATACTTTAAATATTTCTGTTGTTCAGATGTTTTTACAATGAGCATGGGTTCTATTTGTGATGTATAATCTACAAAAGTTAATACTGAAGAAACCTTCACCAGCAGTTGGGACTCAAGTCCAGTCGAGGGTTCCCTCAAACTTTGTCCTCTTCACTGTCAGCTAGGAGTCCCAGGCCTGCCTTGGAGGCTTTTGTGGGGGATTCACACAAAATGAATAGTGTGTGTACTATACCTACATTATATTACCTATAATCATCATAAAAATCTATGCATCGCTTTGCCATACAGCAGAAACAATATTATAAATCAGTTAGATGCCAAAAAAAGAAATTAATCGACAAAAATCTATGCAGTTCTTTGCACTGAAAATATCTTTAAATTTCTTCCTTGTTTAAAAACCTGGCAGTCCACACACAGTAACTCCCATTTTTTGTGGATGGGGAACCAAGGTCCGACTCATTATTCAGCAGATGTCCACACAGCTTCTTCGAAGTTTCTGAATTCTGAATCTCCTGTCCTAGCACCAGCCCTCCTCCGACTCACATCCTGGGGTGGTTGGTGATTTCCCATCAAGTAACACCGGACAAAGATTAGATCATTTTAAAAGCTTGTTTTCTCCTTTAACCATGACGGGGGAGAAAAAAAAAAATCAAAATTCGTTAAAACAAAACAGCAACCATCTGTGTCCAGAGATGTCCGTGGAGAAAGTGGAGATAAACAAGCTGCTCTCTCGAGTCCCCTCGCAGCAGTTTGCCTCAGCTCACTCTTTAAAAGCTGCAGGGTGCCAGGCCCTGGGCTTTATCAGACCCTCACAGCTACCCCTGAGGTTCTCCCAGGACTCATAGTGGGGGACCAAGAGCCTGTGGTGTGGTTTCCAAACGTCAGGGCGGGCCTGGTCACCAATAGTTCCATGTTCTTGTTTTTAGCATAAGACAGAACAAATAAACTCTTGTAGACTGCTTCATCCTCAATGGTATCAATGAGGGGGAAACAGCAGATCACAGAGATGCACTTTAAACAAACAGGATGTTTGTGAGCCGGACGAAATTATATGAGCAGGACCAAGGGAGAAGAACCCGCTTTGGAGCACTTGTTGAAACCCTGCATTCAATTCTCAGATAAGAACTCCAGGATTTAACTGGTACCTTGACATGGTGTAAAATACAGAGCACCTACTTCCTGGAGGAAGTTGACTATAAGTTGAAGGGAAAGGAAAGATTGATTTTCTCTCCTCAGGAAGCAGGGAGATCCAAGCGGTCTCAGCAGCCCTTTCATTTGGACACGTAGCCGTGAGACCAGGGTTCAGGCCGAGTTAACGAGCAGCGGCTACTCGGGAGAAAGTCCCAAGCAGGATGCAGAGGTGGGAGGAGAGGCAGGCTGGAGCGCACGTAGGGGCCGACCCGTCCTGCTGGGCCTCTGACGACAAATGGGATGCGGGGCGTGGGCTGGGAAGTGATACTTGTACAGAAGAGAAAACACACACGTGCTCTCTCTCTCTCACACACATACACACGTAGGGTGGGAACAGAAAACAAAACCCAGGGAAGTGTGATGAAAAAACAGCTAAGTCCCAACAGGAGCCTGATTACAGAATACTGAGATGCTGGCAAGCCAGACACATCCTTGGAGATCACCGAGGATGGTCCTGAAATGAAGGACCCGGTCAGCCTTCTGGTAAAGAGAGAGAAATAACTGGTGAAGGCAAAGGGTGTGTAAAGACAGGAAAACGGCTCATCAGAGAAATGGCTCCAGGCCTCAGGGCCAGCGCCCTGGGTTAGAGAGAATGAACCCAGGGTTAGAATCAGGGGAAATGAGAGGGCGGCAGCTCCTATGGACCAGGCAGCACCCTACAGGCATCCTTCAGCCATACCATCTCAATTTTCTCCATCGATTTGAGGTAGTTTCTAGAAAATTCCTCAGAAGGAATTCCGAGGCTGCAAAAAAGTAAGTACTGTAATAGGATCAGCCTTATGCAGTCAGAAAAAGGGACAGAGATGGGACTTCACCTCACTATTACCTGACGCCAAAGCCCCTTGCTCCGTACCCTCCACCATGCTGTCAGTCAAGGTGGGGACAGACCATGGAACACCTTAAAAAAAAAAAAAAAAAAGAAACAGCCTGAGAAAGTTGAGAGCAATAGGAAGTCAGTCTGACTGACCCTCTTGAGGGCCCTGACATCTTAAGATGCGTGTCATACGTGACACAGTGCCTGAGTAGGATCGTTTAATATTTGGGCATATTGTCTTTCTGGGTGTGGTGCACTATTGTTACAGGATGCACACCCAGACAACATTGCTGCTTACCTGGAAACTCCGGGCACCAGCATTTTAACTGCAAGAGTCAGAAGGGGTCCACCCTGTGCAGGTATCTTGCTGTAATAATAGCTGGCAGAAGTCTGTGACCCACGACTTCATGAAGATAACAAAAGTACAGAGAAAGCTTGAAGCCACATTAGGAAATGAGACCGATCCAGGTACTTCCAACTAACTTACAATTTTAGGCAACAAACTGTATGTGATACAGAAAGGAGTTTGGGCATAAACTCCCAAATTCTACCCTCTAAAGGGTAAGAAAAACCCTTAGCAAGGGGCAGCTCACAGAAAATTCTGGTCCCGTCTGAAGTCCTCTGCATCTTGCGTTTTTAAATTCTGGTGATTCTCCAAAGCATATTCCACATTGGCCTTAGGTCTCTGCATGGGATTTGCTCAAATTTCAATTATACAGTAAACATTCAGTCATAATATTCCTAAGGAGGTATGTTCTCTACTGTTGGTGCGCCCAAATAACTGCTACTCTTTTACTGCTGCTTTGCAGACAGGTTCTCTACCAGAAAATCTGCACACTCATTGTTCTGACCAGTGGCATAGGAATTCTGCCCAGTTGGTGTCAGAAGAGATTATGTCCAGCTTGTTTTAATGGGAAGGGTGACCTCTTTACTCAGGACCCTCCTCTGATCAAGCACCGGAATGCTGGGATACTTTGTGTGTAGTCCATCACAAATCTCCAGGTGCCGCAGTTCAGGAGGTTTCCTAATTAACTATTTCATCCTCAGTGCTGTGGGGGCTGCACTATAATATGCTGTGAAAGGCAAATTGGTCTTAAAAGAAAACCATCCAGGTTTTGATAACAGGGGAACTAACTTAATTTGATTTCAATGTGGCCACTCAGGTTTGATCCCTGGGTTGGGAAGATCCTCTGGAGGAGGAAATGGCAACCCACTCCAGTATTCTTGGCTGGAAAATTCAATGGACAGAGGAACCTGACAGGCTACAGTCCATGGGGTCACAAAATGGTAGGATATGACTTAGTGACAAAAAAAAAACGGCTTTTCATGTGCTAGGTACTATGCTAGGAGCTTCACATGCATGCTTTCATTTAATCCTCAGATTATCTTTTTGAGGTGGGTGCTCTATGCCCATCTTACAGATAAGGAAACTGAGACTAAGAAATTTGCTGGTTTGTATGAGGTCAAGGTCACACAGCCATTGGGAGATTTATCTAGGATCTTTCTTTTTCTTTTGGCGGTGGTAAAAACACATAACATAAAACTTACCATTAAACTCTTTGTAACGTAGTCTAGTAGCATTAACTCTATTCACAGATTGTGCAAAAAATCTCTAATTTTTTCATCTTGCAAAACTGAAACTCTAGATCAGTTTTGGCAACCCGCTTCAGTATTCTTGCCCCATTTCCCTTCCTTGCAGCCCCTGGCAACCACGAATCTACTTTCTATGAGTTTGACTACTCTTCTTATTGTTATTTAGTTGCTCAGATGTAAATATACTTGTTTATAAGTCACTCAGTCGATGGTCATTCGCTCAGTCGCGTCCCACTTCTTGTGAAACCACAGACTGTAGTCCACCAGGCTCCACTAGTATTCTCTGCCCATGGGACTCGCCAGGCAAGAATACTGGAGTGGGTTGCCATCTTCCCAGCCCAGGGATCGAGCCCACACCTCCTATGTTAGCAGCTGAGTTTTTCACCACTGAGCCACCCAGAAAGCCCTTGACTACTCTGGATACCTCTTATGCGTGGAATCACACCCAGGATTTTTCTTTTCGTGACTGGATACTTTCACTGGAATAATGTCCTCAAGATCCATCCATGTTGTAGCATGTGTCAAAATTTCCTTCCTTCTTAAGGCTTCATGATATGCCATTGTGTGTAGAGACCACATTTTCTTTACAGAGTTAGGATTTTAATCTGAGTTTGGGAGACTCCAAATCCCATGCCTCTTTCTTGTGCGTAAGTCACGTTCCTTTGTCAGTACTTTAAAGAGAATTATAACTTTCACATTATACATTAAATGCAAGAAAAGTGAGCTAGTGGTGTCCTGGCTCTGTTCTCAGCATTGCAAGCTCAGAGACAGTGCTGGAAGGGCTGACAGACCCCTCGGAAGTGACTTATATACTTCTTGAGGAGGCATCCCATCCTTCTCATCACACAGGGCCCAGCCCTCTACTCCTCCCACCACCCTCCAAACTCAGCACATGCCCTGGCCTCTGCTCTCCTGTAAGTCACGTACCAAGGTCTCCAGGACATCTTCAACGGAATATAAATAGCCCTGAGACCTCAGAGTCCCCACCCTTCCTCATGCAGCCTTCCCTGTTGCCCAGCTTCTCCATCCTCGTCCTTGTGGGCTGTGCCAGTGTCCTCCTGCTTCTGCAAGCCTCTGGCTTTGGTCATTTCTGCAGCCTCTCTGGTTTTCATCACTCGCCAAGGACAGCAGCTTCCTCCTCTGCAGCCTGAACTTTCCCTTCCCCAGAAGCCATCCAGACCCCTCCTCCAGGCCCTGATGGCTCTGCACCTGCACCCTGGGTCTTTATATCCTCCCCTCCCCCACCTCACCCTCAAGACTGGTCTTGAACCACCTATCACTGGTCTTCTCCACTATCATCTAATCAAGTCAAACTCAACACGGGCCTGCTCAGATCTTCCCCTCAGCTGCTCGTCCACCATCTTCACCCGACCCTCCCTGGTCAGCTTTGTTTGGTTCATGAGCACTTTCTGGCTCTGCCCCCACCCCCAACCCAATCCATTCACCTTACCTTCACCTCCAGCCTGTCGACAGGCACCTAAGCCACCGTGGTCCTGGGCCGCCTCTCTTGTCCAAGCATCAACCCTGCCTTCTTCTCCCTCTCTCTCCTTAGGTTGCAATTTGTGACCCAGATTCACTCCACCCCATTATCTTATCATTTCTGACCTTTCTCAGGTTTTGATATAATTAACCTGTATCTTTATAAATATTTTAATAAACTATATATGGATTTCTCATTCTTTTTACCTAAGTTCCCTTGAGCATGAACTAGGCTGGCTCTTCAGACTCCCAAGTGGCTCCGTCACCCTCACAGCATGTATTATGCCATAAATAAATCAGGGCCGAGGAAAGGCAAGGTAACATCACACTGCTTTTCCAGCCAGGATGAGTCCAGTGGAGTCAGGGATGGGAAGGACAAGACTCAGAGGCAGTGGAGCCAGGGTCCAGAGGCTGATGAGTGCCTGAGAAGGGGGTGGAATCTTCTAGCAAAACGAGCTCTGATGGTGATCCCTGAGAAGTTTCAGGGGTGTCTCTGTTCAGGTTTGGCGTCTAAGCGTGAGGGAGGGCTCCTCGGGCACTCAGCTAGAGCAGGATGCTGAGGGAGACAGTCCCCCCCAGCTACACCCATCCCCCAGGCCGGATGCACAGAGACCCCAAGGAAAGGGAAGCCATAGGAAGGACACAACAGTCTGGTGGGAGCCTCACTTCTGCCTGGGGCCAAGGGCCACACTCTGGACCAGGGGACAAGTCCCCACTCATTGGAGGCCAAAGACACCACAGAACAGATGCAATCTGCTCTTGCTCCCCACCCTGTCACAGACATAAAATTAGCTGGAGCCAGCCTTCACCATCAGGGGGAAACAGGGTTGAATTGCTGAGCAGGCTTCGATGACAGGCTGTGGAACCCTCTCTGTACAATGATGTGCCCATAAGCAGCCTGTAGAAACAGGCGGCTTGTCCATTAGGCCCTCTGGGAGGGCAGGGGCTTTGGAGGTGACCTAGTGGGGCCTGTCACTTCAGTGACATTGACCCAGACCTGGGCAGGAGCAGGAGTGTGGCCAGGAGGAGGGGGCCCAGCACGGGTGCCCACTCCCCTGCCCCATCCCCCAAGGCATTCCATCACTGGTCACTGGGGCCTGGCGCTGCTCTCCCATGAAAGCAGGAGACACCACACTGAGGGTTAGAAGGATAGGCAAACTGCATTAATATGACAGCACTGGCTTGAATGACAGGACTTACTAGCTCCCAATACCATGACATCAGCATATGCAGAGCCAAAAGAAACTATTTAACATAAAAATCTAGGTGGGACAGAGGGGCTGAGGGGGTGGGCAGGTCCTTGCCAGACCCCGGGTTGGGGTAACTCGGGGTCAGAGATCGGGCACCAGAACCTCGCATCCTGCTAGCATCCACGAAGCTAAAGGGTTAAACTTCAGGCAGTCCTCATTCAAACAACATTTGTGTTACCTTTCACAGGACAGGTGTTTCCCTCTCCAAATCATACCCATTCCCATAATCACCTAGCACTTCTTCACAGTTCCAGAGAAGTGAACGCAACTTGTTCTTACCTTTTTGTGAGTACAGTCCTCTCCCCAGTCCCCCTCAGCTTCTGAGCTGAGAGTTGAAGATGCTGGTGTCAAAGTTGGAGATTCTGCAGTGACTGAAGAGTCATCGTCTGCATGTGATGTTACGTTTCCCCCACAGAATCAACCAGGTGTACCATGAAAGCAGAGAAATGTATTCAAAATCATATTATTAATATGAGTAATCTCATAAGCTCATTATGAGTACAGTTATTCCAAGTGATAAGTGAAAGCGGATACCTCTTTATATGGTGTCTAGACAAGCATGTCTAATGTTTCAGAAGCACTTGTTGAATGAAAAGTGTCTCAGTGATTGTAGCTAAATGTCTCCTTCAATGTCATTGGCTGGAATAAGCTGAAAATTATTCTGTTAATCATACCTGTCATTTATAACCCAAGCTATTGCTGTTTTTACACTATAAGACAAACATTTTCAAGTCTGTGAACCTAGTTTAACCTGTCAAATTGTTTCTGGCTAGCTTTTAGCGGTGGGGGTGGGGGTTGCAGAGGAGACAGGCAGATGATAGAGATGCCTGGGGCTTTGGCTTTGGGGAGACTGTCTGCCTGGGCTTATGTCCAAGTTGTCGTTCAGTCGCTCAGTCGTATCTCAGTCCATGACTGCGACCCTATAGACTGCAGCACATCAGATTTGCCTGTCCTTCACCATCTCCCGACGTTGGCTCAGACTCATGTCCATTGAGTCAGTGATGCCATCCAACCATCTCATCCTCGGTTGCCCCCTTCTCCTCCTGCCCTCAATCTTTCCCAGCATCAAGGTCTTTTCCAGTGAGTCAGCTCTTCAAGTGAGGTGGCCAAAGGATTGAAGCTTCAGCGTCAGCATTAGTCCTTCCAGTAAATATTCAGGGTTAATGTAAGTATGTCCAAGTAAAAAGCCATAAGTAAAATCTTGAGTTGTCCAGCCCAGGGAGCTAGGAAAGGGCCTGAAGTCAGTGGTGCTATGGACTGAGGCAGGAAGCTGAGGACGGGCAGCCAAGTTGGAGGCCTGTAGTCCTTCCTGCTCACAAACCCCCAGGTCATGACACTTACACAGGTGAGGGTAGCCAGCACCACTTCCTCGCATGGAATGCAAGGATAGCTAAGTACTCTGGTGTTCAAGGGAGAGTCAAAGGTGACAGTGCTAATAGTGACCATGCAACTAAGGACCACAGGAGGAAGGCATGATGGACCCTGACCGAGACTGACCACTTGTGCCCCAACCCTCACCTCCATATGTTGAAACCTAATCCCCAAGGTGATGGTATGAGGAGGTGGGGCCTTTGGGAGATTGATTAGGTCTTGAGGGTATGGCAACCCACTCCAATTTTCTTGCCTGGAGAATGCCCATGGACAGAGGAGCCTCGTGGGGTATGATCCATAGCATTGCAAACATAGGACACAACCGAAGTGACTTAGCATGCACACACGTGGGTCATGAGAAGGGACCCCTCCTAAAGAAGATTCATGCCCTTATAAAAGAGACCCTGGAGAGCCTTCCGCCCTGTGAGGACACAGCAAGAAGGTGCCAGCTATGAACCAGGAAGTGGACTCTCACCAGACCCTGAGTCAGATGCAGCCTTGATCTTGGACTTCTCGGCCTCTAGCACTGGGAGAAAGAAATGTCTATTGTTTATAAGCCATCCAGCCAATGGTAGTTGTGATAGCAGCCTGAATGTGTAAGACAACCCCTTTCACAGGTAAAAAGGTCTTTGTGTTGGTGGGTAAAGATGGAAGTGGCAGCTGAACCCTTCAGTACATACCCTTGCTCTGTTTTCTTTATAGTAAATAAATCAATGAGCACCGGAGACTCACTGTGCACCGGGCAGTCTTCCAAACGCTTGGCTCAGGCTAACGTGTTTATTCATGGTGACCCTGAACCTGTCCCACGGAGGTGAAGCTGGGCCGTGGATGCTTCACAGCCGGGCCAGCCTGTGCCCAGGCCCTGCGCGGCACTGTGCTGAGGGTCAGGTGTGCTGAGTCGCAGTGTGCTCCTCGCCCTCTGGCTCTAATCACCTCTGTAACCACCTGACTATCTGTTTACTCCTTCAGCACCATGTCCTCCAAGATGGCCAAGACTAGCTGTGTGACACCCCCCACCGTCTCCAGGACCCAACACGATACCTGGCACATTGTGGGCCTTAGAAAACTAATGGCTGGCTTCAAGGATCTGTTCTGTTCATCTGTCATATACGTGGAACTGAGCTGAAAACGGGAATAGTCTTAGAATTCATCTTGTTCGGTTGAAATGAACACATTCCAAGTATATGAGACATTTCCAAAGTCTAAAATCATCTAAAAACTCTGGTTTTGCAAAACAGCAAAATGAGATATCATCTATTAAAAATGTACTCTTTTCTAGGCAGTTATGTTAAGTATGTGGCATGCATTTTCTCATTTAATTCTTATCACAACTCCATAAAGTAGATACTACTTTGTCTATTTTTCTTTTTGTTGCCATTTCAAATGTACTAGAATTGGGTTCATTGTAACTGGGTTAATTGGTTCAGGACACATTGTCGTTCCAGGCTTGGCCCTCTTCTGCTCATCTTTTATTCATTTATTCATATTTTAAATAACAAAATAAACTTGCCAATGAACTTACCGCCCAACCCAAGAACAAAAACATGAACAGTAACTTGCGTCCCTCTCTGTGCTCCTCCCAATCCATTCTCCTGCCCGCCCCACACACAACCCCACTATCCCGAATTTTGCATTTCCTTGTTTTTTCCCATTGCACGCCCAAATGCTTGATTGTTCAGCTTTCATTAGATTTGGACTTGATGCAAAGGGTGGCAGGCTTTTGTTCACCAAGCATCACATTCCTTAGGTTCATCCATGCTTTCACAAGTGGCTGAGCTTCATTCATTTTCCTGGCTGTGTGATTTTTTTCCATACATACTTCTGTTGACTGGCATTTCTGTTGCCTTTCCTTTCTTTGCTGTTATGAAGGGGTGTTTCTCTCGGGTATGATGTCGATTTTACAGAGGAAGAAATGGAGGCACAGAGAAGTTAAAGAACTCACCAAAGACCTCCCAGCCAGTAAGTGGCTGAACCAGTATCTGAACCTAGATCTTTAGCTCTAAAGCATGTTCTACAGCTTCTATCGGCCTTCCCATGAGAAAGAGATAACAGGAGGTAAAGGGTACATTTTCCTTCCTCATTTTACCCCACCCTCACTTTGTCTATAGGAGAAGAAAAACTTGTATGTTGACTTAATTAGCCTTTCAAATAAAATCACTTGCCGTCTTGAATCCAGCAGTTATCCACTCCTCCCCATTTCAAAAAAAATTGTTGGGTACAATATTTATCTCAAAGATGACATATCCAAATAGTTTGGCTTTACACCTTACAATCCCTTTAGCTCTTGGTTTGGGGCCTAAATTCCCTTTACGATAGAATCAATTGCACATGCCTATATGTTTTGTGTTTTTTTTCCTACCCATTAGAAGTTTTAAAGAAGAAAATGGTGGGAAAATAAAGTAAAATGTTCACTTCTACAGTCTGCTGTTATGTATCTAGAGGCACCTCTTCAGGTTAAAAATAGGTTTTACATGGAAGACAGCTCAGTAACATAAAAGTTGATCATATAAACTACAGACCACAATTTTAAAACACAAATGATTTTGCTTACCGGTGAAGAAACTTTCCAAAGAGAATGCTTAGGTATTTGGAAGTTAAAAAAAGAAAAAAAGGAATGAATACAATATGTTTGCATTTATCCAGTTTGCTCTTTGAAAAAAAATAGATGCTGCTATACTTTGGGCACTAAACAAGGTAAACCTTGACTTGGTGGAGATGTTACCTGTGGACCAGACTGAGGTCTGGTTTCTAAAAGGTCCTGCTCTGGCTTCAGAAACCTCACTGGCTCCTGTGCTATCACCCTTGCATTCCTTGCAACAGACCATGCTGTGGGCAGCCCATTTCCTTAACAGCTATTTCTCATGTCTGTTTGCAACCTTTCTGGGCATGAGAATTTGAGGCACACAGATGTTCTTACTATTGCTTAAAAATATGAAACAAAAAATGTTTACATTCATATAACAACTGGACATAAAGTTTAGAAAACAGAAGGAAAAAAAATCTAACATACTCTCACCATCCTCAGTCAAACTCCTGCCATTGTTGTTTTTCCCTTTCCTCCTGGCCTGCGTGTGCACACATCGTCTATAGGGACAAATACGGATGTGGCTACAATTCCCTGTGCTGCAGATCTTGAGACAAAGTAGTCATGCCAAGGTAGTTTATTTGAGGAGTGCAGACAATGCCACTGGGGGCATGGGGAATCCATACAGTGAAGGAGAGAAGCCAATAAAGAGCACCCTTATCAAGCGATAGAAGCTTAATCCTCAAGGAAATTCGGGAACACAGTGCTAAACATGCAGCTCAAAGGGGTACTGGAGGTAGGGTACTTGTACATCGACTGCCCATGGCCACTGCTTAAGGACTGGAGTGGGGTGGAAAAGAGGAGGTAATTTCTCAACTGTGTGTATGTCCATAATTGGGGGTACTTGGGGCAGAGCTCCCCAATTCAGAGATGTTCAGCCTGGTGGCTGGAAATTGGTTAGAACAACTGAAAACCCTTAGAGACATGGGTGGACCCAGAGTATCTCCTCTATGGCTTTGTTCACTTGACATTTATTATGACACTTACCTAGACTTCCTTGTTGCTACAGTCTTATACCCTTATGAGATTAGTTTCCACATAACATTTCATAATAGAATCATAATCTACTCCTCTGATAGAGGATATTTACATTGCTTCAAAATGGAACAGGTGAGGGACTTCCCTGGGGGTCTCTGGCAGTCCAGTAGTTAAGATGCTGAGTTTCCAGTGAAAGGGCATGAGTTCTATCCCTGGTCAGGGAACTAAGATCCCATGTGCAGTGCAGCAAAAAAACTAAAAAGGAAGAAAGAAAAGAAAAATGGAACAAGTGAGTTGGCAACAAATAGCTAACTTATTTCTGTCCAAGCTGTCAAAGCTGAAGCTGTGTACCAGGGGAAATACGTGTTCTTAAAGAAACTGAAAGTTCTCTGGTCAAACAAGACAAGTAGAATACCTCAGATGAAGACAGCTGAGACAATCATGACCAAGTAGCCCAGTGGCACATGCTCTAAATAGGAGGTACTGTTATTTAGAGTGACTCAATTGTTGGTGTTCTTGTGATAGCTGTACTTTGTTCTTTAAGATGTCTAAGGTCTATAAATTTCATATATGAACACATTGTACTGGGGCCGTGATAGTTGGGAAACACAAGCTATTAAATCATTTGGTACTGGCAAGTAACACTAAAACGAGGGACCTAGATTTGGCTGTGGTTGGCCCCCAGGTAGATCCGCCATCTTGGGGCAGCCACGCGTATGTGTCTCACTTGAAAGTCAAGGTGTGTGGCAAATACGGTCCGAAGCTTCTCCTATAGTCATTACCACCCTCCCCCTTCTTCTTTACTAGCACTACTCTGATTTTCTGTAGATACCAGGTGGAGACGCTCTGTTCTTGGGGTAAGCAGTCCTGACACAACCCCAGGGGAAAGTCCTGATTGACTGGAGCCACCTCTAGTAATTCCTTTATCCTCAGCCACATACGCACTTCCCCAGCTTCCTCTGAAGTTAGGAAAGTGACGGTCATTCAGTCTTGTCTGACTTTTTGCGACCCCATGGACTGTAGTCTGCCAGGATCCTCTGTTCATGGGGCCTCTTAGGCAAGAATACTGGAGAGGGTTGCCATTCCCTTCTCCAGGGGATCTTCCCAACCCAGGGGTTGAACCCATGTCTCCCATGTTGCAGGCAGATTCCCTACCATCTGAGTCATGAGGGAAATTAGGAAAAGGCCAAGTTAAAAAAAAAATTAAATCACACATGATGTAACATTTTCCATATGCTCCTCTTTAAATACTTCATGTATATTTCAACATTTAATTCTCACAACCACCCTGGGGCTAAGCATACTATTACCATCCCATTTACCAAGGAGGAAACTGTGCCCCAGAGAAGCCAAGTGAATTTCCCAGGATCACATGACTGGTAAGTCTTGGAGTGAAGACCTACCCCAGCTCATTTCCAAGATCAATGCTCTTTTGTCATATGAGGAATATCCAGGTTTGTCTTTAGGTAGCCAGGAGTCCATCCAGATATGTACCTAATTAGCAAAGGCTCTCCTGTGGAGACACTGGCTTCCTGCACCACCTTCCTCACCACTAAGTCCCACAGGAGTTACCTCCCAGCTTTGAAGGATCAAAATTCGTAGTTTCTCGTAGAGGCCTCACAACTGATTATGAGCATCAAAGTCATGTTACTGAAAGGGAGGAATGCTTAATCCCCTTTCCCCTACTCTATTAAGGTTAGGTTGTGTGGGTTAGACTGCTGGCAGAACTGTCTTCTCTCTAGTTCTTCCTTCTGTCTCACAGGAAAGTGCAGGTGCATGTGTGCACTCACGCACACACTCACAGAGACGCACACACTGGGCACCCATATTAGTGGTGCTTCGGGACACTCTTCTTCTCCATGCTCTTTCCTCAACTTCCTACTTGGAGAAACTTCCTCAAACCTCATCCCAACCTGCTCTCAGATCTTGAGGTCACTGACTTGTACTTTTTCTTCAGGTTTTCTGTTGACTCTCACTTGTTGGTCCATGATGGACCACAATCCTTCATGTGAGAAGGATGGGGTCTTTTTCAGAGTCCTTATTTTCTGTCTTCACAGTTGGCTGACATCACTCCCAAGTCCACAGGGTCTTTAGGTCTCAGCTACCTTGACCCCGACCTCCAAAAGAGCAACTTTGGTTGGAGCATCAAAGACTCAGGCAGTAACTTTAACTATCGGTTGTCAGCAACATGAGGCTTTCCAGCGAGCCCTGCTCATTCTTCATCCTAGGTCCGGGTCATCAAACCATGGTCCTGGAGGATATGACTTGAGGTTATATTTAAAGAACCATCCTTGATTCTCTTTGATAAGAGTGGCCAGAACACTGGTTATAGGAAAACATTGTCTCAGAGTTCAAATTGGAGAAGGCTGTATTACAGAAACGTAACCCTTCAGCTTAATCTGCCCAGGACACAGCCAAGAGCATTCAGAGAATAAGTTCATCATGAATTAAGAGTCATCATGAATTCATGAAGAACAAATCAGGCCAGACTGACCTTGCCTTCACTCTTGAGAGGACTGGTAAATGAGGAAAGCAAGTCTTTAGCCTCACTCCTAATACTATCAGTGGAAGGAGGGCAGTAGAGGTATAAATTGACCCCCAGGGGTTAGACATATACTCAGTCTATATTAACCTGTTCTCTGTCTCTTGAACTATAAAAGGGAAAACTTTAAACTGGGCAATTGTTACATCTGAATACTCAGAGGGCTGTTGTGTAGAAAAGGATTAGATTTCCAAGGGCAGAACCAGGAGCAGTGTGTGCAAACCACAGGGAGGCAGTCCTGTGGACCACATGGGGAAAAACCAGCACACGCTTAGAGCAGAGCTTCTTAAACTGAGTTATGCATAGACCCTCATACAGAAAAGAACATTCTTCAAATCCCCAGGGTTTACAAGTGTTTTTCTATTATGTCTCTCTTCTTTTTTATTGGTATAGTTGATTTACAATGTTAGTTTCAGATGTACAACATAGTGATTTGATATTTTTATAGATTATACTCCATTTACTTATTACAAAAGAAGGGGCTGTGCTTGTGGGTTAGACTGCTGGCAGAACTAAAACAATTCTCTGTGCTGTACAATGTATTCTTGTTGTCTATCTACTTTATATGTAGTAGTTTGTATCTCTTAATCTCATACCCTTATCTTGCCCCTTCCTCCCCTTCTCTTCCCCATTAGTAACCACTAGTTCACTCTCTGTATCTGTGAGCCTATTTCCATTTGGGTATATACATTACTTTTTCGTTTCCATGTATAAGCCATAACATAGAGTACTTGCCTTTCCCTGACTTATTTCACTAAACATTATACTCTCTAGGTCCATTCACGTTGTTGCAAATGGCATAATTTCATTCTCTTTTTAAATGGCTAAGTAACATTCCATTGTAGATACAAACATACCACATCTTCTTCATTCATCTGTTGATGGAAACAGGTTGCTTCCATATCTTGGCTGCTATAAACAGTGCTGCTATGAACACTGAGGATCATATATCTTTTCAAATTAAGTGTTTTCATTTTGTTTAGGTATATACACAGGAATGAAATGGCTGGATCATATGGTAGTTCTATTTTTTTTGAGGTACCCCCTTACTATCTTCCATAGTGGCTGCACTAATTTACATTCCCACCAACAGTATACAAATGTTCCTGTTTCTCCACATCCTTGCCAATGTTTGTTATTTGCAGTCTTTTTGATGACAGATACTCTGACAGGTGTGAGGTGCTATCTCATTGTGGTTTTGATATGCATTTCCCTGGTGACTAGCGATATTGAGCACTTTTTCATGTGGCTGTTGGCCATCTGTATGTCTTCTTTGGAGAAACATTTATACAGGTCTTCTGCCTGCTTTTTATTGGGTTGTTTTTTTGATATTGGGTTGGATGAGGTGTTCATATATTTTTGATATTAACCTCTTAACAGTCATAGCACTTGCAGGTATTTTCTCTATGAAAGTGAAGTCACTCAGTCGTGTCCAACTCTGTGACCCCATGGACTATACAGTCCACGGAATTCTCCAGGCCAGAACACTGGAGTGGATAGCCTTTCCCTTCTCCAGGGGATGTTTCTGATCCAGGGATTGAACCCAGGTATCCCACATTGCAGGCAGATTCTTTATCAGCTGAGCCACAGGGAAGTCCAAGAATACTGGAGTGGGTAGCCTATCCTTTCTCCAGCAGATCTTCCTGACTCAGGAATTGAAGCAGCATCTCCTGCATTGCAGATGGATTTTTTACCAGTTGAGCTACCAGGAAAGCTATTTTCTTTATAGCATTTCTTAATTATGGGCAAAAATCCTTATACTTACAGTTAAACAAATTTACAAATTAAATTAATGAACTACATTTACAAATGTATAAATTAAATGCAAAAAAACTACAATGTCAACAATATTGAAATAGCCTTATTTTAATGTGAGAGATGTTGTTGTTTGCTAAAACAAAATCACCCTTCAGGACATGAATATGGTACCAATGATAGTTTTTATCTTGGAGGTGTAGGCCACTGCATAATTTGCAATGACTCAAACAAAACATATTTCTTTTACTGAACCACAGACAGACCTCCATTAGTGAGGCATGTTGTCACGTTTCTTCACTAAAATTAACAACACTTGTTGCCTGTTCAGTCCAGGTCTGTTCTTTACTTATAAGTCCCAAAGAAAGTTGAACTAGTCTCATAACACAAATGGAAAAGAATATGAAAAAAATGTGTATATATGTATAACTGAATCATATCACTGTAGAGCAGAAATCAACACACTGTAAATCAACTATACCTCGATAAAATAAATTAAAAAATAGAACCTCTAGAATGTACAACACAAAGAACAAACCCTAGTACAAAGTATGGATTTTAATTAATAATAATGCACTGATGTTGGCTCAACAAATGTGCTACACTAATGTAAGATATTGGGCTTCCCTGGTGGGTCAGAGGTTAAAGTGTCTGCCTCCAATGCGGGAGACCTGGGTTCGATCCCTGGGTCGGGAAGATCCCCTGGAGAAGGAAATGGTAACCCACTCCAGTATTCTTGCCTGGAGAATCCCATGGACGGAGAAGCCTGGTAGGTTACATACAGTCCACGGGGTCGCAAAGAGTCGGACACGACTGAGCGACTTCACTACTACTAATATAAGATATTAGTCATATGGAAATTGGAGGTGGAGGAGTCAGGGGGTATAAGGTATGTCTATACTTTTCACTCAATTTCCCTGTAAACCTAAAACTGATCATAAACAGAAAGTTTACTAAGTAGAAAAAAATGGTCACTGTAGCATGTTTACATATTAATTCTCTTTCAGTTGTTGTCCAAATGAAAAGACAAAAATTCACACATCTCGTTTAGAACTCGTAGCCCTCCAAGAATATGTTTGTGTATTCCAGGCTCCTCACCATGGTTCAAGAAGTGCTAAAATCAGGGGTTTGGGAATGGAGTAGGGTATTCTGAAAAGCTGTTAGAACTCTTTCTTCAAAGTGTCCCAGAAAATGTCTTGAAGGTCATCTTTCAAAGATGTTCTTCTGGGGATATTTGTTTTTGGAGAGAGGTTAGAACACATGATCTCTAATTCCAAGATTATATAATTTTAGTTTTTATGAAGATTTAACCCTCAATTAATTTGCTTTTAGTTCTATTTTTCACAGACTGCAGTGGCCCAATGCCAGAACAATAATGTGCTTGAACTTCTAGCTTTCTAAGTCTTTCTCCTAATTCCCACAAGCCTGTCCAAATAGCAACAATTTCATCTAGGCCAACCAACTGTCAATTTTTGGTCCTGGGAAAGAATAACTAATAAACCCCACTTCATTCCAGCAAACCCAGATCACATTCCTTTCTGATGGCTTATCGCATTCCACTCTGAGCTGAGTTCCATAGTTCTAGCTGCACTTGACATCTTTGGGCAATGCTCTTCCTAACTTTTCTCTTAGAGAAACCCTAGAAAACCTATATATTTGTTATTACCTATGGAAAATATTTCCTTCCAGAAATCTGAGGCTAGACTTATAAAGGACTCCTGTAATTCTAAACATAAACACGTTATTGAGTTCACATGTGTACATTTTTGTTTAGTTTTAGCAAACAGCAATGGCACATGGACATCTTGGGCACTGAGAAAGCAGAAACAACCTTCTGCAAAGTGTTCACTGGATCTGAATATTGAATTCTTTCAACTGGGGTAGAATAGTTTTCCATTTGAAAGTAAGAGGGATCCTAGTCATAAGCATGGGTGTCTAAGGGAGGAGTAGACACCCACGATTTCTGGCTACCAACTGTCTCTCTCTCCTGTCGCATTACATCAGACTGCTCACACTTCTGATGGGACTTCCAGCAAGGATGGCTGGCTGAGGCACGGCTTTTCAACGCCACCTACCGTCTGCCCTGAGAACTGCATTTAGCATCTCAGACGTCCTGGTCCGGAATCCATGATGGATTCGACTCTCCCAATTGCAGGAAAAGATGTATTGTAATAAAAAGAAAGAATAAAATGGAAGGGGAAGTGAACAGTCAAAGATTCTGGGGAATAAGCCTGAAAAATGAGGCGACAAGGAAAACCTGTCTCTATGTTGATATTTGCAAAAGGGAACCCTTATTTATAAAAGGTTACAATCAAACTCAAATAGGGATGAGCGATGTTTCCAGTGTAGTAAGATCTAGTAATTACTCTCAAGTTTAATTAAAAGCAGTCATTTGATAACGTACCCACTGAAGGATGAAAACATCCTTCTTTTAATATTGCTATCCCAGTCTGTTCCGTCTGAAAGCTATCACAAGGTATTTTTGAACACAGTAACAAGTTAAAAGAAAGACAAAACATGCCTCCCTAAAGTGTTGAGACTCTTCTATTTTCACTTGAGTGGTAATTTTTTTTCATACTTTCACCAGTTTCAGGAAAGGGTGGGTTAGAGTCAGGGGCTTCCTGAAACTTTTCAGAACAAAAATTCTAATTCAGTGTGTTCAGAGGGGCCCCGTGAGAATCGTGTTTTGGAACATACCGACCCCATGTGGTATTATCTTTGCCAACTTTGCAGTTTCGTGTGAGATTTATTTTTAATCTTTAACAAAGCATGCCTGTGTTTATCTTAACTTACGAAAAAAGTATAATCGTTTAAAACAAAACTTTTAAAAATAATTAAATATACAATGAATGCTGAAACATAAAAGTCAGACAGAATGTTACCTTAACAAGAAAGAGCTTCCTAAAGATCAAAGGATTGCTGTTTGTTTTATTTGCTTAAGTAACCAGTACTTTCACTTTAAGGGATTCGGTGGCTATTTGAAGGAGGCTAGGAGGTCCCCATTGCCCAACCCCCACCAAGATAAAGGCTTCCCACCCCTCACATTGAGAGCTGGGAACTTTACTTATTGACACTAAAAATATATTCTTCGTGTTTAGAATGGAATGCTGAGATTTGATTGAAGACAGTACATGAATCAAGTGAATGGCATTTGGGGGGCATGTCTTTCAATCTTATTTAGAAGTTTTGGGGAAAGATCATCTTTTGAACTTGCCTTTTGTGTGTGTGTGTGGCCATATGTCATCATTGTAGCACTAAGGAGGTACTCTATGACCATCATGAAATGCAGTGCTTCCAAATGCAATGCACCTCTTATATTGTTGATTTTAATGCTAGCTTCAATAAAGGAGAGAAGAAATGGGCTTTAGAGCATGAATGTCTTTTTTTCCTCTAAGTACCTTCAGATTTGGGTTTTCAGTCAGCGATACTAAGTCATTTGTGGACTGACATGTGAGAGAGAACAGGATGAGATGGAAATACATTCTCAGTTCACTTGGTGGTGGCCTGTAAGAGGTGTGTTTGTGTAATGGTGGTCCCTCCTTCTGAGGCCACTGTGATCAGCCAAAGCAACCTTAGATGGTGCAATATCCGGTTGTTCCCAGTCTGCTATCAGGTGAACACTACAAATGCTGCATAAACACCACTCAAAGAGAAATGATAGTTCTTTTCATTTGTCTATGTGCCCCTCCAAACAGCTTCAAAATCTTTGCTACTTTTTCTGAAAACTTTCAACCAATACTTATTTTGCATGTGGCTAGATCGTGATTTCTGTGGTTTTTTAAAGGGCACTGTGGCTGAATTTTCTACCCAGGAACTATAGCTGAAGAAGGAATTCATAGGGCCTGGACTCCATCTTAGGCCTGTTCATGCTGATCATGCTCGGCCACCTTTCCAATGGACTCTGAGCTCTGTGTTTAGTGCCTATGAAAACAACAACAGCAGGATAAGACCCCCTCAAGGCAGGGGAACCTTGAAGATCATATCTAGGTTACTCATCGCCTAAGAGAAAACATACACTAATCACCCCTTCCTCCAGACAGGCCATACATTTTTCTATATCTATCTGAGTGTAACCTCGGGTTTACTGATTACTGGCTAATTGTTTGACTGTTGGAGCACATGAGCACATAGCACGTGAATGATGGGGTTATTGGGATTGTATTTTCCTTGGTCTACGTAAGTCTCAAGGAATTTGGAGTGGTGGGTTCAGACACGTACACATAGGGTATAAAAGATTTTCACAAATGCTGGTCAGGGTCCTTGGCTAAGAGGAGACTCTGCCTTGGGCCCACCGGTGTAATAAACTCCACTCCACTATCTGCATTGTCCTTCTGAGTGAGTTTGTTTCCCAGAACAACATAGCAAAATGCTGAGCTTGAGCTCTAGAACCTGACAAACTGATTCTGTCACTGACTTAATGACAGTCAGCGCAGTGAAGGTTTCTAAGTCTTAATTTGCTCATTTGCAAAATGGCAATTATTAATAATGTTTACTTTGAAAGGTCTGAACACAGGTAGAGGTCTCAACACATGGTCTGGCATTATGTGGGAACTGTTTTAAGGAAGGATATGTATCCAAGACCCTAAATCAATTACCAGAAGCCAAGTCAATTACCAGAAGGTTGAGGGAATCTCACACCATCTTTTATTTTTGCTTTTTGGCCACGCCATTCAGTCAACCAGGGATCAAACCCACACCTGTTGCAGTGGAAGAAGAGTCTTAACCACCGGATCTCCAGGGAAGTTCCCCACACCACCCCTCTTTTCACCTTGGTTCCTTTCTGTTACCATCTCACGGAATGATCTGGAGGTTCTTCTCAGTCGGATGTTCCTCAGCAGGCAGTCCACAGGCTCATGCTGTGAGGGTGGAAGGAAGAAAGTCCTGAAGCAAAGACAGCGACCCTGACAAATGCAGAAAGGACAGAATATTCATGCTGAAGAGGGTTTTTGGTTGTTGTTGGTTCAATCATTCTTCAGAACCCTACACAGGATTGAATTTAACTGCAGTGTGCAACAACTATCCCAGGACTCCAGGAAATCTTACAGAAAACAAATCCTCTCACGGTTGGGAGAGCCATAATGCAAACATTCCAAACATCAGATACTCCCCAAATCATGGTTTAGGAATGCACTGAGTCAGCAAATTACTTTGTTTTGCTTAGTTTACTCTAATGGGCGGCAGTATGGCAGAATGGTGAAGCGAGGAAGCGCGATTGTTAAAACAGTTTTAAAAATTATTTCATGGTATTGTTACCAATAATTGCTTGATTGTTGGTTGACACCTATTAACTACAAACCCATCAGAACTGGAAAGGTAGACCGTATGTATGAGAGATAATAAAAGCAAGTTTTAAAAGTACTGAGGACAGGGCAGGGGGCTAGTACTTTTAAAAGGGAGGAAATAAGACTCATTATTTGGGGTAGGCTAATTGTTATGTCAGGTTTCCAAGAGAGTTGTTTTGGTTTGCAGAAGGACTTGAGTTTGGATCCTATCAAATAAAGGCTTTTATTTAAGTTTCCAAATGACTGAATAAGTGATTTTTTAAACCCTTCATTTCATCCACAGCATGACAAACAAGAATACTTGGACTGAGTCCACGGTGCTTTTCCTAATGTTGATCTCACAGCTCCTTTTCAATTCCGGATTCAGAGAAGTTCTAGCCTGAGTGTGGCTGACTCAATGAAGTTAGATGGCTCTGTCGTATCTCTGCTGGAATGTTTTTATAGTCACATCCTCAACTGCAAAATTACTGATGAGTAGACACTTGTAGCTCTAATCCCGTAACTTTACCACAAAAATAGAATTTCGGACTCTTTCAATATGAACATTATCTAGAGAAAACTATCCAGGTCTTCCCTGACAAGTTACATGATTCAGTGCTTTGTTTCTATAAGCTAAAGTTAGAAACTCAAAAGTGACTCACTTTTCTTTTTTGCATGCATCTAAGTGAACAAGGAAGTCACACTGCTTCTGGTGTTGCTTTCTTTACAAGGAAAAAAAAAAAAACTTGCTCCTTCTTGAGCATCCTTTTTAGGTCAGCAATTTTGAAGTGCAGGACTTATTGGTGTCCAAGCGGAAAGGGCTGATGCTCTGATTTATCACGACTCCCTCTGAGTGGAGTTCTTCCATGGCTGGAGAAAGGAAAACATTTGTTGTACTAATACTGAATGTGCTTCCTGTGTAAAATAACCTTTAACTCTGTGGAGATCCCCCATTTTAATGACTGGGATATAGTAGAAATAGAAGGAAATCTAAATGCCCCAGTAGCAGCCACTCTCCTCCCTGGTAGGTCAGGCAGCAACCCTCTGAGGGACAGAAATGGTTGCTTTGGAAGCATTCAAGGCTTCTCTTTCTCCTATTTTAAGATATGACCATATTGATTGTTTAAAAATGTGTGTGAATTCTGACCCTTTAAGGAGCCTGGGCTATGTCAATCAGGGGGAATGAGGTGGGTAGACTGGGCATTTACACATTTGTCGTGGGGATGGGAGGGACTCTTGTCAATTAGAGAATCAGTTCTCAAACCCAAGCCAGACTGCAGCTTCCTGCATCTCCCTATCTTCATGATACAAATATGATTGAGTCTACTCAGTCTACCTCAGTTCTACTGCTCAGGGTGACTGCTCTGAGCACTGAAACGATTCTTCCTACCTAAAACCTGAAACAGGATTCCCTACACTGAATGAGGTGAAAACCTTGGGAGTAATCAACTAAAGAAACAAGCTTTTCAAGCATATTGAGTTTTTGCAGTGAAGTTGTTATTTAGTCGCTAAGTTGTGTCTGACTCTTTGCAACCCCATGGACTATAGCTCACCAGGCTCCTCTGTCCATGGAAATTCCCAGACAAGAATACTGGAGTGGATTGCCATTTCTTTCTCCAGAGGATCTTCCCAGACCAGGGATCGAACCTGCATCTCCTGCACTTGCACGCAGGTTTTTTTTACCACTGAGCCACCAGGGAAGCCCTTTGCAGTACAGTAGAGGCCAGCTCTTTAGGAGCTGTGAGAAAATGTCTATGTGATAGGGAGAGAGGTTAAACACACACTTTCGGAGCTTCCCCAGATTGTAGGCTCTGTGTGTGTGTCCTCATGCAGCACAAGATCATGTTCTGTCCCAGAAAGCCACACCTGAATAATGCAGTCAGCATTCTTAGAATGCATTTAGCAGTGGATGAATAGGAGCGCTTTCCACAGGTCAATCAATGGCATCTCTGCTTCTGGCTGGCTTGCAGATTGCTCCTTCTTAAGACATGTCTTCTTTTTAAAAGACAACTGAGCTGGTTGGAAGACAGAAGAGTAAAGACAATCAGCTGTTTTGACCTCTCTATCATTCTCTATCTCACTCTCTCCTTCCTCTTCTTTCCTGCTTACACTTGCAACTCCTTCAGGCCAGATTTTCTGATTAACCTTGATTTTCATTTCTTTTGCCTCCTCCTTCCTAAGAATGAATGATATATTTCAAACATAATGACTCAAGAAGCATGTATGTCTCATATGTCTTTGACTGCATTTCTGGTTCCTACGAATTAACTTAGGAACCAGAGTTCAGTTCAGTTCAGTCGCTCAGTCGTGTCTGACTCTTTGCAACCTTATGGACTGCAGCACGCCAGGCTTCCCTTGTGGTACTTGTCCAGTTAAGTCTGACAAGCTATGGCATAGTAGAAGAAACACTGTCTGGTACTTTTAGTAGGTATTTGATATTAGTTTGTCTTTTTAAAAATTGATCTGTAGGTCAGCTACAGGTTTTTGATTAAAAAGAAAATTCTTAAATCAAATTTATCAATATTTTCAAAGACAAACAGACTTTTTCACACACATGATTCAATATGACCAGTAGTTGTTTGAAATGTTACTGAGCACTTACTCTGTTACAGTGCTTGTTGCACTTCACAGAGAAATAAAGGATCATGTTCTGATTAAGATTAATTTTGGATGCAGCTGAGTAACTGACTAAAGAACAAACATTAAGCAAAAAGGCGATTATTTCCTTCCCATACATGAAGACTGGTGGTGATGGTGATTTAGTGACCAAGTCGTGTCTGACTCGTGCATTTCCATGGACTGTAGCCTGCCAGGCTCTTCTGTCCACAGGATTTCCCAGGCAAGAATACTGTAGTGGGTTGCCATTTCCTTCTCCAAGCATGAAGCCTGGAAGTAGGCAATTCAGTGCTTGGTGAGGTTATTAAGGACTTAGATTCTTTCTCTTCTACTTCTCCATTCTTGTGTTTGTAATCTCATGATTTCAAGATGATTCTCACAGGTCCAGATCTCATAACTGTGTTCAAATGAGGTGGTGGCTGAGGGAGGAAGGACAGGTCAGGTAAATGTGACTTTTTTTAGGAGTGTTGTCCCTGTTTGAGCAAACTCCAGGAGACCGCGAAGGACAGGGAACCCTGGCATGCTGCAGTCCATAAGGCTGCAAAGAGTTGGACATGACTTAGTGACTGAACAACAACAACTCCCGTTTTATCACAGAAATATGCCCAACAAATTCAAGGCATGATAAGTAAAAAGGCACATTCATACCAAGGTACTTTGTGGTCAAAGATAAAGAAAAAAATCTTAAAAGCAGTCAGAGGGAGAAATTGATTATACACAGGGGAAAAACAGACTTTGGGCACACTTATTAAAAGCAACATGGATTTCAGAAAGCACTGGAATAGTACCTTCAAAATGCAGAGAGAAAGTAACTGACAACCAAATTTTCTATAACCAACAAACTATCTTTCAAGAATATTGGCGGAATAAAAACATTTTCCGACAGACTCAGAGAAATTTACACAGGATATACTTTAGGATGAAGAAAACTCATAGCAGAAAGGTGAGAGATTCCGAACAGTGAAGAAAATGATGAACACATGGATAAATCTATAAAATAACTGTGTTAAATAACAATGACGCCTTAATTATAAGGTTTGGAAATAATATAGAATCAAAATGCTAGTAGAAAAAAAATGGCATATAAGTAGGAAGGAGATAATAGGAATAAGGCATTCAAAGGTCTGTACTTTGTTCAAGAGGGTAAAACACTAACTGAAGACATTAAATTACACATTTGATTAATTACACACCTTACTAAATTACACGTACACACTATGTACATTAAAATTCTAGGACATCTCACAAAATATTTAAAAAAGGTAGTAAGCGCTGAATAAAGGGAAAAAACAGAGTTAAGAGGAAAAAATTTTAAAATTAAGCTTAATCTAAGAAAAATTCAAGATTAAAAAAATGTAGGAAAAGTAAGAGTTAACAGAATTCATAACATAAGATGGTAGAGATGGAATATAAGCTGAAAGACTACTACAGTGTTCCTAAAGTAAGATGAAAGCTCCCAAAAGATGGTGAATGAGATTTACAGACGAAAAAGCTGAAAAAAAAAGGAGAGGCACATGTGCAAAAAAGTGCAACAATGTGCTACAGCTGCAGTCAAACAAGTATGCGTATGTTATGGGGCACAAAGGACCCCTTCTGCCTGAAGCGGGGAGAATGGGGCAGTGGAGCAAGTCAGGCAAGACTTCACAGAGGAGGTGATGCTGACCTGAGATGGTGCAACAGAGCATGCCAGAAAGAGGGGAGAGCAAGAATAAAAGAGCAGGGGCATGAAAGCAATGACATTTTCAGAGAATTCCAAGTAATCTAATATGACTGAAGTAAAGGATTTAAGAATGAGGTTAGCAGTCAGATCACAGAAGGCCTGTTTGCCATTGGACAGAGTCTGGAATTAATCCTGGAGGCCAGGAATGAGGAGCAAGTGAAGCGCCTTGAGGAGGGAAGTCACAGATTTGAATTTTAGGACACAAGATATCTGACAGCAGCAGAGAAGATGGTCTGGAATAAGGCAAGGAGTTCTTGTGGCTCAGGCAACGGGTAATTATTTGTTAACTATGATACCCTATTTCTCATGAGATTTCACTGTGGTATTTGAGAAATAATACTTTCCTTTCTCACTGACATAAAGACATCTTAAGCCAAATGATAAACAAGGTCTTTTTTTCCCCTCTAAACTCTAATGTGTAAACTTAGTTGTACACTGTAATAAATGGAGTGAGGCTGAATAGCCTTTGGCATCAATCCCAGAGACTAAAACAGTGAGAAAACAACAAAACATGGAACATAATATCTATCCATAAATCCAATTGTATGGTTAGGTCTATGGCGCATTTTAAGAGTTATGATTTCCCTGGCAAAGCCCCAAAAAAACGTACCTTCAAAAATTACTCAGAACAGCCACTTGGCATCCAACCACACTGACAGAATGAAAAATGTTGAGTAAAGAGCCTACGTGTAATTCCCCATTCTTGAAGAAGTAAAGGAAGGGTGTTTTCTAAGACTTCAGAATGACATATTTTACTAAATAATAACATGGCCATGAAAAAAGCCAAGAGGAAACTTCCCAGCTCACGTAGAAAATGGAGTCACTCTATTTTCTTTAAAATGATAAACACATTCTGTCTTATAAGAGAATGTCTCAGAGCCCATGTGTTCACAGTGGTTAACTCTGTTCTCCATTCCCTTTTTTTCCCCTTATATTGTTTTCTAATTTTCTACAATGAGCATGCACTGCTTCTAGAAGGAAAGAGAGTCAAACCAGTCATACAATCAGAGTGACTTAGGCTGTCTTTTTCAGCTTTTAGATTCTAAATCAGCTTTTAGATTCTAAATAAGATTAATATAAACTGCTTCTGAGATAATCTTCTAGTGTGCTTTGAATATATGCAGATTTTCTCTCAAATTTTTGTCCTCAGGGAATAAATTTTCCAATTTTCAAAAATATTAAAACTTCCCCTCTCGGTTATTCATGACAGTGGAGGGGACCACTGACACTATTATCCAAAACCAGCATCTAAACAGAAAACATTAGGCATGCAGGCATAATATATCAGGCTTTGTAAGGCACTGCACAATGTTTGTTGGCAGATATATCTTCTGAATTAAAATTTCTAGTTACTATTAAAATGATTCTATGCTCCTACATGTAGACTGGCAAATGAAGGGTAAAAGAAACAGGTCTAAAATTTTAAATTCTTTGCATATAACCTACCAGCTGTATGCTCCACAGGCAAATAAATAGACTCTCCATGCTGAAAATATAAACCGTTTCCTAAAAATACACTCGGGGCTTCCCAGATGGCTCGGAGGTAAAGGATCTGCCTGCAATGCAGGAGACGTGGGTTCGATTCCTGGCTCAGAAGATCCCCTGGAGGAGGGCATGGCAACCCATTCCAGTATTCTTGCCTGGCAAACCGCATGGACAGAGGAGGCTGGTGGGCTACAGTCCATGGGGTTGCAAAGAGTCAGACATGACTGAGTGACTGAGCACACATACACCCAAGGTAAAAATTCAAAAAGTAAAGGGGAACTTCCTTGGTGGTCCAGTGGTTGGGACTTTGTGCCTCCGATGCAGGGGGCACAGGTTTGATCCCTGGTCAGGGAGCTAACATCCCACGTGCCTCACAACACAGCTAAAACAAACAAACAAACCACACATACCTGAGACAGGGCTGTGAAAGCAAGGAAAATGGAATGCTAACTTCAGTTGTGCCTGAGGCAATGCAGACGTCAGAGAAAACACCTGGATTCCAAAGAGTCCACTCTAGTATTGTCAAAACCCAGCTTTTCATAAGCAGAGGACACTCTTTAAAAGTAGCTCTAACTGAAATCATAGCAAAATATTTCAGAGGAAATATGAAACACCCACCTCTGAGGGTTAAAGGGTCTGTCAAATAAACTTGATGTAACATACTCCTTCATCTCTTAACATTTATAAAGGGACTTGGAAAGAAGGATGTGTAAATAGGATTTATCTTAAATTAAGCACACTGGACCTTTCCCAACACTGTCAGAATTCAGACAGTTAAAAGAGGAGCTGGAGGTACTCTTTATAATCTAGAGGTTATTTTATGGTCCTCTGAAACATAATAACTTTCTTCTTAGTTGAAATTTGTACCACCCTTGCCAATTGCAGGGGAGCAATTTCTGAAATTTATACTTAATACAACAGTTCTAAGTTTACCTTAGATGTTTACCAAGGGAACCATCTAATGTTTACCAAGGGAACATTTCATGCAAAGATGGGCACAACAAAGGACAGAAATGGTATGGACCTAATAGAAGCAGAAGATATTAAGAAGAGGTGGCAAGAATACACAGAACTATACAAAAAAGATCTTCATGACTCAGATAATCACGATGGTGTGATCACTCACCTAGAGCCAGACATCCTGGAATGCAAAGTTGGCCTTACGAAGCATCACTGTGTACAAAAGCTAGTGGAGGTGATGGAATTCCAGTTACGTGAAGTCGCTCAGTCATGTCCGACTCTTTGCGACCCCATGGACTGTAGCCTACCAGGCTCCTCCTTCCATGGGATTCTCTAGGCAAGAGTACTGGAGTGGGTTGCCATTTCCTTCTCCAGGGGATCTTCCCAACCCAGGGACCAAACCCGGGTCTCCTGCATTCCAGGCAGACGCTTTAACCTCTGAGCCACCAGGGAAGTCCCGGAATTCCAGTTGAGCTATTTCAAATCCTAAAAGATGATGCTGTGAAAGTGTTGTGCTCAATATGCCAGCAAATTTGGAAAACTCAGCAGTGGCCACAGGACTGGAAAAGGTCACTTTTCATTCCAATCCCTAAGAAAGGCAATACCAAAGAATGCTCAAACTACTGCACAATTGCACTCATCTCAGATGCTAGCAAAGTAATGCTCAAAATTCTCCAAGCCAGGCTTCAATAGTATGTGAACTGTGAACTTCCAAATGTTCAAGTTGGATTTAGAAAAGGCAGAGAAAACAGAGATCAAATTGCCAACATCCAGTGGATCATCGAAAGAGCAAGAGTTCCAGAAATACCTCTACTTCTGCTTTACTATGTCAAAGCCTTTGACTGTATGGACCACAATGAACTCTGGAAAATTCTTCAAGAGATGGAAATATCAGACCACCTGACCTGCCTCCTGAGAAATGTGTATGCAGCTCAGGAAGCAAAGTTAGAACTGGACATGGAACAACTGACTTGTTCCAAATCGGGAAAGGAGTACGTCAAGGCTGTATACTGTCACTCTGCCTATTTAACTTATACGTAGAGTACATCATGAGAAACGCTGGGCTGGATGAAGCAAAGCTGGAATCAAGATTGCCAGGAGAAATATCAATAACCTCAGATATACAGGTGACACCACCCTTACGGCAGAAAGTGAAGAACTAAAGAGTCTTTTGATAAAAGTGAAAGACGAGAGTGAAAAAGTTGGTTTAAAACTCAACATTCAGAAAACTAAGATCATGGCATCTGGTCCCATCACTTCATGGCAAATAGATGGGGAAACAGTGGAAACAGTGACAGACTATCTTTGGGGGCTCCAAAATCACTGCAGATGGTGACTGCAGCCATGAAATTAAAAGATGCTTGCTCCTTGGAAGGAAAGCTATGACCAACCTAGACAGCATATTAAAAAGTAGACACATTACTTTGCCAATAAAGGTCCAGGTAGTCAAAGCTATGGTTTTGCCAGTAGTCATGTATGGCTGTGAGGGTTGGACAATAAAGAAAGCTGAGTGCCGAAAAATTGATGCTTTTGAACTGTGGTGTTGGAGAAGACTCTTGAGAGTCCCCTGGATTGCAGGGAGATAAAACCAGTCCATCCTATTCATTGGAAGGACTGATGCTGAAGCTGAAACTCCAATCCTTCGGCCACCTGATGTGAAGAGCTGACTCATTTGAAAAGACCCTGATGCTGGGAAAGATTGAGGGCAGGAGGAGAAGGGGACGACAGAGGATGAGATGGTTGGATGGCATCACCGACTCAATGGACAAGTTTGAGTAAACCTCGGGAGTTGCTGATGGACAGGGAGACCTGGTGTGCTGTGGTCCATGGGGTCGCAAAGAGTTCGACACAACTGAACGACTGAACTGAAGTTTTACCTACCTTGGAGAGAATATGTTTTATTAACTTTTTCCATGAATTGCTTTCCCTCCTTCTCTCTCAGACAACGAAGAGCTCACTCTTCTACCTTAAATGCTGAGGGAAAACATCGCTACGGCACCAAGCCTTGCACCAGCCTCTCTCCAAATCCCCCCATTCTGAATTCAAAGCTCAAAAGAATCCACCTGGCTGAGAAGTGTCTTGAGAGGCTGGGAGGGAGAAAGGCTAAGCAGGCCCAGCCAGAATTTGCAGCTGGAGGCAATGAGAAGGCTGGGCACAACACACACATACACACACACACTGTGGCTCCTGATGTCAGCTGATAGTAGAATTGTAGAGACTGTGGTAGGATGGCAGTTTTTGTTGAGTCCAGTCCTGAGGGAAGGGGCATAATTGGAACCAGACAAGGATTTACGGTCTTGGCTTATAGTGCTGAGCTTTCAGGTTGGGCTCCAGGTGCACAAGGGTGATTCTGGAAACTTCTCCAAACCTACTTTCAGCCTACTTCCCAACCATATTAGTCCGTCTTACCTCTGAGGCACAAGTATCCATTTATGCGTTCCTCCCCTCCACTTTTCATTTAATAAACATTAGTGGGTGCTTTCTACAATGCAGATAGGACACTTTGTAAGACATGGCCCCCAACTGTAGGAGTCTGTGGGGAACAGTCTGAGTGCCAGAGATTATGGTAAAGTGTGTATAGGCTGCATGCGGGCAGAAAGGAGAGAAACTGACATCTCTACTCAGGTACTCCTCTGCTACTGTGGCCCTGAAAACATGCAACCAAGACTTCCTGGTACATTTTACTCTGCTCCAAGTTATCTGCACATCTTAGCGCTGGCTGAAACCTAGCTTTCTCACAGATGCCACTGTCCTCAAAAGCTGATCCAGTGGTGTCTGCTCTTTCTTCCACTTGCCACAAGGGAAACCCAAGAACACTGGAGTGGGTAGCCTCTCTCTTCTCCAGCAGATCTTCCCGACCCAGAAACTGAACCGGGGTCTCCTGCATTGCAGGCGAATTTTTAAAAGCTGAGCTACCAGGGAAGCCCAAATAAAAGCCCTCAATTAGCTTAGCTGTCACCCTGGCCACCGCCAAAAGCTCCTCTACTGCTGTAGCGAGGACCCACAACCAGCCGGTTCATTTCTCTATTTCCAGCCTCGGCCCAGGGTTCTAAACACAGGACGCCGTCGATACGTGATTTAAATTTTAAAAAAGCAAAAGAAATTGGGAAAACCTTTGGGTTCCAGGTTTGGTGCAGACTAATCACTCATCCCACCTGGGCCTTGCTTATCCTTATGAAAAAAACATGTCATTTTTACCTCAGAGATTTTGTACTGACGGGGCGACGCACCTGGCACTGCCCCTCCCCCGGCGGTCGGGGTTGCTGACGAAGAGAGCAGAGGCCCGAGCCCCCGCTCCCCGCCCTCCGCCAGCCCACATCCCTCACAGCGCCCTTGGCCCCAGGTCCCTCGGGACCTCAAGCGTGGGAGCCCCGGCCCCGCGCGGCTCCCTCCAGGCGCCCCGCGCCCTCCTTCCTTCCTTTGCCCGGACGGACGCACTTCCGGCGGATGTGGGGGGGGCAGCCCGGAAACGGAAGTGAGCGGCGGGACCGGTTGACCGTCAAGGGGAGAGCGTCTGTACGCCGAGCGAGTCGAAGATGGTAAGTGAGACCCCCCCCCGCTCCCGACCCCGAGCGACCCGAGTGGCCCGCGGGCTCGGGTCGGTGGCCGCACGAGTAACCCGCCGCCTTCCTGCCCGTCCCCACGGCAGCGGCGGGAGGAGGAGGAAGCCCGCCTCTCCCGCCATGATCTGTTGAGTCACGGGGTTCAGGGGTACTCGTGGCTGTCCGGGCTGGGCTCCGGCGCTGGTACCGGGAGCCGCGCCTCGGCTTCCTCCTCTCTCACCTCCTCTTCTCTCTTCCCACCCCCTAGATCCCCCAGCCGACCCCGACCTGAGTCTCTTCCTGGAGTCGGCGCCGAGCTGGCAAGGGCAAACCCGAAAGTTGCGGCGGTCTTGGGGTGGGGGCACCGCCCGTTAGCCCTCCTCCGAGGGGCGAACCCTTGGGAGTCGCGTCCAGCAAACTTCTCACCCGCCCCTCGACCCTCGGAACCGCCTGGATGACAAACCCACAACTATGGGTCGGCTTTCCATCACTCTGCTTTTACTTTGCCAACGTTTTGGCGAGTTTGTAGCATGCCAGGCGTTGGAGGGGGTAAAATTAGATACTTGTTACTCCCCGTATGTTAGCGTTGTTAGTGGAGTCCTCCTCCTCCCCCCCTTCTCTTTTTTTCCTCTTAACTTAAAAAAGTTTGATATTTGGGAGAGATTTCCTGAATCGTCATTGCCCGTGACTCTTACTACCAGTCCAAATCTAGAAAGCTTCTTTCTGTTGGTGAATGGGTTCTCTTGTAGCTCAATCGTAAAGAATCTGCTTGCCGTGCAGGAGACCCGGGTTCGATCCCTGGGTCGGGAACATCCCTGGAAAAGGGAATGACAACCCACTCCAGTATCCTTGCCTAGAAAATCTCATGGACACAGGATCCTGGTGGGCTGCAGTCCATGGGGTCCCAAAGAGTTGGGCATGACTGAGCAACTAACACTTACTTCTGTTGGTGAATACTGTTGAACATAGAAAAGAGGTTTTATAAACACTCAGAGGGACTTCCCTGGTGGTCCAGTGGCTAAGACTCGTGGTGTTACCCATGTAGGGGCTGGGGGTTCTTCCATCCCTGGTCAGGGAACTAGATCCCATATGCTGCAACTAAGAGCTGGCACAGCTAAATAAAATTTTTAAAGACACTCTGAAATAACTAGTGTTAACTTTTCATAGATTTGCTCCCCTCTGCTACTTTCTTAGAAACATCATGTACTGATTGCGATATTTTACAGAAGGTAATTGGCAAAGTGATAACAGGTAGAACCCAGAGATCACAATCCCCCTTTTCTTTGTGCCTAGGAGAGACTTTTCTTGTGTCACTTTACAATAAAGCAGTCTGGGAGGAGGGGAACTGTGCATGTAGGAAATAACATTTGGGAAGGTACAGTCATACACCTCTAGTCCTATAAGGAGTTTAGATACCTGGAAGGATGAGTAGGCAGGGCCGGAAAGGTTCCGTTCCTTCATCACAGGCACCTGTTAGGTTAGTGACGGATACTAGATTCCAGCTTCTTTTCTTAATTGACCGTGACTTCTGTTCAGGGGAGTTGAAACCTGTTGTGCAGGTTGTTGAGTTCCAGGTTTTGGGCCTTGGACATTGTTTTTCAGACAAGGCATTGACAAGTGAGTGAAAGATTTTTTGTTTGTTTGTTTTTTGGTTTTCTCCCAGCATTGTTGGAGGAGATTGCATGTCAAGCAGACTTTGCTGTGTAGAACTGGAAAATGGAGGAGTCTACGGGCAGCAAGACCCAGTAGAGTGCTCTTAAAGTTATCCAGGTGTGAGAGCCTGGACGCGATTAGTAGATTGGAGAAACCCTGGACAAACTACAGTACCTGACCGTAGTGAAATGCACGAATCGAAGTAAAACAGCAATTTAAAAAGCTAATTTCTCAGAGTAGTTTCTCCTAGGAGAGTATAGACTGAACGCCAAACTGCTTGTAGCTTTTTGACATTTTTCTTCAGGATTGCAAGGATGTATTTAGCGCTGCTGCTGCTGCTAAGTCACTGCAGTCATGTCTGACTCTGTGCTAGTTTAAATTCAGCATCTTGTGTTTTACCTGTTGTAACGTTTGTTACATTTTTATTATGCATGTTTATTCTCTCTTCATTAGACTAAGCCCTAGACGCCAGATATGTATCTTCAGCATCTAGTAGAGTACCTGCCACATAGTAGATATAAATATTTGGTGACTAAATTATAGTGTAAATGAGTAGGGTGGCAATATAAAAGTACCACATATATTGTAAATCTTAGCGTTTTGTTTCTTTTTATTTAGGTGCGTTTATTTTTCACAGGTAGCACCCTCTTAAGGGAACCAAACGCTTTCTGAGATTCCCTTTTTTCCTTAGCTTCTGTGACCACTCTCTTCTAGCTCTTCTGTCCATTCTTAATTCCATTTTCCTTGTTCTTTGTCCTTAAGGAATGGTATTCCCAGGATTCTGTCCTCAACTTTTTTCATTCTGTGCTCATCATTCCAACGTAAAGAAAGGATCTTCCCAGTGAAAGTAAATCTGATCATGATCAGGTGCTCAAATTTAGAACAAAATCTTAATTTCTTTGCATATTTAAGCCTTTTCATTTTTTCTTTTCACCAGCCTTTCTTTCTGCCCTACTCAGACATATAGTTAGCCGATCATCTCAAACTACTTGTGGCTTGTTCATTTATATTTTTATACCTTTACCCATGTTCTTGTTTTCCTGGAGTGCCTTTCAGTCTCAGAGCACTCAGCTCAGGAATCCTTCCTGCCCCAAATTCCAGATTATTCACTGAACCTTGTGCATCCCTCTACGTGATACTGAGGCTCATAGTAATGACCTAGACTATAGCCTTAGAGGGCAGAGACCTTATCTTTTCTCAGATGCTTAAACAGTATTTTTACATAGAGGTTCAGTGTGAGTTGTTAACATTTTTAAAATATATAATAGTGTTGTTTTTTTATTTTATTTTTTTTTAATTTTTATTTTTACTTTATTTTACTCTACAGCACTGTATTGGGTTTGCCATACATTGACATGAATCCACCATGGGGGTACATGAGTCCCAAACATGAACCCCCCCCCCCCCACCTATAATAGTGTCTTTTATTTGTGTTGTAGAATGCCAGAGGACTTGGATCTCAGCTAAAGGACAGTATTCCAGTTACTGAGCTGTCGGCAAGTGGACCTTTTGAAAGTCATGATCTTCTTCGAAAAGGGTATGTAGGGGAGTTGTGACTTTGTTATAAGTGAATTATTTTTTGCAATATTCTTTAAATATTTTGACAAGCCATAAATAGGTATTTAGTTTATAAGATAGCAAGTAGTATACTTTAGACTAAAGGGAGGGAGGAGAGGAAGCATGAATGTTTCTATAGTGGAAGAAGCATTTTACCAGAATACCAGGTTCCCAAGAAAGTGTGTCCTCCTAGGAGAGATTACCTGGCAGCACGATTTGGTGGGATTCCTCTTTTTGCTTCTGATAACTTGGAGAGCCCTTTGTTCTTCATCTTATTAACTAAGGTAAATTGGGAGTAGTTCACTTTTCTTTGGGAGATGCTAGAACATAGCAGTAAAGATCATGGGCTCTGGGTTTTGGTCATGACACTGCTGTTTACTAGATGTGTGTCCATGGGCAGATTAACTTAACTGTTCTGTGTCTCATTGCCCTCACCTATGAAATAAGGCTAGTAATAGCATCTGTCTTATTTTGAAGAATAAATGAGCTAATCTCTGGAAAATACTTAGACCAATATGTGACATTAGTAAGCAGTAAGTAAGTATTAGCTGCTCTTGTTTTTCATTTCTAGTTATAGCACAGTTATACCGCTTCCCTTTATGTTTTCCTTTACGTTTTTATATGTTTAGGTCTCATTTTCTGGTACTGGTCCTTTTTCTTGGCAGATGGTTTTTTCTGTTTAGTCAAATATCCTCCCCACTGTGTACATACTGTGTTTTGAATTTTATATTTACTTGGAAGGTATTTAGTCATAGAATGTCATTTTAATATTGGTCTCTGGAAGCTGACATAATGCCTCATTGTTGTCTTTCCATTTTGTAGTGAAAGATGCAGTATATTGCCTTTGGAATTGGAGATATAATTTGATTTATAGTATAATCAAATTCATAAGCCAGTAACCGAGTCCTGATGATTTGGTTTTGGGTTTTGGTCCGTTCCCCCCACTCCCACTACACATACACAAAATGCTCCTTTTTCTTCTCAGATTGTAAGATTACCATGAACAGGACCATTTTCAAATTCCACTTATGGGTAATGCTTTGTACAAAGACAGTATTCGATAAATACTGATGTTGCAGGATTTCTAAGGTTTCTTTCAGCTCTTAAATCCTGGTTTGGAGAATAAGATGGTGATGTTTATGTAGAGAGAATGATAGAGACCCGTGGCCCAGTTCTATCTATGTATCACCTAATGTAGTACTTCGCATATAGTAGGTAGTTGGTAAATCTCAAACACGTTTTTCAGTATGTATTTATCAAAAATATATTAACTACTGAATATGCATTAGATATGAACAGGAGAGATGTAGATACTTTATGTAATAAAAGAATCACATCATCAGAGTAATAGTAGTACACACACTATTAAATTTCTCCAGATACAGAGCGTCACTGAGCACCACTTTTTGGAGGGTTCTCCCCAGTTTATTGAGTTCTTGACCTCCAGGATCTATAATAGATATATTTACAACAATATATAGAATGCTTGATTTTTTTCCCTCTTAGTGTAGTTCTGTGAATTATATATGTATTAATTCCCACAGTCACCACCATAGTCAGCATACAGAATAGTTTGTTCATCCCCCTCAAGCTCCCTGTGCCATTTCATTGTATGACAGCACTGATAGATAATTGTGAGCTCTAGGTATTGAGTGATCTGTAACCTCCCTTTTAAATGTTTATTTTCAGTTTCTCTTGTGTGAAAAATGAACTTCTACCCAGTCATCCTCTTGAATTATCAGAAAAAAATGTAAGTATGTTACCTGTGTTTTTATTTTTACCCTCTGGTAGAAAAATGATGTTAGTAATACCTGATTAAAACAATTCTGGTGTTGAGCATTTGACTATAAAGAACATGAAGCCTTGTTTTCAATATCCTATGGAATAGGCTTTGGTTCACTAAAGCTCCCTTTCTATACCTTTGTCTTTTTTATGGACATTTCTAGAGGTTGGTCCACCTCTCCATTCCTCTCATAATATTTCCTCACTTGGTGATCTTTTTTTTTCTTTTATATTTTTCCCCTGCCATTTTTGCTGTTGATATCCAAGCCCGTCCCTCCAGCCTTGGATCTTTCTTTCAGGCCCTTCATCTCCAATTACTGCTAGGCACAGGACATAACACAGATGGATGTGACATCATCCCCATCCTTTAGGGGCTGAAAATTTAATGGGAAGATAAGCAGTGGATTGGGACTACCTGAAGCATTGTAGAGGACCACAGATGAAGCAGCCAACCTATGGGAGGCTTTCTAGAAGAGGGGACATTTGAACAGTTTTAGACCATATTAGTCAGTTAAATAGGTGGAGAAAGGTCACTCCCAAAGGTAGGACATGTATAGATGTGCTGAAGACCACCTAAAGGTTCTGTGTATGTGTGTGTCACATGGATGTCAGTGGTTACTGTTTTGAAAGCAGAATGTCACATTTAAAATTATGTGTTGTCTTTGTAGTTCCAGCTCAACCAAGATAAGATGAACTTCTCCACATTGAGAAACATCCAGGGTCTTTTTGCACCACTAAAACTGCAGATGGAATTCAAGGCAGTGCAGCAGGTGGGTTTCCAGGTGTTAGTTTGCATGCATCCCATTTGTGTGCTGAATTGATTGGGAGGAGTCTTCTATCTGGTAAAAGCTGTACAAACCTCACCTTCTCTTCTTGCCTGCAGCCTCTTCTACTTTCCCTCTGTTAGGATATGACCTCCATTCCTACTTCATAGAGAAAAGCAGCTTTGAAATGGGAAACCCCTTTGATTAGAGGCTCAGTGTCTGGATATTTACAGGCATCCACTTTTATATTTCTCTCCTTTTGGGGAATTACTTTGAATTTGTGATGCCTCTAGGAATATCCAAGTGGAGGTGTCTAGTGGGCAGTTTATATATCGCTGAATACACATGTTGCTCAGGAAGAAAATGTCCTTCAGGTGTTTAAGAACTGTCCCCCATCTGTGCTCTAGATTCTGTCATACCACACTGCATTGATTTCGGTGACTGCTGGATAGCTAACAACAGAAAAATGGAAAATTTGGTTTGGCTGCATTAAAGTTTGTTGAGTAAGTGCTAATGACTGCCATACTTTATAGCCAACTATGTGCCAGTGACTGCCATACTTTACAGCACACTGTGCTGCAGGTGTGAGGGAAAGGTGCTGCTGTCCTGTGTCACAGGTACTGAACCAGGGTGAGACAGATCAGGTAACTAGGCAAGGCTGTTGGGTTGGTGAGTACTGAAAGCAGAGTTTGAACCTCTGACTCTATAGCCCATGCTTTCTGCACTATACTTAGGTACTGGTCTGCAGTATGAGTGAAAGTTATCCAGTCATGTCCGACTCTTTGTGACCCCCATGGGCTATACAGACCATGGAACTCTAGAGGCCAGAATATCGGAGTGGGTAGCCTTTCCCTTCTCCAGGACATCTTCCCAACCCAGGGATTGAACACAGGTCTCCCGCATTGCAGGCGGATTCTTTACCAGCTGAGCTGCAAGGGAACCCCAGTCTGCAATATATGTATTTAGTAACTGGAAAATGTAGATAGCACTAGTTCAGAGTGGCACTGTAGTTTTTAAAAGCCCACAGATGACTTTGATCTTGATCTCTAGTTATCACTACTGTTTTAAAGGGTCATGACTTGTATTTGTGCTATGAGCATTACAGAACAACATACAAAATGAATAATCAGTTTAGTAAGTGAAGTAATACTGTCAGTGCATTTCTTCAGAATTTCTTCAAGAATTTGATTGTCCCGTGTTTTTTAGAAACAAAGCATGATGTTAGACTCGAGAATGTTGTGTTTCATCACATGGTATGCTTTGGTTTTCCTGGACAGATGCAAAGGTCCCAAATAGTGTGTGGACCTGATGGGATGATTAAGTATTAGTAAAAGCTTTCAATTTCAGTGTCTATATTTTGAATAAGGTTATGAAGAATTAAAAATTTGGGTCTAAAATATGGACTTATCATTCCTCTCCTCCCCCCTTAGTTTAATAGATATTTTATTTAGTTTGTGAATTTTGCAAATAATGAAGACACTGAAATGTGATCATGTATGTTTTTTCCTCTCTACTATTTCTAAGTTTGCTCTTTTATACTTTTCCTGAAGGTTCAGCGTCTTCCATTTCTTCCAAGCTCAAACCTTTCACTGGATATTTTGAGGGGTAATGATGAGACTATTGGATTTGAAGATATTCTTAATGGTAAGTGTCATTCCACACCTTTTTCAGGAGCCCCAGTAATGTACAAGGCAACAGCAGCAAATGAAACCTACAGTGTCTTTGTCATCATGTAGCTATAGTTGATTAAATTTACTTGTGTTTATTCACTGAAATAAGATAAAATTTAATGGTAATAACTGTTCTTTAACTGGTTTTAAAAGTGAAAGATGTCTGTGGCGTTCTGAGATTATAGTCCTTTCAGGCAACCATTGACAGTCATTGATTTCATGTCCTGAGGATAAAGTCTGATGTGTGAATCCGGTATGATATTCTTAGGGCAGCTTAAACAAGGAATGTTGTTGCAGTATTCAAAATATTTGTGGGATATAACTAGCTTTAAAAACATCTAGAAAAAAATGAAAGTTTTCTTAAAAAATACCCTCCTTGTCCTCCTAGATGTGTTTCTGTAGATGGCGAATACTAAAGAAAAAAAAGTTTAACAAGTTTCTCTGGATGATTGTATTATGTTTGAGGTCAATGACTTTTAATTAAGAACATGTAGCATCCTGTTTTTTTCTGGTTCTGAGGAAAGAGAGCAAATACAGTTCTGTCCAGTATCGCCTGTGCTCATTGTGCCCCAGCAGTTCAGGAAAAATAGAATAATGAAGCGGGATTATACTAGTTTTGCTTGGCTGCCGATGTTTGGTAAGAAGTGCTGTGGACACAGCAGAAGTCTCATGAGCCTCTTCTGTGAGGGCATTTTTTGAGTGCAGGAAACCTCGGATTCTTAAGCTTTTACATTTAGTCCTCATTTAAAACAAGTAAGGTGAACAGCTAGGCCTTGCCTTAGCTGTTCCTTCTGCTTTGAATACTTTCCCCTCACTTCTCAAGTCCCAGTTTAAACGCCACCCCTTCACAGAGGCCTTCCTTGACTGCGCAGTCTAACGTGCTCCCAGTCACCTTGTCACCTCACTTTAATTCTTTGCATATCACTCTTCTGGTATTTTCTTGTTTCTTAATTGTTTTCCCAACTTAAATACAGGCCCCAGGAGAGTTGGGGACTTTGTCTTGTTCACTCTTGTGTCCCCAGGGCCTCCTAAGGTGCCTGGTTTGTGCTGAGTGAGAAAAGCTCTGGCTCACCACTTTCTCCTCATCATCTTTGATACAGAAGGAATTTTAAAGTCTACAGTGAGGGAGTACTGTGTTAATCTAAGTCCAATGTGAAGACTATTAAACTGGGATGAAAATCCATATGTTTTTTTAAAGTGTTGGAGGTGATAAAGGTTTTGCTTGCTTGCTCATCAGAGAAGTGCTTGGCCAACAAAAATCTGCATGCTTTATTATAAGGAAGGGAAGACAATGTGAGACTTTTTCCTAATGCTGGATGTGGTCTTCTGTTTACTCTCTTCCTGTCACTTGAAGATGAGGAAACTGAAGCTGACCAAGGTGTCTATTCCTGCCTGGGAGGACCCTCCACGGGCTGGGGCTTGCTCACCAGCACAGGGTGTGCTGTCTTCTAGGGCAAGTGTTTTATCAAATCAAAAAGCTTAGACAAGCAGTTTCAAGGAAGGTTGGCATTATGTAAATGAGGATATTCTCTAAAAATTGAGAACATTACAGCCGAGACTCACGTTCTCCATGATTAATTACCCCCAACCCATCTCCTTCCTTCCCTATTTGGCTGCTGCTTTTAGTTAGTGGATGTCCTTCTAGACTTTCCATATAAAAAGAAGATACTTGTCATTGCTTAGTATTGATCTTTTAACACAGTTGGTTTCATAGTGTGTGTAGCTCACAGGAGGAATGCTGCATCAGCACCTGTGTTGAGGGGTGCATGCTTCTCTCTCATTAACACGAAGCACTGCTTCAGCGGACACCTTTATTCTTCGTACTCCTGTGTAAACATACCTTTGGGTTTTGGATGCCCCTTGTATACATAGTCCTCTACTCTGTTAATAATTGTAGCAAACTCTTGTATATCTAACCATTTATTAATAATTACAACAGTATCAGCTGTTGTTGAGGCTACTATGTTGTGTGACAAGTGGCCAGAGTCAGGATTCCTGAACTGATAATGACACAGTCATCTCCAGTCTCAGGAGGTCCAGTGAGGAAATATCCAAATCGATTTGTTATTCTTGATAATCATTATTTTAATGATTATTTAACAAACTGATTTTACAGTTTAATTCATTGGGTATCTGTTCTGTTTCTTGTTCTGTGTGGAGGAGTAGAGGGCAAAAAAGAAAACGCGCTGTTTGTAGGAAGCTTGCTGTTGGTATTCATTTTTTCTTAGGTGCATTATCAAAGTTAAAGTAAAACTTTTGTCTGACTCATCAGTACAGACGAGAGAAGATTCCTAAGGTTTTTTTACTCTAGGATTCTAGTTTGTGTGTATATGTGTTTGCAACAGAGCACAGAATGATAGAAATGAAATTGTAGATGGCATTAAGGATTGCTTAATCTCTTAGCGATTGTTCCTAGACTCAACTTGGAAGCCACTGGGAAATTTAAGAACTTTGAAACATGAGAATTTTTTCAATCTATATTTTCTTTTAAAATCAACTGAACTGAGGTATAGTCAATATACAGTGGAATGCATCTGTTTTACAGTGTCCAGTCTGTTAATTTTAGTAAATGTGTGCAGCTGTGGAACTGTCTCCTCAATCAAGATATAAAATGTTTTCATCATCCCTCAAAAGTTTCCTTGGTCCTTTTGCAGTCAGCTCCTCCACCCTTGGCCTCAGGCAGCCAGCCATATACTTTCTGTCACTTTATATTTGTTTTGCCTAATTTAAATTTTCGTGTGAGTGGAATCAGAGAATTTATCTTTTTTTGAGACCCTTTAACATGTTTATTTTTGTTTCTTTTCAGACCCATCACAAAGTGAACTAATGGGAGAACCGCATTTGATGGTTGAATATAAACTTGGCTTACTGTAATGCCGTGTGCTGTTCATGGAAGTGGAGGGGCTGCGTCTTGTTTATAGTTGTCTTTTTCCTATAATTCGATGTGCACAATATTAAAAGTACTAACACATGAGAAGTGTTGCCTAAACATCTGTGATCATTTGAAATTATTTGGGTCATTGCTTTATGTGATAATTGAAAGCACTCAAGGGAGTTGGTTTTAAAACTTATTTATATGAAAACAACAGCTTTCTAGGTCTTTAAAGAAATGTTACTAATTATGTATTATAAAACTATGCACAGGTTCCAAATCAGCCTATTTTCTAGTTATTCCATAAATTTAATTTTGAGTAGTTTTGAGCCTGCAACCTTTATAGTTGCATCTTTCAGAATAAACACCTATAATTGATTTCAGGGGCAACATTTCAAAGTAAGGACAGAACAAGACTATTAGATTTTACCTTGTTTCAATATAGTCCATTAATACTCAAAAGAATAATGCTTGGTTTGTTGATGCTACATTAGAATTATAGGTATATTCTTTGATTCTTTCAGGTTTTTTATTTTGGTCTTATGTTTAAACTGAAAACTTAACCAGGAGATGTCAGTTTTAAACTATAGTATTGCATAGATTTATGTATCACAAGATGTTTACAAACATAAGATCATTCATGTACATACACATGCTATCCATGAACAAATTCCGTGATAGTTTGTTTAAAAAGAAATCTTCCCTATGGTGGTTTGTTCTTAATAAGGTATTTTTTATGAACCTAGTTTACAGAAATTAAAGATTATCTATTTCTCAGGAACATTTTTATTGTGTGAGTCACTGATTTATGACTGAAGGCAGTGTTCCCCTCCGCTCTGGGAGGTGGGGGCGGGTCATTGAACATCGATGGAAGGTCTAGGTCGTTAGCACTCCGGGGAAGGGTTTCCAGCTGGCATCTGGTGCTTGGAGGCCAGGGATGCTACTGAATATTGTAGAGTAAAAACTCCTGACTGTCGAGATCAAGTGTAAAACTGTTTGCCCGCACAGTCTTTGCCACCCCACTTTACGCTTAAATTATGAGAAAATATAGAAATAATAAAGGTTCACTTGTTTCTAAACATGTTCTCTCAGCTAATTGTAAACAGAAGTTGGAGATTTCTGTACCTTAGTTGAAGAATCTTAGATACCTTTCCTGACCAGTAGAGGGTACTATGAAATTAATGAACACAGTCTAAATGGTAAAGCTGATGCTTTAAACACAGAAATGGACATGATTAGTGCCTATTTTCTGAAGGTCATTTGCTTCCTACCCCCTGGCCCCCACCCCTTCCTCTTTAACCTTCTTTGTGTTTATGCCAATGATCCTCATCCCTGGGTGTGTGTAAAATCACCTGGAAATTTTAAGGGAAAATGTTTATATCAGTCTGAATCTCAGTCCCAGTAGGACAAGTCTGGGGTGGATCCCAGGAAGTCTGCTTACTTTTGAAAAGCTCTCTGATTTATATGCTTTCTTTCCTTTCTTTGCTTGTTTCTGCCTTTATATTAATGACATTTGTCAGCACTGGTTAATTCTTTGGGTGTACCCCAGTGCTGAAATAATTGCTACTATTTTTTAGTCTCTGCAGTCCCTAGTTTTTACCTGGAGTTAGGATAATTTGGGTTCCCTCATAACAGTAAACTGCAGGTTCCTCTGAGTTAACTTTGCTTAGGTGTCAGGCTCTTCAGTTAGGCTTTTTTTTTTTTTTCAGATGCCGTGATTATTAAGGAATCAGTTTAGTATTTGAGGTGTCTTAACAATAGAGTTCACAGGTTGCTGCCTGATTAAAATTAATTTTATTAACACTAAAATGAAAATTCACAATAAAAGACATACTTAATGAGACTAGGATGTAGTTCTATGTTATGTTTTTTTAAGTATCTGTGAATAAAGGAACTTGCAGGTTTTACTGTCTCAAAGTATTGGGTGGGTTGGCAAACAATTGAGTACTGTTTGGCTCATTGCAGGGTGGCTCTGAATGAACATGCTTCACACCTATCCTTGTATAAAATACGTATGACAGGCTGATCACTTTAATCAGTGTTTCTTCGCGCTGAGTATAATCCCTCTTTCACTAGTAGACAAATATAACCAGTGCTTTCATGCATTTTGTTATTCCTTGGAATATAGACATTGCAAGAATAGAAGACAGCCTGAACAAGTAGATTACTTTTGAAACAGACAGTATAGTGTATAATCTAACACTGGAATCTGCAATTGGGTGACTCTAACAAAGCTTTGACTTGTTCTAATAAAGCAAAACCAAAACTGATACTTCAGTGAACTTATTTAGCTCATGATTTCAAAATGAAATTCAGGTTCCTTCATGTACCATAAATCCTTAATTAAGAACCTGTACTTTGGTTTGGGAGGCGACCAAGATGGCAGAGTACAGAGACCCTGAATGTACCCATGGACATGCCAGAATTACAGCTGTTTACAGAGCAAGTACCTGTGAAAACAACCTGAAGAATAACAGAAAAGATTTCCCACAAGTAAGAACATGAGGCATGAGTCAGGTAGGAGGGACAGAGATACAGTACAGTCAGGACTCACACCCAGAGGTTGGTGAGGAAACGGGAGGAACATCACAATTACAAAGATCCTCCCCAAGGAGTGAGGAGTTTGCACCCATCAGACTTGCCAGCATGGGGCACCTACACCAGGAAAACAAGCCTCCAGAACATCTGGCATTGAAAATCAGTGGGGCTTATGTTCAGAAGAGCCAGAGAGCTATAGGAAACAGACTTTTCTCTTAAAGGGTGTATATAACCCAGTGTAGATGTCAATTTGAAAGGACTCTGGGTCAGGCCTGCTTGCTGATCTTGGATCCAGGGAGGCAGGAGGCAGCTGGGACTCCCCCTGGACATGGAGATGCTGGCACTTTGGAGAACTTGCTCTGTCATGATAACAGCAGCATTGGCAGGCATCATTTGGAATTCTCACAGCCTGTTAGTGCCAGGGGCCTGGCCCCACCTACCAGTGGGCCAGCAGCAACGCTGCGCCTGTGTGGGTCAAACATCCAATCACGTGGAAGGCCTACCCTCGGGTACAGCTCATTGCACAAGGCACAGCCTCAAAACCAAGTGGGCCAGGGGCCAGCCCCACCTGCCAGCACACCTACAGTAGTCAGTCTTGCCACAAGAGAAGGGCACACACAGCCCACATAGGGACAACCTGGAGCACAGAGCTCTGTGGCCAGAAGGGAGCATGCTGGGCCCACAGGACATCGGCAACATAGGGTCACCTCCAAGGTCAGGAAAGGAGCTGACTTATGCAACAGAAATAAACACAAAATTGGGCAAAATGAGACAGAGGAATGTGTTCCAAGTGAAGGAATGAGACGTAACTTTAGAAAAAAAATTAAATGAAGTGGACATATGCAGTCTGCCTGATACAGAGTTAAGGTAATGACCTTAAAGATACAGACTGGGGGGAAGAACTGATAAGCATAGTGAGATTTTCAGCGAAGCATTAGAAAATATAAAGAAGAACCAAATAGAGCTGAAGAAAACAGTAACAATAGAAGGAATCAACAGTAGATTAGATGATACAAAGGAATAGATCAGAGATCTGGAAGGCAGAGCAGTGGAAATAACCAAAAACTGAACAGAAAGAATTTTTAAAAATTGATGACAGTTTAACAAGACCTCTGAGGCAATATCAAACATGCTAACATTTGCATTACAGTGGCACCAGGAGAAAAGAGAGAGAACTTATTTGAAGAAAAAAAAGATAAAAACTTTCCTTATCTGGGAAAGAAACACATCCAGGTCTAAGAAGCATAGAGTCAGTTGTAATAAACAAGATGAACCCCAAGAGGTTCACAGCAAGACACATTATAACTGAAGTGGCCCCCCCAAAAATAAATAAGAAGCAAGAGAAAAGAAACTAATTACATGCAAGGAAACTTCCATAAGACTGCCAGCTGACTTTGTAGCAGAAACTTTACAGGCCAGAATGGAGAATATATTCAAAGTGAAGAAAGGAAAAAACTTATAACCAAGAATATTCTACATGACAAGGTTATTATTCTACTATACAATCCAGTGGACTTCCCAGGTGGCTCAGCAGTAAAGAATCTGGGTCATGATATCCCCTGGAGAAGGAAATGGCAACCCACTCCAGTATTCTTGCCTGGAGAATCCCATGGACAGAGGTGGACAGGTGAACATGGAGTCAGAGAGTCAGACATGACTTAGCAACTAAACAACAACAACAAATGCAATCCAGCAACCTACTTCCAGGTATTTTTCTGAAGAAAACAAAAATTTGAAAAGATATGTGAACTCATATGTTCACTGCAGCGTTATTTAGAGTAGCCAAGACATAGAAACAACTGAAATGTCCATCAACAGAGGAATGCACAAAGATAATGGAATGCTACTCAGCCACATAAGGAAGGAAATCTTGCCATTTGTGACAATGTGGGTTGACCCAGAAGGTATTACGGTAAGTGAAGTCAGAGAAAGACATAAGGTTTCAGTTATTGTGGAATATAAAAATCGAACAAACACAACAAAGCAGAAATAGGCTCATAGGTACAGAGAGCAAACTGCTGGTCACCAAAGGGGAGGAGTTTGGAAGGTTGGGCAAGAGAGGTGAAGGGGATTAAGAGGTAGTACCCTATTGATGAAAGGGAAAGAGGAGAGTGAAAAAGTTGGCTTAAAGCTCAACACTCAGAAAACAAAGATCATGGCATCTGGTCCCATCACTTCATGGGAAATAGATGGGGAAACAGTGGAAACAGTGTCAGACTTTATCTTTTTGGGCTCCAAAATGACTGCAGATGGTGACTGCAGCCATGAAATTAAAAGACGCTTACTTCTTGGAAAGAAAGTTATGACCAACCTAGATAGCATATTCAAAAGCAGAGATATTACTTTGCCAACAAAAGTCTGTTTAAAGGCTATGGTTTTTCCAGTGGTCATGTATGGATGTGAGAGTTGGACTGTGAAGAAAGCTAAGCGCCGAAGAACTGATGCTTTTGAAGTGTGGTGTTGGAGAAGACTCTTGAGAGTCCTTTGGACTGCAAGGAGATCCAACCAGTCCATTCTGAAGGAGGTCAGCCCTGGCTGTTCTTTGGAAGGAATGATGCTAAAGCTGAAACTCCAATACTTTGGCCACCTCATGCGAAGAATTGACTCATTGGAAAAGACCCTGATGCTGGGAGGGATTAGGGGCAGGAGGAGAAGGGGACGACAGAGGATGAGATGGCTGGATGGCATCACTGACTCAATGGACATGAGTCTGAGTGAACTCCGGGAGTTGGTGATGGACAGGGAGGCCTGGAGTGCTGCAGTTCATGGGGTCGCAGAAAGTCGGACACGTCTGAGCGACTGAACAGAGCTGAACTGAACCTCTAGTTATAAAATAAATAAACCACAGGCATGTAATATACAGCATAATCAATATGTCAATAACACTGTAATAACTTTTACAGATGGACAGATTGGTACTAAGACTTACCATGATAATCATTTTGTAACGTATGAAAATAAATTATGTAGTATGTAGTACACCTGAAAATAACATAATGTAGTAGTAAACAATATTTCAAATTTTAAAAAACCTATACTTTTAGTTTGTTGTAGTACATCCCCTTAAATATTACTAAAATATTAGAACTTACTGTTAGGTTTGTTAACAGAATTTCAGGAGGGTTTTTTTTTTATATTGAAAAATCAAATTTTGAAAAGTTAGTTTGCTCCCAGATCTTGAATTTATTTCTGGAGCCAGTAGATGTGCTTCGTCTGCTGTACTTTGTCTTTTGGTTCTTTTTGGTTTCTTGACCTGGTGGAGACAAGAAAACGCTATATTGTTCATCTCTGTGATGAAACAGAAGTCATATAGAGGGTATGGCTTCAGATCAGTGAGGGACCAGAAGGAATTCTGTTTTCACTTTGGCTAGGCTTATTTACTTTTGGAGAGATGGGTTGATTTTAAGTAAAGACTTCAACCACTGTTTTTTTGTCTGTTTTCTGTGTTGTATATAAACATTGCAAAACAGAAACCATATTGTTTTTTTCTCCAACTTTTAATTTTGAAACTTAAAGGGAAATAGAATGAATAGAGGGGAATTCCCTAGAGGTCAAGTGATTAGGACTCGGGGTTTTCTCTGCTGCGGTCCTAGACTGAATCCCTGGTGGAGGAACTAAGAACTCGCAAGCCTTATGTTGTGGCCAAAAGAAAAAAAAAAAATAGCACACCCAGCATAACCTTCATGAAATTCACCAGTTGTCAGCATACTGCCTTTATTTCTTCATGAATAGATTCAGGATAAATGTTTTTGGCAAGAAGTCTGCAAAGATGATATATGTACTTATGTGTCATACCAGGAGCCATATGAGGTCAGGTTGTCCCACTTATTGGTGTTACTGCGATTGATTTGTTGACAAGTGATGGCCGCCAAAGCTCTCCATTGTAATAGTATAGTTTTCTTTTTGTAATTAATAATAATTAACAATAGGTGAAGTAATAGTTTGAGACCCCATGTATGTCCTGTTCCTCAAGAATCTTTCACCCAGAGGTTTTAGCATCCACGAAAAATCTTTGTCTCAATCATTTATAACATGGTCACTGGGGACAGGAAAGGACTGAAAAATTGTGATCTTGTATTCCTTCTGCATTTATTGGTTGACAAATTTTGAAAGGCCAGGTTCCCCACCCCCCCCAATCCCAATTTCTCCTCCTCTTTAAGGTATCCTTATGGACTCATGGATTCTTACTTAATGTTTTATAATCCATTTCTATCATTCCTTTTCTTATGACCCTAAATCAAATCATTTTGATTAATACATAGACTTTCCATTTGAACAGAAAATTACATTGGTGTTAAAGTGCTCTACTTAATTTTTAGCATTACTAATGAATGTTATTTCACAAAATATTGAATATACTTGAGACACGTTAGTGATCATAATCATAGTTATCATAGAAGTTATGACCAAAGGATCCCTGTTAGCTACGGGGAAATACTGCTACCCTTAATCCCACCTGCATCTCGCCTGATCCTGATCACATGAGAAAGTCACAAAATCAGAACAAGAAGCAGAGCCAGAGCCTTCCTCCCCTTGGCACTGTGGCTTAGAAGAGTCACTACAGGGACTTCCCTGATGGTCCATTGGTTAAGAATCTGCCTTGCAATGCAGGGGATGCAGGTTTGATCCCTGGCCAGGGGAACAAGGTCTCACATGCTGCTGGTTAACTGAGCTCGTGCACCACAACCAGAAATCCCACAGGAGCCAGTGAAGATCCCAAGAGCCACAACTAAGTGAGACCTGGTGCAGCCAAACAAACAATTTTTTTTAAGCAGGCATTATATTAAAAAGCAGAGACCTTGCTTTGTTGACAAAGATCCGTCTAGTCAAAGCTATGGTTTTTCCAGTGGTCACATATGGGTGTGAGAGTTGGACTATAAAGCTGAGCACCGAAGAATTGATGCTTTTAAACTGTAGTGTTAGAGAAGACTCTTGAGAGTCCCTTGGACTGCAAGGAGATCCAACCAGTCCATCATAAAGGAGATCAGTCCTGGGTGTTCATTGGAAGGGCTGATGCTGAAGTTGAAACTCCAATAATTTGGCAACCTGATGTGAAGAACTGACTCCTTGTAAAAGCCCCTGCTGCTGGGCAAGATTGAAGGCGGGAGGAGAAGGGGATGACAGAAGATGAGATGGTTGGATGGCATCACCGATTCACTGGACATGATTTGAGCAAGCTCTGGGAGTTGGTGTTGGACAGGGAAGCCTGGCATGCTGCAGTCCATGGGGTTGCAAAGAGTTGGACAGACTGAGCGACTGAACTGAACTGAGGCATATTATGAAAATTTAATAGAAGACACAGGAAACTAATAAGACCCAAGAAGCTTTGCATCATTCTTCTTTTTACATTTTTTATTATGGAAAATTTCAAACACCTGAAAGTAGATGGAAAAATACAACATAATCGCATGTTTCCCTCATCTAACTTCCAGAATTTATCCTTGGCCAATTTTATTTCATCTGTATTTTTTACCCACTTTCCCCTCAAGATTATTTTGAAAAAAATTCCAGATATAATTTATAGGTATAAATATTTCAGTTTACAAAGCTAAACATAACCACAATACTATCATTATCATACTTACGTTAATAATAATTCCTTACAGTTAAATATCAGTCAGTATTCAGATTTTCGAAGGTCCAAAAAGTTGTCATAATTTTTTTTAAGCTGTTTTGTTTGAATCAGATCCAAGTAGCTTACACACGTGATTGGCTCTTGTGTCAACTGTTTCATGATTTATGGTTCTATCTCCTGTTTTTCTTTTTCTTGCTATTTCTTGAAGAAACCAAGTTGTTTGTTCTCTGGTTTCCCACAGTCTAGTTTTTACTGTTTACATCTTTGTGGTGTAGATTAACACATCCTTCTCAACCCTGTATTTCCTGTAAATTGCTAGTTGAGTCTGTGAACTTGATCAGATTCAGATTCTGCTTCCGTCTTTTGGGGAAGATCCCCTTATCAGTGGTATGTTCTTCCATAAAAAGACATTAGTGCCTGGACTTCCCTAGTGGTCCATTGTTGAAGACTCCACCCTCCCATAGCAAGGGGCCTGGGTTTGAACCCTGGTCAGGGAACTAAATCTTGCATGCTGCAACTAGGAGCCCACATGCCACAGCTAAGACCTGGCACAGCCAAAAACTGATGCTCATACCTAACAGGCTCTCATTCTGCGATGTTTGTGGCCATTGATACAATGCATGGATCCACTTATTTGTGAGTATCTGCAAAATGGTAATTCTAGATCTGTCATTCCTTCATTCTTTTTCAATCAGGATACTTCCTTTGAAGTAGACTTACTGTGACCTTCCATTTGGTTACCCAAGGACAGAGTTGATATAGGAAAGACAGGGAAAATGTGCTTTCTTCTTAATTTTATTTTTGTCCATTTTCAAAATAACACGTTTTTGTTTTTGTAATACCCTGTCCAGAAACCAGTTCATTTTTGTTGAAGGTGCATATTGTTTAATCAGTGTTTGATTTGCTTTGTTTTGCTGGTTTGAACACAGAGCACATTACCATTTTAGGGACTAAGCCTGGCTTTCGAAGCCTCTCTGTTCCCTCAGTAAAATGAAAACTGAACACCTCCAGGGTTTGGCTTCAAGGGAAAGGTAGGCAAAGTCAGCACCCAAATGCCATTTCTCTCAATTTCCCCGTGCACTGTGTAGGACCTGTCTGTCTTATTTTGTGTGTCTGACATCCACTGTCACTTCCTGAGAGACTTTGAACTCTCTGTGTTGTGTTGTCTGGGGGAGGTAGTGCCTGTTATCTCTCTAGAATGCTAGGAAGGTCCACCTTTCTGCTCCTGGTGCCTCCTGGAGGCAGGCATGTGATCCTGGTGAGCTGATCAAACCTCAGTCCTGGACTTGGACTCCAGAGCGGGCCAGGAGGGGGACGGTGAGGCCACTTGTCACTGGTGCAGGCCATGCCCTTCACCCTTCGTGCTGCACGATGGTAGCTGTGTTGCTGTGACTTTATCTCTGGAGCCCCCCTGGTTCTTGGTTGTTTTCTGAACCTGAGCCTCGTTTAGGCTTTTTTTTTGGAGCTGTGAGCTCCTGCTATCATTTCAGTAGATCCCTGTGTGCTTAAATAAACAGTGCAAGTTGGCAAGTTGTTGCCTGCAGTTGGGATCTCTGGGTGATTCAGTAATTGACGTTAGACAGTTGGTCTTATAGGAGACACGTCTCCAGAGAACTGTGGGATTGGGGATGAATTATCTGACTGAGTGGGATTAGACAGAGTCCAAGTAGGAAATCCAGCTGTCTCTGGCAGGCAGTTGTGAAATAGCTACCCCACCCGGTCACATGAATTCACGTTGCACAATTTACAGCAAGATTCTGGGCAACCAGAATATTAACTAGTCAGGATGGTGGGGTGGCTGCTCCTGCCTGCAGTGGAAAGTTTAAAGCAAGTAAACAACACATTCAAGTCTCCAAACTAACCTACTGAACCTAAAGAACGTCATTTCTTATAGGTAGTGTGCATGTGTGTGTGTGTGTGTGTGTGTGTGTACAAGTGTGCTCGTGCACTCAGTCATGTCTGACTCGTCCAACTCTTTGTGACCCCTCCCCCCATGGACTGTAGCCCACCAGGCTCCTCTGTCCATGGGATTCTCCAGGCAAGAATGCTGGAGTGGGTTGCCATTTCCTTTTCTAGGGGATCTTCCCGACCCAGGGATTGAACCTGGGTCTCCTGCATTGCAGGCTGATTCTTTACTATCTGAGCCACCATGAACAGTACTGAACATTTCACTGAGGTATAATTTACTTTGCAGGGTTATTAAGAGGATAAAATAAGTTGATATAGAAAGCACTTTGTAAACTGTAAAGTACTGTTTCTTGGTTTTTTTTGGTTTGGGAAGAGCACTGAACAGGAAGTTAAACAAAAATAAATCAATCAATCTGAGAATAGCCCAGAAGACCTTAGCTAAACCTACAAGGAATAGTCTTGGAAATAAGAATTTCTAGTATTTTAAAATATGAGTGTTATCTGCTGGTCAAGCAATCATTGATTATCCTACAGGGAAAGCAGCGCTATAAACAAGACTCTATCTGCTTTGAAGAGCTTACAAAGGAGTTAATCATCTAGGTGTACTTCAGGACATTTGTGTTACTACAGACAGAAACTTAGAAAATGGGAGATATGGTTTAGCGCATTTTTCATTCTCTTTGCAAGGCTGGCTTCATGACTATGGCATATCATTGGTTAATCTCATACTTCATTAAATATATAGCTTAAAATGATTTTTTACAAGTGAAAACAAAATTCTGTGGTCACTGAATTCAACTTTTATTGAGGATGTAATGAGGAATCAAACTGCCCCTGTCCTCAAGGGACTCATTTGCAACTAGGTAAACAAATTTTACAAGACAAGGGAAGATGCTGGGAGGGCAGTGCCCACAGAGAGCTTGGGGAGCCCTGCAGGGACTAGGGGGATGGTGGTGGTGGGGGAAGTAGAAATGTTTGGAAGCCACATGGAGAAAGCGGAAGCTTTGCCTTTGCTGAGACTTGAAAGTTTCAGTGCAGCGGGGGAGGGAGGAAGGCCCAGTGGAACACTGCGTGCAGACAGGAGGCAGGAAAGGATGTGGTGTTTTCAGGGACCACGGAGAAGGCAGTAGGAAATGGATTACTTTTCACAGAAATAAGGAATGAATATTGGCTCTATAAGCACTAATTAATTTACATCATGATTGGCTGTCTACTCAGTGTTTACCTTTCTTTAGGAACTATTTGTATTTTTGTCCCACTGTTATGGAAATATTATAATTGATGAAACATATTAGGAAAAATGTAAACATATTCATTAAAGTGCTTCTCTCTTAAGGATTTTGCAGCTACTGAAAGCTTTGACTACCACTAACGCCTTAACACCACTAACACCTTGATGAAACAAAGCATTACCCGAGTAGAGGAGAATTATAAAGGCTTGAAATGTCTATAGTTTTCCGATCAGTGACTGACTCATCATAATTTTCAACAGTTATGCCTTCAGAATCTTTGAGAGAGTTCAGAAATCCATTGTGCAGATGAAGAAACTGAAGCAAACAGGATTCTTCTTGGTCTCAATGTGAGAGACCAGAGTACATCAGGGAGATTATTGCTTTTGATCGTATCAAGTTTCTCAGGCCGGTAAATTTCCGTTTGTTTTGTAAATCCCAAAGTGGAAGGTGTTCTGAGGTTTCTTCTTCTGTCTACTGGAAATACGTCACTTGTTCTTCATAAAGTGCTCAGAGTGCTTGGTACTGTAAGAAGCTAGAGGAGGGACTCTTTCTCTGAGAGTTTAGAAGAAAGGACTGGCAGCACTGATTATTCATGAAGTCCTGATCAGAGCTAGTTTAGATCCTTCAGAAGTCAGAGCGTATGATATGTGCATTCGGATTTCATCTGTCCGAAGTGTCTTCGCTGGATTCTTCTTGTATAAGAAGGACATAGCTTCCCGTATTTCTGCTGACGTACTTGACAACACTGCCAAAGCAAATGAGACATTTAAAAACCTGTGATTAAGGCACTACATAAACAATCTGTGTTCTATCCTTTCTCTTGTTACATGATTTTTTAATAAATTATGCAAAGAAGGAGGGTAGTGGTTATTTTGAATCTAGCAGACTTTTATGCATAGATTTCTGAAAATATTAATAAAAAAACCTACATGAGTTCTACCTCTTCCAGATTCCTAAGATGTCCATCTCCCACTGTCTACTCTGCGTAGTCCCCACAAAATATTATAAGCTATTAGTGAAGTTCATGTTTCATGCCTATAACTGAAACTTGGACAGAAGACATCTAGACATAATTAAAATAGCAGGTAATTTTAAAAATACTGAACAGATTTAAAAAATAAAACTCAGAAGACCATCTGCATTTACATTAGAAGCATTATTAAAAGGATAACAGCCTTTTATCTCTCTGTACTAATTTTTCCAATTATAAAAGCACTATGTGTCCACAACAGAATATTTCTAAATATAATGAAGAATAAAATTTAAATGAGCTATTATTCTGCTTCCCATGTAGTACAGTTCTTATAAAAGTCATTTTTCACCATATGGATGCACCATCATTTATTTAACCAATTCCTATCATCAGCCATTTTGGTCATTAAAATATTTTGCCATAATGAACTTTTTGTATATAAATTTTTGACATTGCTGATCATTTCCTTAGGGTAAGATTCTAAATGGAATCACTGGTTCAAATGCCATGAACTTTTTTGGGGAAACTTTTGATACGTGTTCATGAATTGCTTTCCAAAAATGATAATGTGCGATAACACTACTGCCAGCAAAGAACAAGGTTGCTGGTCTCATCAAGTGCTCACTGGCTCAGCATGGAGTTTTAGTATTGCCAATTCAACAGGTGAATAGCCTCCTTCTAAAAAGGTATCTGGTAAGAATAGCTTTTCATCACAGTTACAGAGGACTGGTAAACACTACTGTCGTCCAGCCTCTGCAGATCTAAGTATCAGCGTTCCGCTGAGAGAGATGTGCTGAGGTCCTACTCGGAACAAGGTGCCTGCCCAACCTTGAAGGAGTTAAGAGCCTGTGCAGACAGGCTCTGTCCTCCCTCCCTCACGGCCACAGCCCACGGCGCTCAGGGGGGGCAAATATCCCAGGCCCTGTGCCCCAGTTTATACCCCCCTTTCCTGTTCTCAGCCGAGTGAGATGGGCAGGCCCAGCAGAGGCTGGTTGAAGGGTTCTTGGCTCAAGGCTTGGGCCCCACAGAACGTGTCAAGTATACTTGCTCGTGCGTTTTCACAACCACTTACCTAGATGGCTTACACTTTTTGTTCATTGAAAGGCAGAGGAAGAAACACATTATTTCTCACGAGTCTGTGCCTCTGGTCATTTTATTCTATGTACTGTTCATAAATAGAATTCTGTACTTGGCATTTATTTGTATATTTACATTTGAAAAGGAAATAATTTAATAAGCCAACTCTCAGGAAAGGAAAGAGAATTCTTAATATCCAGTGCATTGTATCTGCTCTTATCATTTACCCAAGAATCTGTATTAAAGTGTATCTTCTCAGAGCAATCTTTGACCTTCAGGGGATAATATACTATAGGAAATCATTTGAATATATATATGTATATGTGAATATATATATTCTTAGAATATATATGTGAAAATATATATATATTGAATATACATATTGATATATATTCTTAGACACTAATTACCTCAGTTGTTCATTTAAAGATAAGGGGTAGCTTCTCAGAGTCTCCGTCTAATCCAGTCTTTCTTCCTCCTAGTCCTGGAAGGCCATGCCACTATCTCTTTTTTCTTAAGTCTACAAAATTATTGACAGATGTCATCATGTCTAAAAGTTCTTGAGAAAAATACATTCTGAGGCAAAACTTCAACAGATCTATGTTATTGTATTGGTAAAGTCACGGAGTTCGTTCAATCCATCTAGCCTTTGATAAAAGGATAAAAAATAAATAATGACCTACCATAGACTGATGGCTGGAATTAGCAATAAAACAGCGGAGAGCAGAAAGACAAAGCCTTTGTACCAAGTAACAGTGGCTGAATAAATTCCGTTGAAAGTAGAAACTGCAGTGATTCCGCCAAGTGTTTCTAAGAAAGCAAGACAAGCAAACATGGTGCCTGTTTGGGGGCGGGGTGTGGAGGGAAAGAGAGAAAAGACTGAGTTACAAAACAACAAGCCAAAATAACAGAAAACTGCAAACATGGGGGCGCTGCCTGGTGAAGGAGGCAGTCACCCATTTTGTGGGTGAAGAAACTGAGGTCAGGAGTTCTCCTTGGACCTGACGAGAGAGGAGCTGGAATCAGTACTTCCAGGATCCACGGGGAAAAGCTAAAAAGCACCGGCTGCTTAGGCGTGTGGAATCAGCTGTGTGTCTGCCCCAACCACAGCCTCAGACACAGAACCACCTGCCCCTGAGGTTCCAGGCTTCCCCCTGCCACTCTTGGTCCCTGGGCTAATCTGTGACACAGCTGCGGGGCAGGATGGCTCCCTGTGGGCAACATCCAGGTCAGGTCAGATCTGGCAAGAGTGACAGGCAAGGCAGAGAAACATAATCGTATCACATGTACCTGCGTGCTAAGTCGCTTCAGTCGTGTCTGACTCTTTATGACCCTATGGACCGCAGCCCTCCAAGCCTCCTCTGTGCATGGGATTCTCCACACAAGAATCCTGGAGTGGGTTGCCATTCCCTCCTCCAGGGGATCTTCCCAACCCAGGGATCTTATGTTTCCTGCATTGGCAAGCAGGTTCTTTACCATTAGCGCCACCTGGGAAGCCCTTGGGAATCTTATCATATGTTCTGCAGTTTGAATTTGATCCCTTCCTCTAGAGTAACAAAAGAATCAGTTACATCAGTTTCCTGTTTGACTCGTCCAGTAACTACGTCACTGCCCTGTGCTCTAGTGAAGGTTATGCCACAGGCTGTTACTAAGTGATTCTCTAAAACATACTTTTCTGTCTTAACCTGCTTACAACTGTCTCCCCTCGGAGGGGACTCTGCTGTCCTTCTTGCTTGCTACACCCCGGGCATAGGAAAGGGCAGGCCTTGGAGCATTGCTCAAGAAGCCTGAAAATGGCTTCAGGGTCAGCTCAAGCTCACAGTCAGTCAGAGAAATGGTCCTTATTCCATGAGTTTTGAGTCCTGTCTGGAATCCAAGACCATGTTGACTGAAGAGTTAAACTTCCAAAAGACAGTTGAGCATCTTGACGCACTTTTCTTCCTCTTGGTCAAATTTCACATCACTAAGAACACCATGGCTGTTCTCAGCCCCTGGCTTCAGTGGTATAAGTTCCTACAGTTTGTGCAGATCCTTCTTTCTTTTAAAAGCTGCTGTGTTTGTTCCCTACTTTGCCGAGTTTCCTTTTCCATGATAAACTGTAATGCATTTTCCTTATGAGTGAGTGAGTGAAGTCACTCAGTTGTGTCTGACTCTTTGCGACCCCATGGACTGTAGCCCACCAGGCTCCCCTACCATGGGATTCTCCAAGCAAGAGTACTGGAGTGGGTTGCCATTTCCTTCTCCAGGGGATCTTCCCGACTCAGGGATCGAACCCGGGTCTCCTGCATTCCAGGCAGACGCTTTAACCTCTGAGCCACCAGGGAAGCCCAGTGCTAATTATGTAAATGATTGTGCTTAATTGGATTGATAAGGAAGGAAAAAGCAAGCTTGAGGATCACCTTTCACAGCTGGATTATAGTTTATAATAATATAAACTATATTTTATAGTTTATAAAATAAACTATAAACCTCTTGTTTTCCCCATGGTCTTGCTTTTTTAAACTGTGTATTTATTTTTGTCTATTTATATCTTCACTCTATTATACACATTCTGGTGTGTGTGTGTGTGTGTGTGTGTGTGTGTGTGTGTGTGAAGTTGCTTCAATAGTGTCCCATTCTTTGCAGCCCTATGGACTGTAGCCCATCGGGCCCCTCTCCATGGGATTTTCCAGGCAAGAGTACTAGAGTGGGTTGCCATTTCTTTCCTTCTCCAACATATTCTCATATATTGCTTCAGAGTCTTCATTGAACAACAGGACATATGTTCATAAAACAAACCTCTCTCTGCAGGATGCTAAGTTATCAGAGATGTGTCTTCTGAACCCAGTGAAAGTTCTGTCCATGTCAAGTGCAATTTACTTTGTTCACTGCTGTGTGCCCAGGGTCTAGCCATGCTGGCACATGGTAGACATCTAATACAAACTTGTCAAGTGATTGAATAAAAGCTTCGTTCAAGGGCACAGTTATCCATCATCATGTAGCATATGGACTTGGTGCCTCCATGATAATACAGGATTATACAGAATATTATGATATCTATGATAATACAGGAAGTCAGTTTAATTGGAAACAAGGTCTCCTAGTTATCTAACTACGGCATTGTTTTATTTTATTTCTGATGCCTTGCTAAAGCCAGGGATGGTGCCATGGTGCTAATCCTATTACACAGTGGCTTGAGTCTTTTCTTGTCGGAAACTCGGTCAGGCTGTGCAAACAAACAGCTACCCTCTCAAGAAATAGCTCTAGCTTCTTGCTGCAACTCCCTGAGTAGTACAACTTGTTTAATAGTTACCAAAGATAAATTGATTAAATCAAAGCACAATGGAGTTTATTTTCTAAACTTAAAAAAATCCAATAGATGTCAAAACTCAAGTCTGTCTGTTTTTACTGGGTCCCATATATTAAAGTGGCTCAGCTGGTAGAGAATCCTCCTGCAACATGGGAGACCTGGGTTCGATTCCTGGGTTGGGAAGATCCCCTGGAGAAGGGTAAGGCTACCCACTCCAGTATTCTGGCCTGGAGAGTTCTGTGGACTGTATAGTCCATGGGGTCACAAAAACTTGGACATGACTGAGTGACTTTCACTTTCATGTATTAATAGAATTTCAAGGAGTACACAGATGACAAACTAACAGGGAGTCCAGGGTGCTCTAGCGATGAATTTCATAGCTGTATGGAGCACAGAGATTTCAAAATAATTAGCAAAAGTCAGTTTCCTCCCCTTTTTTACATAAGGTATTATAATAGAGATAGGGAGAAGCACCTGAAAACCTCTGTAGCACTTCCCTTCTCAGATTACTTTGAGGTGCCTAATGTGAAGAAAGCTGAGCGCAGAAGAATTGATGCTTTTGAACTGTGGTGTTGGAGAAGACCTCTTGAGAGTCCCTTGGACTGCAAGGAGATCCAACCAGTCCATTCTGAAGGAGATCAGCCCTGGGATTTCTTTGGAAGGAATGATGCTAAAGCTGAAACTCCAATACTTTGGCCACCTCATGCGAAGAGTTGACTCATTGGAAAAGACTCTGATGCTGGGAGGGATTGGGGGCAGGAGGAGAAGGGGACGACAGAGGATAAGATGGCTGGATGGCATCACTGACTCTATGGACATGAGTCTGAGTGAACTCCGGGAGTTGGTGATGGACAGGGAGGCCTGGTGTGCTGCAATTCATGGGGTCGCAAAGAGTTGGACACGACTGAGCGACTGAACTGAACTGAACTGAATGTTTTAACAAAAATATCCATTTTTAGAAGTAATGAAGGATGGAAGTACATTCACTTTTATACATTTCAATACCACCAGAAGGATTTCTTAATTTGCAGTTAAGAACAAAATGACTCTACTATCCTGGAGCAATGGAATCACAATGGAATTGACAAAGTTATTTCAACTCGTAATAAGACATGTCAAAATGCAAACTACACATTTTGAAATGTCACTGTATTTAATAATATGAAACCACTTCTCAAAAGAGTTGATAAATAAACCAAGCTAAACTAAACCAAAGTAAATAATACATTCTGACAAGTCTATTGTAGTTCTAAGTCAAAGCAGGTTGATATTTCTTTTTGTTTCCTGAACAGTTTTATTGAGATATAATTCACATAATATAAAACTCACCCTTTTAAATTGTACAGTTCAGTGGTTCTTCTATGTTCACAGAAACTGGGCAACCATCACCCACCATCTAATTTTAGGACATTTTCATCTCCCCAAAGGACTCTTTGTGCCCATTATCGGTCACTCCCTTTTCTCCAGTCTGTGGGGAAGCACTGGTGGAATTTCTGTCTCCATGAATTTGCCTATTCTGGAAATTTTGTGTAAAAGGAATCATATTTATATAATAATGTGTGGCCTTTTGTGACCAGCTTCTTTCATTTAGCATAATGATTTCAAGGTTCATTCCTGTTGTAATGTGTATCATGACTTCATTTCTTTTCATTGAGAAGTCACATTCCGTGGGACAGACACACCTCATTCTGCTTACGCATTCACCAGTTCATGGACATTTGCATTGCTTGTGCTTCTTGGCTATTATAAATAATCCTGCTATGAACATTTGTGTGCAAGATTTTGTGTGGACATATGTTTTCATTCCTCTTCAGGGTATACCTGGGAATGGAATTGCTGAGTCATACGGTAACTCTATTTAACTTTATCAGAAGCTATCAAACTGTTTTGTTAAATGGCCACGTCATTTTAGATGATTTTCTCACCAGCAGTGCATGAGGGTTCCAGCTTCTCCACATCCTCATCAACACTTCTTATGGTCTGTCTTTTTCATTTCACCCATCTCAGTGGGTCTCAGTGTGGTTCCAATTTGCATTTCCCGGATGGCTAATGATGTTGATCATTTTTCATGTGTTTGTTTGGCCATTTGTACATCTTCTCTATATGTCAGTTCAAATCCTTCACCCATTTCTTAATTGGATCATCTTTTTATTGCTGAGTTTTAGTATATTTTGGACACAAGTTCCTTATCAGACATATGGTTTGCAAGTATCAATATATTTTCCCATTCAGTGGGCTGTCCTTTCACTTTCCTTTTTTATTCCCCCTCTCTCTTTCCTTTTTATTTTTTTAAGTATGGAAGTATGGCAAAACATTTACAGGAGACTTGGAAAATACAGAAGAAAGTTACATATTCTTTTCACTTTCCTGATGGTGTCCTTTGAAGCATAAAAGTTTTTAATCTGGAAAAACTCTAATCTATCTGTTTTATTGTTGTTGTGCTTTTGGTGTTGTATCTAAGAAACCATTACATAATTCAAGGAAGCATCTAAGTTTTTACATACTGTAGTTTTTATATTCCTAAGTGATTTTCCAATTACTCTGCATCACACAATCAACAAACATCTGTGTGAATATATAGCTATGTCTTATGCGTGGAAAAGAATCCAGAAATATATTTTTAAATGTGTTGAATTATGCAATCTTCTGCAGTGGGACGGGGCATGTCCAGAGCAAGCCCTCTGCAGCACCAGGCCCTGGGCAGGGGCTCCCTTGCCTGAATATCAGCTCTTCCTAACACAGACCTTACCACTTGATTCAAAAGGAGTTCTGTGCAGAAAAAGGGTTGAGAATATTCTGAAGAAACAGACATTGATCGTACATGGCTACGAGGTGGTACAGATTATAGAGTCATTCTGTTTCTTAAGCAAATTAGACTCACCTTGCTCAGTAGAACGAACCACTTTTGATATCATGGACCGTAGAACAGAGAGCGGCATGACAGTGAAGAGAAACGGCAGCCTGACTGTGAGAGGAAGAGATAACAATTAACTGGCTCGATCGGAAAACTCAGGGTCAGTTTTAAGCCTGAAACACTTTCCCTCTAAATAGTTCATTTTCTCTAAGCATCCTGCTTCATTGCTTCTAATGACTGAATTAATTAATGGAAGAATTCTGCTTAATAAAGGAAGATAGACAATGGACAGGTCAGTTTAAGATGAGTTTACTTTCTGCAGACGTAGAAAACAAACTTAGGGTTCCTGAGGGTAAGGGGAGAGAAGAAGGAGGAATCGGGAGATTGGGACTGACACATACACACTGCTAGATATAAAATAGATAACTAATAAGGACCTACTGTAGAGCACAGGGAGCTCTACTCAACACTCTGTAATGGCCTATATGGAAAAGAATCTAAAAAAGAGTGGGTATACGTATGTATTTGTATCACAGATTTACAGTACGTTTTTTGTTTGTTAATAAGTTTTTTGTTTGTTTTCTGGTTTTGCTCTTTCAGACTCGGCATTTTTAGTGCTAGCGTTCTTTTATTGATCTGCTCATTGGCAAACTGGTTCCTTATCTTGTTGGTTGTTCATCTTTGTGGCTGAAAAATTTCAGGAACACAAATTGCCTTTGTTCTTAACTTCTGACCCTTAAGAGTCAGTAGCATTTTTCATTATAAGATAAAACAGTAAGATATTACATTTGCAGATCACTGTAAAGTTCTCACACATATTAACTGACTTTGGCCTTGGCAATTCCAAGGGAGACGGGGAGAGGGACCTGTCCTTTTCTGAACTCTTGGCATTGTGCTAAGTGGTTTACAGTTATCTCTTCTAATATTCGTGACAATCCTCTGAATCAAGCACCACGATGCCCATTTTAGCGATAAAAAAATAAGGGCTCAGAGCAGTTCAGTAACTAGGCTAAGATCACCTGGCTCTGCAGATGGAAATGAAGCACAATTCTGCTTGGTCATCCTGCCTCCCTGCAGGGTAGCAAGAGGTTAATACTGCCTTTGTAGAAAAAGACTAAATGGACCTCTCCTGAGGTCTTACTTTACAGATCCTTTAACCTTTGCAAGTGCAGTATTTTCACTCAAGCCTTACAAAAACCACTGATGGGGTGCAGGTAGTTAAGGAAACAGGTCAGCTTGTCAGAATGTGATTCATCAAAAGTTAATTCATGAAATGATCAATTTGCTGAAATTTCAATTTGCAAAGTCTTCTTGAATACATCCAGATGAGATCGGGCACGTTCAGGGTGGTATGGTCATGGGCTTGAATATATTCAATGAACATTTTTCTTATAAATCTTTTGAGCATCCTTTATATAACAGTCTTATTTTTTTTAATCTAAAGTAGCCTTCTTAGTAGCGCTTTAAGAAATATTTTAAGTTGGTGAATGTTATATTGAAGAACTGATTCACAAGAAGAAGTTTCCTCAGGACAGTTTCTGGGCAAATGTGCAAATTTAGAAAATTGTGGTTATTAAACAAAATTATTTTAAGTCAGTTGTTTTTCAGCTTCTGGCAAATTTGCTTTTAACAAATTACCTTTAATTAAACTAGAATACATTAAATAGAGAATTTTGTATTAAAGTTTCTCAACCATCAGACTGCATTCATTTTATATAAACATCAAATACGAAATTCCAGGGTACACTTGTAACTCGTAACTTACCTAAAAACATCATCAATGTTGTTCTGGCAAAAGCAGTCATAGCCATGCCCACCATGGTGGTAAAAGTTCCTATGAAGGCCATGTGAATATCGTCCATACAGTAAGAAAAAAGCCATATTCCTAGGAAACTGCTGAAAAAAGTGAAACTACCCAAAGCTGACCCGTAACCTATTAAAACTTCATCCCAGCAGAGCGGCGAATCCAATTCATAAAGGACAAAAATGGGGGAAACACCAATGGTCACGAAAAAGTAAGTGATCATCGTGAAAAGCAACAAACAACACAAAGACCGTTGCTCACCAGAAGCATTTTTAAAAAGCATGTACGTTCGGTGAAATAGGTTTTTAAAGGTTTCGGTCCACGATACAGAAATATTCTGAGATGAAGACTCTTTCATCGAATCCTCAAGAAAAAATAAAGTATAAAGCAAGTTCACAAAAAGAGCCACGGTAACAATTAAAAAGGACCACACAAAACCTAACCCTCTAATAAAATAGCCAGAAGACAATCCTGTTAATCCACTAACAACTCCAAACAGGAAGTCAATTATGGCAATTCGGATCGTTCTTTGTTTCTTTTCTTTACACTGATCAACTATGTAGGCAAAAGAGGCTCCCAGAAGTGTGGTGTAATTGCCAAAAAGTGCACCAATGAAGGTAGATGCAATCAGAAGCTGGACTGGAAGGGCAAAATAGGAGAGCAGACAGAGCCAAGCACTGTTTGCAAGAGCGCCAACAGAAGACAAAATCAGAGGGAATTTCCTTCCTCCATGGTCACTGTGTGACAGAAACACGAACGTAGACACGAGACCAGGAATTAACCCACTTAGGTCCATCTGCAGGTTAAAAAGAGACACCTTTTTCTGGACTTCCTGCAAAGAAAAAGAAGACAAAGTGTTTACAGAGGTGTTTACAACGTGCCTGAAAGTATTTTGGTATAGACTTTTGAAAAATCAAGCAAGAGCTGGTAAGTCAGGGATGGGGAATTTATAGTGCATGAGTTTTTTGTTTTTGTTTTTAAAAAATATTTATTCATTTGGTTGCCCTGGGTCTTAGTTGTGGCAAGCTGAATCTTTGATCTTTGTTGCACCACGTGAACTCTTAGTTGCAGGTCCCCCAGCATTGGGCACGGAGAAGGCAACGGCACCCTACAACTCTCGCCGGGAAAATCCTATGGACAGAGGAGCCCGGTAGGCTGCAGTCTATGGGGTCGTGAAGAGTCGGACACAACTGAGAGACTTCACGTTCATTTTTCACTTTCATGATTGGAGAAGGAAATGGCAACCCACTTCAGCGTTCTTGCCTGGAGAATACCAGGAACAGAGGAGCCTGTTGGTTGGGCTGCCATCTATGGGGTTGCACACAGTCGGACACGACTGACGCGACTTAGCAGCAGCAGCATTGGGCAAGACGTCTCAGCCACTGGACCACCAGGGAAGCTCTCAACTTAAATCATTATCCAGTTCACAACGCAAAGATCAAGAGCTGATATAATCATCAATGCTCAGTCATAATGTTCAAGGTCCACAGTGGAGACACTGACCCATAAAAATGAAATGTATGTATTGGTGTATCTCTGACTCACATCAAGGATCCACAGAACCCAAGGCCTCAGGACTGGCCATGTAATGACTTCTTTTTTCTTCTGTGGACTTCCCTGATAGCTCATCTGGTAAAGAATCTGCCTGCAATGCAGGAGGCCCCAGTTCAATTCCTGGGTTGGGAATATCCCCTGCAGAAGGGATAGGCTACCCATTCCAGTATTCTTGGGCTTCCCTTGTGGCTCAGCTGGTAAAAAATCCACCTGCAATATGGGAGGCCTGGGTTCAATCCCTGGGTTGGGAAGATCCCCTAGAGAAGGGAAAGGTTGCCTACTCCAATATTTTGGCCTGAAGAATTCCACGAACTGGGGTCACAGAGTCAGACACAACTGAGCAAATTTCATTTTCTTTCACTTTCTTCTGCGGACAGTTCGCACTAAGAGATCGCGTTCTAAAGGAAAAAGGATACCTTTTCCCATGATACATCTTTCTGTCTACACTAAGGGAATGAATATCACATGTAAGTGTCATATTTGACAGACTTTTATTTAGGTAGAGCTCAGTTTTCCTTTTTACATGTGTCTCCACAAATATTCCTTTATTTACTAAAAACTAAGATAAAACCCAAAGAAGAGTTCTGTATTGACTAAAGATGGTAGTGTGCCATGAACTAAGGAGTGAGATGAACTCCGCTTTCCTGAGGCCTGACACAACTATGAGCACACAGATTGGCGGACACAACCATCATTGCACTAGTTATTTGATGTAAAGAACTTGGGTGATTTAAAAGCATTGTCTTCTTGTCTCTTCTGTGTATTTTCCAAACTTTATATTAAAGCTGGGTGCCATTTTTATAATGGTGATGACTAAACTCAGTTTAAAGGCTTTCCACATGACACTAGTGGTAAAGAACCCACTTGCCATTATGTCTCATTGGCAAGGTATAATCAGAAACAAGTTCAGTCCCAGGGTCAGGAAGATCCCCTGGAGGAGGGCATGGCAACCCACTCCAGTATTCTTGTGTGGAGAATCCCATGGACAGAGGAGCCTGGTGGGCTACAGTCTATGGGGTTGCAAAGAGTTGGACACAACTGAAGTGTTTTAGCACACATGCAAACTCATTAAAAAAAATTTATTCATATCATATTTAGAAGGCACCCTAAAAACCTGATGAACCACAAAAATATCGGATACTGAATTAATTTTTAAATAGTGAGCCTATTTTAATTTTTATATATGTATAAAATTCAAGCCATTCTGTATTGCCAAAACTTGAGTCATCTTTGCTTCTAACCTTTCCCTTCGTCCATGTTCCCCAGCACAATCTATCTTGCCCACCTCTCCTCCCCCGCCAGTCTTTCTTGTGCCTTTATCTTCTTGATGGTCCCATAGTTGCCATGTGAACAACTCCCATTGGTTTTGCTCTCCACTACTCTGACATCTCACTGGTCTCTTTACTCAGTTCACGTGTAACACCAGCCTTATCACTTTGCAGATCACAGACCCGGATGCTGGGCACATCTCCCAGAGCACACTGTCAGTGTGTCTCTCACCTCTCAAAGCTGCAGTGTCTCCCCAGCCTGCCTGAGAAAGTCCACGCTCCTTAGGCTGGCGCCTGAAGTTCCCAAGATGTGGCCTGGCCTCACTCCTCTGCGTCATGCCCACTCACGCCAAGTACAGTCTGTGTTCCAGGCACCATCCACAGTCAGTCCTGCTTGGATTTCCCTGAAATTCCCAAACCCACGTCATTATCCCTCCTTCCGAAACTTCTCACACAACAGTTATCATCCGCTAGCTATACTTTCTGTGTAATGATTAAGAGCTTGAGCTCTGGAATCAGAGGAACCTGGATTCCATCCAGTCAGTTCTGTACACAGCAGTTTTGGGTGATCTTTATAGCTGATTTGAGTTGTAGTATAAACATTGTAAAAAACAGAAAATAAAAAAAATTTTTAAATTAAACAGAAGGACAGAAGACAGTCCTGTTAATCCACTGACAATTCTAAACAGGAAGTCAATTATGGCAATTCGAATCATTCTTTCCTACTTGTCTTAACATTGATCAACTATGTAGGCAAAAGGGACTCCCGGAAGTGTGGTGTAATTGCTAAAAAGTGCACCAATGAAGGTAGACGCACATCAGCTCACGTCACTCCTCTCATCATGAGCACGTCAGCTCATGTCACAGTCCCTTAATGACTTTCCTTCCACTGGAGTAAATGCAAACTCCTTGTGGGTGGTGGCGGGGGCGTGGGGGGCAGTCCCCCAGCACAGATTCTGCAAACCTCCAGGCTACTTGCTGTTCTCTTCGCTTGATCGATCTGCACACAGCTTACTTCCTTAATTCAGAACCACCTCCTCAGAGAGGCCTTCCCTGACCATCACTCCAACTAAAGCAATCCCACTGACCCCTACCCAACGCTCCAGCCCCTCATCCTGCCGTTTTTCTCCCTAGAGACTCACCACCCCTTGACAGGACATGATATGTTACTCTAGATGTGCATTCCATGACCTCCTTACTCCAATCTAAGCTCCCAGGGCAGGTGCGGAACCTTGTTCTGTCACCACAGTACCGGCTCCAAGAACAGTGCTTCCAGGTACTCGATAGACAGATGGATGACATGAACGAACCGTCAAGTAAAGCAGAAGTCTGTAACTTGTTGTGTGTGAACCTGACCAAATTACTTGACTCCAGAGCTTCTTCATCTGACGAGAGGGAATGTCAACAGTCCCAATCTCGCAGGCTGCCAGGAGACTTAAAATTAAACATAAGGTGCTCCGCACAGGGCCCTCCTACAGTCAGTGCTAAATCACTCTTGCCTGTTTCGTGTCTATACTAGAATAAATTTCTTGAGCACATCTTGGTACCTCCTACAGACATAGGAGCCATCAAGTAAGTATTTACTGAATAAACAAACAAGTGAAACAGTTATGTTTTAATCAACTCCTCAACAAGATGTTCCATTTAGGGGTTCTCCTCCCTTTTCCACGCCTCCTCCTATGTCCTGTTCTCCTCTCCTTTCTATCCACTGTCATTCCAACCCAGTCTTTTACACAGACTGCTCTCATCCGCAACCCATGTTTTGAAATGCAGATTTTAACAAACCAAACTCAAAGCATCTGTCAACCATAAATGTTGAGACAGAAGAAATTCTTGTGTGTCTGTATGTTTTAAACTCTGGAGAATTATAATTATATGTCATATAAGGGTAGATGATAGAAATCAGAGTGAAAAAATGCTATTTCCTATACAAGATGGAACAGAATAACAATGTACTGAGACAGGAGAAACTAAGGAAAGTACTGCCAGTTTTAAGAAAGTCACAATTTCATAGGCTAAAATGTATATATTAATTTCAGTTGAGTAGAAAATATTTCTTATCTGCTGGTAACAAGGGACTCTGTTAGTTATTAAAAGGTTTATACACAAATTCCTGGGCGAGAACAATTTCATCATCTGCTGGGAAACCTGAAATTGTCCCCTCCAAGTTTAGAGGTCTGTCTCTTATTTTTAGGGGTATAAGAGCAGTCCACAAACCTCTCAACTTGCATGTGGCCAGAACGCACCTAGGGAGCTGGGCACTGAGACAGCCACTCAGGAAACGGGCAACATGTGTTCTTGGATTTAAAGAGGGGAGAATAGTCTCTGAAAAGCTGAACAGGGCCAGGGAAGGGCCCAGAAGGAAGTGCTCTTAGGTCCTAAGGTGCAGGTGGTGAGGAGGTTGCCACACCCCATCCCAGTTGTGGGCGGGGTGGTATCCAGTTCCCCAATTTGAGAAAAAGCACCTGAAGCTCCAGTGCACTGATTGTAAACCAAGGCATCCAGGGCAGCGGGCTCTCCTGACTATTAATTCAATGAAACCACGATCAATCAGTCAGTGAAAAAGTTTGGCAAAAATCTTCAATATGAGACCACTGCTCTGGGCAGCGAGGGGCTTTCAGCAGCTGGGCCAGGTGGGAAGTGGGGCCAGTACTCGTGACCACACAGTCACAGAGGTCACCGCGGCAGCTGGACCGAGGCCATCTCCCCTCAGCTGGAGGGCGAGGGCAGAAGACTTTCCAGTCACTCGAGTCCTCTCCTCCTCCATCCCCCTCTCCTCTCCCAGGGCTCCGGTGAAGGGACACACAGAATCAAATGCAGAGACTGATGAGACTCTGGAAACTTCTCACTCCCTGGCAATGACATCCATGTAACAGGAAACATTGTTTTGTTTGTTTGTTCGCCTTGGCATGCGGAACTTCCCCAACCAGGGGTCGAACCCGTGGCCCCCACAGTGAAAAACACAGAACCTTAACCACTGGACCACCAGGGAAGTCCAAAGAAACATTCTTGAAGGGAGACAAAACCAAGAAGAGAGACTCTTGGCCCTTCTGTTTTTATGACCTCCTTCTAGGCCAGAAATTTGATATCCATATGGCTGTTCGGAAATAATCTCTTTTTCTCTGAGGGTGCAGGTGACCCAGAGTCCCTTGACGGTTTTTTCCTCTTTTGACTGGGGAGGCAGCGCCACTCTTTTGCCCCTCTTCCCAAGCAGAAGAATTCAAAGCTCTTAAGTGTGGTTGTTCTTCAGGCATTGTTGCTGGGGGCGGGGCAGGGAATTTCCCAATCCGGCTGTTCTCTCTTTTGCATTTGGACATTGGCAGGCTCTGTTAAGAACTGCCTAAGGAGCAGGAGACTGGCAGTGTCCCTCCTGGGGGTGGAGAGTGGATGGGGAGAAGGACAGGCTCTGTGGTATCTGGCAGGACATTTTCACTGACCTCAGAGCACAAATGGGTGCTCTCCACCCCCGACATCCCCATACAGATGCTCCTCAGCATTTGAGGGGCGGGGGTCAAAGCTGATTTGATAACACCAAATGGTGGATGGCACATGCCACCCATACCCCATGGTGGACACTAGCCCGGGGCCCACAGTCTTCAGGGAAGGGCTATGTTCTGGGGTCACCAAAAACTGGGTCAGGTGGGCAGTGGAAAGAGGCGGGGCGAGGGGGCAAGGGAAAGGTAAGACACATGTTTCATTCCACCTGTGTCCACCGAGCACTCATTCCAGCCTGCCCTGCCCAACTTTCAGGCTTTCTGTGGGGAAGGAGGAAAGAGACAGCCACACAGGAGAGGAGACTGCACTGAAATCTTCTGAGAGAAAGGAGAAGAGCCAGAATCACAGGAGAAGAAAGGGGTTTTAAGGAGAAGAGGCAGATTAGAGGTGTCAGGGAGCTTCAAACAGAAAGAGAACTGAATAAAGGCTCTTGCTTTGGGACTTTGGGGTTTTAGGGTGACCCTTCAGAGATCAAGGTATGATGAGAGCGGTATCCTCCTTCCTTTAAAACGCCGCTGCACATTCCTCTTTTATAATACACTTTAGGGCTATTTTCATGTCTTACCTCCTGGAATGCAAAAATCGGGCTGCTTTTGTTCTTTGCACACTCAGAAGTATTGCTCTCAAGTGCAATGCTGTAGTTGCCCGTTTCTTCCCATATCCTCCTGTATACATATTGTGTTGTCAATGGGCTGTTCAGAGTCAGAGCGAATACACTAAGGCAAATGACAGGTTCTACAAATGGAATCTTCATCTTGCTTGGGTAGAGAGCTGGAGTTCTATTAAAGAGCAAAGGAGAGAATCAGTTGTACTCTTATCGGATAGACTAGGTTTTCAACAACGGGGAAGTTAGGGGCATTTTGTGGAGTAAACAAGCACACTAGGGAACAGAAAGCAGTAAGCACTGCCGTCGAAAATAACTTTTCGGTACTCAGTAAACCTGAGACTGTCATACTTCTCATTTTTAAGAGCTGGACCTTTAAGGACTCAGGATGATTAACTTGGACCTTTAAGAACTCAAGGGACCTTTAAGGACCTTTAAGTATGTTAGTCCCTCATCCCTATCCGACTCTTTGTGACCCCATGGACTGTAGCCCTCGAGGTTCCTCTGTTCATGGGATTTCCCAGGCAAGAGTACTGGAGTGGGTTGCCATTCCCTGCTCCAGGGGGTCTTCTTGACCCAAGGATTGAACCTGGGTCTCCTGTATCCGCAGGTAGATTTTTTACTATCTGAGCCACCAGGAAAGTCCAAGAACCCTTAAGAAGACTCTTTAAAATAGTCTTAGGAAGTTATATCCCACTGGGGCAACCAGTGATCACACTATAACTCCCACGTTGTATACTGCCAGCTGGTTTTCATAGAGGAAACAGTGAGGTTGCTCTTGGGACACGACAGTTACGTAATTGTTTATTATTGCTTTGGCTGCTGGTGAACAGGGGGCAGGAAGGGGGCCTTTAAAGAAGCAGCTCCGAGTCGTAATAAGGCGTTGTTTCTTTTGTTTAACTCACCCCACGGTCACGGTCTTCCTGCCAGGCTGCTGGGCGCGGGTCTGGCCATTGTCGGGGCCCGGAGTCTTGGGGGGCTTTCTCCTTTCAGGGGGGCCTGCCTGCAGCGCCTCCTGGGCAGCAGGTGCGCACGGAGGCTGGGTCTGCGCCGCCGCGCTGGGGCGGGAAGGGGAATGAAAGTCCGTTGAATTCGACCAAATGAACCAGCTCGGGAAACCTCAAGCCCTTATTTTAAAGCAAACCAAGACAGCGCCCTTCCGCGTCCTGGGGACAAGCGCGACAGTCCACCGCGCAGCCGTCGCTCGGCTCCGGCGCGGTCCTGCGTGCGATCTTGGTCCGGCGGGTCCTGGGGCCCGCGCTGGACAGCCGCGCCTGCGACCCCGGCCGGCAGTCCCAGAGTCCCCAGCCCGGCCTGCGCGCGGTGACTCAGCGGCGCCGCCTGCCCCGGGGACGCGCCTCTGGGGTGTTAGTCCCGCAGTCACCCCCGCCGCCGGGGCGGGCACTGATTTCCTGCGATTGGGCCCCGTGGCCAGCACCCCCGCGGGGATTGGTCCGCTCCGACGCCACTCTCGAGCTCCCGCCCCCAGAGGCCCGCCCACCCCCGCGGGTCCCTCTGCAGCCCCTGCGGGTCCCTCTGCAGCCCCCGCAGCCCCCCCCGCAAGTTCAAGGACTGTGGGTAGAGAGCATTTCTGGGACCGAATAGCGCTCTTCACGGGAGCACACAGGAGATCTGTTGCAGAAGTGACATTCTGGGGTGCAACCACCCCCGCCCCCAGCAGTTCAGTGGGTTGGGCAAGTGCCCTGGGAAACGCGGAAGAGGGGCACCCGGTAGGGGTGCCCGTGGAGGGTGCAGGAGAGAGAGTGCTCCGAGCAGAGTTAGGTGGTTGAGAGTGTGGTCGCGGGCTCTTCCTGGTGGTACGACCTTGAGCTAATTATTTCATCTCTGTGAGTTTCCATTTATCTGTCAAGTGGACAGAACAGTCTCACAGGATCGTATTGCTGAAACCCTTGAGGTGGACACAGAGCATAACCCTGGAGCAAAGCGGGGATTGCACTTTCCCTCCAGCGAACCGCCGGAAACACCCCTGAAGATGAACGAGCTGGATTTACTGCTTGTAAGGGGTAGGGATGCATACTCAGGGGACCAGGGTGGGGGGATCAAAAGCTGTCTCTTCCAGGGCAGAGGTGTCCAGGAAAGAAGTGTTCTGAAATGGAGGGAGAACCAGGGTAAACTGTTTGGGTGACCCGGATCAACCTATTTAAAACCAGACTCACAAAACAGCTTGACTCATAGACCATAGAAACCTTCTAGTCTAGGCTCCTGACTTTACCCCTAAGAAAACTGAAACTAAAGTAACTGTGTTATTTGTCAACGACAAATTGGCACTTGCCGTCTACCTCTACAAGGATTGAATCATCTGTTGCTGCAGCTTCTGACCTTCAACATCCCCTGAAGGAGTTCAAGGTGGAGAGAAATGAGGCACTCTGTGCTTGGGGTGGGAATGGCTACTGGCAAGACAGGTCTTCAGATAGTTAGATATTTTTAGGAGAAGACTTTTATAAGCCCAATTCTTATATCTCCTCATATCTAGAAAAGGACTAAAATCCATGATGGCTGTGCCTCATGAAGAGCAGAAACGTTCTGGGGAAATATGTGCTTAATTGCCTGTGCATGCGTGCGTGCTCAGTCGCTTCAGTCGTGTCTGAGACTTCGGGATCCCACGGACTGTAGCCTGACAAGCTCCTCTGTTCGTGGGATTCTCCAGGCAAGAATACTGGAGTGGGTAGCCATTCCCTTCTCCAGGGGAATCTTTCCCACCCAGGGATGGAATCTCAAATTACACATATACTGTCCTTCCTCCCTACCTCTTTGAAGCATTTTCTCAGGGATATCTGAGGTGCTGCCTCCTGGGCTGCAGTCCTCATTTTGCCCCCAATAAAACTTAACTTGAAACTCTCACACTGTGCACTTTTTTTTTAAGTGTCGACATATTCTTCCTGGAACATATTAGTTGTGGTCTGCTAGTCATCTGCTCAGAGAGATAAGAAAAGGACTCTAGTTGGAATCCAGGCCCTACAACTGCTCATCTCTCTTCCTTCATTTTCCTGATAAAAAATGAGTGGAGTTTTTAAGGGCAGGGGAGTGGTTAAGAAGGCAATTTGGAAGTTAAAGAAGGAGACTTTTTTTTTAATTTACTTATTTATTTTAGTTTTGATTGCCTTGGGGCTTCGGTGCTGCACGAGGGCTTTCTCTAGTAGTGGCAAATGAAGGCTACTCTTCCTTGCTGTACATGGGCTTCTCATTGTGGTGGCTTCTCTTGTGGAGCACAGGCTCTAGGTTGCGCGGGCTTAGTATTTGTGGTGCACAGGTTTTAGTTACTCTGCCGTATATGGGATCATCCAGACTGGGGATCCCCAGACTGGGGATCAAACCTGTGTCCCCTGCATTGGCAGGCAGATTCCTACCCATTGCACCACCAGGGAAGTCCAAGAAGGAGACTTTATAAAGGGGAAGCTCTGATGTATGCAGGTGCCCCGGGAAGGTGAATGTATCCTCTTTTCTTTCTCCTTGGCAGCTGCTCCCACCATTGCTCAGTATTTACTGCCCTTCTCCAGGCCACTGCACTCTCCAAGGCTATAGAAACAGGGCGGTCACACCACCTTCCCTGTGACACTGAAGGGGAGCGAGCCCTTAGGTATTTTTAAATGAAAGGAACTATAACTTGTGCTGTCAGCATTCACACCAGTCCCGCCCAGCCAGATGGGTTATTTCTTATTTTATATCTCGTGTAACTCTGACCATAGATTTCTAATCTGCAGAAAACCTTCAAGCTGAGGGGAAAAAGTAGGGCAAGAGAATAACCCTGATAGTGAGAAGAGAAAGGGGAAGAGGGAATAGGGAAAAAAGAGAAAACTTTTAAGAGGGGAGAGTTTTTGTTTTGTTTTGCTTTTAATTGGAGTACAGTTGATGTATAGTATTGTGTTAGTTTCAGACATATGGCAACATTTCCCAGTTATATGTATATATATCTCCCCTCATTTTTAGAGTCTTTTCCTATGCAGACCTTCACAGAGTATTGAGGAGAGTCCCTCCCTGTACTAGACCTTTTTTTCTTTTTAAAATAAGTTTACTTATTTATTTGGCTGCACCAACCAGGTCTTAGTTGCAGCATGTAAGTTGGAGCATGTGGGATCTAATTCCCTTACCTGGGATCAAACCCGGGCCCCCTACATTGGGAGCACAGAGTCTTAGCCCTTGGTCCACCAGGGAAGTCCCAAGGGGAAAGTCTTATATCATCACCTTTCTTGGCTTCTCTTTCTCCCTGGAGTATATAAAAGGGTAAATCCAGTCGTTACCTCCTGACCAGTGCCTTCTGTGATGGGCAGAATAGCGCCTGTGTTAGAGAGGCCAGGTCCTCGTCGATGGCACCTGAGGACAGATTATCTCGCACAGCTGCAGGGACCTTTCAGGTATGTTATGTTTCTGGATGGCCCCAGTGTGATCGCCAAGGGTTCTAACAATGGAAAGAGGGACATCAGAGAGTCACAACCAGAGAAAAAAGATGCTAAACTTCTTGCTTTGTACTTTCCAAGTGGCGCTAGTGGAAAAGAACCTGCCTACCAATGCAGGAGACTTGGGAGATGTGGGTTTGATCCCTGGGTCAGAGGACTCCTGGAAGAGGACATGACAACCCATTCCAGTATTCTTGCCTGGAGAATCCCATGGACAGAGGAACCTGGTGGGCTGCAGTCCACAGGGTTGCAGAGTTGGACATGATTGAAGTGACTGAGCACACACACTTCTTGCTTTGAATACAGAGGAAGTGTCCATAAGCGAAGGAACACAGTTGGTATCTAAAAGCTGGAAAAGTTTAGGAAACTGGATTATTCCCTTAAAGGCTCCAGAGGGAGTGTAGCCCTGCTAGCACTTTGGTTTTAGCCCAGGGAGACCCATTTCAGACTTCTGACCTCTAGACCTTAAGTGAATAGATTTGTGTTGTTTCCAAAAAAAAGAAAAAAAAAAAAAAAGAGAGAAAAGAAAACCTTCAGGTAATCAGAACAGGTAACCTGAAAGTATTTTGGACAAAACTAAGCAGAACTCCTTATTCATGAGCTTTTTTTGTTTGTTAGCCTTTCGTTTTCCTTCCCTAAATTATCTGCTCCCCACTGTATTGGGCTTCCCTGGTGGCTCAAATGTTAGAGAATTCGCCTGCAACGCTGGAGACCTGGGTTCAATCGCTGGTTTGAGAAGATCCCCTGGAGAAGGGAATGGCTACCTAATCCAGTATTCTGGCCTGGAGAATTCCATGGACAGAGGAGCCTGGCAGGCTACGGTCCATGGGGTCGCAAACACAACTGAGCAACTTTCACTTTCCTTTCCACTGTATTCCCTCCCCCACTCTGTTCCATGCTCACTCCAGCCAGATCCTGTTATCATCCTGGACTCCCTGCTCCAGGGTACTCCCACAGATGCTCACTCAGATCCGATGACTATGCTGTACTCAGTCAACAGCCTGAGGTACTGGTTTCAGCTCCAGCGTGTAAAGAGCTTGGAAATCGTCACTCTTGTCCCTAGAGCGAAAGGAGCTGAAGGAGCTGGAAATCAGCGCTTTATCTTGTGCCCTTCAGAGCCCCAGGGCACAGGGCACAGGGCACAGCAACATTCCATGATCTGGAGAGTCAGGAATTGTCCTACTTTCAACAAAAATTACAAGGCTTTTAAACAGGCAAGCAAAAGTACAATCTGAAAAGCACTAGAAGCAGACTGCAGATGAGCCTGAGATTTGGGCATTACTGGATAGACAATTTACAACGGCTATGATTAATATTTTAAGAGTTCTTTTGGACAAACCAGGCAACTTGTAAGAACAGATAGGTAATGTGAGTAGCAAGGTGGAATTGTTAAAACGCATCAAAAGGAAATGCCAGAAGTCAGAAATAAAAATCCTGCAAGCTTTGTGGTATGGCTCAGAAAAAAGAAAGAAAGCAAGCAAAAAACCACTATAACAGAAATGAAGACTGCCTTTCATAGATTCAACAGTAGATTGGACAAGGCCAAGGACAGAACCAGTGTGGGCAGTTCTTTGACTTGCTGCTAAAAAAAAGTCAATCTCGAATATAAAACTGGTTGCTCTGTCTCAGTGGTTATACGTATGTATGCTCAGTTGCTCAGTCGTATCTGACTCTTGGTGACTCTATGGACTGTAGCCCGTCAGGCTCCTCTGTCTATAGGATTTTCCAGGCAAGAATACTGGAGTGGGTTGCCATTTCCTCCTCCAGGGGATCTTCCTGACCCAGGGATAGAACCTTCATCTCCTGCATCTCCTGCATTGGCAGGCGGATTCTTTACCATTGAGCCACCAGTTACATATTCAGTTCAGTTCAGTTCAGTCACTCAGACATGTCCGACTCTTTGCAACCCCATGAATCGCAGCATGCCAGGCCTCCCTGTCCATCACCAACTCCTGGAGGTCACTCAAACTCATGTCCATCGAGTTGGTGATGCCTTCCAGCCATCTTATCCTCTGTCGTCCCCTTCTCCTCCTGCCCCCAATCCTTCCCAGCATCAGGGTCTTTTCCAATGAGTCAACTCTTCCCATGAGGTGGCCAAAGTACTGGAGTTTCAGCTTCAGCATCATTCCTTCCAAAGAAATCCCAGGGCTGATCTCCTTCAGAATGGACTGGTTGGATCTCCTTGAAGTCCAAGGGACTCTCAAGAGTCTTCTCCAACACCACACTTCAAAAGCATCAATTCTTCGGTGCTCAGCTTTCTTCACAGTCCAACTCTCACATCCATACATGACCACAGGAAAAACCATAGCCTTGACTGGACGGACCTTTGTTGGCAAAGTAATGTCTCTGCTTTTGAATATGCTATCTAGGTTGGTCATAACTTTCCTTCCAAGGAGTAAGCGTCTTTTAATTTCATGGCTGCAGTCACCATCTGCAGTGATTTTGGAGCCCCAAATAATAAAGGCTGACACTGTTTCCCCATCTATTTCCCATGAAGTGATGGGACCGGATACCATGATCTTTGTTTTCTGAATGTTGAGCTTTAAGCCAACTTTTTCACTCTCCACTTTCACTTTCATCAAGAGGCGTTTTAGTTCCTCTTCACTTTCTGCCATAAGCGTGGTGTCATCTACATATCTGTGGTTATTGATATTTCTCCCCGCAATCTTGATTCCAGCTTGTGCTTCTTCCAGCCCAGCGTTTCTCATGATGTACTCTGCATATAAATTAAATAAGCAGGGTAACAATATATAGCCTTGACGTACTCCTTTTCCTATTTGGAACCAGTCTGTTGTTCCATGTCCAGTTCTAACTGTTGCTTCCTGAACTGCATATAGGTTTCTCAGGAGGCAGGTGAGGTGGTCTGGTATTCCCATGTCTTTCAGAATTTTCCACAGTTTATTGTGATCCACACAGTCAAAGGCTTTGGCATAGTCAATAAAGCAGAAATAATTGCTATTACATAAAATTCAGATTCCTAAGTGAGACCTACAGCAATGACCTCTACCTGCTTCTATGGCTTCAACTTTTACCACTCCCCACCTAGAATATTATGTATAGACACATGGAACTCTGGTTCAGTAACTTGATGCACTGACCAGCTTAATTCTCTCCTCTTCATGCAATGTCCCTCCTCCTCCGCATCCTGTCTTGCCATCCAGTTTATCCCTGAAGACACAATTCAGAGAGCAGTGGCCAAAGGATGCCTCCCACCCCCACCCCCACCCCCACCACTAACGTATAAGTCAGGTGCTTTTTCTCATGATCATAGTAATTACCACCCTGTAGCATAAGCATCGATTTTTTTTTTTTAACTCCTCTGCCCTGGACTAGGCTGTGGGTCTTTTAAGGGAAGGGGCCATGTCTTTATAGGCTATGTATTCCAAGCACCTAGTACTTGGTCTGATAGACAAGGCAACCAGTAAATGTTCCATGGATGAGTGAACGAACAGATGAATGAATGCAGTAGGCTCTCAGGAGGAAAGAAATGGGTAAATACAAGAAACCAAACTAAACAGATATTTGAGCCAAAAGCCAATTTCCAGGCTGTATTAGTTAGAGTTCTTGGGTACAAACAACAGAGATTGACTCTGGTTCACTTAAGCAGAGAAGGAATTTTCTGGAAGGGCATTACGTTGCTCACAGAATCGACAGGAAATCAGGAGAGTCAGAGAAAAGACAAAATGAAGACGCTGCCACAGGAAAGGCCCTGTATCACTGGCCATGGTGCTTCAGCCTCTGCAGGAATCTCAGACTGATGACTCAGTCCCTCTTAAAGGTTCAGAGGCTAAGAGTGAGACTGATTGCCACACTTGGGTGAAGCGTCTGTGGAACAAACCCATCAGGAGCAGTTCCAACAATCGTTTCTGCTATTTGGGGCCAGTTGGAGCGCGCCATACAGGAGCACTGAAATCTCATGGGTTTCCCCCACCCAGGACACAGTCATAGCTTGTGAATAACGCTGCCAGGTTTGCAGACAGTGCAGTTTACATTTGTCTTTGTTTTCAAGTCTGAGGCTGGGACCTTTAATTAAAACTTTATTTAGAGCTGGAGAGGGTGTGGAGAGAGGGGAACCCTCCTACCCTGTTGGTGGGAGTGTAAATTGGTACAGCCACTAGGGAGAACACAGAGCTACCATATGACCCTGCTATCCCACTCCTGGGCATGTATCTGGAGAAAAACATGATCTGAAAGGAGACATGCACCCCAGTGTTCACTGCAGCACTGTTTACAAAAGCCAGTACATGGAAGCAACCTAAATGTTTATCAACAGAGGAATGAATGAAGAAGATGCGCCACACACATTCTGTGGAATATTACGCAGCTATCAAAAAGAACGAAATCATGCCATGTGCGGCAGCATGGATAGACCTAGAGACTGTCATACTGAGTGATGTCAGATAGAGAAGGAGAAATAGCGTATGGCATCCCTTATAAGTGGAAGCTAAAAAAGACACGATACAATTCGAACTTACTTACAAAACAGAAAGAGACTCACAGACTTCGAGAATGAGCTCATGGCTGCCAGGGGGAAGGGATAGTTAAGGAGTCTGGGATGGACAAGTACACACTTCTGTATTTAAAATGCATAACCAACAAGGACCTATTGTACAGCACATGGATCACTGTTCAATATTGTGAGGCAGCCTGGATGGGAGGGGAGCTTGGGGGAGAATGGAACCTGTATATATAGGCTGAGTCCCTTTGCTGTCAATCTGAAACTATCACAACATTGTTTGTTAATCTACTATATGCCAATACAAAATTAAAAGTTTTTTGCTGCTAAGTCACTTCAGTCATGTCCGACTCTGTGTGACCCCCATAGACGGCAGCCCACCAGGCTCCCCCATCCCTGAGATTCTGCAGGCAAGAACACTGGAGTGGGTTGCCATTCACTGTATTTAGAGCCTCTATAGTTATGGGGACTATTGATCAGTTCTAGTTGGACCAGGCATCTCGGAGGGAGCCCTAGGAAGCTAGGGTCCTGGGTCCAGCTGGGTTTCCAGTGGCCTCCCGATCTTGGGAGAATAATCTCTGCTCTTCTCAGCCTCTTTGCCTCCAGCCTTTAAATACAGAGTTTGATGAGATGATCTTTAAATTGCCTTCAGATTCTGAAGTGTTGTTTTATGAATGCTAAAGATTAAAATTGTAAAAGCTTGAGTTGATGGCAGATCGTTGAGATGATTCCTGTAATATTGCCCTCATCCCTGCAATTTTGCCTTGTCATCATTCCAGTCCTTTATCTGGCTCATGGCACCACCCCCAGGGCCATGCTGTAGAGGGTGCTGAGCAGCACCCAGCCCTGCCCGCAAAATAAATACCTCAGGGGAAGGGAGCTCCTCACCTAACAGGCCACTCCTTCCCTGGGGGACCACTCCCATCCATGCACTGGCCGAGGGCCTGCGTATCAGCCTGCTTTGGAGGTCAAAACAAAGCACCACAGTCTAGGTGGCTTTCAAACACACACTTGTTTTCTCATAGTTTGGAGGTCAGGAGTCTGAGATCAGGGAGGGTTGGTTTCTCCTGAGACCTGCCTCCTTGGCCTGTAGATGGATGTTCTCTTGCTGTGGCCACGTGGCCTTTTCTCTGATCACTCACTCCTGGTACCCTTTCCTTTTCTTAGAAGGACACCAATCATTGGATTAGAGCCCTACCCTTATGACCCCATTTAACCTTAAAAGACCTTAATGCTGGGAAAGATTGAGAGCAAGAGGAGAAGAGGGGTGACAGAGGATGAGATGGTTGGATGGCATCACTGACTCAATGGACATGAGTTTGAACAAACTCTAGGAGATGGTGAAGGACAGGAAAGCCTCGTGTGCTGCAGTCCGTGGGGTGGCAAAGAGTTGGACATGACTGAGTGACTGAACAACAACAACAACCACTTTAGAGGTTGCATCTCCAAAAATGGTTGTTTTCTACGGTTCTAGCAGTTAGGGCTTCAACATATGAGCTGTGGGACTGAATCATCCAGGCTTCAGAGCTTCCTAGACACCAGCCACGGCCTCTGCTGCTCTGCTTCTGCTTTGCCCACTCCTCCCACAGCCTCCACTCCCCTTCAGGTGTCCACCCAGAGCCCTTCTCAGTAAACACCCTTGCTCCCAAGGCTCCAAAACATTCCTGTCTGTTTCCTGGGGAACTGGCCCCCAGACATGTGCCATTCACCTTGCCTTCATTCCTTTATTTCTCTTCTGGAGAGGACCACTTTGGTGTTAATAGTATATCCAGAAGGCTATAGATAAATGCTCATCTTCATACAGAATGACCACTGCTGGAGAAGCTCCAGTAGAAAGAGATGGTCTGACCAGGTGAGCTCTCAGGTGGTCTGGTCAGGTGAGCTCTCAGAGATCAGGTGAACTCTCAGATGGTCTGATCAGGTGAACTCTCAGATGGTCTGACCAGGTAAGCTCTCAGGTCCCTTTTATGGGATGTCTCTGTTCCAACTCATTGTCACCTGATAACTCTTCCTTAAATAGTCAAAGGGAGCAGAGGCTTGAATAAACGTGAAAGCTACATTCCTTGTACCTGATTCTGTGGTTCTGAGGCCAAACTTAGCTCCTTCCCCAAGGCTCCTAGGTGCCCCCAAACAGTTCCACTTTCTCTCTTCTTGTATAAATTAAGGAAAGCTCTCAGGTCATCAAAATTGCAGAAACGAAAATTACAACAGAGTGAATGTCATTGAGAATTGGCAACTGAACCGCCCTCCTGTATGGGGCATTCCACCATGGGGAATAGGAAAGAAGTAGGAGAAAAACCCTCCTTCTAGAGTTGTCACAGGGAATTCCCTGGCAGCCCAGTGGTTGAGACTTGGTAGTTTCACTGATGTGGGCTGGGGTTTGAGTCCTGGTTGGGGAGCTAAGATCCTGCAAGCCTCATGTGGCACAGCCGAAAACCAGAGTCCATGCAGAGCAGGAGGAGCGGTGAGTGATATTTGGACTAAAACTTGTCATTATCATGGGACACTTTGGGGAGGACTCGATGACGGAGGACTTGGAAAAGCCAGGTCCCATGACCAAGGGTAACTCCAGCCTTGAAAATCTCTGTATGTCTCTTCCCCGGGTCATTAAACACCACATGCCCTCTAGGAGGCACCAGTTAAAGATCTGTGATACTTTTTCTGGATTTTTCCCTGGATGTAGGGAAGAATGGGTCTCCAGTTGCCTTGGACCATGGTTTCCCATGCCAATCTGGGTGCAATCAGTGGGATGGGAACCTCTTAAAACCATCTGAAAAGCCCTTGGATTTCTTTGGAAACAGACATGGAAAAAACATAGAGATCATGTTTGCAATATGTATACACAAAGAGTAACACATTTCTCAGTTGATCTGTTCATACTGATAGCAACGGCTATTGTTCACAGAATCTATAGCCTCAACAAAAAGTTAGTATATTTATGTCTGTCCTGTTTCCTCTAAGAGTCCTATGCATGTCACTCGGAAAAAGATCCAAACCTAGAACCTATGCAGTGAGTACAGGAAACGCTCAAAGGTTTAAAAGACCTCCTAAGACTCAGATGGGGACAGTGGCCGCATGGGGCTCTCAAGACCATTCCCTGCCTTCTGTCGCCTCAGGCAGGAGCCTCAGAAGAAAAGGACCAGTCTCCGCTCTCCTCCGGGAGCTTATCTGCCATAGACATCACAGGAGAATCAGCGTTCTGCAGAGCTGGGTACCAAGTCTAACCAAAGCCCCCAGGGAGCCTTGGCCTGAATTCTGAGAGGGTCCCGAAGAGTCGGACATGACTGAGAGACTAACACATTCACACACTAGGTGGCGCTAGGCAGAGTTTGGGTCTGTGTAGACTGTTGACCCCAGACTGTTAACGGTTTAGTGCTCAGTCAAATTACATTCAGTTCTTTCTCATGACATACATTTGTCTATGTGTCCTCTGTTGCTGGAAAAGACCCTGATGCTGGGAAAGATTGAAGGTGGGAGGAGAACAGAACAACAGAGGATGAGATGGTTGGATGGCATCACTGACCCAAGGGATATGAGTTTGAGTGAACTCTGGGAGTTGGTGATGGACAGGGAGGCCTGGCGTGTTGCAGTCCATGGGGTCGCAAAGAATCAGATACGACTGAGCGACTGAACTGAACCTCTGTTGTTAGGAGTCATTTTCTTGTAACTTTTTTTTTTTTAAAGAACACCCCTTTTAGCCTCTGGGGGAAAGTGGGCTCTTCTGCAGTGTGCAGTAAGTCTGGTGAGGAGGAACGAGCCCATTCACCCAATGATGCATAATGAAAATACACTGCATTCACATGTTGGGATATTCTTGCAGAGACCACTGGCAACCATCATCTGTTTAACATTATAGACATGAAGAAACCATATATGGGGCTTCCCAGGTGACGCAAGTGGTAAAGAACCCACCTGTCAATGTCCCAGACATAAGAGATGCAGGTCCGCTCCCTGGGTCAGGAAGATCCCCTGGAGGAGGGTGTGGCAACCCACTCCAGTATTCTTGCCTGGAGAATCCTATGGACAGAGGAGCCTGGTGGGGTCCATGGGGTCACAAGAGTTGGACACAACTGAAGTGACTGAGCACATACCCACAGACATGTATATAGATACACATATGAAACCAGATGACTATGTACTACATATAAAGATGTAGTGATTTAATGTGTGTTTATATATACGTGTGAATTAGTATTGTGTTGTTATTGTTTAGTCACTAAAGGGTGGAGAGGAGACTTTGGCCCTTTCACTCTTTGTGACTCTTCTTTCAGTTCACTGGGTGTCTACCCGGAAGTGGAATTGCTGGGTCACATGATAACAGGTTTTTTTTTTTTTGGCTGTGCCATGCGGCATCTGGAACTTCCCCAACCAGGGATGGAACCCATGCCCACCCTGCAGTGGAAGCACAGAGTCTTAACCACTGGCTGGCCAGGGAAGTCTGGCCATATGGTAATTTTATGTCTGATTTTTTGAGGAACCTCCATACTGTTTTCCTCAGCGGTTGCACCCTTCCACAATCCCATGAACAGTGCACAAGATTTCTTAATTTCTCTACCTTCTCAGCAACACTTGTTATTTTCTGTTTGTTTTTTTAGAGGGGGGGGATTTTTTTTTTTGAAGATGAGGAATTAACTGGGTTGTAATCAGTGATTCTCTGAACTCATTCTGAAGATCACCTCCTCAGAACCATGTTATAAAAATGCAGACTCCTATACATAAATAATAAAAATAAATAAAAAGGCAGACATGTAATCCCACCTCAGACCAGGTGGGACCTCAGAGGACGAGCTTTTAAGTAAACTCCTGTGAGCACGGCCACAAGCACTCTCAAGAACGCCGCTTACAAGTGGGACTGCCGAGAATTTCGGGGAGAGAGAAACTTCCGCCCCGCCCCGCCCCTCGAAAATCACAGCATGGAGGAGAACTCAAGTCACACCCATCAAGAGAATGGGTAGTGTATAAGTATGGCTGAGTCACTCTTCCGCGAACCTGAAACTACCACAATGCTGTTAATCAGTTATGAAGAAGTGAAGTGAAAGTCGTTCAGTCGTGTCCGAGTCTTTGCGACCCCATGGACTATACAGTCTGTGGAATTCTCCAGGCCAGAATACTGGAGTGGGGAGCCTTTCCCTTCTCCAGGGGATCTTCCCAACCCAGGAAGCAAACCCAGGTTTCCCGCATTGCGGGCGGATTCTTTACCAGCTGAGCCACCAGGGAAGCCCTGTTAATCGGCTATAACCCAATATAAATTAAAAGTTTAGTCATAATATTGTAAAGTAATTATCCTCCAATTAACTGTTTGTTTTAAAAGTTCAGTTCAGTTCAGTCACTCAGTCGTGTCCGACTCTTTGCGACCCCATGAATTGCAGCACTCCGGGCCTCCCTGTCCATCACCAAAGTTTAAAAAAAAAAAAAAAAGATGAACAACAACCCTAGAAAAAAAGATAGCCTCATCACATAGGCTCAAATGGCAGCACACTTTAAAAAAATCACGTTCATTCATATTGTTTTTTCCCAGTTCACTCTTCTCAGCCATGATCTGCTAAAACGTCAAATCAGGGCCTGGAAACATGACATTTTTAGCTAAGGAAATGCTCTTGACCAAAACCCGATTTTTACTGGTGATCCTCACATGAGATCGCCCATTATCAGCTTCCTACAGAGTCTCTGCAGAGCTATTCTAGGGCCACAGGGAAGCGATCTTCCCTGGGACCACTTCCCTGGCCATCACGCCTACTGGGCTCTGACTCATGCCTTTTGTCTTGTGCCTGGAATTTGTGGATGTTTATGAAACTGTTGTAAATACTAGTCATAATTCCTCTTTTCACAAGATTCTTTATTTCACAAACAGGAGTAGCCCATCACGTACAAACGTCATGTCACTTCCAGCCCCATTGTCACCTGGAAATATCCCCTCAACTATTTTACTAGAGACTGTTTAAAGATTTTTGAGAACCGTGTGTCATAGAAACCTTCCAGAGAACATCATTTCTGGGTTTCTACCAGTCTTATTAAAATACACTTTTGCATCAACTGTACCTACTTCATCTTTTTGAGGGCAGAAACTGGAGCTTTCCATTAAGAAGTAAATGCTAATGAAAAGCATTTTTTTTTTTTTAATGCAGACTCCTTGAGTTTAACATCTGTTTCCCTGCTTCACTTAACTTTTCAAAGCAGGTGGCAATGCAATTAACACACACGTCATGGTGATATTTTCTTTAGCACAGTAAAACCTTATTTTCAAATTAGACTGCCTTGATATTAAGCATGAACATTTTAAGGTAAAATGTGCTGGTTCAAAACTTGGCAAAAGATAGAGACTAGATCGCTTCAGCTTTCTTGCCAGGTGGTGTCTCAGCTTTCCACTGATGCCCCCAGATAAGGATGTTCGACTAGACTAGATGAACACTGCAAAGCAGGGCATGGTCCAGACTGCCCAGTTTGTCTTAAGCAAAACAAACACAGCAAATGAAAAAGCCAACATCCCACTGAATTCCTGTAAGTAGAAATACCTGCACCTGTTATGTAAACTGTCACTTATCCCTGTTTGTATTTGGCAGATGTTGGCGGAGGGAGAAAAGAAAGAAATAAAATGGTCAGATGTGTGTCTAATCAACAGTCTGGGAGAAATATGTGTACTGCTTATGGAAGTGACTATTTAAAATCGATTTCTTTTTAAGGGAAAAAAAGTATACTTTTAGTTCCTATAAAGACACACTGAAATGGAATTGTCCAAAGTAAGTGCCGTTCCATTCATGCAAATACCAGCTATTGTGAAAGACTCTTGAGGCAGATGAATTATTAATTGGGCGTTTGGTGTCCATTTGACTGTCTGACAACAAGATGGGAGAGAAGATAGTCTGGGAAAAGTTGGTCTTGATTTTTTAAGAAAATAATTTTATTTATTTATTTATTTATTTAATTCGGGCCATGCTGGGCCTTCTTTGTCGCTCAGGCTTTTCTCTAGTTGCAGCTCCTGGACTCCAGAACATGGGCTCAGTAGCTGTGGTGCACCAGCTTAGTTGCTCTGTGGCATGTGAGAACTTCCCAGACCAGGGATCCAACCTGCGTCTCCTGCTTTGGCAGGCAGATTCTTTACCACTGAGCCACCAAGGACACCTGGCCTTCATTTCTAATTCTGTTCAACAGAAAACAGTAGCAATGGCATCTCTCAAAGTAATGTGAGTGCGTATCACCTGGAGAGCGTGCTTAGTCGCTCAGTCATGTATAAGTAATCCCACGGACTGTAACCCTTCAGGCTTCTCTGTCCATGGGACTTCCCAGGCAAGAATACTGGAGTGGGTTGCCATGCCCTCCTCCAGGGTATCTTTCCAACCCAGGGATCAAACCCAGGTCTCCTGCATCACAAGCAGATTCTTGACGCACTGAGCCACCAGGGTGGGGTCTGAGAGTCTGCACTGAGAGGAAGCTCCAGGTAACGCTGACATTGCTGGTGGGAGGAACACACTGAGCAGCCAGCCTAGAGTTCTTTGTTGTGCTGTCTCTTGGCTGTTATGGAGCATGTTGGATCTGCACCCAGAGTCGCCAAGAAGATTTGCGTCTCTCACAGCTGCAGAGCAGAAAGCCCAGCCAGACAACAGGAAGATGCGCGTGGCTCACACCCTGCACCCTCTCAGCTGTCAACCTGCTTGGCTCTGTTATCAAACTGAGTCCTTGCTTTGAGATTTAAAATCGTGCTTTATGCTTTCTAGTGGGCTTAGAGAGTGCAAACGAGATTGGTATGGATGGTGGATGACTTGCCGGCTTCATCAGAGACAACAGTGTTCCCTTTTTACAGAGAAATCCAGCCCCTACAGACAACATCCTCCTTTGGGGAGAAGCCCTTGGGGATGGGTGGTGCCACGGACATTTCCCTCTCATGATGAGCTCCCATTTTTTCCCCCCTATTCCTGGTCCTGTCTGTTCTTTTATTTCACACAAAAAGAGTGTTAGTTACATTGTATCAGGAACGAGAGGTCATTTTTGTCCCAGTGTTCTGCCATAGAGAAACATAAGGGATTTATCTAACAGTCTGAAAGACTGAATTTCTGGTGTCTGGTTTCTCTTTGATGGGATAGTTTCTTTGATCCACTGTTTATGCTGGCCGTCAACAGGGCAACACCTAAGAATTTTTTTTTATGATCTAATGTAGTTTCCCAGAAACTCTCCGAAACACCAACATTTTTAGGGGCAAAAATAAATTTGACGCTTCCATTTAGTTCTTAAACATACCTTATAACTCATCTCCCAGATGCTAGCACTTTCCTTCACACTCTAATACTCTGCCAGAAACTGCATGCTGTGACGTCTAAGATGAAAATTGTTTGGGATCATTCAGTACATTCTTTTTGGTCTGAGGTGTATTTTATTTTGGAAATTGAGAAGAATTACCTGTGTCTTATGTTTACACTACAGCAACTTGTTTTTCTATCTTATGCATTTATTCAGGTCTGGTCCCTGTTTTATTTCACAATCACTAAAATGGCACTGATTTCAAGGCTTCTTCGGTGAAGTCTCCAGGTGTTTCAGAATTAGGCTATTTACAGCACCTTCCCATTTCCAAGAAACACCCTATTCATCTCAGTTCTTGAATCAAAAAGGTCTCTACAAGTATCTGTAGGGGTGGATATTTATGATGTCCACACATTTACATTTACGATGAAAAAAACAGCATCTCTTTTTACCTCTTAACTCTAAGTGTGTAAACAGTTTTCTCTGTTCAAGGCAAGCTGCATGCATGCATGCTAAGTCACTTCAGTTGTGTCCAACTCTGTGCGACCCCATGAACTGTAGCCCGCCAGGCTTCTTTGTCCATAGGAGTCTCCAGATCACAACACTGGAGCGGGTTGCCATGCCCTCCTCCAGGGGATTCTCCCCACCCAGAGATGGGAACCCATATTGGGAAGTGGGTTCCTTACCACTAGCCCCACCTGAGGAGCCAATCAAGGCAAGTTACTGTTCTCAAAATACTACCACTGAGTTTATTAAGGAATACAACAATCTCACACATACTCAGCAGCAAACACTCCTGAGGGGGAAGCCTTTGTTCCTCTTTCTCCCGAGAACTTTCCGCTTTTAGAAAACTGCTGACACGTTGCCTGGCTGCACTCATGAGCCTGCAGTTTCTAATGAAGCCACATGCTGCAAAGTTCAGTCAGGACTCTGGCCGTTCACCACCTCCCTTGTGACTGGACAGGGCTCTTTGCAACGCCAGCAATGTCTCTTTGGTTGAAATCTCTCTTTGAAACTTCAACAAATACCAAATCACTAAGAATATTTTGGTGGGATCTCCACTACTCATCGTCAGAAAGGGGCCCACAAAGACCAAGGACCAGCCAAGTTGGGTTCATTCAGATCAGAATGGAAGAGGTGGTAGAGGCTTCATGGGGAATGATGAGCTGCGAAAGCGGCGTCTGACTCAGGAACATGTGAAAAAACCTGGACCTCTGAGTGCTGGGCATTCGTGGGAAGGAAGGGTGGAGCAGGCTGAATGTGATGGAAATCTGCTTCAGTTGAACACGAGTGGGTGGGGGAAAGTCATCTTGAAAAGGAATCATGGCACATGGGTAGCTGCAGCCAAAGTATCTTAACTGAATAAGTTGATATTTGGGAAGATGGAGAAGTCGTGTTGGTGAAGGAAGCCACGGTCCCGCAACCTCATTCCAAATGTACCTCCTGGGCCCAGCCCCATGATCCTAAGTAGGTGGCAGCTCGCCCGCACACCAGTCCATTCAAGCTATGGTCCTTGCGGTGGAGCTGCAGACAGAATGGAATGATTTGAGAATGGCTTAACTGAAGATCTCAGTTCCACAGGGCTCAGTATATGAAAGGATGTCCTCTGCCCACCCTGAGGTACCATCCTGCGCATCATCTCTGAGGTGTCTGGGGATGCAACCCGGCCTTGCACACACTCATGAATAAACACCTTCAGCTACTTGCTCCTTATCTCTGCTTCTCCGTCTGTGCTCTGCTTAGGTCTCCAGAAGGTGACCCTGCATTGCAGCCACTTCTCTCTCTGACCTTTCTTCAAAGTCTTCGTCCTTTGAGCTGATAACATCGACTGGGGCAAATTCAAATTTCTGCAGCTCTTGATGGACTAGCTGATTCTCCACACAGTGATAGGCAAGGTTATTTATTTCTTCTCAGGAAACCTAAATATCTAGGTGGGAAAGGCCTGGTTTCCTGGAAGAGCACTTCTGGAAATATACCCCCCCCCTTCAGGAAATGAAATAAACTTTTTATCTAGGTACTTCCTGTTTCCTCAGTTTAAAGTACTCCCTCCGGTGGCCATACTCTTGTAAAAACTTCAAAGCTGGGCTTCTCTGCATTTTCCTTTTAACTCTCTGTGGTTCATTCTAACTGGGCACTTAGTTGTCTTGCAGAACGGTCTGTGGCTGTTGAAAGAACACCGTTAAATGCTATTCAACTGATTTCTGCTAATAGGCTTGCATGTATCCAATCTGAACACACAGATTAGATTATTCCTGTGGTTTGTGGCTTCAGAGGAGAATGCATGCCTTGTTCAGATGTCCTTGTGAAATCAAAGGAACACAGTGGATGATATTATCACTTCCAAATGTAGATATTTAGATTCATTGATTACAATTGGCAAAACCCATTATAAGTTCACTTGCAAAATTATGATCATTTCTATTTCTCCGTGGCCCACCTTCAGTGCTACATGTAGTCATTCACCTGGAGAGGCACAAACAATGATGATGTTTAAGAGTCTCAAGGTTAGGGAATCATTTCATAGGTACAAGTGTTGTCTGTGTATGTGTGTTTTTTAAACTTCCTTTCATAAAGGTAATGATTCTTGGAGAGAACGTGTAAAGAAGCTACCCATTATTCAAACCTCCTTATAAGTAAATCTGGGCTTCTCAGGTGGTGATAGTGGTAAAGAACACACCTGCCAATGCAGGAGATGTGAGTTTGGTTCCTGGGTTGGGAGGATCCCCTGGAGAGGAAATGGCAACTCACTCCAGTATTCTTACCTGGAGAATCCTGTGGACACAGAGGAACCTGGCAGGCTACAGTCCATGGGGACACAAAGAGTCGGATATGCCTGAAAGGACTGAGCTCACATGCATGCGTAAATAAATCTCTTAGAGATTGGAAGGATCTTAAGGAAAGGAGGCCCAAGAAAGGTGAACTGTGTGAACTTGGGGCAAATAAACTCCTTATAGAGCCTCATTTTCCTTGTGAAACAGGGGAATGGAAAACTACTTTGCAAAGCAGTTTGAAGATCAAAAACCAAAGATGATAAATGGGAAAGTGCTTCATAAAACTCCAGGGCACAGAACAAAGGTCAGGGCACTAGTGTGGTTTTGATGGAGACAGACAGGAGGAGGCCGCAGGAGAGGGGAATGAAGCAGGGCAAGGGGCGGGATAGAAATCTGGATGGGTGAGCATCCACAGTGTCAAGGAAGGGGAGCAAGGAAGTGAGGAGGCCTGAGATAGATGCATTTACTTCAAGGCTCTGGGGGTCGAGTCAGTCAGAGGCGGTGATGAGAGGTGGTGTTTCCATAAAGACAGTGTGGGATTAACACGAAGACTCTGGGGAAGTTTCTCAAGCCCTTATCCCTCAGTGTCTGGTCTGTAAATAGCAAATAATGATAAGTGTCAGCATTAAATGGGGGAAAATAGAAAAATTGACTTTGTAAACCGTAAAGGGGTGTTGATCAGCAGTATTGACCAGCTCACTCTCTGAAGTGCTGCAGTGGTACCAATCCATGCCAGTAGCCATTGGACACTTAAGAATGTCTTTAAGGAAGTTGAAACATTAGGTTTATCAAATGTCAGCCCTTGAGTACCTGTCTTTTCAATATTCTCTGTGATGAAATGGAAGCACAGTCAAAGTGCTTAAGAAAAATACATTCATTCAGTTGAGATGTGAGCTCAGTAAGGCACTCCCTCCCCCCAGAACATTAGTTTTATTTGCAGAATGAGTAACAAATTACTACTTTTCAGTCCTGAGTATTTGAATACCAGAATATTTCATATGTTTCCTCTAATGACACTGAAATTTTACACATGCGACTATATTCAATATCGTGTAATAACTTAGAATGGAAAAGAATCTGAAAATGAACATACATATATATTACTATTTTGCATCCCTGAAATAAATCTCATTTGGTCATGGTATATAATCTTTTAAATGTGCTGTTGAAGTTGTCTTGCTAATATTTTGTTGAAGATTCTTGTAGTATTTATAAGGGGTATTGAGCTGTAGTTTCTTCTGCTACAGTGTCTTTGTCTAATTTTATTATCAAGGTAAGGCTGCTAGTGTAAAATCAGTTAGGAAGTATTCTTTCCTTTCCAATTTTTTTTGGAAGAGTTGGAGAAAGATTGGTGTCAAGTCTTCTTTAAATGTTTGAGAGAATTCTCCAGTGAAGCTGTTTGGGTGGTCCTGGGCCAGTGTGATTTTTTGATTATATAATGAATGGTGTCTACATTGGAAAGATCCCCATTACTAGTGAATCAAAATTTTTCAACTGACCAATGCATGACGCTATAAAATCATGCCTGAGTAAAAGTGTCATTCAAAGTGCAAGATATAGATCAGTGCATTTTAATGTACCAAAGTATGAAAATCTCACTATATAGTTTCAAATTCTACACTGCAACCAGCCATTTGTTGTGTTTTGGGGTTGTATCAAAGGAAATACCAACAGTTTTTATTTTTTTTTAAGATTATTAATGCTCATCCTGTTATAATTGCATATTTTTGTGGGGCTGGATTTTTCTCTTATGACCTAACAAATATGTTGTGACAAGAAGAATCGTGAAGAGGAGGGAGGGTATCTTTGCACTCTTGAGGGAGTTGGCTGAGATAACCTCTAAAAAGTCCTCTATTCCAATCCTTAAATTCTAAGATCTCAATTTTTTTAAAGTAAGATTTTAAAAACTCTTGCCTAAAAAATGTTGCCAAGTTGAAACCAATAATTTGTTGTCATCTTTCTGTAAAACAGCAGGGCAATATGTATATGTGTGTGTATCCATTCATTCCTTTGCCTTATGGAAATAGGTTCCAAGGAATGCTAACAGACAAAAAAGGCAATTTGCACAAATATGTGTATCATAGCACAATTCATGGCAATAAAAAATTGGAGCGACCCAAGTAACTGATACAATGATACAATGAGCCTAGCAGGCTACAGTCTGTGGAGATCACAGAGTCAGACATGTCTGAGCATAGCACAGCAAAAAAAGTAGCCACTGCACTGTAAATGGTAAGCAAACCACAGTATGTCAGTACAATAAAGCTCTGTGTGATCATTAATGTGGTAAGGGTACAGATTGTAGTCAGTAAAAATGAGCACACTCTATAGAGTGTAACTCATTGATTACAACTGTATAAAAATTCACATTTCCATATTGACCAGAATTAGACACATTTTAGTTGAGTAGATTTTTTTTTTTGGTGAAGTGGGTTATGTGTACATTAACATTTGTAAATGATAGACAATTACTGAAAGAATATTCTATTCTGGATACACATAGGCCAGGATGAGCCACTTCGATGCTGGTGGAGGCCTCTCTGGGTATTCCCATCCCCTCTCTGGCCTCCCATCTCCTCACAGCCTGGAAGAGGGAAGTAGGTAGAACAGGGCCGCCGGGGGATACCACAGGCTAAGGCACTGACCCAGGGTCCATGGGGAGGACCAGAAGAAGTTGGGGTGCTGGCTGGGGATGCTCGGTTGACTTGGCAGTATGTCACACCTCATCAGGTCTCTCTGGTTATTCCTGGATTGGCAGAGCTGAGAGTTTTCAGTCCAACCCAACTAGATTAACTGAGTGCCTCTCTGTACCAGGTACTTCATAAGGCCTCATGGGGCCCTTGTGGTGTTGAATAAAGCCCATAAACAGCTCTCAGTCTGAAGAACAGAAGTAGACACCAGAGAGCCTCCATGGCATCCCCGGTGGCTCAGCGGGAAAGAATCCTCCTGTAATGCAGGAGACACAGGAAATGCAGTTCCATCCCTGGGTCCAGAAGATCCCCTGGAGGAGGGCATGACAACCCACTCCAGTATTCTCGCCTGGAGAATCCCATGGACAGCGGAGCCTGGAGGGCTTCAGTCCATGGGGTCTCAAAGAGTCAGACACAACTGAGTACAAGCATGAGGCAGTCTTCATCAGCCATGAAATGGATAAGCAGTGATATTTTAGACAGCTGAAGATAAAATGATAAAAAAACAATAACCCTACTGTAATAAGTTGTCACGATTTGGTTGCTCTCTGGTGGCCTGCCACCTGTGTTTCAGTAATTCATTCTGTCCCAGTGTGTCTTGGATTAAAGGATTGGGGATGCTCAGAAGGGAGGAAAAGTGACCAAAACGAAATAGCAATCATGCAAACAGGGTTGCTTAGCCATAAATCATATGACTTTTTGGAGGAAGATACAAATGGAAAGAATTCTTTTTCTGAAGGTAGATACTTTATTTTGTCTCCAAATTGTTTTTTTTTTTTTTTCTGTAGCAAAAAGATAAATAAATAAATAAATTCAGGGCCAAATGAAACTTTCCTCAAGTTCAGCTTTAGACCTTTTCCAATGCAATAATAATAATAATAGTGAGAAGAATGGTATTGTTTTACCTTTCTAGAAATCACTTTAATATTTGGCTTAGTAGAAGACAGCTGGGTTTTCATACCTGCTTCTTCATCCAGTCTGTTGTGATGTCACACATTGCGTAGCCTCTTGACAACTCCGTGAGTGAGAAAATGAAAGGGAAAAAGGCAAGTAAAATTGTATTATTTTGAAAATAATTTTGACCATCTCTATCTACTGAAAGGGTCTTGGGGATGCCAGGGGAGACTGTTTTGAGACCCTTTCTTAAGGGGGTCCTACTCTTTCTTAGACGGGAGGGGTCACACTCTGCCATCCTCAAACCTTGGGGCACTTGAAAGGCCTGTTCTTTCTTTCCTGGGTTAAGAGTAAATGCAAGTTTCCGAGACTCAAAGCCACGATTACCTTCTAAGAGGAGGGTGAGAAAAACACTTCTCATCATTTTTTCATGAGACACCAGCAGAAATCACTCCTGCAAATTTCTCAGTCAGATTAATTGGCTACGAAGGGAGCGCAGGTGTTGCTGGGTAAGGGTGGACGAGGACAGGTTTGGAAGGAACAGCAGAGAGAGGAAGGGGGGTGGGAAATGAGCAGCGCCCCCAATCCCCAGGAGTGCTCAGGACACACCCAGGTCCCCATCAAGTCTGAGTACTGTTGCATTCCACCCTGGTCTTCTCCGGGCTTCCCCAGTGGCTCAGTGGTAAAGAATTTGCCTGCTAATGCACAAGACGGAAGAGATGCAGTTTTGAATCCTGGGTTGGGAAGATCCCCTGGAGGAGAGCATGGCAACCCACTCCAGTATTCTTGCCTGGGAAATCCCCTGTACAGAGGAGCCTGGTGGGCTACAGTCCATGAAGAATCAGACGCAACTGAGCACACACACACGATGGTTTTCTCTCTGCCTGATCTGCTCCTGAAATGTCTCTTTTACACCCACTATGGGGGCAGACACAAGGACCTCACTGGCCCCTCTCCTTTATCCTATTTCCCTTTCACCAGTGTAGCATCCCTTAATATCCAGTTGAAATCTTCCTAGCGGTGTGGCCTTGAGCAAGTTCTTAACCTCTGTAAACATCACTTTCCTGGTCTGTAAGTGGGGGGTTATAATAGAGCCTACCCCAGAAGTTTGTGAAATCACATAAGAAAATGCATGCAAGTCATTTAGCGCAGTCATCGTCTGGTCTGGCATACAACAGACATCCCCTTCACGTTAGCCATTATAAGCATCTCTGGGAAGGACTCTGAGAGGTGAAGAGCCAGCTGACCTTTTGTAACACAGGGCCTTACTTCACACCTGCTGTCTAGTTTATTAAAGGCCTTAGACGCAGTAATAGTTCGAATTCTGTTTATACCCTGTCTGGAAGTTTGTGAGCATCTTCTTGTGCGTAAGTCTTCAGTATCCATCTCAGTTTCTTCATCACCAGACACTGGCCACAATAATCCTATCGGCACAGCTCCTCCCTTTCTTGCTGTTTCTGCTCATCTCTTTTAAACCCAGGACCAGTCTTAGCCCACATGAGATTCATCATGGATCACAAACACAGCACGTACAGAAATGCATGGATCATGTCCAGTCAGCTGCTTGCTTCTCCCTCCGGCTTGTTGGGCTGGCTGGGGAGGGGCATCATGACCTCCACAGGAGCTGCAGTCCCTCCTTGGGGCTCCGCTCTCCAGACAGACGGAGCTAAACCATTCGCTCCGTCACAAAGTCCTCGCCGTCCAGCTGCTCAATTTGGAGGCTCATTTGGCAGGAAACGGGACTTGCATTGAGATAACGGAAGAGGGTGAAGAGCAGAAAACGCACAAGGAAACAAATCAGAAAAGAGTCTAGAAGCCAGGTGTGCCAGAGAGAGATTTTGGTCAATAGCAACAGAAACTGACTTGGGCAAAAGGCAAAAGAAGGAGTTTACTGGGAAGATTCAAGTACTCACAGGATTGATCGAGTATTATTCTTGTCCCTTTTATAATAATTATACATCAGACACTATCAGAGAACCATGTTGTGAGGCTTATGGCCACATGGAAAATTTTACGTTTATCCAGATGTTATCTATGGGGTAAGATCTATTGGGTCATTTAGTCATGATAAATTCTGAAAAAACAGTTGATATGTGAGCATAGGCACTGAGTGAGTAAGTCTAAGATCTTCCTTTCAAGAGGAATAAGCAATCACAATTTGCAATTTAATTAGAAAAACACAATTAAAGGAATAAGAGTATCTCTTCTCCTGCTGAATATTAAAGTTCACCACAAAGAAAAACCTCATGTGAGATGGTAGCTGTGGCTAATTAGCTACAGTACATGGGCTGGAACAACTGTCAGCTCAGGACTAGACAATGAACTCCACAGGGGCCAGAGATCAATGTTTACTTAGGAAGCTGATGCTTAAATTCACATGACTCGGAATATGCCTGTCTATTGAAGTATTTCACAACACACTACACTCTCTTATCTCTTCTCTTGACATTCAATAGCTTAGAAACACCATACGCTTGGTCTTATTAATGAAGAGTGATTGATACATTGACCCCGAATGGCATTCAGGACAAAGCTGATTGGTCTCTGTGAATAAAATGAGTCAATTCCAAGGCCACTAAGTCTATCTTCCTGACACTAGGGTGGGATGAAAAGGTCAGGTGGCAGACCCCACGTCTGGGAAAGCGTGATCTCAGAAAAAGCACGAGGATAGATTTGAGTCTTGCCTGATTTCTGGTCTTTCAGATTAGGCTCTGCCATGGGGAGCTACGTGACTTTGGAATCTTGTGTAAGAGTCTCTGCGTCTCTGGGCTTTCCTCATTTCACCTGCAGAAGGAGCGAAGCTGTCACTCCCCAAGGATGTGGTAAGGGCATCATAGATTAGGCGATGGGAAGACAATGGTTCTATTCAGAGTTAGCATTCTATTTTCAGAGCAAGTCTGCATACAAGGGATCTTCCTTCCCATCCCCTCCGCTGAGCTAATGGACATGCACCCCGACAGGCCTCGCCCTGGTTATTCCTCGGTCTTTACTTCTGTCTCATCAGAGGGTCATCTCCACATTCCAGTGTGAGGCACCATTTCAGAAGCTGGGGGTACAGTCATGGACCAAAATCTCCCCACAATTCCTGCTCACGGACATTCTAGTAAGTGCAGACTAATTCATATTAGATATCAGGTATTGGTGACAAGTGCTGGGAAGAAAAAGTAAAGCTGGTTAAAGGGTCAAGCCTCACCTTGGAGGGGAATGCCATTTTGGCTGGGGAAGGCCTCCCTGAAAAGGTGACCACTGAGCAGAGTTCTGAGTGAATGGAGGAGGGTATCCCACAGTTTCTGAGAATCCAGGGGAGTGGACTTGAGACACTTCTGGACAAGGGGCCCATCTTTTCATTCTGCACTGGCCTTGCCGCTCCTCCACTTGGGGAGAGTGCCGTCTGCCTTGGCCGTGGCCCTGGGCAACCTCTCCTGGGGAGCTTGATTTTAAAACCTGGCTGAGACTCACGTTTCTTCAGCAATCAATGCAAAGAAATAGAGGAAAATAACGGAATGGGAGGACTAGAGATCTCTTCAAGAAAAGTAGAGATACCAAGGGAACATTTCATGCAAAGATAGGCTTGATAAAGGACAGAAATGGTATGGACCTAACAGAAGCAGAAGATATTAAGAAGAGGTGGCAAGAATACACAGAACTGTACAAAAAAGATCTTCACAACCCAGATAATCATGATGGTGTGATCACTCATCTAGAGTCAGACATCCTGGAATGTGAAGTCAAGTGGGCCTTAGAAAGCATCACTACGAACGAAGCTAGTGGAGGTGATGGAATTCCAGTGGAGCTATTTCAAATCCTGAAAGATGATGCTGTGAAAGGGCTGCACTCAATATGCCAGCAAATTTGGAAAACTCAGCAGTGGCCACAGGACTGGAAAAGGTCAGTTTTCATTCCAATCCCAAAGAAAGGCAGTGCCAAAGAATGCTCAAACTACCGCACAATTGCACTCATCTCACATGCTAGCAAAGTAATGCTCAAAATTCTCCAAGCCAGACTTCAGCAATACGTGAACTGTGAACTTCCTGATGTTCAAGCTGGTTTTAGAAAAGGCAGAGGAACCAGAGATCAAATTGCCAATATCTGCTGGATCATGGAAAAAGCAAGAGAGTTCCAGAAAAACATCTATTTCTGCTTTATTGACTATGCCAAAGCCTTTGACTGTGTGGATTACAATCAACTGTGGAAAATTCTGAAAGAGATGGGAATACCAGACCACCTGACCTACCTCCTGAGAAATCTGTATGCAGGTCAGGAAGCAACAGTTAGAACTGGACATGGAACAACAGACTGGTTCCAAATAGGAAAAGGAGTACGTCAAGGCTGTATACTGTCACCCTGCTTATTTAACTTATATGCAGAGTACATCATGAGAAACGCTGGGCTGGAAGAAGCACAAGCTGGAATCAAGATTGCCAGGAGAAATATCAATCACCTCAGATATGCAGATGACACCACCCTTATGGCAGAAAGTGAAGAGGAACTAAAAAGCCTCTTGATGAAAGTGAAAGAGGAGAGTGAAAAACTTGGCTTAAAGTTCAACATTCAGAAAACAAAGATCATGGCATCCAGTCCCATCACTTCATGGGAAATAGATGAGGAAACAGTGGAAACAGTGTCAGACTTTACTTTTTTGGGCTCCAAAATGACTGCAGATGGTGACTGCAGCCATAAAATTGAAAGATGCTTACTCCTTGGAAGAAAAGTTATGACCAACCTAGATAGCATATTCAAAAGCAGAGACATTACTTTGCCGACTAAGGTCCGTCTAGTCAAGGCTATGGTTTTTCCAGTGGTCATGTATGGATGTGAGAGTTGGACTGTGAAGAAGGCTGAGCACCGAAGAATTGATGCTTTTGAACTGTGGTGTTGGAGAAGACTCTTGAGAGTCCCTTGGACTGCAAGGAGATCCAATCAGTCCATTCTGAAGGAGATCAGCCCTGGGATTTCTTTGGAAGGAATGATGCTAACGCTGAAACTCCAGTACTTTGGCCACCTCATGCGAAGAGTTGACTCATTGGAAAAGACTCTGATGCTGGGAGGGATTGGGGGCAGGAGGAGAAGGGGATGACAGAGGATGAGATGGCTGGATGGCATCACGGACTCGATGGACGTGAGTCTGAGTGAACTCCGGGAGTTGGTGATGGACAGGGAGGCCTGGAGTGCTGCAATTCATGGGGTTGCAAAGAGTCGGACACGACTGAGCGACTGAACTGAACTGAGACTCATGCTGCTTTTCCGTGGGGCCTGTTGCCCTCTGCTGGGCAGACCAGGCATTAGTAGCCTGGCCTCAGAATCTGTGAAGAGAGCCATTTCCAAACCATGAAATTTCAAGACGCAATTTGAGGCAATGATTGAGTCTATCATGTTCTTCCTCTGGGCTCTGAAGGTTCTTGCAGGTTTGAGAACCCAATTTCCAAGTGAATTGCCTTGTAGGCAGATGGATTTTATTTCAAAACCAGCAATCACAAACCTTAGTATCCATATCTAAAATGTAAAGTGGAGCAGAAACAAACATTTGGGACAGTTGGTGATACTGTCCTATTGGATCATCATGTAATATTGCTTACTGAGTGTGAAATGTTCTTTAAAATAAAAAAAATTATCGGGAGGGACCTATACTTTAATGGTATCTTTGTGCAGGATTTAAAGAACCCAGTTACTACAGCTTCCAAGTTCCATGTATCTGGTGACTTTTCCTTTTATTGGACATAGTGGGAGATGCCTAGAGAAGATCTCTTTAATGATTGTAAGACATCAAGAAGTGAACATTTAACCATTAAATCGCTGCCTTTAAGGTAGCCTCTCTTTTTGGCCCTCCTGGTACCAAAACCATGGGGAAAAAGTCACTAAAATTGGACCTCTGCTATCTTCACCTATTCTCCTGTCTGTGTGTGCATGTGTGTGTGTGTGTGTGTGTGTGTGTGTGTGTGTGTGTGTGTGTGTGCAGTGTATGAGAGCATCAGTGAAGGATGCAAGATGAGCTTCCTATCTGTGCAAAGACAGAGGAAGCTGTGCGCAATGAACACGATTGAGGTTCCCGTCTAGACCCCACCGCAGGCTAAGCATGGTGCTACCTGCTTCATCTGCCTCATCTCACTGAGATTTCACAGCAGGTTTGCAAGAGGGGTGTTCTCCGTCCCACAGGAAACCGAGCAATCAGTGAAGTTAAATAACTCTCCCAGGGTTGTTAATCTAGTAACTGACAATTTGGACTCAGTGCCGCACCCGCCTGACCGCTAAGCCCCGCATCCTTCCATGTGCAGCGTGGCTGCCTGCGGAGAACCCCTCAGCCTGATTAGTTTGGTTCAGAACTAAAGTCTAAGGACTTAGACTGTGCGATGTGGTGGCACATCACAATCTGTAGAGCAAAACTGCGGTCCCAGGTCATGGAAGTGAGCGGTTCTAAGCTGGATATTAAGGGGAAGAGCTCGACTTGGACCCTAAGTCCTCCTACCCCTTGCTCACTGCTCTTGCCAGCATATCACAGGGCTAGCGTCACTTCGTTATAGTAACTGGAGATACTTTTGTTTATTTATGGCTGTGTTGGGTTTCCCTGATGGAGAAGGAAATGACAACCCATTCCTGTATTCTTGCCTGGAGAATCCCATGGACGGAGGAGCCTGGTGGGCTACAGTCCACAGGGTCGCAAAGAGTCGGACACGACTGAGCGACTTCACTTTCACTTTGGGCTTCCTTGATAGCTCAGTTGGTAAAGAATCTGCCTGCAAAGCAGGAGACCCCTGTTCGATTCCTGGGTGGGGAAGATCCACTGGAGAAGGGATAGGCTATCCACTCCAGTATTCTTGGGCTTCCCCTGTGGCTCAGCTGGTAAAGAATTCCACCTGCAATGCAGGGGACCTGGGTTTGATCCCTGGGTTGGGAAGATCCCCTGGAGAAGGGAAAGGCTACCCACTCCGGTATCCCGGCCTGGAGAATTCCATGGTATAGTCCATGGCGTCGCAAAGAGTCAGACACAACTGAGCGACTTCCCCTTTCATGGCTACGTTGGGTCTTCATTGCTGCATGAAAGCTTTCTCTAGGTGCAGCGAGTGGGGCCTAGTCTCCAGTAGCAGTGCATGGGACTTCTCCTTGTGGTATTTTCTCTTGTTGCAGAGCACGGGCACCCTGGCATAGCTGTCCTGAGGCATGTGGAGTCTTCCCAGACCAGGGACTGAACCTGTGTCCCCTGCATTGGCAGGTGGAGTCTTAACCACTGGACCACCAGGGCAGTCCTGGGATAATTTTTTAAATCCCCACTTTTATATCTCCTGGGGCATTCCAGTAACTACCTAGAGTGAAAGGTGTAAAAGAATGGTGTGGCATAAGAGTTTAAATGAATTATGTATTGATCGTGGTCTGATAGAGAGGAAAGAGAAAGGAAGCTTATCGAATAGGCTGCCCACTGTCACTTCACTGTCAGCCAGCGCAACCTTCCAATCAATTGATCAACCAGCTAATAGGTACAGAGCATTTCCTCTGAGCCAAGTATCAAGATGGAGGCTAGACAACCAGAAATGAGTAATTGCCAGCGGGAGACTCACAGTCAAGTGGGTGTCCAAACATGTAAACAAAAGCATATTGCAATGCAAGTTCTAGAACACACTGTCATGGGACCACAGGGAGAAGAGCAGCAACTGCCGCCCCCCACCCCCAGAGAATCAGGGAGGGGTCCACGGAGACCCACCTTCACTCACAGGAGGATACCTTCAGTAGAGTGATGCTATTACCTGCTCACTATGCCATTATGCCTCCTTCAGCTACAACTAGTACAGATAAGAGAATCGTAAGACAATCTAGGAGCTGGAAATCATAAAAAATTTTGGCAGCAATTAAGCTATTTTGATTAATAAGGAACAGATGTGGATTACTAGAAGACTGGTAGATCTGAATTCTCTAGAGGATTGGACAGCAAATGAAAGTGTAATTTTAGCTTGGTTAACCACAAAGTAATTAGGATTGTTAAATTGGTGTGCTAATTTAATTGAGAATTTAAGGCAAAAACAAACGTGAGCCAAAAGGGTGGCTATTACATAATCTTAATGGGTTTTCAACATAAACATTTTTCTAGTTAGAACTGGGATTAATTTTTAGAGCTCCCAGATATATCACACTGAACTCAGGAATAAAATAAGAGGATCTAGGAATGATTAATATACCACTGTTATATTTTCCAATATTATATTTAAACATATGATTAAGAAAAAGGAAAGAAATTGGATACTACACTTTTAAAGTTCTAGAAAAACAGAAAATGGAATTGATTATTAAGTCTCAGAATTGGGGAGACTGTTAAGGTTTTAAAATAGTAGAAAAGTAAGAGGAAAAAAATGTGTACAAACTTAAAAATGAAAGTTTCCTTATGTAAAATTAAGAAACACCATCAATATATAAGACAAACTCTAGCATGGGGGGCTAGTTACAGAATAAACTAATAATTATATAACTTTCTTAAATATTAATTATTAATTATATAAATTGATAAATTACAGAAAATGATACATTCTTTAACACCTTGATAGATAAATATTGGGTTGGCCAAAAAGTTCGTTTGGGTTTTTCCATAAGGTGTCATGGAAAAAATCCAAACAAACTTTTTGGCACCTAATATTAGATGTGTTAGTCAGCTCTTAACTACAGTATCACTGCATAACAAATCACCTTAAAACTCACTGGCTTACAACAACAGCTTTTTTTCTCATACAAGTCTGCCAGTGACTCTGGTTTGGCTGACTTAGGTTGGACTTGAGCTGGGTGACTCTGCTTCTGGTTGCAAGTTCACTGGGCTTGGTTCTGGAACGCAGTGTGGGTACAGGTCTCTCCAAAGTGAAACCAGTACCCACTCATCACTCTAAGGCCAGTGATTACTCAGGGCTGGTTATCTAGATGATAGCACTAGGGCAAGAGGTAAGCCCGTCTGAGCAAGCATAAGTAACGCCTTTACCTTTTGTCATGTCTGCTGACATTCTGTTGGTTAAAGAGGTCATGTGGTCAAACCCTATCACTGGGGTAGGGAATGGTACTCCATCCACAGTCGCGGGAGAGGCTGAATTAATCTAAATGATCACAATGGGAAAGAAAAATAAACCGGCAATCTTAGTACCAGAAACCCACAGTTAATAGACACATGGAAAGATGAGCAACTCGATTAAGGATATAAAACATGGAAATGAAGACTGCATTGAGGGACTAATCACTACTTATTTATAAAGAAAGTGTTAAAATCACCTGTTTTATTTTGTTTTAGAACTTATGAACATATTACATATGTTCTTCTATGTTTTCTAATATTACATTTGAACATATGATAAAGAAAAAGGAGAGAAATTGGATACTATTTATATTTATCAAGTTTGCAAACATTTTTAAGGGAGATTAAAAGAAATGTGACATAGCTTTTCTTGTGCATTAATGATAGGAGTATAAATTGGTGCAGCCTTTTTATTTGGATTTCTCTCTCTGTTTTTGTATATGTTGTGGCATATATGAAATATAAAGGAAAATATATAATATTATATATATCATATATATGCCACACAAAATCTCATAGAATTACAAACATCTGTATATAATACATACGCATGGGCAGTGTAGTACGTGTGTGCTCAGCCGTGTCTGACTCTCTGCTGCTGCCTGCACTGTCACCCACCAGGCTCCTCTGTCCATGGGATTCTCCAGGCAAGAATACTGGAGTGGGTTGCCATGCCCTTCTCCAGGGGATCTTTGTGACCCAGGGACTGAACGCACATCTCTTGTGTCTCCTGCATCTCCTGCATTGGCAGGCTGGCTTTTTACCACAAGTGCCAGCTGGGAAGCCCATATGTAGTCATAAACTAGTTCAGTCAGTTCAGTTCAGTCGCTCAGTCGTGTCTGACTCTTTGCGACCCCATGAATCACAGCACGCCAGGCCTCCCTGTCCATCACCAACTCCCGGAGTTCACCCAAACTCATGTCCATCAAGTCGGTGATGCCATCCAGCCATCTTATCCTCTGTCGTCCCCTTCTCCTCCTGCCCCCAATCCCTCCCAGCATCAGAGTCTTTTCCAATGAGTCAACTCTTCCCATGAGGTGGCCAAAGTACTGGAGTTTCAGCTTTAGCATCATTCCTTCCAAAGAAATCCCAGGGCTGATCTCCTTTAGAATGGACTGCTTGGATCTCCTTGCAGTCCAAGGAACTCTCAAGAGTCTTCTCCAACACCACACTTCAAGAGCGTCAATTCTTCAGCGCTCAGCTTTCTTCATAGTCCAACTCTCACATCCATACATGACTACTGGAAAAACCATAGCCTTGACTAGAAGGACCTTAGTTGGCAAAGTAATGTCTCTGCTTTTAAATATGCTGTCTAGGTTGGTTATAACTTTCCTTCCAAGGAGTAAGTGTCTTTTAATTTCATGGTTGCAGTCACCATCTGCAGTGATTTTGGAGCCCCCCAAAATAAAGTCTGACACTGTTTCCACTGTTTCCTCATCTATTTCCCATGAAATGATGGGACCGGATGCCATGATCTTCGTTTTCTGAATGTTGAGCTTTAAGCCAACTTTTTCACTCTCCTCTTTCACTTTCATCAAGGGGTTTTTTAGTTCCTCTTCACTTTCTGCCATAAGGGTGGTGTCATGTACATATCTGAGGTTATTGATATTTCTACTGGCAATCTTGATTCCAGCCTGTGCTTCTTCCAGCCCAGTGTTTCTCATGATATACTCTGCATATAAGTTAAATAAGCAGGGTGACAATATACAGCCTTGACATATTCCTTTTTCTATTTGGAACCAGTCTGTTGTCCCATGTCCAGTTCTAACTGTTGCTTCCTGACCTGCATACAGATTTCTCAAGAGGCAGGTGAGGTGGTCTGGTATTCCCATCTCTTTCAGAATTTTCCAGTTGATTGTGATCCACACAGTCAAAGGCTTTGGCATAGTCAATAAAGCAGAAATAGATGTTTTTCTGGAACTCTCTTTTTTCGATGATCCAGGGGATGTTGGCAATTTCGTCTCTGGTTCTAAATTAGTTAATATTCTCTAATTAGATTTTGGGAAAATAAAGTCTAAAAAAACCTGAAATTAAAAAAAAAAACCCTTCAAAATTAGTTCTCACAATTAGAAAAAAGTTATGAACACACAGACATAGTTAGCAAGCTCCTTCCCGCTTGGGCACTTGTCACTGTCCCTTCCCTCTGAACCCTATGACCAAGGACACACAGCACCCATGAGAGGCTGGTTCATGTCCCAAACTCAGCCCCCTCTGAGTTTCCATCACGTTTTCCCATTTATTTCTCCCCCTGGTCCTCACAACACCTGTCATCACTCAGAATGTAAATTCCTTGAGAGGAGGGACCAGGTCAACATGGGCCTCACAACTGCACTAAGGTCAAGTAGATGTCCAGTAAGCACCTGTGGGGAAATGAATGCCTAGTAAAAGAGAAAACAGCCTTTCTTAGACTAAACTGGTCAAGATATGGAAGGCCTGAAGGAATAGAAGTGCTTTGTGTTCCAGTATTGTGCCAATAGAATAATCATACCTAACTTTTCGGTCAATATCCACTGTTCTCCAGAGAAACGCCTTTCTGAGATCCTAGGTAAAATACTAGGGGCGTCTCCTTTTTGCTGAAAAGCCTCTTGCAAGGTCTTCCGTGATTAGGCTTTCAGACACTACAGCATAAGATAAAATTAAGAGATCTGGGAGGTTAGCAAAACCGATTTGAATATATCAGATTTCTTGAAAAAGATTCACTGTATGCTACTTGTTGCTGTTGTTCATTCACTAAATCGAGTCTGACACTTTTGTGATCCCACAAACTGTAGTCCACCAGCATCCTCTGTCCATGGGTTTTCCCAGGCAAGAATACTGGAGTGGGCTGCCATTTCCTCCTCCAGGGGATCTTCCCAACTCAGGGATCGAACCCACCTTTCCTGCATTGGCAGGCAGATTCTTCTACCACTGAGCCACCAGGGAAGCCCACTTGTATGCCATAGGTTGTGTTAAAATGTATGCATACGCTTTTCAATAGGCTTTGCCGTAATATCTGAAGCTTGTAAGTGTACTTACCATAAGTACGCAAAGCACACCAAGGAAAGCAAAGCATATGTCTTTTGATATGTAGTATTTTAGTTATAGCCCTAAATTAATGTCATGTTCTCAAGAGAGTTCTAATTTCACAAATACATTAGAAATTCAAGTAACATCAGAAGGATTGCAGCCATTTTTATTCTACCCATGTTTTTGCCACGCCAAATACAATTGCCTGGGGAATTTATCTTACATTTAGGGACAGAAGTTATGACTTTTGTACCATTTGAGCAGCCTCAAATTGGAGGAAAGACTGACCTTTAGGGCAAATGTAAGAAGAGAGAGTGCATATTTGAGGCAAAACCCAGTTTGTGCCAAGGTCTTTTAACTATAGTACTCTAAACTATGGGGCTTCCCTGGTGGCTCAGCTGGTAAAGAATCCTCCTGCAGCGTGGGAGGCCGGGGTTCAGTCCTTGGGTTGGGAAGATTCCCTGGAGGAGGGAACGGCTACAAATTTCAGGAGAAAAAAGGTCTTTAATCTCTTGGACATTAGAGCCGTTTTTCAAGAACAGGAACTAACCATGTCGTCTACACTGGAGATAGTGTTGACCGTATTGAAGAGCTTCAGCCAATGTCCAGTAAACATGCTGAGGAAAGAGAGATGGACAGGTAAGTCCAGCTCCTGGAGACTGTCAGAAGCCTGAGGGGTTTTGCCTTTGGGCTTCCCGTCTTCCAGCCTGGCTCTCTTTGCCCTGGTGAAAGGCTTTCACACTCCTGGGAGCCAGGCTGGTGGGCCCAGAGCAGCAGTAGAAGGATAAGGAATAGCTGGGTGTCCAGATCCCCTCGTGCAGAGCCCAGGACTTAGGAGAGACAGGCTTTAAGGCTGTGTGTGGTCACTTGCCTGGGAGCTGGGCAGTGTGTGCAGAGGCGTGGTCCCTATCTATGGATGGGGAACGTCCACACGCATCACTTGAGACTTTACACAGGGCAGGTCTCAAAGCCTGCAGCCTCTGGCCACCTGACCAGGAAAGGAGGCACGGAGGAGCCCTCTGATCCTTGAGGCAGTGGCTGGTCTCATGAAAACCGTCTTTGGCTTCCTATTTTGATTGCGGGTTCCATTTCTAAAAAATTGTGGTAAAATAAAATTTGTCATCTTCACCATTTTAAGTGTGCCGTTCTGTGGCGTGTGTTCCCATTGCTGTGAACCATCGCCACCATCCCTCTCCAGAGCCCTCTGCATCTTGTACAACTGAAACTCTGTCCCCATCAAACAACTTCTCATCTCCGCTTCCTCCAGCCCCTGGTGTCCATTTCACTTCCTGTTTCGAATCTGACTGCTCTAGGGACCTCATATAAGTGGACTCATAATTGTCCTTTGGTGTCTGGCTTATTTTACTTAGCATATTGTCCTCAAGGTTCGTCCGTGTTGTTGCGTTTTTTAAAAATATAATTTCTATTTTATATCACAGTAAGCTGATTTGCAATACTGCGTTAGTTTCAGGCGAACAGCAGAGTGACTCATTTATATGTATACATGTAACCATTCTTTTACAGATTCTTTTCCCATACAGATAATTATAGAATATTGAGTAGAGCTTCCTGTACAGTCGGTTCTTGCTGATCATCTACTTCATATATAGCACCGTGTATCCATGTTGTTACATTTATCAGAATTTCCTTTCTTTCTAAAACTGGAAAATATTCCATTATATGTACATACCGCATTTTGTTTATGCATTTATCTGTCAGTGGGATACTTGGGTTGTTTCCACCTTTTTGCTATTGTGAATACTGTTCAGGGGTATAGAAATATCTGAGTCTCTTTCAATTCTTTGGGGATATATCTAGAAGTACAATTGCTTAATCATACTGCAATTCTATTTTTTTTTTTTTGAGGAACTGCCATACTGTTTTTGGTAACACTGCCTCACTTTAACGTGCACCAACTGTGCACAAGGACTCCAGGGTTTCCGCATCTCTGCCCCTAGTTACATGTTAGGGGACAAAGCATACCATCGTGACATATCTACTTCATTTCAAAAACTGCCATCATAGCTGGTTTATCTTTGCCCTCCTTCTCTCAAACGTTTCTCTCACATCGATTTTTTCCTATCAAAAGCCCAGTTGGTTTAGTTTTGGCTTGGGGCCTGGGTGCACAGAGTGGCCAGGACACCAGGAATAAGCCTTATCGTCTACAATTGTCATAAATTATCATACATTATATTGTTGGGGGGCATTTTGCTGCTTGTAAAATGCTTTTACATTTGTTACCACTATGATCCTGTCCTATAAAGTCAGTAAAGCATTTGTTACCATCTCCCCCAAAGATGCAGACATTGGGGCTTGTAGAAGCTCAGTGTCCTGCTTAGGTTGTGTGACCAATGGCACACCTTCTGATTTATGATACATTTGCTGCTTTTCCCATTATACTGTGAGATTTCTCTTTCCACTCAACAGGCACAGAGACCAGTGTGATTATTCTCTTTCCAGATGTAGGAAGGAAAGAAGCAGCAAGTAACTTCTGACTCAAACACTTAATGCTGCTGTAAAATACACAGCTAGTGTCTGTTTTGGGATCTGCATGGAGTTCTCTCTAAATTCTCTTGGTTCCACCATTGGCTGCAGCCACTGCTGCAGCAACCAAGTCCAGGAGGCTTAGAGCAGTTTCTCTTCTGTAGAATTAGAGAGCACTTCACCTTGATTTTGCCCTGGGGTCCCATGAAGAAACACCTGACTTCATGGTGTGGGGTACCTGTGGGAACTTCTCATCACTCACACCTGTGCACTCTGGAAGAGGGGTACAGTTACAACTCGTGGGATGATCTTTGATCATTTGGAAATGGAAGTAAGTGGATAAAGAGATTAATGTCTCCCAGAAAGATGCTTCTGAGATGCATTCCATAAAAGGTCCTTCCAAAAGAGCTGACAGAGGAGGCAGGGGGAAAGAGAGAGAGGTAGCGAAAGAGACAGAGAGACTGGACCAAAGAAAGAAAGTAGTCTTAAACAAGAAAAACAGACTGAGACACACAGGATAGAATAAGAAAATATAATATGCATGTGATTGGAATTCTGAAGGATGCTGCTGCTGCTGCTGCTAAGTCGCTTCAGTCGTGTCCGACTCTGTGCGACCCCATAGATAGCAGCCCATCAGGCTCCCCTGTCCCTGGGATTCTCCAGGCAAGAACGCTGGAGTGGGTTGCCATTTCCTTCTCCAATGCATGAAAGTGAAAATGAAAGTGAAGTCACTGAGTTGTGTCCAACTCTCAGCGACCCCATGGACTGCAGCCCACCAGGCTCCTCCATCCATGGGATTTTCCAGGCAAGAGTACTGGAGTGGGGTGCCATTGCCTTCTCTGATTCTGAAGGATAGAATGGGAAAAATCAGTATTAGAAGATAGTGTTGGAGAATTTTCTAAAATTGATGAAAGATAAGAATTCTTAGATGCAGGAAGCACAATAAATCACAGAAAAGAGAAATAAAATGAAATCCACACCTTGACTTAAAGAAGTAAACTAAAAAACAACAAAGATGATGGGAAGATAGTAAAAGCAGACAGAAGAGATGGGTCGCTCCCAAAGGAATAGTAACATAACTGGCAGCTGACTTCACAGCAGGAGCAATGGAAACCCAAAGAAAAAGTGACTGTTAACCTAGAATTGTGGATGCAGGTTAACTATCATGTGAAGGTGGAAATGAAATAAAGACATCTTTAGGGCTTCCCTGTGGCTCAGACGGTAAAGAATGCAGGAGACCCAGGTTTGTTTCCTGGGTCTGGAAGATCCCCTGGAGAAGGGAATGGCAATCCACTCCAGTACTGCCTAGAGAATTCTACTGACAGAGGAGCCTGGTGGGCTACAGTCCATGGGGCTGCAAAGAGTCAGACACAAATGAGAGACTATACTTTTTCTTCTTTAGGGAGCCAAACTGCAAAAGTATTTATCAGCAAAAGGCGTTCACAAAGAATTTCTGTATTCCAGAAAAAGGAAATACATTCCAGATGGATTCCAGAAAAAAGGAAACTGATCCCAGAAGATGTGAGAGTCAAGAATGAAGAATAAGCAAAAACTGACTGTAAAATAATAATAACACTTCTAATTTTCAGAGGAAAAAATTCAACTAAAATGTTGCATGATGTCATGTAAGATGGAGAAATGATAATTGAAGAGTTCAAAAGCCCTTTATTGTTCAAGAGAAGCACAGAGATATAAAAATTTAGAATTTCCAGTTACCTATTCATATTACAAGCTTAAGAATAATTACTGGAAGAAAAAAATAGAATGTATAATTCTTATAACAAGAAATATAAAACAATGGAAAATTTCCCTTAATCAATTTAAGGGAAGCAGAAAAGATAACTGAAAAAAAAAAGACCAGTAGAAAGTTCACAATTAAATAGTAGAAGTTCAGTTCAGTTCAGTTCAGTTGCTCAGTCATGTCTGACTCTTTGCGACCCCATGGACTGCAGCACACCAGGCCTCCCTATCCATTACCAACTCCCAGAGTTTACTCAAACTCATGTCCATTGAGTTGGTGATGTCATCCAACCATCTCATTCTCCTGTTGCCCGCTTCTCCTCCTGCCTTCTCTCCTTCCCAGCATCAGGGTCTTTTCCAATGAGTCGGTTCTTTGCATCAGGTGGCCAAAGTATTGGAGTTTCAGCTTTAGCATCAGTCCTTCCAATGAATATTCAGGACTGATTTCCTTTAGGAAGGACTGGTTGGATCTCCTTGCAGTCCAAGGGACTCTCAAGAGTCTTCTCCAACACCACAGTTCAAAAGCATGAATTCTTTGGCACTCAGTTTTCTTTATAAAAATAATGGTTATAATTAAAAACTAGTTATTTAGTAATTAAATGAAGCATATTTACAAATGAAAAGATGGCGGTTGTCAGATTGAATATAAATAACCAGATGTTGCAAACTTACAGACAGGGGGCAGTTCTGAGAAAGCCTTGGCAGGATGAAGAGGGGTTCCTGAACTAAGGCTGCCCCGTAGATGGGTCCTGCATGAGGCAGAAACGGCCCAACCCCAGTGCTCCCAGCATGGAAGAACTGCCAGGGTGAGGCGTGACCTAGGGGTGAGTACCACCATGGACCTGAAGATGTGACATCATCAGTTACTCTCAAAATGTGAGAAGCATATGTCTATGGCCACCACAGAGAGAGTGTCTCCACATTTAAAAGAAAGGCCTTGGGATAGCTTTGTAGGTTTTGCTGAGTAAGGGTTCTGCTGTGTTCAACTGAGATTTAGGTAGAGGAGAGAGTGATTAGAGAGAAGGTTGGCAGCAAGAATTATAGGGTGCTCTGGGGGAGAGGGCGCAGACCAGTCACTTCATGCAAAGAAAGGGGTCTGGAGAACTACCTGGGAAAGTTGGCAGGGATCAGCTGGGGTTTGGGGACATGTATGAACTCAGAAAGTCCTGACTCCTACATGGTAAGCTTCAAAGAGCCAGGCTAGTCAAAGCTGCCTGTGACCAGGAAACGAGGAGGGTGTGCGGCTGTGGCCGTGACCTGGATGGACAGGGTGGAAGGCGGCTGGGCCCACCTGCTTGGACACGTGATGCCTGCAGAGTTGCAGGATCAGTGAGAAGCTCACCTGGAAGCCAGGACCAGGACAGGCTCCCCACCAAGCCATCCTGGAGCAGCCAGTCTGCACGAAGCCAGGGGGAGGGGTAGAACAAAGAAGAAAACGGCCTTTCCTTTCCCCAGGCAGGTTGTGAGCTTTGGGCCCACTGGGAGCTAGTGGCTGGCAGGAGAGGCAGGAGGCAGGCAGGCTCAGGTGCAGTGAGACCACAGTTTTGACTTGGATTGTACTGGACTTTTTAATATCAGAGAATCAGACTGTTCATTAACAGCTGAGAGTGACAGGAAAAGCTATGAAGTCTGCCCTAGATTCTTCCCGAGGAGACAGATCTGTTAGAATAATTTTAAAAGACAGTGGTGTGGAAAAAGGTACTGTACCGTTTGGTGATTTCCCTTTACCAAGTAGTCCGGCGGTGCTTCAAATATTAACTGGTGTAAAATACTGCTTAATGTGGTAGTTAGGACAAAGACCCCTAAAAAGTTGAAAGTGAAAGTGTTAGTCGCTCAGTCCTGTACGATTCTTTGTTATCCCATGGACTGTAGCCTGCCAGGCTCCTAGATCGCTGGAATTCTCTAGGCAAGAATAGTTAAGTCGGTGGCCATTCCGTTCTCCAGGGGATCTTCTTGACCCAGGGATCGAACCCAGGTCTCCCCCATTGCAGGCAGACTCTTTACCAACTGAGCCACCAAGAAAACACTTCTAATTAGGGCGGGGACCAGCACCCACATTTCATTTTTATAAGGGCAAAGGCTTATCCCACTGACATTTGAACCCGAGGCAGCGGAAGTTCTCTGACCTGGCTCACCTCTTGAAGCCTGCCGCACGAACTGCTTAGGGAAGCCGGGAGCACTTCTTTGAGAAATAAATCAACATATTTATTCCCGAGAGGCTCTCTGGCACCCCTCGACCAGTGTTAGCCGCATTTAGTGTTTATTAGACACAGATAAACCCGATTCTCGAAAGAAACGCCTGCATTTTTCGCAAACCTTTCCAGAGGTCAACTTGGGGCCCCTCCTGCATCAGGAGTCCCAGTGCCCTCCACGTTTCTCGTGCTGGGTCCCAATTCCTGCTGCAGCTCATACTGGAAGCTGTCCCCAGGGGAGAAGAGCAGACCCCCCCACTCCTCGAAGCCCCCTGCCCCCGGGGGCGCCGGGACGTCGGGGGGCCTTGGCGGCGCGGAGCCGGAGCGGGACGGCGCGCGCACGGCGGCCCCGGGGCCGGCAGAGGGCGCTGCGGCCTCCCCGGCGAGGCTGCGGGGCTGCGGGGCGCGGGTCCCGGCGTGTGCATCTCGGGGAGGCCCAGACGGGGAGCGCGCCTCTCCGCCCGCCCGCCCGCGCGGTCCCCGCCGCCCGCACCTCTCCGGCCAGGCGCGCGGGGTGCGCGGCGCGCTCCGAGGCCCGCGCTTCGCCGCACCCCCCTCCCACCCCGCTCCGCCGCTTCTCTTTGTCCCGGCAAGGCGGGGGGGCCGCTGCATCCGTTGGGGGGCTTCAGCCTCCGGGTCCGCGCTACCCCGCCTTCCCCGCGCTCCGAGCCTGGGCGGTGCCGGCGCGGGGTGAGCGCGGGGCGCGAGCGGGCGTGGGCGGGCGGCGGCGGGGACCGCGCGCGGGGGGCGCCCCTGCCTCCTCCGCCCGCGCCGCCGCCGCCGCCGGCTTCTCCCCGCAAGTTTGTGGCCCCCCCACCCACGTCTGCGGACCTGCGCGGCCGCTTGGCCGGGTCTAGACCTGTCGCCAAAGAGGAAAACTCGAGCTGGAGGCGGAGGAGGCGTGCGGGAAGCCAGTCCGCAATGAGCCTCTCCATCAGGGCAGCGTGGCTTCCTGGGCACCTCCCGAGGCTCTTTCCCACCCAGGTGAGCGGAATCTCCTCTGCCCCGTCCGGCCGGGTCTGGCGGGGCCCCGGGGCCGGCGCTCTCGGACCCTGCGCGGAGCCGGGGAGCGCCCGCCGCGGGGGCGCTGGGCGGCGCGGGGTTGATTTGGGCTTTTCTGCCATCCGAGCGCTTGTTCTTTCTTGCCTGCATCACCTGCTCCGGCTGAGGTTTTTTTTGCAGCTCCTCCGGCACCTTCGCATGCTGTCAGGTTAAACATCCTCTGTTTTCGAAGGGCTGGTAGGTTGGTTCAACCGAATCCCTACCTCTCTATCCCCCACCCCCACCCCAACAACACCCCCAGCTTTGGATAATTTGTTCTGCCTCTTCGTCTTAATTTAGTATGAATGTGTTATTTCCTTTGAGCTGTGTAATGGTAAAGCAGCGAAGCGGTTTGCTACATCCATTTTTTTTCTCTTTTTTTTTCATTCTGAGCCTGTGCACAGAAGGAATTTCAGGCGCACAAGTGATGTTACTACCATTCTATTTTAAATACAAACACGGAAAGAAGTACTCTTGGCAGGGTACCAAAGGCGCCTGTACTCTCTGTTATATAAGTGCTTTTTAAAAAAATATTTGCTCATTGGTAAAGTTATAAAAGGAATTACCAGAGCATCTCTGAAGAGAGGGTGAAGAGAAGTCAGAGCCACAATTTCTGCTTTAAACCTAAACTTTCCTGGAAGATGAACATGGTCTTAGCTGGAGATAGCCTTAAAGATAACATAGGGCCCTTTCTTTGAACTCATTAGGTAAAATTGTAAAACGTTAAAAAAAATAGAACAGTTTTGTAAAGGCTCTTGAGAGACTTAGTGAAAATTCTTGAACTACGTATTGATAGTAATAAAAAAGATCCCACAGATATTCTTTGTGGCTTTTAAACTAGTGACTTATTTTTTATAGCTGATGGAAACTTAGTAATTATGAGCTGCCAGTTATTAAAGATTTAGATAACCTTTAATATCTCTACTTGTGTTTATGGAAATTTTTTTTTTCAGGGAAGAAGACAGAAGTAGGAATATCAAGTATACTGATGTCTGGGCACTTCCTTTTGTTCTATTCTAATTGGGTTTTGGTGATGCTGTGATGTTTGGAATGTTAAAAACTCTCTAGTGATTCCAATCTGTAGCTGAGGTGAGACCCATAGGATAGCACTGTTTCTTCTAATTTGTCACTTTGTAGCCCAAGGTGTGGCTACAGTGGTTTAAAGAAAGTAAAAAACAAGTGGTTAGAAATATGGGGAGAGAAAAATGGTATAGGAAGGGAGATATGTTGAAGAATTATAGCATGTTCACTTCTGTATTTTGTCAAAATATCTTCTTGATTTTTTAAAAATCCACAAGGAGTAGTTGATATTGTTGTTTAGTTGCTAAATCATGTCTGACTCTGTGCAACCGCATGGACTGCAGCCCGCCAGGCTCCTCTGTCCATGGGATTTCCCAAGCAAGAATACTGGAGTGGGTTGCCATTTCCTCCTCCAGGGGATCTTCCCAACTCAGGGATCCAACCTGCGTCTCCTGCGTTGGCAGCTGGGTTCTTTACCACTGAGCCACCAGGGAAGTCCCCCGGTAGTTGATGTTTATCTGGATACATGGTCCCCTGTTGACTAAGTTGGGAAGTGGGACATCTCTCTGTGCAGAAGTGACAGTGACGTTGAGTCGTGGTGTCAAGATACTCCTTTCTGTTTACATGGAAAGACGGTCAAGTTTTATTAAAAGATCATTCTTTCTATCGCATTCAACACTCATTAAGTGAATACAGACTAGCCAAAAAAGTGCAAAAAAGCTTTTATTGTCTTTAAGTTTGGAAATAAACCTGGTGCTGAATCAGTGTTTTCTTTCTACCTTATGTAATTTCCCAATATTGCAGTCTAGGGGTGGATCTTATGGGTGGTTTGTGAAGGCTTATGTAAGAGCTGCGACTATGCTTTTCATATTCTGTGAAACTCCCTGTTTTGGCTATTACATAATTGACACAGTGCTGGATGGGAGAAGCCCAAACAGGGAAAGGATGTACAAGCCCAGCCCAGCACAGGCGCTTTCATAATGAATCGCTGCTGCCAAATTAGAGGGAACAGCAGGGATGGAGGTTTGTGAAAGAGAGATAAGAATAGTGTCCAGAGGACCGATGTAAGAGACGACAGTTCTGCTTAGCGGTTTTCTGGAGATTTTAATGCTGCCGTATTAACCTCTCTAGCCTTTTGTGTCTCCCAGCAGAGGCGCCTTGACTGGGAAGCTAATGAATGTTAAGCTTCAGGGGCCCTTACTCTGGCTCCATCCAACCCCCCAGGAGGGACACTGGCAGCGTGCTCTCCTGGCCACAGAAGTTTGCATTTGTAATTGTGGATTTTTTTTTTTTTTTTAATAAGGAAGACACTCTCTGCCTCTCACCTCCCATATGTCATATAAATGTAAGGCTCTACAAACCCTGAATCTCCCCTGTTTCCTAATTAATGTTCAAATGTTAACTTTCAAAAATGCTTTTTCTTATTTCAACATCTGAAGTCTTATGAAAAGACAAAAAAAAAAAAAAAATCTGGCCAATATTGTAGCTGAGCTGCCGAGAAAATGTAGATTGCTAATAGCAGGGCTGAGTGGTATTATCAGGAATCCGGTGGTTACCTGGAGAAACAGCTCTGCCTTGTGAACACACACACACAGGGACTTTTTTGGATCTTGGTGTGAGCCAGAGGCAGAGAAAAGCTGAAGACGGAGGCGGGTAAGGAAAGAAAGTGGGTTAAAGCTCTTCTACATCTCAGAGAGATGGCTGCAGAGAGGAAAGGGAGAAAAAAATAAACTACCAAAAGCTGCCTCATTAATAAAGTTAATAGCAACAGATAGCATCAGCTCCATAGGAGACCTTCCTGCAAACTCCATAGGCTCTGCCTTTAATATGAATTCTAAACAGGGAGCAAACTCAGGCCTGGAAAATATCCTGCAGGAAACAAGTGCAGGCTGGGAAGGGCTGAGATGAATGGCTGACGTACTCCTATTAGCAGTTTTATGGATAAATGGAAGACTGTAATGTCCACCACAGGAATGTTTGAGAGGGGGTTGTTGAAATGGGTGGAGGGTTTTCCTTTTCTCTGAAGTATTTCTACTTCATATCTGAATTAAGACTTCTCAGATCTTACCATCTTGACCCCTTCCCACCAACCCTCGTACCCCTTCCACCCACTTATTTGTCCATCCACCCACCCACCCACCCCATTTACCTGCCTACCTGACCACCCACCCACCCACCCATCTATTCACCCACCTACCCATTCATCCATCTAGCTTCCCACCTATCACCCACCCATCCATCCATCCACTCACCCACCCATACATCCATCCACCCACTCATTTATCCATCCAGCTACCCACCCATCACCTACCCACCCATCCATCCACTTACCCACCTGTCGCCCACTCATGCACCTGTCCATCTACCCATCCAAACATCCATCCATCCACCCATCCAAACATCCATCCATCCATCCCTCCACAAAGACACGCCCTTTGACCACACTTTAGTTTGGCTTCTGGAACTGTGCTGGGGCTTATGAGGGGGGCCTGGTGCTGTCGGCAGGCTCGTGGCCAGAGCTTCCCCACAATAGCACCCACCCCTCTAATTCTGTTGCAGTGATTTCTCAGACCTGCCCTGGAACCCTCCTCTTTGGTGACGTGAGGTTGTGTTCCTCTTGGGCCTTGGGTGGTGTGTTGGTTTGGGATCAGGTACGGCTGAGGGCCTCGCGTGGCAGCTGGAGTCCAGTCCACACCACTACATAAACCAGGAGTAGAGGGGAGGTTGTGTGTCTTCGTTGATGGTTCCCACTGGCTTGTAGGAGGGGAGCTGGCAGGAGAGTCTCATTTCAGCCCAGATTCCTGCAGTTCCCTTGGAACAAGTGGTTAAGTGAAGAATGCTGACACTGGGAACTCCATGGCTCTTTCTTCAGGGATATCAAAAACTTAGAGCAAATTTGGAGGTGAAACTGAACCCCAGAGAAACTCTGGGGTCTGAAGGTGTTGGGGTTGGTTAGGGTTTGAGAAGGGGCGAGTGCTCATTGGCTGGTGAGGCTCCTGTGTGCTCGGATGGCCGCCCCCTTGTGTACTAATCAGAAGACATGTGTTGACTTGGCAGCAAGTGGTCGTGGATCCCTCAGTGGAAAAGGTGAGAAGCCAGTAGGGGAGCAGCGGGCAGGAATTCTCTGCTGGAGAAAGGCCTAGCCTTCTGGGGTGCATGGGGGACGGGGTCGGGGACAGGATCCGCAGCTGTTTACTTCATCAAGCCATTAGCGAATAATCATTTCTATCCCTGACACAGCCAAGGAAATCCTCCTTATAGATTAAGTCTCCTTGGGTTGTTTGCTGGCGGGTTGGAGCGTAAGGGCAGCCTGGAGCAATGAGCACACAGGTAGGTGGCATTAGGAAGATGGCATGAGTAGGAGGTGGACAGGTGGCATTTGGAAGGTTGTGTGTGTAGGAGGCTGGCGGGCTTACGTCTTCCTCTGTGCCTGTCATTTGCTGTGTGTGGTCTCACATGGCAGGCTTCTCCCACGTGCCGCCTACCGTGTTTGGAAAATGGGGGGTTGAAGGTTATTCCTGGGTGTGTTACACTCTTTCCTTAGCTTTTGTAAGCGAGCCTTCTTCTTAGTGGCTGTTGTTATGTAATTGCTGTTGTTGTTCAGTGGCTAAGTTGTGTCCGACTCTTTGGGACATAAAAGCATGCCAGGCTTCCCTGTCCTTCACCATCTCCTGAGTTTGCTCAAACTCGTGTCCATTGAGTCAGTGATGCCGTCCAGCCATCTCATCCCCCGTTTCCCCCTTCTCCTCCTGCCCGCAGTCTTTCCCAGCATCAGGGTTAGATAATGAATCAGTTGCATGTACTATACATAGTGGTAATACGACACTCTTAGTCCCTCTGGCGGAGAAGGCAATGGCACCGCACTCCAGTACTCTTGCCTGGAAAATCCCACGGACGGAGGAGCCTGGAAGGCTGCAGTCCATGGGGTCGCTGAGGGTCGGACATGACTGAGCAACTTCACTTTCACTTTTCACTTTCATGCATTGGAGAAGGAAATGGCAACCCACTCCAGTGTTCTTGCCTGGAGAATCCCAGGGACGGGGGAGCCTGGTGGGCTGCCGTCTGTGGGGTCGCACAGAGTCGGACACAACTGAAGTGACTTAGCAGTAGCAGTCCCTCTGGACTGCTGTAACAACATACATCAGACTGGTGCCTTACATACAGCAGACATTTATTCTCACTGTTGGGGGTTCTGGTTGGCCCAGGATCGTGGTGCTGGCAGGTCTTCTAAGGAGCTGCTTTTTACTCTGTCCTCACTTGATGGAAGGAGCAGGCCAGATGCTCTCTGGGGCCTCTCTTATTAAGGTACCAATCTCATTCATGGGCTTCCCAGGTGGCTCTAGTGGTAAAGAACCTGCCTGCCGATACAGAAGCATGAGAGATGTGAGTTTGATCCCTGGATGGGGAAGAGCTCCTGGAGGAGGACATGGCAACCGCTCCAGTATTCTTGCCTGGAGAATCCCATGGACAGAGAAGCCTCACCGGCTACAGTTCATGGGGTCCCGAAGAACTGGACAAAGAGTCGCTGAAGCGACTTAGCACGCTCATGCAATCTCATTCTTTTGAAGGTTCTGCCCTCATGATCCACTCACCTCCCAAAGTACCCCCCTCCTAACACCATTACCTTGGGCGTTAGGTTTTTAACGTATGAATTCTGGAGACACTCAAACATTCAGACTGTAGTATATATTTAACCAATACTTTATGTATGGAAACCTATTGATTTTAAGATATAAGTTGTGTAACTGGGCACTTTTCAAGCTTCGATCAATTCTAACCTCTTTTTGATTATTTTTCTTGAATTCCTAGGTAGACAATCATATCATTTATAGGTAATTATTATTTTGGTTTCTTTTCTTATTTCTGTTTCATGTTTTACTGCCAGAGTTTAGACTAGATAGGAGAAGAGATTGTTAACTCAGTCTGTTGAGTGATTTTTTAAAAATATAAGATTGAGTTTTGTTCTCTAGGTCGATGTGCTTCTCCTGTCCCGTAGCGGGTAGGCTGTATGACCCTTCAGGATTTCTCCTTATTGGTCTTGTGAGCCTTTGTGCACCTGCAAACTCATTGCACAGTAAGTTTAGTTTCCTTAGACAAACAAAGCAGTGTGTACACATAGGCATTAGAGGTGAGGCAGCAGTGCCTGTGATGAGGACGGAGCCAGTACTGATGACAGGCTGGTGTTGACTTGGAGAACTTTGACTCACCTGCAGAAGTGAAAAGCCAACATAGTGTGTTAGCTTCTATAAAGACTGTAATAAGGCAAGTGCATTTGTCCAGAAACATGCTAGTATTGATATAGTGATTTTAAATGTTTTTCAAAAGTAATATGGCTGAAGCATGGAGTACAGAGCCTTGGATTATAAGAAATGGCGACAAAACAGCAGAAGCAAATAGCGAACACATCATAGAGAAGTTAAATTTTTATGCTTGACCAGACTTACTGCAAAATACTGATCTGAAAACTTAATATGAGCACTATTGCTGTTAAATGACAGTGTAAGAGAAGTAATCTCAAATCATCCAGAATTAATTATCTTTGTACGAGCCTGTTTGAAATTACTCAAAATAGCTTCTGAAGGCAGACAGCCCTTCTTTACAGACAAATAATTGCCTTCTCAGGTTGTAAATGTTGCTGCATATTAAACCAAGCATATTTTTGTACCCAATTCTTATATTTCTATCAGTTTATTTTATGGGGAAGCTAATTTGAGAACTGAAATCATGCAACAGAATAATTGTGGTTGAAATGAATATTTCTAAGCTTGATGCATTTTGTCTTCGTGTTGCATAATATCTTAGGAAGTGTGTATGACAGACATGCCAAAAATTGCATTTAATTTCCTAAAGACTCTAGTATTAACAAATTTTAAATTAGTCTAACTGGTAGCTAGTAATATGTTTTATACTGAGAGAGTCAATATGCTTCTACCAGCAGAGGAAGTTAGTTTAATATAACTACTTTGCGCTCTGCTCCCAAACTTCATACTGAATTTTTTCTGCTGTGTTTTAGAATTATCATTTTGACAACTATCCAAGGTATTGTAATGTAATATTAATGTGAGTTAGAACTAATATCTCAGTTTGGAGAGTTAAAACGGAAGAAAGCAGATATGTGGTCTGAAAATCACCTTTGTGCAGGGTTGGGACTAGAAAGAGATGAGTCAGGCAGTTGCCTCAAGCACAAAGTTTAAGGGGTGCTAAAAACCTAAAAGCAATAAAAGTAAATGATATTTTAATATGGTTAAAAAATGAAAAATAATGCAAAAATTCATGAACTAATTAGCAAACATTTTAAAAAGACAAACGTTATAAAGAGTCTTTTGTTTAAGACTTTTGTCTAAAGACTGCAATATGGCATATGATGACTAATCATGTTACTGATGATGTTTTTAAAAAAATTTTGCTTATCATGTTTTAGTTTAAACTTTTGATATTGTTCACCATGAATTTTTTTGCATTAATTTTTAATTTTAAAAATATCATTTATCTTGGAACCATCTCTGGAATGTTAGAGTAAGGACATTCTGTAAATTCTTTTCTTCCAAAAAAGTATGAGAACAAAATTTCACTGAGTGAGGCAAAAATTGTCAAAACTGAAACAAAAAGACTCTTAGAAGAAAACACAGAAGTAAATTTTCATAACCTTAGACTAGGCAATGGTTTCTTAGCTATGATACCAAAAACATTTAAGTAGCAAAAGAAAACACATTTAGGTTGGGCTTCATAAAAATGGGTTTTAGAGAGTATCATCAACAAAAAGCCCATAGAAGGGGAGCAAATTTTTACAAATTATGTAATAAGAACTTGTATACCAAATAGATCAAGAATGGTTGCAACTCAATTACATAAAGATAGAAAGTGAAAGTCACTCAGTTGTGTCTGACTCTTTGTGACCCCATGGACTGTATAGTTCATGGAATTCTCCAGGCCAGAATACTGGAGTGGGTAGCCTTTCCCTTCTCCAGGGGATCTTCCCAACCCAGGGATCGAACCCAGGTCGCCTGCATTGCAGGCAGATACTTTACCAGCTGAGCCACAAGGGAATCCCATATAAAGATAAACAACCCAATTAAAAGTTGGGCAAAGACTTCAAGTTGATATTTCTCCAAAGAAGATATACTAATGGCAATTCTACCTATGAAAAAGTGGTGAGCCTTGGTTATTCAGTTCAGTTCAGTCACTCAGTTGTGTCCGACTCTTTGTGACCCCATGAATTGCAGCACGCCAGGCCTCCCTGTCCATCACCAACTCCCGGAGTTCACCCAAACCCACGTCCATCGAGTCGGTAATGCCATCCAGCCATCTCATCCTCTGTCATCCCCTTCTCCTCCTGCCCCCTATCCCTCCCAGCATCAGAGTCTTTTCCAATGAGTCAACTCTTCGTAGAAGGTGGCCAAAGTACTGGAGTTTCAGCTTTAGCTGAAAACTAAAGAACATTCCTTCCAAAGAACACCCAGGACTGATCTCCTTCAGAATGGACTAGTTGGATCTCCTTGCAGTCCAAGGGACTTTCAAGAGTCTTTTCCAACACCACAGTTCAAAAGCATCAATTCTTCGGTGCTCAGCTTTCTTCATAGTCCAACTCTCACATCGATACATGACCACTGGAAAAACCATAGCCTTGACTAGATGGACCTTTGTTGGCAAAGTAATGTCTCTCCTTTTAAATATGATGTCTAGGTTGGTCATAACTTTCCTTCCAAGGAGTAAGTGTCTTTTAATTTCATGGCTGCAATCACCATCTGCAGTGATTTTGGAGCCCCAAAATATAAAGTCTGACACTGTTTCCACTGTTTCCCCATTTATTTCCCATGAAGTGTTTATTAGGGAGATGCAAATGAAAAGCACAATGAGATAATCACTACTCTTCACTAAGATGGCTGACAAAAAATACAGGCAATACCAAGTATTGATGACTATTGGAACCCTGATCCATTGTTGGTGGAACTGTGAAACAGTGTGGTCACTTTGGAAAATTGTTGCTGGTTACTCAAATTATAAACATAGAGAGAAAATACAGCCAGCAATTTCCTTCCTAAGCATATACCTAAGAGAATTGAAACTTATACACCAGTTTGTGTGTAATATAAAAACTTATACACCAGTTTGTGTGTAGTAGCCCCAAACTGGAAACAGTCCTGGTGTCCATCAGCTGATGAATGGGTAGAATGTGGCATGTTCATAGAATAGAATGTTAGTCATTCATAAAAAGGAGTGAAGTACAGTCTCATGATACAACATGTGTGAACCTGGAAACATGTTAAGTGGAAGAAGCCAGACATTAAAGGCCACATGTTATGTGTTCCATTTATATCAAATATCCAGAATAGGCAGATTTGTAGAGACAAAATAGATCAGTGGTTGTCAGATGCTGGGCGTAGGGAGAATAATGGGGTACCTGCTAATGGGGACAGGGTTTCTTTGTGGGACAGTGAAAATGTCTTTGAATTTTATAGTGAAAAATTTAGTGAGTCTGTTAAAACCACCGAATTGCACCCTTTAAAATGGTACATTTTATGGTATGTTAGTTGCATATCAGTTAAGCTGTTATTTAAAAATGTATTCACCTTGGGTACTGCGCTTTTTGGTTCCTCTTAAATTTCATGCCTGAAGCAAAGGCTTTGTCGCACCTTAGACCTGACCCCTGTGTTACTTAACAACAGGCTTGTTGCCTTTGAATTCAGTCAGACATCTAGGTCAGAAGATCAGAAACCTCAGGAAGGTTGGTCCTTATGTGTGAGGCAGCAGCAATGATACTAGAGAAGGGAACTCCAGTGAGTTGGTAGAACCTTGAGAGCAACATTGTGTGAGCTTTTAGTGGGGGCTTCCCCAGGTGGCCCTAGTGGTAAAGAACACCCCCCTCCACCCACCCACCTGGTCAGTGCAGAAGACAGAAGAGACATTGGTTTGAGCCCTGGGTTGGGAAGATCCCCGGAGGAGGGCATGGCAACCCACTCCAGTGGGTTGAATCCCAAGGACAGAAGAGCCTCGTGGGCTACAGTCCATGGGGTCACAGAGAGTCAGACACGACTGAAGCAACTTAGCATGCACGCAAAATCTGTGCGTTCAGCAGGGCCCTGCTGCATTATCAGTCACGGGAGTGCCGTCTGGCGTCCATGGTTCTGTAATCACTGGGAAAAGCCAACATCATTGTAACAGATATTTGTTTTTAATTTTAAACTTTTTATTTTATAGTGGGGTATAGCTGATTAACAATGTGGTAGTTTCAGGTGAACAGTGAAGGGACTCAGCTGTATATATCCATGTATCCATTCTCCCCCAAACTCCCCTCCTATCCAGGCTGCTACATAACATTGAGCAGAGTTCCCTGAGCAGTAGGTCCTTGTTGGTTTTTCCACTTTAGATATAGCAATGTGTACATGTCCATCCCACACTCGCTAACTGTCCCTTCTCCCTGTCTACCATAAGTTCGTTCATTCTCTAAGTCTGTGTAGCAGATTGTTTAATAAAGAGGAGACAGGCTATACTTTATAGAGTAGCACTGTCCAACAGAAATGCAGTGTGAACCACATTAATGTTTCTAGTAGCCATATTAAAAAGGAAAACAGTCGATAGGATAGATTTAAATATATTTTATTTAATCTAATCCATCTAAAATATTATCTTCAGATAATTGATATTAAAAATAGGGAATGAGAAATAGATAGATGGTCTAAAAAGAGGTCAAAAGGTTTATTTTGCAACTGACTGCAAGTTCATACAAAAAAAAAAGGCAACTTAACAATAGGAGCTCATTTAACAGGTCTCCTGGTAGGAGGGAAGATTATTTAGGTGCTTTCTGCTCCATTTCAGAAGAAGACACAGCTTGTGAACATGTGGATTTTTGTACACCGGGTGCTCACACGGCCTCTACTCCATTGGTTTTAGTCCCAGCAGCACTGGGCACCCCATGTGACATCCATAGCGGTGGGGGTGGTTGTGGTGGGGTTCATAGCAGTGGGAGGTGGTGGGGGTGCTGGTTGGGAAGGTCCTGAGATAGACAGGTCACTGAGTATATTATTAAAAGTGATGTAATAACATACTTAGCCGAGAGGGAGTTGGCAGTGAATAGGGACCAGGTGGGAAGAAGGAACCAGAAACGTGCTCTCAGCCCTTCCAAATGCTGGAGGTGATTCATTCTCATCTTCTAGGTGCCCTGAAGATGCGCTGGGTTGGAATGGAAACAGTTTATACCCAGACTCCCTGATGCTTCTCAGAAAAATGACGTGTGCACAGCGATAGGTAGTTTTGAAGATTTAATTGTTTCATGATCACTGGGTTTTCCAATTCTGTCTGTTTTCTTGTTTGGAAAAATGGTAAAATTGTCATTTTTTCAGGTAATAAAATGGTTGAGTAACAGTCATTTTATATGAGTCAGCCTAATAATAGTAGGCATTCTGTAGTCTCTTGCAGTAGCTTTTGGGAGGAAAATTTGTGTCTTTTCTACCACCTAACAACTATTCTTCTCGCTGGGCAATTTAGAGAGGAAAATAAATTTTGCTGATTTATTTTGAAATATAGTTTTATTAAGGATTTAATTAATATTGTTAATACTGTAGGATTTACAGTTGCTCTGGCTTTTTATTTCTCCTGAATTCTAAGACTGTAAGAAGCATAACAAGTATAAATTTGGTACAATTTAAGAAATTAAGATCTGGAAAATGGACATGATTGTTCATGTATCAGAGGTGTTCTTCCCTTGATAAAAGCCTTAAGTCCTGAAGAGCCTTCATTTATATGGTGTATTTAAGAATCGGTTTTCAGATCATTAACTACTTGAGGGATTAAGATAGAAAGAAAATTGAAGTCATGTAATCCATTGAGGATTAATCTGAATGTAAGATTAAGTATCTCTGAAATCCTAGCCAATGGAAAAATGGTGAGTTTATTGAAACAACTCCCATTATGAAGAGCTTATTTGTGGCGCAGTTATCGTCTAGATTCAAGAACTCCTGCACTAACTGTAGCTTCCTAGTGAGACGCAGCAGTGTAGTGAAGTACTGTGTTTACACATCCCCGGATCCTGCCCCTTTCTTCTGAATTTTCCTGTCCCTTTTCCTTTTAAGGTTTCCACACGTGAATTGTCAACTAGGGCAAATTGTCACCAATGGCAGTAAAACTGGTTTTCTGTGGGTCAAGGTAAGTTTACGTGGATTTCTATTCAATTTATAATTCCACTTGACTGGGACACATAGTTGCCTCTTAAATGTTGTGTGACTTCTTGGTACTCCAAGTAAATCGCTGGTGCTGAATTTGGGTAAATATTATTAATGATGCAAGTGAATTAAACTGGATTTTCATGTGAAAGCATAATATAGTTTTGCTTTTTTTAAAATGTAAGAATTATATTCAGACATGTATTGGAACTCCAGTTCAAGCAACGTGTTTTGTTAACGATTTTAAAATTGAGGAGTGGGTCTATAAAGACATCTCTTTCGTAGGGGTAATTAATCTTTTTCAGCGACAAAAGGTTGTGGCGTGGTTGTTAACATGTGTTTAATAATATCAGTTGACAGAAATAGGACACAATGATGCAGTCATTCTTAAGGGCTTGCTTTGATTAGAGAATGTGCTTCTTGAGAGAGAAAGACCAGATTGGGAGGGAAAAAGTTAATGAAATGCAAACAGAGTTCATTAAATGACGCAGAGAAACTTTACTGAACCACCAAGATTGCGGAAGGTTTAAAACATTTGAGACACTTGAGAGACGCTTTTCTGAGGGCTGTTCTAGCCCATATGGCATTTTGTCCAAATTTGACAGAAGCATCTCTTCCATGGACCTTTTACTTCCATCTGATGGAGAATGGTTGGACTGTACTAAGTTTTAGAACGAGGTACTTTATTGCCATATGCTGGAAACTTGTAATATAAATAAATTACCCATCTTTAAGTCATTAAAGTTGTGATAAAAATACAGACAATTTTTTAAATGATGTGATTGGAGTCCCCTTGAATGTGGTGGCCTTGCACAGTTTACAGCCCTCTGTAAACTGTTGTTTTGTTCTCTGGACAGATTCTAAGGAAGGGAGGCTTTTTATTGAGTTCTGCTCCTTGAAGACAGCAGAAAGGGTAATAGCTTGGGGTGTGGCTTTGACTGGACACTTGGATTGATTGAAAGAAACTTACCAGAGGGACAGTGGCTACTGTAGGTTTGGAGGCCAGAGGGGTGGCCTGAGTTTTCTAGGCGTAAAACTCAGGAGGGAAAACCTAAACCATGTTTTAAACCAAATTAAGGACCAAATTAATGCAGTCCTTGGAAGGAAAGTTAATGACCAACCTAGACAGCATATTCAAAAGCAGAGACATTACTTTGCCAGCAAAGGTCTATCTAGTCAAGGCTATGGTTTTTCCAGTGGTCATGTATGGATGTGAGAGTTGGACTGTGACGAAAGCTGAGCGCTGAAGAATTGATGCTTTCGAACTGTGGTGTTGGAGAAGACTCTTGAGAGTCTCTTGGACTTCAAGGAGATCCAACCAGTCCATCCTAAAGGAGATCAACCCTGGGATTTCTTTGGAAGGAATGATGCTAAAGCTGAAACTCCAGTACTTTGGCCACCTTCTACGAAGAGTTGACTCATTGGAAAAGACTCAGATGCTGGGAGGGATTGGGGGCAGGAGGAGAAGGGGACGACAGAGGATGAGATGGCTGAATGGCATCACTGACTCGATGGACGTGAGTCTGAGTGAACTCCGGGAGTTGGTGATGGACAGGGAGGCCTGGTGTGCTGCAATTCATGGGGTCGCAAAGAGTCGGACACGACTGAGTGACTGAACTGAACTGAACCGAACCAAATGCAATTTAGTGATAGAGAATGTGTGCTTCAAATTTTAAGCACTTTTAAGATGGTTTTATTCTGTAGATCATCGTCTCTGTAATATTCTTGTTCTTAAGGGCTATTTAAACTTGAGTTTTGGCAGGAGAAATATCAATAACCTCAGATATGCAGATGACACCACCCTTATGCTATATCTGATATAGCAGAAAGTGAAGAGGAACTAAAAAGCCTCTTGATGAAAGTGAAAGAGGAGAGTGAAAAAGTTGGCTTAAAGCTCAACATTCAGAAAACGAAGATCATGGCATCTGGTCCCATCACTTCATGGGAAATAGATGGGGAAGCAGTGGAAACAGTGTCAGACTTTATATTTTGGGGTTGCAAAATCACTGCAGATGGTGACTGCAGCCATGAAATTAAAAGACGCTTACTCCTTGGAAGGAAAGTTATGACCAACCTAGATAGCATATTCAAAAGCAGAGATATTACTTTACCATCAAAGGTCCGTCTAGTCACGGCTATGGTTTTTCCAGTGGTCATGTATGGATGTGAGAGTTGGACTGTGAAGAAAGCTGAGCACTGAAGAACTGATGCTTTTGAAGTGTGGTGTTGGAGAAGACTCTTGAGAGTCCCTTGGACCGCAAGGAGATCCAACAAGTCCATTCTAAAGGAGATCAGCCCTGGGTGTTCTTTGGAAGGAATGATGCTAAAGCTGAAACTCCAGTACTTTGGCCACCTCATGTGAAGAGTTGACTCATTGGAAAAGACTCTGATGCTGGGAGAGATTTGGGGCAGGAGGAGAAGGGGACAACAGAGGATGAGATGGCTGGATGGCATCACCGACTTGATGGACATGAGTTTGGGTGAACTCCAGGGTTTGGTGATGAACAGGGAGGCCTGGTGTGCTGTGATTCATGGGGTCACAAAGAGTCAGACACGACTGAGTGACTGAACTGAATTAAACTGAACTGAAACTTGAGTTTTTCCCCAGGAAAACGGAGTTGCCTCCCAAATATTGGGCGTGTCCATAATGGCTGGCTTTTCCTTACTGCTGAGTTTTTGTAATTAATCTTTGGATGAGATAAAAAGCTGTCATGTTGTTGTTAATGGGTGGCTTTTGATTGACAAATACAGGGTAAGAGAGATATAGCAAAGTGTTGGGCCCAGAGAGAGGGCTGTGGGTGGAGAATGTGACTGATAACTGATATGTAACCGAGATTAAAAAAAGGGCAGATAGGTGATGGTGCTAGTGTTCTTGGTAGCTGAGGTCATGGGTAGAGGTCATGGTGATTGTTGGCATGGTCAGGATGGTGGTGGCAGCCACCGGGACGCTGATGAATCATACAGAGGAAAGGACTGGGAAATGGGAGCGAGGCTGGACCATAGACACAAAATATGTGGCCAGGGAAAAAGCTTTTCCTTTCTTGGGTGCTGATGACCGAACTGATTAGAGGGAGCTCCAAGAGGCTTCTCTTTGTGAAGTGATAAACACATGTTACGGTGTCAGTTACCGAGGAAACCCGCTTACTGTAAGAGTCACAGTAAAGAGACCTCAGAAGGGCTTCCCTGGTGGTCCAGGGCTTAGACTCTGTGTTCCCTGGTCTGGGAGCCCGGGTTCGATCTCTGGTCGGGAAACTAGCTCCCACACGACACGGCTAGAGGATCCCACATGTCATAGCATGTCATAGTGAAGTTGGAAGATCGCAAGTGCCTCAGCTAAGACTGGGCGCAAAGAAATAAATAAAAGTAAATATTAGGAAAAAAGAGACCTCAGAGAGTACTTGTAAATCCAGTGAACATTGGTGTTTATTTCCCTTACCCCTGCCAAGGCCTACATTTCTTTCCTGTGTGTGTCGGGGGCGGGTGGGGAGTGGAGGGGGTTGATCCTCAGAATACAAGGTAGAAGAACACATGATCAATTAAAAGAACCGTTTATGTGATTTATGGAAAGAGGCCCTGGCGTTATTTATATCTGAAACTTCTCTTTCCTGCTCCCACCATAGGTACATGATTGAAGAAAGAAACGATGTGGATTTTTTTTTTTTAATGAGTTCAGCGGCAGAAGGAAAAGGGGAAAGAGGATTAGGAAGGCTTATGTGAGCTAATTCCCCCCTAGATAATTCCTTAGCTGTGTGTTTCACTTTATTTGTAAATATTATGTTTGATTTTTTTCTTTTCCTTTGGAATACCAAGGAAAGAATGAGAATATGATGTTTGGGGTCTAATATTTGATACCTGTGACTTTGAGCTAATAATTTCTTGTTTCACTAAGCTCAGATGGTAAAGAACCTGCCTACAATGTGGGAGACCTGGGTTCTATCCTGGAGTTGGGAAGGTCCTCTGGAGAAGGGAATGGCAACCCACTCCAGTATTCTGGCCTGGAGAATCCCACTGACAGAGGAGCCCAGTGGGCCAACTTCATGGGGTTACAAAGAATTGGACATGACTTAATGACTAACACTTTCATTTTCATAGGGAGAATGATATTTACTACTAGGAAAGGTCTGTGAAAACACCAGCTTCATAAATGTTAAAATGAAACAATGATATTTAAGAACAATCCAGCATTCTCATTATCATTAATCTTCATAAATTTGGAGTTGACAAACTTTATCACTCTGTGATCCAAATAATTGCCTTGATTACTTTAATAAGAGATCCTTTCTGCTGATTATGTAAGGAGGTAGGGCCACTGCAGCAGGAGAGGTGTGGACACAAACAGTAGGTTTTTAAACGGCAGTGTTAGTGGCTTATCATATGGTAGAAGGTTTTAGGTTAGGTGCATAGCACCATGTACATAGCATGTTGCTAAATGGAGTGATGTGACTTTACAGTGTTTAAATGCTGGTTCTGTCTACCATTTTGGTGAGTGCTCACTTGCTTCAGTGCTGTGTGAGCCCATGTGTGTGTGTGTTTGTGTGTGCACGCTCAGTCCCTAAGTCACGTCCAACTCTTTGCCACCCCTTAGACTGTAGCCCACTAGTCTTCTCTGTCCTCATTGTCTTGTTTGTTTATTGAACACTGTATAAGGTAGGTGCTGCCAACACCCTCATTTTCCAGCTCAGAAGTGGTGAGGGTTGAAGCTGAATCTTGCAGCCAGCTAGGCCCTTAACCACTGGCCTCTACTGCCTGCCTGGACACGGGACTGGGTTCCCTCCTGAAATTCTTTTTTGTATCCGGAATTCTGTATCCCCCCTTGTATGAAGCTTGATCGTGTCCTAGACAGAACTGCTTGAAAATGGAGCACATCATTCTGTCATCAGCAGGCACCAACGGAACAAGGCCAGAGGGATCCTAGATACAAAAATTTGCAGGACTTCCCTCATGGTCTCTTGGTTAGTTCTCTGAGCTTCCATAGCCGGGGGCCTGGGTTCAATCCCTGGTTGGGGGACGGAGATCCCATAAACCGCACAGCTTGCCCAAAGGGAAAAGAATACTCGCACCATATAGTGAGATGTGAGGAATTGTTGGTTATAATTTGTTTCCTAAAGACCTTAGAGCTTTTTAAAGACTTAATGTTTTTTTTTTTTCCCCCACCAAAGAAAGTCCTGTGAGTCTGAAATATCTAAATGTCAAATAGGACTGAAATACACTCAGATTTTGAATATGTAAAGAAACTTGGCAGTGCACGTATTTTATTTTCTGCATTAAAATGATCCTCAGGAATAGATTAGAAGCACCAGGATATCAAGGTCCATTATTTCAGGGATACTGAGGTTAATCTTTTTCCCAATCCATCTTTTCCTTAGGGAGAAAACATAGGAGTAGAGACCAAGCATATTTCAATACTTAAATCTGCAGGCTCAGAGCCCAGAATGTTAGGAAATTGGTTGTTGTTTGGGGTGGGGGGTGGGGGCGCAGAGTCAATAGAAGTCATGTGGACAATCCCATCAAGATGATAAGAAATCACTTAGTTTTTCGGTTGTCTGTTTTAAATGGTGCATAAGACCGCTCAGTTTTCCATGCACTGCTCTCTCAAACTGTTAGATACATGCTGTCATCCAGCCCTCTAGCTAGGAATTAAATCTGTGTTCTGTTGGATTCGAGGCCAGATTTGATTAAACTAGGTCATCGGGGCACACTCAGAGGGGCCTGGCTCTCACTGGCAGTGTGCCATCTTTGGTAATTAATGGGTAAGCCCGCCAGTAGGCAAATGCAGTGGCTTCGCTCCTGCTATTAGAGACAGATAGCAGGGAACTGTGTAATATTTGAACAGGCGTCCAGTTTGTGATGAATTACAATAGAAGTCCTGGAAAAGTTCCTGCGTTCCTCACTTTATGTCAGATGAGTTCATCACTTTTAAAATGATCACAGAAATTACAGAAGGATTAAAAATGAATGGGTTATTCAAACGTTTTATGACGTTGCTTTAGCTTGCACATTTTTCATACAATGTGGATTTCCAGCCCCATCTTCCCTCCTGTCAGAAACACTGAGAACCTGTGTGGACCTCAGCCAGTTGGCAGTGGTTTCCTGGGGCAGAAGTTCAGGACTTTGTGCTGAGAGGTCACATGGAGGTCCATTTCTAGCTCTTCTTTTGAAGGTTTAGCTGTTCAACAACAGGAGCTTGAATTAAATGGCTTTTTAAGATCTCCTTTTGCCTGTAAAGGACTTTGTGTTTAATTCATCCTCAGATTTTTGTGGTTGTTATTCTTTGCACTTAGCATCCTGATTGTTAGAAATGCTGTGTGTATTTAGTGTCCATGTGCTAAGATGGAGACCTTTGTCTAGATGCCAGGAGAGGCAGAGGATGTCCCTGGTGGTTCAGACGGTAAAGAATCCACCTGCAGTGTGAGAGATCCGGATTCCATCCCTGGCTCAGGAAGATCCCCTGGAGAAGGGCATGTCAACCCCCTCCAGTATTCTTGCCTGGAGGATCCCATGGACAGAGGAGCCTGGTGGGCTACAGTCCATGGGGTGGCAAAGAGACACAAATGAGTGACTAACGCTTTCACTTTCAACGATAGGAGAATGAATTAAATGGCTTTTCAAGATCTGCTTTTGCCTGAAGAGAACTTTGTGTTTAATTCATCTTCACATTTTTATGGTCGTTATTCATTGTACTTAGCTTCTTGATTATTAGAAATGCTGTGTGTGCTTAGTGTCCAGATGCTAGGATGGGGCATTCCTCCAGATGCCAGGAGAGGCAGAACGGCCGTTGCAGAAGTCGTTGTCACTCTCTGTGGCTTGAGGAGCAGCCTTGGCATGTGGGGGAGGGAGGGAGGTGTGTGCATTTTGTAATCTTGCTCCTGTAGGTCCAGCTTGTCAACAGAATGTGCGCTCCATGAGGGCTGGCAGCCTGTTTATGCACTGCTATTTTCCTGGCACCTGGACCACTGAACGCCTGACACGTGCTGGGTGCTCGGTGAATGTTTATAGAATGAACAAGGCAACTTGGAAGCTTGTGGCTCTGGGAGGAGGACTCCTTTCTCTTTCATCTCATTTCAAGGAAAGGAAGACTCATGCAGTCCTTCTTTCTACAGCAGAGATATATTGAGAGACCATGGTAAGATCACGCTTTGTTTAAGAAACTAGAAAGAGAAAGAAACCTTTATTCATGGCATATGTTACTCAGTGGAAGCCTTGGCTTTGTGGTAGAGCCCCTCAAAGTTGGGTTCTTCTTTATGCTCTTTTGAAAATTGCAGTATAGTTGATTTATGATGTTGATTTACAATGCTGTGTTAGTTTCTTTGTTGGTGTTATTCAGCTGCATCCAACTCTTTGAGACTCCATGGACTGCAGCACTCCAGGCTTCCCTGTCCTTCACCATCTCCCAGAGTTTGCTCAAACTCATGTCCAGTGAATAGATGATGCCATCCAGCCATCTCATCCTCTGCCGTCCCCTTTTTCTCCTGCCTTCAGTCTTTTTCAGCATCGGGGTCTTTTCTAATGAGTCAGCTCTTCACATCAGATGGTCAAAGTATTGGAGTTTCAGCTTCAGCATCAGTCCTTCCAGTGAATATTCAGGGTTGATTTCCTCTAGGATTGACTAGTTTGAACTCCTTGTGGTCCAGGGGACTCTCAGGAGTCTTCTCCAGCACCACAGTTTGAAAGCATCAATTTTTCATCACACAGCCTTCTTTATGGTTCAGCTCTCACATTCATCCATGACTACTGGAAAAACCATAGCTTTGACTGTACAGGCCTTTTGTTGGTATTTACTTACAGGCTAACACCCGGCTTCCTTAGCAGAAATACAAGGCTCTTCATGCATGCTGTGGTTCCATGTTTTATTTGTTTTTCTTAGTACATACTCATTTTTTTTAAGGTTAGGTGCATAAATGTTTATCAGACATCTGACTTGTAATATTTACTATGCTCGATGCTGAGAACATAAAAGGAATAAAATTAGGTTTTTGCCTTCTAAGAATTTACAGTCTAATGAGATAGCCTAGTAAGTAAACAGTGTCAAAAGAATGGTTTAAGGGAAGATCACCAGGGAGGCACGGAGGTGTGGAGCTCCCAGACTGCGCTCTCTGCATCTTTCTAGGTCACTTGCAGTGAGTATATTTGGGGGCTGATCAGTATTGGTCTGATGTTAGAATTTTATATCTGCAGTACCACTTAACAATAGTTGCTGTACTGAAAAATAACTTTAGGTATTCTAAGGACTCCAATAGTCAAAAGAAGTGAATTATACTCAGATAATAGCAACTAGTATGGCAGGAAAAGATACGGATATTTTGGAAATATTTTCAGTAATGGGGGATGTGATCATTGAGTTTAAAAGAAAATTGGTCAGAAGAGTCTTCCAGTAAGCTTTCCAATGAGTTACCATTTCATGACATTCTAGTCCCTTCCAGTTGCTCAGCTGCTGATGAAAGAATTACGTTGGCCCGAATGAGGTAGATGTTGATGGAGGTGGTTTTGCTGTCTCTCCTGGAGACTGTTTGCCACCATCTGGGGACGTTTTTGGTCGTCACCCCTGCTTCTTGGCCTCTAGTGTGTACTAGCCAGGACTGCTATCGATCACTCTGTAATGCATGGGACAGTCCCCCATAAGAATTTTCTGACCCCAAACGTCAGTTGTTGGCAAAGTGGAGATTCTCTGATCTGGATGAATGGACTGTATTTCTCGTATTCACTAGAAAAATTTACAAGGTCCAGAATCGAATGCCCATAAGGATATTTTAAAAAAGGTGATTTTGAACAAAAGGGGATTGGAGGCTAAGTGGGGGGTGGGATGGTGACGGTGAATTTTCACTATTAGCCTCTTTTCTTTTTTGGCTTTTCTGCAAATCTTTTTTTTTTTTTGGTAACAAGCTTGTTTTTATTGGTTAATCTGTAAGATAAATTGTTTGATGATCGCTTAGCATGTTTTGGAGACCACCGCTAGTGCGTCCCGTGTCTAGCACAGACCCTGTAACAAAGTGCACTGTTAACACACATGTTTCTGATGATTGTGCAGAAGCATATATTTCTGGAGAGAACATTTTGTTTGTCTTCTATAAACTCCTCTCATTCGTCCATGTCGAGCGAAAAGGAAAATGTGCTTCCAGAGTTTATGACAGTCATTCCGTAGATCCAGAGAGAGCGTTAGGTCAGTGAAAAAGCAGACAGCTGGCTCCCCAAGAGGGAGACGTTCTCGACTCTCAGCGCAGCTTGTTGGGAAAGCTGAACGGGCAGAAACGCGGCCGAAGTTCAGAAGAGCCTGCTTGGTCTGGAGCCACAGAGGAATCTGCTCCAAGCAGACAGCTGTACTGAAAAGCAAACTCGACACAAGGCTAGGGCAGGAAAGCCAGCAGGCAGGATGTGCCGAACTCAGAGGAGACAGGAGCTCAGCTGAGCGGGTGCACTGCCAACGACGCAGGCTGATGGAGTGAGAGCCACGCAGGACCTGTCTTGGGGACCCACCAGTGCAGATTCTGTCGACAGAAGCTATTGAAACATGTATATTACCATATGTGAAATAGATGACCAGTCCAAGTTCGATGCATGAAAGAGGGCACTCAAAGCCGGTGCACTGGGACAACCCAGAGGGATGGGATGGGGAGGGAGGTGGGAGGGGGTTTCAGGATGGGGGACCCATGTACACCCATGGCTGATTCATGTCAGTGTATGGCAAAAAACACTATAGTATCGTAAGGTAGTTAGCCTCCAATTAAAAAAAAAAAGCTATTCCAGTTTCCCTCCGTGAACCCTTTGCTCCAGCCACATGTCCCTGTTGGTTCTCCAGACACACCTTTCCCTGCCTGCTCACCATGTCCTTCAGTCTGGAATCCATTCGCTCTCTCCTCTATGCCTTCGGGTTTTCTCTTACAAAATCCAGCTCAGGTTCTCGGCCCTTCGTGAATCCCTCCGTGAGTTTTTCTGCATCAGAAATCTTGACCCATCTGCACCCCCCACCCCATCTCTACTCCTCCAGATTCAGGAGGCAACTTGCAGGCCTGGATTATCACCAGGGCTTCAGGGCGGCTGCCGTCAGCTCATTGTATCTGGATCCTGAGTCCCAGGATCGGGCTGGGTGGAGATATGGAGAAAACCAGGAGGACGCACTCTATAGAAACTTCACGTGTTTAAAAAAAAATCATCTGGGGAGTAATTCATCTTTCTGTGGTTGTTGAAGCCAACACTAGGGACAGAACAGCATCCCCCTTCTGGCCACAGGAGCCCATTGGAAGAACGCCCTCCAGGCAAGGGATTTTGGCCAGAGTCTGAACATAGCCACCTGCCTGCTGGTGTAAGATTGGAGTGAAGGTTCTGACAGTCCCTGGGCTTCCCTGGTGACCCAGACAGTAGAGAATCTGCCTGCCATGCAGGAAACCTGAGTTTGATCCCTGGGTTGGGAAGATCCCCCGGAGAAGGAAGCGGCAACCCACTCCAGTATTCTTGCCTGGAGAATTCCGTGGACAGAGGAGACTGGTGGGCTATATATAGTCCAGGGATCGAAGAGAGTTGGACACGACTGAATGACTAACACTTTCACTTTTACACTCTGACCATCCCTGCAGACAAAGAAGGGATGTGAAGGAGGCCTTATAATGTGTCTGCAAACTCCAGACCCAGAGGCAGACAGAAATGTAACTGCCAGCCTGACATTACGACAGGGAAAGTCCGCCCCCCCCACTCCTTGTACAGGACCCCGTCTCATGGTTTTGGATATGGTTGGAATGCACCAGTGCTTGTTTTCTTAGAGTCCAGCTTCAGCAGGGAAAGTGTGTGGGTCTTGTCTTGGCCACGAGCTCAGGAGAGAGCACTCGCTTGCTCATTGGCCAGAGCCCACTCCCCCCCCCCCCCCCCCCCCCCCCCCCCCCCCCCGGCCAGGTGCTCCTGTTGGGCTCACCAGGGACCCCCCTCTCCGCATTCAGGCTGGAACCTTGCAATATTGTGCAGAATGCCCACGAGCAGTGGATTGTGATCAGTTCTGTTAGAAGAACAGTGTTCCAAACAGAAATTGCCCAGAGGGTATGCTTAACATTAACATGTCAAACAGTAGAAAGCGGAAGAGACTTGTGAAAATGAAGCTTAATTTTGCTACAGAGAACTTTTATTCTTTCTGCTGCAATTTTTTAAAGGATGCCTCTGAACCATCCCAGAGGTCGGTCTTTAGACAGTTGATTCATTTTACAGCAGAAACTCAGATCCATTAAAATTAAAGCCTCCTGCTGGGTGTTAAAATTTCATTATCATACCTCTCCTTATTACGAAGACTTGTTTTCTATTCATATGAGACCACTGGGAAGAGAAGATTTACCTTGATATCTGTATTCAGAATATTCAGTTACCTGTTTACCACAGTTCCATTTATTTCTGGGTGAAAATTTCCCCTTTTTGTGTGCAGCTGAGTATGTCTCTAAGTTGCCAAAGAGGAGTGGAATATCGCTATTAAATTCGGATGATCATTTATTTGCAAGTTAAAACGTCTTCTGAAAAGGATGAAAGCTTATTCTTGCCTGAAGTTTGTTTGCTCCGTGAGAGCTGGGAGGTGTCTCTGAGGGCTGTTTCTGTGCTGTGTTTTTGCCTGCGTCTCAGCAGTGAGGTATATTCCTATTCTAGAGAAAAGCTCTCTTTATGTTGGTATAGGAAGTAGAGAAAACTGAGGAAATGTGTCTGGAGTGGACCTCCAGGAATAAAAAAGCCCATTCGTGTTTGCATAGTTTAAATGCAGGGCTAGTAATGCTGAGAGTCTGAACTGTGTTTTTAAATGCCATCGTGTAAGCACATGCATTTGTGCCTTGACATTGATGGAATTCATCTCGAATGACTGAGTGTGCCTGAAAGCTTTGGGGAATCTGATCCACCAAGAGAGGAAATTAGAGTACTTGTTTCAGAAACACTGCCATTTGTATTTGTGTCTGTATGTATATATATACACACACGTAAGTATACATATATGTATATACACACATATACATACATACGCATGTCTATGTGTACACACACATACACATGTGTCTATGTGTGTACGTACGCACACATGCATATACACGTGTCTGTGTGTATGTACACACACGCATATACACGTGTCTGTGTGTGTGTGTACACACATGCATATACACGTGTCTATGTGTGTATGTACACAAACATTATCTACGTGTGCTCAGTCATGTCCGACTCTTTGTGACCTTGTGGACTGTAGCCTGCCAGGTTCGTCTGTCCATGGAATTCTCCAGGCAAAAATACTGGAGTGGGAAGCTGTTTCCTTTTCCAGGGTATCTTCCCAACTCAGGGATGGAATCCAGGTCTCCTGCATTGCAGGCAGATTCTTTACCGTCTGAGCCACCCTAAATTAACCTTCATAAAATAGATAAGTGGCTTATAAAACAGAAACTGACTATCATAGTAACAAGTGAAAGTGCTTGCTCTGAATACAATGAATACAAGAAAGTGGCAGCATTGATGTGGTTTCTCCTGTTCCTTGTATGAGAGTTTTCTTAGCCAGTGGTGGGGGAGGGGGGGTGGCGCGGATGACAAGAAGCTGGACAGAAATTCAGCATCACCAAGATTATTTAAATGTGGATTTAGAGCTGTGATTGTAACACTATATCTTGTCCTAACTGGATATGATGTTATATTAGTTACTGGTCAGAATACAGGTATGTATAATTTATAAATAACTGAGTGTTGGGGGATGCACGCTCAAAGTGTCTTAAACGTTGGTGGTGTCTGCTTAAGAAAGCTCAGTGCCTGCTGCTAAGGGTCCTGTTGTTCAGAAATGTGGTCCCTAAATGGGGGACTCTTTTAGAAATGGACACGCTCAGGCCCTCACTTCTGACCCCTAGAATCAGCGTCTGCATCTCAGGCTCACAGGTGACTTGTAAGCACGTTATGGTTTGGGATGGCTGAGTGGTTAAGGCGTTGGAGTTGAAATTCTATGGGGTCTCCTGGTGTAGGTTTGAACCCTGCTCCCTGCAGAAGCGGCTGGCATTGAGGACTTCCTTGGCTTTGAGAATCTGCCTGCCACACGAGAGACCTGGGTTTGATCTCTGGGTTGGGAAGATTTCCCTGGAGAGGGAAATGGCAACCCACTCCAGTTTTCTTACCTGGAGAATTCCATGGACAGAGGAGCTTGGCAGGCTACAGTCCATGGGTTCCAGAAGAGTTGGTTCAGATATGACTGAGCAATTAACACTTAAGGTTTGGGAAGCACTACTCTAGGACTCGTTTTATGACAAACGTCTTCTGGGCTTTTGACATCAAGGGGTGATTCTGTGATTTCCCCACACAGGGATGTGTGGAATTTTTAAAGAAGTTCTGTTTTGAATCTTCCTTCTGTCACTTATGACCTTGACCTCAGAGAGCTCCCTGAGTGTCTGAACTCCATGTCCACATTTGTGAAGTAGAGAGAAGTCAGGCACGTTGCATGTTGAGTTGGCCCACGAGATGCTGCTGGAGTTAATGGATGACCACCTGCGTCCCACAGTCTCAGATCTCTCTCTTGCACTCACGTGACCCAAACTCAGGCCAGCTCAGAGAAATGCATGCTGAGGCTGACACGTCCTGTGGCTCCAGCTGGCAGCCGGCTGGACTGGACTTCTGCAAGGACCTGCCCCAGCTGAGCAGGTAGAGCAGCCGGGAGGAAGGGCAGGCGGCAGGTAGGAAGCCCGGCAATTGCATCGTCAGCTGGAGGCTGGCTGGGCCAGCAGCAGTGGTGGTGGTGCTGAGGTCTGCAGTTGTTGCATCTGCTGCCTGGCCCTGGAACTCTGCCCTTTATCTGGGGAAATCTCTCTGACAAATTTGTTTACAGAATATCAAGTGCATTTATCGGTGAGCCAGCTAATCTGGAAATAGCCTAAGGAAGACTTATATGAAACAACTGCTTTCCCTGGCCATGGAACAGAGTCCTTTCCCCTCCAGAAGAGTGCTATTTAGCATCTTTGTTTGCTTTCTGCTGTGGTTTTTGTTAAGTTGCAAATATGTCTTGAACTTCAGTCCCTGTTTAAATGGAATGAGATGGGTAGAGTGAAAAATGCCGAAAAACAGTAACAACAACAGGTGAACACAAAAACAAACCTCAGGACCAGAAGAGGTGCTTCTGCAGAGGGAGGCTCTATTGTGTGTGGAGGGCTGGTGGGGCGGGGCTGAAAACATCCCGGGAGCTCATGCTTCCCAAAGCACATAGTTCTCACCGTGAACTTACCAGGTGGATATTGTCACTGAGTCCATTCTATTGACAGTTAAACTGAGAGTCATGTAGAGTTGCTTGCCCAGAGTCACACAACTAATAGGAGACGTAGCTGAAGTTGAACCAGGCATCCTGGCTCCTGAACCCAGCTCTCAGCCATGGAATCAAAACATCTGAGCCTGTTAGCCACTGACTCTGTAAGGAGCTCTTGACATTTTCCGAGGCCGCTGGTGTCCATTTGCCTGGATCCCTTGGGAAGGGAGGACCTTGGTGTTGAGGGTATTGAGACAAGGTTGAATTTGGTGCTGGAGAAGACTGTTGAGAGTCCCTTGGACTGCATGGAGATCACACCAGTCAATCATAAGGGAAATCAGTCCTGAATATTCCTCGGAAGGACTGAAGCTAAAGCTGAAACTCCAATACTTCGGCCACCTGATGCGAAGAGCTGACTCATTGGAAAAGACCCTGATGCTGGGAAAGATTGAAGGCAGGAGGAGAGGGGGCAACAGAGGACAAAATGGTTGGATGACATCACCGATTCGATGGACATGAGTTTGAGTAAACTCTGGGAGTTGGTGATGGACAGGGAAGCCTGGCTTGCTACAGTCCACGGGGTCGCAAAGAGTCTGTCACAACTGAGCAACTGAACTGAACTGATGTGAAGAGCCAACTCATTGGAAAAGACCCTGATGCTGGGAAAGATTGAGGTCAGGAGAAGGAGGCGACAGAGGATGAGATAGTTGGATGGCATCATTGACTCACTGGCTATGAATTTGAGCAACCTCCAGGAGATAGTGAAAGACAGGGAAGCCTGGCATGCTGTGGTCCATGGGGTCGCAAAGAGTTGGACACAACTGAGTGACTTACCAACAGCTGTTTCAAAGAGCCGCTCTGGGGTATCAGATCAGCAATTTCTTGTAGGGAATGTCATCACATTTTCCCTCTGCACTGATGCTCTGAATAAGATGTTGCTGCCTCCATTGTATATTATGAGAATCTGAGGCCCAGTGGGGTAGGAACCAGGGTGGACTTCCCCCTGCCCTGCCCTGATGCCTTTGTCAAGCCTGCAAGGCTCGGGTGAGGCCTGTGAGCTGCTAGGGGCATGTCCTGGGCTGGGTGTCTGTGGACCATCCCCAGACCTGCCTGGCCTGGCTGGATTCTTCCAAGACACCACAAACCAAAAGGACTTGGGGGCCATTTAGGAGCATAGTCCTTTCTGTGGGAATGTGTGTGTACAGACCCCTCGTGAGCTGGGCTTGTCTATGAGATACTCTGCTTTCTAGGACTCGGAGTCCACGAGGTGGATGCTGGCTTCCTTAGCCCCGTGCCTGTGGCCTTCTGCCAGCTTCCAAGCTATAGTAATGAAAGTGTTTCTGAGTTAGCAGCACTCACTGTAAGGCAGAGGACAAGTAGCTACTATTCAGCTTAACTACGGAGGTATATTTTCGTGAAACACATCATCTTTTTACAGGCATGGGGTAGATCATCTTGTAACAGGTTTAACAAAGACTGTGTTTATTTACGGAGCATTGCAGAGAAACATCACATGGAGAGACGAGATCTAGTACAGGAAATGCATTTGTTGCCCAAGAAAAAAACATTCCTGTTGGAAAACAGTCTGCTAGGCGGGAGGGGGGGGGTGGGGAGGGGCACAAGCCTTCCTAGTCACTCTCCCCGAACTTGACAAGAGACAGACGGGGGAGTCTTATTTCAGAATTAATCTTACTGATTAATAAACTTCATTCTGCGTACTTTTGTGGTGAAACCTTGAGCCTGGAGAGAGGCGGTGTTAAGGGGAGGGATCTAAATTACATGTAGTTGTGATCAGTTAGGCAAAGTGGCAGATAGCTTTGACAAGAGGGTTTAGAATTTGCTTAATCGCTGTTTGCTACGATGGTCTGCCATCTATAAGGAAAGCTCCCATTTGGAAATGCAATCAAAATAGTATTTTAGGTAAAGAATCTGCTTGCAATGCAGGAGACTTGGGTTTGATCCCTGGGTTGGGAAGATCCCCTGGAGAAGGGAATGGCAACCCACTCCAGTATTCTTGCCTGAAAAATCTCAAGAACAGATAGGAGCCTGGTGGGCTACAGTCTATAGGATCACAAAGAATCAGACATGAGTAAGCGACTTAACACTTTATTGTTTTCTGCATTCTGTAAGGAAAACTCTCATTTGGGAATACAATAAAGATAATCTTCCTAGATTTTTTTGAGGGTCCTCCTCCCTTAGGCAAGTACCATTGTTTCTTCTTTCCAGGTAACTATTTTAATTTTCTGTGAAATAAGAAAACAACTGGTTTGTTAGAAGAGACATGAGTCAGCATTCCTTGCAGGCAGCCCTTTGTCAGCTTTTCTGCGAGAATCCAGGAGTTTGATTTTCTTCCTCCTAAAAGGATAGTGTGGTCTGAAAAGATGTGAGCAGAGAACACCTGAGGATGTTCACCCACCCGAGTGGGTGCCATCCCTTGAGCTGAGTGGCCGGGATGAGAGATTTGGACTAGGAACTAGATGTTTTCAGACACCGCTTGTGTCAGACACCACAGACTCCACTTGTGAAACTGGAGGAGAGATGTAGTGAAAGAGCAGGGAGATTGGGTCAGGGCTGGGCCGTCCCACCTTCAGTCCTAAGAGGGCAGACAGCAGAGCGCGTCCTCACACCGCACCGCCCGGCTCCCCACTTTAGCGTGAACCAGACGTGTTTTGGGCTGAGCCCTTCAGCGCCGGGTGAAGGTTTGCTGTCTGGTGGATTCCTTTTCTCTCCCCACCGCTTCTCCCTGTGTGCTGGATGCTGCTGGATGTGGCACCAATTCCAGAACGACAAGATGTTCTGACGTCGCTTTAAGAAAAATGCACTCAGTTCCACGTATATGTGTTGATTTACAATATTTGTTTTTCTCTTTCTGACTTAATCAGTCTTTAAGGAACCTTTAAAAAAACGGTATGAAAGGAAAGTGTTAATCTCTTAGTTGTGTCCGACTCTTGGTGACCCTATGGACTGTAGCCCTCCAGGCTCCTCTGCCCATGGGGTTCTCCAGGCAAGAATACAGGAGTGGGTTGCCATTTCCTCCTCCAGGGGATCTTCCCGACCCAGGGATCCAACCCACCTCTCTTGCATCTCTTGCATTGGCGGGTGGGTTCTTTACCACTGTCGCCACCTGGGAGCATGTGTGTAGGTTATGTGCAGATACCACATCACTTTACTTAAGGGACTTGAGCACCTGTGCATTTTGATACCCTGGAACCAGTCCCTTGCAGATACCAAGGGACACCTGTACTTCCACGAGGTTGTGGAAGAATCTGGAAAGGAGATGGATACTCTGCGTGTCCAGTAGACTGCGTTTATGAAAGGGAGTGGCTCTGGAAGTTTGAAGGGAGGTGTGACCACATGGGACGCTTCTATTGGGAAAGTGGTTTCCTGGTTTCCTGATCTGTCCCTGTAGATTGCCAGAGGACTCCCTGTGGGTTCTCTCCCTTGGGTTTTTCTGGCAGCCCTCTTCACTGTACACACCCAGCTCCCAAAAGTAGGTGGGAAAGAAAACCCTTTTTATTTTCATCCTTAACATAGGAGAGAGAGGCTAACATTTATAAAAGGACTTAATCAGAAGTAGACCATGCTCCAAGGACATCCTCTCCCCACCCTACACTTGACCTTTTTTTTTTAAAAAAAATATTGAGTTAAGCAGCGTGCGAGCTCTTTCATTGCGGTGCTTGGGCTCCAGTGCGTACGGGCCTAAGTAGCTGCAGCCAGCAGGCTTGGTTGCTATGAGACATTAGTTCTGTATCCAGGGATTGAACTGTGTTCCCTGCATTGCCAGGTGGATTCTTAACCACTGGACCACTGCGGAAGTTCCCCCACATTTGACTTTAATGTGCATGTATGACAAGGAAAGTAACACAAATCAATCTGAGTGGTATTATTTAACAATACTGTTGGCTTTGCTGGTTTGACATTTGGAAAGCATTCGTTTGGGGTGACACCTGATAAGATATACAGAAATTCCAGATGATTAAATAGTGAAGACCAACAATTAAACATTAGAAAAACTGGAAGAAAACAATGTGATATTCACGAGGCCCCTGGAGGGTAGATGACTTTCAAGGATGAGAAGCAATCAATTGAAGTCATAAAAGTGAAATCGTCTGATGTGAGAACAAAACATAGCCAGAGTGGGAAGTATTCATATATCGACTGCAGGTATGATCAAGTACTAATGTTTGTTATACAAAGAGCTTATCTAGGTTGATAAATAGTAGATGAGTGGGAAAAATGAACAGTTTGGGAGAAGTGGAGCTGATATTCCTATGGAAATAGGTCACTTTCAGTGGAATCAAACAGATGCTGATGGAAGAAGCTACGACTTTTATCTACTACATTGGAGACACTCAATGAAACTAATACTTTGGGCTGGCAAAGATACACTCTTGGTATGTATTTGGTTGTGCTGTAAATCACTGTAAAATTTTTAGAAAGCAGTTTGACAGCAATCCCCAAATCAATAAAGGCATGAATATCTGGTGACTTAAGGGTCTCACTTCTGGGAATTTACCTGAAGGAGACAGTACAAAAAGAAAACCATTTTATACACGGAATGTTTGTTGTAGTTTCTCTTGTAATTGTGGAAAGTGGAAACATTTTAGAAGCTAAGAGAGCGAGACACATCTCCTGCATGAATTCTGAAGTCATTAAAAGTGATTTTGAAGATGACCATAACATGGAAAAGGTTTATGATGTTGACTGAAAAATAGAAATACTCTTTGTATACAAAAGGACTTCAGCTAAACATGTATGAAAGGAGAAGAAATACGTAATAATGGATATTTCTTATAGGAGTGATGGTGCTAACATCTGCGTTATAGTTTCAAGCTATGTGTTTAAGTAATTATCATTACAAAGGGTGATCAGAAAGAAGAAACTGCAGAATTTATGAACATGTAAAAGTCATTTGCAGGGAACCTGCCCTCCTGTTTCTGCACATTCCAGTTCTGTGTAAGAGGGAACTTTGATAGTAAAAGTGAAAGTCGCTCAGTCATGTCCAATTCTTTGGGACCCCATGGACTGTAGCCTACCAGGCTCCTCTGTCCCTGGGATTTTCCAGGCAAGAGTGCTGGAGTGGGTTGCCGTTTCCTTCTCCAGGGGACCTTCCCAACCCAGGGATCGAACCCAGGTCTCCAGCATTGCAGGCAGACGCTTTATCATCTGAGCCACCAGGGAAGACTTGATAGTAAAGTCCCATCTTTATCCACAGATAGTTAAAGCAGAGCCCCAGGCTCATAGAATTCAAACCATCTTCTGCTTTCCCACCCACCTCCAGCTTCCCTCTCATCTCCTAAGTGGTTGGTTTCCTTGACCCTCAGGAACTAGCCTAGAGGCTGTTTTATCCTCCAGACAAATGACTATCTCCGTATTAAAATCCACTCCTTTTTCTGATTAACAATTTCAAGTTCTGTGGAGCCTTCCCACTCAGTTACAGTTTGTGGGTTTGAGGACACACCTTGCCCCTGGATAGACATGGATCACCACCTAGCCCAGTGGCTCTACCCTGGGTCCTTGTGCAGGGATCCACAGTCCCGTTAGAGGTGTGTGTTCCGCAAGTTTTGCAAACCTTCTAACATAGCCCAGGGCTTAGGGGCTTTGATCTTGGAGGTTAATACTAACCACATTGCAGGCTTCTGTTCCTTGGTGGCAGTGGGTGCAAAGTAAGCTTTGTGCACCTGTCTCCATGTTTGCCTGGAGTAGGCTTTCCAGAGGGGAAAAGAGAACTCATTTTTAGCAGAATAATGTTTCACAAGTGCCGCAAGGATTTTACGTTCTACTAGAAAATATGAAATTGACTTTCATGTCTGGTCATATCTGATTACATGAACCTCATTCTGTTATATGATATTGTATCTATAGTATTAAATATTCTTCAAGGATATGAATGTTAATAGCTGTATAGTTTTCCATAGCTTGACTGAACAATAATATCTTCTACAAATTCCCTCTTGTTGGACATTTTATATTGTTTCTAATGATTTGGCAGTTCAGCTATGCCGGAGATGAACATTTTCACATACAAATCTTTTTCCACATCTCTGAATCTCTGTAAGATAGATTCTTAGATTTAGAATTACAGATGAAAGGGTGAGTCTTTAAAAGGATCAGGTTATCATGCCAGCTTGTGATAAGGACACATCTGTGAATAATTTGCCTCTTCACAGGCCATGCCTGCTCTATTCTTATCCATTCTGTGTTTATATTCCCCTGGAAACCCACATAATTGTAAACCTATAGCTCCCTCCTACTCTGCATCACTTTCAAAAGTAGTATGCCATCTTCCTCCATCTGTCACGATTGAAATTGCCTTGGAAATCAATATTACAGAGTAAAAATGTCTAATGTTGTAATATGGAACTAGAGATAAAGAAAACTAGTATGACAGTCTGTATCATAGTGTATTTACCTAGAAATTAAGCCTAAGTTAGTGCAGTCCTGAAAGTGAAAATGAACTTGGCAAAAACACATGTGTGACATGGAGAAAAAACACAAGCTTAATCTATCCTTTTGCTAATTTTAAGGGTGTGTGTTTGATCATTCCATTTTTCATTTATTCAGCAAATACATAGTGAATTCTTATTACATACCAGATATCATATGTAGTGTCTAGAGAAAAATACATCTCTTTTGGCTTTTTATATCATTTCTAAAATGTTGAAGGCGTTTTGCTGTTGTTCATGCACTGAGTTGTGTCTGACCCTTTCGCAACCCCGTGGACTGTAGCCCACCCACATGGCCGGCATATTCTTTGCCACTGAACCACCAAGGAAGCCCTGAAGACGTTTTAAGGCAACACAGAAGTAGCATTCATCATCTGGACTAAGGGCTGTGTGTGTGTCTGTGTGTGTGTGTTAGCAGAGCTAGCTGTGCTGTTAAGAAAGATGCTGTTTGGACTGGTCTAGGTCTCCCTGTCATCCGTAGGATTTCTCTCTAATAGAAAAGACGAATATCATGAAGAGGGAATGACTGTGACTTATTATTTGTAGATAGAAGTTACTTGTGTCTGTGTATTGGAAACCAATTCTGACAGTTTTACCTCCTCCTGAAATCTCTTGGGGACTCATTGACTCTGTTGCTGAAATGAGCCTAATAAAGCTGATTTGCCACTTTGTACTACAGGATTCTGAAGAAGTGAACATGTGTAGCCACCAAATAAAAAACAAAACTGTTGCAACAACAACAAAAGAAATTGACTTTTAGCCTCCAGCCCCCATACAGTCCTTCTTTGGAGTTTAGAGGTCACGAGTTGTGTGTGTGTGTTTGTGTTAGCCACTCTGTCGTGTCCGACTCGTTGCAACCCCATGGACTTTAGCCCTCCAGGCCTCTCTGTCCATGGAATTTTCCAGGCAAGGATGCTGGAGTGGGTTGCCATTTCCTGCTCCAGAGTCACTGGTTAGGAGTCACTAATTACATCCTTGAGGCTCTGGTTTTCCTCTTCTGCTGCTTTGCTCATTTGTGAGAATCTGTAAAGATTCATTTAGGTGACCTAACTGTCCTCACCTCTTCCCCTGTATATTCACCAATGTAGGAAGTTTTCTTATAAACATCTTCCAGTTGTAAGTTCACAATGTAACAAATGTAACTATGCAGTAACTACAGGGTAACCATGGCAAGTGTCTGGTCCACTTAGAGTAAAAGGGGAGTGGCATTGTTTCCTGCACTATTTTTTGCAGAGGACAAGGTTAACCTGCTTTCCAGTTCTTGGGCCAACCTACATAGATAAAAAGTTGGCCATGTTCGTATCTGGACGGGAGAGCTCTGTGCTGTGAGAATGTGTCAAGGCACGTGCTTGGCACCTGTAGCTACTGAAATTCCCAGGCTTCCTGGTTCATCAGCAGCTGTACTGGTTGGTCGGGTGAGGAATGTCTGCTATAATTTACTAGGTTTCTAATTTACTAGTTAGCCTTGTCACTGCTAACTGGGTCCCACTTGGCATCTGAGTGGTTTGATGGGACAGAAAGGCTGAAGGAGGGGTGGATGTGGGTATAGGAGGTTGAAGGATACAGTCATTTCTTAGACACTGACTTCATTCATTTATTCAGTATTTATTTACTGAGTCCTTATTATTTGTTATCAATAACCTTGTGTTCCTTTTCCACTGTCTGAACTTAGCTCTAAGCAGGCCAACCAAACTAATTAGAAAAGGGCATTGATTAACTTTTGGAACTCTATTCAGCCCTCATGGGTACCATTTTAAAGACCTGTGTTATGTTTCCTGGTAGTACTTTTGTCTTGCCAGTGAATATTGCTGGTCACCAAGAGACTCAAGTTTGACAATGGGTGGCTTGGTCAGTTCATTACCATCTCTGGAAAGCGCATTTCAGGTTCTTGCAGTTCTTTTTTTTTTTTTTTTTGACAAGGAAGGGCAGCAACGTGAATTAGTATTCCATTTCATAATAATCTAACGGAATAAGAGCTTTATGTTCTGTTGGGTTCATTTCTCTAAGAGTTTATCCTCTGAGTGATTAAGCACAGTGTCTGATGGAGAGTGTCCCATGAAAACATTGAAGGGAATGAGCTTTGTTGTGTCCTCAGAACTAAACAAAGCAATAGGAGGGTGCCAGCTATCAACACAGCAGGGGTCTCCAGTACAGAGAAGGACGGGGAAAAGGTGTTCATTTCTCCTTAAAATAGCTTCTAAAAATAAAACCGTGTTTCCTGCAGTGCTGTGTGTGGGCAGGCAGGAATTAGAGGGAATGGAATATTCTTGGGGTTCAGGAAAATATTTTGAGCCAAAATAAACCTTAGAGGTGTGGACTTTAAATGAGCTTATGGTATACTTGTGCTTGGTCACTTCAGTTGTGCCTGACTCTTTGCTACCCCATGGACTGTAGCCTGGCAGGCTCCTTTGTCTGTGGGATTCTCCAGGCAAGAGTGCTGGAGTGGGTTGCCATGCTTCCTTCCATGGGATCTTCTCCACCCAGGGATTGAACCCGCAACTCCTGTACCTTCCTACATTGCAGACAGGTTCTTTACCACTGGGCCACTGGGGAAGCCCATTGTCTCCTGGAGGTGGTAGTGTTTCTAATGACATTATATAGGCTGCCTCCATCCCTCTTTTGAAGTGAGATAAAAAATTAACAGATAATGAGCGTGGCAATTTCAGGCTGTAAACGTGTCAACATGAGTGCACTGTGTCCTATATGCTCCTAGGAGGAGTGTGGGTGTGGGGTGGTGGGGGGAAAAGGTGAGAAAGCTTTGTAGGGGCAGGCCGGACCAATGTTTCAGGACCAGCAGCATGGAGCCCTGAATCCAGTTTCTTAGGATAAAGCCTAAACTGTTTTATAATTTATAATCCAGCTCTTTTGGTTACCTGCAAAGAATTAGGGGACTTTTGCTCCCAGCCTTATGAGAAAAGTGTAATAACAAGCAGGTGAGCAAAACAAAAAATTTTAAAAAGGCCATTCTGTTTTTTTTCCCCACCATTTAGTAGATTTCAAACAAGTCATCATTGATAAAAATAGCAGTTAATAGTCGTTGAATTAATAGCTAAAGACCATGGCTTTTAAGGGCTTCCCGGGTGGCGCTAGTGGTAAAGAATCTGCCTGCCAATCCAGGAGACACGGGTTTGATCCCTGGGTTGGGAAGATCCCTTGGAGGAGGAAATGGCAACCTACTCCAGTATTCTTGCCTGGAGAATCCTGTGGACAGAGGAGCCTGGCAGGCTACAGTCCATGGGCTCACAAAGTGTTGGATGCGACTGAGCGCACGCACACACACACACACACACACGACTTTAAAAACCCTATCGTAGTACTATAATGACCAAGTGAAAGTGAAAGGCGCTCAGTCGTCCCTGACTCTTTGTGACCCCATTGACTATACAGTCCGTGGAATTCTCCAGGTCAGTATTCTGGAGTGGATAGCCTTTCCCTTCCGCAGGGGATCTTCCCAACCTAGGGTTCAAACCCAAGTCTCCTGCATTGCAGACGAATCCTTTACCAGCTGAGCCACCAGGAAGCCCAAGAATACTGTAATGAGTAGCCTGTCCCTTCTCCAGCAGATCTTCCTGACCCAGGAATCAAACTGGGGTCTCTTGCATTGCAGGCTGATTCTTTACCAATTGAGCTACCAGGGAATCCCACGATGACCAAACTGAAAAAAAAAAAAAAAACATTAAAAGGTGTGGGCCTGAAATTTTGCTTGGTCAAGAAGTTGTAGGGTTTTAAACCCACTAAACAAAAACACTACACTTCGATTCTTCACACCTAAGATGCCAGTTCCTTTAGGACTTCTGGGCATTTTCATTCTCTTCTGGGAAAAATTGGGTGATTCCTCAGAGAGAGAAGCTCAGGCTGGTGATGACAAATCTGAAGCATGGTTATAAGTTTGAGAGCAACAGTTTAGTTTCATTGCGTTGTCCTTTTATTTTAAACATTTGCTTTTGCCCCCTTCTGTGTAGTTGAAGGTTACTAGAATTTTTTGGTAGACACAGTTACTTTTGGACACCATGAAAGCATGTTTGTACTCTTCACTTAAAAATTTGAAATAAAATATAACAAGCTTTCAAGTGACTAAAGCTACAGAGGTGTATGCACGTGCCTCTGTGTGTGTCTGAGTATGTCTGTTTAGCAGCGTATGCTGTCTGTGAAGCAGTTGATAGCTCATGGTGCAAATTGTAACAATTATAAGAATTACAGGTATAGCTTCCAGGGTCCCTGAGACTGCTAAGTAGCTCTGGGTTGGGATTCAGAAATCTGTGTTTCTCATAAGTACTGGTAAAGATTGGGTTGCATGTGACACAAAGGCCTGTGATTTATTTATTTAATCCGGCCTCAGGGCATGCAGGGTCTTAGTTCCCCAGGGAGGGATCAAACCTGTGCCTCCTGCAGTGGAAGGACAGAGTCTTAACCTTCGGGCTACCAGGGAAGTCCCAGGAAGCGCTGTGCTGGAGGTGTGAACTTGGAGCTAATGGAGCCCCTTTTGTTTTCACCCTGGTTCTAGCTCTTTCCCCAGTCCTCTGGGTCAGACCCTCACTCGTGTGTCAGAGTCAAATTAAAGTGATGAAACACATAGAAAATGTGTAATCTTCATAACCGGTTGGCAGAGTGCCCTGCTGTTCTCGGCTGTTTGTGTTTCAAAGGCGTGTTTCTCGGTTCCCTTCCAAGTGCTGATAGTGAGAGGCCTCGTGTGGTTATGCAGGTGGTTTCAACACCATGTGCCCACCACGGTCATCCGCAACAGGAAGAAAATACACCCAGTGCTGTGTGACAGTCGCGGTTTTGGCCATTGGGGGAATCTCCTGTACCACGTGATATATGTGTGTGTCAGTCGCTCAGTCGTGTCTGACTCTTTGCGACCCCATGGACTGTAGCCTGCCAGGCTCCGCTGTCTATGGGATTCTCCAGGCAAGGACACTGGAGTGGGTAGCTGCTCCCTTCTCCAGGGGATCTTCCTGACCCACGGTTCGAACCTGGGTCTCCTGCATTGCAGGCATATTCTTTACTGTCTGAGTCACCGGGGCAGCCTTGTGATGGGCTGTGGTATTTCCAGTGTGTTCCACTCCAAATTAGCCCGTTGATTGTGCTGGCGCAGAAAGAGCAGCATCTTCGGGAACAGACTCTTGGGTTTTCCCCATGGGGACGTTCTGGGGAGGACCCAGAGTGACTGTCTCCGGGCTGCTCAGCTGCTACACTCTCCGTAATTGCTTTCCTCTCGTGGTTTCCTCAATGAATGAGCCATCTCTTGTCTTGAACACAAAGCTGGAAACAAACCATCTGAGGCTGTTGAAGACCTCTGCTTAGAACTCCTGGAATGCTTTTCTTTATTTCAAAAGCTAATAAATCGTTTCTGGGGGGTTTCTTCCAGGAGTAAACATGGAAGGAGCAGTGTCCCCGGACAGCGTGTTTAATTTTTCATGAGGAGTGCATTTGAGTGCTTTGCCAGCTAGGTGGTTCTGATGCTAATTAGTGGGACGATGCTGACTGTCTACGCCGGAGAGCATGTGTGCCCTGCATTTTGCGCTTGCATGCGAGACGGTGGCCGTGTTTCCTGGTGCTGTTTACTGCTACATCTCATTGTTTTGATCCTGTTTGAGCTTCCGTGTTAATTTAGCCATAGCTCACCTGAAGCTCTGATTTTTTTAATTTTTTCTTCTGGTGAAATTCAGGCGACTGAAGCATCATTTCCCTGAACTTGAAGTAGTTGGTAAGCAGAGATGATGGTAGAAGTGTGCAGGTAAGGGGGTGGCAGGGACAAAGAAGCTCTGGGGGCTGCCCCCCGCTTCTCGGCACGTGTGGCCTTTGATGGTTTTCTTATTGATCCTAGTGGCATCTGTGCTTCTGGACTGCGGACAACTGTGGGTTAGGAACAGACCATGTGAAAATATTAAAATGACTAATTCTTGCTTTCCAGCTAGGTTTCCCCATTTGTTTTCAGGTGGTTTGCAGTGAATACTGAGATTTACTATCATTCTTTGCTATCATTTTTACTATCATTCTTTGCACAGAATTCTTATACTAAAGGTAGTTGACGTAAGATTTAGGACAGTGGTGTGCAAAGAATGATTTTGGGACGAACTGTAGAGAATTTTCATTTTATCTTGTAGAGGTCTGATTTAGCTTGTGTTTTTGGTTGAGAACTAGGCAGGTGGGTTTTTCTGTCTTGTATAATTTGATACAGGGATTAGATAGGAGGCTTAGATCTCCTCCCTTGTAGGACTTACCAGGCCTGCGTTTTCAAGTTGCTGCATCCTCCTTTGAAAAGTATATTTAATGATGGAGGGTTGATTGAAACTTTAAAATTTTAAAACTCTGTTACTGTTGAGGACGGTAACAGATCATGAATGAATTAAAACGCGGCATCTCTTCTGCCACATGAGGCAAACGTTCGAGTTACCTGAATAATCCTTAAGTCCCTGTCAGCCCATGAAGATGTAGAAATTTAAAATTTTAAGATCCCCTGGAAGAGGGCATGGCAGCCCACTCTAGTACTCTTGCCTGGAGAATCCCATGGACAGAGGAGCCTGGGGGGCTACTGTCCATGGGGTTGCAAAGAGTCAGACACAACTGAGTGACTTTGCACGCACATTAGCACACACGCTGTCCTGCAGTGGTAGTTGGGGGAAGGCAGGATGGTGGTGAAAGAAAGTGTCTGTCTAGTTTTGTGCGAGATGGATGCCAACAAAGGCAAAACATTTAGCTTCTACTCTTCACAGTAAGCAAACCCTCCTTTCTCTGTTACTGCTCAGTCAGCTTGCTTATGGCTGTCCCTCTTTGGGGTATGTAACCACAGCTCTTTTTCTTCTTCTCACTTTCCCCCTCATATCTGATTTAATATCAATTAAAAACTTCAAGAAAAAATTATTTAAAAAATGTATTGGCCAGTGATGCAGAGTGCAAGTCACAGAGTGCTGACTGCCCCAGGGGTTTCTAGGAAAGGACAAATGTTATCTAAAACTTTGAGTAAATCTCTTTTGCAAAATTTTGCCACTTTTCTGCCAAACATCACTTTGTGTGCGGGCTAAGTTGCTTCAGTCATGTCTGACTCTGTGCAACGCTATGGACTGTAGCCTGCCAGGCTCTTCCACTTGTCTTGTATGTCTCCTGCATTGGCAGGTGGGTTCTTAATCACTAGCGCCACCTGGTAAGCCCAACATCACTTTGGATTCCTTAGAAAATATCCAGTGGGAGGGAAGGCTAATATGAGAAGACTCACGTTACATTTAAATCCTCTGATAACTTGGCATCGGTGCTTTGGGGTGCCCTTCAATACTAAGATAATGCTGGCAGTTCTCGTGTCAGCTGAAAAGCATGGGTCCAGCTGTCCCGAGGATACGGGTGGCTGTCTCACCTGCACCCCATTCTTGCTGTTTTGCTCCAGTGACCGACGGTGGCAGCTTCTTATCTTTCCCTTGAAATACTGGTGCAGGGACCCAGGGGAGTGACTGTGAGTGCTGTCTTTTCTGCCCAGCTGTCATCACCCAGATGTGTGCTTTTGGCTCACACTCCAGGGCCCTAGGACAGCTAGGATCCTTTGAAGGGAATCTCGAAGAGACTCACATGAATAGTTAGATGACTGCATAATCTTTGTACCTGCTTCTGAGGAATTCATATCATTCATCTTTGTCTGCCTGGAACAGACATGAAGGGGTCACAGGGTAACCTCTTTAAGGAAAATAGGAGGGAATGGATGTCAGAAGAATGGCATTTTCTCTCCAATTAGGAACCTAGTCAGTTTGGGATGTGCATTTTAGCCTACTCAGGTGGACATTCACACTGCCGTATAATAAAGTGACTTACTACTGTATGGTACTGATGTCCTGTGTGACAGAGTGATCTGTTTCTTGCCTGCAAATCTGTATTTCTGTGGGGGTTTACCTCTTAGGGCTTCCCTGGGGGCTCAGTGATAAGAATTGCCTATGCTGCAGGAGATAGAGGTTCGATCCCTGAACGCCGGTTCGATCCCTGAGTCAGGGAGATCCCCTGGAGTAGGAAATGGCAACCCACTCTGGTATTCTTTCCTGGAAAATTCCATGGACAGAGGAGCCTGGCAGGCTATGGTCCATAGGGTCCCAAAGAGTCGGACACAACTGAACAAATGAGCACGCACGTACATAGTTATTTACAATAGCAAAATGAATCAGTTACACATATATATTCCTTTTCATATTCTTTTCTGTTATGGTTTATCACAGGATATTGAATATAGTTCCCTGGGCTGTAGTTTGCACGGGATGCTGTTATCTAAGTGGTTTAGCTAAGAACTAAAACATGACTTTCTCCAGGGTGTTATAGCCTTTCTAATCTCCTGCTCATCTCTGTCTTCCTTCAGAATTAAGGAGCCTGATTTTGGATATTGGATCACTGTTTTGGTCCCCTCCCTAGATTATAAATTCTGAAGCACAGAGATTCTGTCTGTCCTTGAAGAGTTGCCTTCATATGCTTGTGGGGAACATCCAGTTAAGATTAGTTAAATAACGAGATGTACTAGCACACAGAAGTATGGAAGCCAGAAAATGGAACAGGGGTCCATACAACATCACCTGGAGCTGCCAGACCCATTTCCATGTGACGGTCTTGGCTCTCCCCTCCTCTGTATCCTCATGTCATCCTAGAGAAGGCTGCTGCAGCTCCAGCCCTCTCAACTCCACATGCAATCTGGAGGAAGAGAGAGTGCATTCCTGGAGGTCCCATAAGGCAGAGGAAAGTCTTTTCTGGAAGTTCCCAAGGAAGGACTCTTTGTGGGTCTTTGACCTCAGTTGAGTCACTGACCCGTTCCTGAAGCTGTCTTTGGTGATGGGAATGGGATCAATCAGGACCGATCGTGAAGCTGGGGATAGGGCCAGCTTTTCCTGAGGGGATGTGTTGGAGGAGAAGTGAATACCTGAACAAAGCCAGGTTTATTGGGAAGGAGGGTGGGTGACCGAAACAGTGTCCGCCACACTCCCTGCTTGACCCCTGGTACCTGGAACGATGCCTGGCACATAGGTTGTCCGTAAATATGTATTAATTTGTTCTTTTACCTTCTGGTGTCATTTATCAAACTCTATATTTCTTTTGTTTCCTGGGACACAAACATTTATACATTGCTTAGTATCTTACTTTTAAATGCTTTTTAAAAAAACACCTAAGTAAATGCTCAGTCGCTCGGTCATGCCTAACTCTTTGCGGCCCACCAGACTCCTCTGTCCATGGGATTTCACAGGTAAAAATACTGGAGTGGGTTGCCATTCCCTCTTCCAGGGGATCTTCCTGACCCAGGGATCAAACCATCAAACCTGTGTCTCCTGCACTGGCAGGTGGGTTGCTTACCATTAGCACCACCTGGGAAGCCCCACTTATGTAAATGGCCTGTTGCTATTTCACAGTTCATAGAATTATTAAAAATAAAATATAATGAAAACAATTTGAGAGATTTGTGTTCAGACAGTTTTCTAGTGTATCCCAGTCTAAGGGCTCATTGTGAGTGAAACTAAGAAAGCAGTTTTGATCCATTATTTATAACGTGTAAGCCAGTGGAAGTGTAACAGAGAATGTCATATTATAATGCTGGCATACGTTAGGGACCAGATTATCTCACATTACTTGTCAACACTTGTTCAGTTAAAAAAAAGAAGAGAGAATTTATTGTGAGATTACTATAAACCCTGTAATTAAAGTGGTGATAATGTTGCTTTAGTAAAAGAATCTCTTAAGACACTCAGTAATAAGTAGTACATGATCTGTAGTAATAAAGGTGCATGGATGTTTTATCACGTGATGTCATAAACTGTAACTGAATTCTTATATTTACTTAAAATATGTATGTTTTTGTTGTTTAAGTTGCCCAGTCATGTCTGACTCTTGGCGACCCCATGGACTGCAGCATGCCAGGCTTCCCTGTCCTTCACCATCTCCTGGAGCTTGCTCACACTCATGTCCATTGAGTCTGTCGTCCAGATAAGGGATTCCCTGGCTGATTCTCTGTCCTGGTGGTTGTTGCCCCACAGACAGCACAGTCCACAGAGATGCTGGCTTCTCTGTTGTATCATAGCTGAACATATGTTCCTTCTCACGTGGAAATGAAGCTACTGACCTGCTGAATATAGAGCGTGGTCTGTTTCTTCTCTCTGGTTATGGTGCAAGGTTTGTACTTAATCACTCGAGTGCTGCTGGATTAGGGTGCATGCTTTGTGGCCCTGCAAGATTTTAATTGATATATGTGAGGATCACACCTACCTTTTTGGTAGCCTTTAGTCTAATGGCCTGGGATACCTTCGGACATGGAGCTTTGTGGCTTAAAATTTAATACCTATTCTATAAGTGTCTGGCGGGGGATAGGAAAACTCAGAGAATGGACTCTTCCTCAGATCATCTGTGGAACCAGTGGGAAATGAAGTTGAATTATGATTTAAGACTCCATTCATCATTTCATTAAACATTTAGGCAACTATTGCTGAAGCTTTATTTCACTAATATTTGGTCTTACATTTCTGTTCAGTTCTGGTTAATAATATGATTTAAGGAAGAGATCAGTATTCATTGTGGCCGACTCACACCCATTCTGATAAATCATGAAAATGCGTTTGCTCTGGGTGAAACTGAAATCTCATTTCTTTCCTTTCTGCTCCTTGTTGTTTCTTATTACAAATCACTCCAGGCTAATGAGAAAAAAATTTTTTTATCAAGATCAGAATAAATATAGCAAGGGTGATCCTTGAATATTTATGAAACACAGCAGTAAATGAATAAAGGAAGGTGTTAACAAAGTCCATTGTTCCACCTTGGATTTGGTGAAATGGAAGAGCAAAATCCAGGAATCACAGTAAATACTCTGACATAGCCATGCTAATAAGGATGGTGACTCTGTATTTCTCTACCAAACAGCAAATTTTAGAAGAAAAGGAAAATTATATATTGAAAAAAAAAACCTACGTGTTTTGTAATAAGAAAAATAAATTTTAATGTAATGTGCATAATTTGGAAAATTTGGAATATGTGTACATACTATGAGATGGTTGGATGGCACCACCCACTCAATGACATAAGTTTGAGCTAACTCCGGGAGATGGTGAAGGACAGGAAACCCTGACATGCTCCAGTCTATGGGGTCGCAAAGAGTTGAACACAATTGAGTGACTGAACAAAAACAAATATATATACAAAGGAAAAGAAAAACTACCATTTGTCATACTAGTCAACAATAATCCCGGATAATATTTTGGATATTTTATTCCAGGTTTTGTTATCCTGTGTATAGATTTTAAAAATTATTATGGTTGGGATTATTTTTTAGCAAGTTTCAACCACTTATGTTACGTGAAAAGATAAGGTGGACAGTTGGAGGGAAAAGCGACAGTCTCACCCGTGGTTAACAGTGTACAGTATGGTTTACCATTGAGAGGATCTTATATAGAGTTCTAGAAAAGACTATGCTTACATATTTGGTTTTTTATTTAATACATTTTTATAGACCTGTATCTATAAAAATGAAAGGCAAAAGACCCAGAAAGACCTGGAATAGTGAGAGAATTTTGAAAAAGATTACAGTTGGAGGGGGCTTCCCTGGTGGCTCTGACAGTAAAGAATCTGCCTAAGATGTGGGAGATGTGGGTTCAATCCTTAGGTCAGGAAGATCTCCAGTGTTCTTGCCTGGAGAATCCCACGGACAAAGGAGCCTGGTGGGCTGCAGTCCATGGGATCACAAAAGAGTGGATCAATACTTTCAGTTCCTCCTCACAGCATGAGGAGGACTCATGCTACTAAATTTGGGATTGACCTCAGGACAGACATAAAGATCAATGGAACAGAATAAAAAGCCCAGAAGTAAACCTGCACATTTAAGGTCAATTGATTTTTGACAAAGGTGCCAAAGTATTTCGATGAGGGGAAGGATAGTCTTTTCAATGGATGTTGCTGAAACAGTTGGACGTCCACTTGCAGAACAGTGAACTTGGACTATTACCGCACACCAAGCACAAAAATTATCTCAGAGTGAATTATGGACCTAAATTTAAGAATTAAAACTGTAAAATTCATAGCAGTTTGATTTTTGTGTGTGACTTTGCACTCGAAAAGATTTCTTAGCTATCACATTCATGAAAACATGAATAAATCAGACTTTAAAACTTCTGCTTTTCATAAAACAACAGAAGAAAATGAAAAGACAAACCACAATTAAAAATTTTCACTCTGCAAAAGATCTTAAGAGAATGAAAAGACAAGCTCCAGACTGGAGAAAATTTTTCTAAAGTGCATTTAAAAAACGGACACTATCTGGAATATATAAAGAACTCTTAAAACATCAGTAGTAATGAGCAAAAATCCAATTGGAAAATGGGCCGAGGACGAAAGCATGAACAGACTTGATGGCTATTTCACGGAAGAAGGATATGCAGATGGCAAATAAGCACATGAAAAGATATTCAGTCATTAGCCATCTAGGAAATGCATGTTACAATCACAGTGAGATAGTTACATACCTATCAGAATGGCTAAAGAAAAAACAGTGACGTTGAAGATAAAAATGGTGAGCTTAATTAAAAACAGTGGTGACAATATCAAATGCTGCTGAAGATGCAGAAGCAGTGGGTCACTGATATATTTTCTAGTCAGAGCGTGTCCTAAACTCTAGGAATGATCTTCTCACTTCACCATTTGTCATGTACAGGTTATGAAGTCAAGGCTTTTCTTCATGCTTTTCTCCTCATTGCTTTTCTCTCTGCTCTTTCCTATCAAAGCACAGCTCAAATGTTATTCTTCTGCAAACCTTTCCGTATGGATTTATCCCTTCCCCTGTGTTATGCGGCAAAATGAATGCGTCTTGTGTCCCTATGAAACGCTGTCCATTCCTTTATTAACACAACTGGTTTGGATATTGACCAATGACTTACAGGTCCTTCTAGACCTTATTTCCTTGCTTTCCCTTGCATGAAATTTGGGACTTAGAATTTTACTAAATAACTGCTTTATGAGCAGAATAAAAATAGATATAGAAACATGGGTGGAAATGCTATAAATAGGCCAGTGAAGGTGAAGAGAGTCATGTCTTGTATAGGATGATAATATATAAAATTCCCACCCCTCTGATCTGCCCTTAGCATCTTGGATTATTATTCTGGTTGAAGACCCTGCACAGTTCTTAGGAAATCTGAAAAACAAGAGATATTTTGAGAGAGTATTCGTCATTTGAGATATTATTGTCAACCTTTGGGTCTCATCCATTACATTTAAAATTTCACTGTCAGTGTCTAGGGCAAGTGATAACAGATCACCACATTTTGGAAAGATTGATTAGAGAAAAAGAAGTAAAATTGAGGGATAAATGGACACCTCCTCTCCCAAGGAAAAATGTAATTGATAGTGAAGTCTAATAACCAAGAATCTACTTGGAAGTAATTAGCGTTCACAAAGGGTGCTTCACAAAATCCATTTATTTTAATTTCTTTTTAATTCTTTGTGATGATGGAGTTGACAGGCTCATTGCTCACTTGTCCTCGGCTCTTCCCAGTGGGAGCAGCCCTTCACATGCTTCCTGATCAGGCTTCAGCAAGAAGAGAAAGGGTTGCATGTTGGTGGCTTTCCATTCAAGTGTGAAGAAGTCAGGGGCATTTTAGGGGCGGTCACTTGACTTGTAAAGATGACAGAATTGAGACACCATCTGCCTACCCCAGAGCACTTAAGCTCATGTGTACAGTGGCGGTTTGTAGTCCGTGCCAGCATCGGCCTGCAGGTAGATGCTCATCGTCTCTGACTTTCTAATGTTAGCCAAGTCATCACGGGTGTTGGTGAGCCACCTGGTTATTAGATAATCATTCTCTCTCAGCTGGCGTTGTCGTGCAGATGCCATGCTCCATGAGCGCGGGCGTGTCTGGTCTGCAAGGCTTCCCGGTTTCCCTCGGTGTAGGTCTGAGCACACATGAATCTGATACATGGAGCTGTGCGCTATGCTGTGTGCTGGGATTTGCATTTCAAAGGGCAGGATGGGAAGTTTTCTCTTGGAGAGAGGGGTACATGCCTGGAGAGACCTGGCGGGGAATGTTGCCCTCTAAGATGCTCTGATTTGTGATTCTCAGTGTTTCCATGTAGTGAAGAATTTCCATGTATAACCAGTAGTAAGGAGGACAAGAGTCCTCAAAAAGAAGCAAATAGGAACTTGGCAGGATCCCTCAAGCTCCCCATCTAGTGTGTATGTGGTTTTTCCGTTCTTAAGTGGAGTTTGAGCGTGGGAAGACATATATACTCCACTCCGGTGGTGGGGGAGGTTGGAGGAGGTCGGGGGAGGGGGCTCAGGATGGTCCGATGATATTAACTAGGGTCTCTGCTGCGCTTGTCCACACCTGCACCTTGGTGGCTGTTTTGGAGGACTTGGCAGCATAGTGTCTGTCCGTGTTCAGTCTGTGCTGTGCTCAATCACTTCAGTTGCGTCCAACTCTCTGCGACCCCATGGACTGTAGCCTGCCGGGCTCCTCTGTCCATGGGATTCTCCAGGCAAGAATACTGGAGTGGGTTGCTGTGCCCTCCTTCAGGGGTTCTTCCTGACCCAGGGATTGAACCCGCATCCCTTAAGTCTCCTATATTGGCAGGTGGGTTCTTTACCACTAGCGCCACCTGGGAAGCCCCAAAGTGTCTGTGCAATGTAGCAATTTTTTTTGTTAGACTATAAAGCATAGTACTGTCCCTGGAACATGCTTTATTTTGGCCCTGCAGCTTCACTTCTAATGACTTGCCCTCCGTAACCACAGAATGGCCTAAGTTATAGGAGCTCTTGGTGGTTATAATTCTAGGAGATGGGTTGGAGGGGACTGTATTGAAACATGTAGGCAAGTATATTTCAAACATAAGTGACTGGAGTGCTGGATTCATGATCTTTTACCATACTTGAGAACTACCCACACTCTTAATATTTTTTTCTCTGGATTATATCTGCTGTTGGGTTTGGCTCTATATTAAGTATAGGATGGTCAAGGTTGGCATTTGGTAGGGTTGCAGAAGGGATTCTGGAGCCAGGCTGCCTGGGTTCAAATCCTGACTCCACCTTTCACTGGTACAGTGACTAGAGCAGACACGCCGCCTCTCCCTGTCTCTGTTTCCCCAGGTACAAAATGGGAATCATAATAGCAGCTGTCTCTTTGGAGTTTTGTGAGGATTACATTTTAAAAAAGTAAAAGACTTACGCCAGTACCTTGCATATAGTAAATGCTCACAAAACACTATTATTAATAATTATTTTTTCTAATAGACATGAAAATATTTTACCATGAAAAAAATCCCTTTTATGCCAGCTAAAATTAGATGACATTCTACCAGCAGGATATGGATCTGGCTTTGAGAACCTTTGATCTTGTCTTCTGGCCCCAGCCTTGTTTTTGTGCTTGATTCTTGCCTATGTTACTGGGGGCTGAGGCCCCAGGGATTCCAGTGCATCTTAGCTGGTTAGAAGAGCCTGACATCGTGTGGCCCAAAGTTTACCCACCCAGGGCCACATCCAGTCTGTCTTCTCCGTCACGGTCCTTTACATCACTGAGGAAAGCTGTAGTGTCTCCTGAGTCTTCTCTGTTTTCAGCCCTGCAAGGGTCAGCTTTACCTTTAATCCCACTGCCTTGCTTGTCTCTCATGTTACACTTTCCATGGAAAGAAGCTGCAGGAGAAAAGAGTTGTGCTAGATCACCTGGGACACGTTTTGCTGATTACTAATCAGTGTTCTGTACAAAAAAGATCTTCATGACCGGATAATCACGATGGTGTGATCACTCATCTAGAGTCAGACATCCTGGAATGTGAAGTCAAGTGGGCCTTAGAAAGCATCACTACGAACAAAGCTAGTGGAGGTGATGGAATTCCAGTTGAGCTATTTCAAATCCTGAAAGATGATGCTGTGAAAGTGCTGCACTCAATATGCCAGCAAATTTGGAAAACTCAGCAGTGGCCACAGGACTGGAAAAGGTCAGTTTTCATTCCAATCCCTAAGAAAAGCAATGCCAAAGAATGCTCAAACTACTGCACAATTGCACTCATCTCACACTAGTAAAGTAATGCTCAAAATTCTCCAAGCCAGGCTTCAGCAATACGTGAACTGTGAACTTCCTGATGTTCAAGCTGGTTTTAGAATAGACAGAGGAACCAGAGATCAAATTGCCAATATCCGCTGGATCATGGAAAAAGCAAGAGAGTTCCAGAAAAACATCTATTTCTGCTTTATTGACTATGCCAAAGCCTTTGACTGTGTGGATCACAATCAACTGTGGAAAATTCTGAAAGAGATGGGAATACCAGACCACCTGACCTGCCTATTGAGAAATCTGTATGCAGGTCAGGAAGCAACAGTTAGAACTGGACATGGAACAACAGATTGGTTTCAAATAGGAAAAGGAGTACATCAAGGCTGTATATTGTCACCCTGCTTATTTAACTTATATTCAGAGTACATCATGAGAAACACTAGACTGGAAGAAATACAAGCTGGAATCAAGATTGTCGGGAGAAATATCAATCACCTCAGATATGCAGATGACACCACCCTTATGGCAGAAAGTGAAGAGGAACTAAAAAGCCTCTTGATGAAAGTGAAAGAGGAGAGTGAAAAAGTTGGCTTAAAGCTCAACATTCAGAAAACAAAGATCATGGCATCCGGTCCCATCACTTCATGGGAAATAGATGGGGAAACAGTAGAAACAGTGTCAGACTTTATTTTTTTGGGCTCCAAAATCACTCCAGATGTTGACTGCAGCCATGAAATTAAAAGACGCTTACTCCTTGGAAGAAAAGTTATGACCAACCTAGATAGCATATTCCAAAGCAGAGACATTATTTTGCCGACTAAGGTCTGTCTAGTCAAGGCTATGGTTTTTCCAGTGGTCATGTATGGATGTGAGAGTTGGACTGTGAAGAAGGCTGAGCGCCGAAGAATTGATGCCTTTGAACTGTGGTGTTGGAGAAGACTCTTGAGAGTCCCTTGGACTGCAAGGAGATCCAACCAGTCCATTCTGAAGGAGATCAGCCCTGGGATTTCTTTGGAAGGAATGATGCTAAAGCTGAAACTCCAGTACTTTGGCTACCTCATGCAAAGAGTTGACTCATTGGAAAAGACTCTGATGCTGGGAGGGATTGGGGGCAGGAGGAGAAGGGGACAACCGAGGATGAGATGGCTGGATGGCATCACTGACTCGATGGACGTGAGTCTGAGTGAACTCCGGGAGTTGGTGATGGACAGGGAGGCCTGGCGTGCTGCGATTGATGGGGTTGCAAAGAGTCAGACACGACTGAACTGAGCTGAATCAGTGTTCATAAACCCTGGGAGCCCCTTGGTCTAGAAGGGTGTGCGCATGCTCAATCACTCGATCGAGTCTGATTATATCCCAATGACTGTAGCGCACCAGGCTTATCTGTCCACGGATTTCCCAGGCAAGAATACTGGAGTGGGTTGCCATTCCCTCCTTGAGGGGATCTTCCTGACCTAGGATTGAACCCACGTCTCTTGCACTGGCAAGTGTATTCTTTATCACTGAGCCACACGGGAAGCCTGCTTACCATAGCCAGTTACCTGTTTACCCCTCAGACTCCACACCCCAAACTCCTTGAGGGAGGGGCCTTCTCATTAATATGTATATTCCTAGCATCTGTGGTGATGCCTGGCATAGAGGGTGCACGGGCTGTGCATTTGCAGGGTGGTGTGGGTGCTGTGGAAGCTTCATGGGGCAGCTGAGGCTCAAGCCATCCTGATGTCTCATGAAACTCTGGGCAGACTGAGAGAAGAGGGACAGTCCTCCAGGCAGAAGGACCAGCAAGGTCAAAGGCACAGAGGCACTGCTGAACTTGCCTTTAGAACAGCTGCCCACTCTAAAGAAATATTAATCCAGAACACATCCAATACACTGTAGCAAAGCGTATCAAATATTTACCCTAGTTAGTTGAAAGGAGATCAAACCTTGTCAGTCCTAAAGGAAATCAACCCTAAATATTCATCAGAAGAACTGTTGCTGAAGCTGCAGCTCCAATACTTTGGCCACCTGATGGGAAGTGCCAACTTATTGGAAAAGACCTTGATGCTGGGAAAGATTGAGGGTAAAGGAGAAGGTGATGACAGAAGATGAGATGATTAGCATCACTGACTCAATGGACATGAATTTGAGCAAACTCTGGGAGATAGTGGAGGACAGAGGAGCCTGGCGTGCTGCAGTCCATGGGGTCACAGACAATCAGACAGAGCTTAGCGACTGAACTAATTACTACCGCTTGTGCTTTTTAATTTTTATTTCAGAATGTAGATGATTCTGAGTTTGTTCTTTAATTTGTTTGAGCTTATATTTTGAATCTTCTAATGTGGATGGATGAGGGGTCCACGGGATTGGGTATTTTTTCCTTCCTGACCCACCTTTTTCCTTCCCTCTTACTTTTTTCATTGCCCTCTCTCATTCTGTAAGAATCTACAATGTAAAAGGCATTGTTCAGGCAGTTGCGGGGACCTGAGTGAGGAGCTTATGGTCTTCAGATGAACAGGATACAAAGCAGAAAGGGATGAGCTGCTGGAGAACACTTTCTGGGTTCTAGTATTAACAGAAGCTACAGGAAGGAGACCTTCCATTTAGAGACCAGCAGAAGAGGCTTTTTGGTGTGGATCACACTTACTTAGTATGTGGGATTCACGGTGGGTACTGGCGGTGGTGGATGTGAAGGAAGGAGGTGGGCATTTCCAGGGGAGGAGACCACAGGGGTGGGTACTGGCGGTGGTGGGTGTGATGGAGGGAGGTGGGCATCTCCAGGGGAGGAGACCACAGGGGCAGAAGTCTACAAGCAGGAGACCCTGGTGTGGACTCAAAAGACGATGGCTGCAGAGGGCTGGGAGTGGTGAGGAGGCTACTTAGGAGGCTCCTAAATGCCGCATGGGAGGTTTGGATTTTCTCCTTTAGACAGTGGGAGTGGGACTGTCTCTGAAGATGTTTGGCCTTTAGTTGATGTGTCAGAGCTGGAGTCAGACTCAGGTATCCTATCTAGATTAAAAAACACCACAAACACACAGTTAGAAAAGCTACTTACTAAGTCTAAGAACCTACAGAAGCAGGAAGAAAATGATTCTGGCCACATGGTGCTCTGAGATCTTCCAGGAACCTTTCTGTGCACAATTTAATACAGAAGGTAGCACAGGGAAGATACAGATTGAAGGTGACTAAAGGAAAGAGTCAGAATGGTCATCTCTTCCTGAGAGTCAGAGGCAAAGCCACTGGTCAACTAATTTGATCTGTGGTTAGAAGAGTCTTGTTTCTGCCTGGTGTAAACTGAGTTCATTAGTTCACTATATCCATTTCCATTGGCATTGATGTGCATGGCATTTTTTCTATGGTTTTGGGTTTGATAGTGGGTTTGATTCCTTTCTGGAATAAAGGAACAGAAGTACTCCACAAAGCCCAGGGTTTCCCGAGACTCAATGTTATGTTGGCTGCCTAGAGGAGCTTGGATCTCAGCAACATCAGAGAAAGACTGTGTGCATATGGAGATACCCTCCAAATGGCTTTTAAAGCTTCAGCTGGCTCAATGAGAAGACAGGTTAAACAGACTTTCCATGTGAATAGAACTGATTATAATTATTTTTATCCTTGAGTTGTGAGGCATAGTTTCCTCCATGTGCAGATCTGCAAATTTTTTATGACTCAAAATTTATCGTAAAGCGAAGATCCAAAGAGACATCATTTTGCCTTTGCTGAAGATAGGGATTTTGCATTTATGGCAAGTAAGTCATGCTTGGTTTTTCAGTGATGGAGAGAAAGGCGTGTAGAATGGGAGGTTGTTGAGAGCTCTTAAAGTTGTGTCATTTATTTCTTTGGGGCCAGTCTTCACTATTTATCTTTCTCTTTATTCCTGTCCCTTCTATGGACTGAAATGTGTCCTCCCCCCACCCAAATTGGGCTTCCTTGGTGGCTCAGATGGTAAAGAATCTGCCTGCAGTGTGGGAGACCTGGGTTTAATTCTTGGGTCAGGAAGATCCCCTGGAGAAGGGAACGGCAACCCACTCCAATATTCTTCCCTGGGGAATTCAGTGCACGGAGGATTTGTTGAAAGCTCTAAACCTCAATGGGATGGTATTTGAAGATGGGGTCATGAGGTTGGGGCCCTCATGGTGGGATTAGTGCCCTTAGAGAAAGAGATGCCAGAGGGCTTATTCTCTCTACCTGGCTTGTGAGGCAGAAGGAAGTGCATCTGCAAGTCAGGAGAAGAGCTCTTAATGGAAACCAAAGTGTCTGACTCATTGACCTTGAACTTCCCAGCCTCCAGCACTGTGACAAAATACATATCTGGTTTTGAAGCCCCCTAGTCTGTGATATTTTTTAATGGCGATTTGAGCTGACTCATACAGCCCTGCTGGAAGTAAGAACTGTAAAAGTACAGCTGAGGATTCAAGATCATGTGTTTACTACATAGAAATGGTATGCCAGTCGCTTTTGAGGCTGGTTCTGTCATGCATTTTTGGCGTGTAAGTGTCTGATAGACTGAGGTGAAAACCAGGGTCTGCCTGTATGATGGATTCTAGCAAAGGGGGAGGGCATACATTGCTTAAGAATAAAAAAAAAATCTTTGGAGCTTGGATCATAGTACACTCTATGTATGGAAACTTGGAGCCATTTGGGTTTTTAACTAGCTTAACGTTTAAGTACAAATGCGGACAGATGAATGAATTGGGTAGTTTATGATTCATATCAATTTTGGAGGCCAGAATCCTATAGCAGTAAAAGAAGTTGCTAAGACAAAACATTTTAAAACAGAGAAAAGGTCAAGAACAGTAAGGAAAGCATTTCAAAGAGCTCAGAATCCTTCTGTCAGTTTTGGCTTTCCTGAAAATCAACCATGCATGACGGCTGTTTAGATAAAACAAAGGAAGAAGGAGAGAGAAGCTCATATGTGTGTGTGGAGGTGGTCCCAGCAAGGTTCTCATACCTCTCAGATCTGAAATACAGTGGGATCTCCTGAGTATATGGTTTATGGGTCTCCAAGGCTGTGGCCCCGTCAGAAGAGCCTTTTACTGGGCTAATATCAGGCAATATTTCATGGATTTTATTTGGCTTCTTTCTTTTTCTCATTTGTGCAGTCGTGAGCTGTGCTTCTGTTAAAGTTTTAGGATACCAAAAGATATTTTGAAGAGTTCTTTAATATTAAGAAAATTATGCACAAATATCTTAAATTTGAAACCATATAATTCCCCAGTATTATTTCAGGCAGTTAGAGGATTACATTCATTCCTAAAGAAGGCTAAACACCGGAGATTCAATGGTTTCAAACTGTGGTGGCTGGTGAAGACTCTCTGAGAGTCCCTTGGACTGCAAGGAGATCAAGCGAGTCAATCCTAAAGGAAATCAACCCTGAGTATTCACTGGAAGGACTGATGCTGAAGCTGAAGCTCTGATACTTTGGCTGCCTGATGGGAAGAGCTGACTCATTGGAAAAGACACTGATTCTGGGGAAGATTGAGGGCAGGAGGGCAGGAAAGATCGAGGACAGAAGATGAGATGGTTAGATAGCATCATTGACTCAATGGACAGCAGTTTGAGCAAACTCCGGGAGATAGTGAAGGACAGAGGAACCTGGCATATTCCAGGCCAAGGGGTTGCAAAGAATCAGACACGACCTAGCGACTGAACAACAAAATCAACACCAGTTCATTCCTTTAGATTAAATAATATTAATAGACTATGTATTTGTTGTTGTTGCCAGGAATAGTTTAAGCAGCAGGGAGATTTAGTGTATAACTTACTGAAAACTCCTTTTCTTAAAAAAGTTGATTGACCTTCTATAAGTCCTTGAAGGTGAGCACTAAGTTCTTGAAAAATCAAATCAAAACAGCCAATGTCCGTGCACCAGGAAGCTACAGAGAAGCATTGGACTTGTACTGTCCAGGAAACCAGCCACTAGCACATGTGTGAATTTAAATTTAAATGAATTAAAGTTAAACACAATAAAACATGCAGTTCCTTAGTTGTACCAGACGCGTTTCAGGTGATCACAGCTACGATAGCTGTGGTTACCCTGAGACATGGCAAGGATACCGAACTTTCTAACCATGGTGGTCAGTTCTGTCTGACAGGGCTGTGTGACAGGGTGTTCCCTGCCCCCATAAACTTTCACTGTATTTGGGATCCAGGGGGGGAAAACATCTGAAAAAGGAGATGACAAAAGAAACTATAATCATCACTTTATCAGTAGTGTCACAGTGCAGCGCATGACTGATTACTGGAATAATTTTATAGGTTATAAATGATACAAGACATTAGGCCGAGATGGCCAGGGAGGAGTTGTGAGTTTTATTCGATGTTCACGTAACTGGTAGGATTCTGACAGGTGGCAATGAAGCAGGAGGCATTCTGTAAGAATGCTCTCCAAGTTTTATGGAGAAGCGGGATGAGGGGGCAGTAAAGGTGTGTTCGAGGGACTTCCTTGGTGGTCCAGTGGCTAAGACTCTGCGCTCCCAGTGCAAGAGGCCTGGGTTTGATTTCTGGTCAAGGAGCTAGATCCCACAGGCTGCAACTAAGAGTTTGCATGCTACAACCAAAGGTCCTGCGTGCTACAACTAAGACCCAGTGTAGCCAAATAAATAAATAAAAATGAATATTAAAGAAAGGCGTGTTTGAGGCAGGAGCAGCTATGTAGTTAGCGAGACCCAGAGCACAATGAAAAGGGGGGGTCTCTTTGTTAGAAATGATTGACCATCTCCAGACCATGACAGCAGAACATGGGGCCCCAGTATAGTCTGCCAGGCATGAAGCTGGCTCTGATTTGGGGGATGATGCATACTTCAAACTGATAATTCTACCGAGTTCTACAGGTGAGGAGTAGTAAGAAGCATGACCAGAAACATGATCAAAGCTTCAGCACCTTTCTCTCTCTCAGTTTCTCCATCCCAAGGCATCCTGGCTTGTTGTCTGGGGTCAGACAAGCCCTGCTTATTGCCTGGTGACTTGTTCTTCATCCTGAGCCTGACGCTGAAGACAGTGTTTCTCTTCTGGACACAGTGCAAAGCATTGTGCGTGGCCAACTCCTTCATCTCTGCTGGGGGCAAACCTTGTCTCTTCAAGGAAAAGATTGAGGCAGTTTAGAGAGCACCACCTGATGATGTGCCCACTAGGCTTGGTGCTTATTAACACATTAGTCTACACTTGTACCAGAACTTCCTTCCCTCTTTGGTTAAACTGCCTCAGAGGGATTTATTGCTCCAAATAAAAAGCGAAATAGAAATCACTGTGGAGGTAAAGATGGTGTGCACACCTTCATTAAAAAACTATGCTGTTGGAAAAATGGTGCCAGTGACTTGCTTGATGTAGCTTTGCCATAAACTCTGTTTGTTAAAAAAAAAAAAAAAATTAGCGTCTGTGAAGCCCAATAAAGCAAAGTGCCATATAATGAGGTATTTGTCTGTCTTTGCCAACTATATGGGTGGTTACAGAGAATAATAATAATACGGACAGTGAAGATGTACACTGCTTATTTGGCAGGGTTTAAACTCTCTTTCGGAGAAGGCAATGGCACCCCACTCCAGTACTCTTGCCTGGAAAATCCCATGGATGGAAGAGCCTAGTAGGCTGCAGTTCATGGGGTCGCTAAGAGTCGGGCAGGACTGAGTGACTTCACTTTCACTTTTCACTTTCATGCACTGGAGAAGGAAATGGCAACCCACTCATTGGGTATTTTTGCCTCGAGAATCCCAGGGACAGAGGAGCCTAGTGGGCTGCTGTCTATGGGGTCGCACAGAGTTGGACACAACTGAAGCGACTTAGCAGCAGCAGCAGCAGCAAACTCTCTTTATTCCTACCTTTTCTTCAGTCCCCATCACAACCACTCTTGCCCAGCACGAGTAAGTAGAGTCTCAGTTTCACTTCTCCAGGCAGTAAACACATTTCCCCTTAGCATCATTTGGCTATTTATTTTGAGATAATTGTAGCTTCGTGTGCAGGTATAAGAAGTAATAGAGATCTTGTGTACCCTTTACTCAGTTTTCCTCAATATTAACATCTTGCAAAACTGTGGTACAGCGTCACAACCAAGACATTGGTACAGCGCACTGATCTTGTTTAGCTTTCTCCAGTTATACCTGTATTCATTTGTGTCTGTATGTCTGCTTCTATGAAATTTTATCAAGTGCTTGATCCTGCAAGCAAGAGGTATCCTCTCACTGTTGGGGACAGATATATCTGACAAGGTGAGAACTCCAGTAGAATTAATTTTGCCAGTGTGGATTCATTTCATTCTGACAAGGTAGAGACAAAAGTCTAATCAGCCCACATGTGTGGAGAATAAAGGGGAGGGGGATGCTGCAGCCCCCCCTGAGGGGACGAGGGGCCGGCTTCACCATGCCCTTTCCTCCCTGGCTCCGTGTCTGTGGTCAGTACTCATCCTGCCTATAAAGGGGAGGGTCGTGTCTACCTGGTCTCCCAGGCCCATGCTTGCAGCAGCGGCCAGCAGCCCGCAGTCAGGGGACTGTCTTTGGATCATCTCAAGGTACTTCTTATTACTTTGGGCACTGAAAAAGAATGGGAAAGTGTGGAAATCACTTTACGATTAGTAGAAATTAGCACTTCCCAGGTGGTGCTGGTAGTAAAGAACCCACCGGCTGATGCAGGAGATACAAGGGATGCTGGTTCAGTCGCTGGGTCAGGAAGATCCCCTGGAGGAGGGCATAGCAGCCCACTCCAGTATTCTTGCCTGGAGAATCCCCATGGGCAGCGGAACCTGGCGGGCCACAGTCCACGGGGTCGCAGAGTCGGACAGGACTGAGCGACTAAGCGCAACGCAGCACGTACATAAATGTGGCTTCCCAGGTGGCTCAGTGAAAAAGAATCTGCCTACCAATGGATTCAGTCCCTGAGTTGGGAAGATCCCCTGGAGAAGGAAACGGCAACCCACTGCAGTATTCTTGCCTGGAGAATCCCATGGACAGAGGAGCCTGGCGGGCTACAGTCCATGGGGTCACAGAGTTGGACACAACTGAAGCAACTTAGCATGTACCCATGCAAGGGTTAGTAGACAGGCAGATGAGAGCTCTACCTGATGCCCATTTTTTTCCCTGTAAAAAAGGGCACATACATAGATTTCTGCTTGGAAAGATAAAACCAGCACCAAATTTGTCTTGTCAGGCAAGATCTGTTCTGTTAGTGAGACCCGCTTCCATTATATACTGTATTGTAAAGGAAATAATTTCATGCCTTATATTAGATCCCTTCTCTCCTGCTGAGAGGACTGGAAGATGAGAGAGGCCTGGGTAGCCTCCTGGTCCTGGCATGGTGTGGGTTGAGCAAGACACTTTGGGATTGTTTTTACATTGGGCCCAGAATTGGAAGGTTGTGTTTAATTATTCTGACATAAGAAGCTGTTGCCCATCCTTAACTTTGCAGAAGTCAGTGGAACTTTAGGACCTAGGTCTGAGTCCACAGGTTGTTTTTAAATCTGGTTCCACTGTTAACAAACCTGGGGCCTTGGGTAAGGACCTCAGTTCTGCTCCCAGCTTCCTCACCGGTTAACTGGAGCACTTCTGTATCAAGATCTTGTCACTACAAAATGGAACAGTGTATGCAAAGCACAGAGAACAGAGTCTTGCGTATAGCAAAGACGGAAAAAGTGTCAGCTTTTCCTGTGGTGGGTAGTTACTGGCTGTGGGAGTTAACAAAGACTTAAAGATAAAATTGCCTTGGCATTGTTATCCATCACCAGATCTCGATACTCTGGATGAATAATAAAAGTGCTGCATATTGGGGTTTCCCTGGTGGCTCAGTGGTAAAGAATCCACCTGCCGGCGCAGGAGACACAGGTTCGATCCCTGGACCGGAAGATCCCACAGGTCGCAGAGCAGCTAAGCCCGAGTGCCACAGCTAGTGAGCCTGTGCTCTGGAGCCTGGGAGCTGCAGCTGCTGGAGCCCACACGTCGAGAGCCCGGCTCTGTGACGAGAGAAGCCACCACAGTGAGAAGCCCGTGCACCGCAGCTAGACGTAGCCCCTGTTCGCTGCAACCTGAGAAAGCCTACCAGCAGCAACGTAGACCCAGCACAGCCAAAAATAAGTAAATAATGAAAAACTTAAAATGCTGTGTATTAATGTTTAGTTCGATGCCACGTTGCCCTAACAGTCTTGCTCTGATCACTGTTTTCCGCCGCATCTGATGCCCTCCTCCCTGCCTCCCTCCCCAGGGTGGGAAGTCTCTTCAGCCCATCATTATTCTGTTCTTTGTAACAACAGTCAGATGAGCTATTGAAAGGTAGGGCTTTAAAAGTAGTGAGCATCTATGATGGTTAATTTTGTTGTACCTTGTTGTTAAGGGAAGATGATGTTAATACCCACCGAGTAATGAAAAGTCAATTAAATGCATTTAGGGAAATTAAAGTGCTGACAAATTCATAGCGGCTCTTCTGTTCGTTAAATGGGATTGACATGGATTAACAATCAGTGGTGGACAGAAATTTGCTGAATTTACTGAAGTATATTTCCATTAAAATGACAGCTGTGGGGAAGAGCGTCACCAGGGCATTTAGTCACGGGGCCCAGGAGTGTGAAGGAGAGAACTAATCAAATAAGACAACTTGTACTTAATTTTAATTAGGTAAATTCCCCTTCGAATTTTAATCACATAAACTCAGTCACGGGTGGTGTGGAAGCCAGCGGCCGGCCATCTTGTCTCACTCTGCTTTCTTTTTCTAAGGTATTAAAAATTAGTTGTAGACTTGACTTTTGTACTTGACTCCACATTGGGAATTAGCCTCTTTCATGAACATAGTTTATCAGTATTTGAAATTTTGTCTAGTAACCCCTCATGAATCATGTTTACAAAAAATATTTTGAAAAATCATAATACAATTTGCTATGAAAAATAAAATCTCAGGTCAGAAACTTGTGTCAGTGAAATTGTTTGCTGATGAAATAACAATAGATCTAGAGTGTGTGTGCTCAGTCGTGTCGGACTCTTTTGAGACCCCAGGGACTGCAGCCCTGCCGGGCTCCTCTGTCCACGGGATTTCCCCTGCAAGAATACTGGAGTGGGTTGCCATCTCCTCCTCCAGGGGATCTTCCTGACCCAGGGATCGAACCTGCGTCTCCTGTGTTATTCTGCTCTGCAGGCAGATTCTTTACCACTGAGCCACTAGGGAAGTCCGCTTCTGAAGACCATTAAACTTTTGAGTTTTGTGTGTACTGTTTGTTGTATACTTGTTTTTGCAATATGAATATAAATGGAATTTTGATATTTGTTGCTGCTGCTGCTGCTGCTAAGTTGCTTCAGTCATGTCCGACTCTGTGCAACCCCACAGACGGCAGCCCATGAGGCTCCCCCGTCCCTGGGATTCTCCAGGCAAGAACACTGGAGTGGGTTGCCATTTCCTTCTCCAATGCATGAAAATGAAAAGTGAAAGTGAAGTCACTCAGTCATGTCCGACTCTTAGCGACCCCATGGACTGCAGCCCACCAGGCTCCTCCATCCATGGGATTCTCCAGGCAAGAGTGCTGGAGCGGGGTGCCATTGATATTTGTTACTGTACTAGATTCTTGTTTTACCAGGATATTGGGGGCAGGAAGGTACGGGTTAATCAGGATTTTGTTATACTTCTGGGATATAGCTAGTGTCATAGTTTATAGTCATGAAATTTTCTTCACTGTTAATGTACAGCATGTATATCATAAAACTATTTTTTCAGTTGCTGCAAATAGAAGTATATTTTATAAATTTTACCACAGACTGAGATTTTATGTAATAAGCATTTTTTATGTATTACTCCCTGCAAAATACCATGCTAAGCACAAGGAAGATATAATTTTTTTAAGGCTCTACTTCTAAGTTCTCTATAATGAAAAGACAGATAAATGATAGTACAAAGCACTTGGAATAGCAAGTCAGTTCCAAACAGAGACAAAATAATTTCAACAGAAAAAAAAAAAACACCGAGAAGTCTTGAAACTTGATGTTTGAGCTTGGCCTGAAGTAAGGATTTTGAGTAGAAATGGATGGAGGGACTTCCCTGGTGGTCCCAGTGGCTAAGACTCCACGCTGTCAACGCAAGGGGCCCAGGTTTGATCCCTGGTCCGGGCACTACTAATAGATCCCGTATGCCACAATTAAGAGTTTGCATGTTGCCACTGAAGATCCGGCATGCTGCAAGTAAGACCTGGTACAGTCAAACAAGTAAGTATTTAAAAAGAGAAAATGGACGGAATGGTACTTCTCGGATAAGATGTAGCGCAGCATGAGCAGAGATGTGGAGAGGCCATACCGCATGCAGGGAGCAGGGGGAAAATGTGGTAAATACAGGTGATGTTGTCATTTTTCAGTCGCTAAGCAGTGTCCAACTCTTTGTGACCCCATGGACTGTAGCCTGCCAGGCTCCTCTGTCCACGGGATTCTCCAGGTAACAATACTGCAGTGGGTTGCCCTTTCCTTCTCCGGAGGATCTTCCTGGACCAGGAATTGAACCCATGTCCCTTGTATTGGCAGGCGGGTGCTTTACCACTGTGCCACCTGGGAAGCCCTTTGTAGTGAGTTATAACTTACACACAATAAAGGCACAGATCTTAAAATGTCCAGTACAGTGACTTTTCACATACATGTAAGTCTGTGTAACCACCGTCCACGTCAAGACACAGAATGTGTCCAGGACTCCAGTGGCTGAGTTCCACTCCCAGATGACACTGTTCTGTCACCATAGACGTGTTTTGCCTGTACTTGACCGTCGTGTAAATGGAATCTCAGGACTTGTGCTCTCGTGTCTGGCTTCTCTGCTGCACGCCTGTCTGCAGCATGTGGCATTCGTAGTTTTCTCCGTTGCTGTGAGCATTCTGTTGTATGAATAGTCCCTCTGTATCCATTCTGCTGTTGAGGGACATTTGGATTGCTTCCAGTTTTTTGGCTGTTATGGACGATACTGTTATGAACACGTCTGTGCATAATTTTTTGTTCAGCCTCGGTGCTCCTTTCTCTTCGTATATACTCAGAAGTGAAATTGCTGGGTTGTAGGGTTTAGTTTTAAGAAACACTGCCAAACAGATTTTGAAAGTGGTTTTTGCCAATTTTTGTGCGCTTCCCTGGTGGCTCAGTGGTAAAGAATCTGCCTGCCAATGTAGGAGACAAGGGTTCGATCCCTGGGTCGGGAAGATCCCCTGGAGAAGAAAATGGCAACCCACTCTGGTACTCCTGCCCGGAGAATCCCATGGATGGAGGAGCCTGGCGGGCCACAGTCCATGGGTTTCAAAGAAAGAGACACAACTGAGTGACTGAGCATGCAGGCATGTAGTAGTTTGTACTCCCATCGACAGTGTGTGATTATTCTCATTGCCCTGCATCCTCACCCACACTTGCTGTCTATTTGGTTTTAAGCTATCTTTCAAGTTTTGGTTTTCATTCTACGAGTTCTCTTAAAGAGATATATGGAGTTGCCCAAGCGGCTTGACTGACAGCGATGGTGACCACGTGCCGTCCCGTTATGATGAGCTTATTGGATTTTATGCAGTTCCTGACAAGCCCTTTGCGTAAATTTCCACGGTTTATTCTCTGATGACCTTCTCTTGTGACGTCCCAAGTGCTTGGATGCCAAGGCTGAGTTCACGTGCTGACACAGTTGCACTTGCTTTTCTCCTGGGCAGTGCCTCAAGACCAGACATGCTTTTTGAGGCTGGATTTTGTATTGGGGGAACCAAGAGAAGTGCTCTGACTCGCAGTTACCTCTTCCTGTGTTCCTTTCCCCCTCGAGGGAGACTGTGTTAGATGCTGCGTGGTCCCCTGATTCTGTGCTGTTGTCGGGAAGGCAGGTGGAGCGCTGGCACCTGTCAACTCCCATCCCCCACCCCCACCCCCCAGGAGCCTGAAAGTCGACTTGACTGGTGACTTTTACCCCGCCCCCCTTTACCATTGTAATGTGGGTTTCCCTTGGCTACACATTTCACTTGGAGATAAAAATGATTTCTCTTACTTCTGTCCTGACCTAGTTTTTGCCTCCAATTGCACTTGTTATCTCTCGGAGTCTTTCAGGGATGTCTGGTTCGCAGTTGAGAAAATAGTGGACTGGCTTTTTCCTTTTCCTGGGCACCTGTGTCTTTTGATGATCCCCAAGGCTGGAGGCTGCAGGGGCCCAGCGTGGTCTGTGGGAGGGGAGAGAGCACCGTCTGGGGCACCCAGGTACCGACCCATGCCCGGCTTCCCGACGTACTGAAGACCTGTCCCGCCTGAAGTGTCGGTGGAGGGGCCATGCCGCGTGCTCAGCTAGTCTCTCCCTCGTCTGGACTTCGCCTGTGGCCCGAAGGCCGCAGATTGACCTGGGTGTCTCTGCTTTCTCCTGGGACACTGATCTCAAGGAGATGGTGCTGGACACCCAGCTCCCTGAGTGGGGACCCTGTGCTGGGTGAAAGAGTGGAGAGGGAAGAGGGGGGCCCCTCTGTTAATATTTCAGGGTATCGTGTGACTTCCCCTGCTTGGTGGTTCTGGTTCGTTCCTTTGTGCTAAAAGAATACTTTGTGACTTTCTCTCTCTCTCTCTCTATATATATATTTATATATCAATATGATATATCACATCATGTGTGCTTAGTTGCCCAGTCGTGTCTGACTCTCTGCAACCCCAAGGACTATAGCCCACCGGGTTTCTCTGTCCATGGGCTTCTCCAGACAAGAGTACTGGAGTGGGTTGCCATTTCCTTTTCCTGGGATCTCTCAGACCCAGGGATTGAACCTGAGTCTCTGGTGTCTCCTACATTTTTAGGGAGGTTCTTTATCGCTGAGCCACCTGGGAAGCCCATATTACAGCACAGCATAGCGTAGCATGTCATATCATGTATAGATACACATTTGCACTTAAGGAGAGCTGTTAGGGGAATGGAGGCAATGGGGGCATAGTTAGAACTGAGGTCATCTGATTCTTGTGACTGTAACCTTTTTATTTTTTTGGCCTCACCATGCAGCCTGGGGGATCTTAATTTCCCAACCAGGGACTGAACCTGCACCCTTGGCAGTAAAAATGTGGAGTCCTAACCACCGAACCACCGGGGAGTACCCTGATCCTTGTGACTTTAGACTGGAGAAACAGAGTGGGTGCCCCAGAGGCGGCCAGTACTCGGGTCAGCTAATTCTTGGGACAGGAGGCAGGGGTTAGACTCTCTTCCTGAGAGAAGGCCTGGAATTAGGATGGACCAGGGCCTTAGCCACCCTCTTGATGCCTAACCTCTGACCCATGCCTCCCTGTTGATCCAGTGGTCCTGAATTCTCAGGAATAAGGATATTTCCCTGACCCAACCCCTTGAAGCACACAGCTGCTGAGAATGTGAGAAATCAAGTTTGATTTACCGTTAAGCATGACTAACTTCATTAAAAATGTATTTATGTTTTGCTAAAAGATTTAGTAAAAGAAGGATATCTTTAGCCTCTGGGTTTTATGATGTCAGGACGATAATAATGTTTTCTTGCTGTTTTAAAAACCAGTAGTTGGTGTATCAGGGCTTCCCAGGTGGTGCTAGTGGTAAAGAACCCGCCTGCCAGTGCAGGAGATGTGGGAGATGTGGGTTTGATCCCTGGGTCAGGAAGCTCCCCTGGAGGAGGAGCTGGCAACCATCTCCAGTATTCTTGTCTGAAAAATCCCATGGACGGAGGACCTGGCGGGCTACAGTCCACAGGGCTGCAAGAGTCAGACATGATTGAGCACGCATGCCAGTTGGTTTATCACAAAGAAGGTTAGAGTTTTCAGAGGAAATAGTCTGGAGGAAACAAAACCACTTATATTTTATATTAAAAGTAGTTTTGCTCATTTCCCCTTCTTACTCTGATAGCTCAGCTGGTAAAGAATCCACCTGCAATGCAGGAGACCCTGGTTCAATTCCTGGGTTGGGAAGATACCCTGGAGAATGGATAAGCTACCCACTCCAGTATTCTGGCTTGGAGAATTCCATGGACTGTATAGTCCATGGGGTCGCAAAGAGTCGGACATGACTGAGTGACTTTCACTTTCACACTAGCATATGTAGTACACAACTACGAGGTTCTTCCAAACATCCTATATGGAATCTTCAGTTCTGGTAATAAAAAGGAGGAATTTATTATTGGAGAAATTGAGGCACAGAGAGCCATAAAAAGGCCAAGTGTTTTGCTTGACTACCCTGGGCACCTTTTCTCATTAGAGAGTAAAGGAGCAGTAGGTTTCTTGAGCTACTGAAGCTTTCAGTTTAAGACATTGAAAGGCATCCGAGATAATCTTATTTACTTTAAAATGGAAATCTATAAAAGTGAACATAGTTTAATGTTGTGTTTTTCAAATGAACTCGGCACTTGTTTCAGTAGTGTGGGTGTAGGGAAATGAGATAAGCTGTGAAGTCAGATTTTTTCACTTGTAATTTCTTCATTCTACTTCACAGTTCTAGACTTTTTAGGAATTCACCAAAGTAATCTGGTACAATCTTAGAGCCATCTTTCTGTTCTTTCTTGGGCAAGTCTATTTTTGCATTTCTATTTTATTTTCCTCTCAAACTTTATAGTCTTATAAACTTTACATTTAGCTTTTATCATTCTTATGCACACATTTCTCAGCTGGGCTGTGAATCGGGGTTACCTGTGCCCAGTTGATATTCCTTGTATTAAAATGTTATTCCTTTTCTGTCAAATGTTAATTTTTAGAGACGTCTGTGGCAGTCCAGGGGTTAGGACCCCCCCCCCCCCCCCCCCCCCCGCTTCCACTGCAGGGAGCACAGGTTCAATCCCTGGTCAGTGAACTAAGATCCAGCATGCTGTATGGTGCAGCCAAAAAATAAAAACAAAAACATAATAGTAAAATTAATAAATAAAATACATATTTAACAATTTTAAAGATGTTAATTTTTCAACGTCAGTGTTGCTGTAGCCACTGTAGTACTTTTTAGATGTGGGAGTAACATACTGCTTTTTAAAAACTAGTCATTTTTAACTTGAGACATAAAGGGGAACAACTAAAGATTATCTGTTTTTATTTTTTGTGTAAAAGGGAATTTTCATGTTTTAATTTATGTAGTATATGCATCTGGCGCTGAGTAGGTTTTTATACTAATTGTTTCCATATTTAGGCCTAAGAAAAGTTTATAGGCTTAAAAAGCACTAACAAAGCAGTTTCCAAATGTTTGTCAAATTATTTAAAATTGAATATTTATTTTCCACTCTGAAGAGTAAGTCTTCCGATTAGTAACTAGTTCAGGATCAATTTTTCTGTGTTGTATTTTTTCAAATAAAATTAAAATTTGAGTTCTTCTGACAATGGTGGACTGATTTGTTGTGTAAATCAATTCACCTGCTAACAATAAAAAGCTAAATAAAGAAAATAAAACAAAAGCCCAAACAAAACAAAAATCTATGTTGTATATGCATATTCAGAGTAGTGCTATTAACAGTAAGCGAAAGGTGAAAACAATTCAGGTGTCCATCAGCAGATGAATAGGTCAACAGTTTGTGATATATGTGTGTTATGGAATATTATTCAACCATAAAAAGGAATCAGGGTGTCAGGTACATAGAACATTGAATGAATTCAGGGTGTTTGGTTCATAATTGACACCTAAAATTATTCATTTCAAAAACATTTACCAAGTGTCTGCTTATGTACCTGGCATTGAGCTGGTGATGGGGATACAGAGATAAATAAGACAAAGTTAGGGAGCCCCTCAAGGCTCAGTCTGATGGTCTTGCTGTCTATCGTGGGGAGCCGCTACTCAGTGTGGCAGTTTAAATGGAAATAAACTTTCTTAGCTGCACTGGGTCCATGCTAAGTGCTCCGTGGCTACGCGTGGCTAGTGGCTGCCATGCTGGGCAGCACGGAGACGGGACATTTCATCATCACAGAAGGTTCTTCTGGACAGTGCTGGGCAGGGCAGGTCAGCAGCGTGCTAGAGGTGAGCCCTGGCGAGTGTCCTGGTGGAGATGAGCTGTGGAGCGTTTTGAAAGATGAATTTGCAGGTGGACGAATTGGTGGGGGAGCAGGGATAGCTACTCCAGTACTGTGAAAGCACAGAGACATAGGGCTTTCGGAAGCTTTGACTCTCCTGGAGATGGTAAGTGGCTTGAAGTATTAATAGTTCAGCGTTTAAGTAGATCGGCAGGAGTCCTGGCTTCAGGAGACTAGATTGAAAGGAAAGACAGGGCCTGGGTCCTGAAGGGCCTGAGATGCCCAGTTAAGGAGTTATTCTGGAGGACACTCAAGAGGGCTTTTTATCTTTGACTCACTTATTTCTCGAGTTAATGCTTCTTTTATCCACTTACCTTACAGAAATAAAACTCTCATGTTTAGCAAAAATATTTTGCCTAGTCTTTTTTAAAAATTTGCAGTGGTGATACATTTTTTATGGAGAGAAGTCTGTGTCTCTTTTCCTTTGTGGTTTGTAAGCATAGAAGGTGTCACCTCTACAGCCTGAGTCATGTTCAATTTTGTTTTGTTTTTACTTTTTCTAGTATAAAATGGTGTCAAGTTAATTTTTGTATGTCTAGAATGGAGTGCCTAAATTTTATACATCCACATAACAAATACTTGTTGCAGATATATATTCACGTGTACAATTTATGAAAGTGAAAGTCGCTCAGTTGTGTCTGACTCTTTGCAGCCCCATGGTCTCTACTGTCCGTGGAGTTCTCCAGGCCAGAATACTGGAGTGGGCAGCCTTTCCCTTCTCCAGGGGGTCTTCCCAACCCAAGGATCGAACCCAGGTCTCCCACATTGCAGGCAGATTCTTTACCAGCTGAGCCACAGGGGAAGCCCAAGAATACTGGCGTGGATAGCCTATCCCTTCTCCAGCAGATCTTCCTGACCCAGGGATGGATCCGGTGTCTCCTTCATTGCAGGAGGATTCTTTACCAACTGAACTATATTTACACTTATATATGTAAACAAATTACTAGCTAGTATGCTCCAAAACCATTTATTAAACATGTTTCCCTTCTTGGGGATGGATTCTTTGTCACGAATTACATTTTTATATATAATGAGGTTCATTTGAGTCATTGGTTCTGTTGTAGTACATTTTCTTATGTTGATATAACCTTGTTTATTTTATGCCACAGGAATTTTAAGTATTTTTCTGTGTATGTAAATTAAACTCATGATTACTTAATTCTCTGTCTATATTTGTTTGAAAATTGAATTCTGTGTTTAAAAATTGAAACTCATGATTACATAGGTTTCGCAAGTGGTTCGAGCAGGCTTGACAAACCATACGCCTTGTCACTGAGGTTCGGGCTGGTGTGGCGTTAACTGTAAACGCCACTCACTTAAGAGATGTGCGTCTGTAGAAAATGTATGTGCTGGTCTTGCTGTGCTTTGAAAGCTGTCTGTCTTTCATGGATGGTGATCCATTCGGTAGTATGATTAGTGCACTGCCGCAGAGAGTGAAAAGGGTCTTCCGTATCAGTGTGACCATGCTTTGAGATGGACGTTTGTGTACTTTCATATTGCCTGGTTCATCCACAAGTCTTAGCTATCAGGAGAAGTTTTGTTATTGACATTTTATCGATTGGAAGACTCAGAAAGCGAGAAATAACCAGCAGGTAGAGGTGGCTTTAAATTAATTAGCGTAGCTAAAATTGCGTTTACTTTCACTGCTACTTCCCTGACATTTCTCTGTGTGTGTGTGTGTGTGCGTGCGTGCACGAGTGCACAAGCACAGGCTAAGGAGTGCGGTTGAGGATGCAAGGGGGAGTAGGACTTCTGTATGCTGTGGAAACTCACAAATGTACCCTTCAGTGGCCCATAAGGAGGCTGTGGCTGGATTTTGAGGACATGAGTTGATCAGCATGATGAGTGTTCCTCGAGTATGTCCAGTAGCATCACCTACGCTGTTTCCTGTTCCTGCATTTTGCCCTGAGGCAGATCATTTATGTAACCAGAAAATGTTTCAGTGTTCCAGAGGTTGCTGTAAAGAATACTTAGCAATTGTCTCAAACAATTTGAAATTCAGATATTATCACTTGGTTTAAATGGAATAGCATTTACAGAAATTAGTGAACAGTTTTAAACTGTTGCCCTTCGTTCATCTTGTGTGAACTGGCCCCACGTGTAAAGGATTCTCTTTGTAGAGAGCTGTGCCATTCCAGAGCATGTTTTCCATCTCTTACCTCATTTGATGCTTACAGCATACCTGTCAGGTAGGTTTTAATATTAACTACATTTTACAAATAAGGAAACCCAGGTTTATAGGGAATAAGAAGCACGCCCTAGAGAGAGTAAGTTCTTTTTCAATCAGCCGCGTAACTGAGATTTGCCAGTTTTCCCAACCTATTCCTCAGGGTTTTCTATCAACTGAAAACAAACAGAATCACTCTAATTATAATGGAAATCCATCTGTCCATGATTATTCATGTTTATAAAGACTTTTATAAACTGCATTATAACTGTGTTTAAAATCACCCCATTGAGGAATGATTTATTTTAAATAATTACTAGTTATAAATGCATCACAAATATTCAACTATAATGAAGACTGCACAGGCCATTTTATTCATATAGATAATTGTTTTCCCATAAGTTCTGTCCTGAGGCCAGCCTGTGTATTCCCTATGTATTTTTCCTATTGTTTTCTGCTCATGGGTTGTTAGGTGGTTTATTACAGGAGGCAACTGAAATGGAATCCCATGCCTATTTGAATCAGCTCTGCTGAAGAGAATACATGTTTTCATTGATCGGGCTGTTCAACTTCCCCTTTTTTGTGTAGAAAATTTTGGCTACCCTCCCTTATTATTAGACCACCCTTTCTGAATTTCTCAGAATTCACTGTAAGTCTTGCGTGGCCGATTGCTTCTCTTCCTGCCTGAATATCCATTCTGATGCTCTTGTATTGAGTCATTGCAGAATTTGCTTGTGGACTTTGCAAGTATGTCTCAAGGTAAATTAAGATATCCCAAAGCCCACAAATATGGACATGTTTCTTCCACATCGTTTGTAAATATTGACCTTAGTGGCTTAGATAATGTGTAAAGTTAGTTAAACTTAAAACACACACTCACACAACGTGGAAGGAAAATGCCTGTCAAGGGAGAAGAGAATTGAAAACAAAACAGTAAAATCTCTCTTAGAAGGAAATCCTCATTTTCTTAACAGCATCTTCTGGTCTGGTGAGATAGGTTAGTCTCATTGTGACAAAGGAGAGACCACGTGGGCCTAAAGGCCTAATGAGCCTGAAGTAAGGGTTCACTACCCCTCAATGTAGTGAAGCTGCTGCATGTGTGGCTGTTAGAGGCTTACCTGAGGTTTATACATTACTTTGCTGAAAATCTTGATGATATTCAAGCCTATCATTAAAAAGAATTTTTTTTAGGGTTTTTTTTTTTTTTTTAGGGTTTTTTATGTGGACCATTTTTAAACTCTTTATTGAATTTGTTACAATATTGCTCCTGTTTTATGTTTTGGTTTTTTGGCCCCAATGCATATGGAATCTTGGGGCTTCCCTAGTGGCTCAGATGGTAAAGAATCTGCCTGCAATGCAGGAGACCTGGGTTCGATCCCTGGTTCGGGAAGATCCTCTGGAGAAGGGAATGGCAACCCACTCCAGCATTCTTGCCTGGAGAATCCCATGGACAGAGGAGCCTGGTAGGCTGCAGTCCATGGGATCGCAGAGTCGGACATTACTGAAGCGACTGACCACGCATGCACACACAATATCTATAAGCCCACTCCCAGGTGGCACTAGGGGTAAAGAACCTGCCTGACAATGAAGGAGATGCAAGAGACGTGGGTTCAATCCCTGGGTGGGGAAGATCTCCTGGAGGAGGGTATAGCAAGCCACTGCAGTATTCTTGCCTGGAGAATCCCATGGAGAGGAACCTGGCAGGCTATAGTCCATGGGGCTGCAAAGAGTCAAACACGACTGAGCGACACACACACACACACACACACACACACACACACACACACACGACAGTCCACGGGGCTGCAAAGAGTCAAACACGACTGAGCGACACCCGCACACACCCACACTCACCCACACACACACCACACACACACACACACACACACACACACACACACACGATCTTAGCACGACAGTCCACGGGACTGCAAAGAGTCAAACATGACTGAGCCACACACACATACACACACACACACACACACACACACACACACACACACACACACGATCTTAGCTCCCTGACTAGGGATCGAACCTGTGTCCCCTGCATTGGAGGTGCAGAGTCCTAACCTCTGGACTATGGTTAAGTCCCTCAAGCCTATTGTTTTTCCCTTAGCCTTGCTTAGTTCAGCTCCATTCCTCCTTCCCTCCCTCTGCCCCTCCTTCCCTCTCCTGTTTCCTTCCTTCCTTTCTCTCTCTGTCATCTTTTTAAAAATAGGACCTAGAAATACTTCTGCCCTAACAAATCATGACTCTTTGATTAGCCACCGGTCGGAATAATTTTTTCTACATTTTGCTTTCTGTAGATTAGTGACATTTCACTCCATCCCTGAATTCTGAGGTTATGAGAAGTCTTCATAAAGTCCGTGCTTAGCTGGACCATCTGCCTGATCAGAGTAGCTGATTTCCCTTGTAGGATGTCTGTGTCTGTCCATCCACAGGGTTGAGTTGGTGTTAACTCAAGGACTTGTGGGAGAAGATAAGCTCTAAACCACACCGTATCAAACAATTATCTGTCTTCATTTTCCCTTGAAGGCTGTGGCCAGGTCTCATCAAAGTTCAGGGTCCTTTCCTGAGTGGAGCGAATCACCTGTGTGGGATGTAGGCTGCGTGAGCCCCAAAAATTCCTACCTGAAAGGAAGTTTTGTTATAAGGTTGACAATAACTAAGATGTCGCTGGGGCTTCTCAGGTGGCTCAGCCGTAGAGAATCCATTTCGATCCCTGGATTGGGAAGGTCCCCTCGAGGAGAGCATGGCCACCCACTCCAGTATTCTTTCCTGGGAAATCCATGGACAGAGGAGCCTGGTGGGTTGCGGTGCATGGGGTTGCAAAGTCAGACGCGACTGAAGCGACTGAACATGGACACACTGTATATGTAAAATCAGCACTGGCTGGTGCATCCTAAAGCAAGAGTCTCGCCCCTGATCCCCAATTCACTTCAGGTTCTATAACCATCACTGGAGGTGGTGGTGCTTTAGTCCCTCATTTGCTCGGTCAAGTCCAAACTCTTTGCGACCCCATGGACTGTAGCCCGCCAGGCTCCTCTGTCCATAGGATTCTCCAGGCAAGAATACTGGAGTGGGTTGCCATTTCCTTATCCAGGGAATCTTCCCAAGCCAGAGATCAAACCCAGGTCTCTTGCATGGGAGGCAGATTCTTTACTGACACCAGGGAAGCCCATAACCATCACTAAGCTCCTACTAAGCAGAACGCCAGGGCTTTAAAAGCACCCCTTGCATTCAAGAAGCAAGCTCTCCTTTCCGCTATATTCCTTAATACCCCAAAACATGACATTCCAGTGAAATTTTAATTAACTAATCAAAGCTCAGTTAGGATGCTCATATAAAGTAATATAAAACCTTATGTAAGCCACAGTAATGAGAGTGAACTCAATCACAGTAAAGAAACATTTAGTTAAGTAAAAATATTTTTATTATTGCTTATTCAGAGATGTACCTAAGTGGCAGAGGCAATTAAATATCCCCATAAAGTGAAAACTAACTGTAACCAGCCCAAGCATATTTCTTTGCTTAATATCCTCTGTGTTCAGTCACTTAGTCATGTCGACTCTTTGTGACCCCATATACCGTGCCCACCAGGTTCCTCTGTCCATGGCAAGAATACTGGGGTGGGTTGCCATTCCCTTCTCCAGGGGATCTTTCTGACCCAGGGATTGCACCCAGGTCTCCTGTATTATTAGGTGGGTTCTTTACCACTGAGCCACCTGGGAACCCTCTAATATCCTCTATCCATGGCTCCATCCCGAGATCTGTTAAAAATACAGTCTCTTAGACTCCACCCTGGGCCTCAGTAATCAGACCTGCGTTTTAACAAGCTCTCCATGTGATTTCCAAGCATCTTATAGTTTGAGCAGCACTGCTACAGACCAGCGGGCCTCATGGAGTGGTCCCAGGACCAGCAGCATCAGTATCACGTGGGAATGGCTAGAAACCCAAATTCTTGATCCCCACATACAACTCAATATCAAAACAACAAACCACCCAGTCAAAAGATGGGCAGAAGATCTGAACAGACATTTTGCCAAAGAAGACCTACAGATGGCCAACAGGCACATGAAAAGATACTCAGCATCTTTAATTACTAGAGAAACGCAGATCAAAACAACAAGGAAGTAACACCTCACACCTGTCAGGATGAATATCATTGAAACGTCTTCAGATGATAAATGCTGGAGAGAATGTGGGTCAAACCTGAGTCTCCTGTGTTGCAGGCAGATTCTTTACCACTGAGCCACCTTACCCAGAATTTGAAGACAACTTTTGAATATTAATCGTGGGGGATAATGGGAGAGATAGGGACAATTTATTATTCTTGACAGTTGTAGATTTCAGTGGGTTGATTGAGACTACAGTTAGTTTTAAGTATATTGTTTATGCCTGCAGGGAAATTTTCTTTAGAAATTCAGACAGAATTTACAGGCCATCATTTCCTCGTTCAAAGATGACAGCTCCTTTTCACAGTTAGTGTACTTAAACGCGATCAAAATTATTGAGCATGATGTTTACTATTTTATGTTAGCAAAATAGTTGTACTGTTGCTCTGACCTCCGGGATTTAAGCTTTTTCAGAGCTGAAAATTTGTGTCCAGGGACTCTCTGAACGACTGCCTACTGGGTTTGTGGCTTACATTTACCTCTAAGCAAGTAACATGCTACCCCATGGTGGGTAGGAGTGTTTTCAAATGATCCTCACCTGAAGAACTTGAAATCATCTCTCTATTTTAAGAAGATAAGTAAGGCTCAGGCCAAGAGGTAGAAGTTACAAGGAGGCATTTTAGGTTCTGTATAGGAAGGCATTTCATAATTCTTTGGGGCTGTTCAGAAATAGAAGGGGCTGTCTCATTAGGTAGTGACACCCCGACAATTAGAAGCATTCCTACCTGCCAGGGAGTCTGTGGTGGGATTCCTCTGTCCCATGAGAAATTAGTCTTGTTGGCTTCAAAAGTTATTTTTTCCTCAAGATTCCTTATTTCTATCATCTCATAAAATTGCTGCTTCCAGTCTGTTTAAATGTCAGAGGAGACCTTATGACTTGGTGGGCAACTTATTTGAACGCTCCCTGGTGGACATGTCGCTTTCATGATGATGGTGTTGGCCACTGTTCATGTCACAGGCGAGGAGGCGGGGGAATCACTTTTCCTGGGCCTGCACTTGACTCTGTTATAGCAGATGCCTCTGTCCACTGCCATGGCTGCAGGTTTTACGTCACAAACTCAGCGAAGATCCCAAGTACAGCTCGGGGGTTGGAGGGAGAGGGCTCCTCCCCACTACCCCTTTGAGTGACCAACTTGTAAATCTTGGAATTTGATTGGCATCTCTGAGCTTTATTTTTCTTTCACCTTATAGAGTCTATGTATGTTTTAAAGTCATAGGTTCCCCACCTTTTTGACACCAGGGACCAGTTTTGTGGAAGATGGTTTTTCCATAGGCTGGGGTGGGGGGAATGCTTTCAGGATAATTCAAGCACTTTGCATGTATTGTGCACTTTATTTCTGCTATTATTACATCAGCTCCATAAGCAGATCATTAGGCATTAGGTTCCAGAGGTTGGGGACCTCTGTTTTAAAGAATATAAAACAGATCATGTGTTGGTAGTAAGATATGTATGTTCAAACTTTTAAAATAATGAATCTAATTGTTTTTCAACCTTTGCTGCACATGAAAGGGTCTGCACAGTTGCTTTGATGACTGAAGCAGTTTTGTGCAAAGATCATAGATCATATACAGGCAGAGTTATTGATCTAATGTTTCTCCCCAACCATCACAACCTCCCTGAGATCATTCTTGTTATAGCTTGGTGTTTAACTTTCTAAATATTTCTCCTTGTTCTGGGAAATATATAAGCTTATTTATAAATAGACTGATATTTTGTTTTTATCTAAGCAGAATGTTTTTTGACATCTTATTATGCTATCTGCTTTTTGAATTTAACAGTAATTTTCATGTACACCCCTGAAAATTGCTACATACAGATATAACCCTATCTCTCTCTCTTTTTTTAAAGATTTTTGTGATGTGTGAACCATTAAAAAAATCTTTATTGAATTTGTTACTGTATTGCTTCTTTGTTTATATTTTGGTTTTGACGGGATCTTAGCTCCCTGATCAGGGATGAAACCCCCACCCTCTGCATTAGAAGGTGAAGTCTTAACCACTGGACCACCAGGGCAGTCCCGAACCTTATCTCTTAAAAAAAAATTCTTTTTAAAGAAGTATATTGATCTATCTATCTATCCATCTATCTGCTTCCCAGGTGGCACTAGTGGTAAAGAATCTGCCTGCCAATGCAGGAGACATATGAGATGTAGGTTTGATCCCTGGTTCAGGAAGATCCCCTGGAGGAGGGCATGGCAGCCCACTCCAGTATTCTTGCCTGGAGAATCCCATGGACAGAGCAGCCTGGCAGGCTACAGTCCATAGCCTCATAAAGGGTTGGACACCACTGAAGCGACTTAGCACATCTGTCTATATACATATATAAGATACATATATAAGATCATATACACATTGGATGTTCTTTTGACTTACTTTCCCTCAGTCATCCCAGGTAACCCATGTTAATTACTTGGTGTGTATCCTCCTGTGCTTTCCTCTTTGTCCAGATAACCATATGTGAACACGTAAATGTATACATATATAAGGATTTGGAGTTAATTACTTTATTAACTGGTGTCATATTAAGCACACTTTTCTGTATTATTTTCCCATTTAGCGAAACCTCATGAAATTACCTCCAACTCTGCTAGTAGAGAATAGCTCTGATCATTGTTTTTATGGCTTTGTTCCATGGTATGAGTCTCTATCCATCTTTATTTATTTAACTGTTACCCTGTTAATAAACATTCATGTTGTTTCCTTTTTTTTTTTTTTTTGCCATATGGAATAGTGGTGTGATAAATGTATTTTTACATCTCTTCTTTTGTACTTTTTTGTTTTTAAGAAAATGTTACAGTAGTTAGAATCTCATCAAACTGTATTTTTAGCCATAGATGTTGCTGGATTGCCTCCAAAATTTCTGTAACAATTTACACTGCCTCCAGCAATTTATGAAAGTGTCCTTTTTTTTTTGACATTTCTGTTAGCGATAGGTGTTAATAGTCTGTATAATTTTTGCTAGTCTGGATCGAAAGAGTGAGTTTGAGTAGTTTTTCATATATTTGGTCTTTTGAGTCTTGACTTTTCTGAAAATTGCCTATTCACCTGTTTTTGCATGTATTTCTATTGAATTATTTTTTGTATCTATTTCTAAGAGGATTCTTTACACAGTATTGATATTAATATTTTATTTTAAACATTTTATTGCAAATAGTTTTTCTAAATTTGTTGCTCATATGTACACTTTGCTTATGATAGCTTTTGTTCTATATAAGTTTAAAATTTTCATATAGCAAAGTTCATCTTTTCTTTTATGTTTCTTTATTTTCAGAGATAAAGCCTTCACAAATCTTTCGGTTGCACACGTAGTCCCCTAGATAGTCTCTTAAGAGTTTATTAGTTTATTTTTGGCATCTGGCCTTTACTTTATCTGTAATTTATTTTTACATATGGTGTAAGAAAATTATTTTGTTCCAAATAGACAGCTGAAAGTGCCAGCACTGTTTGTTTCAAAAAATATGTATTGAAGGGAGAGGTGAGACTTCCCTTATCAGATGAGAAAACAAACTATGAACACTCCTAGCATGAGCCAGAATGCAGACTCCAGAAATATCTCAGTACAAGTAAAATTTTAATATATGACAAAGTGGCATTTACATTTTACTGGTAGAAAGTGTTCTATTTGTTTTAGCCGTTGCTTGTTTGGGAACACATGTAAGAATTAAAGATTTTAAAATTAAAAAAATAAAAAACTATTAAAAAATTAAAAAAAAATAAAATTTCAGGGGAAGAAAGGATTTTCAGAGTACATTCACTTTTGCTAAACACGCAGATGAATTTTTATACCATTTGCCAATAAGTTCCGCAGAAAAATATGGAAACTTGACTCAAGATTGTGGCTTGTCTCCAGTGTCGTTCCCTGAACTCGACAGTGAAAACTTGTTTCTGGCTTCCCATCACGAGTGCTGCTGACACGTCTCAGCCAAGGTCGCCGTGAGTCATTTCTTAATTTCTAAGCATTGTGGTTTATACAGACTGCTCAAGCTCTCTGTCCTGAGAAACAAAATCCAACTGCTGCCTTCGCTTAGTTTCTGTGCTGTTATCCCCTGCGTCCAGAGCCTTCGGCGTCGTGTTCTAGATGAACGTAGCTGGGCTGGCTCAGGAGGAGGAGATATTCGTGTGTTCTTTGAGGTTTTCATCAAGATCAACATGCCGAGTGGCCAGTGCTCAGAGATTCTGGGCGGGAAGGTTTCTGGCTGGGCGTCTCCTGGAAGACAGCAGATCTTGTTTCAGGGAAGCAGAGCTGTGATTTTTGAGCAGGTAGATATTTGGAGCCTGGAAAGAGTGGTCTTCCAGGACTGTGAGCCACAGACACAGATGTGTGTGTGTGGTAGTTGGGAGAAGGAGGTTTGGATATGTGAGGACGGGGAGGGAGTGATCAGGTCTGGGAGAAATGATCAGAGTTGGGGTCCTCACCACGGGGGACCCACATAGCCGGCTGAGTTGTCTCTGGACATACCCCCTCGAGGGTGGGTGGGATGGAATATATCCAGAAGTTACTTCATCACGCTAACTTCTTTCCTCATGTGCCGTTGACTGTTGCTAGGACTGCTGTCATTTCCTGAGCAGCTCCAGGTACCCATACTCATTAGGCACTTTGTATACCAAAGGGCTCAAAGGTCAGTTCCTAGATCCCTGTGTTAAAGGTGAGAAAAGTGCTGTTTGAGAGGCTGACTTTGCCTGCGTAGTGTTTTCCTGCAGTCTGATTCCAGTCTGCTAGACTGTGAAGGCTGTGCCTCCTGTTTCGACCCCCGCTTCCCCGCACCGTCCGCTGCCCCCATGTTATGTCGACGTGCCTGCCTTCTGCTGGGCAGTGACCAGTTTGTGTGACGTTTCCCGCAGTGTGGCTCACATTATGGAGAATACATCCCACAAATACTTAAGCTGCTTTTAAAAACAAAATATAAATACCAATGAAAGATGGATTTTTAAGTATCTAGAGAAGGCTTTTGTGTAGCCCAGCGTTTAAGAAAAGCCTGTACCTTGTTAGCATTACCCCACACCAGTCAGAGCCAGCCAGATAGGAATGTGGTGGCCCACTTAGGCTATCTTTAATTGCTCGCTATAAATAGCCTAATGATGCTGCCATAAAAAGACTCTGATATGACTGAGGGGCTCAACGTGACCCATATATATGATGTTTTTCTAGGTGTCTGTGACCGGGACAATGGATGCTTCGGTATGAGATGGTTTTCAATGCTGAAATGTGGGCTTAGTTTCCAAGCCAATCATTTCTTACCCCTCCTCCCTCGAGATTCCAGGGTCTCCAGCTTTGCTGTCTGCCCACATCTGTGCTGAGGCCGTAGTTGACTGTCACTCACATCCCAGCCACAGCTCCACCGCCCACTTGGCCTGGCACTGACAGACAGGTGCCTGCTGCAGCCCAGTCTGATGCCTTAAGAGGACCAGCTCCGGCATGGGTGGTGTGTTCCTCTTCTGCCTGGGGAGGCCATGGGAATCTGGATGCCTTGCTGGACTCTGGGCATCCTTGAGTTCTCTTGATTGCAGCACGAGCCCATCTCTGCTACAGTTCTCACCACCGTTGCCACCTCCACTCCCTGCCCCCTTGGGGTTCTCTCCCTCCGTAGGTTGGAGGCAGAGATGATCCAACTCAACTAACTGGGATATGATGAGGAACCTGTGAACCAAAAGGATGCTACATGCTAAGTCGCTCAGTCATGTCTGACTCTTTGTGACCCTCTGTCCATGGGATTCTCCAGGCAAGAATGCTGGTGTAGGTTGCCATGCTCTCCTCCAGGGGATCTTCCTAACCCAGTGATCAAACCTGCATCTTTTATGTCTGCTGAATTAGGGAGCAGGTTCTTTACCACTAGTGCCACCTGAGAAGCCCCTAAATGATGCTGGAGTATTCCAAAGACCAGACAGTCAGTTCTCTCAGAGATATTTTTAAACCATAGTAAACAGACGGAGACTAACCGACTCCCCACTTTATACACAAGTTCACCAGCATCTCTTGGGCTACTAAAAGCATCTCTTGATTAGCCCAAAGAGATGCTGGTGAACTTGTGTATAAAGTGGAGAGTCAGTTAGTCTCTGTCTGTTTACTATGGTTTAAAAATATCTCTGAGAGAATTGACTGTCTGGTTTCTCAGCCTGCTCACTGTTAGGAGTAAGCAGAATGAAAGGTGTGGAGGATTCTCTGGAGGCGGCCACACTGACAAGAGTGAGAAGTAGGAAAAGGAGCCGGGGACCGCAGGAACTTCCAGAATTGGGTCACCAGGACCCATTTAATGGGATGGGAGAGTGCTTATCACATAGTCAGCTGGAAACGAGTCTTGTGGGATAAATAAATGTATAATTGTGGACGTTTTATTGATGAGCCTTGTCATAAAGGTTATGCTAATTGTAGTGGCTTATGTTTCAGAAGGACAAGAAAGTGCATTTTTCACTTTAAAGCTATTTCTGGGTCTTCCCTGGCGGTCCAGTAACCATTTCTAAGACTTCTCATGCAGGGGGTTGGAGGAGCCTGGTAGGCAACAGTCCACGGGATTGCAAAGAGTCAGACACGACTGAGCAACTTCACTTTCTTTTCTTTCCAGTAACTACTTCTAAGACTTCTCATGCAGGGAGTGTAGGTTCAGTCCCTGGTCAGAGAGCTGAGATCCCACATGCCTCTTGGCCAAAAAAACCAAAACATAAAAAACAACAGAAGCAATGTTGTAAATAGTTGTTGGTTGGTTTTATGTATTTGGCAGTACTCATCCTAACAGGTGGGAGATAGTGAAGGACAGAGGAGCCTGGCGTGCTCAGTCCATGGGGTTGCGAAGAGCTGGACACAACTGAGCAACTGCACAGCCCCAGCAGGAGTGAGATGGTATCTCATCGTGGCTTTGACTTGCCTTTGGTCAGTGGTCAGCGATGTGGAGCACCATTTTATGTACCCCTTGGCCTTTTGCATGCCTTCCTTGGGGACATGTTGCTCAAACGTGCCTGGCTTGTGTTGGTTACTGCTGCAGCCACGAGACCTAAGCAGTTTCTGGCATCTGGGAGGTACTGAAAAGAATTTTTTAATTATTATGAAGGACAGGGACTGCAGGTATGTCTACAGAGTTACATCCGATCCTGGAGATAAACAGTTCTGTTGCCACTCTTCTCTGTGTGCTTTGGGGGCCTCAAGTGACAGGGTCAGTGTCCCAGTGAGTCTGAGCTTTTGTCGAGTACGGGAAAGCTCTGGCTTTGGAGTGGAAGAGGGCTTCCCTGGTGGCCCAGTGGTAAAGAATTCACCTGCCAACGCATGAGACAGAGGTTCGATCCCTGGGTCGGGAAGATCCCCTGAAGAAGGAGATGACAACCCACTCCAGTTTTCTTGCCTGGAGAATCCCATTGAACAGAGGAGACTGGCGGGCTGCAGTCCGTGGGGGTCACAAGAGTTGGCCATGGCTTAGCGATTAAGCAACAACTTTGAGTTGCAAGAACCCAAATGCCCAACTCAGTACCTGTAGTAAGAGCTGGCCTTTCCAGCTGATCCATTTCTGAACAGAGTCGCTGCATCCCTGAGCTCCTCTTCTGGCAGGTCTCGGGCTGTGCGTGTGTATCTGATAGTCCCATATGTTCCCTCGGTTTTTGTGTGGCTCCCGTTTTAGAAACATGCGGTTTGTGTGCGATTGCTCCCTTAGCGGGTGAGCAGCCCCGTGACTGCAGTCACCCTATGGCACGTGTGTCACCTTCCACCTTAGTGACAAAGTGGGAGGAGGCTCTTGTTATCACTCTTGTTGCCGTGATGAGGTTCTGATGGGTGGTTGTGATTTATCATCTGCACCCTTCTACTCCTGCCGTCGACGTTACGCTTCCTTAGAGTTTGTAGAGTTCTTTGAACAGATCGTGTCTTATTGGGAGCCTCTGGAGGGAAGCAGGAGTGATGGCAGGGGTCCCATTCAGTACATGGGGAGACTGCAGCGTGGCCGTTAAATCACTGTCCAGGTTCTGTGGTTTGTAAGTGGTGGGCCTAGATCTTGAGTCTCTGTGTTTTATTTTTTATGTGTTTAATTGTTGGCTGCAGTGTGTGGCTTGCGGAATCTTAGTTCCCCAGCCAGGGGTTAAACCTGTTCCCTCTGCTTTGGAAGGGTGGAGTCCTAACCTCTGGACTGCCAGGGGAGTCCCTGTATTGGTGTTTTAAAGTGTGTTTTCCAGTACGTTTTCCACCCATGTCCACCTGCCATAGGTGTGCAGTGATTCCTATCAGAGGCATGTATTGGGTGATAACATTGTTTCTGAGAGAGGGTACTCAGGTGCCTCTTGGCTTTGAATGTCTGCAGTTCGGACCTGCATGTCACTGTGATTGCCTAGAGAGAGACAGAACCCATAGGATGTGTGTATTATATACAAAGAGAAAGGTGTATTTTAAGGGTTTGGCTCATGGGACCGAGGGGGTGATGGATCTGAAATCTGCAGGGTGAGCCGACAAGTGGGAGACCCAGGAAAGGGCTGATGTTGAAGCTTGTCTGAAGGGCAGCTGGAGGTAGAATTCTGTCTTCCTCCGAGAATCCTGGTCTTTTCTCTTGAGGCCTTCAGATGATCGGGTGAGCCCCATGGCCACTCTCATTTCCCTTTTCCAAGCCAGCCACTTCACACACTTGCCTCTGCCCCCCAGATGTTGTGGTCTGTGAAAAACTTTCATCATCACTGGAAAAAGGAGCCTAGCATATGTACATGTTCCAGGAATCATGAGTCTGTATATATGAAGCTGCTGCTGCTGCTGCTGCTAGGTTGCTTCATTCGTGTCCGACTCTGTGCGACCCCATAGACGGCAGCCCACCAGGCTCTGCCGTGTCTGGGATTCTCCAGGCAAGAACACTGGAGTGGGTTGCCATTTCCTTCTACAATGCATGAAAGTGAAAAGTGAAAGTGAAGAGTGCACTTTATTTTAAAGCAAGCGTGTGGCCATGGTTTCTGTCTGTTATAAACATCACCCAAAAACCATCTACAAACACAAAAACATTGGAGATGTGGAAAGAACAATACCTCACTCTGATATATATTTTAATAAGATTTATTTTAAAAATTATCTACATAATGGCTTATTGATTATACAGTGTTATAAAGGGAGTAAGTAGAAATGATCCCTGATGGCACTTTTTAACAATACTGGTGCTGAGATTACAGTGTTATATCTTCAAGTCTCTTTTGCTGCATAGTTCTATATAAAGTATCTACAGTAGCAATTCTTATGTTTTTAGTTAACATTGCATCTCAAATATCTTTCTCCACACAAAAAATAGTATGAAAAAATTAACTTTTAATGTTTGTATATTTTTCATTATTTGTGTGAACCAACATCTATTTGATACCAGGAGGCTGGGGCAAAGTACAGATAGAGACCTCATTTTCTATGCTTATGCATTTAACAGGCAACAACCTGTTAAATAAAATATATTCTATTCCCCTATTTTGACAGACATGCTATTGCAATGGCAAATTAAAAATGTACAATATTATGATTTTTATATGAGCGAAAGCAAGAAAGATACCAAATTTCACTGAATTTATTTTGTACTATTATTATTGCATGCAGAATAATGGCCCAAGGATATAATTAAATCATGATTTAATAAAGAAATAAAGTTCAGGGATTTCATCTTACTAGTTCAGAACTCAGACTTAATGTAGGTACCATCCTTGTTCCTTTTTAGTGCTTTAATCAGTAATTGTACCTTCATTAAATAAAGAGTTTGTAATTTTCTGTTCATGAATTTTATGTGGGTCATGCTCTCCAGAAACTTGTTCACTTTCAGTTTCAACATTTAAAAAATTTAAGCAGATTGCTTCTTTGAAGATTTTGAATTTGTTAACCTTTTTCCTTTCTGAGTTCTACTTTCAGAGTTTCTATTTCTAAAACAACTTCCACTTATTTCAGTCACTGAAAGGAAAGTATAATGTAATTGTATTCAATGTATGCAGTTTGTAAATATATTACCAAAATGTCAATTAAAAATCAGTAATTTTAATCAAAATAAAATTATTCTCTTCTAAAATATTCAAATTATATGTAAAATTAAAAAGCACAAGCAACAAAAGCAAGAATAAAAAGTAGGACCACATCAAACTAAAAAGCTTCTGCACGGCAAGAGAAGCAGTAAACAAAATTAAAAGGCAAAAAAAAAGACAACCTACTGAAATATTTACAAACCGTGTATCTAATAAGGACATTTGTGTGTGCTCAGTGGTGTCTGACTGTTTCTGACTGTATGGACTGTGGCCCGCCAGGCTCCTCTGTCCATGGATTTCCCAGGCAAGAATACTGGAATGGGTTGCCATTCCTTTCTCCAGAGGATCTACCCCACCCAGGGATTGAACCGCTGTCTCCTGTGAGAGTCTCCTGCATTGCAGGTAGATTCTTTACTGCTGAGCTATCAGGGAAGCCCGGTAAAGAGTTAATATATATAATATTTAAAGGAACTCAGACAACACAACAGCAAAAAAAAAAAAAAAAAAAAAAAGACAGTCTAATTTAAAATGGACAGAGGACTTAGACACGTTTCTAAAGAAGACATCCAGATGGCCAACAGGTACATGAAAAAAATGCTCAAGATCACTAATGCTCAGGGAAGTGCAGATCCAAACCACAATAAGCTATTGCCTCATGATTCCCTGATAGCTCAGTTGGTAAAGAATCTGCCTTCAATGCAGGAGACCCCGGTTCAATTCCTGGTTCTGGAAGATCCTTTGGAGAAGGGATAGGTTACCCACTCCAGTCTTCTTGGGTTTCCCTGGTGGCTCAGTTGGTAGAGAATCTGCCTGCAGTGTGGGAGACCTGGGTTCGATTCCTGGGTTGGGAAGATCTCCTGGAGAAGGGAAAGGCTACCCACTCCAGGATTCTGGCCTGGAGAACTCAATGGACTATCTAATCTGTAGGGTCACAGAGTCGGACACGACTGAGTGACTTTCACTGTCAGAAAGACAAGAAAAAAGAGTAAGTGCTGAAGAAGTTGGACAGAGGAGGAAACCTTGGGCACCATTGGTGGGAGTGTACATTGGTACTCCCACTGTGGAAAACGGAATGGAGGTTCCTCAAAAGATTAAAAGTAGAAGCAACTCCACTTCGGGGTGTATGTCTAGAGGAAATGTCTGCAGGGAGAAAGCTGAGAGTGAGATGGTGGTTGCCGGGGGAGCAGGGGAGAATGGGGAAGTGTTGGTCAAAGAGTACAAACTTCCAGTTAGAAGATGAGTCAACTCTGGGGGTCTAGGGTGTGGCATGGTGATTATATCATCCCTGGTGGCCCAGTCAGTAAGGAATCCGCCCAGGATACCCCGGTTTGGTCCCTGGGTCAGGAAGATCCCCTATAGAAGGGAATGGGAACCCACTCCAGTATTCTTGCCTGGAGAATCCTGTGGACAGAGGAGCCTGGCAGGCTACCATCCATGGAGTCACGAGTTGGACATGACTTAGAGACTAGCCCACGACATGGTGATCGTATGCCAATTGTGTCTCAAAAAGCTGAGGGCAGAAGAGAAAAGCACTGGAGCGTGTCAGACAAAACAAAAACTGGGCTGGAATGTACAGATTACAACCTATGCTATCAAATTTATAAATAAAAGTATTTTCCATGAAAGCACAGAGTAGTCACAAGAGAAACTAGACCTTCTGGAAAGCCTAACACTGTTGGGTTGGCCATAAAAGTTCATTCAGGTTTTCTAATTAACAACATATGGGAAAACTTGAATGACCTTTTTTGCGCCATCAACATAAGGCCCTTGGCAGCGAAAGGTTGCCTACCTCTGCTCTAGAACCGTGAATGAGAACATGAAGAGAGTCACGATAAAGAGGCTGGACAACTTACTGAGAAATCAGGTCTGTCATTTGAGAAATGATCACACTCGTGTACGGGAGACGCAGAATTTGAACAGTCATTCCTCTGACCCCTGATGCACCCCCCACCCAGAGTGACAGCACAGGCCACAAACCCTGGGCTTCGGTTTCAGAGCCATGGGGCAGGAGTCCTGGGCCTGGACGGTGCCAGTGGCCAGCAGAGATGCTTTGGGCTGTAGGTCCCACAGTGCCCCAGCTGAGGGCAGGATCCAAGGAGACAGAGGACTCGCTTGGCATCTGTGTGGACTTGGGATTTTCAAGCACAGCTGATGCTTATCGGCGGGAGAGTAGTTAGTGTTTTTATTTAGTCTGCTAAATCACCTGTGTTTTATTCCAGACTTTGCTATTTGTGTTGTTATTTTCTCTACCCCTGACACCCACCCACCCACCCACACAGAAAAATAAAGCCAGAAAGGAGAGATTGGTGTTGGACTTTGGATGTTTAAAATGCTAGGGAAAGCATCACCATTTCGTTCATTTGAAAACATTTTAAAAATACTTGGATTAAGAGTGTTTTAAAAAAATTAATTTATTTATATTAATTGGAGGCTAATTACTTTACAGTATTGTGCTGGGTTTTGCCATACATTGACGTGAATCAGCCACGGGTGTACGTGTGTCCCCCTGTCCGGAACCCCCCTCCCACCTCCCTCCCCATCCCATCCCTCTGGGTTGTCCCAGTGCACTGGCTTTGAAAAAAATAGTAAGAGCATGACTGTGACTTTTCAGCACTGCTTTTTCTTTTATGTTTGTGAATTGAGGTTGGACACATGGTCCAAGGCTGCTGAAACACAGCAAAATGAGCTGTTTCTTAAGAACAAATCCTGTGGTTTTGGTCTGGAACACCATGCATTATTTGTCTCTGGTGGATTAGAGGCTTATTAGCAAGCATACAGAGGAATTCACAGGTTTTCATTTTAAGAAACAAACTGGGTATCCGTTCTCTGAAGCCGAGAAAGACATTGTGATAAAAAATTCGAATTAATAGTTGAGAGAGCCATGAAACCCATTAGGATTGTAGCAAAAAGGGCTATAGAAAAATTGAATGGGTCGCAGTGTACCGTAATCACAATCTTGGGTGTTTATTTGCATTATATTACATTATATAATGTAATTGCAGAAATTACATTTGTTGCTTTTACTTCTAATAACAGCTCCACCTTATGTTTTTGCAATGCCTTTGTTTTACACAGAACTTCCCACGTGTTTCAAATCATTTAGTTCTCATTTAAACATGCGAGAAAATAGAAACTGAGGCCCCAAAGAGTGAAAGAAACTCGCCGGGGTCTGAAAGCTTCTGTGACACCAAAGTGGGACATGGATTTAGGTGTTCTTATCCCTTGGACCGCACGGAAATCAAACCAGTCAATCCTAAAGGAAATCAACCCTGAATATTCACTGGAAGGACTGATGCTGAAGGTGAAGCTCCAATACTTGGCCACCTGATGTGAAGAGCTGACTCATTGCAAAAGACCCTGATGCTGGGAAAGATTGAAGGCAAAAGGAGAAGGGGGCAATGGAAGATGAGATGGTTGGGTGGCATCACCGACTCAACAGACGTGAGTTTGAGCAAACTCCAGGAGATGGTGAAGGACAGGGAAGCCTGGCGTGCTGCGGTCTGTGGGCTCACGAGGAGTCTGACCCAACTTAGCGACTGAACAACAGCGTCCCATTTGTCATGTTCTTTCTGTGATACCAAAGCCTCCCTTGTCAGTTAAGTTCCAGATGAAGTCCATGAGCTGCACATGAACAGCTATACTGGACCAGTCGTGGTGACAGTGCTGCCAGATGTTAATAGCCAAGTGTGAAATCCCAACTATGAATTGTGACTTTAATGAGAGCTTAACGAGTTTCACAAGATACATACAGGGTTTAGCTGGAGAGTGTTAAAACTGATCCTACAGACTGACTATTGCAGACAAAAGAAATGTTTCCTTAAATCAGACCACTTTTAAAAAATCTCAGTGCCTTAGATCTGCACAAAGAAGACCGTCTATGGATAGCAGAGTGGGGTGCACGGGGTGGGGCACCAGCCCTCGGATCACAGCCGCTACAGAGAGAGCATAGAGAGAGCTGTCATAGCTCAAGTCAGTAAAGAGTCTGCCTGCAGTGCAGGAGACCTAGGTTCGATCCCTGGGTCCGGAAATCCCCTGGAGAAGGAAATGGCGACCCACTCCAGTATTCTTGCCTGGAGAATCGCATGGACAGAGGAGCCTGGTGGGCTACAGTCCACGGGGTCACAAAGAGTTGGACACAACTTTGTGAGTAAACCACGCACAGGTACAGTAATGAATGGCTTCTCTGACGAAGTGACCCTCCTGCTCTTTCAGGATCCTCTGCCACAGAAGTAGTCAGAATTATTAATCCAGGAAATAATTGGTCTCCATGACGTCCTTCTACATCATTTTAGCAGGTGGCCTTGCGAGGAATCAGCTAAATTCATGCCTATTCAGCACCCAGCAGCATTTCAACCACCAGAGCTTCCGAATAAGCAGGATGTGTTTGGGAGCAGAATATTTCGATGTTTAAAAAACCTAAATGATCTTCATTTTTTAAAGGGGTCAATTGTTAGAAATTCAAGAAGCACAGCCACGTAGGTTAGTCTTACCTTCTGGTCCAAGGTGTAGTCAAGACCTCCTGGTGACACTCACATTTTGAGCGCTGCAGACATTAGAGCATCACGTTTGCATCCCTTGAGGCTCGCCTCCTGTCTTATGGGAGAAGTGTATACCTTGAAAAGCTAATTCTTTGAAAATTATTTCAAAATTTTGTGAATTTTTTCAAACATATATACATAAAATAATTCATCTTATATGCACATCCACACTTGAGATGTTTATTTTTTTTAATTTGCTGAAATTTTTTTTTTAAAGAAGGAAGGTGTTTCAGATACAGTGATAGCCTCACACCCCTACCTTAATCGATTCCCTGTGCTCCTCTCCCCAAGAAAACTGTGCAGAAGTAGGTGTGAATTCTTTCCTTGCATGGCGTTATGTCTTTACTGTGTGTGTGTGTGTGTGTGTGTGTCTGTGAGCGTGTGTGAGCTTCCCCAACTGCTCAGCAGTAAAGAATCCGCCTGCAACACAGGGGAGGAAGGTTTGATCCCTGGGCTGGGAAGATCCCCTGGAGGAGGAAATGGCAACCCACTCCAGTATTCTTGCCTTGGAATCTCATGGACAGGGAGGCCTGGTGGGCTACGGTCCATGGGGTTGCAAAGAGTCGGACAGGGCTGAGTGACCATGTAGTCGGTATGTGTGTGTGTATCCAAAGAGATATACAGCTTATTTTTAGTGTTTAAAGTCTTCATACACTCTGCGTATGCACTTTGCTTTTTTTAGATAAAGACATAGCACTAATTGCAAGCTTTTCAAAATGAAGACCTGGTTTTAATTTATTCAGTTTTCACTGTTCTATGATATGAACATGAAGTTTTATTCTTCCCATCTGCTTTGATGGACACTAAGATTATTTAAACATTTTTCAACTTTAGCAAAAGTAATGCCACAAGATTTCTGATGGATAAGTCCATGGACACATGGCAGATGTATCGTCTAACACCCAAAGATATCTTCTTCTAGTGTTTCTCAAACTGTTACACATTTCTGTCTCATGAAAGTGATTTAATGGATTGCTATCCCCATTAAAAATTAATAATGGTTATGCTGTCATATCTGATATGAGTAATGTCAAAATGCACTGTGTTATGTGGGTAGGTTTTGTTAGGCTTTTGTTTCAGTTAGATGAGTATGTATTGATAAGTGGATGCACTGGGTCTTGATAACAGATGCCTTTCTTACTGAGGGTCATAGTAAAGGAAGGTCAGGGGTCACCACTCAGGGCATGTGCTGTGAGCCCCACTGCTGGGTCCCGGGCATCTTCAGCTTTGTTGATTGCTGCTGTGCTGCGCTTGGAAGTGTCTATATCATATTTGCAGTGTTTCTTCCTGTTTGGCTACATGTTAGCCCTGGGATTTTGTGATGAGGGTTTCTAATTATAAATTTAGTTTGCTTTTCCTGATTATTAGTGAGACTGATCATGATTCATTTCTAAGTGTTGAAGACAAATGAGGAGAAGGTTTGTGTTTTTTGTTTTAGTACAGTCCTGTGTAGTCACAAGAAAAATAACCAAGGCAGGTGCCAAGTAGAGGCTTGGTGCCTTACCAAGTGGATAGGAAAATGAGAAATAGCTGATATTCTGGTATCTAATTTTAAGGACTTTAGCCTTAGAAAGGGACTGGAATTATGGTGTTCTCCGCTGTCCAGAATGTGATGGGACTGGTACTGCTGAGTAGAAGCAATGGTTACACTGGGCGGAGGGTGAAAATAGTTGCTTTCTTCGTTCAGTCGCTCAATTGTGTCCAGCTCTTTGGAACCCCATGGACTGTGGCATACCAGGCTTCCCTGTCCATCGCCAACCCCCAGAGCTTGCTGAAACTCATGTCCATTGATTTGGTGATGCCATCCAACCGTCTCGTCCTCTGTCGTCCTGTTCTCCTCCTGCCTTCAGTCTTTGCCAGCATCAGGGTCTTTTCCAGTGAGTCAGTTCTTCACATCAGGTAAAGAAGGCAAAGCTCATCTTATGGGACAAATGGGACCCCTATTTCGGATTTTTTGTTTTGTGGGATAGCTAGTCCTAACGTTGCTAGATATTTTCAAGTGTTTTCTAAGAGAAGTTAGAAATATTTTTAAAAATTAGTTTAATTTTGTGAAACTCTCTTGATTTTGTTTTTAAAATACTGACCCACATTTGGAAAAAACAAAACAGTTTTGGCCAAACAAACCCTATCTGAATTTAGTCTGCAGGCCACTGACCTGCATTGATTTTCTGTGTTAGGAGAAGTGAATTATGAAATGGCTTAAGTTTTAAAAAATCATGAACACTTAAGGTTGATTCCTCATGACCTACTTTGTCGTTTTGCTTGTCTCCTCCTAGGTATGTGAGTGGGCGTTGAAGGAGCTGTGAAATATAGAATTATGTCCCTTCATATTTTCCTTACTACCTCCCACAGTGTTTGTATAGTTGTTATTTAGTTGCTAAGCCACATCCGACTCTTTTGAGACACGTGGACTGTAGCCTGCCAGGCTCCTCTGTCCATAGAATTTTCCAGGCAAGAGTACTGGAGTGGGTTTTCATTTCCTTCTCTAGGGGATCTTCCCGACAGAGGGATTGAACCCATGTCTCCTGCATTGACAGGAGACTAATGTTTATCAAATGAGTGAAGACATGAATGATGAAAACACTCAGTTCCTGGGTTCTCTACAATTGACCAGCTTAAAAAGTGTGGCTTCTCTTTGTCAGGTTTGGGTTGTTTCCCTTGGAGTCATAGTAAAAGGAAGTTTCTACCACACATGACTCTTCCCCCTGTCACAACCCGACAGTTTTACTGTTCACCAAAATGCCACATAGTTAATTCATGATTCATAAAGAAAGCGCAGCACATTAATAGGTTAGATTGTCAGTAGAATGAATAATAAATGGCAGAGCTATGTATACAAAGAAAATGTGCATCGCTCTTGGAAAAGCACGGAATGGGGGTCGGCCCATCTGGAGCCTATGCCTCCGCGGGGAAATGACAGGACAGAGCGATAATCCTTCATTCGTAAGTGAAGAACATGAAATTCCATATGGGGCCTGTGATCCAGCCCAGGAAGCTGCAGTGCTGGGGGAATTCTGGGACAATTAATGGCTTCCACACTTAACTCCCGACTGGATCGGCAGCAGGACCTTATTGAGATTGTCCGTGTTGAGTGGGCTGGAATTTTAGCCACAGCCCTTTCCGGCCTTGGCGGCCAGTGTCATCAAGGTATGACATTTATATAAGTGTCTCGATTGTGACATCTGACTCAGAGCTGCTTGTGGTTCTCCCTCTCTGCTCCCCGGGCCCCCCTTGAAGACCTGGCCCTCTTCCTGGGCAGTTTCAGGGCGCTCCCCCTTTGGCTGGCTCCCCTCCTGGTCTGGACTGCAGAGGTGCACGGGGTGGTCAGGGGCACACTGTGGTTCTTCCAGTCTCCAGATTCCCATCCAGCACTCCACAGAGGGTCTTCAGGCTGGTTTTGCAGTGCAGGTTTCTGGTCCCTGGGCCAGCCTCGTGCCAACCCTTCTAGCCTTGCCTTCACATGGTAGGAAAGCTCTTTTGAAGACCAAGGTTGTAGTTGATCAACCAGCTGGAAGGTCTTTCCTCATCCTTATTCACTTTCTTTTTGTTTAAATTAATTTTTATTGGAGTATAGTTGATGTACAACGCTGTTAGTTTCTGCTAAGCAGCAAAGTGCCTCAGTTATACATATACACATATCCACTCTTTTTTAGATTCTTTTCCCATATAGGTCATTGCAGAGTGTTGCAAAGAGTTCCCTGTGCTATACAGTAGGTCCTTATTAGTTGTCTGTTTTATATACAGTAGTATGTATATCTATTGGAGAAGGAAATAACCCACTCCAGTGTTCTTGCCTGGAGAATCCCAGGGACAAGGGAGCCTGGTGGGCTGCCGTCTATGGGGTCACACAGAGTCGGACACGACTGAAATGACTTAGCAGCAGCAGCAGTATGTATATCTTAGTCCCAGTTTTCCAGTTTATTCCTCCTCCCGCTCATCCCCATAGCCATACATTTGTTTTCTACTTCTGTGACTCCATTTCTGTTTTGTAAATACATTCATTTGTAACATTTTTTTAAAGAGTCTGCCTATAGGTGATATATGATTTTTTTCGGTCAGACTTACTTCACTCAGTATGACAAGCTCTAGGTCAATCCATGTTGCTGCCAAGACATTATTTTGCTCTTTTTATACGGCTGAGTAATATTCCATCATTTGTTGCAGTACTGTTTTCAGTAACCAGGTCTTGAGAGTAACCTAAATGTCTGTTGACAAATGAATGGATAAAGATGTGGTGCATATGTGCAACGGGGTGTTAATTACTCAGCCTTATTCTCCTTCTTGACACCATAATAGCATCTCTTCTGAGTGCTTTCCATATGTCAGGCAGTGTTTTAAGCATTTGGTATATATTATCCCATTTAATCTTTACCACAACCACAAGGGGAACATACTTTAATTTCCATCATGGGAAAGCTGAGGCACAGTAGAATCTTGATCACCTGTCCTAATTTTAAATTTTTTTTGTCTTGAAGTGTAGTTGATTTATGGGCTTCCCTGGTGGCTCAGACAGTACACAATCTGCCTGCAATGCGGGAGACCTGGGTTCCATCCCTGGGTTGGGAAGATCCCCTGGAGGAGGGCATGGCGACCCATTCCAGTATTCCTGCCTGGAGAATCCGACAAAGGAGGCTGGCAGACTACAGTCCATGGGGTCACAAAGAGTCGGACACGACTGAGTGACTGTGCGCAGCACTTAGTTGGTTTACAGTGTTGTGTTAACTATTGTTGTCCCTTTGCCGCTTTGGAACTCAGCTTCTGTCCTGTTTCCATACCTGTCCATTGCAATCGACATGTGCGTGCCTGCTGTGTTTCAGTTATAGACGTGCAGGATTCCTTCCCTCCTGAGTTCGCAGCAGAGGTGGGGAGAGTTCTGCAGTGACTCCACTGTGAGTTGTACAAGGGGAGGTTGAGGTAGGTGCAGGCAGCTGTGGAAACTCATTGTCCATCCTGAGGGTCAGAGACATCATCCTGGGGAAAGGGGTGGGAGAGCTGCCTGGAAGGCTGATGAGATAAGATGGGAGGATGTTCCAGGATGAGGGCACAGCATGGCCAAAGGCAGAGGGGTGCAGAGCAGCCTGATGTTGTGCGTGGACTGCAGACAGTGTGATGTTACTAAGTGGATGTGCCTGTACTAGGTGAGCTTTGGAGGAGGCTTATATAAGGTGCTAGTGAACTTAGCCCTCACTGAGTACATAGTGGCAGCTGGTGAAGAATTTTAAACTTGGGATAGATACGAAATTGTAGTTCAGTAGATTGTGGTGCATCTTGGAGGATGCACATTGGGTTGTTCAGTCGCTCAGTTGTGTCCCAGTCTTTGCGACACCTTGGACTACAGCACGCCAGGCTCCCCTGTTCTTCACTATCTCCTGGAGTTTGTTCATGTTTGTGTCCATTGAGTCATTGAGGCCATCCAACCATTTCGTCTTTTGTTGCCCCCTTCTCTTCCTGCCCTCAGTCTTTCCCAGCATCTGGGTCTTTTTCAGTGTGTTGGCTTTTCACATCACATGGCCAAAGTTTTGGAGCTTCAGTTTCAGCATCAGTCCTTCCAGTGAATATTCAGGGTGGATATTCTTTAGGATTGACAGTGAGGGGAGGGTTCAAATCAAGGGGGATCCATTACATGGATATTGTGGCAGTTCCAGGGGAGGGGTGATGAATACAGAATGGAGTCAGTGGGATGAGAAGGTGGACATGAGAAACATTCAGAAGTCAAAATCGGCAGAGCACTTTAATAATGGCAGAAGATTGGCGATAATCTGAATGACTTCTGGTGAAGAATGATTAAATTAGTTGACATGGATACAATGGCATATGAGCAGCTGTTTCAGAGAAAATAGGCAGCTTTGTGTGGACTGGCAGACACCAGCTTCCAAGATAGTGGAAGTGTGTGGGAGGAGAGAGCTATAAAAACCACTTGCATATGTGCTAATCCTGATGTGAAGGAAGAATGTGCATAGACCCACTCTGGAAGGAGAGTGTTGCCTCTTCCCGGACAGTTCTGTAGTTGGGAGAGGGGCTGGAGTTGGGGTGTTGGTTTCACCAACACCAAGTTATCCTTCGACCTTTTGAACGTCCTGCTGTGGCTATAGGTTACTTGCGCTTTCCAGTCTTTTGCTTATGAATTGGGTCTGAGTGAGGAAGTCGTCTGGGATGTCGGGTTTCTGAATACAGAAAGTTATCATTTTTGCCTCTTTACTGTTTTCAGTTTTAAAATACTAATTTACAGGGAATTTTCTGGTGGTTCAGTGGTTAGGACTCTAATTCCACTACAGAGGGGCACAGGTGTGGGTTCGGTTACCGGTTCAGGAACCAAGATCTTGTAGGGCACTCGATGCGGCCAAACAAAAATAAAAGTTAAAAGATAAAAATACTGAGTTACAAAACTAACCTCTCTCAGCATCGCGCTTTGACGTGGGTTATAATCCATTTTCTATCTGTTTCCCAGACCACCACAGCCCCCTGCAAGATGTTCAGTGCCCAGCAATGGTCAAGAAGATAGAAAAATGACTTCTGAATCACAATTGTGCAAAGTATGGTGACCCTGATCCATGAAATAGAATTTCTCTGCCAAGTTAAAAGACTGCCATCTCGACTCCATTTCTCTCGTCATGTGTGCACTTTCTTTTCTTTAAGCATTCTTCTTGCACTTGACATTCATTAGAGCATGCTAGGAATGCTTAGTGAAGTAGGCAAGTGTCTGCTGGTGACAACTTCTCCCCAGGTTTAAAGATCTCACACCAGAAAGGCTTTCATAGCTTCATAAAAGAGTTTAGGCAAGGATGAACTAGACTGAGCCTTGGTTCCTCGCAGTTTTGCTTCGTGAATAGCATAGCGCAGCCAGGGAAGCCAACTCAGGGGTGCACACTTTATTGGTTTAAGGAATGCAAGTAGAGCTTAGATAACACCATTTGCAAGAAGAATGGGAAAGGGAGCATTGTTTATGTCTTTGTTTCCTCATTAGAAAGTAGAAATCGTGCACTGGGCTTGTGGGAATCCTTAATGGCGTTCTTGTCCATTTTGGATTGTGTTGTTGTCCTATTGGAACTTGACTGAGAGAGTGCTTGCTCCTCTCTGCTGGAAATTACTGTGATATGAAGGTAGCGAGTACAGCCTGTTGCAAAAGAGTCTGCGGAGTTACAGGAACTCGTGTCCTGTGGCGTTTAATTACTGGTGATCACGTTCTTCTGTTTTAAGACTGCAGCACATCCTTGGTCCCCATGGCCCCGTGGGCTCGGTGCCTGGTCCTCCAGCCTCCCCTCTCTCCTGACTGGCCACATGGACCCTGCACCATCTGCCCAAGTCATTGTCAGGGACATTGGTGACTTTTATTGGCTTTAAAACGATTCCAATTATCAAGAAACATTTTTTCCCCCTCAAAAGAAAGAACACGGCATCCAGAAGAGAATTAGGGAGGCATACTTCTTTCGTGGTGACAGGTTCCAATTTAAAAGCACATCACCAGAAGGAACTTCCTTGTTCTCAGCCAAACTACATGATGAATTTCAAAAAGGAAATCACTTTCTAGATTATTTGAGGGCTTTGGGGTATATTCAAGGCTTGGAAGGTACATTGATTGACTTGCAGCTATTGGAAATAAGTTGATTATGATGACGACTCCATGTTGTCAGATTTAGTAGTTCTTTTCCCAGGGGATATTTTACACTCTGGTTTTTGAAATTCGTTTAATTATTAAAAATTAAAAAAATTATCTAATTATTTTTTAACCAGTCATACACTTATGCTGTTGAAAAGTGTAAAAGACATTAGCGGGCTTGCTGTCAGCCTCATTCTCGTCCTGCTCCATAGATAGACAGGTTAGTTAGGATCTTTAGGAGAATTCTTTCATGCATATACAAGCAAATATATTGTCTCCGCACCAGCCCCTTTCTACACAAAAGGTAGCCCTGAATTCATAATACTGTCCTTCAGTGTTTTCCTCACTTAAGTGTGTGTCCTCGAGCTCTGTCCATATCAGAACACAGAGAGCTTCTCTGCTCCTTCTGTAGCTGTTCACTGATTCTTCAGGGAGGGCTCAGTAGATACACCATGGTTCATGTGACCTGCTTCTGTGGATGGCCACTTGGATGGTTTCTGATGTTTTTTCTTCTGCAAACACTGCTGTGATACTTTACAAACCTCATGTGCAGGTGTCCCTATCGTAAGATTAAAACCTCAGGAATGAGGTTGTTGGGTCAAAGGTTAATGTATCTGTAGTTTTTTCTTTTTTTAAAAAATATTTTTTAATGTGGACCATTTTTTAAGTCTTTGTTGAATTTGTTACAACACTGCTTCTGTTTTATGTTTCGGCTTTTTGGCCAGGAGGCACGTGGAATCTTAGCTTCCTGACCAGGAATCGAACCTGCACCCCCTCCACTGGACGTTCTGACCACTGGGCAACCAGGGAAGCCCCCGTAATTCTGACAGTTGTAATTTGATAGACCATAAGGTTTTTTATTTAAACATTAAAAAAAAAATTTGGTCTCCAGGAATGTCAGAAAGAAACTCTTCCTATGGCAAGCGTGGCCATGGATAACCATCCAAACCAGGACAGTTTTAAGAATGCAAGTGGCTCTAAAAATAGTGGGACAGCAGGCAGGGGCCAAGGCTTTGCTGGCAGCCTGGACGTATCTTGACTTACTCATAGTCTTGCCAACAGAATGTGCTGTCAAACTTTCACATTATTCTCAAGGGATCTTGAGAGGAATTAAAGTTCAAACATAAGCATTTAATGAGGCCAGACTTTAAAAGTAAAGTTACCAGTAATGGTGGGTAAGCAAGTACGTTCATGACATTGTGAATGTACTAATGCTAGCCAACTGTATACTAATGCTGGTGAACTGTATGTTTAAACGTGGTTAAAATGGTAAATTTTATGTCACATGGATTTTGCCACAGTTAAAAAATAAAAATTAGAAACTATTGTTACCTGAAACCAAATAGATCAGTCTCAAATTAACCAATATGAAAGTCTTAAAAACCTATATATTGTATGATTGGGGAAAATGTGAAACTATAGAACAGAGAATAGATAAGTGGTTTCCAGGAGCTGGGTTGTGGGGAAGGTTGAGTGTGAGGAGCAGAGGAAATCCTGGGGGCTGGAGCTGTTCTATATGTTGGTTGTGGTAGTAACACGTGTGCTGTATGTGTTTGTCAAACTTGCTGAACCACACACTCAAAGGGATGCATGCTACTGTGTGCAAGTTATACCTTAATAAAAAGAAAAAAAAAATGGAATGAAAGGTAAAGCCACTCAGAATTGTTCCCGCGGAGCTCTGGGAACATTGCCCTGCCTGACGACATTCTTGTCTGGGCAAGGGCAGTGTGACCTTGAGTGGCACTTGCCAATGGGCCTCCTGCCTGGTGACCACTTGTGTCCCTTGCATTTTTCTAGCTGTGGTCATGGCCCTGCCTCCTTGGGAAGTCTGGCTCTGTGAGGACCTGACTGGCAGATGCCAGCGGTGGGGTCCAGGGCTCGTCTGGCCCTGGAACATCATCACAAGGTCTGGTGGGCATGAATATGTCTGGTTCTCTGTCTACCTGGAAGGAAGGAGGCAACCAGGGGACTGGTTCCCAGTCCTGGTTCCCAGCCTATCCCGAGGATTCAGTCTCGGGGTCATGAATGGATTCTTATGCAGTGAATCAGTCTTGGCTGTGACAGAGGAGGCCAGTCCTGATGACCAAGATGAATATCTGCTGTGTCTGGGCCAAGAAATTAGAACCTTTAGGTGGGCAGGAACAGAAGGTCCCACTGGCACACAGAGTCCAGAGTCATGAAGAGAGTAAAGTGGAAAAGTTTCTGGGGGCCCAGGCTGGGGGGCAGATGCCAAAGTCAGAAGCAGTCAAAAGTCAAAATTTGGGACTTGCCTGGTAGTCCAGTGGTTAAGAATCTGCCTGCCAGTGCAGGGGACATGGGTTTGATCCCAGGTCCGGGAAGATCCCACATGCTGCAGGGTGACTAAGCCCGGACACCACAACCACTAGGCCCACACTGGAGAGCCTGCGAGCTGTAACTGTTGAAGCGCACCTGCCCACACACCACAGTTAGAGAGCAGCCCCGGCTCACCGTAACTGGAGAAAGCCTGTGAGCAGCAATGAAGACCCAGCACAGGCAAAAAAAATAAACAAAATATTAAAAAAATTTAGGTTAAAAAAAGTCAAAATCAAAGGAATGCTTAACATCACTGATCTCAGAGAAATGCAAATCTAGTCACAGCGAGACTTTACAACCACTAGGATCAGTTCAGCTCAGTTCAGTTGCTCAGTCATATCTGACTTTTTGTGACCCCATGGACTGCAGCACACCAGGCCTCCCTGTCCATCATCAACTCCCAGAGTTTACTCAAACTCATGTCCATTGAGTCGGTGATGCCTTCCAACCATCTCATCCTCTGTCATTCCCTTCTCCTCCTACCTTCAGTCTTCCCCAGCACCAGGGTCTTTTCCAATGAGTCAGTTCTTCACATCAGGTGGCCAAAGTGACCAGGGGTCAAACCCACGTCCACTCCATTGGAAGGCTGATTTTTAACCATTGGGCCACCAGGGAAGCCCCCAAATCACTAGTGATTTTACGGAAAGCATTTTAAGGAAAGGAAATAAGGAAGGAATAAAGAAGGGAAATGAATAAGAAGGGGAGAACCAGCTGGTGTCTGTGAATGAAGCTGGAATATTCATGCACCAATGACTGGAGCTGAAAGACTGGTCCCTGGTCATAAGGCCTGCAGGCTGGGCTGCGGGCATCCTCACGTGGCAGCTGCTGTTTGGGCTCTCTCTTTGCTCTGGACTCCCTCCACCTTTCTTCCCCCTCTTGCCTGTCTGGCCTCTTTGTTTCTTTCCTCACTTCCAGCCCCATGTTTAGTGGCCCTGATGACAGTTTGGGTTTCCTCTTTTATTGCTCCCTGGGACAAAGGCTCCCACTCATCAGGGGCTGCTTCTGCCATGTGGGGCCCTTGACTTGATGCTGATGATGGCTAAGTAATCATGTGAACTCTGCTGGATTCTGAACGGAACTTTCATTCTGCTTGCAAAGAAGGGAACGACGTTCGGATGAATAAATGAGGGGAAAGGTGCTGGATTTGCAGTGGTTTTTCAAATTCACGTAGTTGAGAATCTTGGGGGAAAAAATTCAGCGTCCAAATATGTCCTTCCCGTAACTTCTTTTGGTGGAAATTTTGGTTTCTTTCTAGTATAGACAAAAAGGGATTTTTATGAGAGTTCTGCGTCTGGTTTTGATGAGACCAGATGTATTGAAGCAAATTATCTGTCTTCTCAGTGTATCTAACTTCCTGTCCACAAAACAGGGTTCAATTCAGTTCACTTACCCAGTCCTGTCCAGACTGTTTGTGACCCCACAGACAGCAACATGCCAGGCTTCCCTGTCCATCACCAACTCCCTGAGCTGGCTCAAACTCATGTCCATCGAGTCGGTGATGCCATCCAACCATCTCATCCTCTGTCATCCCCTTCTCCTCCCGCCTTCAATCTTTCCCAGCATTGGGGTCTTTTCCAATGAGTCAGTTCTTCCCATCAGGTGGCCAGAGTATTGGAGTTTCAGCTTCAGCATCCATCTTTCCAATGAATATTCAGGACTGATTTCCTTTAGGATGGACTGGTTGGATCTCCTTGCAGTCCAAGGGACTCCCAAGAGTCTTTTCCAGCACCACAGTTCAAAAGCATCAATTCTTCAGCACTCAGCTTTCTTTAGAGTCCAACTCTCACATCCATACATGACCACTGGAAAAATCATAGCTTTGACTAGATGGACCTTTGTTGGCAAAGTCGTGTCTCTGCTTTTTAATATGCTGTCTCGGTTGGTCATAACTTTCCTTCCAAGGAGCAAGTGTCTTTTAATTTCATGGCTAAAGTCACCATCTGCAGTGATTTTGGAGCCCCCAAAGCAAAGTCTCTCACTGTTTCTATTGTTTCCCCATCTTTTGCCATGAAGTGATGGGACCAGATGCCATGATCTTCGTTTTCTGAATGTTGAGTTTTAAGCCAACTTTTGCACTCTCCTCTAATGGCTTCCAGTGTCACATAGAGGGACTTCCCTGGTGGTTTGCAGCTCATATTTGTCATTGCAGTTGGGAGTGCCTTTCAGATATGGAACAGCAGTTACTCACTTTGGCATCTAATGAAGCTATATTTGGGTTCTTTTTGAACCTGGGTGGCCTCATTTGTAAAATGAGGATAATATAGGTCCTTAATACTTCCTGTAAAACCCTTGGGATCAAATATGGGCAGGGATTTGTATCTTTCTGAGATTTCTGGGTTGTGCCTCTACTATATAGAACATGACATTCCCAGTAGGATCTGGGGCAACATCCTGTAATCAAATACATTTGTGTTTTTGAAGGAAAACATATGGACATTCTCACTGAGTGGGACATTGAAAAAAAAAAAAAGACTATATGGCTTCCTCTCGGTTTAGGTAAGGTTTTGCTGTCAGATGAATTGTGAGAACAACCTTTAGTTTCGAGACCTTTTGGTATTCGGGGCTGTGGATAAGGGGTTGTGGATTTTGGTAGTGACTGTTGTCTGAGGTAACGGGATAAACCAAGATTAGCGAATGTGCAACTCTGGTTTACTTTGGAATGGCTGAGCAATGCTCTGGGTTGGGAGGAGATTCCAAAGAGCTGATGCACAGTCACCCTCTCAGAGTTGATATTGATGCCAGAAACCTAGAAGTACTGGGCTGTTGTGTTCAGAAGGATGTAGAGATCTTCCCAGATGTTGGTGCCTCATGTCATGGTTTTGATTTTTAGACAGAAAAAAAAATTTCTCCCAATTCAGCTGCCTCCTTGAGTCTGGATGTATACATGTGTTACACAAAGTTTTATTTGTTTGCAGATAAAACCCAGCACTGTTGCAAAATTACACCACAGCGCCATAGGTTTGTGTGATAGTTGAATGTGATAGTGTATACAAAGCAGACAGCATGCAGTGTGATTCTTGGTAACTCAAGAAACGTTGTCTGCATATTATATTGTTATTATGATTATAGATGTGAATAGCTGGTGGCTCAATGGTAAAGAATCCTCCTGTCAATACAGGAGATGCAAGTTTGATCCCTGGGTCAGAAGATCCCCTGGAGAGGGAAATGGCAACCGACTCCAGCATTCTTGCCTGGAGAATCCTATGGGCAGAGGAGTCTGGCAGGCTGCGGTCCATGGGATCACTAAAGAGTTGGACACGACTTAGCGACTGAGCGTGCACTGCTTATTCTTATGCTGGATTAAATGGTTATCTGAACTTGCTTTTTGTGTTTTAAACTATTTTAGCAGTAGAGGACATTATATTACTGTATTTCTAAAAGCTTATCTTAGATTTTCTCCAGATTTTAATCAGTGTCCTTGGTCAAGTCAGTTACCCACTGCAATGGTTAATTTTTTGTGTCACCTTGGCTGGGCCATGGTGCCCAAATATGTGGTCAAACATCATTCTGGATGTTTCTTCGAGGGTGTTTTTGAATGAGATTGCTGTTTAACTGAGTGGACTTCGGGTAAAGCAGATTGCCTTCCCTACTATGAGGGGGCCTCATCCAATCAGTTGAAGACCTGGACAGAGCAAAAGATTGCTCCCCTGCTCCCTCCTCCTTCAGCCCCAGCAAAAAGTAATTCTACCTGCAAATGGCCTGTGGGTTTATACTGCAGCGTCAGCTCTTCTGCAGCCTGCTGGTCTACCCTGCAGAGTTGGGATTTTCCAACCTCCATGATTATGTGAGCCCGTTCATTAAAATTCCTCTCTACACACACACTCACACACACAGAGACACATAGACACACATGGACACATACAGAGGTAGGCCTACAGACACACACACGGACACACAGATAGATGGACACACGGACACATGCTGACATACAGACACACACAGACACACACACACACACACACACACACACACACACAAATCTTGTTGGTTCTGTTTCTCTAGAGCCCCTGACAAATATACCTTCTCTTGACCTCGTTTAGTTTCTTAATTTATAAGAGGATGGAAGAAGATGACTTCCAAGATTTCTTTTCACAGTGTGAGAAGTTATTTGGGTCACAAGCAGCTGGATTTGGACTTGGGATATTGTCTAAGATGCCTCAAGCTATCCTTTGGGAGGATAGGGTAGGAGAGGGAGGGGGCCTCGTGTGGAAGGTGGAGACCCAGGGATGTTCAGAGCTGGTGGTGGCCCTTGGGGGGTCCACATAGAGATGTCTGTGGATACCTGGACTGTGGCTGTCACAGGACGGGGGGAGCACAGAGGGATGTTAACAGGTACAGGATGGAGAACCTTTGTGCTGGGTCCTGGGTTCTGCTCCTGGTGGGAGGAACAGGTTTCCCAGGCTTGGGCCCCAGAGGGGTGCCTTGCAGCTGGGGTCCCCACTTGGCTGAAGTTATGCTGCCTCCTGGCCGTCCCTGAAATGGTAGTCATAGCCCACTTCCTCAGTTCAGTTCAGTTGCTCAGTTGTGTCCGACCCTTTGTGACACCATGAATCGCAGCACGCCGGGCCTCCCTGTCCATCACCAACTCCTGGAGTTCACTCAGACTCATGTCCATCGAGTCAGTGATGCCATCCAGCCATTTCATCCTCTGTCGTCCCCTTCTCCTCCTGCCCCCAATCCCTCCCAGCATCAGAGTCTTTTCCAATGAGTCAACTCTTCCCATGAGGTGGCCAAAGTACTGGAGTTTCAGCTTTAGCATCATTCCTTCCAAAGAAATCCCAGGACTGATCTCCTTCAGAATGGACTGGTTGGATCTCCTTGCAGTCCAAGGGACTCTCAAGAGTCTTCTCCAACACCACAATTCAAAGGCATCAATTCTTCGGCGCTCAGCCTTCTTCACAGTCCAACTCTCACATCCATACATGACTACTGGAAAAACCATAGCCTTGACTAGACGGACCTTAGTCGGCAAAGTAATGTCTCTGCTTTTGAATATGCTATCTAGGTTGGTCATAACTTTCCTTCCAAAGAGTAAGTGTCTTTTAATTTCATGGCTGCAGTTACCATCTGCAGTGATTTTGGAGCCCCAAAAAATAAAGTCTGACACTGTTTCTACTGTTTCTCCATCTATTTCCCGTGGAGTGATGGGACCGGATGCCATGATCTTTGTTTTCTGAATGTTGAGCTTTAAGCCAACTTTTTCACTCTCCTCTTTCACTTTCATCAAGAGGCTTTTAGTTCCTCTTCACTTTCTGCCATAAGGGTGGTGTCATCTGCATATCTGAGGTTATTGATATTTCTCCCGGCAGTCTTGACTCCAGCTTGTGTTTCTTCCAGTCCAGCGTTTCTCATGATGTACTCTGCATATAGGTTAAATAAGCAGGGTGACAATATACAGCCTTGATGTACTCCTTTTCCTATTTGGAACCAGTCTGTTGTTCCATGTCCAGTTCTAACTGTTGCTTCCTGACCTGCATACCGATTTCTCAAGAGGCAGGTGAGGTGGTCTGGTATTCCTATCTCTTTCAGAATTTTCCACAGTTGATTGTGATCCACACAGTCAAAGGCTTTGGCATGGTCAAGAAAGTAGAAATGGATGTCTTTCTGCAACTCTCTTGCTTTTTCCATGATCCAGCGGATGTTGGCAATTTGATCTCTGGTTCCTCTGTCTATTCTAAAACCAGCTTGAACATCAGGGAGTTCACCAGGTGCAAAAAACTGGACAGGGGACTTCCCTGGTGGTCCAGTGGCTAAGACTCCAAGTTCCCAATCCAGGGGGCCTGGATTCCATCCCTGGTCAGAGAACTATATCCCATAAGCCGCAATTAAAGATCTTGCAAGCTAAACTAAAATAAACACAATCCCCCAGACCACAATGAAGATCCTGCATGCTGCAACTAAACCCAGCAAAGCCAAATAAATGAATAAGCTGGACAGACAATTCCGGAATGTTTCCCGTGTCCGCAGATGAATTTTGAGCATAGAGTTCTTTCACAGGACCAGCTCTCAACCAGCCTGAGTCTTCCTCAGGTGGCTCAGGTGGGAAGTTGGAGCTGGAGGAGTTTATCATGACTGTTCCCTTTGTTCCTACTGGCAGTGGTAATAGCTGTTCACTGATGCTGGTTTTGCATTTGTCCATCCAGTAGGGAGCCATTGGTCCCATGTAATCATTATATTTAAAATTAATTAACATTACTTGTTGGAGAAGACTCTTGAGAGTTCCTTGGATTGCAAGGAGATCCAACCCGTCCATTCTGAAGGAAACTAGTCCTGAATATTCATTGGAAGGACTGATGCTGAAGCTGAAACTCCAATACTTTGGCCACCTGATGCAAAGAATTGACTCATTGGAAAAGATCCTGATGCTGGGAAAGATTGAAGGCAGGTGAGGGGGACGACAGAGGATGAGATGGCTGGATGACATCACTGACTCAATGGACATGAGTTTGCGTGAACTCTGGGAGTTGGTGATGGACAGTGAGGCCCGGCGTGCTGCGATTCATGGGGTCGCAAAGAGTCGGACACGACTGAGCGACTGAACTGAACTGAACATTACATACAAGAAAACGTTTAATTCTTCAGTCACGCTAAGTACATTTTGAGTCCTCAGTAGCCACCTGGAGGTCGTAGCTGCCTTGTTGGGCAGTGCAGGTATGGACCATTTCTGTCACCACGGAGAGTTCTCAGGGACAGCTAGGCTGTAAGTGTCAGGCTTTGTACACCACCTCTCGGTCCTCCTACAGGGTTTTGGGGGTGGGAATGATTACCCCCATTGTTTAGGTGAAGATGCTGGAGCCTAGGCTAAATAACCGGTCCCAAAGCCCAGCTCCTAAGTGACAGAGGCGAGAACTCAGATTCTTTCTCTCAGACTCTTGTGGAGCCCAGAGGAACCCGTTGTTTGGACTTGCCGGCCAGCAGGTCATGGTGAGTCTTCCCTTGCTCTGGGCCAAGGATGGAAGCCAGGTGAGAAGAAGGGGAGGTGGGGAGGGTGGGAGTGGAGAACAGGGGCTCCAGAAGGGTGCAGTATTCAAGCACGGCCAGTGCAGCTTGGGGAGTCAGGCGACGACGCTGTATCTCTGGGGTGTGCGGTGTGAGGTCAGTGATCTTGGCTGGGGGGGCTGCAGGGGAAGGGAGAAAGGTGAGATTCAAGGCTTTGGGGAGTGAATGGGAGGTGAGGGAAAGAAGGGAGAGCTACCAAGAGATGTGGATCAGAAGACCAAAGATGTTTTCAGGGTGAGAAGGCTTGACCCTGGTGATGGACGAAGGTAACTCCTGTCTGCAGGGACCAGGCTGGGAGTAACTTGGGGGCAGTGGTGGAGGTGGTGGGGGAACCCCAGTGACCCTGAGACCCACACTCTGCCTGAATGGGTAACCGTCACAGGTCCCAGGCAACTGTGGCTGGGAAGCCGTGTTACCTTTCCGTTGCCAGATTCCAGACAGCTACATTTTTATGTGAAATGTCCCCGATTTATAAACATTTAAAAGCAACACAATTACTCCCTCCATAAGAAGCACATGACAAAGGGTGCTTCCCCTCACAGAGAAGCGTGAATGTACTCAGTGCCACAGAACCAACCATACACTTAAAAATGGTCAGAATGGTAAATTGTGTGTTCTTGGATTTTACCTGCACGTAAGCATAGACAGGGAGAAGGCAATGGCACCCCACTCCAGTACTCTTGCCTGGAAAATCCCATGGGCGGAGGAGCCTGGTGGGCTGCCGTCCATGGGGTTGCACAGAGTCGGACATGACTGAGCGACTTCACTTTCACGCATTGGAGAAGGAAATGGCAACCCACTCCAGTATTCTTGCCTGGAGAATCCCAGGGACAGGGGAGCCTGGTGGGCTGCCGTCTGTGGGGTCACACAGAGTCGGACACGACTGAAATGACTTAGCAGCAGCAGCAGCAGCAAGCACAGACAGGCACACACACATCTTGAGGCCACTGTGGCTACGAGTCTGTGTTCCTCACCTGGGGCATAGAGCCTTACCATTGGCCGAGCAGTAGGGACCTGCCACCTGAGCAACCCCCTCCCCACCCCACCCCGCCCCAGAACAGCTAAGTCAGGGCGTTTCGGGGGTGGGGGAGGGGACCCAGGCATCAGCCTTGTTGAAAATGAACAGGTGATTCCCGTATGTAGGCAACACTGAGAGCCTGTGGTGTAGAAGATGAGATCAATGGAGGATAAAGACCCTGACAAGACGGGAAGGAATCCCAGAAGACCCCAGGTGTTGGGAATCCCTCTGCTTCTGGGACTGGAGGGGCCTAGTGAGCGTATGCACAGATTCTGTTTATTATTTACTTTATTAAAATTCTGTTTATATTGGAGTATAATTTATTTATTGGAAAAGTCTCTGATGCTGGGAAAGATTGAAGGCAGAAGGAGAAGAAAGCTTCAGAGGATGAGATGATAGGATGGCATCACTGATGCAATGGACATGAACTTGGACAAACTCCAGGAGATGTTGAGGGACAGGGAGGGCTGGTGTGTTGCAGTCCATGGGGTCGCAAAGACTTGGACACAGCTGGGTGACTGAACAACATAATGGATTTATAATCCACGATATATTTAAAAAACTCATACAACTTAACAGAAAAGCAAACCACTCAATTAACAAATGGAGAGAGACTCTGAATAGACAGTTTTCCAGAGATTTTACAAATGGCCAACAGGCACAGGGAAGGGTGCTCAGCATCACCAGTCACCAGGGAAATTCAAATCGAAACCACAATGAAAGGTCACCTCACACCACTAGGAATGGCCATTACCAAAAAGACAAAAAATGACAGGTGTTGCCAAGGACATGGAAGAAAGGGAACCCTCGTACTCTGTTGGTAGGAATGCAAATTAGTGCAGCAACTATGGAAACCAGTATTCAGGTTCCCCAAAAAATTAAAACCAGGACTGCCATATAACCCAGCAGTTGCACTTCTTGGTATTTATCCAAAGGAAACAAAATCTCTATTGTGAAAATGTGTCTGCACCCCAGTGTTCAACACAGCATTATTTACAAATAGCCAAGTCATGGAAGCAAGTTCATCAGGAGATGAATGGATTTTAACCAAAGTAGGGCGTATATGCCCTCCATATCTATCCATAGAGTTACAAATGGCAGGATTTCCTTCTTTTTATGACTGAATGATATTCAATTGTATATTTTCCCTTTTATATGGAAAATAAAGAGCATGAGGCTACTGCTGCCAGAGAACAGAGATGCAACTTCTTGTGTCATGCGGGAGGAGCTGTGTACCTGCCTGGCCACGTGGTGACCTGTTCCCGTGTGCCTGCAAATATCTTCTTAGAAGCTGGTGTGGGACAGAAGTGTTGTAAAGCAAATGGGCTTCCCTGGTGGCTCAGATGGTAAAAAATCTGCCTGCAGTGCAGGAGACCCAGGATCTATCCCTGGATCAGGAAGATTGCCTGGGGAAAGGAATGACAGCCCACTCCAGTATGGGAGAACTTCATGGACAGAGGGGCCTGGCAGGCTGCAGTACACGGAGTCACGAAGAGTCAGACACGACCGAGCGGCTAACGCTAGAACTGGGGTGGGGCGGAAGGGTTGTAAGCAAAGGTGTTGTACGTGGTAGTAACCACCTTTTAAGAACTGCTTTACCTTTCAGTGCCTATCCCCACCACGGACATCACAGATTCATTTAGGAGAAAATGGCAAATTAGAGAAATGGATTTGTGAGCAAAGATATCAACCAGGAAAAAGATGAAAGTCTTGACTGTACAGAGCCACTAACAAAGCTTTCAGTGAGCCGATCAAGTCCAAAGAATTTGCTGAATATGGACTGTTATTTCCAAGAATATAATTAACACTTTTCATACCCCAAAATGTTAAAAGTCCATTAATTATCAGCTATTCGAAGAGGGAGACAAAAGACCAGAGGTGTTCCTCAGAGGAGCATTTTTATTAAAGGGAAGTGTATTTATGTGCACTGAAAATGAGAGAGGGTTTTGAATAATTCAGGGGGGAAATGGAAGTTGTGTTTCCCCCCTGAATTGAATGTAGTTTCAAGTGATGTAAGCTCCGTGCCTAAAATATTAGTTTAATATAAGAACAAGCCCCTTTCCAGCTCGGAGATGTGGCTCACGCAGCTCCCCTTGTAATCAGAAGCGATTGTTTGTAAAACAGCTTTGCAGTACTTGGATTCAATGGGTTTTTGGACCTGATTCCAATCAAGAGATGCAAATGCCTCCTGTCGACAGTTTCCTCGGCTTAGATGTGTTTGCTGAGGGAGATTTATATTGATTCCCTGTAATTTAAGATGCTCTGCTGGGCCTGTGTTGTGCAGTCTTGGAGGCTGGGAGGTGCCGGGGGGCTGCAGTGCTGCTCGCTGGGTCAGCTGTTGGTTTCAAGGAGGAGGCAAGAGGATCCAGGCAGCAGCAGGCAAGTTGTTGCTTGGTGATTGGGACTTTCAGGGATGAATTCGCTTTGTGCCTGAAACCTCAAAAAGAAGCTTACCGAACTGAGGCCAGGCTAGTGACACCTTTTCAGAAAAGGGATACATGTATAAGGAAATGTTAGGGAAGCGCTGGTAGTTCAGGTATGTGGCTAAGACGTTAGAAAAAAAAAATTGGCCTCGATAACAGAGCTCATCTCCAGCTTCCTGCACCCAGGAAAACACCCTCCCCCGCCCCCCAGCAAATTCCAGAAGGGGGCGGGAGGAACAGATGTGGAAGAGGCGTGGATTCAGTTTATGGGTGATGGGAATGGAGGAGTCAGTGAATCTGGGTCACTGTGCAATGCGGCTTGGATCTGCTAATCCAGGGACACCTATTTGGGGCCCCACAGGGGCCTGGCAGGGAGTCCCAGTAGGAGAGTCTGCCTGGGAGGACACGGATGGATGTAGCCACCTTGCTCTTTGCATTGGGGTAACTGTGAGGGGTGGAGATGGGGTGAACCAGGAGCCAGTGCTGCCCCTAAAGAGGGCTCAAAGTCGAGTTGAGAAGAAAAGACAGGGATGTAGAAAATAGTCATGCCAGGTGGAAAGTGGTAAGGATCCCGAGAGAGGAGCTGAGGAGTACAGGAGTTGTGGGCGCCCAGTTCCTGACCAGCAGGGTGTGTGGAATGAAGGGGGATGTTAGAGGGCGTGAGCACGATTTCCCTGTTGCTAATGCTACCCACGAGGCCCTGGGGATGGACACAGCCTGTGGACCAGAAGGGCTTTTGTGCGATCAGGACACCTGTCTTAGTCCCTCTTCCTAGCACCTGGCCACCTTGGCACAAAGTAGATGCTTGGTACATATGCAGTGAGTGAGTTAATCTGGTTTGGGCAGCAGAGCTCCTTGGACACTGGTGAGGGTTTAGCCATGAGCATAATGTCAGTGGGACCCCCCAGACAGCCCTCCGTGGGGTCCAGATGCCTGTGGGAGCTCTCAGAGTGGGTAGTGCCAGCTCCGCGGCTGCAGTGGGGCAAGAATTCACATGTGTGGCTTGGATGGCAGTGCTTGCCCATTCCCCTGTCAGAAATCACGAGGATTTCTCTGGGATCCAGCTAAGTTTTACTGAGCGCCTGCTATGCAGAAGGCCTGGAAAAGGGATGTATGATGCTGAAAGGCAAGGACCCTGCCTTGAAGAGCTGCCAGGCTCTGTGAACGAAGTAGGGTGAGGCAGGCTGGGAGACAGGCACCTACAGAAGGAGCCACACACCACGGGATCAGAGAGGGCGGAAGTGAGGTGCCCGTGGAGGAAGTGTGGGCTGCTGGCCCGTGGCTCTGCTTACGTGGGGAGCTTGGTTTCGGCAGGTGTGAACCGTGCATGTTACGCTCTGCGTGTTACAGCTCTCTAGTAATGATACCAGTGTCTTGCAACCCTGCTTCTTCCTGCCCCAGACTAATCTAGTCCTGTTAACCTGGTAGACTGTGTTCAACCAGGTACCTCTCTGGACTGTTGAGACTCTGCTGAGCCCAGACTCCGCTCTCCAGGAACATGCAGCCTGGAGATGGTGTTGGAGAGGAACCGTGCTGAGTCACCTGTTCTTCCAAAAATGAAACTGTTTCCGTGTCCTGGCACTTGGCCCGAAGTAACAGCTCCTTGTTTTATCTGATGATAGCCAGTCGTTTAAAGATAAGAGTCTGCTCAGGGGACGCTTTCACCAGTGCCTTCCTAGGTAGGGAGTTGGTCCCTGGAACAGAGGCTAGAGATTTATTCAGTGTTGATGAGCTGTGCAAATTCTGGAGTGGAGAGAAGGGTGACCACTACGCAGAGGGGAGGTGGGCCTGGGGCTCAGATGGGCAGAGTGCGGAGCAGGGAAAAGTGGAGGGCGCTCAGAGTGGAGTCAGATGCAGACGCGGGTCCTCTGTGGTGGATGCTGGTGGGCACCGGCCAGATCAAACAGTAGCAAAACTCGTCCTCAAGTCTGCAGGCAGGACCCCTTCTGTGGCCCTCTCAAGCATGGAGCAGTGAGTCGTGCACGTTTTTACTGCAGTGTAGCAATACTACTGCCGTTTATTTTGGGCTTCCCAGGTGGTGCTAGTGTAAAGAAACTGCCTCCCGATGCAGAAGACGTGAGATACAAGTTCAATTCCTAAGCTGAGAAGATACCCTGCAGAAGGAAATGGCAACCCGCTCCAGTATTCTTGCCTGGAGAATCCCATGGACAGAGGAGCCTGGCGGGGTATATAGTTCATAGGGTTGCTCTCTCTCTTTCTCTATATTTTGTCAGTGTTACTTTTTGATTGAGGTGTAGGTGAGTTACAGTGTTGTGTTTCAGGTGAACAAAGTGATTCAATTATAGTTATAAATATACAATTATATAATCTTTCTTCAGTCTTTTCCATTATAAGTTATTATAAGATACTGACTACAGTTCTCTGTATTTTATAGTAGGTCTTTGTTGTTTATCTGTTTTATGTATAGAAGTGTGTGTCTGTTAATCCCAGATCTTGTAAATTTTAAATTTAAATTTAAATGGAGAAGTCACCCCATAGATCTTTTCAGTGAGTTTGTAGCTTTAGATCTTCACTAAAATCATTAAAATCTTCACATTTTGCTTCAGTTTTCTTTAAATATGCCACACAGAAACAGTGGTTTTAAGATGCTGAACTTTTATTTGATTATAGAGGTGAAAGGCTTAGAAGAAGAAGCTGCCCACTAGGGTACTGTGCAACTTTCTTCCCCTTGGGTTTCCCCCTAAATGCTGAACAGGACGTTGCTATTTGCTGCCCAGCAGTCACATCTTTTCCCTCTTTGCTTGTGTAGCCTAACTTTGTTCTAACGTCCACCCCCCTGGCCACCTGACTCAGTGACTCCTGATGTTGCCATCTAGTCACCAGGGCCCCATTCCCCTGCCCTTTAAGGGGTAACCTAGGGGTGCTTCTGGGAAGGTTTCTTTGCTCTTAGGGACAGACAAGGAAGAAATAGCCTCCCAGTTCACTGGTGAAGAAAGAGCCTGGAGCCTGCAGAACAGTCACTAAACACAAGCAGGACCGGCAGTTGCCTGTTTCTCCTGGGATCTGGCTCCCACCCCCTCCTGTTCTGCTCCTGTCTGAACCAGCTCATCTCCAGGCCTGAACCCCACCCTTGATTTCTTTGGTGGCCCATACTGGACCCCATAATCTTCCTACATCTCTATATTCATTTTGCAGGTATATAGTCTTTAGAGATTTGGGTAATATATATATATGTACGAATTATTGTGTGTTAGAAAATGAATGTATTCTCATACTTGACTTGATAATCTATTAAAATATGGAATTCAAGGTGAACATCATTATTGCTTGGAACGTTATCATAGCTCCCTGACTTCAGATGCTTTTGTTACTGTTCAGCGATCTGCCACCAGTGATTCCATTGATCTGTGACCTGTTTTATCTCCCTGGAATTCTCTTTCTTCCTAGGCCCCTGGAGGTTTGCAATAGTCTGCATTTTCTCGATTAGGTCCTCATTGGGCACTTCTAACCTGGACTCTTCCATGTTAGTTCAGGAGAGTTCCTAACAGTCAACTGGATCCTATTTCTCTGGTCAGAAGGAGGGTAGTCAGTGTGTAAATGTGCCCCCTCAGCCTTGAAGCATGGCCGGTTCAGAAGAGGAGTCCTGGGACGGGACTTCTGGTCAGAATCCTTCCTGGCCACTGTCTGAACCACACATTAGAGGGGCAGTTAGCATCCTGGCTCTGTTTCTTGTGCCTGAAACTTATGCACCCAGGTCATGTATTTAAGAGGATATGATTGTGAATCACTAAATGGAAAGTGACTAATTAGCTTTTCGGCTGTTTTATTGAAAAGATAAGAAGCATGAGACTTATGGTATTTCTTTGAGAGTCTTTGATTAGAATGGATGTTTGAGCAGCTCATGCTATTTAAGAGTGAATTTCTAAACTGTGGTTTTAAATATTTAAAGCATGCCCATTAAAATTCATCCTTACTCAGGTCTGTGCTTTCTGAGAGTGTTTGATTTTTGTTGCTTAGGGAAGTTGTCAGTTTTGATCATCCAGATGTGATGCGTGAAGCCCCCGTGCTATCCCAGAAATGCTTACAGGCCAGCTTTCCACCCTGGGATTGTGGGTTGGGTGCTATTCAAACACGTATCACCATGTTGCTCTTTAAGGAAGTATTCTTGAATTTTGTTGGAAATCTTAAGGTTTCTTACTTGTTTTGTTTTGTACTATTTTTCTGCAAGTTTTGGTGAAATGTTGGAGGAATCCTACAAGTCCACTAAAGCAATATTATTCATTCATCTTGATTGTATAGAAGAACCAGTCATTCTCCCCAGCATAGATCATTTATTTTTCTTGCATGTTTCTAGGCCAAGTTGGTTCCTAACTAAGGAATATGTTTTTTTCTTTTTCTATTTATCTTCATTTCTTTATCTCTCCCATAGAGATTAAGACATTCCAAACATGGTGATCAAAATGCCTTATTCATTACACAGTATAACTAAGAGAAATACAGAGACTCTTAACAAAAAGCCTTGGGACTTGAAAGTATATCCCTTTCCATTTAACTGGAGTTTTTGTTTTGTTGTTTTTTTTTTTTTTGTAGTCACTGTGCCATTTGTTTATTTGCTCTCTGGTTGTTAACACACCTTTTTTTTTCTTTTTTTTGCTTGTTCTGCCTTGGTGTTAAATATTTAGCTTTATCCTTCTAGGTATCTGGTTCATTTGACAGAAAAAAAGGTTATTTGCTTCTGATGAAAGATGAAGAAATGTACCTTCCAGAAAAGACTTGATTTGAAAGAGCCCCATTTCTAGTGACCTGGTGAAGGCTGCTGCTTTTTTAAATTTCAAGATCTTTAATCTGGCAGTGACTGTTTTTGAGTTTTTTTTTTTTTTTTAATTTGAGTATAATTGCTTTACAATGTTGTGTTAGATTCTGGTGCACAGCAGTGTGAATCCGCTCTGTGTATACATGTAGCCCCTCCCTCCAGAGCCTCCCTCCAGATCCCCCCTCCACCCTCTATGTGATCACAGAGTGCCGAGCTGGGCATCCTGTGCTATGCAGCAGCTCCCCGTGAGCTATCTGTTCTACACATGGCAGTGTATCTGTGTCAGTGCTACTGTCTCAATTCCTAAGGGGGTACCCCCTCCTTACCCCCAGCCTGTGCAGGCTTTTGAGCTGCAGGTGATGCTCACATTATCCCTGATGCTGTGAGAAAGAGTTCTTTCTTCCTTTCAGATAGCAGACAATCCCTGAGGTTTACAGCCTACAGTCCCGCAGATAAGCAAGGGTCATATGCCACCCCCGTTGTGAATGCTCAAGTCCATTGCCAGGGTCTAAGGCACATGGAAGAGGTCAAAGTATGCAGCTTTGAGCACCCCTGCGGCTTTGAAATAAACACACTTGGAGAAGCGAGGTTGAGCAGGGTCTGGCAGAGAGATTTGAGAAAGTGTTGGTCCTGGCTCCCAATTGTACTTGCAACACCCCCCCAGCCCCAGCCTCCAGGAAGCATTCTCCCTCCCTGCCTGTTCAAGCAGACTTAAGGATTCTCCTGGAACTGCCTGGCCCAGCGTCCATGCTGGAGAGCAGATTGAGCCATAGGACAAGTGGGAAAGAAAAAAGGGGATGTGTTCCTTGCCCGTTCTAGATTTGTTGCGTGTTTCTAGGGTATGTTGGAATATTTACATAAGCCATTTGTGAATAGAAATGAAGGGAACAAACTTGTGACTATTACAGCATTATATTAATACTTGTGTTGCAGAAAGAGGGACCCCTTCCAGGGCCCGAAACTGGGCTCTTGTCTAACACTTGGAAATGAATTGTCTGAGGAGACACATGTGCTGACAAAGCAAGAGATTTTATTGGGAAAGGACACCCGGGTGGAGAGCAGCAGGGTAAGGAAACCCAGGAGAACTGCTCTGCCGCATGGCTCGCAATGTCGGGTTTTATGGTGATGGGATTAGTTTCCCGGTGGTCTTTGGCCAATCATTCTAATTCAGAGTCTTTCCTGGTGGCACACGCATCGCTCAGCCAAGATGGATGCTAGCAAGAGGGATTCTGGGAAGTGGACGGACACGTGGTGTCTCCTTTAGACCTTTCCTGAACTCTTCCGGTTGGTGGTGGCTTATTCCGTATTCCTTATCTGGATCTCCTGTCATAAAACAACTCATGCAAATGGTTACTATGGTACCTGGCCAGGGTGGGTGGTTTCAATCAGTGTGCTTCCCCTAACACTTGGGCAGGTAGATGAATAGGAGAAGATGCTCTAAATTCAAACGAGTGGGTCCTCAGTTGCCTTTCACCTGCCGGGCAGGTGGCATAGGTTGTGAAGCCGCCAGGTTATGAGTTCATAGGCCAGATAGCCCTTGGACGAGAAGAGAGGACATGCCTTGCAAGTGAATGTTGGAGCTCATTTTTTTTTTTTTTAATGCTGTTCACTCCTCCAATAACAGTATAACCAAAGCCTTGTCTGACTCAGCCAGTTGAGTCAGACATATGGATGCTATATATGGAGTCCTATATATGGATACTCTTCCTTTCCTGTACGTCAGAAAGGATCTGCTTTTATCTAGATTTGAAGCCTGTCTCTCTTTTCAGTTTCTTATTAATAAATGCAAGAATGTGATAATATTGGAAGAGTTTGGATCTCATCTAGTACTTTGTAGATGGAATATTAGTCTTCAGTATGTTAACTTGATAAAATCTGGAAATAGCTTGTCTCCCATGTTTGCCATTAAAAATAATGGTTAGAGAGAATTTCACTTTGGAGATACACAGCATGAAAGAAGTACAAATAGCTGAACATCGTATGAAATGATGCGTAATGTCACTAGAAGTAAAGTAATAAGGAAATAAAATAGCAAGACTTTAAACCTATCAACTTAAAAAATTGATGATTCTGTGGAAGCTTAGCCTGGGGGATTAAGAGTATGGACTGTGGATTTACATTCCAGCTCTTCCTCATACTTTCAGATGTTATTTAATGTCTCTCTGCCTTGGTTTCTTCATCTGTAAAAACAAGAGAGCAAAATCTAGCCACGGGGTTATTATATGGATTCAGTGCAGCAAAGTACTGAAAATAGCACCTGGAAATGGTAAATGCTATTCAAGTGTGGAAAATAAATTCCTAGTGTTGAGTGAACTTCATTTCTTAAAAAAGTGCTTTTGAATCCCTGCGGTGTGCCTATTACTGTTGTGGGCTTGAGACGGGAGTGGTGAACAGAAGGTGGGATGGTTGGGTGGGGGTTGCCTGCTCTCCTGGAGCTTACATAGGACAAGGGGAGGCTGATAATACACAGGCAAATGAACAGAAGAACCAGATCACCTTGGGTGGTGAGAAGTGTGTTCTGAAGAGTGTCCAGATGTCTAGTCTGTACTTGGTGTCTTGGCATTCTGTCTTAGCATTTTTAAATTCTAAGAATTTAGAAGTGTTCCAGTTCTATACAAAATCTTGTGCGTGAATGTTTTTAGTAGCTTTATTTGTAATTGCCACAGTCTGGAAATAACCCAAATGTTCCTCAACCGGGGAAGGTGTGAACAAACCGTGGTACATAGTGTGGAATTGTATTTAGCCATAGAAATGAATGAACTCTGACAGACCCCAGGTCATGATGAATCTCATATGCACTGTGCTTGGGAAAGAAGCCAGGCATAGAGGCTGCACACTGTATAGTTATATTTAAATGACATTCTGGAAAAGGCTAAGTGTGGGAACAGAAATCAGATCTCAGTTGCCAGGGGCTGGGGTAAGGGAAGCAAATCGGGGGAATTTGGAGCCCGTGGAACTGTTCTGTATCTTGATTGTGATGGTGGTGGTCACAAGGTTGATTACATTTGCTGAAACTTGCAGAACGGTACAGTAAAGAGGGTACAATTTACCATAGATAAATTATGCTTTAATTAAAAATGAAAAGTTTCCTAAGCAGAAAAATAGTGTTGTTGTTCAAATGGCAAATAATCTGGTCATTGTGGTCATGAAGAATTTCGGAAGAGAGGAGATGGAACAGATAGATAGTAGGGAAATTGAGAGAGAGAAGGAAGATTGACGCTTTTCCCTTGAGGGCAATTTGCATTTATTCAGCAAGTAATTATGGGGCACCCATTATGTGCCAGGTCCTGGCATATAGTCTAGGCATAGACTGTGCCTGTAAACAAAACAAAAAACCCTAATGGGGCTTCAAGTTGTGTATTAAGATGCAAATATGCTTTCCTGTTTACACAATGAGGCTACCTTTAGGAATGTAGTGTAAGGGAGTAAGGGGGACATAAAGATATACATTCAGCAATTTTATGTGAAGAACTATTTTAAAAGACAAAAGCTGAAAACAACCTAAAGTCTGACAGTGAGAGATTGACAGGGAAATTATGGTAAAAGTGACCATTAAAAGAAATAAAGTTTTATTACATGTATTTATGTGGAGAGGTGTCCATGATATGCAAAGTATAAACCTGGAGTTAAAAAGCTGATTCCTGAGTGTTAAAAAAAATCTGGGGTTCTACACATTAGTCTCTGTTTTTTATGGTGGGAGTAGGGGACTTTGGTATATATATATATATATTTTACATAATGAAATTCCATTTTAAAAAATTATGGGCAATGTAAGTATTTGAATTTTAGGAAAAAATCACTCAAGACAAAAACAAATATTACACATAATAGGCAAAAATGAATGCCATATATATTCTAGGTGATGCTCTGTCCTGGAAGTAAGGATGTTTTTTTTAACGTGGAAAACAAATGCTTTCTGTTGTCAAATGCGAAAGAGACTTCTTTTGGAGAAGCATGCAACATTTTTACTGGGGATACTTAAAATATCAATTCATTTAATATTTTGATGAAATGAAGAGTTGACTCATTGGAAAAGACTGATGCTGGGAGGGATTGAGGGCAGGAGGAAAAGGGGACGACAGAGGATGAGATGGCTGGATGGCATCACCAACTCGATGGATGTGAGTTTGAGTGAACTCCGGGAGTTGGTGATGGACAGGGAGGCCTGGTGTGCTGCAGTTCATGGGGTTGCAAAGAGTCGGACACGACTGAGCAACTGAACTGAACTGAATTGAAGATTGGTCTAGCCTTTGGAAAGCCAAGTTATGTCTTTTCCTGGCCCTTCACAAAATAGAGCATTTTGTTTACACATTCTTCACTCAAAATAAAAATAAAATAGCTTCTGTTAGCTAAGAAGAAAAGGGAGATTTTTTTCTGAACACAGTTCTGATTATATGTTAGAATAAAATGTGATATAGTACTCATATTATGGACATAGATAAGGAGAGTAAAGCCAGCTGCAGAGAATGGTTCTAGTTTTACATAATTTAGCAAGCTTTCACAGAATTCAGCACCATGGATAGCTACAGTGTCCTGGAACATAAGAGTTACCATCTCCCAACCAGTGATTCAACTTTTGATCAAGGAATGAAACTGAATTTGTAAAGTTCATTCAGTCAGCAGTGCATCGAGTTTTAAACTACCTATACCTGTTGAGAATAAACATATACAGCATTATGAACTAGGACTAAGAACCTGGATATTCCTAAATAATTGCCATTGCAGAAAGCACAGATGAGTGATTACCACAAGACTCTCTAAAACAGTTGAATACATTAACTTGTATGTGAACGCTTGCAAGTCACTTCACATAAAACTGTCCTATTAAATTATAGACCTCAATAGATGCTCAGTAAAAATGTCAAACTTTGAAGGTTGGTATTTTGACTTTTTTGCATCATTATTGTATTTACCGTTACATTTTGGGTTTACAGCCTATACATTTTTCTGTATTCTTAAGTTTTTCTGAAGGATAATTTGTTGCATGGTAGGAATTTTAGCTGGAGCTTCTTTGGTGACTAAGTTTTATTGAGTCAGATGGAATTGCATTTACATTCAAAGGCACAGCACTTGAATATTTATGTGAAAATTCACAACTGATAAAGCATTCCCTAGCAGACTTGGCAGCTCAGAAGGAAAATACAGTATTTTTCATATCTTTTAAAACCCATGTCTCCATTTAATAACATAAAAATCCCTCAAACTTTCTTTAGTTTTTAAATCTTCTAATTAAAATAAATCTTATGACAAATATAAATCAATCATGATGATCAGAATGTGTTTTTCCATATAGTGTTAGTTGCTCAGTCACGTCTGACTCTTTGCGATGCCACGGATTGTAGCCCGCCAGGCTCCTCTGTCCATGGAATTCTCCAGACAAGGATACTGAAGTGGGTTACCATTTCCTCCTCCAGGGGATCTTCCTGACCCAGAAATCGAATCTGGGTATCCTGCATTGCAGGCGGATTCTTTACCATCTGAACCACCAGGGAAGGCCCTGAGTATTCTGGTATAGCCCTCCTAGGGGGAAGGGAAGAGGGTGACTTACTGGTTAACCAGTTGGGAAGGTAGACTTTGTAATCTCCGTCTTAAAAGATGGAAAAAAAAATTAGGGCCCGTGCTGTATTGAAAGTGATTCATTATTTTGAGCTCAAGTTGGGAGGAGATAATCCCAAGCGCCAACTATGTACAAAAGTGCTGTCCCAGACACTGTGGTGAATAGAGAGATATCTGAGCTGTTAACCTACAACCTAGTGAGCTTGTAGTTTAATAAGGAAAATAAGACACACACAGCTATAATGAAACTGTAACTGTAGAAAAAGGCTCATCTAAGTATAATAAAAGATGTGTGTGCTAAGTCACTCAGTCATGTCCGACTGTGACCCCATGGACTGTAGCCTGTTAGGCTCCTCTGTTCATGGGATTCTCCAGGCAAGGATGCTGGAGTGGGTTGCCATGCCCTTCTCCAGGGGATCTTCTCGAGCTAGGGATTGAACTGAAATCTCTTATATCTCCTGCATTGGCAGGTGAGTTCTTTACCACTAGCGCCACCTGGGAAGCCCGATAAAAGATGTGAAAGTGAAAGTGAAGTCGCTCAGTCGTGCCCAACTCTTTGTGACCCCATGTATAGTAGCCTGCACCAAGCTCCTCTGTCCATGGGATTTTCAAGGCAAGAGTACTGGAGTGGGTTGCCATTTCCTTCTCCAGAGAATCTTCCCAACCCAGGGATCAAACTGAGGTCTCTCACATTGTAGACAGACGCTTTACCGTCTGAGCCACCAGGGAAGTCATATTTTTAAAAAAATTATATTTATGTAAAAAATGTACATAAAAGATGTACATAAATATAATTTTGAAAATATGGTATGATAGTGCCAGAAGGGAAGATCTAGGGATTCAGGATGCGGAGAAGTAATATCAAGCTCCTTCTTCACCTTTTTTTGGGAAAGGGGAGAAAGGAGAAGTCAGGAAAGGCTTAATGAAAGAGGTGGCCTTTTGAGCTCAAAGGGTGGAGCTATGGGGTACTTGGGCTCAGTCACTCAGCTGTGTCCAGCTCTTTGCAACCCCAGGACTATAACCCACCAGACTCCTCTGTCCATGGAATTTTCTAGGCAAGTATACTGGAGTGGGTTGCCATTTCCTACTCCAGGGGAATCTTCCCAACCCAGGGATTGAACCCACATCTACTACCTCGGCAGACAGATTCTTTACCACAGCGCCACCTGGGAAGCAAGCAGCTGTGGAATGTGAAGGCCAGCTTTACTGGCAGGCACATTTCAAGTAGAAAAGTAAAGGGGATTAAAGCCTGGAAGCATATATGGGCCCAGTGCTCATCAGACCTTGAATTCAAGCTGGGAAATTTGGCCTTCGCCCATCATTCAGGTAGTGGTTTGGTCACATTGGTGGACAGCACAGAGATGGGGGTCTGCTGAGGTCTTCTGTGTCCAGGCATGCCTTCCCTGCTCTACTAGGCAGAACAAACATGGTAACAGGAGATTGAAGCGCAAGAGGGAGGAAGAGATTGTATATGAGGACCTAGATCCTATCCATCTGCTTAATGATGCAAGAACATATATGCACCCAACTGAAGAGGTTCTAGACAAGTTGGTCAAACCATCAGCAGAGATTGCGAGCCGAGGAGAGTCAGGAGAGCCGGAGACATCCCTGATGGTTAATGATGGACAAAGACGGTTTTGTTTGTTGGCAAGGAGGAGGGTGCAGTGCTTACCTGATGTGTCAATGAGCCTGATGCTGAGTCTGTGTTAGATTTTAGAAAGCACTGGTCACTTGTCACTCTCTAGCAATCACATTGTGGACTGCAGTGTCTGATACTCTGGTTTGGGTTGTCACTGCCGAGAACTGATTTCCTGCTGCCAGCCTCCGCAGTTCAAGCTCAAGAAGTCTGTTGGTTTCATGCATATAATTCTGCCCTCAGAGAATTAGAGACTCTTACTTTGTGGGTTGGCTCACATTTGTGGGATTCTTGCTTTCTGTGACTTTCCCGACCCAGAGAGTGTGAAGCTCTCTTAAACTGCTGTCTTATTGATTTACCTACATGCTTTTTGTATTTGTGCCAGAGGCACAAAGAAAACACCTTAAAAACTGAATAAAGAAAGAAATATGGATGTACTGAGACTCCCCTCTGTGTCAGGGGACTGAGGCTGGGATCAGAGTGGCAGCACCCTGGTTAGGCTTGAGGCAGGACCTGGGGGTACCACTGGCCTTCTCGGGACCAGCCTGACCTCAGGAGTGGGAAGATGAGGACGTGAGTACAAAGTGGACAAGACGGAAGTGCAGCACGGCAGGGAGGGGAAGGTGTACACGTGTGCACAGGTGTGTGTGTGTGTCTGTTATTTTATTCTGTTTTTTACTTAAAAATTTTGTTGAGCATAGTTGATTTACAGTATTGTGTTCATTTCAAGTGCATAGCAGAGCAATTCAGTTGTGCATAAACTTATATCTGTTCTTTTCTGATCCTTTCTTTTTAATTTTTATTTTTACTTCATTCTTTTCGATTCTTATCTGATTCTTTTCTCATACAGTAGTTAGAGAATATTGAGTTGTGTTCCCTGTGTTGTGCAGTCAGCCCTTGTTGGTTATCTATCTTGATTTAGTTGTGTGTGTGTGTTAATCATAGGTGTGTGTATTTGACAGGATTCTGTGAACATGGCGGAAAAGAGTGGAAAGACCTAAGCTAGGATGTTACTGTATCCTGTGGTGGGGAGTAGGGAGAAGGGACAAATAAAAAAAAAGACTGACAAAAATTTAGCTTATAGGAAATGATCTCATTAATGGAAAAAGTACACGCTATGTGTAGATGCAAGCAAATGAAAGGGAAAGAATATTTATAGCAAGAATACTCTCATAGGGGATGTGAGGCCTGAGAACAACCTAACACTGGGAGCATGTGATGTTGCTTTCTATACTGATACGCTAAATTTGAAGACGTCCACCAGGTTTCTCCGTTGTGCAGATGAAGTTTTCCTTTGTAGGAAATAAAGCAGTCTGGAGGGTGGTGCTCTACGATTGTGTAAATATCCTGTTTCCCAACAGTTCTGCACTCGGTGATTTTAGCAACCATTGGTGTCCCTCATCCAAGATGATTATTACTCTGGTGAATACAAAGTGGTGATTTTTCTAATTGTCTAATTTTTCTTGTATCAGTTGGTATTCTTCTGTGAAGAAAAACCTTCCTTTCTCGTCCGCCCTTTTAAATCAGTATCAGTGTGAACTTGTGGATTTTTAAAATATAAACTTAAGATTTAATGTGTGTTTATAATCCATTTCTAACATTAATCATTTCGATGTTACATTCTGCCGTGCCCCTATCAGAAAAGTTTTGGAGAAATAGTATCTGGGTTGAGTGAATGAAGTAATGGTAGGAAAGTGATGAATAAATCTGTGTTTACCGAGAGTTTCTATCTGTCAATCTACTGTACTTTTCTTTTTATTTCTCTCTAGGTCTCATGGACTAATTGGCTCTCATTCAGCCGGAACCTAACAGATAAGTCATCCTTCTGTGTGTGAAGACAATGCTCAGTTTTAAAACTGCTCTGAAAATGATGAAAGCAGGATCGCCCCGGTGACGCTGTCAGGGGGCAACAAGCAGCTTGAGAATTTCCTCTTCTCCAGGTAGCAGCTTGAAGGAGACCCTTTTCCATTAAGGAGGACTGCATGGCAGGCAGCCCCCACTGACGGCTGGAAAATGAGCGTTCCCGTGGCGCCTAAGAAGTCATGTTACAGCGAATTGCGGGACAGCAGAAACGGATCAAAAAATAATAACGACCGAGTCCTGAGTTTCGGAGATGCCAATGCCAACCCCATCGTGTTGGAGGTTGGCTCCTCTTCTGACGAGCCTGCCACGTGTGCTGTGCCAGAGGAAGTTGGAAATGCAAATTCGAGGGGACCAGAGAGTAGTCCCCGTGTCCTGAAGGAGTTTCACCCACTTCAGGGCTTTGCAAAGGCATCTCAGGCTGGCCCCACCGGCCTGAAGGATTTTAAATTCTCTCCGATGGCTCAGAGAGAACGGAATGAAGAGTCCGAGCTAGAGAGAGGCGCAGACCACCTGCAGGTCCTTCGTGGTCTCCAGGGACCAGGTCTGCCGAGTCGGAGGACTGTCATGGGTGAGTCCAGCCTGGAGGTTCCAGCTAAGCGGGAGGCTGATGTCCCCTGGCCTGTCGCCAAGGATAAGTTGGCCAAGACCCTTGACAACGAGGAACTGAGGAGGCATCCTTTGGAAAGAGTTAGCAGTTCTGCTGCAGCAGTGGACGTGCTCACAAAGGAGTGGGCTGGGGGCCTGGCCTGGCCGCTTCCACAACCCCCAGGGCTGGGTTCTCCAGAAGCCCCGCATCCAGTGCCCGGCGGTGGCGAGGGGCCGCCGAAGACGGGGACAGCCCCTTCTCCAGGGCTGCCTTGTCCTCCGGCGGACGGGACCTCAGAGGGAAAGGGCGCACGTCATCCTAAACCATCTACCTCAGTAACCATGGAGACCGTCCCCTTAGAGACCCATCCAGAGAGGGGACGGGTACCCAAGCTCAGCGCCCAGAGCACAGCACCTTCTGCCCATCCAGAGGGTGCTCTTGATTGCTCTCCAGCCTCAAAGGATGTCCTGAGGAGGCCAGAAGCACAAGTGGGTCCAGGAAAAGTGGAGCCCAAGACAGAGCTGAAACCTGTCCAGCCCAGGGCTGTGCAGGAGTTCAAGTCCACCCAGGTGGGCGAGCTGGGGTGTCGTCAGGGGCATGGCGTGTCACCTCTTGGGAGAAAGGAGCCAGCTGGGGAGGCGCAGCCAGGAGCCTCGGCCGCTGGGTTAAGCAGCCTGGCACACAGCGTTCCCCACCCCCTGGACACAATAAGAGACAGAGATGAGCCAGAGAAGGGAGGTGAGGACGGGTCTCTCCGAACCACCCCCACATCGAGCCCCGGTTCCTCACAAGCTGCGGATCAGCAACCCGTGGCCATAAGTTTGCCAGGTGCAGCTCGGAAGCTGGGTGAAACAATGCCCAACGGCATGTCACCAGGGGATGGTCATGTAGCTTTTGTTCCTGGAGATTCAACTGACAGCAAGCCCTCTGGTGTCAGCGACGAGAGAGGCGTCCTGGGAGGTGGGAACAGTGTCAACACTATGGTTTTTGACTCAGATTCCTCTGTTGGAGAGAGCAAAACTGGGGTCCCTGAGCCCCCCAACCCTCCAAGCAGCCGCTCAGAAGCCGAGGAAGGCCAAGAGGTCTCTCTATCTCTTGCAGAGACCAGGAACCATCTAGAACCTGCAGTGAAGACTGAAAGCACCTCCCCAGTGAGGGCAGATGTCCTTCTTGGTGTCCCCGCGTCCCTCCACCCAGAGACAACTGTGAATGTGGCCCGCCAGCCCCCGCCACCCAGCAGCCGCTTTCAGGACTTGGGCACATCAAGTGTGGATGTGGGGTGCCCCCCGGCTGCCCTGCCTCCTGCTGACAGCACCGGGTTGTCACACACCTCCCCCAAAGTGCCTGCCAAGAACGCCTGCCCTGGGGGCCTTCCCCGTCCCGAGGACACACCCGCCTCACTGGAGGGGACGGTGGGCCCCCTGGTTGAGAAGAGGGAAGGGCGGGCGGAACCCAGACCCGTTGTGATGCCCAAGCCCAAGCACGTGAGGCCCAAGATCATCACCTACATCCGGAGGAGCCCGCAGGCTCTCGGCCAGGTGGATGCGTCGCTGGTTCCCGTGGGGCTCCCTTATGCCCCGCCTGCTTGCAGCGTGGCTCTCCCCAAAGAGGACAAGGCGGCGGGTGCCGACCTGAAGCCGGCTGCCGGCCTCTATGAGAAGTTCAAGCCGGACCTCCAGAGGCCCCGGGTGTTTAGCTCCGGACTAGTGGTGTCGGGGATCAAGCCCCCAGGACATCCCTTCAGTCCAATGAGTGAGAAGTTTCTGCAGGAGGTAAGAGAATGTCATTGTGAGACAGTCTGTGAGTTGAACATCCTGAAGTTCATGAGGTGTTTTCAATGAATCGTGAAAGCAGAGTGTCCTCTTTTAGCAAATTATAGATGATGATGGACGTATTTGTATAGAAAGGGGTGTTTTGAACTAGAGCAGATTGCAGGCAAATGAACAGTTTCCTCTGGAAGAGACTGATGACCAGAATGAGGTGGATCTAACATCTAAAGGGATTCTTTTAAATTCTACCTGACATAATACATAAAAGTTAGAAAAGCGTTTAAATTGGCTTCCACATTTAAATTGTTCTTGTTGTTGTTCAGTCACTCAGTCGTGTCCGACTCTTTGCAACCCCATGGCCTGCAGCACAGCAGGCTTCCCTGTCCATCACCATCTCCTGGAGCTTGCTCAAACTCATGCTCATTGAGTCAGCAATGGCATCCAACCATCTCATCCTCTGTTATCCCCTTCTCCTCCTGCCTTCAATCCTTCCCAGCATCATCAGGGTCTTTTCCAATGAGTCAGCTCTTCGCATCAGATGGCCAAAGTATTAGAGTTTTAGCTTCAGCATCAGTCCTTCCTGTAAATATTCAGTGTTGATTTCCTTTGTTTTTGATCAGTCACTTAGTCATGTCCAATTCTTTGCGACCCCAAGGGCTGCAGCATGCCAGGCCTCGCTCTCCTTCACTATGTCCTGGAGTTTGCTCACACTCATGCCACTGAGTCAGTGATTTCCTTTAGGAATGACTAATTTGATCTCCTTGCTGGTAAGTGAGCATAATTCTTCTATAAAGTAGTGGGAAAAAAAACTCAAATGAATATATTGGTCAAATTGCTCAGACTTGATCCTCTTCTGAAGGAGACTATTTCTCTACGGGAGACTTTTGTGTTTGTACACAGTACAGTGAGTAGAAAATAACATGTTAGGCATGGGCTCTGTTTTAAGTCAAAACAATAAATACAGGTAGCATTTAGTTGAGTGCCCGCTATGTACTGGGACCACATGGCGTCACATTTCATCCTTGCTCATCTTTGCTAATCCTTGCTGCGGTTCTCTGGAGGGTGAGATTGTGGTGCTCTCATCATCGTCCGGATGAGGAAGCAGATTTGGAGAGCTCTGAGTCCCTCATCTAAAGCCACGAAACAAGGGCAGCGCTGAGATGGCCACTGCGCTGCCCCTGTCAGTGCCGCGGGGCTGGGGCCAGTTGTTCTCCCAGAGCTCAGAGAGCAGGTTTTCTCTGGACTCGGATCTCGTGACAGCCAGCGATCGATTGAGAGGAAAGAGGCCAGATCAGTGTTCCCCTTGACACCCTCCAGGTCTGCCCAGGCCGCTGTGGACACGGACTGGAGCCGGTAGGATGGCTCAGCTGTTAGGATGCCCTCCGTCTGGCTCCTTCACTTCCTGACCACCTGGCCGGCCTTCCCGCTCCTTTTGCTGCCTCAGGGCCTTTGCACGTCCCTCTGCTCAGGATATTCTCCTCTCAGATACCTGAGAGACTGTCCTTCACATTTTGTAGTTCTCTGTTCAGAATATCACTCCAGTACGGAGTTTCGTTTGAGGGAGTGTAGGTGGTCCTGTGGTAAAGTATCTGCCTGCCAGTGCAGGAGATTCAGAAGACTAGGACTTGATCCCTAGGTTGGAAAGAGCTCCTAGAGAAGGAGATGGCTACCCACGCCAGTGTTCTTGCCGGGAAAACTCCAAGGGCAGAGGAGCCTTGTGAGCTACAGTCCATGGGGTGGCAGGGAGTTGGACACGACTGAGCACGCTTCATTCAGTTTTTCAAATAAAGCAGTTCTGTGCCACCTTCTCCCCCCCAAAGAGATACCCCAGATTTTTCTCTGAGAAACACCTTTGTGAGAAAACCTGTATTTGGAGATACAGGCAAGAATCCTGTTCTTTCTCTGTGGCCCGTCTTAGCGTTTCTTGTGTATATTGTCCGTCTTTGTGGCTTCTGGTCCTTCCGTAAAATACAGAGTAGTTTCTGCTTTAGATGCACATCCCTCCCTGCCCACCCCTCAGATATTCTGCAGTCTTAACCGTGTGGAAGCCGTCCCAAGTCTTCACGAAGTGGCTTGAGTGTTTCTGCAGCTTTAGTAGCTCTGAGGGGTCGGGAGAGACCCCGTTAGCACAGGGACAGAAGTACCACTGGGCACCATCCCCATGATCTGAGGACTGTTTTCTGCCTTAATCAGAGAATCTAGGGCCCAGACCCTTTCTTCAGGCTACAGTAAGAATCTATTTGCTTGTGTGCCTGAAATGATTTTAGAAATTTGAAATCACGAGGATTCTTTAGTTTGCTTTTAAATTATTTCTCTAAAAATACTCTATTGGAGAAGGAGGGGGAAAAAAGCTCCATTTGAGGTTAATCTCTCTGTGTCTATGACTGCAGTGACACCTGCTGTGTTTTGTCATCCAAGATGAAAGTAAAGAGTGTGACGCTTTTTTGTAGACGCTCTTGTTTTATTAAAAATGCACAGATTAGACATCTAAGGAATACTTTTTGTTATCTTACCAGAGACAAATTACCCAACAAAATGACAGGCACTGAAGTTCTTGTAACTGTTAAGGTCGTTTTTGAATGGTGGCATGATGAATTTTGACCCAGGAAACCTATCCAGTTTGAAAACAATGGAATAATTACTGAGATAAGACATTGCAATCTGAAAAAGCCAATAGATGTAGGTTAGAAATGATAATTTCTTCACGAGAGCACCTGCTGAAATACATGAACAATGACACCAAACATTTAGACACTAAAATTTAAAAATCGAGGGAATATGAGTATAATTGAAATGCCAAAGATTGATAGTGAGAGAGTAAGTAGAAATAGTAAAAATTTCATCAGGAGCAGATGTAGAATACTCTTTCATAGGAATAGAATTTGCTGGAGCCTGAGTTCAGTCTATCTACTATAGCGATCATACATATTTTACAATGTGATTATGATAAAACTTTAAAGGCCTCATCTTTTGTTTCAATAATGTCGATTTAAAGAGAACTTTTATCTATTTCAGCATTAAAAGAGTATTAAATTAAGGGTTTATCTCTTCAGCAGCCTGGATCACAGCTTTATAGCTTCTATTAAAGAATGTTGTTAAATGCCTGTGATTCCTGAATAGATAGGGGTTTGACTTGTAAAATGTATTGTGATTTAGAGTAGACTTAATTAACATGTATGTCTTTTCATAAGCCTCTGACTCTTATTTTTTTTTTAACTTGAAGTAAGATTATTTTTCAGTGACTTATGTTCTTCATTTCTAGCACGAGGAAACACTGATGCTATGAACAGGCTTTGTGAGTACAGAATTGCATATATAAAAGGTAGCCATATGATTGCATATATGTAAGGCAGCCATCCATTGTGTTCTAATCCAAACTGTTAACCACAGGGAATAGTAACATGATAACATGATGCTATGTTATTGGATTCAGGAAAGAATGAAACATGATTCCTTTATTTAATAGATGTTTGTTGATTTCAGCTCTGTGCTAGACATTGTTCTAGGTGCTATGAATTCAACAGTCAACAAGACTCTGCCCCAAAACTTCCATTCTAGCGAAACTTGCTCAAACATTCCTGGAGGCACCACCATACTAGGGAAGACAATCAGAGGTAATTCAGTCTCTCATTTTTAATTATATCAACAGAATATAGAGGCCTGAAAACACATCTTTCCATTAACGTCTCTATTCTTCCATTAAATAACCTTTCCTCCCTCATTAACAATGCATAGTTTATTTCCTAAGTAGCCTAATAAAGACTTAACCTAAATTGATAAAGTTCATCAACCTGTTATAAGACAAGGTCACCAGCAAAGCTGTGCCTTTTCTCCTTAGGAATAATGAAACTTTCATAATTCCATGAACATCTGCTAAATTCTTGCCTTGCATCATTGACATTACTTATAGACTGACTACTTGCACAAATTCCAATGATTTCATAGTGATAAAATTTTAAAATCTTATGGAGGGAGTTCTTGTTTCTCCCAGTGGAATGTAGATTCATAGAGTATTAGAACCAGCATAGACCGAAGGGATCATCCCGTTGCGGTCAACTTAGAGATGAAGAGCCTGGGCCCAGAGAAGGTAAGTGATGGGTGATGGAGCAGCTCAGTGATGCCAGAGTGGTCATTGTTGGAGCCCTGGTCGTAGGACGAGGTTCAACGCTCATCCTATGATGTGCGGTTTTCTGATTGAGCTTCTGGTCATTTATCCTAGGTTGCAGAGCGCCCTGGAAAAGAAGAATTTTGTTCTCCTCCCTATACTCATTACGAAGTTCCCCCAACTTTCTATCGATCGGCCATGCTCCTTAAGCCCCAGCTGGGATTGGGTGCGATGTCACGTTTACCGTCTGCCAAGAGCAGGATCCTGATTGCGAGTCAGAGGTCTTCAGCGAGTGCCATCCACCCACCGGGAACCATAGCCGCAGCTGCCAGTCTCTACAATTCCGACCCTGCAGGTAACCAGTGCAGCAGGGACTGCTTTTCCTGCTGTGCTTTAAAATAGTGAGCGAATAAAATGAGGGTAGCTGTCTAAAGTAGGAACGCCTCTCCTTCTTTAGAAGGGCCTTTTTCCGTTCTTCTATTTGATTGTAGATATGGACACTTGTCAAGACTCCTCTATCTACTGCTGTCTTCCTCTGTGTCACCCTTAAAATGACGGCCCTATAATTACCACTTGACAGCTTTTAGTTTCTCCCCTCCCTGATACATCTTATGGACCAGGGTTCAAAAAATTGTTTCTCTAAAGGGCTACCTAGTATTGATACATATTTTAGGCTCTCTGGACCATAATGATCTGTGTTGTAACTACTTAGCATGCATGTGGCCAGAGACAGTATATGCATGCATGGGTGCACCTGTGTTTCAACACAGCTCAATTTGCACAGATGCAGGCACACCGTGGAGATGCTGTGGGTTCAGTTCCAGTATTTGCTTCGCGCAGTAAAGCGAGTTTTGAGGGTTTGTGTGTGTGTGTGTGTGTGTGTGGCTTCCCAGTGCACCTAAAAATTACGCTCATGCTGTGTCTGGTCAGTCTCTCAGTCATGTCCAGCTCTTTGTGAACCCATGGACTATAGCCCACCAGGCTCTTCTGTCCACGGGATTTTCCAGGCAAGAGTACTGGAGTATGTGGGATAGCCATTCCCTCCTCCAGGGGATCTTCCCGACCCAGGAATTGAACTCATGTGTCCTGTCTCTCCTCCATTGCAGACAGATTCTTTACCCACTGAGCCATCTGGGAAGCACTGGAGTCTATTAAATGTAGACTATTAAAGTCTATTAAATGCAACAACATTATGTATTAAACATTGCAATAACATTATGTATTAAACATGGCAATAACATTATGTATTAAAAAGCAGTGTATCTACCTCAAGTAAGAGCTGTTTATTTATAAAAAATCTGAACCATCATCTGAGCCTTCAACAAGTCATGCTAATAACATCAAATATGACTGATTATGGATCAACATAACAAGCATAATAGTAATTTAAAAGTTTGAAATATTGTGAGAGTTACCAAAATTTGACACAGAAACATGAAGCGAGCAAATGCTGGTTGGAAAATGGTGCTGATAGAGTCCTTGAGGGAGGTTGCCACAAACTTTCGGTTTATTTAAAAATGCAGCATTTGTGAAGTGCAGTAAAATGAGGTATGTCTGTAGGGGACTGGATTTGGCCTGTGGATAGAGACCTTCCTGAAGTACAGCAGTGACCGTGTCACTCTTTTCAGCTTGTACACGCCTTGAACAACCCGTGTGTGCCCACAGAATGGCCCTCCACCTGCCCCCGCCCCGTCCTGTTCTGCACTGGCTGCTTCTCTGCTTTTCTCTTTCTGTCTCTCTGTCCCTTCTGCTCGTGTCATTTCCTCTAAGTTTTACTTTATTGTCCTGTCTTATTGCGGAAATAATACATACCTGTTGTAAAAAAACTTTGAATATAGAAAAGTATAACGAAGAAAGTCACTGTACTTACATTTTTAGCATCCAGCCAGAGTTAATAATATGGAAATTTTTCTTCCCACGTGTTTCTTTCCGTGCATGCTTTAATAGCTGAATTAATACTGAATGTGAATTTTGATTTTTCCTACTAATATTATATTGTAGGCATTTCCTATGCTGTCAGTGTTTTAGAAATATTTTAATGGCAGCATGAGATTCTGTTTTATTCCCTTACTTATTGTTTTAACAAATTCTGGGTGGTTATTATGTACTAACAGTTGTAAATCGAGGGCTGCAGCAGTGAGCAGAGAACTGCCTTTGTGCAGCTTAGTCTAATGGATGAAATAGACAGTAAAAAAGCACAAAGATAAATGCATTAGTAGAGATTGTGATACGTGTTAGGAAACCGAGAAACATAGTGCTTTGAGAAATTGCAACTGTAAGAGTGTTATATGAATGGGACAAAGGTGGTTCTGGGCAGCCTCTTGGAGGAGGTAGAAGAGTGGGTGGGGAATAGAATCAGGGTTTACTTATGCAAATTGAGCTTTGCTCATTCTCCACTCTCTTCCATAATGTTGCAGTTTGAATCGTTGAATTTATTTGTTTTCTTTCATATTCTTCTCATAGATTATCTGAAGTGTAATTATTGCATAAATGCATATTTTAAACATTTTTTTAAGGCTGACTTATTTTCTAGAAAATGTGTAATAATTATTTTTATACTGTTGCTGAAATGCTTCTCAATGCCACACCCTTGCCAGTGTTGAGTATTACCGTTACAGTGATTATCACCACTACTGCTGTTATTATTGTATTTCTTTTTAAAAACGTTATATTTTACTTTGCTGCATTGGGCCTTAGTTGTGGCATGCAAACTTCGTTGTAGCAAGTGGGATTTCTGACCAGGGGTCACACCCAGGCCCCTTGCATTGGGAGCGTGGACTCTCAGCCACTGGACCACCAGGGAAGTTCCTGCAATTCTTTTATTATTAGTGGAAGAAAACATTTTTTAATCTGTTTGTCATTTTGTGAGTTGTCATTTACTCAGGTGATTACTGGTCGTCATAGTGGTTAGTTGTTTTCTTGGCAAGCACTGCTGTAAAAATCAGATTATTTTTTTACTGGTTCCCGTGATGCATGTGTATTATGATGGATCTACCTGCTGTTACAGGACTGCTGCAGGTTAATTATGTGTTCAGTCACTCATTCAACAATTAGTGCTGCGGGGCAGTTACATGTCAACCTTGTTCTAGGTGTGTGATAAAGCCGTGACAACAGAAAAAAGTCCTGGTCCTTGTTTTAGAGTTTTAGGATGGGAGTGGGCACACTTTTTTTTTTTAGTGGATAAATAAATCACATTGTTTATTGGGAGCAGTTGTTCAGTTGCTCAGTCATGTCTGACTCTTTGCGACCCCATGAACTGCAGCCTGCCAGGCTTTGCTAGTATTGAAGAAAATGAAGCAGAGAAAGACGAGTAGGAAGCTGGGACAGGAAGAAGGGGGATTCCAATTTTATTTTTTGAAGAAGTGGTTTTAAATGTTTGTTTAAGCATCTACTTGCATTTTCTGCTCCCTTTATGTTTTTATGGCTTTTTTGGTTGTTGCTTTGTTTTCATGTATTGTATATATTTCTTTGTTCATGCTCCACGGCACTCAGGATCTTAGTTCCCTGACCATGGATGGAGCCTGAACCCCCTGCATTGGGAGCGTGGAGTCTTAGCCACTGGACCACCAGGGAAGTCCAAGGATTCCAATTTTAAATCAAGTGGTTGGGACAGGCCTCCCTGAGAGATGACCTTTAAGCCAGCCCCCAAAGGAGGGCAGGGAGGAAAGAGCCAGTGCAAAGGCCCTGGGGTGGCAAGAAGGCCAGGGAGGCTGGAGCTGAGTGAGGGGAGGATGGGTTGAGAATGGGAGTGGGACTTGCAGGAGGGGGCTTGCAGGCATGGAGGGGACTTGCAGGAGGCCTCAGAAGGTCAGCAACCTTTGACTCTAAGTGAGGAAACCACTGGAGGCTTTGGAAATGAGGAAGTGGGGCAGTGTGATCGAAGTTTTGCGTCAACAGGACCTCTCTCAAGTCCCAGGTTGAGAGCATGCTCTAAGGGGACAGTTTGTCTGTGTTATCTCCCTTCCCTGCCCCACACACTGCCCTCAACTCTACAGACCTTGTTGTGTGTCTTCAGCTCCCTGTGATGGACAGACTCTGAGCCCCTCCTGCATCTGCTCTGGCATGGACCATGCCTCCAGGCAGAGGGAGTGGCGGTGATCAGGCTCCTCTCTTCATTTTCCTTCTCCAAAGGGTCACATTCTTGTGTTGGCTGTTGCACAATTTCTTCCGAGTCCTCCATGGTAGACTGTCCCACTGGAACCCCCTACCCATTTCCTGTGTGTGTGTGTGTATGTGTGTGTGTTAGTTGCTCAGTTGTGTCTGACCCTTTGTGACCCCGTGGACTATAGCCCGCCAGGCTCCTCTGTCCATGGGATTTCCCAGGCAAGAATACTGGAGTGGGTTGCTGTGCCCTCCTCCAGGGGATCTTCTTGATCCAGGGATGCAGCCCACATCTTTCATGTCTCCTGAATTGGCAGGTGGGTTCTTTACCACTCTATGTGGGGAGCATCGTGGCTTTAGTGTGGCTTAAAAGAACCAGATATGCTATAAATACAAGCTAGTCCACAAAGCATGTTCTCCCAGTTTCTTGTTATAAATTAGCACTCTTTCCTAGGACCCTTAAAATTTTACAGATCTTAAGGTGATTTTGCTGAAAAATAAACCTAATCGCTTCCTTACTTTGCACATAATTTCTTGTTTTGTGTATGGTGTTTTCTGACTCTACAGTCAGGCATAAACCTATGAAGTTTCACTGTCAAACTCAAGATGCTGTTTAAGTACTCAAAGGACAACAGCAGGACTGCTAGTTACCTCCGTTTGTTGTTGTTGAGTGTTGTTGAGTCTTGTGACCCCCTGGACTGTAGCCCACCAGGCCCCACTGTCCATGGGATTTCCTAGGCAGGAATGCTGGAGTGGGTTGCCATTTCCTTCTCCAGGGGATCTTCCCGACCCCAGGAAATGAACCCAGGTCTCCTGCGTCTTCTGCACTGGCAGGTGGATTCTTTACCACTGAGCCAGTAGGGAAGCCCCAGTTGCCTCCCTCTAGGTGGACATAAAATCTGTCTTAGTGAAACCTAAGATTGAATATAAAAACAATTTGTTAAGAAAACACAGTTTTTTATTAGATCCTTCACTACTGAAGAGTTAAACAGGCAGTTCTTTACTGCCTTTTTGGTAGATTTATATATGTTTTATGTTCCTTTTTTTCTGAAAACCATCTCTCATGGCCTAATATGTTATATAAAAATTGTTAACTTATCTAGTGTATACCGTGTCAGGATATAATCTGTATTCATGGAAATAAGTATACCCAGTGTTGCTGAGAGCATGGCAGTCTTGTATCAACTGGGGCACCCTGAGAGAACTGTAATACTTTTGATGGGGATAGTTAAAGTGTCAGAATCAAGTTTTTAAAAGACAAGATGAGAATACTTTACTCTAGAAATAACCAGAGAAGTTCAGTCAGAAAAGGTAAGTTGAGACAGTTTTTTTCAACTTCTTTTGTAATGAATTCTTCTTGGTAAAGGTAAATTTTATTTTGGAGCTCAACATACTGGGTAAACTTGCCTCTTTGGTAAATTTTTTCAAAAGGCAGGTTGAATCCTGCCAAATTTTAAAATGTAGGGCTATCAAGTTAATGTAACATATATTGAAAGACAAGTAAACTTGATTCAGTTCAGTTCAGTCACTCAGTCGTGTCTGACTCTCTGCGATGCCATGAATCACAGCACGCCAGGCCTCCCTGTCGATCACCAACTCTCAGAGTTCACTCAAACTCATGTCCATAGAGTTGGTGATGCCATCCAGCCATCTCATCCTCTGTCGTCCCCTTCTCCTCCTGCCCACAATCCCTCCCAGCATCAGGGTCTTTTCCAGTGAGTCAGCTCTTCGCATGAGGTGGCCAAAGTACTGGAGTTCAGCTTCAGCATCAGTCCTTCCAATGAACACCCAGGACTGATCTTTAGGATGGACTGGTTGGACCTCCTTGCAGTCCAAGGGACTCTCAAGAGTCTTATCCAACACCACACTTCAAAAGCATCAATTCTTTGGTGCTCAGCTTTCTTCACAGTCCAACTCTCACATCCATACATGACCACAGGAAAAACTATAGCCTTGACTAGACGGAGCTTAGTTGGCAAAGTAATGTCTCTGCTTTTGAATATGCTATCTAAGTTGGTCATAACTTTTCTTCCAAGGAGTAAGCGTCTTTTAATTTCATGGCTGCAGTCACCATCTGCAGTGATTTTGGAGCCCCAAAAATAAAGTCTGACACTGTTTCCACTGTTTCCTCATCTATTTGCCATGAAGTGGTGGGACCGGATGCCATGATCTTCGATTTCTGAATGTTGAGCTTTAAGCCAACTTTTTCACTCTCCTCTTTCACTTTCATCAAGAGGTTTTTTAGTTTCTCTTCACTTTCTGCCATAAGGGTGGTGTCATCTGCAAATCTGAGGTTATTGATATTTCTCCCGGCAATCTTGATTCCAGCTTGTGCTTCTTCCAGCCCAGCATTTCTCAAGATGTATTCTGCATATAAGTTAAATAAGCAGGGTGACAATATATACTCCTTTTCCTATTTGGAACCAGTCTGTTGTTCCATGTCCAGTTCTAACTGTTGCTTCCTGACCTGCATATAATTATAACAATTTAAAACAGAAGCATAGTATTAATTTTTGAAAAGTCTGAGTGGTCATGATAATGTCAGAATGGAAACTCTTCGTATAGTGACTGATGTTTGGAATGTAATCAATGAATCCAGTATCTCTCACCTGTCTGCCCGGTCTCCAGGGGCAGGTCTCCCCGCTGGAGCCTGTTTGTATCCCTTTCTTCCTTTTCATGCGGGTCTCCGTACCCCTACCCCATGGCCTCCTTTCAGTTCTTTATGCATTTCAACCCCTTCCTGACAAAAGGGTTCTGTGGTCAGCACGCCTTCTAGAACATACTTCCTCCAGCACACTCCAAGCCCGGCCCTGTCCTCTCCTTCAGGTTTCAACATAAATGTCATGGTTCCAAGGACTTCCCTGGTGGTCCCGTGCTGAGTACTTTACCGCCCAATGCAGGGGTACAGGTTTGATCCCTGGTTGGAGAACTAAGATCCCACATGCCTCATGCCCCAAAACCGAAACATAAAACAGAAGCAATATTGTAACAAATTCAGTGAAGACTTTAAAAGTGGCCCACATCAAAAAAAAAAAATCTTAAAAAGACATAAATGTCATGGCCCTGGAAAGAAACCTGACTGTGATCCCCCTATTCAGGGCCTCTTCCCAATCAGGTACTTTCTAACACATTTTCCTGTTTGTCTCCTTCAGCAGTTTATATCATGGCCTGTAATTCTTATTTTGCCTCCGCACACCGGCCATCTCTCACCCCACTGCAGTGCATAGTCCGTGAGAAAAAGTGAAAGTCACTCAGTTGTGTCTGACTCTTTGCGACCTCACGGACTGTACAGTCCACGGAATTCTCCAGGCCGGAACACTGGAGTGGGTAGCCTCTCCCAGGGGATCTTCCCAGCCCAGGGGTCGAACCCAGGTCTCCCACATTGCAGGCAGATTCTTTTATCAGCTGAGCCACAGGGAAGCCTGAGAATGCTGGAGTGGGTAGCCTATCCCTTCGCCAGCGGATCTTCCCAACCCAGGAACTGAACCAGGGTCTCCTGCATTGCAGGCAGATTCTTTACCATCTGAGCCACCAGGGAAGCCCAGTCTGTGAGAACAGGCATTTAGAACTGCAATATCTATTGAATAAATGTTAACAGTAGCAGCAGCAGTGGGAGCTCTTGTGTGTGTTTTTTTCTTCCCATCATTAGGTAAAGTTGATAAAGTGCTGAGATGATTTGGAGCAGAAGCAGGCAAATTAAGGACAGATAGTAAATATTTTAAGCTTTGTGGGCCAAACAGCCTCTGTTAGAACTACTCCACTCTGCCATCATTAGAGCAGAAGTGGTCACACCAAGTGAACGAGCGTGGCCAGGTTCCAGTAAAGCTCTTTTTACAGAAATAAACGGCCAGCCTGCGGGCTGTATTTTGCTGACCAAATGTGGTTTCAGAGAATCACTGGTGTTTGAATGTTCACATCATTCCTTTATCCAGTATTTTATTCATTCTGCTGTTGAGCAGAGGTTTTCTGGGAACCTGGTGTGGGCCAGGTGCTGGTCTATGTTTGGGATGCACAGATTAAAATATATAGCCCAAACTTGGCAAAAACGTATAGTGAGATAAGAGAGATGCTTTTGATAGAGATTTTCAGAATGCACATGAGCGGGGTCCCCAACTCAGCTTGGGCAGGTGGGGGCTCTTGGAAGGCTTTCCCAGATGAGGAGATGAGATGAGTTTTGCAGGATGAATGGGAGTTTACCAGAAGGGGTAAAGGTAGCATGCGTATACCTGTCAGAGAGAGAGGTCATGAGTGTGGTGAAGCAGATCCCTTACAGGGACCGACTACTCAGTCAGAAGTACCGGAAAATGCTTTATAGGGTGGGGGTGGGGGTGGACACTTAGTCACTGGACACAGGCAGGGCTCAAGCTTCCTTGGGGACATTTGGGTAGAAGTCTCCAAAGGGCAGAAATGGGGACTGGAGAGAGGTCTATGCCAAAGGTCAACATGGGAGTTGTTGTCTCCACCTCGATCTGCGCAGATGGGTAAGAGAGGGAGAATCGAGTAAGGAAAAGGTCACGAAGGGGACTGTGTGCCCACATCTAAGGGGTGACTGAAGGAAGAAGCCTGCAAGAGGCAGGACACCCACCGCAGGGTGGCTGGCTGGTAGGGGACATGGGGGAAAATGCAGTGTTTTAGTCTAATGAAGAGGGAGCATCCGAGGCAGAAAAATGGTCAAATCTGTCTCACAGGAGACAGGGCAAGTAAAAATGCAAAGAGGCGGTTGGGATGGGAAATTAGGAAGCAGTTGGTGACCTAGTTTTGAATGAGCAATTTTAGTAGAATGTGGGGGCGGAAGTCACATATTAGTGAGTTGAGAAGTGAATGAGAAGTGAATGAAAATTGAGGGAGTGGAGGCAATAAGAATAGACTCCTGTTTCTAAGAACGCCCTGGTGGAGAAGAGAGCATGGTGCTCGCTGCCAGGGAAGGGGGGCTGTGTTTTGTTTTGTTGTTCAGACTGTGACCCAGGGGATCTTCCCGACCCAGGGGTCAAACCCATGTCTCCTGCATTGGCAGGCAAATTCTTAACCACTGAGTCACCTGGGAAGCCTCTCCCCGCCAAATGAAAAATAGAATGAAAATAGTTTATTGGCATCATTTAAGTGCCATATCATTATTTTTATCATGGTTTTACTTAATTTCATGAGAACTATATAGCATCTACCAAGAAAAATTTTAATCCAATGGGAAAACATCCCTGTAAAGACAGACCAACAGTGAAATTCCTGAGATGGTCAAAGAGATGAAGAAGGAAATGGCAACCCACTCCAGTATTCCTGCCTGGAGAATCCCATGGACAGAGGAGCCTGGTGGCCTATAGTCCCGGAGGTCACAAAGAGTCGGATACGACTCAGCACAGACACGTGCTCAAGGAGCATATGGCATAACTATGGTTCCTTTGGAGTCTTAATGACACCGGATGACCCTGGGACATATCTCAGAGGCTTCCGAAGAACATTCGGTTTGTTTTGGCATTTGTATTATTAATAGTTTATCTCTCAGTATCACCGTTACTACATACTGCTGGAATGGACGTTCGTAGTGGCTGTGTTTTTATTGTGCGTTTGGCCATCCCCACTTTGGTTTACTTTTGTTGCGACTGAGCATGCCTAAGAATGGCAGGGCATGCCAAACGCCTAAAGCCTGCAGGAAGTAGTACAAATGCAATTTTCCTCAGCCAGGACCCAGAGATAGCTCTGGGTGCTCCCAGTGGCTCTGGGGTGGGTCACAGGCTTAACAGCTATTCTGCTTATTTGGACAAACACTGTTAGTATACATAATAAATATTGAGCACCTACTGTTTGTCAAGTTGTTTTAGGCCCTTAGGATACAACTGTGAACAAGACGAGATCCCCAGGCAGTTACGACGCAGTGTGATTTTGTGCTGTGACCACAAAGTCTTCTGGGCCCAGGGGAACAGAGGAGGGGATCTCACCCCAAGCTGGGGGGCAGGAGAGTTTGTCGGGTGTAGTGTGGTGTGAAGGAGTGAAGGGTTTGATGTTGTTCTTGTGGTACTTCCCTTCCTCTTTCTCCTGGGATGGATGTGTTGTTTCCTTGTTTGTTTTGCTGGAGTATATCCTTGGAAATTTCCAGAGAGAGTTCAAGGAAAGCAAACTCGCTGAGATTTTTGCCTTTCTGAAACTATCTTTAGTCTGCATTTACTAGATCAAATAGAATTTTCTGGGTTGAAAATGAGTTTCTTAGTGTTGCTCAAAAGAAACATGGTGACTATCTGAGAATTTTTTTGGGGGGGTGGGGGTAGGAGACCTGTTTTTATTTCTCTCCAGAAGTTTAGAATCTTCTCTTACCCTTGGTGTTTTAAAAATTCCGTGTGTGTGTGTGTGCATGGGCGCACTGTGTGTCATACAGAGAATGAGAGAAGATGAGAGAGAAAGAGGGAGAGAGAGACAGAAATACGGCAGACAGAGATAGAGAGGAATTCAGAGAGGTGAAGGGAAGGAAGGGAGGGTAAATTGATTTATCTTGCTAGGACTTGCTAAACTCTATTTCCCTTTAGCTTTGGGCAATCATCTCATCATCTTGTGTTTTGTTCAGTCCAACTTCTCTGTTTTCTCTGTCTTCCTAGAATTTCTATTATTTGGTATTTGGACCTCCCAAAGTGGTGAAGTTATGTCTAGTTTTTCTTTCATTTAAAAAAAATTTTTAAAGATTTTTTTCTTGTAGACCATTTTTGAAATCTTTATTGAATTTGTTACCATGTTTTGATTTTTTTTCTTTTTTTTTTTTCTTTGCTGAGAGACATGTGGGATTTAACTTCCCAGGCAGTTCAGTTCAGTTGCTCAGTCATGTCCGACTCTGCGACCCCTTGAACCGCAGCACACCAGGCCTCCGTATCCGTCACCAACTCCCGGAGGTTACTCAAACTCATGCCATTGAGTTGATGATACCATCCAGCCATCTTATCCTTTGTCGTCCCCTTCTCCTCCTGCCTTCAATCTTTCCCAGCATCAGGGTCTTTTCAAATGAGTCAGCTCTTTGCATCAGGTGGCCAAAGGATTGGGGTTTCAGCCTCAACATCAGTCCTTCCAATGAATATTCAAGACTCATTTCCTTTAGGATGGACTGGTTGGATCTCCTGGCTGTGCAAGGGACTCTTTCCAACACCACAGTTCAAAAGCGCACTCAGCTTTCTTTATAGTCCAACTCTCACATCGATACATGACCACTGGAAAAACCATAGCCTTGACTAGATGGACCTTTGTTGGCAAAGCAATGTCTCTGCTTTTAAATATGCTGTCTAGGTTGGTCATAACTTTTCTTCCAAGGAGTGAGCGTCTTTTAATTTCATGGCTAAAGTCACCATCTGCAGTGATTTTGAAGCCCAGGAAAATAAAGTCTGATACTCTTTCCACTTCCCAGTGAGTGAAGTCTCTCAGTCGTGTCCTACTCTTTGTGACCCCATGGACTGTAGCCTACCATGTTCCTCTGTCCATGGGATTTTCCAGGTAAGAGTACTGGAGTGGGTTGCCATTTCCTTTTCCAGAGGATCTTCCCGACCCAGGGATCCAACCCAGGTCTCCTGCATTGTAGGCAGATACTTTACCATCTGAGCCACTTCCCAACCAGAGATCAAACCCATACCTCCTGCATTGGAAGGCCGAGTCTAAACCACTGGGCTGCCAAGGAAGCCTCTATTGTTTTTCTTACATGCGCTCTCTTTCTTCATGCTTTTCCTCCTTTTAGACCGTCCTGCTGGCCTTTATTTTCTAATGCTTCCCTTGAAAGCCTTGTTTTGGCACATCTTCCTGATGTCTGATTGCTTGTTTTCATAGCAGATTTCTGTTCCTTTTATTGTTGCAACATCTTCCCAAATTTCTCTAAGGGCGCCTCTGTCAAAATATCTCCTGTTTCCTAAATTCTCTCTGTAGTCTCAGGGGCAGATTTTGTTTCTCTTGATTTTTTGGTTGCTTGGGTTATGCGGTAAGCTCTTCTCAAAATCTTTGTGATCAGTCATGCTTGCTATTGACTTGGATGAACTTGAAGTCCATTTGTTTGCACTCTGTAGGAGTCTGTTTCCCCTCACCCTGGGGCTTGGCACTGGTGGGCAGGGGGAAGGTGAATTCCTGGTGCTGGGTGCTGCATGGGCAGATGAAGGCCAGGGGTTCTTCCCCTGCCTGCCTCCCTGTCTCAGCCTCTCCCCCCTCCTCCCCGGGATCTGAGGCTCTGTGGCCCTGGCTGTCCGGCTGGAGGTCAGCACTCACTCCCTCTACTGCAGCGCGGATGGCTCTCCTGTCTGCTGCAGCCTGCATGTCTCCTCTGCCCGCCGGCCGGGGACCTTTGTTTCTGTTGCAGAAATTGTTGAAATAGCCGCCTCAGTAAGTAGCTCTTTTCTCTCTCTTGTCCTAGGTTTAAATATGTAAATTGCTTAAGAGAAAGAAGTCACTAAATGTTAGCTCTTATGATGAACTGTACTTCTTCAGATTGAATGACTCTGACTTTAAGGCATCTTTGGTAAGAAAGGGACAAACTGCCTGCGTTCTGTCCACCACCGTGAGCTGGCAAGCCTCCTTTTCCACGTAAATCTAGTCACCAGCACCTCGTAGGGTGCTGTTCAGTAGTGTGAGATGGCTGTTTCCTCAGGCTTGCAGAATAATTCCAAGAACTGTGCTGTTAAACGCATTCTGTAGAGATGCTCTATCATCATAATCTCCTGAGTCTTTTTCTTAGCCAAGAGCGCAAGGGCTTTGAATTTTTTCCTCTGTTTTGCATTGCGACAGCCAGTTATCAGAAAACAGATGATTCAAGGGCATTTGCTCATAAAAATATTGTTCCTTTCAGTGAGCTTTGAGACACTGATGGTTTCCCCGAGAATCACGGATATAAATAAAATCTAAGGCTTTCTCCATCCACACATATAACCACAGCAGTTTAGAAGCGTCGGTAGGTTTAGAGTCATTTACAAATAATTGACTAACTCTGCCATTTCTGTAAGGTGTCCTCGTACAAGGTCACCTGTATTTGACATCTCTTTTTAAACAGCTTCTAAATGTATGCAGATCTGTCCATCAAAAGTATGGCATTTGTGGTATTTATATTACTTGTCCCTTCCTCAAATGTCCTTCGTTTGCAGCACTCTCTCAAGCCTGCACCCGACCCTCCTCTTTCCAATTTCCATTTCTTACCCAAAGCCTTTGAGGAATTTATACACTGACCAATTATGTATAGAGTGGTCAACGCTCCCTAGTGGTGATTTTATTCTTCTACAGTGGAAAACACATCACTGGATGTTTGTGAATCTCTGGATTAAATCCAGCCACTTAAAGTGAGGCAGCAAGATCGAAACAGAAATGCGGATGTAGATGCTCAGATCTTAGACTCTAATAATGCAAAAATGCTTGGTCTCAGTGTTTTAGAGTACTATAAGAAAGTAAAACTCACGATTCGGACCTCAATTAAAGACATACTGCATACATACGTTTATTTGGTTTTGCAGATTGCTTATTGCTCAGTTAGCAGTATTCTGTTTTTACCTTTAGATCCATCCCTTTGCAGCTCTAAAACCATGAACCAAACCAAACCAAAATAAAACAACTTTCACTAGTTCCCTTTCTAGCCTGGGTATTAAACAGTGCCAGTGACCTGGATTGTGGATAGACACACCTGTCCTGAGGTTAGCATTAAACTTAAAAATAATTTCAGGCATTGCTTTAGATTTTCCTGAAGTCTCACCAAAGGGTTTTATTGTCATCTCTCTGCTTCATCATTGGACGTGTATTTCTGACAGTGACCTAGGTCTGATCTTGGCCCAGAAGCCATTTCTTAATTTTGATCTTGTTTATCATTTAGAGATGCTTTGAATTTTCAGTGTGTTGTAACTTCTTAACGTTTAACCATTACTTTATGTTCACATCTTTAGGTTGTCTCTCCATTCTTCTTTTTTACCAGAATAGTAAGCAGCCGGGTAGCATCTTCATTTCTTGGCCTGGAAATCTCCTTAGCAGGAGTCCTGAATTCTTTAGATACAATTTCTACATTCCATGCCACAGCAGGTAACATTGTTGCTAAACTTTCAGCCACCCTTAACAAGGACTCAGTTCTGTTCAGTTCAGTTCAGTCGCTCAGTGGTGTCCGACTCTTTGCGAGCCCGTGAATCACAGCACGCCAGGCCTCCCTGTCCATCACCAACTCCCAGAGTTCACTCAGACTTATGTCCATCAAGTTAGTGATGCCATCCATCGAGTCAGTGATGCCATCCATTGAGTCAGTGATGCCATCCAGCCATCTCATCCTGGGTCGTCCCCTTCTCCTCCTGCCCCCAATCCCTCCCAGCATCAGAGTCTCACTTTCCATCAATTCCCTCACTTTCAACCCTCACCAACAGCTTCCTCAAAGGCCTTCCTGGGAGTGCGGCTGTCTTAACCATTGGAGCACCAGGGAAGCCCCAGGATATGCATTTTTAGACGCAGTTTCGTTTCTGTCATTATAATGGGCAGATGGTTTTATCCTCATTTTTCTTTTCTCCTTTATAACTTACGTGTTTATCTTTGGTTTCTCTGGTCCTTCCTTGCTGTGCGAGCAGACTTTTCTCAGTTGCGGGGAGCAGGGGGTACCCTCTAGTTGCTGCATGCGGGCTGCTCATTGCAGTGGCTTCTCTTGTTGCAGCTCCTGGGCTCTAGAGTGCTGGCTCAATAGTCGTGGCTCACAGACTTAGCTGCTTTGTGGCACATGGGATCTTCCTGGACCAGGGAGCAATCCCTATGTTGTATCAGCAAGTGGATTCTTACCCACTACACCATCAGGGAGGTCCTGTCCTCATGTTTTCTATGAGGAAACAGATTCAGAGAGTTTGAGTCTGTCCTGAGATTATACACTTGATGTTACCATCAAACCCAGATCTTTAGTACAATCCTGAAACCTGCCACTTCCTTTCTTTCTTTAATTGTGTCTTTCTCATCTCCTGTGGGATGGTTGCAGCTTTAACATTAAAAGTTTTTGCTTATTATCTCCCAACGTGGAGGAGAAAGGAGCTGCTGTTTATTCTTATTCGAGAGTAAAGTGAGAGAGGATTTCTTTCTCAGCCACTAGAACAAAGTGAACCACCTCTCTACAAAGTATCTGTGAAAGAAAAAGACTTTAAAAAAAAAAAAAAAAAGCAACTGGGAAGAACTATAATAAAAGTTTTTTAAAAAGGATAGTTTGAGTCATATAATGTGTTGTTCTATGTGTATAAATATACCAGAAAATACCCACTTCAGATGTAAAATCAGGAGAAAATGGGCCTTGGGTAAACACCCTGGGTCATTCTACTTGATGATTTTGCCTTTCTTCAGCTCTTTGCTTCCCATTGCGCTTGGTCTGGCCTCTGTTTGGGCCTGTTTGACCCCTTATTCTAGACCGTGGTTATTTATCAACAAATGTCTCTATGCCAGTAGGTTGTAAGCCCCTCTTGGGGGCCCCTGCTTTGTTTCTGAATTTCCCACGGTGCCTTCTAAAGTGCCTTGGCCATGGTGGTGTCTGTCAATGCATATTGAGTTGGATGGATTTCCATTTCCATTCTTAAAGGCTTTTTTTTTTTACTACCTGAGATGTCAGAAACATGGGACAACAATGGATGGACCGTTATCAATATAGTATTGAGCCATAAAGCACCATAATCTCGTTCTAGTTGATTGAGATATTTCTAGCATTCCAAAGTCATATTTGAAGGAGAATCACTACAGAAGGGGAAAAGGTAAGAACAAATAACCACTTTTCATTTTGCCTCTAAATGTGAAGATTTGTGTTCTTCAAAGGATTCATCTTTCAAAAGAAAACCAGGATTACTTTGAAAAAGTGACAACGTCTTTTTAGCGCTTAATAGCAGCAAAATCTCTTTTGTTGTTCAAACAGGAGTTTGTATGTTTGGGGGGGGGGGGCAAAATCTTGGCAGAATGTATAGCCTTGATGAAAATGAAAGACGTAAGCACACATAAGCTCCTTTGCATGGGATTTGAATATTTGATTCTAGAGGTCTTCTTGTAAGTGTTCAAATTAATTTTTGGAGTTATTTAATTTCCCCATTATGGTCATATTCATTTGGAAGAGACTTTGATCTGCCATACAGAGCGTCTCTTCCATCTCCCTGTTAGAAGGGGTTTTCGTGGAGGACTCACAATGCCAGGCCAAGTCCTCTGTCTGTCACAGCCCTTTGAAAGTGAAGATGCTGATAGAGTTTCTGACACTCATTGCTGCAGCTCAGTGTAAGCCTGTTACTGAACACAAGAATTCCTTATTCTTTAAAAAACTTCTGTTTCCATACAACAGCTCCATTGATATATAATTCATAAGGCTAGATAGGAGTCACCCTTTTAAAGGATGCTGTTCAGTGGTTTTTAGTCTATTCACAGCATTGGGCAACCACAACCACCATCAGTCTTAGAACATTTTTATAGAAACCCTGTGCCTGTTATCAAACCCTCTCCTTTTCCCCAAACTCCAGCCCCTGGCAACCATTAACCTACTTCCTGTCTCTATAGATTTGCCTCCTCTGGACGTTGCATATAATTGAATCGTGCAACGTGCAGCCTTTTCTGTCTGGCTTCTTCCATTTGTTGTAATGCAGTGGTCCCCAACCTTTTTGGCAGCAGGGACGGAATTCATGGAAGACAATTTTTCTATGAACTGGGGGGTGGTGGGGGGGTGGTTTCGGGATAATTCAGGTGTGTTACATTTATTGTGCAACTTTATTTCTATTATTATATTATTATGATGTGAGCTCCACTTCAGGTCATCAAGCATTAGATTCTGGAGTTTGGGGGGCCCCTGCTTTAATGTTTCACGATTCATCCATATTGTAGCCCGTATCAGGGCCTCGGTCCATTTTATGGCTGAGAAATACTGCGTGTGTTGGCCTTCCTCAGTTAATGCACCTTTGTGTTGCTTCCACTTTTTGTCCCTTATGATTTAGGCCAATGCTCTCTCTGTCTCTTTCCTCCTCCCCTCTGCCTTCAGCCTTTTTTCCCTTTGTTGTTTTCCCTGGAGGTTCCTGTGCTCTGCTTGTATCGATACGTTTCTTCCAGAAAGCTTCAAACCAACATCCTCTGGGGTGGGACCTCCCTATGGCAGTGGTTGCTTTATAGGATGTCAGGACCCTGGGTGGGTTTGAGTTAAGCTCTTTGGTGTCCACAGAGATGCCATGGGTGTTCTTTTAGATGACCCTGAGGATTGGGCTTCCCTGGTGGTTTAGCTCTAAAGATTCCACCTGCAGTGCAGGAGATGCAGGAGACTTGGGTTCAATCTCTGGGTCGGGAAGATCCCCTGGAAGAGGGCACAGCAACCCACTCCAGTGGTCTTGCCTGGAGAATCCTATGGACAGAGGAGCCTGGTGGGCTACAGTCCACGGGTTACAAAGTGTCAGCACAACTGAGCGACTAAGCAACCACCAGCACCTGGGCATCAGGATTTCTGTGTGACAGACACATAGGTGGCGCAGGTACTGCTGAACCATCTGGTCTTAGGAGCATAGACCGCTTGGCCTTTTTTCCTCTTTTTCACCCTAATGGCTGCTTTTTCATGAATGACTACCCAGTGGGCCCCCATATGACAAGGTAGCCTTTCCCCTGAGCCAAGCATCAGTCCCAACTCCTTTCCAAGACATGCACATAGGTCCTGGCAAAGATTCGTGACCCAGGGTCACTCTCAGAAGGGCCCCAGTCCAATCCCATAGTCCTATTCCTAAAAGCAGAAGTCAGGAAACCACAGCTGTACAGACCCCACTTTCGCTGGACACAGGTGTGACCCCAGCCTCCCCCTCAGGGGAGCTGTTGCCAGAGGAAGGGGCTCCGTAGGCCAGCCTAGAGTCCGTTGGTTCTCTCTGTATTTCCACACCTTGTTGCTCAGTCATGTGTCCAACTTTTTGTGACCCTATGGACTGCAGCACACCAGGCTTTCCTGTTCTTCACCTTCTCCTGCAGTTTGCTTAAACTCATGTCCAAAATGCTTTCTATATGCAGACTGTTCACTGACATTTTTACACCTTGAATTTTATTTTATTTTTTTAAACGGATAGTCCATTTCTTAAATTAATAGGCAACCTGATTGAGCTTTCAGTAGATAATGAAGAGTTCATTGTAGCATAAGAACACTGATGAAGGGTCTGAACACAGTAAATATGGCTGCAGTGAAAGTTAAGTGGCTTGACTAGGAATGTTATACAAAACAGTAGGCTGCTTGGCCCTTTTCCCCTATAAGTGTCATTAAAAAGCCTTTGTGTATTGATAACCTTCTGGTCCTACCTGGTGTTGAGAGACTTCTCATAGGATTGGGATGATCCTTGCAGTGGCTAGGTGTGGAGCTTGGCTCAAACACAGAGGTGCTTAAATCATGGATTTATAATAATGTTTTATTATTTCAACATCAACCAGCTTTGCATATAACTGGGAACTAATTTTAAAGTTTTGAATGCATTCTCAGTCACTAAGTTGTGTCCAACTCTTTTGTGACCCCATGGACTGTAGCCCACCAGGCTCCTCTGTCCATGGGATTCTCCAGGCAAGAATACTGGAGTGGGTTGCCATGTCCTTCTCCAGGGGATCTTCCTGACCCAGGGATGGAAAACCTAGCATAGCCCAAAATAGATAACTAAATAAACTTTTAAAAAGAGTAAATTATGGTTTGTTTATGCTGGAGCTGGGTTAGTATTCACAATCTGTGCATTCTCTATCCTGCTGTCAACTGAGGCTTTTTTTTTCTTCCTGGTTTGGGTTCATTTTAACAGATTTAAAGAAAGCTTCCAGTTCAAATGCTGCAAAATCCAACTTACCCAAATCTGGACTTCGTCCTCCTGGCTACTCGCGTCTCCCCGCAGCCAAGCTGGCGGCCTTTGGCTTCGTCCGGAGCTCCAGCGTGTCCTCGGTGTCCAGCACCCAGTCGGCGGACAGCGCCCAGCCTGAGCCCAGCCGGCTGGCCAACCGTAAGTGGGGCGGACGGGCGGGCGGTCAGGCGACACTGCCGTTCCAGACAGGCCTGACCAGCAGAGAGCGAATCAGCATGTGTACACGGGATTGCAATTTCTTTGTGCATAAAGTAAGAATTTGGGTTAGCTACCTTACTCTACCATGCTTGGGACTTTAAAAATAATCTACTGTAGGGGAAAAAAAGCCTGTTTGGCACTACCATTTTCCAAGTTATATGGGGAGTGAATGTGCCTGAAAAGGACTTCTGAATTACTCTTAAATCTAGAAAGTGACTTATTGCTTTCTAGAGGCTGATTGCAGGAGCCCTTTGCCTCATGCATTCTAGGTAAGAAGCCACAGAAAAATCCAAAAATGTTATTACCGTGTTGTGCTATTGTGAAGCATATTAGATGTGAAATATAGTGGAAAGAATCATTTTAGTCACCTGTGATTATCCATTATGCCTTCCTGTTGGTGGAGCACTCAGTTTCTAAAAGTCAACTCAAGGATGCTAGAAACAGGGAAGCCCAGCTGAGCTTCTTCTAAGTCTGTGCCAAGGAAGGTCCCTGTGAGCTGAGAAGGTGTCAGTCCAGACCTGCTTCCGGACACTGGTGTTGTAAGCTGAATTTGAAAGGATGAAGTCATAGCCTTCAAGCAGGTCCCAGCAGCCCCTGTCCCTAAAGAAGACTCAGAGGATGCCCTTGTTCACCTGAACCATCAAGGCTCAAGCAGCTTTTCAGCCTCATCAACTGGATCTGAAGCTGTGACACCTCAGATGTCAAGTAGTAATGATTTGCATACTCCTTAGCAGCTTTCCTATGGAGAGCTGTTTGAAGGATGATATGAGCTGAATCAAGTTGGAATAAGAGATGGTGAGGGGGAGAGAGAGAGGAGGAAGAGAGGTTAAGAATGAGATGGATTTTGTATTATTTGTTCCATTTCCTTTCTCTAAGCTTATTTTTTTTCCCCCTGTTCTTTCTTGGGTGGAGCATTTGTACACTTGGTCTAAATTTTGGCCTGCCTGGTTATTCCTAAAAGTAATGGGTTATATTTTCCTTCCTCTTAATGTGTTTGTAAGCATTTCTGAGAGGTTGTTCACTTGGTTCTCTGAAGGTGACCTGCTTTCACCTGGGAATCATTTTAGGAATCCCGCTGGGATCAGGGGTTGCATCACGGTATGGTGCACGTCTCAAAATCTTAACACAAATATACTAGAGAACTGTTTTTAAATGTGTGACTCTTATTTCTAGGGGGTGTGTGTGTGTGTGCGCACGTGCTCATATTAACAGTCCAAAGGTTTTGAAATAGAGGAGCAATGATCTGTTATCATTTTCAATAGAGGTTCCCAGGGTCATATATCTCTCTTAGATGGAGCATAAATGATAAAAAAAAAAAAATCTCATATGGTATGTGTCTTTCCAAGGAAGGAGTTAAGATTTTGACTTCTTAAAAAAAATGAGCCCTGTCCCCACAGCAGGTGCTTTTTCAAAAGGAGAGGTAACAGGTGTGAATGGAATAATTCCAGATGTGCTTAGGGCATTTCTTCTCACCTGTGCATCAAAGGATGCAGGCCGAGGACTCCGTGAACAGCCAAAGAGACAAGAGCCATGTGCCAGAGAAAATAACTCTTAGCTTACAAACTTCATCGTAAAAGCCATATTTACTCTCTTCAGGACTGTTTCCTATTTCTAAAAAACAGTATGTTAGAACTGATTTTTTAATTATTTGCTGCCTAACTGTATATAAATTTGTCCTTCACAAAATCACAGAAAAACTTCACACTTATTTATGTCTTCATACTGCTGCTGCTAAGTCGCTTCAGTCATGTCCGACTCTGTGCGACCCCATAGACGGCAGCCCACCAGGCTCCCCCTTCCCTGGGATTCTCCAGGCAAGAACACTGGAGTGGGTTGCCGTTTCCTTCTCCAATGCATGAAAGTGAAAAGTGAAAGGGAAGTTACTCAGTCGTGTCTGACTCTTCGCGACCCCATGGACTGCAGCCTACCAGGCTCCTCCGTCCATGGGATTTTCTAGGCAAGAGTACTGGAGTGGGGTGCCGTTGCCTTCTCCGTGTCTTAATACTATTAGCTATTAATATTATGCTTCTGCTTGTTACTAGATTTAATGTCAGGAAAACTTTTGCTCCTAATGCTTTGATGACAAGGATTAAGTAAAATACAAAACTCTTGGGAGAGCTGCAAGTCCTTAGATTAGCTCCTAGGAGCAAATGTTGCCAGTTTAGCTCATGAAAACAGCTAATATGATACCAGAGCTCGTTCCTTTTTGTTTCCTGTGTACCTTTCTTTAGCCATTATATTCCCCTAGGGTTTGTTTTAGGAATATGGCTATAATAAGGGATTGCACAACAGGCAGGAGATCCCTCAAAATCTGAAACATGATTATAATGGGAAACTATTTGCAAATGTGCAGTTCATGATTTTAGATACTCACGTGCCTGTAAGTAGTCTTGACACTGTCCAGGTGGCTATGAATACTGTATGCGGGACACTGAGTGTTTTGTTATGAATCTCCTAGTGTCTCCTGGGCTACCTTGACTTATTTGCAACTCTTCTGTGTGGTTTTTCTGTGTCCTGATGGGCAAGCAGTGATGACTGTAAAAGGGTGGCCTGGAATCCCCAACTGTGGTCTTACATGGAGTCTGCCCTCTACCCGGGGCTTAGACTTAGCACCATTCATTCAGCACCCCCAGGGCAGAGGCTTCCCAAGGCAGGTGCCCTGATGTATGTGTCTTCTGATTTTCTCCACAAAGTTTTGGCAATTGGAGCCAGCACAGGGAAAGAAATCATCTGTTGGTCCTTAGAATCTGAGGGTATTTTACCATCCTGTCCACCCCTTCATTTTATAGCTGAGCAAACAGAATGACCTGGTCCCATCCTGGGACCATGTTCTTCTTCCTCTGTTTAGTTATTAAAGCTGCCATACACGGTAAAGACACACCCATGATGTGGAGTCTTTTCTATCTATTAGGGAAGCAAATCTTAGAGTCCTGTTGGCATGAGAGGGTCCTTAGACCCAGCCCGCCTCTCCCTGCCCCGCCCCTTCCCAGGTGTGTGTTCCCGGTGATGACCGGATGTGTGGGGGCCGCTATGGTGAGGCAGCGCTCCTTGTAGGGTCAGCCTGGTTCCCTGAAATCCCCTGCTAGTAACCTGGTCTCTCCGGATTAACACACAACCTTTATCCTCAGTGTGCTACAGGAGACCCCCTCACCCCTCCTCTATAGGTTCATCGTGGGAAGATGATGAAGTTGGCCAGTTTTGAACCGCAGATAAAACTTCAAATCCCACTAGGTCGTGACCCACTGTGTGTGTGTGCTTTTTTTTAAAGATTGAACGTGAATAGGAAGAAAATAATCTTCTAACTTAAAAGTTAAATTTCACCTTAAAATCATAGTATTTCAGCAGGTCCAACCTAGTACGTAGCTCATCATTTTTTAAATAGTTATCAGAGAAAGGAAAAAGACTCTTCAGTATGCTTTAGGCAGTGGAAGCTTCGAGAAAAACAATAGCTATGGAATTTAGTGTTAGTAATAGCCCAGAGTATACAGGGTTGTCAAATTTATCAGCAGTTAGGTTTGTAGACTTGATTTTCCCAGTGGATAGGAGGTGTTTTTTAAGAGAATAGCACTGATATATACACACTACTATGTGTTAAATAGATAGCTAGTGGGAAGCTGTTGTATAGCAGAGAGAGCTCAGCTTGGCACTCTGTGATGACCTAGAGTGGTGGGATGTGAGTGGGTGGGAGGGAGGCTCAAGAGGGAAGGGATATACATACGTTTATAGCTAATTCATGTTGTCCAACAGAAACCAATACGACATTATAAAGCACTTATATTCCAATTAAAAATAAATTAAAAAAATAAAAATACCAATTTAAAAAAAGTTAAGACCTTTGGATGTGTGTGTGGGACGGATGGGAACACTTACAGTTTCATGAATTAATCATTAATGAAAATAGATCATATCACCCAAGGATAGGATAATTTATGTGGAGTTTCATCTCTCATTGTGGATTCTGAATAGCACCTAACCTATTGGTGCTCAAGAAATACAAAATATCATGAAGAAGGTGACATTTGAAGCTGCCTTTTTCAATTTCTCCTCGTCTTGTTCTCTTCTGTGATAGCTCATGTTTTCTCTCTGTGGTGAGCTAAGGCCAGAAATCCTGAAACAAAGAATTTGGAAAGAGAAAGCAGAAATCTGAAGGGTTTTCTCTTGCTTCTGTTTCTGGTTCAGGGAAGCAGTAGAATGTTTGGGAAAGTAGGGGTGGAACTGGATGTGAGCAGAGAAACTGAAACGGAGATAAATAATCATGACCAGGGGATATTTGTGCTCACAGCCTTAAAACTGAGTTGGGGTGGAGGGTTCATTTCTTTTTTGCTTTTTTGATGTGTATCTTTCTAGTTTATTCTCATAGGCATATACACATTTTTTTTTCTTTCACAACTTGGGAGTCATATGTACTCTTTGTAATCTTTTCTTCCCCTGTTTAATCCATTGAAAACATTTGTCTCAGCCATTAGGTTTTCTTATATAACACACTTTTTAAAAATCGGATGATAATTGCTTTACAATATTGTATTGGTTTCTGCTGTTCAGTTCAGTTCAGTCGCTCAGTTGCTCAGTCGTGTCTCTTTGTGACCCCATGGACTGCAGTGCACCAGGGCTCCCTGTTTATTGCCAACTCCTGGAGTTTACTCAAACTCATGTCCGTTGAGTCGTTGATGCCATCCAACCATCTCATCCTCTGTTGTCCCCTTCTCCTCCCACCTTCAGCCTTTCCCAGCATCAGGGTCTTTTCAAATGAGTCAGCTCTTCACATCAGGTGGCCAGAGTATTGGAGTGTCAGCTTCAGCTTCCAGTGAATATTCAGGACTGATTTCCTTTAGGATGGACAGGTTGGATCTCCTTGCAGTCCAAGGGACTCTTAAGAGTCTTCTCCAACTGTGCAACAACATGAATCAGCTATACGTGTGTCCCCACCCTCATGAGGCTCCCTCCCAGCCACCCCCTCCCACCCCTCCAGGTATCGCAGAGCACCCGGCTGGGTTCACTGTGTTACACAGCAGCTTCCCACTAGTTGCCTGTTTGACACGTGGAAGTGTTTATATGGCAATGCTACTCTCAGTTCATCCCATGGAGGGTTCATCTCTGAGTAAGGTGATCTGGGAGTTTCTTGGAGGGGTTGTAAACTGGACAGTATTTGGGGAGGGGGAGATGGGCATGATCTAGGAGATACTTTGGGAGGAACCGTTGGTACATCCAGAAAACCTCCTGAAGTGCAGGGGCTGTCATTTCCTTCCCCAGGGCATCTGCCCAGACCCAGGGATCGAACTTGCGTCTCCTGCATTGGCAAGCAAGTTCTTTACCGCTGAGCCACCAGGGAAGCCCGACTGTGATCTGCTCATAGATAACAACTCAAAAAGTTAATTGGTCATTTGTAGTATAATTATATTCAGAGCTTCCCTGGTGGCTCAGACGGGAAAGCGTCTGCCTACAATGGGAGAGACCCTGGTTTAATCCCTGGGTCGGGAAGATCTCCTGGAGAAGGAAATGGCAACCCACTCCAGTATTCTTGCCTGGAGAATCCCATGGACGGAGGAGCCTGGTAGGCTACAGTCCATGGGTTCACAAAGAGCCGGACACGACTGAGCAACTTCACTATAGTCAGAGCTATATCATCATGTGAACTGACGTACTAGTCTCACAAACGTCCAAGACCTTATATATCTGTGCATATAATTAGCCATGTTAAATGAATTGAGCTGAAACCCAGCTGTTGAGGGTTTTCTTTTTTCTTTTGGCTGTACCATGTACAGCATGTGGGATCTTAGTTCCCCAACCAGGGACTGAACCTGTGCTCCCTGCATTGGGAACTGAGAGTCTTACCACTGGACTGGCAGGGACGTCCCTGAGGGTTTTCATGAGAGAATTTCAAAGTTTCCAAAATTAGTTATCAACATTTAGAGAGATTGGTTAGTCTCATTAAACTCTGAAGTTTTAGTTCTTATTTTAATACTTGAAATAAGTAAGTGTTCTTTTCACTATTGAATAAAATTTGGGTTTTTGCAATAATGATCTGAAGTGAGAAATCAGTAGCCTTTTTGAAAGGTTAATCAGTGAAGGTGTGGGTTGGTGTGAAAGCCTTTTGCAATGTTAAATCCAGTGTTTATGATTATGAATGCTGCAGAATACGTTTACATACATGGCATGTTTGATTGTCTATATCTGACATGCCTTCTAAATAAGATCAGAGTTGATGAGAAGCATTATTAATAATTCCTGCTGAGGCAGCCATCACCCTCTCTCATGTTCCATTGGCAAAGAGGGAGTCATTCTTTATTCATGGGAAAAGGTGCTGAAAGGGACCTGTGAGCTTAAATTTCAGAGAAGCTATTGCCTCTTTGAGGTTGAGCCTTATTGATGTCCTTGTACATTCCTTTTCAAAACACTTGGGCAGTGATTCACGTCTACCCAGAGTGAGATTAGAGTGTAAATGTGTTTTGAAGGAAGCTGACCGTTTATGGTTGAAAATAAAATAACTGAAACTGGTGGGAGGGAGTTAATATTTTTATTCATAGTGGAAAAAATGTCTTACTGAACTGCCTGTTTTGGGTCCTTGTATTGTTTTGTGAAGATCAGGTTGTCAGTTTTCTCTTCCCCAAATCCGCAATCTTTCAGTATCTGTTATAGGGAGTGTGGAGCTCAGTCCTGGAGCTGCAGTGACCTGGACCCCCTGTGAAGTTGAAGTCCAGTGGGGAGGTGAGAGGATGCAAGTGCCTCCTGCAGGGAGCTGTTGGTGTCGCTGTGATTGGGCGGGGTAGTGGGGAAGGTACCCCAAGGAGGGAGCCCTGAATCCTCCCGACGGGGGGGTGAGGAAAGAGCCCTGCCCTCAAGCCTCCCCCCCCGCCTTCTCAGCCCTAAGGCATTATATCTTCAGATCGAATTATTTCACACTGCTTTTAGGTAATGAAAGTTTTCTGAATTTGCTGTGAAATAATCCAGCAAAGGAAAAAAAAAACAAAACCCTGGGGTAGGGGGCAGTATAGATGAGAAAAAAAAAAGCAAATGTCTGATAATCCTTGAAGCTGGATGATGGAGCTCTGAGGGTTTAGGCCACTATTTACTTCACTTTTTTTTTTTTTTTGTATGTTTGAAAATTTTTCATTTTAATCTAACCTTCCACTGAAGAAGTAGAAACTCTCATCTTCTCTGTTTCAGCTTTCCTAAGAGCCAGTATAGCACAGTGGTGAAGAACATGGTCCCTGGAGGCACCCCTTGGGTTTGCATTCTGCTTCTGCCACTTGCTGTCTCTGTGACTCTATTCCTCATCATAAAATAATATTGGTTTAGTCGCTAAGTCATGTCTGACTCTTGTGACCCCATGGACTGGAGTCCACCAGACTCCTCTATCCATGGGATTTCCCAGGCAAGAATACTGGAGTGGGTTGCCATTTCCTCCTGCAGGGGTACCTCCCGACCCAGGGATCAAACCCACGTTTCCTATATCTCCTGCATTGCAGGCACATTCTTTATCCACCGAGCCATTGGGGAAGCTAAAATGATATTACTACTAATAAATAAAGTCAGAAGCCACCATAGGATTGAAGGAATATTAAATGAAATTAATAATTGCAAATAGGGCCTTGCATCATCATCACCATCATCATCATAATATTTCTATGGCTGTTTCCATCCATTAGCCATGTGCAGAAAGTTCTGTGTTGAGAAGGATTTAGCTCAGATGGAAAAACGCCGTGATGGATTAAGCGCGTTTGGCCTGGAGTAGGAATACTGGTATTGATAACATCTAAGTCAGGGAGATGACATTCATTCCATTCACAGTTGTCATCAGCTCTGTCTTGTATGGTGAATGCCTTTCTGAGTGTTAAAGTAAATGTATATCATTTATAAAACAGTAAGGCAGCAGTTCTAGAAGTTAACCAGTTGATTTTCGTGGGAGTCACTTGCTTTTGGGCTATAAGCTTGTGGTTGTTAGTTTAATTGTCCAATGTGTGCTCAGTAGCTCAGTCGTGTCTGACTCTTTGCGACCCCATGGATTGCAACCGGCCAGGCTCCTCGGTTCTTGAGGATTCTCCAGGCAAGAATACTGGAGTGGGTTGCCATGCCCTCCTCCAGGGGATCTTCCCAACCCAGGGATCGAACCCAGGTCTTCCGCATTGCAGACAGATTCTTTACTGTCTGAGCCACCAGGGAAACCCATAAGACACAGGCAGGGAGAGTCAGATTTTGATCTCTTTATCTAAAACCCTTTAGTTCAGTCTCTCCATTGTGTCCGACTCTTTGCGACCCCATGGACTACAGTACACCAGGCCTCCCTGTCCATCACCAACTCCCGGAGCTTACTCAAACTCATGTCCATCGAGTCTGTGATGCCATCCAGCCATCTCATCCTCCGTCATCCCCTTCTCCTCCTGCCTTCAATCTTTCCCAGCATCAGGGTCTTTTCTAATGAGTCAGTTCTTCACATCAGGTGGCAAAGTATTGAAACTTCAGCTTCAGCATCAGTCCTTCCAGTGAATATTCAGAACTGATTTCCTTTAGGATTGACTGGCTGGATCTCCTTGCAGTCCAAGGGACTCTCAAGAACCTTCTCTAACATCATAGTTCAAAATCTCTCTCCTTTCACTCTCCTGAAACCCTTAGCATGTTATCATTTAAGAGAATACATTCCATTTGGTTCACTTTATTTTTTTATTTTATTCTTTAAAATTTATTTTTAATTGGAGGATAATTGCTTTACAACGTTGCATTAGTTTCTGCCATACAACAACGTTAATTAGCAATATGTATACATATATCCCCTCCCTCTTGAGCCCCCCCCACCCCTCCCCCAATCCCGCCCCTGTAGATTGTCATAGAGCACTGAGCTGAGCTCCCTGTGTTGAGTTCCCTTGAAACGAAATGTATTTATATGCAAGTGACTAATGCATAGCACATTAATCTACGCTGATGGCTTTTGAAACCTCTGCTCAAAATAGAAACTGAGTGTTGGATCTGACTTTTGTTCCTGGGCCTGTAATGTCTGCTGGAGAAAATGGGAGCATTTGATTTCGCAGTGTTTGAAGGGCTTCACACAGTTTCTCATTTTGCTGGAGTCTAATTTCCATTGTACTAGAATTTTACTTTGTCAGATATCTCAACCCGATGTGGGTGGGAGGGAAAGAACAGTGAGAACAGAAACCAAAGTGAGCTCCTGATTCGCTCTGGAAATGAGGAAGTGAGACACATGCCTCTGATAGATTTAAATACTTATTTCCCTGGACCCTGTAATTATGTAATTTAAAGTCTTCTTTGTGAGGAAAAAATAGAACCATTTTCACTGACTCCTGCTGTTAATTTTCCCAGTGATTCCCACACATGCACTCCTTTCTTTTCTCTCCCGTTTTGCTTCCTTCATACATACACATTAGAACGAGGTGCTTCTGCGTGTTACTCGGCATTGCTTATAAGTGAAAATATTTTCTCTAGTGCTCAAGTAACTCCTAGTTTATTCGTTTTGCATCAGACACGTGAGCAAAACTTTTAGAAATCACATTGCCTTTCAAAAGGTTTATAGGTGCTGTATTCTTATTCTAGCGCATTCAAGATACTTAATGAAGAAAGGGTACCTTGAACTATGAACTAAGATAAGAAATATGCCACACTTGCATGCATAATATGTAATAAAATTAGCATTTATGGTAATAGGATAATCGTTGGGAAAGTCAGTTAACCTCACTGAACTCAGATTTTTATTACAAACGTTGGAAGGGATTGAATTAATTGAATTGACCACTTCAAGCTCTCAAGAGCTGGCGTCTTGCGGCTGAATTCTATAAAGGTATGGAATCATTTATGGCTCTTAAGTGGTGGATAATCAGAACTGCATTAGTTGAGAAGCATAAATAAGATAATGTAAGTTAGTTTAGAGGAGAGGACAGGGTGAGAGATCTTAGTGCTGCCAAAGTTAGGGATCCGTCCCTTCCTGGCCTTACCTTATTTTGTTCGCTTTCTCTTGTTATACGAGGTGGACATTTCAGGACAGTAACAGAGAACAGCTGAAAGGTTTTAATGCCCTGATTTTTTTGCTGTAAATTACAGAGCTGAGATTCTTGGAAGTCACCTTCTTGGTCCTGCCCTTTGCCTCAGGCTGGGCATCAGGAAGTGATGACTTCCAGACTCGTAATGACTTCTCCCGGGACCTCTGTCGATAGTGTATGCATCCTTGTATCCTGTAACAGACACAGACTGTTATCTGTAAAGGTTCATAGAGATCCTCACAGTGTCTTCCTTAAGGCAGCAGATGGGGTCACAGATCGATACTTCCTTTTGCTTTCGATAAGAAAGAAAATCAATTAATGGTGATGTCAGAGGCTTCTTGGACTCCCCTAACAGGCAGCAACTGAGCCACGAGGGCTGGCAGGAGCCTGAAGTAGGCATCAGCAGTGGGCACAGAGAGAAAAGACCAAATGAGAAAGAGACAGAACCGAGAGGGCAGGAGCGCCTGAGAGGGTGGGCGTGACAACAAGGGAGAGGGGCCCCTTGCAGAACTTGGGGTTCAGGAGGAGGAGTGGGTGTGTGGGCCTCTGGGTCTGCTGAGTTCCCAGGAAAGCACTCCTATAAATACACCCGGCAGTATTACAGAAATGCTGGAATGAAACGAAGGAGTAGCCGTGGGCAATAGGTGATGATGTTTGGAGCCATGACTGTTAGCACTGAGGGCTGTAAGTAGGCTGGGATGGAAGAGGCGTGGGGACAGATTCTGGAGGGCAAGACCAGCTAGAGGGGGACAGGGTGGGCACAGAAGAGAAGGCATGGTCATCCAGGGAGTGGAGCCTCTGAAAAGCACGCCTTGCTAAGGTGGGTTGTTCAGTCGCTAAGTCCTGTCCAACTGTTTGCAACCCCATGGACTGCAGCATGCCAGACTTCCCTGTCTTTCAGTATCTCCTGGAGTTTGCTCAAGCTCATGCCCATTGAGTCAGTGATGCGATCCAGCCGTCTCGTCCTCTGTCCTCCCCTTCTCCTCTCGCCCTCAGTGTTTCCCAGCATCAGTGTCTTTTCCAATGAGTCAGTTCTTTGTATCAGGTGGCCAAAATATTAGAGCTTCAGCTTCAGTATTAGTCCTTCCAGTGAATATTCAAGGTTGATTTTCTTTAGGATTCATTGGTTTGATCTCCTTGCTGTCCAAGGGACTCTCTAGAGTCTTCTCCAGCACCACAGTTTGAAAGCATCAATTCTTTGGCACTCAGCTTTCTTTATGGTCAAACTCTCACATCTGTACACGACTGCTGGAAAAACCATAACTTCAACTAGTTGGACCTTTGTCGGCAAAGTAATGTCTCTGCTTTTTAGTACTCTGTTTAGGTTTGTCATAGCTTTTCTTCCAAGGAGCAAGCGCCTTTTAATTTCATGGCTGCAGTCACTGTCCATAGTGATTTTGGAGATGAGAAAATAAAATCTGCCCCTGTTTCCATTTTTCCCCATCTGTTCCATGAAGTGATGGTTTACTTCTTCCAGTAAGTTCCAGAAAATTCCCTCACTTCCATTTCCACACTAGAGCACGTCTTCTCCATGCCCATGATATTTTCTCTAATTTGAGTGCTTTGTTCTTTATTTGAAAACATTTTTAATTGGAGTATAGTCGATTTACAAAGTTGTGTTAGTTTTAGGTATGTGTGCAGGCTAAGTCACTTCAGGCATGTCCAACTGTATGTGACCCCATGGACTGTAGCACCCCAGGCTCCTCTGTCCATGGGATTCTCCAGGCAAGAATACTGGAGTGGGTTGCCATGCCCTCCTCCAGGGGATCTTCCTGACCGAGGAATTGAACCTGTGTCTCCAACATCTCCTGCATTGGCAGGCAGGTTCTTTACACAAATGCCACCTGGGAAGCCCATTTTGGACGTGTGTGTACAAATATGACCTTACTACAACTTGGCCCAGAGCCACAATGGAACCTCCCGACCCGCATCTCTTGCTCTTGCCACAAATAAACGTGACAAGAAATGGCCACCCCAGACTCTTCCACTACGGCTGCTGTCACAGATATCTAAGGCTGGAATCTTTTCCCAGCATTCTTTCTTAGAAACCGTGTATGGCGGGGGGGTGACAGGCAGACCGCCTCAGCTGTCAGCTGCCAACACTCCTTGACTCAGACCCCTGTGATTAGAAAATGAAAAATGCCAGTGCATCTTGGGCGCTGTCAGCCCCGAGGTTTGCCTGTGAAGTCGGTGCCCACGCAGTAGACTTCTGTGGCCTCCAGTGAGATTTGCTAATGAAAGCAAATGAGGCTGTCTGGACCTGTCACAATGGTTTCACTGAACAGATACACTAATTAAGCCGGGGGTCAAGGAGCAGGTGTTGTTTCAAGCAGGAGCTGTTAGTTTGTGTCCAGCAGTGACTCTGCCAGCGCACACGAAGCAGTCCAGTTCTTTCTGGTTTTTATTGCAACTGCGGAGTAAGTGTACTCATTGCCTGCTGACTGGTTCCTTGTCCAGAAAGGGTCAGTTTCCTCCAGCCGGACCTGGATGTGCCTTGCGTGTCTCCGTGCACTGCACTCGCTTCCTTCTTCTCATGCCCCTAGTTGTCTGTTCTTCCAGCAGCCTTGGTTTACCATCACAGAAGCCTGCAATGTCCAGCTGGTGCCTTAGATATTATCCAAGTGATCCTGACTGTTCTGCAGAAAAGGAGAGGGTGTGAGGAGAGGTGAGGTGACTTGCCCCCACTCCAGGGTGAGTTAGTGATGAGCCCGGGGCTGGATCAGTCTAATGCCTCATCTCTTGACGCACGCCAGGCTGAAAGGCACTGGATGTCACGCGAGGGTTTACTGGAGAAATGTATACTTGTCCCATGTGCGGCTCGAGTCTTAGGATGAGGCGATTCCAGCTTTGAGGTCCTACAGCATAAGTTGGCCACGACTGGAATCCAGCAGTTTCCTGTGACATCTCTTTGCTGAGGACCCAGAGGAAGTGGAGTCAAGCTGCCCCAGGACCTAGGAGCCTGTTAGCCGTGGGTCTGTACCAGTTGAAGGTCCTTGTGAGTGGTGCCCAGAGACTAGAGAGGGTGGGGTGCGAGGGCTGTGTTCTGAGCGGACATTGGCGAACCCCGAGCTCCTGCTCACAGACTCCAGGAGAGCCGGTGAGGGCCACTGGGGGCTCAGAGGACAGATCTGCCTGCTGCCTGGGGCCATCACGTCGGACAAATCACAGGTCCCTGTGGGCATCCGGTGTCCTCCCTGCCACGTGAGGGATGGGACCATGGTTTCCGAAATGCCTTCTATAGATTCTGTGTCTCTGGAGCAGAAGGTTCTTAGGGGTTCTGGGGCCCCTAGGACACACGTTTGCTTCTTCTTACACTTTCATTCAGAAGCTATAAGGAAAGACCTGTAACTTTTCCCCTATGTTTTTCCTCTGTTACAATTGAAGAGCATATGACTTATGCTGTCTGTATATAGTATTGTTCACAGTGTTGTATTGAGTGTTTGAAAGTTGCTAAAAGTGTTGATCATAAAGGTTCTCATTGCAAGAAAAGAAATCTGTAGGAGTTTGGGGTTAACATATACCCACTACTATATAAAAAAGATAACAAGGAAGTATGTTCAACATCTTATAATAATCTATAATGGAAAAGAATATGAAAAAGAATATATCTATGATGTGTCTATATATGTATTCAGTAACTATATGTATATTCAGTTGCTATATAAATATATATATATATTCAGTTACTATGTGTATATTTAGTTATATGTACATATATGTAACTGAATCACTTTGCTGTACACCAGAAACTAACATTTTAATGAACTATACTTTGACAAAAAGAGTCTGAAAAAAATCTTTATATGAAGTGATGGATCTTAATTTATTGTGAGGATCATTTCACAGTATCTGCATAAATCAAATCATTATGTTGTATACCTAAAACTTGTACAATGTTATATGTCATTTATATGTCATAATGTCAAATATATGGTTGTGTGTGCCAGTCACTCAGTCGTCTCCAGCTCTTTACAGTCCGTGGACTGTAGCCTGCCAGGCCTTCTGTCCGTGGGGATTCTCCAGGCAAGAATACTGGAGTGGGTTGCCATGCCCTCCTCCGAGGGATCTTCCCAACGCAGGGATCAAACCCAGGTTTCCTGCATTGTAGGCAGATTCTTTACTGTCTGAGCCGCCAGGGAAGCCCCGATGTTAATTATATCTCAATGCAAAAAATACAAAGATAAATGCCTAGATTTCTCTCTACTTTAATGCTATAATAATAATTAGAATTATTGGAGACTTTTAAATATGTTTGTTCACTTATGTTTTCTAAACATGGGGAGTGAAGTGAGAAGAAAAGAAAAAAAGAGTAGAAAAAAGAAGATGGAAATATATCCCACTTTTAAAAGATGAGATGAATAAAAAGGCGAAAATGATTAATTGTCTCATGCTTACCAGAGACCAGAGAAAGAGGTGAACTTTCAGTAGGCGGCGAGAGGGAAGTTCACCACCTAAGGACGGCCCAGTGCTCCTGGGGTTGGCCGTGTGTTACAGTCCCCTCTGTGATTGAATTCAGTTACTTCTGGCAATGAGATCAAAGTGGGGCAGAAATAGTCTCTACAACATTCTGACAAAATTAAAAGATGAAAAGAGGCTGTATAAAATAATTAATCTCACGAGAAAAAGCAGAACTTGCTTGTCTCCAGAAAAGACTCTGATAAAAGCCTCTCTTATAAGTTATGTCGTGTTGTGGGACAGACAAGACATGGAACAAAACGCCAGATGACTTCCCTAATCAAGTGTGAGAGCGTTTGAAATTTCCCATCTTTCTCTGTTTCTCAAGGGAGTATTGTTTCAGCGATGATAAAATTTCCCATGATTCCTTACTACTTCTCAGGAGGTCACCATATGGATGTTGTATGAGACAATGATAAGAAATAAGTCTCGCTCACCCCTAAGAAAACGGTCTCCGTATAAGTCGGACAGATGGGTGGTCAGGTGTGGATCTCAAAATGCCTTTGATCACTCTCACATTCAACCAGACTCCAGAAATATTTTTAATTTTTATTGAAATATGGTTGATTTACATTGTGTTGGTTTCTGATACACAGCAAAGGGATTCAGCTATACATATCTATATCTCTGTATCTACATATAGATTTTTTTAGTACATTCACTTCCATTATAAGTTATTACAAAATATTGAGTATAGTTCCCTGTGCTATACGGAAGGTCCTTGTTATCTATTTTGTATATTATTGTTCAGTTGCTAAGTCATGTCTGACTCTTTGTGATCCCATGAAGCATGCCAGGCTTCCCTGTCCTTTACTATCTCCCTGAGTTTGCTCAAACTCATGTGCATTGAGTCAGTGATGCCATCCAGCCATCTCATCCTCTGTTGCCCCCTTCTCCTCTTGCCCTCAATCCAGAAATATTCATTAGGTACCCATTGCTTTCGTCCTGGGCTGAGCACTGGAGGAGCAAAGAGTCCCACCACCCGGCTGTGCAGTCACACCTGGGCTGAGGGCAGTGCATGTCTGGATGAAGACAGAAGCCTAGAGAAGGAGGCAGAGAGGACTGGGAGAGGATTGCTGCTGCGCCCTGAGAATGCTGTCGATTTATTGTCTGGTGCTCCTGTTACCTGCAGCATCAGACTGGGACCTCTCTGGCGGTCCAGTAGTTAGGAATCTGCACTTCTTCTGCAGGGGGTGCGAGTTCCATCTCCGGTCAGGGAACTGAGATCGCCTAGGCCGTGTGGCATGACCAAAATAAATAAATGGCGATGATGGTAGCATCCTCTTACAGAAACAACAAATAGGTGGTCCCCCTTGGGGTAAATAGTTCAGCCTGGCTTTCAAGATCTTCCTCAATCTACTGGGAACTTATTCCTCGAAGCTGTGTTATTCCCTTGATGTAAAGAATTGGTTCCTGCCATTGAGGACGTAATAGTGGATGAGCAGACAGTCTGTTTAAGGTAAATTATTCCAGTATAGTACAGTACCTATAGAAGGAGAAGTATGAAAAAATAAAGCACATACAAAGTCCAGTTTGTACCTATTAGGGTGGCTGCTATCAGAAAAGAATTCAATTCAGTTTTTTTTTCTGCTAGCTTCAGTTGTGTCCGACTCTGTGCGACGCCAGAGACGGCAGCCCACCAGGCTCCCCTGTCCCTGGGATTCTCCAGGCAAGAACACTGGAATGGGTTGCCATTTCCTTCTCCATCAGAAAAGAATAGTGTTTACTTTATGGGGGTAAGGAGTGGTGAGGACGGGGAATCCTTGTACATTGCTGTTGGAAATGTAAAATGGTACGGTCATTATGAAAAGCAGTGTGGTGGTTCCTTGGAAAAATTAAATATAGAATTACCATATGATCCAGTAATCCACTTCTGGGTGTATACCCTGAAGAAATAAAAGCATGGTCTTGAAGAGATGTGTATATAGCCACGTTTGTAGCAACGTTAATTATTCACAATAGTCAAAAGGTGGAAGCAACCCAAATGTCCATTGATGGATGAATGGAAAAACCAAGTGTGGTATATACATATAATAGAATGTTAACCAGCCTTTGAAAGGAATGGAATTCTGGCATAGACTGTAACATGGACAACCTTGAGGACATTATGCTAAATGAAATACTCCAGAGAAATCAGGGCAAACATTGTATGACTCCACATACATGACTACCTAGGGTAATCAAAATCAGAGTCAGAGAATAGCATGGTAGTTAACAGGGGCTGGGGTCGGGGGGATGAGTTGGTGTTTAATAGGTGTAGAGTTTTGGTTATTTGAGATGAACAAAGTTCTGGAGATGATAGTGGTGATCATTGCATAGCAAGGTGACTGTACTGATGCCAGAGGACTGTAGACTTGAGGAAAGGTATGATGGTAAATTTTCCATTATGTATATTTCACCACAATTTAAAAGTCAATTTAAAAGAATTTGGTGAGAGCCAGTGATGTAGTAGCTACTAAGGAAATAGAACTTTGGATCAAGTGGGCCAGGATGTCATTTGGATGAGTTCAGGACAGCTTGTAGGACCAGAGGGACTTCTGGTGTTACGTTTCATTGTGGGAGTGTCTTACACTCCTGTATCAGCGTGAGGTCTGGGTGTGTAGGTAGCACTTTCAGCTTCTTGAGCAGCTTCATCAGTTTAAAAATGAGGAGCTCCTCCAGTAGTTTGCAATTAAACCCCAGAAACACTTGGGGTTGCCAAGCAACATACAACTACCGCCAACAGAAGCAAATCTAACATTAATATTATAATCGCCTAAAATGATACATGTTCTATCTAAATGTTTTCGTTTCTGCCTACTCTAATGAAAAGTATAAACACCTGCATTGTCACGTGCTGTGCCGTTTCCATCAGGACAGTGTTTCCCATCGCAGCTCCTGTGTTTTATCTTTTTTGCCAAAGTGTCTTCCGGAGACGAGGGGCCACCAGTGGGTCTCTGCTGCCAAATTCACACTGCTCTGAGGGCTATGCGTATACATCCAAGATGTTCTGAATCCACTCAGCAGAATAACACTGCACAATGGCAAACTTTCTCTTTAACAATGATTTTTGAAAAGGAAAAAGCCAGGGGACTTCTTTTGGTTAAGCTTAGGCAAAAGAAAAGAAGGACAGTAGTTAGATGGCTCATTGTACTTTCTGCACAGAGCATTGGAACAGACCTGCACAAGAGAGCCTTTTGTGCGAAGCATCCTCATTCTAACGCCTGCAATCCACAGAACAGAATCAGTAGGAAGCATTCAAGATTGAAGTGATTCAACTAACTGTCTACAGGTTGCATGCGTGCTGAGTCACTTCAATCATGTCCAATTCTTTGCCACCCCACGGACCATAGCCCGACAGGCTCCTCTGTCCACGGGATTCTCCAGGCAAGAATTCGAGCGTGGGTTGCCATGCCCTCTTCCAGGGGATCTTCCCAACCCAGGGACTGAACCCGTGTCTCTTCTGTCTCAGCATTGACAGGCGGGTCTTTTACCACTAGCGCCACCTGGGAAGCCTGTGCACAGGTTATGTAGGGAAGAGAAGGGATACTTTTTCCTTCTAAAGCAAGAGCTGCGTGTCTTCATGGTGTTTGACAGGATCTGGAGCAGACCGAGGAGGAATCCAGGGAAGCGTGTGAATTACTCTGACTCTCCGTTGCTTTCTCCAAATGCCGAAAACCAGGTGATGGGGACTTGCTCTTTCCCTGGAGCCCACGTGGCCGATGCATCCAGTCCCAGGTCTTCTCGACTCCTTGCCTCTGTGGCACCAGCAGACCTCAGTTCCCTGCCAACACTGCCCCTGACGGTCCCACCAGGAGCTTTTGCTTCTCCGTGATGATCTGCGTCATCCTTCCCACTTTCCCTTCCTGCCCCATTGCCCACTGTGGCTGCCCCAAACCCCTCCCACTCCCGGGAGCTCCTGCTCACCCAGCTCTCTCTCCATGCTCCCCTTGAACTCCGTCTTCCACATCTCTGTCCAGAGCTAAAGTAGCTTCTCCATCTGTGACCTTGACCCCAGCCCCTTGCACAGCTGGCAGACCCCTTCTCTGGTGAGGTGCCTTGGGTCGGGGTCCTGCCTGTGGACTCAGGAGCCAGCTGGCCCTGCAGTACACCAGCCTCCCACCAGGACCCTGTGGTTGGCGGGCCCCGGGTCTCAGGGTACCTCTGAAGGTGGGAGGTGATGTGTGGGAAGCACGGTGAACGGGGCCTGGCAGGGAGGCGGTGCCCCCTCAGCATTCAGCACTGAGATGCCCGCCTTCAGCATCCTCACCTCTCTTCCACGGATGCTGGCTCTGGGACCTCCGCCTGGGGACCGGGAGTCCATTCCCATGCCTGCCGGCTTCCTGGCCCCCCGCCCCCTATCCAGCAGCCCACCTGTTCCCACACCCCTTCTTTACTTGCTCTCTAGGCTTTCAGTCTTCTTTTATTTTTTTAAGATTTTTTGGATGTGGGCCATTTTTAACGTCTTTACTGAATTTGTTATAATATTGCTTCTGTTTTATGTTTTGGTTTTTTGGCTGCAAGGCATGTGAGATCTTAGTTCCTCTGACCAGTGATCGAACCCGCACCCCTTGCGCTGGAAGGTGAGATCTTAACCACTGGACTGTCAGGGAGGTCCTTGACTTTCAGTCTTTATCAGCATTTCCTCTGGGAACCTTACCTGATAATCTGCCCTCTCCCAGGCCCAAGTGTGAATGCAGGTCTCCCTAGACCTCCCTCCCAGCCCCCCGTGATGGTCAGTTTTACGTGTCAGCGTGACTGGGTTGTAGCCCCTGTGGTCCCTTAGACACCAATCCCGGCATTGTTCTGTGGGCATTGGGTAGGTGTGGTTAACGTCTGTAATCAGCTGACTCTAAGTAAAGGAAATTGATTGTCCCCTGTAACCTGGGTGGGCCTCATGCAGTCATTTCAAAGGCTTTAAGGGAAGGAAATCCAAAAAAAAGAGGAAATGTAGGGCTTCCCCAGTGGCTTAGCAGGTAAAGAATCTGCCTTCCAATGCAGGAGACACAGGTTTGACCCCTGGGTCAGGAAGATCACTGGAGGTGGGCATGGCAACCCACCCCATGGGCCATCCCATGGACAGAGCAGCCTGGCAGGCTGCAGTCTGCGGGGTTGTAAAGAGTCAGACACGACTGAGCGACTGAGCATGCCTCTGTATACGTGTGGCTGATTCACTTTGCTGTACTGGAGAGAGGAATGCAACCTTGTAAAGCAACTATACTGCTGCTGCTCCTAAGTCACTTCAGTCGTGTCCGACTCTGTGCGACCCCATAGACAGCAGCCCACCAGGCTCCCCCATCCCTGGGGTTCTCCAGGCAAGAACACTGGAGTGGGTTGCCATTTCCTTCTCCAATGCATGAAAGTGAAAAGTGAAAGTGAAGTCGCTCAGTCTTGTCCGACTTTGCGACCCCATGGACTGCAGCCCACCAGGCTCCTCCACCCATGGGATTTTCCAGGCAAGAGTACTGTATTCCAATACAAAAAAAAAAAAATTCACACACACACATACAAACTGAGGCTTCCCTGAAGAAGAAGAAAGTCTTCCCCAAGACAGCAGCACTAGTTCCTGCCTGAGGTCCCCCCTCACAGGCTGCAGGGTAAATTCTGGACTGGCCAGCCCCCATCACTGTGTACGTCAGTGTTGTGAAATAACCCCATGTGTGTTTGTATGGGCATATGAAAGGGTATCTATTCCCTCTCTCGTGCAAACGTCCATGTGCGTGTTCAACCCCATGTGTGTTCAATCCCATGTGTGTTTGTATGGGCATATGAAATGGTATCTATTCCCTCTCTCGTGCTCACAAACCATGTATGTGTTCAGCCGCATGTGTGTTTGTGTGTGCGTGTGAAAATGCATCCATTCCTTCTCTTTTGCTCACGTTCATGTGCGTGTTCAGATTCTGATCGGTTTCCCTGCAGCAGCCCCTGGCTCAGCCTCTCCCAGCTCACACCTTGCATCGCACCCACTTACTCTCTGCGTCTCCGCTGCTCTGACAACTGCATGCAGGCGGGACCCATGTTTCCCCACCTGCCAAGCCAGCAGCTCAGTCTGTTTTGAATAAACGAATACTGGGAAAGTCCATCAGAATTTTATTACCGTATTCTTGAGCATAACAAAAATAGTGATGGAAAGAAAAATAACTTTCCTTGGGAGGGAGGTTCAAGAGTAGGGGGGCCATATGAACACCTTTGGCTGATTCACGTTGTCATGACAGAGACTAACACAACATTGTAAAGTGATTATCCTGCAATTAAGAATAAAAATAGAATAGAAGCCTAACTTTCCTAATTGGGAGATGATTTCCTATCACCCGTGTAAACGGAGTCTGTACAGAATTCCGTCTCCTTTTCTCCTGTCTCAGCCATTAAGGACATTGGCTTTTACCCCCACCTTCCACCTCACCCGCTGGTTTCAGAGACAGAATCACTCAAGTACCTGAGGCTGTGATTTATTCTTTTCATTTCCGAGCCACGCACCCAGGGACTTGGCGCTTTCATTTTCCTACGTGTGCAGCTTTCCTGGTGGCTCAGATGGTAAAGAATCTTCCCGCCATGTGTGAGACACGGGTTCAATCCCTGGGTTGGGAAGCTCCCCTGGAGAAGGAAGTGGCAACCCATTCTAGTATTCTTGCCTGGGAGATTCCAATTCCAGGAGCCTGGTGGGCTACAGTCCCTGGGTTGCATAGAGTAGGACGCAACTGAGCTACTAACATACACAGGTGAAGCATTTGAATGAAAACAGTTCATAAACAGCTATTCAGAGCTGGATGACTTTTTTCCTATTTCATCCTTCGTTAGTGTTTTTCACCAGTTGGATTCTTTGCAAGTTCTGGCAAGAGGTTTGTCTTGAAACCCAGGCTGAGGCCAGATGAAGATGCTGGTGTAGATTTGGGAAGTGAATTTACTCCCAAATCTTTTTAAGTCCAGGATTCTCTTGTCATTTTTTGCTTTGTACAGCATTTTAATTTTCAGTGTGGAAATGGCATTGCACTGGTACTTTTTACTCTTTCCTAGTTGGCTTGATCTGCCTGGCACAAACCCAGTCCCTGCTTTTTTCTTCCTGCTGAGAGGACCACTTGTCCCCAGAAATTGTCTCCAGTCTCTGCCAGCGCTGATAAGGATCCTATTTCTTAGCAGGCGTTGTGCATCTGGGAGACAGTCAGGGCTGGCTGGCTGTCTCTCCACATGACACAATATATTTTGTCAAAGTTGGAACAGGCGGAAACTATGAACTTGGGCAGTTCCTGGAGTTGTTTGGATTCAGAGACACTCGAAGGAGCTAAAAATAGCTTGGTGGTGAGAGGAGCGCCCTGGGCGTTTCCCCTTGAGGAAGGAGCTCTACTTGCTCTGTCTCCTGATTCTTGGAAAACCGTGTCTCTGGCCCCCGGTCCCCGAGGAGCCACAGTACAGTCAGACAGCAGAGGTTTGTCCTGTGCCCTCCACGTTGTCTTTGTGCCTCCTCAGCCCTAAAAGAGAAGGACTTAGCACCAAAAAGGAGTGGAGGAGACTGACCCTTGTGGAAAGGTCAGAGCTTTGGAGAGGTGGCCTCAATCCACGGGGCTTCCCTGGTGGCTCACATGGTGAAGAAACTGCCTGTAGTGGGAGGGACCCAGGTTCAGTCCTTGGGTAGGAAAGATCCCCTGGAGAAGGAAATGGCAATCCACGCCAGTATGCTTGCTTGGAGAATCCCATGGGCAGAGGAACCTGGTGGGTACAGTCCATGGGGTCAGAGATGACTGAGCGATCCAGGTCAGAAAGAGCAGAAAGTGGGGATGTAGCTACAGGGATGAAGACAAAGAAGGGCTCAGAATGGGAAAGTGGTCTGGGTTTGAACTTAAGTCATCGACTTAGATGTTCAACAATGTTAGCCTCTCTAGAAGATGACCTTTGTGCCCTAATTGCCCCATCCAAATTGTCAAAGAATAGATACTGTGTTTGCCACACCATGTCTGTAAGAGAACTGGGATAATAAGCAAGTTTTCCCATCCTGGCAGCAGCTCAGGCTGGCTTTAGCCTCTTAGAAAGAATGGGAACTTAGGCACTTCCCTGACAGTACAGTGGTTGAGAATCCACGCTTCCACTTCAGGGGGCATGGGTTTGATCCCTGGTCGGGGAAGTAAGACCCCCCTGCGTGCTGTGTGGTGTGGCCAAGAAAAAAAGAATGTGAACTTAGAGCTGGACGGTGTGGGTGTGAATCCCAACCATGTCACTCAGGTCAAAACCAAATATTAATATCATTGCATGGAAATTAAATTTCAGTACTCTTTATTTAAAAAATTGATCTTTTTGGAGTATAGTTGTTTTCAAATGTATGTTTATTTCTACTGAACAGCAAAGTGAATCAGCTATACACACACACACATATATCCCCTCTTTTTTGGATTTCCTTCCCATTTAGGTCACTCCAGAGCACTGAGTTCCCTGAGCTACACAGTTGGTTCTCATTAGTTATCTAAGTATCCATCCTCTTGATTTTAAAGAAGAGCTATCTTATATGTGAATTATATGTCAATAAAAAGAAAAAAAAGAACTGTCGATGCCTGCAAGAGCAAAGACAAAAACACCACTTCCCAAATCAGCAGGAAATATCTCTGAATGGTGGCATTTGAGGCAATTTTGTTCTTTTTTTTCCTACACTGTTTGAAATTTTGAAGACAGCCCTGTAGTACCTTTGCAGTTAGTCCATGGATAAAGAAATGCCAGGTTGTCTTCACCTGTGTTTATCAGAAAGGACCATCTTACAGCTTTGAATCGTTCTGAGCCTCAGTGTTTTGCTCATATGTAAAAATGAACAAGTACTGAACATTTTCAGTGATTAAATGGGAAATAAGAAAAAGAGAAAACTCTTTGTCTTTGGTGCCTTTATTTTTGAAATCAAAAGATGAGCCCAGTTTGAAAGGAAAATGTGCATGATAAAACAGAGACCGGATTCCATCCACGGGCCCTAAACATGGGGACTTGTTAAGCATTTCTTTCGGCTTTTCTGAATGTTGTGGCAAGCACAAGTTTACAGGATGATGGACACTGTGTGCACTTTCCCTGGTTTATGAATATTTAGTACCATGATTACTCATAAATCCAGGGATCGCCGTGTAACTATTTTTTCCTGGCAGTCTGGTTTTTCATCTGGAATGACATTAAGATTCAGAAAGCACTGGCTGTCATTTGGCTCTGTTATTTGGGAGAACTGTAGTTCCGTTTTTCTGTCCTTGGGCCAGGGCCCAGACTTTGTGGAATAATATGCCGATCGATACTCTTTACACAATTGGACTGAACATTCTGGTTCACCATGGAACCTCTCTTGAACTAATCCCCCGTGCCGTGGATCGCAAGTGACCTTTCTGTTTAGAATATACTTCCCTTTTCTTCTCCGTGTGGTCGTTCTTTAAACAAGGAGATTTTGCCTGTTTGGGAAAGCTTGCTGTTTTGACAGCTGGTGGAGTCTGACTCTGAGTGGAAGGAGGACAGAATGGGCTGTGGCTGGGCTGGAGGATGTGCTGTGTCCAGGACGCTGGCTCTGTGGCCCCTTTGCTTCCATGTGTCGTGGGTGCTGATGCTGGGAGAGAGAAAGTACTCTTTTCAGAACATACTGGGGTCAGATACAGTCAGTCAGTTCAGAGCAAAGGAGCCAGTAATATGCAGTGGGGAGAGGGTTGTCTCTTCAGTAAGTGGTGTTAGGAAAACCAGAGAGCCACATGCAGAAACTGGATCACTGTTCCACACCATACACAGATGTCAACTCGAAGTGTATTAAAGACTTGAACATAAAACCTGAAACCATAAAGCTCCCAGGAAAAAATATAGGGGGGTGAGCCCCTTGACATCAGTCTTGGCGGTGATTATTTGGACTTAACACCAAAGGCAGAAGCAGTCACAAACATAAGCAAGTGAGACGACAGAGTACATCAAACTAAAGAGTGTCTGCATATCCAAGGAAAGCATAAGAAAAAAGAGAGAATTTATGGAATGGGAGAAAATATTTGCAAATCATATATGCAACAGGGGGTTAATATCCCAAATGTGTAAAGACCTCATACAACTCAGTAAGGGGAAATAAGCCAAATAGTCTGAATGAGAAGTGGACAGAGGAACTGAGTAGACAGTTTCCCAAAGAAGGTATAGTGGGTGTCAGAGGAGGGGGTGGGTGGGGAGTGAGGGGAAATGGGTGAAGGTGATCAAAAGGCACACAATTCCAGAGAAATTTTTATAAGGGAAATCAGCTCTGGGAATGTATTTAAAAAGGAAAAAAGAAAATTTGGCTCGGGGATAAGGGAAGTCATGGTTCATTATAGTAAGAACAAGGAGGCTTGTTATTTTTTTTAAGCTTTTTTTTTAATGTGGACCAATTTTTTTAAAGTCTTTATTGAATTTGTTACAGTATTGCTTCTGTTTTATGTTTTGGTTTTTTGGCAGCAAGGCATGTGGGATCTTAGCTACCTGACCAAGGATTGAACCTGCACCCCCTGCGTTGGAAGGCAAAGTCTTAACCACTGGATGCCAGGGAAGTTCCCAAGGAGGGTTGGCTTTATTTTTACACTTTGATGAACCCCCAGGATGTTTCTCGATGCTGGGACAGTCCAGTCTTCTGGTTGGTTAGTCGCTACTCTTAGGGGAGCTTCACCCTTCCTATTTTCAGGAAGTGTTCTGCCCATGAGCTTTGCTTAGCCACAGGTTGGAGGCCCAGCTTAGTGTCTTGCCCCCATCATCAGGAGGGCAGAGTAGGGTCAAGGAGGGAGGAGGATTTAGCTGTTCCCTTAGCACCCCTGTGGACAGGAGCAGGCACAAGTGTAGACTCTGAGCCTGTGGTTTCTACACCATCTCCCATCCTAGAATGGCTGTGGTTGGCAGAGTGTAGACCATGGCGGGGGGCGAGGTTGCAGGTATGTCTTTCAATTATAAGGCAGAGCTGAAGCTCTCAAATAATGGTCACATTGGCCAGAGTGACCAATTTGAACACACTGAAGTCAGATCCAGGTCTCCTCCACTCCCAAGTCTCCAGATATTCCCACTCAGAGTTAAGTCCATGTCCTCACTGACACGGGCACTGCAGCCCCATGTCACCGGTCGCTCTTCTCTGTCCCCCACACTCCCTGCACTCTGGCCACTGTGGCCTGCTCTTGCGCATTCCACCCCCAGCAGGCTCTCCCCGCAGACCTGCAGTTCCTCTCTCCAGCCTTGGCCCCAAGTTCCCCGATGACCCCACAGTAATGACCACCCTCCCCTGCCTTCAGGACACACAAACTCTTCTTTTTCTAACAACACTTACTGGCATACTTGTTCACTCTCTGTATTTAATTTATAATTTATTTATAGGTATTGGGTCTTCCCAGGTGGCTCAGTGGTAAAGAATCTGCCGCCAACGCAGGAGATGCAGGTTTGATCCCTGGGTCAGAAAGATCCGCTGGACAAGGAAATGGCAACCCACTCCATATTCTTACCTGGAGAATTCCATAGACAGAGAAGCCTGGCGGGCTACAGTCCATAGAGTCACAAAGAGTCAGACATGACTTAGCGACTAAACAACGGCAATATTCCATTATATATATGTATAAACCACCTCTTTATCCATTCCTCTGTCAGTGGACATGTAGATTGCTGCCATGTCTTTGCTGCTGTAAATATGCTGCTATTAACATTGGGGTGTGTGTCTTTTTAAATTATGTTTTCTCTGGATGTGTGCCCAGAAGTGGGATTGCAGGCTCATATGGCAGCTCTATTTTTAGTTTTTTAAAGAACCTCCATACTGTTCTCCATAGTGGCTGTGGAGAATATATTACATTTCCACCAATAGTGTAGGCAGGGTTCATTTTTCTCCACACATTCTGCAGCATTTATTATTCGTAGACTTTTGTGATGGCCATTTTGACTGGTGTGAGATGATACCTCATTGCAGTTTTAATTTGCATTTCCTTAATAATTAGCAATGTTGAGCATCTTTTCATGTGCCTTTTGGTCATCTCTATGTCTTCTTTGGAGAAATCTCTGTTTAGATCTTCTGGCTGTTTTTTGATTGGGTTATTTGTTTTTGATATTGAGCTGTATGAGCTATTTGTATATTTTGGAGATTAATCTCTGTTGTTTATATTGTTTGCAAATATTTTCTCCCATTCTGTAGGTTGTATTTTTGTTTGCTTATGGTTTCCTTTGCTATGCTAAAGCTTTCAAGCTTAATTAGGGTGCATTTATTTATTTTTGCTTTTATTTCTGTTTCTCTTGGAAACGGATCCAAAAAGATATTGCTACAATTTATGTCAGAGTGTTCTGCCTGCATTTACCTCTAGGAGTTTTATAGTATCCAGTCTTACATTTTGGACTTCCCTGGTGGCTCAGACGGTAAAGCGTCTGTCTACAAGGTGGGAGACCTGGGTTCGAGCCCTGGATTGGGAAGATCCCCTGGAGAAGGAAATGGCAATCCACTCCGGTACTATTGCCTGGAGAATCCCATGGACAGAGGAGCCTGGTAGGCTACAGTCTATGGGGTTGCAAAGAGTTGGACACGACTGAGCGACTTCAGTCAGTCAGTCAGTCTTACATTTAGGTCTTTAACTGATTTTGAGTTTATTCTTGTGTATGGAGTTAAGAGAATGTTCTCATTTTATTCTTTTACATGGAGCTGTCCAACACATGAATGTTTTTTCCGCCTTCATGTTGTGTTGGGGGTAATGCTCAGAAAGCTCACTTCTGCATCAGTCACTTCTGTTTTCCTCCAGTGCTTTACAGTCTTTATATTGAAATCTTTAAGCTATCTGGAATTAATTTGGGGCACACTTAGTCGACTCTAATTTTAATTTGTAAATGATTGGCTTGTAAACGACAGTGGTTTGTAAACAGTTACACACAGTGCTTTGTGAACAACATATAAAAGGATCCTTTCCTCCTCTGATTTGAGATGTTATTATCACACTACATTCTTTTATCAGTTGATATGTATTAGTTGACTGTGTTTCTCCTACTGAGTTGTCCCTCTTGAAACAAGGAGTTCTGTATCCTATTATTTTCCTCTTCTCCCCTCCCGTTCTTGGTCTTTGTAGTTTCAGATCTAAGTGATCATGAAGCTTATCTCCACCGTGCAAGAAACACTGCCCCATTTTGCAAGCGCCTGCGGCCGTTACTTAGATTCATGCCTGTTCTCATTGGTTTGACACTTAGCTCTAGTTCTTTTGGGTCACTGTTGTGGTCTTGAATTTCTGGCTTGTGCAGGTCCAGGGTCTCTGAGACAGAGGTGGGTGGGGGTCGAGGAGTAGCCATCGTCCCCTTCTTCTGCCGTCTTCCACCAGCTGGCATGTCGTGGGTCAGATTCTCTCTGTCTAGTATCACATGCCCTGTGATTGGCGACTGTTCCCCAAACATCCGGTTGAAATGTTAGGTTGTCGTGATTGTCAGTGGCAGGGTTTTCTTCTTCTTCTGAGTTTTCACAGATGAGAAACCACTGGGGGCTGCTAAATCCTCACTTTAGCTATTCCCCATCAAAACAGAAAGGTGAAATTTATTTATGAATATATGCATAAAATCTCTCCTCTGATTTCATCAAGATAAGCAGTTTCTTAAACGAGGAGAGTATCTTCACTTAAAAATAAGTGAGGAAACATGTTAAATTTGGAACCTTCAGACTTTCAGGAACAAGCTGTGAGGAGATGATGCCCAGAGGATAGAAGGTCTTCTTCTCGTAGGAATGCCAGTTACCAAGGAATCTCCAGGCTGTCCCTGGCACCACTGTAGTTCCTGGTTCTTCTCACAGCTGTTGTAGTCCATGCAAACAGGGCTTTGCCGTGAGCCTGGGCTCTCTGCAGCCCTGTGTCCCATCAGACAGCGTGCCAGAGACAGTGAAGGAGAGCAGGAGTTAGCCCTAAATCCTGCAGCTAATTATGGGATGGTTTCCTTTTGTAGGAAACCAAGTCGCTAGTGCTTGGTGGTGTTCTGGACAGATTGTTCTCTGTCTTCAACAATGGGAAGGGGGTCCATTGGCTTGGAAGACAATCACCCCAAAGGTATTTTTTTTTTTCCTCCTCTGCCTGGCCCAGTGCCCTGTTAGGTGAGGAGGAGGCACCGGTTATTAGAAAATGACATTTTTCTCTCCTGAGCATGATGACCTGTCTTCTGCATAGTTTTAAGCAGAGCCCATGTGGTCAGATTCTCTCTGTCCATCCAGGGGGGCCATCCTCCTGGGGAGCACCCTTTCCCAGAGGAGCTGCAGGTTGTGCTTGGAAATACAACAGAGTTCATGTTGGTTCTTCTCCCTGGTCTGACGTTTATGCTTCTGGATCACTGGGGTAGCTGCCGAAGAAAGACAGGGTCAGAGTGCCCTGAACATCAGGAGTGGAACTGAAACTGCCTCGAGGGTCCCCCAGCCCTTTCAGGGACCAGCAGAGATGAACTCTATTCTAGTTCTCAACTCAGTTGCTTGCTGGCATAAAATATCTTCCTGTTTGGTTGTTGAGGAACTTAAAGCATAGAAAACTGAATTACACCTCATTATCAAATCTTTGTTGTCGTTGTTCAGTCACTCAGTCATGTCTGACCCTTTGCAACCCCGTGGACTGCAGCACGCCAGGCTTCCCTGTCCCTCACCATCTCCTGGAGTTTGCTCAGATTCATGTCCCTTGAGTCAGTGACGCCATCCAACCATCTCATCTTCTGTCCCCCCTTCTCCTGCCTCAGTCTTTCCCAACATCAGGGTGTTTTCCAGTGAGTCGGCTCTTTGCATCAGGTGGCCAAAATATTGGAGCTTCAGCTTCAGCATGTCAGTCAATTTGACCAGAGCCTTGGGAATAAGGGGTAGCTATGGAAGGTGCATAGGAGCCCCATGGCAAGCCCTTTGTGTGCAGGACTAATTTCCCAGCCTTAATCAGAGCTGCAAATACATACCTAATAAGAATAGTGTGCTTCATTTAATGTGTTTCATTTTCTTTTCTTTGTGCCCTTTTGGTCAAATCATTAACAAAAAAGCCAAGGCAGAATTAAAAGAAAAGTGGCATTTAACTAAATATGTAGTAAATGCAAAATATGTGCAAAATAGTGTTCTAAATTGGCTCATGTGCTTCCAGTCATCTGCAATAGCTCGTAGTCTAAGTGGGGGTCTGACAAGCTTTTTTCCAGGGTCATGCCCTTTGGGAATGTGTGTGTTTCTGTGCCTGTGTATGTGTCTGTGTATTTTACTTACAGTTACACGTATCCATCATTGGTTCTCAGACTTTAGAGAGCACCAGAATCATGTGGAGGGCTTGTGAAAATAATTTTCTGGGACGCACCATTAATACTTCTGATTCAATCAGTATATTTGAGGTTGAGAATGTGTTTCTAATCAGTTCCTTGTTCTTGTGCTAACTCGCTTCACTTGTCTCTGACTCTTTGTGACCCCGTGGACTGCAGCCCACCAGGCTCCTCTGTCCATGGGATTCTCCAGGCAAGAATCCTGGAGTGGGTTGCCATGCCCTCCAGGGGATCTTCCGACCCAAGGACCAGACCGTCCGCTCTTGTCTCCACTTGGGCAGGCAGGTTCTTTACTACTAGCACCACCTGGGAAGCCAGTCAGTTCCTGCTGCTACTGCTAAGTCGCTTCAGTCATGTCTGACTCTGCGCAACCCCATAGATGGCAGCCCACCAGGCTCCCCCGTCCCTGGGATTTTCCAGGCAAGAGTATTGGAGTGGGGTGCCATTGCCTTCTCCCAGTCATTTCCTAGATGGTGCTAATACTGCTCGTTCAGCAACCACTGGGTATAAATGTAGCACATTGAAAAAGTTCAGGTGTTGAGAGGCACAGAGTTCAGTCCTAATCAGAGGAGGATAAGGTGAATCAGAGGTGAATGTTTCACCTGCTTTTAATGGAGGAGAGAGGAGGCAGGTTGTCCACTGTGAGCCAGGAGAGCGTGTTGGCTTCAAGAGATGGCATATAAAAAACAAATGGAGGGACTTCCTTGGTGATCCAGGGGCTAAGACTCTGCGCTTCCAATGCAGGGCGCCTGGGTTCAATACCTGATCAGGGAACTGAATCCCATATGCCGCAACTAAGAGTTTGCATGCCAAAACTAAGACCTGGGGCAGCTGAGTAAATAAATAAATGTTTTGTTTTTTAAAATCTGTATAGAACTAAAAAAACAAAAACAAATGGTGGAGAAGTTTTGCTTAAAGGGGCAATAAACAAGTTACCTTGGTGGATGTCAAGGATAACTGGTTATGAAATAAGGAAGACATTAACAGAGGATGTTAGATTGGAGGAAGGGTGAATGAAATAAAAAGGGTCTTTAACCAAGCTAGAGTGATCCAATCTTAAATAAAGTGAAAGTCGCTTCTAACTCTTTGTGACCCCGTGGATCTTTGTGACAGTCCATGGAATTCTCCAGGCCAGAATGCTGGAGCGGGTAGCCTTTCCCTTCTCCAGGGTATCTTCTCAACCCAGGGATCTAACCCAGGTCTCCGGCATTGCAGGCAGATTCTTTACCAGCTGAGCCACAAGGGAAGCCCAATCTTTTGAGTCACAAGAAATCACTGTAGGAACCTCAGAAGCAATAAGATGGAGCTTAACAAGATAACTCTGAGTCTTGAGTTGGCTAAATAGAGGTTGGGAAAACCCAGAAGCACCAAGACTATCCGAAGGCTGCTGTGTTTTTCTAGGTGTAAGATGATGAAGACTTGTGCCCAGCTTTGTGCATGGAAATACTAGTAGGAAAAAAAAATAGAAAAAAACACAGTTGAAACTACAGAGAACCTATAATTTAATAAAGCAAAAAAGACACATCTGCCTATCTTCCTCCCTCCCTTCGTTCCTTTCTCCATCCCTTCCTTCCTTCCTTCCACTTTCTCTAAATACAGTCCTCCACATATTCTCAGTGCTTAATAAATTGTTGACTGAACAAATAAATAACTTATAGGTAGAAAATGTTTTTCAACCTCTATTTTCTTCTTCAAGAAAATAGGGATTATGTACCTAGTCTACCTCTGGGTATACCACAGATAAACAAAATAATTGGTATAAAGTGCTTTCATCGTCTGAAAGTCTGAATATAATTATTATACCTAATGACAGAATAAGAAATCGAGTTCTCGTGTGCATTTAAATTGGTTCAGAGAAAGGAAATTTGTGTGAATTCCCTTCATAGAAAAAAATTAATGGGGTGCCTGAGGAATTGGTGCCTAGCATTTGAAATAATTAGTTGGAGAAAAGAAGCTGGCTCCTTGAAGTAGCTGATGGCACAGAATTATGTAGGCTGGTTGTAAACCATAGAGAATTCTATGAAATATTCCAGAAGGGTCTAATCAAACAGTATGACCAGAAAATAGGACAGCAGCTCTTTAATGAAGACAAACGACTTGCTTAGGAAAGGAAATACTTTCAGTTTCCTCAGCATGTTGATTAACCAAGAGGTATTAGAGGAAAAAGCAGTGTGTGGTTGATACAGACACCGGAACGCCGAGATGCTATATTCTTTCACTCACTTGCCTGTCCGTTTGCTGGATTATCCTTCAGTGCACACTTCCTGACACACACTTCCTGTGTGTCAGGTAAGTGTGCTCAGCACCAGGGAGAGTAGGAAAAAAAAGTGAACCAAGACGCAGTCGAGGCCCGTTCTGTAAACCAGCTCACCCTCCAGTAAGGAGGATGGAGCAGGAAACAGATGAAGCTGCAGAACCACCAGTTGCTCAGTCACGGCCGACTCTCTGCGACCCCACGGGCTGCAGCACGCAGGCTCCCCTGTCCTTCACCATCTCCCAGAGTTTGCTCAAACTCACGTCCATTGAGTCAGTGATGCCATCCAACCACGTCATCCTCGGTCGTCCCTGCTCCTCCTGCCTCCATTCTTTCCCAGCATCAGTCTTTTCCAATGAGTCGACTTTTCGCATCAGGTGGCCAGAGTATCAGGGCTTCAGCTTTAGCATTACCCCTTCCAATGAATATTCAGGGTTGGTTTCCTTTAGGATTGATCCTTGGAAGGTTATCAGACACATTGTTGACTCACTTTTCTTGGGGCTTTGGTTATATCCATGGCCTGTTTATTCAATTTGAACAAGATAGTTGAAGCAAGATAACTGTAAGGAAAAAATTAAGAATTAAATCTTTGAAAAGTGGTTACTATAAAATACATTTATATTCCTGTTTCTTTATTCAAAGATTTCATCTCTTTATGCAGATATTTTAAAACAAAAATGACCAGACAGTTTATATTATAGGCCATCATATATCCAGCCTTAGCAGCTGTCATCTGGGTTTTATTTATTTTAATTAATTAGTTAATTTGGCTGCTCTGGGTCTTAGTTGCAGCACGTGGGATCCTCCGTCTTTGTTGCAGCATGGGGGATCTTTAGTTGCACCCTGCGAATCTTAGTTGCGGCGTGTGGGATCTGGTTCCCTCAATAGGGATCAAACCTGGGTCTCTGCGCTGGGAGTGCAGAGTCATAGCCACTGGACCACCAGGGAAATCCCCTGCCATCTTTATTTTAGAATTGTACAGTGTTTGTTTACTGTTAAGGTTTGGTAAACATTCCAGGAGAAAAATCTTCACTTGGAAACTGAGATGAATAAGTTAATCCAACAAGAAAACCCAGCCAAGAGCTCCTACATGAATCTAATCTTCCCCATTTGAAAGGCATTGACGGATGGCACATAGAGGCACACTCAGATGTTGGAGGTCAGATGATTATTATATGTTCTTCCAACCCTGGCTTTCTTCTCATCTTCACTGGATCTGACTGCAGAATTTAGAAGGGAGCAATATTACTAGGTTTCATAGATCTGCTTAATAGAAAATAAACTCTTAGTTGAGAGCATTTAAGATTTGTGAAGAACTACATAATGGATTTCCATTGTGACCGACATCATTGTTAAATATCTGAACTCTCATTTGTTTGGTTACCCTTGAATCTGTACATGCTTTTCAGATGCTTGAAAACCACATAAACTAATCCATATAATCATGTTACATATCTTTCTCATAATATTGCAGAAGTTTATAGTCTTACTGGAAATACAAACAAATTAAAAGGCCATTATCTCATGCATTATTCAACACGACAAATCCTACCACTGGCTGAATCAATTAGCCATTAACCTTCTTACAGAACCATGTGTCAGAAATCAATTTCATAAGTGATATACTTTTGCAGTGGTAGTGCAAAATGGGATTTCTGTACAGCTCATGCCAGATAAAAAGCCAAGTGTTGGGATGTTGCTAGATACTTCTGCAGGAAAAGCTATGCGTGAAAAAAATTCAAATTACCTATCATCATGCCATATGCTACAGCTTTTGCTTACATAATATATTTAATTGCCTGACAGATTTATCCCACTGAAATCATTTAATATGACTGAGCTGGATTGGATTTTATGTGTTAGCTATGACATACAGTGAAATAATCCATTGTTTGGTGTTTCTGCTTCTTAATTCGTACCCTCATTGCTATCCGATATATTTTGAATCTATACTTTTTAAAGAAACTGATTATTTCAAAAAGAGAAAAAGTAGCTAGTGGCACAAAGATTTAAGTCACGTTAAAATAACCCTTTTCATCAGGGTAAGTGGAAAAGAAGGTAAGCTTAACTGATGTCAACTCCTGTTGATAGAATGGAATGCCATGAGCGAGAATCCTGAACATATTATGGATCTGTAGCAAAAGAAAACCTGGACCTGTTTTAAAAAATTCCAATTACATCCCTCTGAATGGTAAGGATGAATTCTCATGGTAAGGAAGGTTGATAAAGATAAAATATAATACCATCACGAGGGTTTATAAGATTTGAAAGGTTTACCTGTATTTGATGAAAAGTATACTTTCTTCGATAGCACTAAGCATGCTTTTTCAGCCTTGAAGAGATGTGTGGGTTTCTGTAACATCCCAATAGGAAAAATAAGACTTGCGTGAACTAGGGGTTTAAGAGGATCAGAATTTCATTGAAAGGAGCTGATAGCATTTGGTCTGTCCATATCTCTATATAGTTTGTAGTACCCTTAGCAAAATAGAAACACATAAAATGAGCCTAGTGCATTTGATCGTATCTGAAAAGAGTGAAGCTGTTGTGTCTTTCTTTTTTTTTATTGTGTCTTTTCTTTTGACCACACATTACACTTCACTGCCTCTGTGCACAAACTGTGCCCCTGTGGGGAGAGCAGAATGGAGTGAAAAGTCTAGGTCGTGACGTGGCAGACTCAGGACAGAGGTACTGTAAGAAAAGATTCCAATAGTTGATCTTCAGATAATAAAATCAGTATCCGGTTGTGGAAAAGTTGTGCAATAGAGGAAAAACCACCAGTAAGTCTAGCCACTTAACTCAGTTATTTGTGTGTGTGTTTTCCTATATGTATTTCTGTGATTGCAAGCATAATGTCGTATGATTTGATTTCTGCTGTGACCCACTTATTGTGCATCATAGGAAGGGTGATACTAACACAGGCATTGACACAGGAGTCATGGGCAGTAGTTGATCAGACTGGACACCAGCCATAAGCAGGCCCTCACCCAGACCCAGGCACATTGGCTAAATACTATTCTTACCCATTACTGCAGGGTTTGAAGACGGAAACGTTAATGAGTGGATTAACTGCGGTTGCCTAGACCTTGCCCCTACCATTAGAAATTTAGGGTGCTCTGATGCTGGGAGGGATTGGGGGCAGTAGGAGAAAGGGACGACCGAGGATGAGATGGCTGGATGGCATCACGGACTCGATGGACGTGAGTCTGAGTGAACTCCGGGAGATGGTGATGAACAGGGAGGACTGGCATGCTGCGATTCATGGGGTTGCAAAGAGTCGGACACGACTGAGCGACTGAACTGAACTGAACTGCTATGTTTTAATGTTACACTCATTCAGTGAACAAATAATGTTGAAGTTTTTATAAGAATTGGACTACAAACAGTTATAAATTTGATTTTTAGGTTGTGGCTGAAAAGAGCAAGTCCGAAATGCATCTAGAGTTCATGGGTGGCAGTTCAGGCTCCAACCCTGCTTTACTGGTGACAAGATTCAGGATGAAGCATACCTGTCAACAAAGTGTTTGAGGGAAGGCTGCTTGCTTTTTTTCCTTTCTGATGGACTTGGAGTCAGAGAAGACTCTGAGGATCTAGAACTCAGTGTGCCCCAGGCTGGCTGTCGTTGAGGGATCTGATCCTTGTCTGCTGGGGGCTTTGGGAGAGTGCAGAGAGCCAAGTGGATTCTTAAGGCTTGAAGAAAAGATTGGGTTGGCCAGAAATTTCTTTCGGGTTTTTCCTTTACATCGTATGGATGTAACTCCCTGAAAGTTAGATCGTGTCCAGTCCAGCCTTTGTGCGGGGAGAGTGTGTGGTGTGTGTCACAGGACCAGAAGTAGGGTAATATGAGTGAAGCCTTCACCTTGGACACCAGAAAGCAATCAAGTAAATAATATTTTAATGTAGTATTCTTCAAAAATAATGTTACAAAATCCACAGCAAACAAAATGCCGAATTTAAAAAGCAAACAGGTTGTTGCTAATTTGTTTTATGACCCTAGGTTGTTGTGTCTGGGCCAGGCCAGCTGTTCTGGGTCTGTGTGGCCGGTCCTTTTGTCCCTTGTTGCATGGGTTTGTAAGGGCATCCTGTGGGCACAGATTCGGCAAAGTGGGTATTACGTGCAGTCATTTTTTATTGTAGACGTACTAACTTTCCCACTTGGTTCGGAATAGATGAAACACTTACATGAGCTGTCTCCTCCTGTTTCACACTCCGAGGTGCTCAGCACGCCAGGCTGTGTGCGTGTTCATGCTAATTTGTGCATGGATGTGTTTGTGTGTTCACTTCCTGTTCTAGGTTTATGATTCTAGGACAGCTCTTGATGGTTATGTGGTGCTTGGTCAAATTTCAGTTAAGAGGACCCCCCGGCTTTGACTTCATTTAATTACCACTGGGAGGGTGGGCCCGTCCAGGCTGACTCCAGGGTGGTCCAGGGTGTCCCTTAGCCCATGGAGGGTGGTGCAGCCCAGACTTCCTGCCAGTCAGAACCGACCTTGCAGTCCATCCGAGGAGCTCTTCTGGACTTCACAGTGAATGTGGGCACGCACTAGGGAAAGTGTTTTGAAGAGTCTGCATGGTCTTTCCTCCACACAGGGAGTCATGATTCCTGGCTCCCTGAATGGAGGAGGACACCTTTGTCTGGACCTCGTCTGCTCTGTTACCCAGTGTGGCTAAAAACTCTAGTTCCCATCCTTTCTTACCTGCACTGAAAGCAGCTCAGAAAAGCCAGAGCAAGGCTGTAGGGCCAGCCTCTGTCATCCCCAAGAGAACAGAGGATCCCGAGAAAAGAATTGTTAGGCATAATTTCCCTTCCTGATGCCGTCAACGGCCCCAGAACAGTCCCAGACACTTGCCCTGTGGATCAGGCCGGAAGTGACCGTGTGCCCGCGATGGATCCAGCCTGGAAGTGACCCTGTGCTGGCGATGGACTGAAATGTCCCTCTTCCTTTGCCTTCCCGGCTCCTCGCAGCATCGTTTCATCTGGCGGCATTTCTTCCGTCTGCTCATTCTGTCTGCATCCTTATTTCTGTCCTAAATTTAGCTTCCCTGGGCATTGGGCTTACATTTTTGACAGCGATTTAGGCTAATGAGCTGTGTGAAAAGACAGGTGCCTTACATAAATCTTAATGATTTCAGTGATTATAAACCACCTGGGCACACAAAGATGATCTCTTTAAAATTGGTTATTGACAGGGTTCTTGGAGAAAAGCCTTTCTATCATGTCATATGGTTTGAGGTATTACCATCCTTTGTCTTGGGATAAGAGATATGTGAATTTAATTCACAGCATTTTTTTGCACTGGAGTGGGAACCCACAAAGAGAAAAAACACTACAGATAAGATCCTTTCACAGAATCTTTAACAAAATAAGGGTTCTCATGAAAAACATTTTCTGAGAAAATCCTGACACCACATGTAATTATGTATTGGTATGAGGGAATAATTTTTGTCCACCTTAAGTAAAAATAAAATCAGCTGTTCTATTATTAGTCATAAATGAAAAAATTAATGATATAATTTTTTTTACTTAAACATTGAAATTTTGGAAAAGAAATTTCAGTTAAGACAGAAACGTATCATCATGTGGGACTTCCCTGGTGGCTCAGTGGTTAAGACTCCACGCTTCCAATGCAGGGGGTGCAAGTGTGATCACTGGTCCAGGAACTGAAATTCCACATGCTCCCTCATCATGGCTAATTAATGAATGTGCTGTGCTCAGTCATCTCCAACTCTGCGACCCCATGGACTATAGCCCTCAAGGCTCCTCTGTCCGTGGGATTCTCCTGGCAAGAATACTGGAGTGGGTTGCTGTTTCTTCCTCCAGGTGAATCTTCTTGACCCAGGGATGGAACCTGAGTCTCCTGCATCTCCTGCCCTGGCAGGTGGATTCTTTACCACTGAGCCACCAATTAATAAATAAATAAATATTCCAAAAAAAATAGAAATGTATCACTATGAAATACTGAACATATTCTTAAAGGGTTAACTTTAGGAATAGGGATTAATTCCTCTGTCATCAGGAAAATGTTGAGAAGCTTGAGTCTAGGATTCGCCATGGCTTTTAGGGTAAAGTCTACACTTCTGGGCAGGAGGTGCAAGATGCTGTGAGCTCCGCCCTCCCCTCTCTGGTTTCGTCACACTCACGCTGACCTCATTCCTTCCCTGAGCAGCCCTGATCACCCTTCAGGTGCTTGCGTGTGTCCTGCTGCCATGGGACCTTTGCACGTTCTGCACCCACCCCAGGCCTGTCCTTCCCTTTATTTTTTACACTAAGTAGACATCTCAGTCATAGCATCTCATCTTCAGAGGAGCCTGTCCTGAACTTCTTGACCAGATTAACCCACACTCCCTCCACCCAACCATGCACACAGTACCCCCTTTCATGTTCCTCTCTTTCATAGTTCTTCTCAGAGCTGCACTTTCACAGTTTCCTTTAAGGTTTAATAATCTCTCTCAACCTTGTATGGCCTATGAATTGCTGCAGAGCTGGGACTTAAGCCAGGTTTTGCTTATCATGATATCCCTTCTGTCCACCCTGATGCCTTAATAAACATTTTGGAAGGAAGAGATGACACTCCATGTGAGATCAGTCCTTTTCAGTGGCTCTTTTATTGTTAATTTTTTTCCCATTTTCAGTTCAGTTCAGTTCAGTTCAGTTCAGTCACTCAGTCATGTCCGACGCTTTGTGACCCCATGAATCGCAGCACGCCAGGCCTCCCTGTCCATCACCATCTCCCGGAGTTCACTCAGACTCACGTCCATCGAGTCCGTGATGCCATCCAGCCATCTCATCCTCGGTCATCCCCTTCTCCTCCTGCCCCCAATCCCTCCCAGCATCAGAGTCTTTTCCAATGAGTCAACTCTTCGCATGAAGTGGCCAAAGTACCGGAGCTTCAGCTTTAGCATCATTCCTTCCAAAGAAATCCCAGGGTTGATCTCCTTCAGAATGGACTGGTTGGATCCCCTTGCAGTCCAAGGGACTCTCAAGAGTCTTCTCCAACACCACACTTCAAAAGCATCAATTTTTCGGCGCTCAGCCTTCTTCACAGTCCAACTCTCACATCCATACATGACCACAGGAAAAACCATAGCTTTGATTAGACGGACCTTAGTTGGCAAAGTAATGTCTCTGCTTTTGAATATACTGTCTAGGTTGGTCATAACTGTTCTTCCAAGTAGTAAGCGTCTTTTAATTTCATGGCTGCAGTCACCATCTGCAGTGATTTTGGAGCCCCCAAAAATAAAGTCTGACACTGTTTCCACTGTTTCCTCATTTGTTTGCCATGAAGTGATGGGACCACATGCCATGATCTTCGTTTTCTGAATGTTGAGCTTTAAGCCAACTTTTTCACTCTCCTCTTTCACTTTCATCAAGAGGCTTTTTAGTTCCTCTTCACTTTGTGCCATAAGGGTGGTGTCATCTGCATATCTGAGGTTGTTGATATTTCTCCCGGCAATCTTGATTCCAGCTTGTGTTTCTTCCAGCCCAGCGTTTCTCATGATGTACTCTGCATAGAAGTTAAATAAGCAGGGTGACAATATACAGCCTTGACGTACTCCTTTTCCTATTTGGAACCAGTCTGTTGTTCCATGTCCAGTTCTAACTGTTGCTTCCTGACCTGCATACAGATTTCTCAAGAGGCAGGTTAGGCTCTTGTGAATTTGGTTATTGGTCCTAAAAGGATAACAGATTTTGATAGCAAAAATAAAATATGGCCAAGGAAGAGACCTAGGTAAGAATACATATTAAAGTTGAGATTCCAAATTTGGGTTCCAGATTTTCAACAAATGGCTCTTTTGTTTGACATAAATAAATTTTTTTTATTAACAACATTTTTAAGCTCTTTTATTTTTGTTTATTTATTTTTGGCTGTGTGGGGTCTTCTTTGCTCCTCAAGGGCTTTCTCTACTTGCAGCAAATGGGGACTACTCTAGTTGTGTGCGCAGGCTTCTCACCGCAGTGGCTTGTCTTTCGGAGCAAGTGAAGCCAGGTGTGGTTACCCTCCCTAAGGTGAGTGGGCTCAGTAGTCATAGCTCATGGGGTTTTGTTGCCCCGCGACATTGTGGGATCTTTCCTGACCAGAGATCAAACGCGTGTACCTTGCATTGACGGGAGGCTTCTTAACCACTAGACCACTGGGGATACGAAGAATGGACTCACTGGAAAAGACTCTGATATGGGGAAAGACTAAGGGCAGGAGGAGAAGGGGATGACAAAGGATGAGATGGTTGGATGGCATCACTGACTCAATGGACGTGAGTTTGAGCAAATTTGGGGAGATGGTGAAGACAGGGAAGCCTGGCATGCTGCAGTCCATGGGGTTGCAAAGAGCTGGGCATGAATTAGAGACTGAACAGCCACAGCCCGCTAGGGATGCCCAAGAAATTTCGTTTAAAGCCCTTGCTGTATTTCGGATAGAGGTTTTGTGTTTTGATAAGTAGACAATGTTGCAGAGAATCTCTTTTGAGATTAGCGACTTAGCCACCACCAAACAACAGCAACAATATTGATGATTAAACTTTGAAAACAAGACAAAACAACTTACTGAATCCCAGAAAATGTAAAGGAGAGTTTATCCTGAACATTGTCTGAATGTTGTTCAGTCACTAAGTCGTTTCCAACTCTTTGTGATCCCGTGAACTGCAGCATGCCAGGCTTCCCTGTCCTTCACTATCTTCTGGAATCTGCTCAAACTCACGTCCACTGAGTCATTAGGCCATCCAGCCATCTCATCCTCTGTCGTCCCCTTCTCCTCCTGCCTTCAACCTTTCCCAGCATCAGGGCCTTTTCCAATGAGCTGGCTCTTTGAATCAGGTGGCCAAAGTATTGGAGCTTCAGCCTCAGCATCAGTCCTTCCAATGAATATTCAGGGTTGATTTCCTTTAGGATGGGCTGATCTCCTTGCAATCCAAGGGACTCTCAAAGAGCCGTCTCCAGCACCACAATTCAAAAGCATCAGTTCTTCAGCGCTCAGCTTTCTTTATATGACTGCCCTTGATTTTGGTCATTAAATAAGAAATGTTGACTTTCCATACTCACGGTGGCCCTTGAATGTGACCTGTGCTTCTTATGGGCGTCAGTGATGTTTCAGATTTCAGCTGAGCTCCACATATACAGTCCTTCGTGTTGCTGTGTGGCAGAAACCATCACAATATTGTAAAGTGAAACGTGAAAGCATTAGTCGCTCAGTCATATCCAACTCTTTGCAACCCCATGGACTGACTGTAACTGCCTGCCAGGTTCCTCTGTCCATGGAATTCTCTAGGCAAGAATACTGGAGTGGGTAGCCATTCCCTTCTCCAAGGGATCTTCCTGAACCAGAGATTTGAACCTGGGTCTCCTGCACTGCAGGCAGACTCTTCACCATCTGAGCCACCAGGGAAGCCCCATGTAATTATCCTCCAATTAAAAATAAAATAAAAGATGGAAAAAAGCATCTCATTCAATAAATTCTCTTCGATGATGGCTCTGTTCTTATAAACAGCATTGGATGTGACAGTCTGGCCATCAGTATTCTTTGCTGAATTCCCTCTCTCAGCACTCTTGCAGGGAAGGTAATTGCACTTGCCATTATCTTATACGTGAATGGATTAAATAACCTACTAGTGCTTAGGAATGCCCAGAGCAGGGGTCAGAAGTCACAGTTCAGAAATCTCTGTCCATGCCCTGGCTTACCTAATTTTACCCACATCTATCTGCTAATTTCCAGAACCAGTCAGGAAGCCTTCATTTTCAGGCTGGAAAATAGGCTAGGCATTCAGATGCGACACTGCCGACAGCCAACATAATTTATTTCCAGGCTTGTGAACAAATCAGCCCTTCTTTAATCTCCATGCATCTCTATTACCATTGTTCCAGGATCACTATATTAAAGTTCAACGCAGGAGGAAGAAGTCAAGCTGGGAAATCCTGATTCTGCAATTTAAGCCTTGCCTTCGGCGCGAGAGCGCTGCTGTTTTGCCTACCCCATCTCACACATGACTCCTTTCACTTTATGAATCTGTGTGTAGATGTGAAAAGAATATGTTGTACCGCTGGTATCCTTTCTAGGTCACATGCATGTCAGTCCTGCCCTGATGTTAGCAGCGGAATCAGCTGTGGAGTGCTCACCAATGAGGTGACTTTCCTTTTAGGTTTGTGACCTGCCCACGGCTTTCAATAGGACAGCTGCCTCATTTCTGATGTCTGTGCCCCAGGCTTGTTGAGGCCAAACAGCAAATGAAATCTAAAATAGGGCTCCCTAATTCTCATAAAACTGCATAGATGATTCAGAGAGCAAAGCATAATGGTTCGCATTTATGAAAGTGGGATTTAATAGGAAAGTGGCGTATTAGGTTCTTTGGTGAAATGACCTTTCATTTCACAGAAAAAAAGAGTGAAGTGGGTAGCGTGTATCATATAGCCTCTAAGCATTTAAAAGTAAAAGAAAAAGTTGTTTGGAAAGTAAAATGGTTTTGAGTATGTGATTCATCCTTTTGTACTGGAATATAAGAGGCGATGCTTGCAACAGTGAATTTATATCAGAATCAGGCAGGCTTTTAATTTATATGTGCATTAGTGAAGTATCTACATTGTACACAGGGTATAGGGCTGGCATGGGGCAAAATTTCGGATAGATGGATAGATAGATAGTAGGTAGGTAGATGATAGGAAATAGATGCAGATAGATAATAGGTAATAGGTAGATAATAGGTGATAAATAATAGATCATAATAGACACACAGAGATAATTATGTGTACGTATTTGATACATCTTTTATTCTCAATTTAAGGGTATCCTCTTTTGATCTTCCTATTTGCTCTACAGGTATCCAATTTTCTATTGTTCTGAATTTGGGCCAGCAGTTGAGGACCTTGCCAGCCAGTTCTCATGTGATAAACATAAAAGCTGTTCTCTTCCATCACAAGGACAGATTAGTCAAATCTGCAGAAAGTAAAGGTGATGCCAAGGAAGTTGCAGATGTGCTGAGAACAAAGATTTGATGATTTACACCTGCCTTTCATATTGTCTCACCTCGAGCTGAATCATCCGGACTCGTCAGTTTGGGGTGTTGCCCTGTCACGAGGGACTCCCCTGGGTCCTTCACAGTGAGGCGTATGCTGATATAGTAGGGAAGGTTCAGGACTTCCCTGCTGGTCCTGTGGTTGGACTTCACGTTCTGATGCATGGGGTGCGGTTTCAATCCCTGGTCAGGGAGCTAAAATCCAATATGCCTCACCACCAAAAAAAAAAAAAAAAATCAGAAAACCCAAAACCATGAAACAGAAGCAGTATTGTGACAAATTCAATGCAGACTTTAAAAAAATGGTCCACATTAAAAAGAAATCTAAAAAATAAAACATTTGAGGAAGATGCACAGAAGCAGGGAGTAAGGGTTTGGAAAAATAGGTAAAGTCCTGGTATGAATTGTCTGCCGAGGTGGCAGCTGGGAAACAGGGACAGAGAGCATTGGGGAGGAAGAGGCTCAGGTATGAGGGACCAACTGATTAGAAAATGTACAAGGAAGCAATGAATCTGAGAAGAGGAGAACTTAGGATAAGTGCAGAAAGCTTTTCTTAAAAGGAGAAATTCTAAAAGGCAAGGCAGCTTGCATGATTACACTATTGCTATTATTATTATTGTGGCTGCATCGCTATTAACTGTGCTCCTGTGAACACTGACACCAGAATTAACATTGAGCACTAATGAATTAGAGCTGAATTTCCACTCAAGGCTCATCAGCTCTATGCTCCTAGTAATCATGCCGCTTCTTACCAGCTTCTGCTTCCAAGAGACCTAGGGGGGCCAAGGAAGCTCTGGGACTGAATTATTTTAATCAAATGACAGGTTAAAGAGGAAGACAAATATGGTGTATTAACAAATGCATATGGAATCTAGAAAGATGGTGCTGATGAATGGAGGGCAGCGGTGGAGACGCAGACAGAGATCAGGCTTGTGGACACAGAGGGGAAGGAGAGTGTGGGACAGTTGAGAATAAAGCATAGAAACATATACAGGTGAAACAGCCAGCATGTGGGAATTTGCTGTGTGACATAGGGAGCTCCACCCAGTGCTCCGTGACATCCTAGAGGGGTAGGATGGGGTGGGAGGGGGGAGGAGGCTTCAGGAGGAGGGGACACATGTATATCTGTGTCTGACTCGTGTTGATGGCAGAAACCAACATAATAGTATAAAGCAATAGTCCTCCAATTTAAAAATGCATAAACACATGATCATATACATAAATACATGTTAATATAAAAGAGCAAAAGATGCCTGTGTGCTGTAAACCTGGATGCAGACGCTTACTAACATGAGTGGGTCTCCAGTGGAGCCCACCTAGCCGGTTTCCTTACTGCCGCTCCACCCTTACGGCCTCCCACATGGGGCAGGGTGTCTCCTCTCGGGTCCTGGTGGCCTGGGTGAGGCTCACACCTCGTATAGGGGCTGATAGGCAGCTTGGAGAAATGCTATGGTACCCCATTGGTCCCCCAGCCTCAGATAGTGAGGGTCTCTTTCCCATTAAGTGTGTGTCTTGTGTTGTTTTTTTGTGGGGGAGGGCGTTTTTTTCTAAAATGTGACAGGGGTCCCAGGCTTGCATTGAGAGAGAAAGGCTCTCTATCACACTAGTCTTTGCGTCAGGAAATAAAATGTTCACTGACTGGCGTTTGACTTTTAGGAATTTGCTCTACCTTCTCCAGTTTCCTCTTCTCTATCTGTAAACTGGATGGTGGCGCATAGTCTTACAAGGAAATTTGTAAACAGACTCTTCGTTTAGCCAGAAGACTTGGTGAGTGGGGAGGGGAGGATTCTAGTGAATTAAATTTTGGGGTTAATGTAGAGCTAACAAGAGTCTCTCTTTATTTGGGTTCCAGGCAAAAACCTTTCTCCAGTGTTTCATTGTACATTCCTTTACCTTATAGAACATCTGTGCTGTGCAAAGTCGCTTCAGTTGTGTCTGACTCTTTGCAACTCCATGGACCATAGCCCACCAGGTTCCTCTCCATGGGATTCTCCAGGCAAGAACTGGAGTGGTTTGCTGTGCCCTTCTCCAGGAGATCTTCCCCACCCAGGGACTGAACCCGTATCTCTTGCATCTCCTTCATTGTCAGGCAGCTTCTTTACCCCTAGTGCCACCTGGGAGTGGGCTTACAGATATTGTGCATGCACACGTAATCAGTCGTTTCAGTCATGTCCGACTCTGCGATCCCGTGGACTGCAGCCTACCAGGCTCCTCTGTCCGTGGGATTCTCCAGGCGAGAACACCAGAGTAGGTTGTCATTTCCTTCTTCAGGTTGCCATTTCCTTCAAGTACAATTAAATCCTGGTTGAATGAATAAAAATCTTATTCACATAGAAAGCACAGACAATTGGGCTGAAATGTGATCTGTTTGAGAACTTCCTCTTGTAAGTGAGCAGTGATGAGACTTGCAGGGTGGGGTGGGGAACATATGGAGTTGCTTTGCGTCATGAGGAAGATGGAATAGACCAGATATTCACAATAGTGGAGCTGAGATCTATAAGTACAGGGAGTCAAGTGGAAGAAAGAGCAGAAAGGTTATATCAGTCAGGATTACATTTGTCTGCAAGAGGATAGAAAATCCAAAATAATTACAGCCTAGATGGGGCAAAATTATTTTTTCCGTCATGTTAATGGAATCTGGAGGGCTTGTATTAATAGATATTAGGGAGTCAAGCGCTGTATATTGCTCTGCCATCTTCAGTTCAGTGAACATCATGGCCCAGAATGGCTGCTTGAAATCCAGTCATTATGTCAGTATTCCGGTCAGGAGGAAGCAAGAGGAGCCAAACACCAGCTAGTCCCATTCTTTTCAAAGCAAATTCTAAAAGACGCAGTCTACAGTTCTGCTTACATTTCACGCATCAGAGCTTAGTTACTTGGTCCTTCCTTGCTACAAGTGAGGCTGCTGCTGCTGCTGCTAAGTCGCCTCAGTCGTGTCCGACTCTGTGCAACCCCATAGATGGCTAGGGAGTGTCTTTTTTTCTTCCAGGTGGCCACACATTCCACCAGAATTATGGGGTTCCATTAGTAAAATGAAAGGAGAAATGCACGCAGGGAAACAGCCAGCAGTCTTTGCCATGAGGTTTGGAGACCATGGATGACTGTGGCGGCATGGAAACAGGACACATTAGTGGGAATCTGTGTCCAGAATCTCATGACAGCTCTGTCGGTGACTTCCCATGTGACATGGTGGGGCCACTGCACTTCACTGAGCTTCAGCCCTGTCATTTTTAAAGTATAGGTGCTGAACCTGATGCCCTGTAGACTCTTGCATGCCTCCTCAGTTGCTAAGTCATGTCTGACTCTTTGTGACCACTTGGACTGTTGGCCTCCAGGCTTCTCTGTCTATGGGATTTTCCCGGCAAGAATGCTGGAGTGGGTTGACATTTCCTTTTCCAGGGGATCTTCCTGACCCAGGGACAGAACCTGCATCTCCTGCATCGGCAGGTGGGTTCCTTACCACTGAGCCACCTGGGAAGCGCCTCTGTAAGATCGTTGCCCTTCAAACATGCTCTGCTCCTCTCCTCCTGAGAGTGCTTGGCTGCAGCAAGACCAAAGTGATTTATGCTTCTAGTTATCTAGGGTTTAATACATCAAGGATTTCCTCTTGTCCATGCGAATGCTCTTTGGCCTGTGAAGAGAAAAAAGTCACCTAGCAAGTCGAAGCATTTAATAAACTGAATAAAATGGTGTAATGAATTAAAGGATTAGTCAGACCTAATTTTTCATGGGGAATTAAACGTTGGCAATGTCCAGTTCAGTGTCTTCTTCAATGTGAGAGTCTTGGCTCTGACTGAATTTAGCATTCTAATTTATTATAATAAGATTCAGTTGCACACTCAAGCTTGAAATCATTCAAGGAGATAAAATTACAAAAGGAACCCTAGGCAGGGGGATTGTTTGTTTCAACAAAAATTTGAGTACCTGCCAACTTCCAGGCACTGTATTAGGGACATTTCTGGGCTAGTGCAGGGGCCCGGACAAGCACACACAGTCAGGTTAAGGTGTGTACAAAGCAGAAGAAGAGGGAAGTAGTGGTCGTGAGTTCAGATCTGGGTGGGTTGGGTGTGAGCGCTGCGTGGTCCATATACAGCAGGTGAGATATACAAGCAGAGAACATTGGCGTGCTGCTGCTGCTGTTGCTCCTAAGTCACTTGAGTTGTGTTTGACTCTGTGAGACCCCATAGACGGCAGCCCACCAGGCTCCCCCGTCTCTGGGATTCTCCAGGCAAGAACACTGGAGCGGGTTGCCATTTCCTTCTCCAATGCATGAAAGTGAAAAGTGAAAGGGAAATTGCTCAGTCGTGTCTGACTCTTCGCAACCCCATGGACTGCAGCCCACCAGGCTCCGTCCATGGGATTTTCCAGGCAAGAGTACTGGAGTGGGGTGCCATCGCCTTCTCCGACCTTGGCGTGAGTTCAAGATAAATACGTCAGTTTAGAAACCATCCTTGTATGAGTGGAGGACACAGTCCTGAGACAGTCCAAGCCCGCCTAGGGGAGGGCCTGGGCTAAAGACTCAGGTGACAACCCCACTTATGGTGGAGAAAATCAGCACAGAGAGTCAGGGAGGGGCTGACAAGGAGGAAGACGCTTGGGAGATCAGCGCTTCCTAGAAGTCAAGGTGAGGTTGCTTGTGTGTGTGTGTGTGTGTGTGTGTGTGAGAGAGAGAGAGAGAGAGAGAGAGAGAGAGGGTTTTGTTGACCATTGTAAACACTGGAAAGTGGCTAGCATAAAATTGGGGTCATTGCAGCCCCTCCTAAGTATCTGTTTATATGCAGAGTGAAAATGCTGGCTTGAAATTCAACACTAAAAAAACCAAGATCATGGTCCTGTCACTTCATGGAAAATAGAAGGGAAAAAGGTGGAAGCAGTGACAGATTTTATTTTCTTGAGTTCCAGAATCACTGCAGATGATAACTGCAGCCATGAAATCAAAAGACGCTTGTTCCTCAGAAGAAAAGCTATGACAGACCTAGACAGTGTACTCGGAGAAGGCGATGGCGCCACTCCAGTGCTCCTGCCTGGGGAATCCCATGAGCGGAGGAGCCTGGAGGCTGCAGACATGACTCAGTGACTTCACTTTCACTTTTCACTTTCATGCATTGGAGAAGGAAATGGCAACACACTCCAGTGTTCTTGCCTGGAGAATCCCAGGGACGGCGGAGCCTGGTGGGCTGCTGTCTATGGGGTCGCACAGAGTCGGACACGACTGAAGCAACTTAGCAGCAGCAGCAGCAGCAGACAGTGTACTAAAAAGCAGGGAAATCACTTCACTGGCAAGGGTCCGTATAGTCAAAGCTACGGTTTTTCCAATACGGATGTGAGAGTTGAACCATAAAGAAGGCTGATCACCAAAGAATGGATGCTTTTGAATTGTGCTGGAGATGACTCTTGAGAGTCCCTTGGACTACAATGAGATCAAACCAGTCAATCATAAAGGAAATTAACCCTGAATATTCATTGGAAGGACTGATGCTGAAGCTCGAATTCTTTGGCCACCTGATGTGAAGAGCCAGCTCATTGGAAAAGACTCTGATCCTGGGAAAGATTGAGGGCAGGAAGAGAAGGGGTTAACAGAGGATGAGATGGTTGGATAGCATCTCCGATTCAATGGACATGAGTTTGAGCAGACTCTGAGAAATAGTGAAGGACAGAGGAGTCTGGTGTGCCGCAGGCCATGTGGTTGCAAAGAGTTGGACAGGACTTCATGACTGAACTGTAACAACAACAATAACATGTATGTATGGCTGATTCATTTTGCTGTACATTATAAATTAACACAACCTTGTAAAGCACCTATATTCCAGCAAAAATTAATTTTAATAAAGGAATGAATGTATGATGAACAGATGAATGTGCATAAGTAAGGACTAGAAAGCATCCGTTGGGTTCGGGGACTGAAGGGTACTGAAGTTTTGAGGTGGGGTAACACCGCTTTAGGGTCGATGAGCTGTGAACAGAATATGAAGTGGAGACATGATTGCTCTATTCTGGGGCCAGAAGGCACAGTGAGAGATTTAAGGGCCAAACATAAAGGAGCACATTAGGAACAAAGCCCTTGTGTGTATCTGGAACCTGAGGCAAGATAGAGGGAGGAGCGTGTTTGAACTCAGAACCGCAGTGGCCTGAAAGCACTGGGGTGCCCGGGAGCAGCTTGGGGTGCCGTGACAGGGGCAGGGCCAGCTGTGGGGTGAACAGCTGAGCAGCCACACACAGCCTCATGTCCTGTTGCTACCATCTTGGAATTTTTAATAATTTTGAAACAAGGGGCCTTGTTTGAAATTCTGCTCTGGGCCTGCAACTGCTGCCCCAGTCTTCAGGAAGGTCGTAGAAATTGTCCAATCACATTTTCCATACATCCTCATCCTCATCATTTAATTCATTCTTCCCTCTACCATCCACTGAACGTGTGCCTACTGTGTGTCAGGTGCCCTTCTGAGTAGCTCTTTCTTTGATCTGGGATCTGTGTTGTTTACAAACTCATTGTATGTCTTCTGTTTTTATGGTAGATTTTCCCCCATGACCTATCTTTCTTTTGTTTACTGATATTTGGTAAACTGTGTTCATGGAGAAGGAAAAGGCAACCTGCTCCAGTATTCTTGCCTGGGAACTCCCATGGGCAGTGGAGCCTGGCAGGCTCCACTGAGGCTGCAAAGAGTCAGACACAACGGAGCAACTGAACAGAGACTGTGTTGAAGTATCTGTATACTCCATTTTTACTCCTTGGAGTCAGCCCTTCTATTGTAAGATTTTGTCTGTTCACGAAGAGATTGAGAGGGATGATGTTCCTTGGTAAGTTCGAGTCCCAGGACATGTAAGTAGCTGAGTCACTTGCTTCAGTTGTCAAGTTTATTTTGTTTTCTCTTTAGGCCTAAATGTTAATGATCTTAAGGAAATAAATTCACATTCCAAAGTCTTATTGTTGTTCAGTCACCAGATTGTGTTCAACTCTGCGACCCCCATGGATTGCAGCATGTCAGGCCTCCCTGTCCTTCACTGTCTCCTGGAGTTTGCCCAAGTTCTTGTCCATTGAATCAGTGATGCCTTCCAACCATCTCATCTTCTGCTGCCCGCTTCTTCTTTTGTCGTCAGTCTTTCCCAGCATCAGGGTCTTTGCATCAGGTGGCAGCTCTTTGCATCAGGTGGCAGCTCTTTGCATCAGGTGGCCAAAGTATTGGAGCTTCAGCATCAGTCCTTCCAATGAATATTCAGGGTTGATTTCCTTTAGGATTGACTGGTTTGATCTCCTTGCTGTCCAATGGACTCTCAAGAGTCTCCAGAGTCTTATGTGATGCTAAATGATTTATATGTTGGTTTTACCCTCACATTTTAATTTATTTGCCTTTAAAGCTCCAATTTTGGACTTTCCTCATGGCCCAGTGGTTGAGACTCTGAGCTCCCCATGCAGAGGACACAGATTCCACTGCTGATCAGGGAACTGAGATCCCGCATGCTGCACAAGGTGGCCAAATAAATAAATACAATTTTAAAAATAAAGCTCCAGTTTTGGGTCTGTTGCCTGGCTAGCTATAACTTTCATATGTGAGTGGAAAGACTTGGTAATCAGAAATATCAGGCCTTTAGTACTGTGGTAAACATCTTCCATTTTCTTAGGAAATGAGATATAGTTCGGTGTGAATGGTTAGGATGGGAATAGCATATTGATTGTCTCCCAGAGGAGGTCAGGATGATGAATTATCTGAACCTTCCGAGAAGATGATTGGCTCGGTACTGCATTCAAAGAAATGATATTGCTCTTTCCACTTTCATTTTGTGGCTCGAATACCTACATAAACTTCTGAAACTCCCCTCTGTGTGTATCCCGATGTTGAAATTGCAGCTGTCTTTTGTATATCTTCTGATCAGCTCTGAGGCCTGAAATTAGATGTTAATTGAGGTTTTTTTTTTCTCTTTTACCTCTCCCCTGTTTCGATGATATTTTCCAGGTCTCTGCGGGAGCACAGCCTTCTACGCTCCCTTCCCTGTAAGGCAGATTGTGAACTGGGGCGTTACTTGCAAGGGCAGCCTGCCTTCATTTGCTTCTATATTAATTGGAAACAGCACACCTACAAGTTACCAGTTGTTTCCCTCTCATTTCCTGCTTAAACCAGCATTTCTTTACTTTATTAGAAAGCATGCTTCACTGATCCCAGATGCTCTGATGCTCCCTGGACATCCAATGACATGCCAACACCATTTATTTTTCATAACGTGACACGTTGCATGTTTCAGAGCACATGTAATGTATTCTGTTTACCTCTGAGCTGATCACGAAACCAATTTCCTGACAACAAAAGGAGGAGGGTCCCGTGGTAGTTTGCACGTTTCTATCTACTGTTTTACCCTTGAGAAATCCTTCGCACTGTTTAAACCTCAACATTTAAAATAGCCAGTGAGCCATCACAAGCAGAACGGTGGTTGGCATGCTCGGTTCATTAGTGTGTGTCATGGTTGTCCGTACTGAATTACGGGATTTGAAGGCCTTTGACTCCGTGGAAACAACGTTGAGTTTGAACTGTAAAAAGGAGCAATACATAATGAAAGGTTAGCCAAGCGTCATTCTGTTTTGCATTCTAAAATTAGTCTCTTTGCCTAATAAATATATTGCCCTCTGTTGATTAGGGACTCTGTCATCTGATTTGATTTGCCACAAATTATAGTTTTCTTCTAACACCCCCAGGGTCACGTGCATAGGAATTTCCTTTCTGCATAGGATTGCGTGGAATAAATTGGAGAGCTGATTCCTTTGTCCCAGTGGGACAGATGGGGATTATTTATGGTCAGTATTTCATGAAAATTAAATTCCCTGTGATTTATGTTTTATAAGGATTAACTGTTTGCAGAGAAAATGTGAAATGCTGAACAGTGTCTGGCCGCCTTCTTTCTAGCCCCTAAATTGAAGCAGCCCACTCTTCCTCTGCTGACAGTCGTTCAACCTCTTCATGCATCAATTATATTTTCAGCCAATAACATGTTCATAAATCAAATGGATAGTTTGAATCTGAGTGGAATATGTAAGCCGTGTATATATATGTATATATTTACATGTATATATATATGTAGTCTTCCCAGGTGGCTCAGTGGTAAAGAATCCACCTGCCAATGCAGGAGACACAGGAGACATGGGTTTGATCCCTGGGTTGGGAAGATCCTCTGGAGGAGGAAGTGGCAACCCACTCCAGTATTCTTGCCTGGAGAACCCCATGGATAGAGGAGCCTGGCGGGCTGCAGTCCAAAGGGTCGCAAAGAGTCAGACACAACTGAGCAACTAAGTGCACGACGTGTGCACACACACACACACACACACACAGTTACACACACACTCGGGACCTGAGAATTGTATTTTTGCGAACATTTTGTCCCATTCTGAAGGTTGTCTTTTCATTCTGTGTGTGTTTCCTTTGCTCTGCAAAAGCTTTTAAGCTTAATTAGGTTCCATTTGTTTATTTTTGTTTTTATTTTCGTTGCTCTAAGAGATGAGTTGAAAAGAATCTGCTACAGTTTATGTCAGAGTGTTCTATGTTTTCCTGTAAGGACTTTATAGTTTTTAGCCTTACATTTAAGTATTAATCCATTTTGAGTTTATTTTTGTGCGTGGTGTTAGGAAGTGTTCTCATTTCACTCTTTTACACATAGCTGTCCAGTTTTCCCGGCACCATTTATTGAAGAGGCTGTCTTTTGTCCATTGTGTATTCTTGTCTCTTTGGTCAAAGATGAGGTGACCACAGGTGCATGGATATATCTCTGGGCTCTCTGTCCTGTCCCATTGATGTATATTTCTGTTTTTGTGTCGAGTCATATTTTTGTGATTCTTAACTTTTTGTTGTGTAATCCTGTTTTTAGAAAATCCACATTCTTTATTCCAAGCTGAAAAGAATTCGAAACAGAAAAATTGACCCTAAAGTCCAGTATTCCTTATACATTGTAAAGATAAAATCTAAATTCTCTGAATGATGAAAGCTGGTGATAAGACTATGCCTCTTATTTTCAGAACGCAAAGAGTAATGGATGGTAAAGCAAAATATTTATGGATATATTATAAAGGAAAGGGTTTTGATTCCACTCACCCCCAGGGGAGGTGAATTTGCTGTCCCTCCCTCCATAATTACAGTCATTTTCACTTGAAACTTCCATAGGCAGTAACAGAGGAGAAAATGACAGTGCCCCATTGCATTTGCCATTAGACTGTGGGTGTTCTCCCCCTGATATATGTGCTAGGAAAAAATCGCTTTAGGATGGTAACAAAGAAAGCAGCCTGTGTAGGTGTCTATCATATGTACAGACTGTCAAGAACTTTGGGGAGCAGTGTGGCTTAGAGGGCTATGGTTATTTCTGGTGGTTGCTTAGATTGCTGGATGTATGGAACTTACTAATGATTGCCTTTGAGCACAGCAATACAATTTGCTAACAGAAATAGACTTCGGCTTTATGTGCACATGGCTACCAATTGCTACCTGGAAGTACAAAGCTCAGTTATGCAGCGTCTCAAAAATAGGCCCTTGGGTTTTTTTCGTTGAAACTTACAATGGAGACTTGCCTGCATCCTCTTGTGGCTGATGAGCCTTTAAGTAACATACATATTTTAACTATATAATTTATGTAAACATTCATGTTTACAGAGACAGATTCACCCAACAACCTCATGTGTTTGTATGTTCTCTTTATATATTTAGTGGGTTTGCATTTACAGTCCCAACTTGGTCATGAAGAGAGTCATATTTTTCTTTGTTTTTCCATCGCTGAACTGTGTCATTCATGATCTGTTCTCTTGGTGCAAGTGGTACCTAATAACTGCTTCCAGGGCAGGACCAGCTCTCTGTGTTGACTGGGTCATCTCTGCATCTTGACTTCCATTGGCTCTGCTGTTTCCCCAAGACCATTCTTATCTTCTCTCAGAGCTTCTGCCAAAAGGGTCCCCGTGCCCTCGATCACGGCTGTCCCCAGTAGGCATGTGGCTCTCTACTCTCAACTCTGTTCTGTTTACCTTAAATTGTGGGAAGGTTTTCGGATCTTTTCCATGCCCCAGTACCTAAGGAGGGAGCAGTGGTGGGTCCTCTCACCTTGAGATTTGCCCAGGTGTCTTCCTCACTCTCCTTATGGCCACCCTACTGGGGCAGGGAACAGGTTTGAGGGGAAAGTCAGAATCACTTTTAAACATCTTACATTCGGCATGCTAATAGACATACAGAGTCGGCAGTTGAACATACACATCTGCTGTTTAGGGGAGAGATCTGGGCTTGAGATAAGACTTTGGAAGTCATCAGTGGATGAGAATTTGAGCAAACTCTGGGAGATAGTGAAGGACAGGGAACCCTGGCGTGCTGCAGTCCATGGGGACGCAAGGCGTCCGACACGCCTGAGTGACTGAACAACACAAAGCCTTTAGGTTGTGCTAACAGCCACAAACCTAAGACGGTAAAGAGAGTAAATGAAGAAAAAAAGTGAAGAGAGAAGGTGGATTCATTTAAAAGAAGGAAAGAAAATTGGAAATGATCCTAATTTAAAGGAAATTATTATAGGCTCCAAGTCTTGAGTGAGATGTTAAAGTAAAGAATTGTTTAAGATGTGTTTGTGTGTAAGATACAAAGAAATTATACATAATTGGAAAGAAGTGAGTAAATATAAAGGGAGTTACAATTTTAACAGATCCACTACTGGCCTGAATGTTGTCAAAAGATGCTGTTTGAGGCAGTGCCACTGGAAATATGTAGTAGACACTGTGTCATAGCCAGCGAGAGGTTCTTCCTTAGAGCAGAGAGGCGGAGCAACCATCTGGATGGCTGCAGAGGGCCTTTTCAGTCCAGCTGTCTAAAATTTTTATACCTACTCTCAGCAAATTAAGTATTATACTGTGATGCTACGTGTCCTCAACCCAGGGGAATAAAAGCACAGAAAGTAAATATCTTCCCTGAACAATTAAAGGCAAACTTTGAAAATTGAGTATTTAAAAAATTTTTATTTGGAAAATCTGAAACTACATTTGATTTGCACTGTGATCTCAGTAGGTATATTGTTGCTTCAAATTGTACCTATGATATCTGACCTATGATCATTGAGGTTCCCAGGTTTTCTGGTTTACCTCACTTGGTGTATAAAAACAGCTAGTCCCTTCCTTTGAAGATATCTGTGGGAAGATTTTCCTCAGACAGAGGAGAAATTTTATGGATGGACCATAAGTAAACTCTTTAAAAACTAGTAACAGCTGCTGTGTTTTTAAGCATCAGTACCAGAGAAGGCAATGGCACCCCACTCCAGTACTTTTGCCTGGACAATCCCATGGACGGAGGAGCCTGGTGGGCTGCAGTCCATCGGGTGGCGAAGAGTCGGACGCAAGTGAGTGACTTCACTTTCATTTTTCACTTTCATGCATTGGAGAAGGAAATGGCAACCCACTCCAGTGTTCTTGCCTGGAGAATCCCAGGGACGGGGGAGCCTGGTAGGAGGCCGTCTATGGGGTCGCACAGAGTCGGACACGACTGAAGCGACTTAGCAGCAGCAGCAGCAGCATGTAGATGTGTGAGGTGAACACACTTTATCAACAAATAGGGACATGAAATGTGTTAAATGAAGAGGAAACTTTCTCAGCCCTAAATTTGGTTGATTAGCTCTTTTGTCTTTGGTTGTTTTCCAAATGAAGATGACTTTGAATACCTTTCTGTAAAACCCTCTTCTAATGGGATTGAATAATTTATGCATCTTTAATATTGGAGAGGGAAGTTATTCCTCAAAGACTGGCATTTCATAACCACTTTGCCATGGCTGATTGACCTCTCCACTCACAAGCCTACATCTCCACCAAGCACACAACCCTATGGTCACTTAGCTCCAGTACTGGGCATGTAAGAAGCAGCTTGTGTGGACACAGTCATATACACAGTATTAATTCTAGTGTATTAGAAAGAAACACATACCCTAAGATAAAGAAAGAAAAGTGACATGTAGAGCAAAGATAGAAATCATGTTTCACTAAAAGCACATTTTCAGATAGTAAAGAATCCGCCTGAAATGTGGGAGATCTGTGTTCGATCCCTGAGTTGGGAAGATCCCCTGGAGGAAGACATGGCAACCCACTTCAGTATTCTTGCTTGGAGACGCCCACGGACAGAGGAGCCTGGCGGGCTGCAGTCCATGGGGTCGCAGAGAGTCGGACATGATTGAGCAGCTAAGCACACAAAAGCAAATTAAGCTACAGCCCTACTGTGCTAAGTCTGAAGGTGTTTCTTTGTTTTTAAAGCTTTTTTTGTTTTTTGATGTGGATCATTTTTAAAGTATTTATTGAATTTGTTACAATATTGCTTCTGTTTTTTGTTTGGTTTTGTTGGTTTTTTTTTTTTTTTTTTGGCCCTGAGGCATGTGGGATCTTACCTCCCTGACTAGGAATCAGGCTCCTATGCCCTGCATTGGAAGTCTATGGTACGTCTTGACCCCTGGGCTGCCAGGGAGGTCCCAGACTGCAGGTGCTTAAGTTCATTTATTTTGGAATTGAACTGCCTGAAATGTTTCCTAGAGACTGGACTTCCCTGGGTATCCATAACCATATGTCTGTATCTTCAGACAGAACTGCAGCATTTGACCCAGTGGTTCATCATTTATTTTCTGTTTCCTTTAAACTTGCAGTTATACCAACTCATCATTTGTCTCCAGGTGTCGGGTCACTGGTCAGCCGACATGCTAGCTTCCTTTGACTCCAGTAGCCTTTGACTTCAGTCCATTATGAACAGGGAGACAGGTTAGTTTGCATATTAGATTTGGCTATTGTTGGTGGGACAGTACCCTGTGAGAGGAGGTGTCTCAGGGTAGGCCTTTTGAACTTATTGGAACATGCATGTCCTGGTCTTCTGATGAAGGTATAATTTTTCCATAAATCATGTTCTCAATATATAGCCATTCATAACAGAACTAAAAGGGCTTCCCAGGTGGCTCAGTGGTAAAGAATCCACCTACCATTGCTAGACTCAGGAGATGTGGGTTCTATACCTGGGTCGAGCAGATCCCCTGGAGGAGGGCATGGCAATGCACTCCAGTATGCTTGCCTGGAGAATCCCATGGACAGAGGAGCCTGGTGGGCTACAGTCCATGGGGTTGCAAAGAGTCGGACACGACTGAGCATGCACATGCGAACAGAACTTATAAGCCTAATTGAAAAGAGACTTTATTTATGTCCACTTGATTTTAAGTCTCCCCATTTTAGTATCTCCTTTAAAAAAAATCATTACCTTTCCTAGGACTGAGCTCTCTTCCCACCTTCATAGGCCAAATCTAGTTGGTCTTACAGTCTTCCAGAAACTTCCCTGGTGGTCCAGAGGTTAAGAATCCCCCTGCCAATGCAGGGGATGTGGGTTCATTCCCCGGGAAACTCCACGTGCTGTGGGGCCACTAAGGCCATGGGCCACAACTAATGAAGCCCACATCTTAGAGCCTGTGCTCTGGACAAGAGAAGCCTGCGAACCACAACGAAGAGTAGCCCTTGCTCACTGCCACTTAAGAAAGCCCACGTGCAGCAGCGAAGACCCACTGCTGCCAAAAAAAATTTTTTTAAGTCTTCCAAGCACTTTGCTTCCAAAATCACAAAGGTGGCTTGAGGCAGAGGGTAGCAGTTGAACAAACAATGGGCTAACCAGGAAGTTTAAAAAGGAAAACGTGGGGAAGAAGGTATCCAAGGGGAGCTATAAAAAGCTCATATATGTTACTGGGAATCTAGAAGACTGTGTTCATACTTCGTGCTCCTGCTCGGCTGTTAAGTCATGTCTGACTCTCTTCGACCCTATGAACTATGGGGTCCTGTGTCCACCAGGCTTCTCTGTCCATGGGATTCTCCAGGCAGGAATACTGGAGTGGGTTGCCATTCTCTTCTCCAGAGGATCTTCCCAACCCAAGGATCCAACCCACGACTCCAGCTTTGCAGGTGGATTCTTTACCGTCTGAACCACCTGAGAAAACCTAGTTAGATCTGTGCATATTCCCAGGGCTGTGTGTATGCTCAGGAAAGACCCAAGGAGGCCCTAACCTCTCACCTCTGGCTGAACTTGGGGCTTTGGGCACACAGGAAGTGAAGGCTGAGGAGGAGTGGAAACTGCCTGGCTGAGTACTGAAGTTCTGTGCCAGCAGCACAGAGCTGCTCAGCAGAGCCCGGGAGGGACCATCTCTGGCATGCAGGCCATCAGAGCATCTTCATGCAGCACTCGAGTGTGCTGCTCCCACCTGTATTCATATCTTTTTTCTTTGCTCACCTGTGAAAGTGAAAGTGGATCAGTCATGGCCAACTCTCTGTGACCCCATGAATTCAGGCACCTCTGTCCGTGGAGTTCTCTAGGCGAGCATACTGAACTGGGTTGCCATACCCTTCTTCAGGGGATCTTCCCAAACCAGGGATTGAACCCAGGTCTCCTGCACTGCAGGCAGATTCTTTGCCATCTGAGCCACCTGGAAAGTCCTGAAATCCCTCCCTCAAACCCCTTACACGGGCACCATAGGGGTAAACAGACAACATGTAGATTCTGAAAGTCAACAAACATTAGAAACACAGATGAGATGCGGGTCAGCTCTGATCCTGGGAAAGCACCACCCAGCTCGGAGGTCAGGATCCCGCTGGATTAGGGGGACTGCAGTGGTCTTGGGTCCCCAGGGGCCCTTGCACCAGCCAGGGATGCTTAGCTGACTTGTAAATTACAAGTTCATTCATCCCTAGCAGGTGTGGTGCATGGGATCAAGGAAAAGAATGTTCAGGACTTTTCACAAACATTAGTTTCAAGAAACTCATCACTGGGAACTTCTTAGAAACTTCTTCAGAGGATAGAAAGCCAAAAGTAATTTGTTATGGTGATCTTTTTTGTCCCCAAGGAAGAAACAGTTATAATTTTCAGTATTTATCTTGCTCAGTGGAGAGACTTCCTCCCATGTGTTAAATTCTCATAATATTTCTTCATGTTATCCTCACAATATTAAGGCTGTAAAGCTATCTTTGTCTTAGTTCAGTCATTAAAACTGGTAATATCCACTTAGGATGAAAATCATTTTCTGTAGCCCAAGCAAGGAGACAATTGAAAAAGAAATTCACTGGAGGAAAAAAAAAGAAAAATTTCCCCTTTATTTATTTAACTTGCCAATTTACTTGATTTATCTTTTGCTCTTTTATATAGCTCAGCCACGTGTCTTTTTGTATGTTTTCCTTTATTGCACTTAAAATATAATTTATTGCCCATTGAATTAAGCTAGGAAGCTCCATCTCACAGCTGAAGTAGACCGCACATGGTCCTTCTTATGGTGGGAGGAGACAGTGTCTTCAGTGATTAATCCTCAGAGGGTTCACCTATTTTTGTCTCCTCCCATGTTCCCTGGTGAAGAAAACCAAGGACATCCCCGGTGGTTCCAGTGGTTGAGAACCCACCTGCCAATGCACGGGACACGGGTTCCATCCCTGGTCCGGGAAGACTGTCACGTGCCTCGGGTCAGCTGAGTCCATGTGCCACAACTATGGAAGCCTGCATGGCCTAGAGCTCATGCTCCAAAACAAGAGACGCCACTCCGGTAAGAAACCCAGGAAACCACAGCTAGAGAGTAGCCACCACTGGGTACAAGGAGAGAAAGCACGCATGGAGCGGCGAAGACCCAGCGCAGCCGAAAGTAAATTTAGACAAGTAACATCATGTTACCACACTTCTATGGCACTTATAGCACGTTAATAATATCTGTTTTTCACATACGAACTCAATTTTATGCCACCCATGAGTGGCATTAAATACTTACTTGTAAATGCAGTATTCGTTGTTTTATATTATCTTAGTTTCAGGTGTACAACAAGGTGATACAGTGATATATATATGTGTGTATGTATATATATACACATATATATGTATATTCTTTTTTCCAGTGAATGTTATTACAAGATACAGAATATAGTTCCCTGTGCTATACAGTAAGCTCTTATCTATGGAGTTAAATATTATTTAACCCCATTATTCAGGTGGGAAAACCAAGGCAAAGAAAAATGCCCAGATTTATAAAGCTAGCAAGTGGTGAAGCTGGGGTTTAAACCCAGGTCACTGGTTCCAGAATCCATGGTCCACTGGCTCAGCCATATCTGCTCGGCCATGGGCTGTGGAGGTGTTTGGGACACTTGTTTGTCTTGGAATCAGTTTGACCTCATTGTGGGCTTGACAGTGACTCCAAGGAGAGCTTAAGGGCCTGAGGGTGGAGGGGACAGGTGAGCACAGGACCTGCACTGATTCATTGATTGGACACCGCAGTTTAGCGCTGCTGAATAGAGATGGATTTGCTTGGTGTGTTTTTCTAACTACCGTGCTCTCGTTCTCAAGCTTGAGCAGTTTGGGTGTGTAAGGCGGTGCCTTGTCATTGGAGCACTCTGAGGTTATCGTCTCGTTCTCAAGCTCGAGCGTTCCGAGTGTGTAAGGCGGTGCCTTGTCATTGGGGCACTCCCGAGGTTATTGTCTCGTTCTCAAGCTCGAGCATTCCGAGTGTGTAAGGCGGTGCCTTGTCATTGGGGCACTCCCAAGGTTATCATCTCGTTCTCAAGCTCGAGCATTCTGAGTGTGTAAGGCGGTGCCTTGTCATTTGAGCACTCCCGAGGTTATTGGGATGTCAGTATATTCCGAGTGTGTAAGGTGGTGCCTTGTCATTGGAGCGCTCCCGAGGTTATCGGGATGTTGGAGTGTTGTGGCTCTCTGTCAGCCAGCGGCTGCTTTTCAATCGTTGCTGGAATGGGAAACCTTGACCATAAGTGGCCCAGAGGCATTTACATCATCACCACAGTGGACTTGGTTGTGTGCTAAGTCGTTTCAGTCATGTCCAGCTCTTTGAGACCCAACCCCACGGACCATAGCCCTCCTGGCACCTCTGTCCATGGGACTCTCCAGGCAAGAATACTGGAGTGGGTTGCCATGCCCTCCTCCAGTGGATCTTGCTGACCCAGGGATCGAACCTGTGTCTCCTGTCTCGTGTCTCCTCCATTGTCAGGCAGGTTCTTTACCACTGGTGCCACCTGGAAAGCCCAATGGACTTTGGTAACTACATGCTTTTCCCTTTAAATGAAACACTGGGATTCAAATGATTTGTCCTGAGATGACACCAGCTTAGGTGTGTCACTACAGGAGGGCCCTGTGGAGCCCTGTGCAGAGAGGTCGGAGCACCGTCTACCGCTGCCATGTGGCCAGCTGTGGGGGCCCAGAGCTTTGAGTCATAGTCACCCTCAGCCACTGCTCTGGAGTCTCAGGGTGCCTCGGCTTGTCCAAGTCGTATTCACGGTTAGCCCTAGTGCTGGTAGGGGTTCAGAAATACAGTTTGAGCTTAAAAGCATCTCTTTAGACAATGATGAGCCATAGAAAATGGGAAAGTGTCAGAAAAATATCTCAGTCTCTCGGTGGTTCCACCATTTCATGGCTGGCATTCGGATTTCCAAGATATCAGTGGTGTTTTGTTAGTTTTTGCCTCCTTCACGTAATTGACTGAGAGGGAATCTGATTTAGGAGAACTACAGGTAAAGAAGAGTGATGAGCAGTGGTTGTTAAGGACCCAGGGTACCAGCACCACTGAGATTTCGACATCCTGGCAGCTAGGGCGTGAGCCTGTCTTCTCTCTGCTTCGCAGTGTTTGTGAAGGAGGCTAACTCGTGTGTGAATGGTGGGCTGTGGACTGGGGGGTGTCAGGGCTGCTGCGCCCGAGAAATCACAGCTGGACTGAGCCGGTGCTGAATCTCAGACCATCATCGTCAGTGGATGACCATCGTGGGCCATCCTGGGGGTGGAGGGCTAGTGGTCAACCTGCTGCTCTCTAGTCACTGAGTCGTGTCTGACTCTTTGCGACCCAACAGACTGCAGCCCACCAAGCTCCTATTGTCCGTGGGATTCTGAAGAATACTGAAGTGAGTTGCCATTTCCTCCACCAGGGGATCTTCTGGACCCAGGGATAGAAGCTGCATTTTGCGTCTCCTGCATTGGCAGGCCGGTTCTTTACCGCTGAGCCACCAGGGAGCTCAGTTGTCAACCTACCATTCCGTGATCTTGAGAGCCTTCATATTTAGACCTGAAAAGAAAGAGAAATCAGTCAGTGTAAAATTTTCCCTGAGTGTCTCTCTTACATTTTTGAATGGGTGTGGTTGTACAGTAATGACTCTGAAATCACAGAATCATCAGTTTCTTATACTGACCCCTTTCCCACAGCACAGTCCTCAGGACCACACAGAATAGGACTTTGTATGGCATCTGCAAAGACATATGTCAGAGATGTGGTGAGCAGAATGCAGGGAGTTATTTCCCACAGGGTAAATAAAGCTGGGAAGAGCTGTTAACACCCCAAGTCCAGAAGGATGTCATAAATCTCCAAATTTGCTTTGTGCCAAAATATTTTATTGGAGCATCGATAGAGCTTAGGCAAAATTTAATGAGTAGTAAGTCAGTCAAATTAAGTAATTATAGTTTGTGGGTAGGCTCATAAACTTCATCTAGGTGTTAAATATTTTGTTCAAACTTTCTGAGACCGTTTGGGATATAGCAAGATCTTGTTTGGGAAAATGTCTAGGTTAGTAACTATACAGAATAATAGATGTGTGTTTCTGTTCAGGGCATGAAACCTGCTTATTAAAAATACTAGCCTTGGGTCTTCCTGGGCTGTGCAGTGGTTAAGACTTTGCCTTCCAACGCAGGGGGTGTCGGTTTGATCCCTGGTGGAGGAGCTAAGATCCCACCTGCCTTGTGACCAAAAAGCCAAAACATAGAAACAGTGTTGTAACAAGTTCAATAAAGGCTTTTACAAAAAATGATCCACGTCAAAAAATATCTTTTAAAAAATGCTAGCCATGTCACATCTCCCATGCTCCACTTGAAACATCAATCATTTGTTTCTCAACTCAAGTTGTTGCCCTATCTCTGAAGCTGTAGTCAACCTGCCTACAACAACACTTAGAAACAACACTCTATGTTTTAAATTTATTAATCCCAGGGCGGATGAAAAGCAGAGGTGGTAAATTAAGATGTAAGACAGTCAGGTGCCTTGGGTGTGAGAGGGAGGGCTAGGACAGAGGATGCCATGGGGAAGTGCTGGAAGAGAGGATATAAGCATTTTGCATTTTCATCCAGGATTAACTCGCTGGGAAGGCCGAATCAATAGCATACATTTGCAGTTTAGGCCAATGAGAAGAACATTGAAAAGATTATTTCCAGCACTCTAACTACAGAAGTCCTGTTAGTATATACTTTGTCCTTGCGCTCAGTTGTGTCCCACTCTTTGTGGCCCCATGGACTGTAGCCCACCAGGCCCCTCTGTTCATGGCATCTCCCAGGCAAGAATACTGGAATGGGTTGTCATTTCCTTCTCTATGGGATCTTCCCAACCCAGGGATCAAACCCGAGTCTCTGTGTCTCCTGCGTTAGCAGAGTGGATTCTTTACCACTGTGCCACCTGGGAAGTCCAATATATATCTTGAAGATGTTAAAAAAAACTAATAAACAGAAACTTCACTTAAATAGAGTCAGGAGACCAGGGACTTCCCTGGAGGTCCATCAGTTAAGACTCTGCACCCCCAATGCAGGGGGCCTGGGTTCTATCTCTGGTCAGGGATTATATCCCACATGCTGCAGCAGAGAGTCCCATGTGCCACAACTCAGACCCGGTGCAGCCAAATAAATATAAAATATTTTTAAAGAAATAGAGGCAGGAGGCAGAATGGGAAGCTCTCAGGACCTGTGAGGCTCTTCTTTCCGGGCAAGGACTCAGCCAATGGAAAGCCATGGACTGTTTACGAGAGCCCTCCCAACCTCCTCTCCCCTCTACAAAAGCTTTCTCCTTCCGGGGCTGGGCAGGGACTTCCATGTGGCTCCCCAGGGCTGAGGTCCCCGAACTGCAGTTGTCTTCTGATCTGCATAAACCCATCTCTGCTGGAGAAATATCTGGCAGTCAGTTTGTTTCAGGTCAGCAGAGATGTCTTTGTGGTTGCTGAACAGTGCAGAAGCTGATTGGAGAATGATATGCCTGGAGTCGAACTCTTGTTTTCTCATTGAGTGACGTGGAGTACTGAGTCAGTTAGGGAAAACAAGAAAGAGGGAAAGATGTGTAGAACTCATCCTTCGATACTTCAGCACTCCTGAAGTCTCAAGAGTCTTAAGAGGTGTCCACAGTTAATAGGTCATTGTTCTTGGGTTGGTGTTGAAAGATACACCAAGTGTCATCTTCCAAAGGAGAGGAGAATTGAAAGCCCTCTGGGCGCAGAGGAAGGACACTCGATGCAGCCTGGGCCAGTCAGGAGGTTCATCCCGTTGAAGGCGAGCCCTGTGTTCAAGGAACTGAAAGAAATGAGTATTTTAGAAGCATCAAATGATGGTGGGGGTTCAGGGGTTGGGCTGGGAGACAAGGCTGGAACATGGACTCTTGGGCTGCATCAAAGAAGGCCTGTGTGCTTGCTGTAGAGTCTGAAGGTGGCACCATTGACAATGACTGATGTGATCAGATGTTCCTTTTTTCTTTTTTCCCCTCTGATGGCCACTCTGGACAGTGCAGTGCAGGGTATCCCTGTCCCCATAGGAACCCGCCTCCAGACTGGGAGTCTCACGGACCCTTCTCACGGCTTCGTGGTCTGTTCGCTCTTCTATCTCCATTTGCAAGACGACTGTGGTTCCTTCTATTTATATGTAAAATATGTCTTTGGCATATATTTGATGCAGAGGATATATGTAAAAATGAGATCGTATTTTGCCATCTTGGCTAGTCCTCAAACCTGACTTTTTTAAAGGTAATTTTCAGAGCGGTATGGTGTTGCTATAACATTTGCCCATCACAACAGTGCAGTCCTGCCTCCTTTCAACCCTGCTCCCATCTGTCTTCATGATCGCAGAATTGAGGGTGACATTCTTTCAGTGAATCATATCATGATCCACCAGCTGAAAGATTAATTGAGAAAACATGATTACAAAGAGACTTCTGAATAGTTTATCTGAGACATAAGGCATGGACATCGGTGACAGGATTTATATAACTGAAATGAATTCTCTTTAGTTTTCTTGTCTTACTAAATTAACATCAGAATGATTTTACCAGTTTAGGTAAGGCAGTGTCAGAAGAGTCTAACTGCTTTGCTGGTCATAAATTATCACCGTCCTTATGCTGACTGAAAGAGTGCTTTCTGACAGTGAAATATCCAGTATCCCTTTTAGAACAAGAATGATAATATGATGTTAATATTGTTCTGGGATGTCCCGTACTCTGCGTAATCTTTTCCAACAATTTGTCAACAGTCTAAGTAAATAAGAAATTGTGCTTTCTCTTTAATAAATTTTCTCTATTCGTGACTTATGCTTCTGGCACAATAGTGGCATCAAGCTGGAATCGATATGTCCTGTAGAATTAGGGCCGTGTCTTCCAGATGCCGTATTAAATTTAAGTTAGTGCCCCCTGTGCTTTTCCGGTGTTGCACTGAGTTAATGTTAGCCCATATCTTATTATCATCAGCTGTCAATCGAGAAGATGCTAATGAAGCATCCGCCCTCAGCTGGAAAAGAAAACATTACAGATGCCTCGTGGAACTTTCAGATTTGCACTCATTTTTGGCCTAAATTAAAAGATAGCCTGTTTAAAAGATGCAAATGGTATAAAGTACTTTGGGAGTATTAGTTCCTCGTGCATTCTGCCAAATAATATTCGACATTATGGCCAAATTTAATGCTCAGCTGCTAAGTGGCTTTATTAGGTTCTCATGCTATGGAGAGCTGAAGATGATGGCATTAGATTTTTTTTTTTTTAATTGAGTAGTTTTGTTGTTATAATCAAGACATGACAATTTTGGACACATTGTAAAAAATTATTCATTTAACAAATAATTATAAACTTTCATCTGTTTTATTTATTGCCATTAATTTTTTTTTACTTTAATTAATTTATTTTAATTGGAGGCTAATTACAATATTGTGGTGGATTTTGCCGTACATTGACATGAATCAGTCATGGGTGTACATGTGCCCCCATCCTGAACCCCCCTCCCACATAAATTATTCAAATCTTGAGTTGCTTTTATTTACACTTGGAGTTTTTTTTTTTTCTTAACTTTTTATTTTGTCTTGGGTTTTAGCCGATTCATGATGTTGTGATGGTTTCAGGTGAACAGGGAAGGGATTCAGCTATACATACACATGTAACCGTTCTCTCCCAAACTCCCCTCCCATCCAGGCTGGCACATGACATTGAGCAGAGTTCCCTGTGCTGAGCAGAATATCCATTTTAAACATAGCAGTGTGTGCATGTCCATCCCAAACACCCTAACTACCTCTTCCCCCATCCTTCACCCCAGCAACCATAAGTTTGTTCTCTAAGCCTGTGAGTCTGTTTCTGTTTTGTAAATAAGTTCATTTGTATCGTTTCTTTGATTATCATGCAATACTTCTCCTTCTCTGTCTGACCTACTTCACACAGTGTGACATCTCTAGGTCCATCCACCTTGCTGCAGGTGGCGTTATTTCATTCTTTTTAATGTGGAGCCTTTTTCATATTAACGTCTGTGCCGAGGAAAGGTTACCTTTATCTTTTAATATAGGAAAATGATCTTTCTGCCTTTTTAGTCAAAGAAAGAAATTTTTAAAAATAGAGATAACAACCACACAGATAAGCTTTGTGACTTTTAAAGCTTCACTCAAGTGCCCAAATGAAACCATCATGAAGATGATGTTTGATTTTGGAACCCCTTCAAGAAGGTTACAGGTTTCAGAATGATAGCAGCATCCCTGGGTCTTCTGTCTTCTTACTGTGCCAGGAACCCTAAATTGGAGGTGAGAGAGCTGTCTTCATCCACACAGAAACATCCCTGTCGGTCATGAAAAATTGAGCAAAAATTGAGCAAGATGGGGGTGTCCACCGTCTTGAAGGTCTCCTTGCCACCATGGAGGGCTCTGTGACCTGGGGCCGTGTGACCCGAGGTCCCTTTCCTGGAGCTACAGAGAGAGACTGAGCGTGCTGGTGTCTCTTCTCGCTGGGCAGGAGCCAAGAAGCTCATCAAGCAGTCCCCTTCAGGCTGGCCCCAGACAGCATCTTCTCCCGGTGTGCTGAGGAGACTCTGAGGACTCACTCTTGCCACTTGGGCTGAATTCCCTTCCTTCTGTGGAAAGCACAGGAGGATAAAATTATAGGCAGGGCTGGTCCGCCAACCTCTGGGAGAGACGTTACTGTATCTTTGGAATAAACTGGTGTCAGGCTTTGCTGCTGTGAGTCTGCCAAACAAGTTACCTACTGAAGCTGCTGTATAGCCCGGGGCGCCCAGCCTGGTGCTCTGTGATGACCTAGAGGGGTGGAATGGGGGGAAGGGAGGAAGGCTAATGAGGGAGGGGTTATATACGTGTGTGTGTGTGTGTGTGTGTGTGTGTGTGTGTGTGTGTAATTATGACTGATTCGTGTTGTTGCACGGCAGAAACCAACACATTGTAAAGCAATTTTCCTCCAATAAAAAAAATTAAAAAAAAGAATTACTGTTCTTATTAAGTTATTCTAACACAACGCTGTAAAGTAACTTTCCTCCAATTAAAAGAGAAAAAAAGAATTGCCCACTATTCCTATAGGCTATTCCTATGCTGCTTCTCTCATGGGGTCTAGGACTCCACAAGGATCCCTCAAAATTGGTAGAGAAGAGAGGCCCCACAACCTACATAATATTAGGAAGTGTTGGCTGCAAGTCCCATTTTGTTGAAGGCTTACCTGTTTTCCAAAACGTCATGTAGATTTTGCATTTTATTTCAAAATAGACCCAGTTTTATATTAATAGAATTATGGTGTCATGTTTGTGAATTACTACAGTCTTTTTGAAATGCAATTTGGCAATATCTGTAAACATTAAATATGTATGTACTGTTTCACTCAGCAGTCGTACTCCTGGGAATCAGTCTCATAGAAATAAAAGCATCAGTACATCAAGATACTTGTATAACGATATATATGACCACATGCCCTGGCAAAAATTGGAATAAAATGAATGGCACTCAACAGGGAAGTGGCTGAATGTAAACTGTGGAGCCACCATATGTGGAATTGTGCAGCCACTGAAGAGAATAAATCGGAATTCTGTCAGGCGACTTAAAGGGATTTCTGTGAGTAAAGCAAAATGTGTGGAATGCGTCCAAGAGCCGTGTTTATAAAGGAATGACAGTAGCTGTCATGGTTGTCCAGTCACTTGGTCGTGTCCAGCTCTTTGCAGCCTCCATGGACTGCAGCACACCAGGCTTCCCTGTCCTTCACCATCTCCTGGAATTTGCTCAAACTCATGTCCATTGAGTCGATGATACCATCCAACCATCTAATCCTGTCACCCCCTTCTCCTCCTGTCCCCAATCTTTCCCAGCATCAGGGTCTTTTCCAACTCTGCATCAGGTTGGCCAAAGTATTGGAACTTCAGCTTCAGCATCAGTCCTTCCAGTGAATATTCAGGGTTGATTTCCTTTAGGATTGACTGGTTTGATCTCCTTGCGGTCCAAAGGACTCTCAAGAGTCTTTTTCTGCTCCACTTGAAACCATCGACTCTTCATCCCTCAGCCTTCTTTACGTTCACATACACATACTATGTAAACATGTACAGAATGATTGTATATGTTTCTATATGTTTTGTAAATCATGTTAGCATGAGGAGCTCAGTAGCTCACTGGGTTGCCTGTGGTAGGAGGGATGACAGAAGAGGGAGGGAAGGAGAGGAAAATGAATATTGCATTATTTAATCATTTGAAGTTAGATACGATTGTGCGATCTGTGTAATACAAATTATTCGTAAACCAATTGTCTCTCTCCTTGTAACTTTGGAAGCTGCCCTGTCTCCTGCTGGGTGGCTTTGCCCTCTTCCTGTCTCATCATGGCATAGCCCTGGGAGCAGTGGTAATCTTGCTGAGAAATATAACGTGACTACGCATAGTACAGAGATCTAAGGGGGATGAGCCACCACGTGCCTCCGTCTGGCTGGAGCACCTGTCTTCTGGGGAGGTTCTGTTGGTTCTGCCATGATGTGTCTGTGAAGGGGCTTCCTGACTGAGGCAGGCTGTGGACACCATTCAGTTTCGCTGGACATGGGTGCCTTTATTCTGAGGCTTGATTTCTGCTGACTCCTTAAGGCATCACCTGATTTGGCTGCTCGCTTTCTGCAGTGACGCCTGGTTCTTTCTGTGGTTCCACCTTTACTTTGCTCTTAAACTGTGGAGCTGCAGAAGACTCTTGGGAGTCCCTTGGACAGCAAGGATATCAAACCAGTCAATCTTAAAGAAAATCAACCTAAATATTCATCGGAGGGACTGATGGCTGAAGCTGAAGCTCCAATACTTCGGCCACCTGACTCACTGGAAAAGACCGTGATGCTGGGAAGTATTGAGGGCAAGAGGAGAAGCGGGTGACAGAAGATGAGATGGTTGGATGGCATCACTGACTCAATCGACATAAGTTTGAGCAAACTCTGGGAAATAGTAAAGGACAGGGAGGCCCGGTGTGCTGCAGTCCATGGGGTCGCAAAGAGTCAAGCATTACTTAGCAACAGAACAACAAATTACCACCTGACTGTTTACAGTGTCAGTAAATACTGTATTATATACCCGGTGCACCCAGCCAAGCCGTGAATTGTTAACGGTTTAAGCTGTAGGAGTGTATCTAGTTCATAATTTTATTATGTTCTGTTTTTAATTTTTCAGTGCGAAAGCCTTTTCTGGTGAAAGATTCAGTGAACTGACTCAAATTATTCTTATAAATGTTGTTGAATGTTATGTAACATAACATGAACATGTTATGTTTTATATCATGTGTGAAATTGCTCCCCATGGGAGGACTATCTTTAGACATGCTTACTGTCTTAAATTACTTAAAATAAAACCACTTAAACTCTTTCCCCAACCCACCAATATAAATAATTTCCTTCTGTCTATCTCATGGGTACCATATGCAACACTTCTCAATCACATCAATGTTCTCTTCAACTCACAAGTAAATGTAGCTCACAGTACTCTCATTAGCTGCAAGAAAAAATGTCACGAACAGTTTATCTTTTTCCTGCAAGTTTTCCACTAATTCCTAAATACCCTGAACAACAGTGCTTCCGATCACACTTACATTTTCATAAGGCTATGTCTGTCTGGTAGGCTACATAGTTACAGCTGTATTCAATAAACATTTTTATAAACTCACCTTCCTTAAAACATTCACTGCTAAGCGGTTGTCTCAGTTCATTATTTCACAGTTGCAACTATTTCATTCACTTTGTTTCTATTAGAAACAAATTTGATAGTTTTGATTAGAAACAAAAAAAAGTAGTATTTTTTCTCATTTTATTAAGCTTTTCTTACAGATCTTTCCTTATGCCAGAGTGTTCTGTAGTTTAACAAGATTTCATCTTTCTTTCCACTCCATTCCTTCCAGCTGTGATGTGATTCAGCCATTGTCTGGGGCCATTAATTGAGAGGTTTTTGCATTAAAAAAAAAAAAGAAGAAAGAAAGCTTTGGGCAGTGTGGAAGCACTTAGAGCCTGGCATCGTGGGGCAGGTGGGAGGTAGATGACCAAGATGTAGACTCTGCACAGGTCCCAGAAAGGAGGATAGAGGTGATACCAGGAGGGGGCAGTGATACTGAGCTCACTGGCTTCCTGGGACCCAGTCAGTGAGTGTGCCCCACATAAATTTACCCAGAAGGGCAGTAGGTCAAATTGTACTCAACGTGGGTATCATTTTAGGGTTTTTTTTTTTTTTAATATAAGTTTGATCATCTGAAGCACAAAACAGTTTTATGACCATCAGTGGTTAACGGTGATCAGCTCGTGGTGCCATAACAAGCCGTCATTCAGAGCACGTGTTCAGAGAAATATGACTTTGTTCTTCCACCTGTCCGCAGATGTTTTGTATTTGCAGTGACCCAATCTCAGCTTTTTAATTCTGTCTTAAGAAATTGCTATTTGCAGGGAAGCATTTCTGACGTGATTTGCAAAGGAAGAGGTGAATCCATGATGCTGCCTGGAGGCTGATGGAGAAAAAGGAAAACTGCTCTTTCGAATGCTTTTGGAAGGAGGAGAAAAATGGGCCATTTTGGTTATTCCCATTTCAGAAGGTTATTCTCATCTGAAAGACATTTGAGAGACTGAAATGGAATATTTCCACTGCCATACCTCTCCTAGTGAAAAGAAGTAATAGGCAATTATTTTTGCAGATTTTTCTTAAAAAAAAAGCTATGCAGGACTGGTCCTACCTTCACAAGATAAAATGGGAAAGTGAGCAGTTATTCAATGAATTTCAAACAGTGTCAAGAACCCAGCATGATTTTTGCCCTGAAGTATATAGATGGACTTTTCTAGAGAGAAAATAGCATCCAGGCTCTGTCCCATTATAATGATAGTAGGGTTGCATGTGAAGAGAAAATTCAAACAAGAGAGAAACCACACAAAGGAATTGATTTCAATTTTTCACTTGAGAAGTATCTGTTGGGTACCTCCTGTGTGCAGGTTGAGTGCTGGGGCCTCAGTGTTATAGTATGTTCCATACCTATGAATGAATTTCATTTTAAGAGCATGTTAAGCCCAATTTGTTCGTAAGTCCAACAAACTTAGCCTAGGTACCCAACTAACATAATTGGCTATATAATACTGTACTGTAATAAGTTTATAATACTTTTTACGCAAATAATGCCTGAAAAATAAAAACCATTTTTAATCTTACAGAATAGTACCTTGAAAAGTACAGTGGTCTGTAAAAAGTTTAATTTTGTAAGAAACTGTCAAACTGTATTCCAAATTGGCTATACCATTTTGCAGTCTCACCAGTGGTGAAGGTTCTTTCTCCACATCCTTACTAGCATTTGGTGGTGTCAGTATTTTGAATTTTTGCCATTTCCATGAATGTATAGTGGTATCTCATTGTTGTTTTAATTTGCAATTCCCTGATGACATCCGATCTTGAACATCTTTTCATATGCTTATTCGCCGTCTGCAGGTTTTCTTTGGTGAGATGTCTGTTTAGATCTTGGGAGCAGCAGTTTGGATGGATCTAAGAAGACTTGCTGATTTTAAGGTTTTTAGCTTTTTTCTCATTATGTGGGTGTGAGTGAAGGACTTCTAAGTTTCTTACATCTTAAACTGGAAACTGAAGTTGCTATTTAATTTTGTTTTTTAACATTTTGTGTCTCTGTGCTAGGTGTTTTTAATTTGGTTTTGCGCTGTTAGTAGAGGTGCTACAACCTTGCATGTATGACAATTGCCGTCTGCAGACTGAGTTCTCAAAGTGGATTGAAGGTTATAGAAAATATGCTAATGATTTATATTTGGCCAAATTTCCTTATGGTGAAATCACTATACTCCCACCAGCATGGATGACTTTGCTGGTTTCTACAGACCCTCACCAGCGTTGACTGTTGTCAGACTTTTGTATCTTTGCCAATTGGATAAGCAGAAAGAGATCCTATAGTTTTAACTGCATTTTTTTTTTCACCATGATTCTATCTATTACCTACCGATATTTCATCTATTATATTTCTCTATGTGGATGTTCATTTTTTCATAATAATTAATATAAAGTTTAGTAAACTTTTGTCTGTCTTATGTTTTGTAAATGTTTTTTTCCAAATGTGTGTTGTTTATATTTTAAACTTTATTTCTAATAGGATTTTTGTTGAGTTTTTTACTTTTACAGTAAATTGTGTAGACATTTATTAATTCTTTTGTTGTTTCTAATATTGCTAACAGATTTTCCCCATTCCTGACATATTCAGTTATTTGTTTTGATTTTGTCCTTGGATTTTACCTAACCATATTTTCCTCTCGTCTTTAAAATATTTGATTCACCTGGAATGTGTTTTGGTGGAAGGCGTAAGAATGGGATCAAGCTTCATTTGTAGCCAGCTCTCTAGCCAGTTGTACAAACACTTAGGAAAAAACTCCTTTTTTTTTCTTTTTAAACTGGTATTAACGCTTTCTTTGTTACCTGCTGGGATCTCCTCTGGACTCTTCATTTATGGATTTATCAGTTTCACACTGTGTAATCCTACAACATTTCTATATAGCATTTATCTCTGGTGGTGGTACATCCTCTTTAACTCTTCCTCTTTTATTTCCCACACCCCCAGCTATTCTTGCAAATTCATTCTTCCAAGTGGCCTTCCAAAATCACTTTTTCAAGGTCACCTCCCCACCAAATAGGTACTAGTACTCCTTTTTTTGGTTATTTTTTAAACTTATTTAAATTAGTTTTTATTGTTATTTTTAAAGCTACTATATTATTTCAGTTGTTATTATTTGGCCGTGTCACGTGGCAAGCACGATCTTAGTTCCCTGACCAGAGATCATACAAATCCTCACCCCCTGCAGTGAAAGCACGGAGTCTTAATACCAGTGGACTGGCAAGGGAATTCCCCTTCTTTTTATTCTTAGTCTCACACAAATTTGTGTATAATTTGTATCACCATAGTCCCAAAGAATTTGGTTGTAGGATTTGGGGACGGGAAAATGAATGAGCTTCAACAGCAGCATCCCTTTATTATGACCTCGGAACAGTGCTTTCGATGATAGCTGCTTAGAAGGGTGTGCTTCTCCTGCCCTTGAAAAACAAGACCTGCTCCCTTATCTTAATCCATCTTTGGGAATTACGTGATCATTCTCTCCTGCAGGGCTGACTCCTCCATCTTAGACCATCTCTGAGCCCTGCTTCCCAGGGAAGCACGTGGAGAGAGAGAATCAAGACGTGAGTGTCACTGTGACGCAACACGTCTCTGTCTTTTACCATAGCAAACATAGCAAAGGAATGCCTTATTTTTATTGGCATATAGTTGCTTTACAACGTTGTGTCCTTTTCTGCTCTACAGCAAAGTGACTCAGCCACACGTACACCTATATCCGCTCTTCGGGTTTACTTCCCGTTTAGGTCACCACAGACTGTTGAGCAGATTCCCTGTGCTCTACAGTGGATTCTCGTTGTCGTTGTTATTATTCAGTCTCTCAGTCATGTCCAGCTCTTTGCGACCCCATGGACTGCAGCATGCCAGGCTTCCCTGTCCTTCAGTATCTCCTGGAGTTTGCTCAGACTTACATGCCTTGAGTTGGTGATGCCATCCAACCATCTCATCCTCTGTCACGCCCTTCTCCTCCTGCCCTCAGTCTTTCCCAGGATCAGGGTCTTTTCCCAAGAGTTGGTTCTTTGCATCAGGTGGCCAAAGTAATGGAGCTTCAGCTTCAGCATCAGTCCTTCCAATGAATATTCAGGGTTGATTTCCTTTAGGATTAACTGGTTTGATCTCCTTGAAGTCCAAAGGACTCTCAAGCATCTTCTTCAGCACCACAGTTTGAAAGCATCAATTCTTTGACACTTGGCCTTCTTTATGAACCAATTCTCACTTCTGTACATGACTACTGGAAAAGACCATAGCTTTGAGTATATGAACGTTTGTCAGCAAAGTGATGTGTCTGCTTTTTAATATCTTCATATGCTTTATGTCTTCCTTAGTAAATGTTTCATTCCACCAGGGCTTACGGTATGGTCTCCCTCAGGCTCAGAGGAGGGTCTATTCAATGAGATGAATGACTGAATAAGTGAATGAATGGAAGAACAAAGAAAGTGAAGACAGAGAAAAGACAGGACCCAGACATTGGCACGGGAATGGAAGAGTGGATTTAATGGAGAAACAGACATAGAGAATAGACTTACGGACATGGGGAGAGGGGAGGACAGGGTGAGTTGTATGGAAAGAGTAACATGGAAACTTACATTACCATATGTAAAATAGAGAGCCAATGGGAATTTGCTGTGTGGCTCAGGAAACTCAAACAGGGGCTCTGTATCAACCTAGAAGGGTGGGATAGGGAGGGAGATTCGAGGGAGGTTCAAAAGGGAGGGGATATATGTATACCTATGGCTGATTCATGTTAAGGTTTAACAGAAAACAAGAATATTGTCTAAAGCAATTATCCTTCAATTAAAAAATAAAATAAAATAAACTTCATTAAGATAGAAAGAAAAAAAGAAATGTTTAATGCAAGAGCAGGTAGCAGCCTTTGGCCGCCTGGTTGACTGGACGTGCCCTGGTGCTGGGCAGCCCTGAATCCTACCGGCACGGTCCCTTATTTGGATGGTTGGTGCCACGTGACCATGAGCCACAGCTTTGGGGCAGGTGGACGTGTCCAAAGCGCCATAGCAGTGGGGCCTCCATTCCGAGAAACACAGCTTTAGGTCACTCAAGGAAGACTTCCAACCCCATCTCGGTTTAAAAGTAAGTGTCTCTTCCCTCTGCGAACCTTCCAATCCATTTAGCTTTCTCCCTGCGCACCCGTGACTCCTTCAGTCTGACAGGAAAATTGAGTAGCACTTCACAGAAATATGAAAACACTGTCAGCTCAGATTACCTCCACCTCACCTCATTCTGTGTGTCCTCAACTTTTTGTGTATTTGATCTGGAAGTATATAACTGCTGGCTGAGCTGGTAATCAAAGTATGAAATCAAGGACCTCTCGTTCCCTAGCTTTCTCCTCTCTCTCTCCCCCATTCAGTAGTTTTAAAGCTATAATACTCATGCCACCACTTACATTTTTTTTTCTCAGAAAGTTGCTGACTTGAATTAAATGTGCCCTGTGATTTTTTTTTTCTGGAAGATGCCAAGTTCCGAGTATCCCCTAGCTCACAAGTAAAATGATTTTTGCCCACGGTGCTCACTTGTCTTGGCAGAAGTCGTTCCCAGGTGGATATTTCCAGACTGCAGCCACCGTAATCACAGCCTAAGTAGCTGGAGGCACGTGTAAGCTGAACTAGCTAAGGGAGCTGAGATGGAAGGACCCAGAAGAGTCAGGGATGGCAGATCAGCCTTGGACTGTGTTTTTGAGACTAATCCTGGGGCTTCTCCATTTCAGAGGAGAGTCTGTGTGATCCTTGTTAGATGAGTTTCTATTAGGGTTGCTTGCAGACCCCTCTGGTCCATCTGTCAAATTGTCATCATCCCAGACTTGAAATACTGTCTATTTTTACACAAAGGTAAAGGATCTCACTTATATTCAATATTGGTTCTAAAATTTCTTTTGGCTCATTTGGGGTATTGTTCTCCAAAGGTTTTATATTTGTCTAGAAAATACAACCTAAGGCTAATTAACGCTGTCAGAAATAGACCAGATCAAAGACTTCTTCTCTTAGGATCAAACTTCTGAAATCTCAGGATCTACCCTGAGAACTTGAAGAGAGGAGAGCATGGTTCTGTGGTTCGTGGACTGTTTAACTCCAGTGTGAGGCAGAGCTGTGTATCTGCTGTCAGCCAGAGTCTGTGGGTGGGGGCGCGGCTAGGAGGTCATGGGATCTCCAGGTGAGGGCAGGATGATTTCTAGAAGATGGATCCAGTGCTCCTGGGCCCAGCCGCCGGACAGCTGGGGTTCAGGAACAGTTTCCGGGCAGACTGTATTGAATTGTTGAACAAAGTTGGACTTTGGAGCCAGACCAGGCTTGCTTTTGAATGCTGACTCTGCATTCATCATCTTTGTAATCTGTCTTGGTTCACGTTACTTAGCCTGAGTTTCTGTTTTTGCAAAATGAACAGAAGATTGCACAGATTAAATGAGTTCGTCTTTGCCGATGCTTAATAAAAGTTACTTGTCAGATTTAAGCCCTTGGCTGATGTTCTCTTCTGTTTCTCCGAGGTCTGGGCAGTGACAGGGGAGGGGTTCTGAGTCTTCACATCTTATCAGGCAGTTAAGTCAGAGACAGAAGGTGCTTGCTGGGGTGTCCAAGGCTTTGGGTTATGAAATGACAGGGCAGGGAGTCCAGGGGGGCTCAGTGACCAGCAGGCATGTGTCTCTGTGTCTGCCAGACGGTGACTTCTGCTGCCCAACCCTGGGAAGTCTTGTCCCAGCATTGAAGCAGGGGTGTACATCAGGGAATGGAGCTCTTGGGAGACATTTCAGCATGCTGCTCACACACGTCCCTTGATTTCATTTATGTTTCAAATTTGCGATTATTTAATATAAAAAATTTCCTCCTTGGAGTAGCCCAGGGGTTTGTGCCTTTTTGCGGTCTAACGCTTTGCCAGAACTGTCCTTAGGGAAGGAGACCTTAGCAGATGTTGCATTTCATTCATATTTTAGGAAACGATTTATTCCACTTCTGCTTAAGCCCTAAGGCTGCAGGCAGGCCTGTTCTTTCCTTTCTATGAACACAGGCTTAGATGCCGTGCTCAGGGTGGCAAAGACGGTTCCAGTCACCATTCCCTGTACCTACCTGGCCCAAAGCTACTGCCGCTTAGTTAAGGTGAAGCTTTCTCAGAATTCTATGCCTGTGAGACACAAATTCTGACTCACGTAGAATCCAGATTTTGCTATTGATTGAAGTGCTTCTGCTTATAAGCATGTATTTATGAATTGTAAGGGCCTTCCCTGGTGGCTCAGTGGTAAACAATCCAGCTGCCGGTGCAGGAGACACAGGTTTGACACCTGGGTTGGGCAGATCCCCTGGGGAAGGAAATGGCTACCTGCTTCAGTTTTCTTGCCTAGGAAATCCCATGGACAGAGGAACCTGGTGGGCTACAGTCCATGAGGTCACAACAGAGTCAGACACGACTGAGTGACTAAGTAGCAACAATGACAACAAAAGCAAAAAGTGAAAGAGAACTCACGAGCTGACTGTTGCTCAGATTGGGGTCGAGTGGGCAGGGGCATGTGCTGAACGTGGCCCAGTGCAGACGTGGGATGTTCAGCCCCTTGGAGATGCAGGGTGACCCCGGGGTTCACCTGTGCCTGGCTTGCAACTCACGGTTACCCAGTGTAAGATATCGTCTTGGTTGGAGGAATGGTGAGGGAAGCCCCTGGAGAAAGGAGATGCAGAAGAGTTGAAACTCAAAACCACAAGCTTGGGATCACAACTTCATATAATCCAGGAGACAAGCCTGGCTTCACTGCTTTAGACTCAGCGTGGAGGCAGCTGGCACTGTCCCTGAAGAATCTCCCTAAGGGAAGTGGTCAGCAGAAGCTGATGCTCACATCTCATGAAATGTGAAGGCTTTACAGGGGTTATAAAGTTCATTTACTAGCCTGTTGATACTTTGTAAAAACCAGTTTGCATAGCGTTTGCCCGAGTGATTTTATGATTGGTTTTTCAGTGCTTGCAATTTTATTTCATATAGATAATGGTTAGACAGCAAGTACCAGTCATAGCATTGCCCATTAAAATGAACAGAAATAGAGTTTTCGATTTTTGAACTTTTCTACCAGGAAGGACTTTAAGGAAAAGGATTGTGTTCATAAAGTAAGGAGCAAATGGTTTCAGAGGCCAGGACAGGGGAGACAATTTTGGTGTTTACTGCATATCAGATACTTTACACATGATTTCATGGTCCCTGCAGTGCTTGCTCTTCTGAGGTCACAACTGAGGATGCAGGGGAAGAAAAATTGATGACTGTCCCAGGTGATCATGTTCTCAGTCAGGGCCTACCACGGGCTTCAGGGACCGTGACATTCTTTCATCGGAGGTGGACAGGCACAGCCAGAGCTTTGAGTCATAAGTCCAATAATTATAGTACTTCAAAAAAAACTGTTCTGTTCTTTCTAGAACCCTAGGAGTCTTCCAAGGAATGATGTATTCTCCATTAAACCATGATAATTTAAAGTGCTTAAAGTGTGTTACCATCTGTTTTCTATTGGAGTTTCCTCCAGACAATTTCAATTGAAAACAGTTGCTATTTATGTTATTGAGATACTTGTATTTGGACGTTAGTACAGCTCCTGAAAGTTCATGGTTTGGGATCAAGGCTCTGGGAATCAGGAAGATTTCTGTCCATGTTCCTAGTTTCTGATTGACATAGATCAGGGTGATCCATACAGAAAGCAGAGGAGGTTCCATTACTCTACAGAAATCAAAGCATTGTTGAACATTGAAGGGACTTTTTCCATATTTTTTAAATTTATTACTGGTTTTTCCAAGATAATCCTATTTAAGAAACATATAGTATTTTTAAAGTAATCTTGGAAAAAATAATAATAAATTTTATAAACACTGAAAAAATATTCAGTACTCAACAATGCTTTCATTTCTGTCAAGTAAGGGAACCTCCTCTGCTTTAATTTAAACAGTTTTATATGTATTTGTAAATTAAAGATTTTCCCGTGAGTGTAAATCACATTGTCTTTGGAAATAACAATATATGTAACAGATATCTAACTCAGACATGTGAAAAAAAAAAGACAATTCCAATCAAATATTGGCAAAAGTAAGAATTAATTTGAAGGAAAACAAGATTAGGTTCACATAGTCATTCCTCCCTCCATCTTTTTTATTTTTTGGTCAATTCCAGTCTCTCAATTTATCCCTCCTTCCCCCTTTCCCTCCTGGTGACCGTAAGTTCGTATTCCACATCTGCGATTCTCTGTCTGTTTTGCAGATAAGTTCATTTGTACCATTTTTTTAGATTCCACACATGAGCAATATCATGTCTGTCTTTCTCTGTCTGACATTCTTCACTCATTATGACAGTCTCCATGAAGGTATTTTTATATAACTCTAGTTTATTTAAAGAAGTAACCAAAAGTTACCTATCAAGAACTATTAAAGAACTATTAAAGCTATCAAGCTAACTCGGCAGAATTTTAGATGTTATCAGTCTCATTTGCCACTAAGGCAAGTACTGTCTTTCGACTAAATCTTTCGGTCTCCATTCAGCTAGAGCAGTGGTTCTCGCCGGGGATGGTTTTTGCCCCCGAGGGCATTTGATACCGTCTGGAGACGATTATTGTCCGTCACCCCAGTCAAATTAGGGATGGGCAGGGAGAGATAGTGCTCCCGGATCCATGGACACTGCTGACCATCCTACAATCACAGGGCAGTCTCCACAGCAAAGACTTACCTGGTCCAAGACGTGGATGATATCCTGCTGGGAAACTCTGGGCTAAAGGGAGAGAATAATGAAGATGACACAGAAGAATAAAACCAGTCCTATGCTGAAAGATAAATAAAAGGGGACACGCCTACCCTCTTGAACCCTGAAAGAAAAGAGAGAGTTTTCTAGCTCCCAGGAGAGGAGAGAAAATTCTTAGAGTTCAAGGGATGAATATTTGGATTTACAAGTTGACAAATCACCTTAAGGCCAATAGGCTGTTCATATGTGAAGAGGCTGTTCAGTTATTTTCCTTTAAGGTTTCATTTTCTCCAGAAGCTCCTGAGTAGAAAGGGTTCTTTTGGGGGATTGACATATAAACATTACCATGTGTAAAATACATAGCTAGTGAGAACCTGCTCTATAGGGAGCTTGCTCCACGCTCCATGATAACCCAGATGGGTGGGGTTTGGGCGTGAGGGTGATGGAGGTCCAACAGGTGGGGATGTATGTATAGATATAGCTGATTAGCTTTGTTATACAGCAGAAACTAACACGATGTTGTAAAGCAGTTACATTCCAATTAAAAACAAAAGATTATGAGACCCAGTAACAGACCAGGAAAAGAAAGAAAGGGTTCTTTTTAAGAGTGTAAGAAATCACGGCTCGGGCAACAATTCTGACTTTGTAGCAACCCCTGCCTTGTTTAAAAATATATGGAATGGAAGGTTGGGGCTCAGTTGCCATGATCCACTTTTCAGCATTTGACTTAGTTGAAAGACCCTGATGCTGGGCAAGATGGAAGGCAGGAGGAGAAGGGGACGACAGAGAATGAGATGGATGGCATCACTGACTCAATGGCCATGAGTCTGAGCAAACTCCGGGAGACGGTGCGGAACAGGGAAGCCTGGTGTGCGCTAGTCCATGGGGTCGCAAAGAGTCTGACACAACTGAGTGACTAACATGCAACCCTCAGATATTTTGGAACAATTAATTAAACAGACCTGCGACACAAAAGCAAACTATAGTAGAGCCCGAAATCCAAGTTATGGAAGTGGAACAACTAACCTTTCTTATTGGTCTGTTAACAGAAGCTGGTGGATAAGTCCTTGATCATTTCTATAATTTCTTGTACCATATTAATAACTTCAGCAGAATTTAAATTGAGTTCAAATCAGATGCTCTTATCTTTTAACAACTCCTATATTAAGCGTATAATTAAAATGCTCCAGTTTAAATATTTTCCCCAAGGTTTTAACTACTAAAAGATTCACACAGTGATGAACCAGAGTCTTCACGAGTGAGGGCTCACGCTTTTAAGGACTTCAGGTAGGGAAAAGGGATTTATGATAACCAGTCTAATTGATATAAAAGAGGAATGGTAAGAGGTTGCTTTTAATTACTCAAAAGTCTCTTGAAAAACCGTATTAGCCCTTGATCTTTTAAGTCACTAACCTGCATCAATATTTGACCATGCTCTCTCCTTTGGGAATGTGACTTGGTAAATATTAAAGAGAATTTCTTAGATCAAAAGGAAGCTTTCAGTCGCTTATGTGCTGGGAGTTCACATGCCCTGGGCTGGGAGATGCTGGCTTTTACCCTCTGTGATTATATCTATGATCTTAAGAGAGATGGTCTGATCACCCCAACCTTTGCTCTGTTTGATAACCAGCTTGGTCTTTCTTAGAGTCTGTTACTTAGCAGGAAATTGAGAGAAGATGGCATTTAATGAAGCTACGGAGGACGGGAAGGCTGGCCCACGTCTCAGGGTGTCACAGATGGGAGGGAATGGTACCACTCACACAGACCCACCCTCTCTTTACTATTCATGTCCCTGGACTATGAACCTCGCTTAACCAGTTGAGCTGCATCCATATTTCCCCATTTTCTGAGCAGACGTAAGAAAGAAGACCCTCTTTGCTATATGTTAGAATGGATTCCAGGAAGGTTTTCCTGGAATGTCTGGGTGGGGAGTAAGAAGAGGGGACAGAGGTGTTTCTTGTTCTCTTCTGTGACGATTTATTTGTGATCATTGTCAAAAGAAGGAAATTTGGGGAAAGAGAATGCCTGGCCCTGGGTCACAGCTACCTACTGAAGCCCTGGGAACCTGTGAAGGTAGAGGTGGCTGGCATTGTCGGCATCTGCTGCCTGCAGAAATCATCTGCTTCCTTGACTGGTCTGGTGTGTTGGGGGGAGAGATGTTTTGAGGGTATTTTCATAGGGCTTGCATGGAACAAGATTTCACAAAGCCAGGTGGCATGTGGGACAGAGGGGGCTCTTGAAGAAGTGACAGCTGATGAAACAGGGCTGCTTTTGATGATGTTGCTGTACACACCGTGGATGACAGCTAACTTTTGTTGAGTACCAGGCGTTTTACAAAGTGATGTACATTATCTCGTTGAAGTCTCAGGCTAACCTAGCGACACAGGGTAAATGAATCAATAAACTATTTCACTAAAGAGGCTGAATGAATTAACATTCTAAGGAGAATGTTACTAGGAAGTTTCAAATCCGGTCTTGAGTTTGGGCAGAGCCCGTGGTGTCCGTGACTGTGCTACATGGCGCTCTTATTATTACTGCTCTTAAGACTTGCTGTCAGGGCTCCGATGGAAGAGCTCAGGAAGAGGAACCCTGCAGCAGGAATCCAGAGGATTCCTGCGGGCCTGGTGAACCCTCTTCACCCCACTCCTGACCCACAGAACGGCATCCTGCTGCCTCACGGGGAGGCAGTGTAGGTGATGTCTCCTGGCCTAGGGCTGGAACCACTTACTGGACTCCTGGAAGACTGTATTGAGGAAGATACTCAGGCCAGCCTTGGGTTAGTGAGAAGTCAACACTTGCTCTGGGCTTCCCAGGTGGCTCAGTGGTAAAAAATTCACCTGCCAATGCAGGAGACACTGGTTTGATCTTTGGATTGGGGAGAGTCCTTGGAGAAGGAAACTACAACTCTCTCCCGTATTCTTGCCTGGAGAATTCCATGGACAAGAGGAGCCTAGCGGGCCACAGGCCGTGGGGTCATGAGGAGCCGGACGCGACTGAGAAGCTAAAGAACAACACTTGCCGTAGGTGAAGTGGGAGGAGCAAAACGCATGCCGCGTGTTTTTCCTTCTTTCCTTAGGACTTAGGTTACTGGGGAGAGATGGATAAAGAACCATGGCTCTTTAGAGTTACCTCTTCAGAGCTAGACCCCAGTCATTGCGTTGGAGAGATGGGAAGCCATGAGATGTTGGTGGTTGGAAGAAAAGCAAGAGGCAAGCCTGATGAGACTAATGTGCTTTGAATGAGGCTCAGTATTGGGTTAGTGGGCATAGGGTCAGTGTTGCCTTTACTAAGGGCTTAGATGTGTCCAAAACTATTCTAAGCACTTTAGTCTAAATATGTATAATAGTAACTCCTTTAAAGCAGTAACTGTGATGATATCCACTGTTATTCTCCGTTTTACAGCTGAAGGAATGAAACAGAGAGAGAGTAAACCTCTTGTCCAGGCTTTGAATCTAGGCCATCTTAACCATTTTACTATTATCCTCTCAAACTTTATCAAACCCAGAGATGAATGCTTAAGATGAGACTGAAGCAAGAACTGAAATGATACAGAGTAAAAATAATAGGTAAACAGTACACTCTCTTGGAGAGAGGGGTGGGATGCTTGGGCCAAAGACCCCAAAGCTGTTAAATTCTGCTGTTTATTTTTCTGCATATTGTTTAAAAAATGTTTGAAAAGCACCTCACTACATCACAGACAGTTGACACCTTTTAAACAACAAATTCCTCCACCCCCACCTTGGCCATGCTCAGTATGTCTGCATTCACGGGAGCTGTTGAGGAAAGTGTGAAGCTCCGGGCTCAGAAATGGAGAAAAGGATGGCTACGAAGGGAAGCACTGTCCCCATGGAACAGGTTTGCACTTAGTCCTTCCTTCATCCGTACAGCAAGCACTTCTCCAGCACAGCCTTGTTGACGGTGGAGCAGGAAGTCACAGTGCGGAATCCTGCCTGCCTGGAGTTTGCACTGTGCTTGATGTGCTGGTGGGAACTGAGATCGGAAAAATATGATGGGACCAGATAGTGGAAGAATTAGAGTACCAGAAGGGCTTCCCTGATGGCTCACTTGGTGAAGAATCTGCCTGCAATGCAGGAGACCCGAGTTCAATTGCTGGGTCGGGACGATCCGCTGGAGAAGGGATAGGCTACCCACTCCAGTATTCTTGGGCTTCCCTTGTGGCTCAGCTGGTAAAGAATCTGCCTGCAATGCAGGAGACCTGGGCTTGATCCCTGGGTTGGGAAGATCCCCTGGAGAAGGGAAAGGCTACCCACTCTAGAATACTTGCCTGGAGAATTCCATGGACACAGTCCATGGGGTTGCAAAGAGTCAGACATGACTGAGTGACTTTCACTTTCTCTTTGGAGTACCAGAAAGATGACTTTGGAATTTGCTTGGAAAACTGGGTAGAGGTATAGGGAGGGGATGCACTGAATGAAGGAGCATTGAAGGGGGTGGGAGGGGAAGGGTAGGGCCCTACCACTGTGTCCCCAACAGGTGCTGAGGGAGTGACACGAGGGCAGACAAGGGGTATAAGTCTGGAGTCTGTAACGGAAACGGAAGCACACTGCCTTGAATTGGTTGATAAAAGGGAGAGAGTCAGGAGGGTTCCGACACTTCAATTCTAAGTTTCAAGAGCAACGATGGTCATTAATAATCAAAAAGATGGTCATACTGAGTTAAGTAAGTCAGACAGAGAAGGAGAAATATCAAATGACATCCCTTATGTGAGGAATCTAAAAAGACAGGTTACAAATGAACTTACTTAAAAAACAGAAAGAGATTCACAGACTTGGTGAACTTACGGCTGCTGGGGGGAGGATGGTGGGAAGGGATAGTTAGGGAGTTTGGAATGGACATGTGCACACTGCTATATTTAAAACGAATAACCAACAAGGACCTACTGTATACAGGGATCTCTACTCAATGTTATATGGCAGTCTGGATGTGAGAGGAGTTTGGGGGAGAATGGATACATGTATATGTATGGCTGAATCCCTTCACTATCCACCTGATACTGTCATTGTTAATTGGTTTATGAAAGTGAAAGTTGCTCAGTCGTGTCCGACTCTTTGCCACCCCATGGACTCTACAATCCATGGAATTCTTCAGGCCAGAAAACTGGAGTGGCTAGCCTTTCCCTTCTCCAGGGGATCTTCCCAACTCAGGGATAGAACTCAGGTCTCCCACACTGCAGGCGTATTCTTTACCAGCTGAGCCACAAGGGAAGCCCAAGAATACTGGAATGGGTAGCCTATCCTTTCTCCAGCAGATCTTCCCAACTCGGGAATCGAACTGGGATCTCCTGCATGGCAGGCGAATTCTTTACCAACTGAGCTGTCAGGGAAGCCCCTAATTGGTCTATATTCCAATACAAAATAAAAAGTTTAAATAAGTAAATAAAATGCTTGTTCCCTGGGGGGATGGCTTAGGTTGCAAAAACAAAGGTTAAGAAAATAATAGTAATAAAGGAGGGTGGGGGCTAGTGTGCAGCAGAAAGAAATAGTTAGATGTTCCCTCTTGCCCAGCCTCTCCACTTATAGTGATGTCCCCTCCTTCACCCTTGAGTTCCTCCTGCTCCTGTGTTTCTTTCATAACTGATGGCAGTTAGAGATGATCTTGTTTATCTGTACCTGTTTGGGTCTGGGTGTCCCCCCACTGGAATGTAAGTGGTGTGAAGACACGACCGTGTCTGTCAAGTGCCCCTTGCCCAGGGCAGAGCCTGCCACAGAGTCTTGATCCGCTTCATTTAGACAAAGATACATCTTTGCTGAAATGATAAGCTAGCGGGTTTACCTTAGCACTTCGGTGAGAAATGAAGCATACACCTGAGTTAAAATATGCAGGAGGCAGGAAATAAAACATTCAGTTGGTACTTTAATAATTAAACTAAATTTTGCTGCCAAGTGATAAATACGGCTAAGTCAATGAAATATGCATCAGTGAGGCAGTCGTGCAGCCAGAACATTATACAACTTGATGGCTTGGGATTGTTTTAAAAAAATCAGGGAAGATTAATCATTATAATACAGATAAATACTCAGAATCAAAGAAAGATGTTTCTTCAAGTTTGGCTGTAATGCCTTCATGGTATTAATAACAGATTTGTTATTTTTCTACAGTCTTCCCAACCTCATTCTAGTCTGGTTGGTGTTCATCTCTCGATCCATTCTTTTCTTCTTTTAGAGCTCAGCTTCAGCTATCCACATTCCCGGTAAATGATGTAGGGATATGGATCAGAAGCCCTGGCTGCAGTCATGGTCGGAATCACCCTCTGGAATGGGCTGGGGGGACACACTCATCACTCTGCGCGGTGTTCTCAGGGCTCCTGTAAATCTGCACTTCCTCCTCCTGGTGTCTCAGCTCCTCCCAGGGACTTTCATTCCTTCAGTGCCACCTGGTCTGGCCTGAATTTTCACACGTCCTCCTCTGTCTGTGGCGCAGGCCCAGATCTACTCAGACTCATCATCCGTGTATGCTCATCCACTGCAGGCGACTCTGGCTGGTTGAGAATGGGATGGCTAATTACATGCGTGGGCCACTCCCACTGGCTGGGTCCTCAGGAGCACCTCTGGCTCACCCAGGCATGGTTCATTTCCAGTTGCTTTCTCCTCTTATTGAGCAGTGGTTTGATTATCTGCATTGTTGTCAAATACTAGAGCAGTTACAGAATTCAGCAGCTCTTTGCAAATTCAGAGGACTTGTCATTTACTGAATAAAGTGTCTATACATGAACCGTGAACGTCCTGATGTTCAAGCTGGTTTTAGAAAAGGCAGAGGAACCAGATATCAAATTGCCAACATCCACTGGATCATGGAAAAAGCAAGAGAGTTCCAGACAAACATCTATTTCTGCTTTATTGACTATGCCAAAGCCTTTGACTGTGTGGATCACAATCAACTGTGGAAAATTCTGAAAGAGATGGGAATACCAGACCACCTGACCTGCCTCTTGAGAAATCTGTATGCAGGTGAGGAAGCAACAGTTAGAACTGGACATGGAACAACAGACTGGTTCCAAATAGGAAAAGGAGTACGTCAAGGCTGTATATTGTCACCCTGCTTATTTAACTTCTATGCAGAGTACATCATAAGAAACGCTGGACTGGAGGAAACACAAGCTGGAATCAAGATTGCCAGGAGAAATATCAATAACCTCAGATATGGAGATGACACCACCCTTATGGCAGAAAGTGAAGAGGAACTAAAAAGCCTCTTGATGAAAGTGAAAGAGGAGAGTGAAAAAGTTGGCTTAAAGCTCAACATTCAGAAAACGAAGATCATGGCATCTGGTCCCATCACTTCGTGGGAAATAGATGGGGAAACAGTAGAACAGTGTCAGACTTCATTTTTGGGGGCTCCAAAATCACTGAAGATGGTGACTGCAGCCATGAAATTAAAAGACACTCCTTGGAAGAAAAGTTATGACCAACCTAGATAGTATATTCAAAAGCAGAGACATTACTTTGCCAACAAAGGTCCATCTAGTCAAGGCTATGGTTTTTCCAGTGGTCATGTATGGATGTGAGAGTTGGACTGTGAAGAAGGCTGAGCGCCGAAGAATTGATGCTTTTGAACTGTGGTGTTGGAGAAGGTTCTTGAGAGTCCCTTGGACTGCAAGGAGATCCAACCAGTCCATTCTGAAGGAGATCAGCTCTGGGATTTCTTTGGAAGGAATGATGCTAAAGCTGAAACTCCAGTACTTTGGCCACCTCATGGGAAGAGTTGACTCATTGGAAAAGACCCTGATGCTGGGAGGGATTATGGGCAGGAGGAGAAGGCGACGACCGAGGATGGGATGGCTGGATGGCATCACGGACTCGATGGACGTGAGTCTGAGTGAACTCCAGGAGTTGGTGATGAAGAGAGAGGCCTGACATGCTGCGATTCATGGGGTTGCAAAGAGTCAGACACAACTGAGCAAATGAACTGAACTGAACCGAACTGAAGTGCTGGTCAACTTCAGCTGGTTTTCAAAGAGGGGTATTGTTTACTGGCAGCTGTCTCCCACAATAATGGACAAGAAGGGAGTTCAGTTTTATTTTATTATATTATCTTGTTTCATTTTATTTTTTGGTAATTCAGGACTTCTCTCACAGGGGAGTACAAAGCTTCCTTGACACTTCATACTTCAAACAGATGAATTACTTCCCAGCCTGGATAACAGCCGAATTTCCAAATTGAGAGTTCGCTGAATTATAAATTTCATATAAGAGAATAATGCCAAGCACAGAAGGATTTGATAAAAGGACATTTGAACTTGGCAAATGATACAAAATATTCCTCTTCTTAAGAATATTTAATGAATTGTTAAATAAAAGGTGCTGTGTGAAAGATTTGATGTTCAACTTCCAGTGCAGTTTTCAGTAGGTAGATTATTCTGGCAGTATGTCAGCAGGAGGCTGAATGTTAGCTAATTCCATGTGAATTTAGTGATGCTGAACATTTTTTCATGCCTTTGTTGGCCATCTATATGTTTTCTATGTAAAAATGTCTATTCAGCGCCTCTGCCTATTTTTAATAGGGTTGTTGAGTTGTATGAGTTTTTTATATATTTTGGATATCAACCCATTATTGGATATATTATTTGCAAATATCTTCTCCCATTTAGTAGGTTGTCTCCTAATTTCATTGATGGTTTCCTTTTCTATACAGAAGCTTTCTAGTTTGATATAATCTTGTTTGTTTATTTTTACTTTTGTTTCCCTTTGCTGAAGAGACGTTTCTACACCGATACTGTGAAGACCAATGTCACAGAGTGCGTACTGCCTGTGTTTTCTTCTAGGAGTTTCATGGCTTCAGGTCTTATATTCAGGTCTTTAATCCATTTTGACCTGATTTTTGCGTACTGTGGTCTGGTTTCATTTTTTCTGCTCCTGTGCTTACTTTTAAATCTGAAATTCAGGGTACAGTGTACCTCCTTTCAGTGGAGTTTCATCATTTTTGTACTGTGTGTGTGAATCAGATGTATTTCCTACCCCTGTCTTTTGTTGTTTTTGTTTAGTCGCTAAGTCGTGTCTGACTCCTTGCAACCCCATGGACTGCAGCATGCCAGGCTTCCCGGTCCTTCACCGTCTCCCAGAGTTTGCTCAAACTCATGTCCATTGAGTCATTGATGCCATCTAACCATCTCATCCTTTGTCGCCACCTTCTCCTCCTGCCCTCAATCTTTCCCAACATCAGGATCTTTTCCAGTAAGTTGACTTTTTGCATCAGTTGGCCAAAGAGTTAGAGCTTCAGTATCAGTCCTTCCAGTGAATATTCAGGGTTGATCTCCTTTAGGATGGACTGGTTGGATCTCCTTGCAGTCCAAGGGACTCTCAAGAGTCTTCTCTAACACCACAGTTCAGAAGCATCAGTTCTTCAGCACTCAGCTTCTTTATGATCCAACTCTCACATCCGTACATGACTACTGGAAAAACCATAGCTTTGACAACATGGACCTTTGTTAGCACAGTGATAGCCCTGTTTAGAACTATTTAAAACCTCACACAGGACCTTCAGAGAACTATAGGGCATAGGTTCTGTGTTAGGAAATAGCAGTCTTTATTCTTCCTTCCTAAATACTGTTTTGTTGAGAGACAAAACAGATTTCACTCATTTTAAACAGACTTTTAGGTCTTCAGAGGGAGGAAAGCAGCCATCTCTTACTCTGAGGGGTTGAATTAAACTCCTGAACATTCGAACACTAAAACCATTTTAATAATGTTATCATTTTGATGCAGGCCCTATCTGCATAGAATGTTAGGGCTATCCTTTTAAAATGATGGAAACAAAAACTTTAATCTTTCACTACAATTACATATATATCTTCCAGCTGTCAGTGTGTATTTTCCATGGTAGACAGTCACGTTCCTAACTGGATAGTTTTCATCCCAACAGGCAGCAATCTCAATATATTCAGGCTTTCTATTTAATTTGGTAGATTAGTCTTTGCAGCTGTTACTCAGAGGTGCATTTAGAAGATTTATCCTTTAATAGGAATAGATGGTGGTGTCATTGTCTTTAAGAGATTACAGATATAGCCAGCATAGTAGGTTTGAAAATTTATAGAGGAGAAAAAATGGGCCACGACCATTCTGGCATTTAAATCTGACACAAATCCCAGTATGCCCTGTCTTCAGAGCAGCCCATCATAAAGAAGCTATTCTGTAGACACAGAGCCTGTTTCTATGTTGAATAAAAAACTGAAATGACCAATAGACATCTTCTGCCTTTGCAGTAAACTGGGCTCTCATGCAGGGTCCTCTTCATTTGATGCTGTTGCTGTTGTTTGGGCACTCAGTCGTGTCTGACTCTTTGCGACCCCATGGACTGTAGCCTGCCAGGCTCCTCTGTCCTTGGGATTTTCTAGCCAAGAATCCTGGAGTGGGTTGCCATTTCCTTTTCCAGGGGATCTTCCAGACCTAGGGATGGAATTTGCGTCTCCTGCATCGACAGGCAGGTTCTTTACCACTGAGCCACTAGGGTAGCACCCTGAGTCTGATGAGGCCTCGGCTCGTCAGATCAAAAGCTTCATGAATTTCAAAGGGATTCTCTGCCTGCATGCTTCTCACCCATCTCCCGTCATCCCAAAGCCCTTATTCTGAAGATGAAGTGAGCCGGGTTTCAGGGAGCCCTGAGTCCTCTTCTGGACCAGTGGTGTACGTGTGTGTGTGCTTACTCTTGTCTCCTCCGGGACACTTACACTGGTTTTCAGAAAACTGTTGCTCATCCTCTGACACTTATAAAATGAATGCTTATCATATGTGTGTACAGCTTGTTGTTTAGTTGCTCAAGTCATGTCTGACTCTTTTGTGATCCTATGGACTATCACCCACCAGGCTCCTCTGTCCATGGGATTTTCCAGGCAAGAATACTAGACTGGGTTGCCATTTCCTTCTCCAGGGACTCTTCCTGATCCAGGGATCAAACCTGTGTCTCCTGCATTGGCAGGTGGGTTCTTTACAACTGAACCATCTGGGAAGCCTGTGTATGCAGCTGCACATCCAGAAAAGCAAATTGTGTGTGCATGCGTGTGTGTGTGTGTGTGTGTGTGTGTGTAAAATCTTCAGTGGAGCGAAGCTCTTCTTGGCTTTGGTAGAACCTGTGGCATGTGGGTTTGGAGGACAGACTTCCCTGCAGTGACTGAAGGCAACTCTTTTTCCACATCTCATCCCAGAGAAATGCTTTTCAAGGCCACTCGTCAGGAGTTGGGTCAAGTTCTGATGCAGGTGGAGGCATCAGGGATAGATTGGTGGTGGTGCCCAGCAAGGGAGTCCATCCATTTTTCATGACACTGTCATTAACTCACTGTCTGCCTCCTGCAGGTTCAGCCTTTGGAACTGAAGACCAGCCGCCTCTTAAGGCAGCTCTCCCTGCCAAAGACATACCCAAGGGCGCTGGCCGAGCAGCCCCTCCAGCTTCCTCCAGCGCGACAGCACCCCGCAGGAGTTTGCTTCCGGCACCGAAATCCACATCCACACCGGCTGGTAAGACTCGTGCTGCAGAGAAGCTGCAGTGGAGAGCTTTTTCTGCATTTAAGTCTTCTGGGTACATCAGCTGTTTAGATGGGATGACAGATGTCTTTCCGATGGCTTTTAATATTAGTGATAATAATAGTACCACAATTCTCAAGGCACTTTCATCTATTCCTGTGTTTAAATTCTCTAAACTCCTTCTTATTCCTCCTAGTGACTGGTAACCCATCAAATCACAGTTTCCATTGCAAAAAAAAAAGAAATTAAAAAGGGTCAAGCTCATTTAGGCGGATTTTGCTTAGGGAAGCAGGTGCTGATGAAATCTATCACTAGAAGGATGGTAGAAGCTAGCTGCAGACTCTGCACCCTGGGAGTGAGTACCTGATCCCCGGGGAGACACTGCTGCCTCGACAGGGATGCAGGGGTTCCATCCCCCTGCTAGTTCCAGGCTGGTGCTGTCCAAGCCAGGATGCAGGGATCAGCAGCTACGGCAGAAGGCTGGCTCCAAGTCATGCTGTGCTTGCCATGTCCAGGCCAGCAAAGCCGATGCCCCTCCTGACCTGGGAAGCTAGTGACAGACACAGGGGACTCAGCTGATGTAAAGGTGTGACACATGAAGGTGCTTGTGAGCAGCTGAAGCTACTGGATGTGGCCCCTGCCTGCCTTCTCCCCCCATGTCTCACGCATGCATGTTTGCCTTCAGGATGTCCAAGCATCCAGCATGTGACTTAGCCTCCCATCTTCTGCACTACATGTAGGAAGATACTGAGAGTGAGGGAGCCTGGGTGTTGAGCCTGAATCCACGTTACATGGTTCACCTCTGAGGGTGTTCATTCCTCCATATTATTCGTCTATGCTCCTGTGCTCATGTACCAGTAATATGTACACACAGATGGGCTTGGTTCCTAAAAGTAAAATTGCATTGTACCTATTTTTTTTCTTTTATGTGGACCATTTTTAAGTCTTTATTGAAAGTGTTGCAATACTGCTTATGTTTTATGTGGGGGTTTTTTTTGGCCAAGAGGCATGCAGGATCTTAGCTTCCTGACCAGGGATTAAACCCACATCCCCTGCTTTAGAAGGCGGAGTCTTAACCACTGGACCACCAGGGAAGTCCTGTACGTTTTTCTACATGTCACTTTCCTGAGGCACGTCATAGAGCTGCCCTCAAAGTCAGTGCATGGCTGTTTTTCACTGGCTGCCTAGTGTGGATATACCATGATCTATTCAGACATTCCCCCACCGACAGGCATTCACTTCGTAACTGGCGTTTGCCACTATAACTGATGCTTCAGTACATGTCCTTGAACATGAACAGGTGACATTCTACAAGATTGATCCCCAGGAGTGGGATGGCTGTGCTCGATGCGTTAATGGATATGACTGGATTCCTTTTCAAAGGCTTCATTTCCACCCATATCACTGATAAGAATAGATACTTATTAGTTAAAAAAAAAATTTGTCCCTTTAATGGGAGTGAAATTATATTTCAGTGTTATTTTAATTTGCATTTCCCTGACCACTTCATTGGAGCATCATCTCATAATCCCTTCTGGTAACACGTAAATTGACCTGTTTGGTTTTGTTCTTCCTCCGTGGAGGGAAATCCCCCAGGGACAGTGACCTCGTCCTATTTATTTAGCCCAGTATCCCTGATCCTGCAGTTGCCTCAGTGACTAACTCCCCATGGTTACTTAGCATCTATCCGTTACCAGTCGGATGAGTCAACAATCAGTGAATGAATGTCACACGACCTTTGACTCTCTTTTGGTTCCAGTTTCTTAACAAGTTTGGTTGGGGTTTAAATAGAAAATAACTAGACAAGCCTACAGTGAGTTAAAATACAGTTGTTGAATAAATCCTGTAGACCTGTGTTTATCAAATTTTAGAGCCTCAGAACCACCTGTAGAGCTTGTTAGAAAAGATTACTGGCTCTCGTCCTGAGTGACTTATTCAGTGGGTCTGGGGTGGAGCCTCAGAAATTGCATTTCTAATAAATTCCTGGGCTTCCCAGGTGGCTCAGTGGTAAAGAATCTGCCTGCCAATGTTCGATCCCTGGGTCAGGAAGATCCTCTGGAGAAGGAAATGGCACCCACTCCAATATCCTTGCCTGGGAAATTCCACGCACAGAGTAGCCTGGTGGGCTACAGTCCATGGGGTCACAAAGAGCACACGGCTGAGCACACAGCATATAACTTAATACACATAAGGCTCTGTGTTTGATTTTCCAAAGACATAAAACTTCTTATCCATTTTCCCATTATTGACATAAGGAGGTGGTGTTAAGGTGTTTAGAACAAGAGTTAACCACCACCATTTGCTAGATGGAGGACCCCACCCCAGCCTCTGTGTACACCCTTGGCTGTGGCCCCTGTGAAATGGACTTATCTGGGGAAAGTGTGGATTGGGAAAATAGAGCAGAAGATGAGAGATTTCAAGACATTCTCTTCTAACTTTCTTCTTACTCCAGCAGCTCATTTAATAACTATTTTAAAATTATGATTAAAAGATACATTTTATTACTGAATTTTAACTTTGCATTTATCCTATAGGTATGAATTTTTCATTTAAATAAAATGTAGTTCCTAATACCAAATCAGCTTTCCCTTTGCCTTGTTCTGTCATCAGACTAATTAAAAAGCAGAAGGCAGGCATGCAAATTACAGTTATATTCCAAATAATTGGGTTTCTTGGGACTGTGGGGTGTTTGGGTTATTCTAATTGCTTGGGTAACACCAACCCTTGTTTTAACTCATGCTGGTATCTCTAAACTGTGATGTGCTGCTTCTTTCCCTTGGTGATTCCAGGCTGATGATGGCAAGGTCTTGTGTCTTTGGGTCATCTGTTCAATTACTGTCATCCATGACTTTAGATGCAACATGTACCCACAGTAGAACATACCCTGGGAATGCTTGGGCTGTTCCTTTTAACCTAGATTTCTGATGTGAGTTTTTTCTGTGAGTGACTTTTTTCTGGTTTGTTTATTCAGGAAACATTTAAACACTTGCTTTAAGCCATAGATGACTTAGATTCAGGAATAATTAGAACAGTCACAATAAGGTAAACAGAATTGTACCCTAATAATTAGAGTATCCCCTGGGCAGCAAGGAGATTAAACAAGTAAATCCTAAAGGAAGTCAACCCTGAATATTCATTGGAAGGACTGATGCTGAAGCTGAAGTGTCTGGCCACCTGGTGCAAAGAACGGACCCAGCTGAGAAGCCCCTGATGCTGGGAAAGATTGAAGGCAGGAGAAGAAGGGGACGACAGAGGATGAGATGGTCGGATGGCATCACTGACTCAGCTGACACGAGTTTGAGCAAACTCGGGGAAATAGTGAAGCACAGGGAAGCCTGCTGTGCTGATGTTCATGGGGTCGGAGAGCTGGACACAACTGAGTGACTGAACAACAACAATTGGAGTGAGAACAAGAGGTCTGTAATCTTATCAGTTGGCTGTCAGTTAATTCCAGCAGACCAGGAAGTCATCGTAGATGGATGAAGAGGGACTCCCCCGGTGGTCTGGTGGCTGAGATTCTGTCCTCCCAGTGCAGGGGGCCCAGGCTCTATCCCTGGTCAGGGCACTAGACCCCACACGCCACAACTAAGACCCTGTGTGCTGCAGCTAGACTCAGCGCAGCTGAAATAAATCAATATTTTTTTAAAAAGATGGGTTAAGAAACAAATGACCCAAAAAAGTTTAAATATAACAGACTTTTAAAATCACTTGATCACTTTCTCTTTATTTGTTTAATCATTTTCTAATTTGTTTATTTTTGAAACACTTTCTGATTTCAGCAAAGATACAAGGTAGCATGCAGTAAAGGGCCCAGAATAACAGATGTACAAGGATTAAAAATACAAGTAATAAAAAAGAGAAGAGCCTGATAAAACTGGGCTCAGCGCTTCCTGGCTGCAAGAGCAAAAGAAAAAGCATAATTAGGGTGGAAAAAATAGAGTGTGGCACTTTATCAGAAGAGAGAACTTGTTTTTTAGCACAAATGTGTATGCACGATTTTAATTCTGTGTATTTTAAAAAAATTACATTGAACAACATAATGGACAACTTTAATAGTATATTTTTAAGCATATCTTTTCTGATAATAAAATAATTGAAATAGTTTAAAATTTGGGAATAAGGAAGGCCTTCCTCAACATGATATAAAACCTGGAAACCTTTAAAAAAAAAAGATTTAACTATATACAAATTTTAAATTGTCTGCAATAATGAACATCATAGAATTAAGAAGGCTGATAAACTGAAAATGCTGAAACAAAGTTTTAATATGAAAATCAATAGAAAAAATACAACTTAATTTGAAAAATAGGTAAAATATATGAATGGGTGACTTAGACAATAGAAGAACAAAGTGGTCAGTGGCCATAAATATATGAAAAGATGTTCAAATTCACTTAAAACCTATATACCTAATGTCTGTGCTGTGCGGCTTAGGCTTTCTTACTCAGATGGAAGCCAGTTAATCACATTTTATTGAAATAACTGTCATTGAAAAATAAAGGTTGAGATTGAGTCTTCCTTTTTTTAAATTAACTTATTTTAATTGGAAGTTAATTACTTCACAATATTGTGATGGTTTTTGCCATACATCAGTATGAATCAGCCATAGTAGACTTGTGTCCGCTGGATCCTGAAACTGCCCCCCCCCCACCTCCTTCCCCACCCCATCACTCCAGGTTGTCACACAGCACGGGCTTTGGGTGCCCTGCATCATTCATCAAACTCCCGCTGGCGGGTAGTGTATATGTTTCAATGCTCTTCTCTCAAATCATCACACCCTCTCCTTCTCCCACTGAGTCCAAAAGTCTGTTCCTTACATCTGTGTCTCCTTTGCTGCCCTGCATGTAGGATCGTCGGTCCCATCTTTCTAGATTCCATATGTATGTGTTAGGATTCATCTTTCTCTTTCTGACTTACTTCACTCTATATAATAGGCGTTAGGTCCATCCACCTCCTTAGGACTGAGACAGTGAATCTTCTTTCTGGGACAATGCTAGTTATGCGCACACAGCACCCTGATCCCCTACAATCCATTCTGGATTCTGTCCATGTCCCTCCTTTCCCTGGGCTTTCAGTCATAAGCTGAGAACTCATAACACTGTACTGAGCAAGATCTACTCCCAGAATATCATCTTCCTATAAGTTAATAATGATCTTTGCTTCCTTGACATCAGTATGATGACAAAGGAAACTGTCATGGATTTAGTGCTAATGGTTTTTTTTTTTTTTTTTAAAGTACGGAACACCCTCTCCATTGCTATATAAAGAGAAGAATTTTAGAAGCTTAACCTTAGTCTTTCAATGACTCTTTGTCTCTGAATTTTCATGAAAAGCTGTTCTGTTGTTCGTATGTCAAATACAACATCTCACCAGGATGTTGATCTACGTAATTTTGCACAAATATTCAGGCTTTACCCATTGACTTTTCTAACTGGTCTGCAGTTGTTGTAGCAAATGGGAGAATATTTTCAGTTGAAGTGTTGATCTGATGATTGACTACTTCTTGGTCAATATGCCTTCTGATTGTATCATGTTGACATGATGTGTTATGGAAAGTAAAATTCGTTTATTCAGACTCAGCTGTATAGAAGGATTTCGTATGGCTATGCAGAGAATGAACAGCTGATGTCTTATTGTTTCGGTTTCTTTCCCCCTAAGGGAAAAATTCCCTGGGAATAGTGAGGCTGTTGCTTTATGGGTACAGAAGCTCCACTTGCATCACAAAAATTATTTTTACTTCTTTAAAAGCAGGTTACTATTTCTGTATTAAAATCACAGATGTAGGTGGTTTTTGGCGTGTGTGTGCTCAGTTGCATCCAACTCTTTGCAGCCCCGCGGACTATAGCCCCCCAGGTTCCTCTGTCCATGGAGTTTTCCAGGCAAGAATACTGGAGTGGATTGCCATTTCCTCCTCCAGGGGATCTTCCCAACCCAAGAATCGAACCTGCATCTCTTGCATCTCCTGCATTGGCAGGCGGGTTCTGAGAATTCCTATTTCTGGGTATACTATCGCCTTCCCTGGTGGCTCAAATGGTAAAGAATCTGCTTGCAATACAGGAGACCCGGATTTGATCCCTGAGTTGGGAAGATTCCCCAGAGAAGGGAATGGCAACCCACTCCAGTATTCTTGCTTGGAGAATTCCATGGGCAGAGGAGCCTGGTGAGCTACAGTCCATACGGTTGCAAAGAGTTAGACACAACTGACAGACTAACACTTTCTTCTTTCTTCATAGTGTAAAAATACCAGTAGCATGTCTGCACCATCAGAATGTGTTTACCGAGCACTTAGATGTTCTGAGTTCTGTAAACAGCCTGCTCTAATAATATGTTCTCCTCACCCACCCTCTAGTCTGGCCAAGCATCATCACCCCTCTCTGGACACATCTAAATAAAGAGACTCAATGAGAACTTGCTGAAACAAAATATGCAACTTCAGGACAAGACAGGACAGGTAAAGGGCTCACTTGGCCATGGCATCTTGGATCTGGATGCTGGGGGCTTGTTCTTACCATAGCAGGTGATGTATGCTCCTTTAATGGAAACGACTCTGAGAGGCTGTTATTGTTCTGATGGTGAGAGAGTCATGGCACCTCACAGGGTGGAAGCCCATGCTGACCCGGGTGTGGGACCTGCAGGGGACAAATTCAGAGCAATTAGGTTGCGCTGGGCTCTTCAGTACAGGGGGTGTTATCACTTTGTGTTGGCTGTGTTCTCCCTGAGATGGGGTCCCCATGGTTCCCCCAGCTTTAGCTCATCAGTCCTCGTGAAGCCAACAGAGGGACCTGCAATGGCTTGAGGGTGGAGGAGTTTATAGGAGAGCAGAAGTGTTAGAAAGAACATTAGTGGGAGAAAAATAAAGGTGATACATTTGAGACCTGTTCCTTTGCATGAGGTCCCAGAGACAGGAAAATATGGCAGGATGATGGATGGAGTGACTATCCATTGCATGGTTCAGAGGATGGTGTTTGTGGGTGTCCTAGAAGGCCTGTTTGCTGTTCTTTCTGGCCAGCAGTGTGTGGGGAGCTTCCTCACCCGTCTCAGTGGCCAGAAGGCCCTGTGAGTCCCATGCTGTGACCCCAGAGTCCAGCTCAGTCACTCTGGGGTCGGGGGCAAAGTCAGGGGAGCTGTGGATGGGCATCCATTCATTCCATGGAGATTTCGAGAGCACCTTCTCTGAGTTGAGCTCTGTGTTGGATGCTGGGGGACATCAAGTGAATGGGACAGACACAGTCCTTTTTTCTATAGAGCTGCAGGTGTCACAGGAGAAAAAAGCATAAAACTTATCCTTACACATGTGTTTAATTATGGTTATGCTGAGTGTAACAGGCTTCCCCAGTGGCTCAGCAGTAAAAAATGTACCTACAGTGCAGGAGATACAGGAGACTTGGGTTTGATCCCTAGGTTGGGTTGATTCCCTGGAGTGGGAAATGGAAACCCACTTCAGTGTTTTTGCCTGGGAAATCCCTTGGACAGAGGAGCTTGAAGGGCTGTAGTCCACAGGGTCGCAAAGAGTCAGACAGGACTGGTGGAGACACACACGCTGAGTGTACGGTGGAGGCGTATTTAACAGACCTAACGTAGTGTGCGAAAAGCATGCAGGAAAGACCTAACCAGTCAGTCCAAGTTGCCAGGCGGCAGGAGTGGGGACTGCGTTCTGTGCAGGTGACCATGTAGATTCCCTCTTTGTAAATATTAGAGGTTCCCAGGTCTCCCTCAAAGTCTTGAACCTAGGCTGCTGACCACTAGATGCCTTGTTAATTTGAAAACGTGCAGCCTCCTCTCCCCTTTCAACCCTTTTATGGAAGAACTGGAAAGCTGGTAAAAAGACAGGGTCAAAAATAAAAAAGTACAGAAAATTTATAGCTGCTTCCTCAGTCACTAATTTTACTGGTGGGTCCCCCCTTCATCATCACACAAGCATTGCCCCTTAGGTGGTTCACTGGGACAGTTTGATTTTGTGTGTGGACACTTGAGTTTAAAGCTCTGATAACCTCATCCTCTGGGCAGTTTAGTGGCCTCGGGGGCTATTTAAAAATTATCATCAAAGTGTCACAGAATGATCCAGGTAATGGACAAGATATATTTCTCTTAATCTGCTGTTTCTTTCATGGAAGCACGGATGATATTTTTGATGATTTGGGAGGTGCGATGGGACACACCCATCGTTACCACCGAGAATTTACAAAATGCTGCAACTCACTTGCTATTAAGCCCCCTGTAGGCTGGTGTGAAACCTGGAATGATGTGGTGGCCCCTCCAAAGTGGGACAGAAAATGCTAACTCTCACTTAAGAGTATATGCACGTATTGCATCTCAAAGGTTGCACACCTGGTATTGTGCCCACTCTGCTTGTCAGCCTCCAAGAGCTATGGGAGCTGGGCCAGCAGTAATTAGTGCCAATGGTCCTGTGGAGCTGCTGACATTTATGTGCCTCAGAACTCTGCCTCCTGAACTGTAAATGCATTGTTATGCAAAATGCTTCCACGCTGTAGCCCCGTCTCTTAGCCTGATGAGCACGGCACTTTTAATTACATGTCAGTGTTTAAAACTTTCCAGTTCTCTCCAGATTTGTACGTTTTACCAGCTACCTTACGCTGATGAAATGCTAAATACCCTGTTTACTGTCTTTGGGTGATGACGTTGGGGGGAGCTAGGAAAAATGAAAATATAATAAGAAAGAAACAAATGCCAGCCATTCCTTCTCTAAGATAACTGGCAAAACATCACACATTTCTTGGACATTGCAGAGTCTTCATGTGTTCATCTTTGATCCATCGATCAGCATATTTGTGTCAAGAACTATTTCAGGCCCCACACTTTGTTATCAGTAATCTCTCCAGTAGCTGATCAGAGTCTAAAGCCCATGATGGACATGAGAAGCCAGTGTGTGACTACCAGACGCAGGAATATGAAACACAGTCCCCCAGTCTTAGAAAGCAGCTCTGACTGTTGAACAACCCGCATGGCAGGTTGATGGGGATGAATGAGAGCAGAATAAGTAATGTGACAGAGAAGACTGAGCGCCGAAGAATTGATGCTTTTGAGCTGTGGTGTTGGAGAAGACTCTTGAGAGTCCCTCGGACTGCAAGGAGATCCAACCAGTCCATTCTGAAGGAGATCAGCCCTGGGAGTTCATCGGAAGGACTGATGCTGAAGCTGAAGTTCGTTCTGTAGTCCTGGCCTGCTGCAGTCCGTGGGGTCACAAAGAGTCAGACACGACTTAGCAACTGAGCAACACCAGTGTGACAGTGCCCTGCTGTGTATCCAAGCTTGACAATGGCCGAACTGATGTCATGGTTCGTGGATGAGCAACTAGAATAATAATTGCCAGAATTTTTTGAGCACTTGCTGAATGCTTGCCAGACCCACCATTTCATCGCATCCTTGCTTCTGATGTGCTGGTACTATTCTTAACCTTATTTTATAGATTAGGAAACTGTGGATTAGAGAGACCAAGTCATTTTCTTCATGAAACCAGAAGATTTCTGGGTTGACTTCAAGCCTGGGAATCTAGCTGCAAAACTTTTATTTTATCACCATAGCTTCTATTTTATAGTGGCTAGTGTCTCAATTGTGAGTTATCATTTACCACGTTGGTAGTTTACATTTTGAAGAAAAAGGTGGATATTATTATAAAGATGATCATAACATAGGCTGTAAAAAAGAGTACAGAATTATAGTACAATAGTCCTTACAGTCACGTGAATTCCTGACATTTTGAAACCACTTCTTATTTTCCTTTTTTCATTTCTTCTCCAGTATCTGTTTCTCCCCACATAATAAACAGGCATGACGTCCTAAGTGAGTAATGAGAAATCACTTTCACACAGAAATATAATGAGTAAAGCTGTTCCTGTGATGGATTTGTGGGAGGAAAATAATCCAGTTCTCCTGGGGAATCAAGACTCTGCATGATCTGTTAGGTCCTGAGAAACTGTGAATAAGTAAATCATGGTGGGAAAGGTACTTTGATTTTTTGAAACTGCCTAAATAGAAATTGGGTTTTATTCACTGTGGCAGTTTTAGTTAGGTAAGTTCAAATGAAAGGAATGGTCTGAATTATTTGTCTTATTCTATCCAGTAATTTACTTTCCCATTAATTCAAGAATACAATAAAATTGTGCCTTTCAGAGCAAGCATTTCCCCCATACAAATATGATCTACTTAGTATTAAAAGTGCCCAAATAAAAATATTAAAAATTCCCTGGTGCCTCCTGACGGGTGGGAGGGACGTCCAAGAGGGAGGAGCTATATATATACCTAGAGCTAGTTCACTTCGTTGCACAGTGGAAACTAACAAAACGTGGCGAAGCAGCTATACCCCAATTTAAAGAAAAAGGAAAACAGGAATCAGAGGGGAGGAAATGATGAGCAACATTTTAAGAAAATTTCCCTCAGCTGCAGGACTGGAACAGCCTACCAGGTGCCCAGCATAATGAATGAAAACAGACCCTCACGGGACGGGCACATTATGAGATTTCATAAGACTGGGGAAAAGACGAGGTACCAAGGTTGAACTTTAGAGTAGTATCTAACTTTCCCAAAGCATCCCTGAAAACTAAAAGAAAGATACCTTCTCAATCCCCAGGGGAAAGATTGCCACATCAGAATTCTGGGTTTAGTCAAGTGACCAACTGTAAGAAGAAATTTGCAGCCAAAGCGGGGTGTGTGAATTTCAGAGGTAAGGTTCTAGGTGATCCAAGGTGCAGGGTGATACTCAGGTTTCCTGATTAAAGGTGCCTGGCAGGAGTTGTTGTTCATTCGCTAAGGCATGTCCTGACTCTTTGTGACCCTGTGGTCTGTAGTCTACCAGATTCCCCTGTCCTCCACCATCTCCTGGAGTTTGCTCAGATTCATGTCCATTGAGTCAGTGATGCAATCTAACTATCTCATTCTCTGCCACCCTTCTTGTTTTGCCTTCACTCTCTCCCAGCATCAGGGTCTTTTCTAATAAGTCACCTCTTCACATCAGTGGCCAAAGTGTTGGAGCTTCAGCATCAGTCCTTCCAACGAATATTCAGGGTTGATTTCCTTTAGGATTGGCTGGTTTGATATCCTTACTGTCCAAGGAACTCTCGAGAGTCTTCTCCAGTGCCACAACTCGAAAGCATCAATTTTTTTGGTGCTTATCCTTCTTTATTGGAGAAGGCAATGGCAACCCACTCCAGTACTCTTGCCTGGAGAATCCCAGGGATGGAGGAGCCTGGTAGGCTGTTGTCTATGGGGTCGCACAGAGTTGGACACGACTGGAGCGACTTAGCAGCAGCAGCAGCCGTAGCAGCCTTCTTTATGGTCCAACTTTCACATCCGTACATGACTACTGGGAAGACCCTAGAAAGAGTGGCAGTTGTCTAAGTACTGAAAGGCTGGGATGTCAAATGAGTTGCGCATGGGACCATGGACATTTCCCAGCTTGATGGCAGGACCTGAGGTAAGAGGAAGACCATGTCTAGGAGTAAGTAGAAGTCAGTAACTATTGTAGTGATAGCAAGGAACAGTGTTAGAGTATATCAGCCAAAAGTTAGGAACCTCCAAGGAAAAGGAGTTTTACACAAGCATAGCAGCTTCAAGTTCCAGTGGGATGGTGCTGGGTGGTTTGAAAGATAAGTTGGGTGAGGAGGTGAGGACCATTTGAGAAATTTACTCTGAAAGACTGAGGACAGTTGTGGGTAGTAGTGGTTTAGTCACTCAGTTGTATCTGACTCTTTCAATCCCATGGACTGTAGCCCAGCAGGCTCCTCTGTTCATGGGATTCTTCAGGCAAGAATCCTGGAGTGGGTTGCCATTTCCTTCTCCAGGGGATCTTCCAGACCCAGGAATCAAACCTAGGTCTCCTGCATTACAGACAGATTCTTCACTGTCGGAACCACCAGGGAAGTCCATACTTGGGGATTATAAAACTTTTAAATAGATATGATATTTTCCCCCAAACTTCACTCCTCCATTCTTTTATTTTTACCTTTTCACAACAGTCTTCAGAATTAAATTACCCCTGCTCTTATCCCAGGAAATAATTAGATCTGTTACAAGTCTGATTTTTGTAGGTCTTTATTTGAGCCCAGAAATCTTCTTTATTCTACTTTGAGTTTCCACTTCCCTCACACATGCAATAAAGGGTGGAGGAAATGGAATGAACCTTTAATAGTTTCAATCTAGCCTCATTTCAGGTATATTTAGATTGTTTCCCTCATTAACTCCATTTTCCACCAACATCAGATATTTCTGTTGATTTTTTAAAATTACTATTGGCATGGGGATTCCCTGGCCATCCAGTGGTTAAGACTCTGAGAGCCCACTGCAGTGGGCATGGATTTGATCCTAAGTCAGGGAACTAAGATTCTGCAAGCCAAGAGTTGCAGTAAAAAAAATATATTACTATTCACAGCTAAAACCTGTTTCTTTCTCTTATCTCTGTAACCCCTCTGGAGTCCTCTCTCACCCCCCCTCTCATTTATTTATAACTCATCCAGCTTCCTCTTTTATTTGTTGTGTTTTTATCTAGATAATATTTCCTTTCTTCATCCCATTCAGTCCCTATAAATCCTCCCTTGAAATGGTCCCTCATTCTATCCGTCTCCTAAGTGACAACAAAATCCCTGCTTCCTGGCTACATCATTCACGTTTTCCCATTTGCCTTCTGCAGTTCCATTGCCTGATAATCATACCTTGCATCGTTGTCACATTTACCTTTCATTTTTCTTCCTGTTTCTCTTAATCTTCCTAACGGGGCCTTTCATGACATCTGGGCCCGGTCTGTTGGGCTAGGGGAATTAGAATTAGCCCCATTAGTTACACTTTCACAAGTGGATAGAATGAGAAGGTTAGACAGTTAGAGCATAAAGTCTCTGGCTGTGCATGTTTCTTTATCCTTTTTGTTTCTTATCTTTTCTTACTTCTACTGAGATTTATTTTCAGGGATTGGTGGCCCATTGTGTGTGAGGTTAGGAGCCTGTGAAAATTCCCTTTGATTTTTTTTTCTTGATGTGCTCATTTTATTAAAATATATATATATATATAGCGTTTTTCTTTTTATGAAAAAAAATATAGAGCATTTTTCTAACCATTATCTATAATCGAATTTTTCTTCTCATTTTGATGTGCTCCCTGAGGATTCTGAATTAAACATTGTCATTCGTCATCACATTTTTAGGAGCACAGCCTTGTGCTCCTCCACTGCTCTTGGATTGGGGAGCTCTGGTCCTGGGCTCAGGGCTCCGCTCAGGTGGGCTTGGCGTTAAGCATCCGTGATGAGCAGGTTGTAAGAAAACACAAGGTGGGTCTTGGAGCAGCACGTGTTGGAGTCTTGCACATGGAAGGCCCGTGTCCAGAAGCTGAGCTCACATGCTCGTCTTTCCTCTACCAAGGAGCAGTGTCCAGGAACTTTGCCAGGGAGCTCCTTTCGACCTAAGCCTTTGGGAGGCTGTTTGCTGATCTGTTTATGGTGAAACGCTTTAGGGAGTGTCTGGAAGTAGGTGACTGTTGTCAGTGACTGTCAGTTTCAAATGAAACTCTGTGACTTCTCCTCTGAGACCGGAGGGAGACCAGCATTTCTTTCCCCACTGCCGCCTTCTTCTGCAAACCTCACCCCCTCCACAAGAGCTGCAGTGACAGGGTTCTGGACTTTGCATACACACATCTGCGTGGGGTAAGGGGCAGAGTGGGGCAGAGTTGAGGGGTGGGAAGGCAGATGCCTGTCCAAAGTCCAACCAGGGGGCAAGAGCCTTTATAGATGGAGGGAGGGGACTGCAGGCAGAAACAGCACAGTCAGCTCTGACAGTCATCTTGAAATTGGTCATTGGGGGTCTGACCAGCGTCATCTTGTTTTAAGTACAGTTAGCCTTCAGTTCCAGGGCCAGCATGCTCCCATTTCCTTGAGGCCGGTTCTCAGAATTGTTACAGCTTATGTCACGGCTACAGTCTAGTCATTATGCAGGTAGCCTCCGCCTGGTGGGGGTTTCAGTATCTATGAGACAGCTCACGGCACATGGCTCAGAATCTTATCTATGGCTCTTGAGAAGGTCCTAAAGGTCCTTGGCTATGCTTACAGACTAAACTATCATTATTTGGTCTCCTGTGACTGTTTTCCTCTGTTTCTGCATGTTCTCACTTCTCTGATTAAACTTGCTCTTTGGCTAAAGTTTTTCCACAGACAGAAGACAGGCAGAGGACATGGGGCAGGGAATGGGACGCGGGGCAAAGACCACAGGGTCCTGCTCCATTTCAGTAGGTACTCCGGGATCTTCCAGAGTAAAATGAAAGTTTACAGTGTACTTAAAAATTATTTACTCTGAGTCCAGATTGCAAGAAAATTGGAAAAGCCACTGTATTCTTGACTAATTGCCCTAATTTTCTGTGCCATCAAGAGTTCCCTGAACCACAGAGGAATTTTCTCGGCAGCTCTGTGTTCCTACAGGGACAGGATCGTGAAACTTTCGATCAAAGTTGTGCTTGTGGAATTGTTTGTACTCAGCTGGTTGCTTTTCTTATTTCTTCATAGAGCAGACAAATTATTTTCATTTTGTTTTCGGTTTCATAGCTTTTGTTTTTTATTATAAAAATAATGTATGAGATCTTCATTAAAAGTGGAAATAATGCGGAAGCATATGAAAACAGAAGGTAAAATTCCCTTGATCCTACTGCTCAGAAGTAGTATCCATTATCAAAAATATTTTAAAACTAGTAATATTTTAACCTGGCTTAAAACTCAATATTCAGAAAACTAAGATCATGGTATTTGGTCCCATCACTTCATGAAAGGGAAAAAGTGAAAGCAGTGACAGATTTTATTTTCTTGGGCTCCTAAATCACTGTGCACAATGACTGCAGCCATGAAATTAAAAGACTGTTGCTCTCAGGAAAAAAAACAATGGCAAACCTAGACAGTGCATTAAAAAGCAGAGACATCACTTGCTGACAAAGGTCTGTCTAGTCAAAGCTGTGGTTTTTCCAGTAGTCATGTACAGATGTGAGAGTTGGACCATAAAGAGGGCTCAGCACCAAAGAAGGTGATGCATTCGAATTGTGGTGTTGGAGAAGACTCTTGAGAGTCCCTTGGACTACAAGGAGATAAAACCAGTCAATCCTAAAGAAATCAACCCTGAATATTCATTGAAAGGACTGTTGCTGAAGCTCCAGTACTTTGGACACCTGATGCAAAGAGCTGACTCATTGGAAAAGACCCTGATGCTGGGAAAGATTGAAGGCAGGAGGAGAAGGGGACAACAGAGGATGAGTAGGTTGGATAGCATCACCAACTCGATGGACATGAATTTGAGCAAACTCCCGGACATAGTGGAGGACAGGGACGTCTGGTGTGCTGCAGTCCATGGGGTCAAAGTGTTGAACATGACTTAGTGACTGAACAACAACAACAAAACTAGGGAACAGTCTTTCAGAAATTTTTATATATTTACAGCTGGGTGTGTTAGTTGCCCAGTCGTGTCTGACTCTTTGCGACCCCATGGACTGTAGCACCCCAGGCTTCTCTGTCCATGGGATTCTCCAGACAAGAATATTGGAGTGGATTGCCATACCCTTCTCCAGAGGATTTTCCCAATCCAGGGAATGAACCCTGGTCTCCTGCATTGCAGGCAGATTCTTTACCGTTTGAGCTATGAGGATGTCCCATTTACAGCTGTAATATAGATAATATCTTTGTGTATTAAAAATGGGATAATACCGTGCATACTGTTCAACAAATAGCTTTTTAATTTATTTCTAGTGAACATCTTTCCATGCCAGTATAATATAAAGCAATCTCATTGTTTTTATTGGCGGCATAGTGCTACCTCATATGAACATACTAGAGTTTACTTAACTATAGTTTATTCCCCATGTGCATTTTGGTTATTTTCATGTCTTTATCGTTGTGAATGATGTATGAAGTGTCTTTGAACATACATCTTTTCACACTTGTATTCCGAAGAGAGATCTGTTGAAGCAGAATTGCTGAGTCAAGTCTATCAATGTTTAAATTTTTGATAGAAGCTGCCAAAGAGCATTCCATGAAGGCTGGATGGAAAGTACTGAAACTCTGAATAAATATTTATGTTTTGTTTCCCTTCAAAGTGTTGTGTTTAGCTCACACTTTGGCCTTTAACACTTTCCTTCTGAGCTCCCAGGAGTCTGGGTGACTTTCTGTGTTACTTGAAACCTAAGATCTGAGCAGAGAGAGGGAGAGTGAGATGAGCCACAAATTGGATCCTCTGCGGGGTAGGTGTGGCTTCGGTGGAGTGGCATGGGGGCTGGGCTTTCAGGTCCCCCGAGGGTCCAGCCTCCTGAAGCCCCTAAATGCCTTGGATTGAGCTGTCTTGAAAAGATCCCAATAGGAAATGGAGGGGACAGTGGGCATTGACTGAATGGCCGTGCTGTCCAGGGCAGGATGCATTGTCTGGCTGAAGTTTATATTCTAGTGGGGAAGGTAGACAGTAAGCAGACAGATTCGTGGATCTGTTTTGGATGGAGGTAAGTGGTGCAAAGAAGAATGAAGCGGGTAAGGGGAGAGTGTCAGGTGGTAGGATGGCTGTTTTACCTGTTGTGCCAGGCACTGCCTCCCTGGAGACTGTTGGCTGTGCCAGGACCTGAATGAGCAGGTGAGTGAACCAAGCGCAAGGCTCGGGGAGGCACATTCCATGCAGAAGGAATGTGCACTCAAGAGAGTGTGCCCGCAATGGGAGCAAGTTCAGCAAGTTTGAGCACCAGCAAGGTATAGGAGGAAGAGCAGGAGGCAAGTGGACACGGAGGGAGGGGGCGAAACAAGCCCAACTGGGTCAGGAGAAGCAGGAGCTCAGTCAGGTCAGAAAAGTAGAGAGAGGTTGGTTGCAAATACCTGCCTTCCTCTGCAAAGCCCGGAAATGACTCCCCAATCATGTGTATGGGTGCGTGCGCACACACACACACACACACACACACACACACATGTGCATACGCTTGCATACACACATGCATATAAATAATCTCAAACAGTGCTTTTAAAGCTGTAAGGGAAAGTTGACATATTTGGACATATTGAAAATTTTAAAATACAGTACAACAAAAGGTACTATAAATAAGTTGTAAAAAGTAAAATGTGGAAAAGGCAAAGGATTAATATCTAGAATAAATGAAGAATTCTTACACATCAATAAGAAAAATGGGTGAAGGGTTTAATGAGGCAATTTTCAAATGCATATGACCAATTTTAAAAGATTCCAAGCATTTGGCAAAAAAATCAAAATGACGGAGACTTCAGTGTCAGTGGGGCATGGGATGTGTACAAAGAACTGGTCTCCCACACTTGGTTGGGAATGTCAATTAGCAGCTTTGGGTGGAGGACAACTGGGTTATGTCTGGCAATACTGCAAATGAGCAGACTCTTAATCTGGCAAAAGCGTATCTGCATTTATTCTGTAAAGAGGCCGATACATGCTTACAAAGAAACAAGTAGAAAACTGTTTACATGGCACATTTATCTTTTTTAATAGCTGACGCTTGCAAACACTCTAAATGCTCATCACTGGAGGATGGGTAAATTATAGTGTTTCTTTGCCCCTTAATATGATGTGACATGTTTAAAAGATCTATAAATGCGCTGATATGAAAAGGATCTTGAAAAGTGTGGGTAGGTAAAAAGAAATCGCAGTATGCGATTCATTTAATTAATTAATAGCCATGTATGTGTTTATGTAGGTATGTTTATAAATAGCTAGAATAATGTCTGGAAGAATAAATGCAAACTGCTAGCAGCAGTTACCTCTGAAGGGGGAGTAGCAGGGTGGGGCTGGGAGTGAAGAGGGAAGTTTGTATTCTGCTTCCAAGGGACCATCACCATCACTAGGGTTCGTTTTATTTTTTTAATCACAGTGTTTGGGGTTTTTTAAAAATTTATTTATTTATTATTTTTGGCTGTGCTGGGTCTTTGCTTCTGTGTGTGGGCTATCTCTAGTCGCAGCGAGCAGGGCCACTCTTCACTGCAGTGCACGAGCCTCTCATTGAGATGGCTTCTCTTGCTTCTGAGCATGGGCCCTAGGTGCACAGGCTTCAGTCATTGTGGTGCATGGGCTTAGCACACGGGACCTTCCCAGATGGAGATCAAACCCTTGTCTCCTGCACTGGCAGTCGGATTCTTTACCACTGAGCCACCAGGAAAGCCCAGGGTTTATTTTTGAAATGGCATAATAAACGGTCCTGAGGTGGAGACAGGTCTAGGTTCGCCCAGGTTGGTGTTACTTCTCTGATCCTCCATCCATCATTCTTTGACTTTCTGATGAAGGGGATGTGAGGTGAGGGTCTGTGCCCAGCATACGAGGGAGAAATGGGGCCATGTCCCGAGTGCCCGTTCTTAGATTGAGCCCAAGTTCAAGATGTCCCGTGCTGCTGCAGCCGCCTCTGCCATCTGGTCCCACAAAGGCTCAGCTGCAGCAGAGACAGAACTCGGAGGCTCTCCAGGTCACCTCTGCAGACCAGCTGCGTGGAAATTAATTAGAGGCAGAACAAGTCCCCTGAGGCTCAGCTCTCATGATGCTGAAGTCATTAGCAGTTAGATTCGGCTACAGCTTCCTTCTCCATCTTCTGAAAATTTGTTTTGGCAAGGAGACAGGCCGACTGAGTTAGTGGCTGAGGACAGTGAATTTTAATTCCCACATAGTTTGTAAGGGCCTTTGGGGTACGGTGACCCCCAGAGACAGGGGCGGTTTTCATCATGTCAGAGACAGCAGTGTACTTATTCCTCTGACTGCTCGTAACAAAATTCCCTTTGCTATAAACAAGCGTGTCATTCCTGAAGCACAGGAGGTGGTGACTATAGCAACAAATCACCCAAATATTATTTTGTTCTGTGTGCCTTTTGTTAAGCCTCCCTTTCCACAAACAATTTGTGTTAACCGTTTTGATTGTAATGAGCTCTCTTTTGTTTCTTTCTCTCTTTTTAAATTATTTATAGGAGCCAAGAAAGAAGGACAAAAAGAGCAAGATGCCAATAAACCTGCAGTTTCATCTCCTAAGAGGACAGCGGCTTCGAGCACCAAGCTCCACTCACCAGGTATTTAAGAAATGTGAACTATGTTATCTGAGGAGACTTGAACTTGGAATGCATTTTGTTCAAATGTCATTAGTGGAGTGATGCCAGCCCACGTGGTACGCGTGACTGTTCCAGGGCTTGACGTTTCGTGTACGGCTGTGTTCTGACTCCAGCTGAAATGAACCAGCTGTTGGCATCATTTTGTCTTTAAAAAAATGTTATTAATGCTGCATTTAGAGGGTAGGATCTTCTCTGTGTAGGAGTATCTGCTATTCCAACAGCACCTGAGATAATTTATAATTGGAAAACAGATTTTGGAGATCTTACCTCAAGAGATAATATTTTTCCAAAAAGAGGAGAAAAAGATGAACCGTGGATATCAAACACTTGTTATGTTATTTATTTACATACTTGTATGAACAAGCTATAGAATGTCGTGAAAGTTGAAAATTACCTATTATGGAAATTCATGTTGTAAGACATTAGCCTCTTTGTAGAGCAGAATGCAGTATAACCTTTAAGCACAAAAATAGTAGCAATAATAGCAGCTTAAGTTTGAGTTCTTACTGTATACCAGGTACTGTCCTTGGGTCTTTAAATGAATTCATTTATGTAATGCCCACAGTAACTGGGAGGTGGGTACGGTATTGCCTTTTCGTTTGTATGTGCGGAAATTGAACTTCATAGATTTTCATTAACTTGCCCAAAAGTCACAGGAAATAAATAGTAGAGCCTTTGTTTCAACACAAGCACTTCGAATCCCACTTTGAACTGCACTCTTACTTGTTGCGCTATGAACCAGAAACCTTGTCAAATAATGACCTTATTTATAATGTTTCCAGTAAATTTTAAAAATGTATAGGAAGTAATCCAAAGTCACACATGAAGAGGGTCAGGAGACAGAGCCTGTTACCAAAGGCAGATTTGTGTGTCTGATGCACAGGAGGGAAAACAAACTGAAACGTTGGAGTTTGGAGCAGAAAAAGGTTAATTGCAGAGCCTGCAAGGAGACTGGTAGTTTGTGCTCTGAAAACCCAGAACTGCTCAAAGGATTTCAGCAAAGCACTTTTAAAGGCAAGTTGAGGGAGGAGTGTGGTTAGTTGTTGGAAACTTCATGGTGTGGGAATCCTTTGCTCTTGCAGCTGTCCATGTGGGTAAAGTCAGGATGTTCCTGTAAACTTGCAACAAGACATATGCAGGGAAAGGTTGAAATGAGGGCTTAAAAAATTTAAATCCATGTCAATGAAAGCAAAGAGAGGGGAGAAAGGAAAAAGAAAACAGAGGAAAGAAGAGGAAGGAAGGGAAGGGGTTCAGATCTACTGAAGCAGTAGTCCGTTCCTTTTTATCAGCGAATAGAACTCCACTGTGTAAGTACCGCAATTTATCCATTTACCTACTGAGACACTTTGGAGATTTCCCCCAGGGATTTGGCTATTATAAATGAAGCTACCACGCACATTTGTACAAGCCTTGGTATAGACCTCTGCTTTCATTTTTCTTGGCAAATAGCTAAGAGTGGAATGCCTGAGTCATATGATAGCTATGTGTTTAGCTTTTAAATCTGTTTAAAAGTTTTCCAATCTGTTTTCCAAGGTAGTTGTACCATTTTATATTCCCGTCAGTGATGTCCAAGAGATCCAGTTCCTCCATGTCCTTGCCAACCCTTGGTATGGTCAGTCTTTTAGATAATAAACATTATAATAGGTACATAGCAGTATCTCATGGTTTTAATTTGCATTTACCTGGCAACTAATGACATTAAAATGTTGAACATCTTTTTTACATTTATTTGACATCTGTGTTTATTCTTCCATAAAATATTCCAATCTTTTGCCATTTCAATTGGAAGTGTTTTTTTTATTGAATTTTGAGAATCTCTGTATATTCTGGTCACAATTTTTTCAGGTCTGTGATCTGCAGTTTTCTTTTCTCCACAATTTATGTATTGTTTTGCACTCCCCTAACAATGTCTTTTGAAGATTAGAAGTTCTTAATATTCATGAAGTCCAATTCATGATTTTTTCTTTTATGAACCATATTTTTAGTATTATCTTTAAAAATCTTTACATAACCCAAGTTCATAAATATTTTCTCCTACATTTTATTCTAAATTACATATAGATTTTATATTTACATCTATGATCCATTTAATTTGTTTTGTATGTAGTATAAAATATGACTTGATTCTCAGTAGATTTCTACTGTGATCATTATTATCTCTTCTGCTGACATTGAGTTTAATTAGGGAATGTCATTAATTTGAAGTCTCTCTGCTTTTCTAATGTGCATTTAATACAGTAAATGTTCCTTCATATACTACATTAGCTGTAATTCACATATTTTGATATATTGGGTTTTCATCTTCATTGAGTTCAAAATTTTTTCAGGTTTCCTTTTCTGATTTCTTCTTTCCCCATGATTATTTAGCAGCATTGTTTTTAGTTTGCAGATATTTAGGACTTTCCAGAGGTCTCTCTGATTGTATTTCTAATTTAATTCCATTGTGTCTGGAGAACATACTTTGGATGATTTGTTCAGTTCAGTGCTGATCAGTCGCTCAGTCGTGTCCAACTCTTTGTGACCCCATGGACTGCAGCACGCCAGGCTTCCCTGTCCATCACCAACTCCTGGAGCTTACTCAAACTCATGTCCGTTGAGTCAGTAATGCCATCCAACCTTCTCATCGTCTGTCGTCCCCTTCTCCTGCCTTCAATCTTTCCCATCATCAGGGTCTTTTCCAGTGAGTCAGTTCTTCGCATTGGGTGGCCAAAGGTGGATGATTTGAGTCCTTTCAAATTTGTTGAGACTTGTCTGATACTCCACACAACAAGGGCTGTCTTGGTAAATCTTGCTTTCTCAGCATGTGGGGAAAACGAGGTCATCTCTCTGGTGTCTCTTCTCATGAGGCCACTAATCCCATTCATGAAAGCCTCACCCTCATGACCTAAATGCTTTCCCCAGAGGAGATTAGGGATTAGCACATGAATTTTGGGAGAACATGAACAGCTCAAAGCATCTGCACATGTGTGCAGAGGAGCAGAATCATCGGGGTCCGGGCTACCATAGGAGAATGTCAAGCCAGCTCTGGTGAAGAGAAACCTATACAATGAGAGTGGACAGGTCTGGGAGCACAGCATTCCTGTCCCCAGCCTCCTCTCCTTGCCTCCTCCATCCGTCTCTCAGGGCAACTCCCCTTTCTTCAGATTATTGAACATCAAATAAGCCGAGCTGCACTGGTCGGTGGTGCCTCTGTCAAGCCTTGAACCCTCAACTGTCATGTGATTGAGGAGTGGCAGCTGAAGTCCAGGTGTGTTTCCCTCCCCTGCTGCTCTGGAACTTCCCTGAGGATCGTCTTGACCCATTTCTCTCCCCACCTTTGCAGCCAGGCTTGGGGAAGAGGCATCTTGTGATTCTCGTCTCTGTCGCTTGCCTACAGATGACTTCTCCCATTCCTGCCAGCTAGCAACCCCCTCCCTATTCCACTGCCTTCCCTCCCCTCAATCCTGCAAAGGCCTCTCATGACCTCCTGGTTATTAAGTCTAAGTGACACGTCCTGGTCCTTATCTCTGTGGCCTTTGGTGTTACTGATCACTCCTTTCCTGAAATTTTCTTTCCCTTAACTCTGTGACACCTATTCCTGCTGGTTTTCTTCCAGCTTTTGGAAGTGCTTGCATGGAGTTGTCTTCACTAGAAACTCTTCTGCAAATTCTAAATGTTGCCCAGCAATTTGGCCCAGGAGAGTAGACCAAACTGAGTTCAAATCCTGGCTCGGTGGCTCACATGATGTATGAACCGGGGCAAATAACAGAATTTCTCTGAGCCTCAGCTGCTTCTTTAGTAATTCACATATTGTGAATTTTACTCTTTTAAAGTGTACAATTCAGTGGTTTTAGTATATTCACAAAATTGTGCAGCAATCACCACTACTTCCAGAGCATTTTCTTCTGGCCGCAAAAGAAACTCATACCCATGAGCAGTCGCTCCCTACCCATGCTCCCCAGCCGCTGACAACCAGTAGTCTATTTTGTTTCGTGGACTTGTTTATTCTGGACATTTCGTGTAAGTAGAATCATATTCTGTGTGGCTTTTTTCGTCAGTTGTTTTCACTTAGCACGTTTTTGAGGTTCATCCATGTCAAAGTGAGGATCAGTAGTATTTCCTTCCTGGATCAGTGTTTCATTCCTGGTTTGGGCTGAATAATAGTACACCATGTGAATGTGTCATCATTTATCTACTCATTGGTTGATGGGCATTTGTTTCCAGCTTTTGGCTACTATGAGTAATGCTGCTATGAAAATCCATGCCATTAATCTTTTCATATGCAGTGTCTAATCTTAATCCCATCCAGTGTATTTTTATCTCAGACATTTGAATTGTTAATCTCTAGAATTTTTATTTCAGTCTCTTTTTATCTTTGTTTCTATTTGATGTACTCAGTCTTTCCTCCAGCCTCTTGATATATGGAATATAGTTATAATAACTGTTAATTGCTGGTGCTTTTCTTGGCTGACTTCAGTTAATTGCATCCCCTCTTCATCATGACTTGTACATCCCTGCTTATTTACATGCCTGAGAATTTTTTTAGATGACTGACATTGTGAATTTTTCCTTGTTGGATTTTTTTTTTTTAATTCTATAAATATTCTTAAGCTTTGTTCTTGGGTAAAACTATGTGACTTGGAAAGAGCTTGATCATCTTGGATCTTTCTCATCAGCTTTGTTAAACAGATCCTGACCAGCAGTTAGTCCAGGACTGGTTTCAGCAGAGCACCATGATATGAGCCTTCCAGGTGTTCTGATGCCCTGGGAATTGCAGAGGGCACAGGAATTGATCCTGGCCTTCTGTGAGCTCCCGGTAGTGTTCCTGCCTGGAGCAGGGTAGAACCCACTCCCTGGCTCTGGACACTGTCCTCACCTGCTGCACTGATGTGAGTTGTCCAGAAACTCGAGAGGCCCTTCTGTGTCACTCTGTGTCTCTGTGGAGCTGTCCTCTCAGCTACTCTGCCCTGTAACCACTGACCCTTGAACTTCCTGAGCCCCCAGCTCCACCGTGCCAAGTTGGGAAGACTACCAGACTCCCCCGGGGCTTCCTGACTCTCTGTGCCACAGCCTGGAAGACCACCCAGAGAGCAGGCTCAGGCATCCCTGGGGGTGGTAGGGGTCGTCTCGTGTGTTTTGGAGTCTTTGGTTCCTCGTGCTTCATTGCCTAATATAATGTCTTGAAACCCACTGACACATATTTTGGTCAAGTGTTTTGGGTCGTTTCAGATGAGAAGATAAATCTACTCCTTTCTTACTCCATCTTCACCAGTGAAAGTCGCTCAGTCGTGTCTGACTCTTTGCAACCCCATGGATTATACAGTCCATGGAATTCTCCAGGCCAGAATACTGGAGTGGGTAGCCTTTCCCTTCTCCAGGGGATCTTCCCAACCCAGGGATCGAACGCAGGTCTCCCACACTGGTAGATTCTTTACTGGCTGAGCCACAAGGGAAGCCTAAGAATATTGGAGTGGATAGCCTATCCCTTCTCCAGTGGATCTTCCCGACCCAGGGATCAACCTGGGGTCTCCTGTGTTGCAGGCAGATTCTTTACCAATTGAGCTACCGGGGAAGCCAGATGTAACTATAATTTTTAATATAAAAATTAAGCAATTGTTATAACACCATTAAGCCAAGATTTTTCACCCTTGGAGGAAGGAGACATTTAGATTTACTTTGATAAATAACACTCATACTTCTTGTAAATAATAAATGATAATAAATGTCCCAAAGTTGAGACTATTTTGCATAAATTTTTGTCTAAAGAGTGTGTTATCATAACCAATTCTTATAGTTGGCTTGGGAAACTCTGGCTGTAACATCTTTTTTTTTTTCCTCCTATTTTCTGTATATCAAAATAGAAAATGATCTGCTCTTTCCTTGGAATGGGAAAGGTAACCCTCTTCTTTCTAGTGTGTATGCTTAGTCTCTCAGTCGTGTCCAACTCTTTGCAACCCCATGGACTAAACCCACCAGGCTCCTTGGTCCATGGGATTCCCCAGGCAAGAATACTGGAATGGGTTGCCATTTCCTTCTCCAGGGCATCTTTCCAACCCAGGGATCATCTCTTGTGTCTCCTCCATTGGCAGGAGGGTTCTTTAACCCTGAGCCACCTGAGAGGCCCTTCTTCTTTCTGGAATACTTATTTATGATTGGGCGGTTTGGCCAAAATGTTCGTTTGAGTTTTTCCTTAGATCGAACTTTTTGGCCAACCCAGTAATTCCTGCCCTTACCCGTGCTCCACACTGGCCAGAAGGAAATGTCCTGCTCTTGCGCTGTCCACTCTCCCCAGCACTAGCTGACTCCAGACAGACAGGTGCCAGCGGTGAGTAGAAAGTAGTGTGGTACTGGGCACATTTTTTTTCTGAAATAAATTTAGATCAGTTTAAGAAAAACAAAGCCTGTCTAAGACGACAGAGAATTCAGCACACGTGCTCCCTGGGGTGTCGTGCTGGTGCCAGCCTGCAAGAAACAGACTTCCTGTCTGTTGGGAGGTGGACCAAACTCATGAAGTGCTTTTCCTTAAGCTGGAGGGCTATCAAAGTTGTGTCCTTCCGTTCTTCTCCCTCTTGTTTACAAGTGTTAAGGTCATGGGCCTTCTCTGAGATTGTAGACATGCAGGTCCCAAGGCTGCAGTGTTTGCTTGTCATGTCCGTTGAGCTTCCAGCTTCAGGACTGAAGCATGCTTTTCCATCCATTAGAATCCTCTGGATAGTGACCAGGTGACTGCAGATGAATTTTTCATGTTCTCTTTGCATTTTGAAGGCCCGTGTTCATCCTGGCGCTCAGCCTTTGCACGCAAACTGCTTGCATTCATCTGTAAGAACAGACGGTGACTGGCTTCTTCGCTCTGAGTCGCCAGTGGTCACTGGGATCACCATAGATTCTATGTGCCCCTACTCAGAGTAATGCAACCAGGGGATGTGATTGGGACGAGACTGGGGGAATGGGAGAATGTTCTAGGTTCAGATGTGCCCCCAGACTTGTGAGTTCAGTCAGAGATGCTGCAGAGTGGGTCAGCAAGTGTCCTTAGGTGTTGAGATGGCTGGCGAGGAATCAGAGAACCCAGAGCCCAGATGCTGACGCTGACTTGCCCATGGGCAAGGGCAGGGCCTCATTTCTTTGCAAGTCCGCTGGGCCTCCCACATGTCATTGACTGAACAGGTGCTTGACGCATGTATGCATGCGTGCTCAGTTGCTTCAGGCATGTCTGTTTCTTCGCCACCCCACAGACTGTAGCCCGCCAGGCTCCTCTGTCCACGGGATTCTTCAGGCAAGAATACTGAAGGGGCTTGCCATTTCCTCCTTCAGGGGAATCTTGCTGACCCAAGGATCAAACTCACATCTCCTGCCCTGCTGGATTCTTGACCGCTGAGCCACCGGGGAAGCCCGTCAGTGAAAGGGTTGCTAGGTTTTAAGTCTGGCTTCAACCTGGATTGAGTGATTTCCCTTTAGATGCTTTCCAAGGGGAATCCCCTTGAAGGTTAAAAAAAAAGAAAAAAAAAGCCAACTGCTCCAAGTCTGTCTAAGTAGACCGGGAAGAAATGTAGGCAGCTGGGAGGAATTGGGCAATTCTATCTGTTCCTCTGCTTCCAAGCGTGAAACCTTGCACTTGGAACCACTTCAACAGAACAACACTTCACAGTCCTTGTTTTTTTTCATTTTAACACTTAGAATGACACACAGCGGGCCCTTCCTTCTCAGCCCCTTGCCGGCATCTTTGTGTCATGAGGAGCACTTGTCACATCTGGGCTGACTGTTTTCTCACCCTTGCTTCCTAGGGTACCCCAAGCAGAGGACCACGGCCCCCCGCAACGGGTTCTCCCCGAAGCCGGACCCGCAGGCCCGTGAGGCGGAGCGGCTGCTGGCACAGCGGCTGAAGGAGCGCTACGAGCAGCAGGCCCGGCAGCTGGGGCTCGCGCGGGCGGAGCTGAGGACCGCCGTCCGCGGCTTCCAGGCACTCGCCGTGGCCACGCAGCTCTTCTTCGGGAAGGTGAGGCCACGCCTGGTGGATGTGGACGCGGAGGGCAGTGGCGGGGATGGTTCTTAGTGTGCGAGCTTTAATTCGGGTTTGGGGTTAGAGATGGTTTGATTTTCAGGTGCTGCGGTGTCTCGGCCAGCATCATGGGATGTTTTGGGAGCCGAATTGAGACTTGTGTGTGAAAGACGTTAGTCTGGGAAGACAGATTCATAACCTTGACTCCAAAAGGGAAAATTACATTAAAAAAAAGAAAAGTGAAAAAGTGAAAGTGAAGTCGCTCAGTCGTGTCCAACTCTTTGCAACCCCATGAACTGTAGCCTACCAGGCTCCTTTTGTCCATGGGATTTTCCAGGCAACAGTACTGGAGTGGGCTGCCATTTCCTTCTCCAGAGGAAAGAAAAAAAGGAAAGGTATAAAGGGAGGTTTGGAAGGTGAGAATGGGGCATGTGGTGATTTGCATTTTGGACCCGAGATGGCCAGGTTCTGAGACATCTGTGCCTCTGAGCACAGAGCAAGCCAGTGCGGCAGAGCGGGCCACTGTGGCCCTTGAGGGGACCTGGAAGCTGCTGGGCCTGGGGCCTCTCCTCCGGGCCATGCTCACAGTGTGCAGGGGGCAGCGTGGGGAGGGGGCGTCCCCTGACCCCTTGTTTCTTCTGACAATGCAGAGAAGCCTTGGGTTCCTCAGCCTAAGAGTCCAGAGTCTCCTGGGCTCATCCAGATGCTGGGTGTGTTATCAGACTTGGTTTGTTGTTGCCTTTTGTGACCCCGTGGATTGTAGCCCACCAGGCTCCTCTGTCCATGAAATGTCCCAGGCAAGAATACCGGAGTGGGTTGCCATTTCCTTCTCCAGGGACTCTTCCTGACCCATGGATCAAACCCACGTCTCTTGCATTTCCTGCATTGGCAAGTGGATGGTTTACCACGACCACCACCTGGGACGCCCTTGGTACCGTCTGGTAACATTCACCAAACATGGTTCAGCCTCCCTGTCTCTCAGTGTAGAAGGGAGGCGGTGGGAGCCTGAGTCTGACTTTGTACTTTCTTGCTCCATCCCGGGGTGACCAAGGAGCATTTGGGGGAGAACTTGAAACCTTTACCTTTGAAGTTTAAACACTATGAGTTACCATATCAATAACCTATAAGGCATTAATTTCATGTATGGACCTCCTGGGATCTATAAATGAAAGTAAAAGTGCTATAGAAATGTCCCCCAACCAGGAAGGTGAACTAACTAAATTTCTAGCTAATTTAAAGAAGAAAAATCAGAAGAATATTAACCAACACCATGTCCACTGGTTTTCCTTATTATTTGAACCTTAAAGTGTGGAGGACTCCGACCTTTTATGGCAGCCTGCAGCCTCTCTTGTCCCTCCCAGTATAGAAGCCTCAGCTGCCCTGTTTGATGCTTGTTTCCTGTTTTTGCTGAAAGCTTTTCACCCAAGGAGCTAATTCCCAGTGTATAGTTGTGATCAAAGACAAGATGAACAGATTTCAGTTTTATCAATAGTTTCCTTTTCCTCCCTTGTCAAAATGTTAAAACCAGCAATCAATGACCAATTTGAATGTTATGTCTTCCCTTCCAGTCTGGTACCTCTGGGGTCAGCCTTGAAGAGCCAAAATGACTGTGTTCCCACCCTGTAAGAATTAAAATTACAGACACGTTTTTGAGGCACCAGAGGGGCTGGACTTGCCATGTTAAATATTGAGCAGTTTTCTTATTAGAGAGAGTCTTATTTTCTGTTCTTCAGCTAGATGTATGTTTTCCACTGACTGTCAGGTCTTTAATAAAGAGAGGAAATCAGGGCTGTGCGTTGCAGTTCGGTGATAACATGTACTGTGTTACTCTGGCCACTGTGTTGCAACATGTACTGTGTTACTCTGGCCACTGTGTTGCTTCTGTGCATCACGCAGTGTCGTAACAAGTCCTTGATAAAGACTTGGTGTGGATTGATTTGCCAGCAAACACCAACTTAACACATTGGTCACACGCGCTGTGAGGGTTGCCCTGTGGCTCACATGGTCAGAAATCTGCCTGTAATGCGGGAGACCCGAGTTCTATCCCTGGATCGGGAAGATTCCCCTGGAGAAGGGAATGGCTACCCACTCCAGGATTCTTGCCTGGAGAATCCCTTGGACAGAGGCTACAGTCCATGGGGTCACAAACAGTCAGGTATGACTGAGCAACTAACACTTTCATTTTTTTTTTTTTTCCCCCAACATGCAGTGTGTTTTCAAGTTGGAGATTTTAGACCCCACTCATGGCATCATGGCAGAGAAAAAGAGTTTTCTGTGTTGAGATTAAGGGTCGGTTCCCTGTAACGGTGCATTTCTGGGTCCCAGGAGAATTCCTGTTGGTCCAGGGGCCACTAGTTGTACTTCTCTGTAGCATCCTCATGGCCCTTCCCTCGGAGATCCCCAAGGGCTGGCAGGTGATTTGCAGGCATGTCCATCAGAGCCCCCTACTGGCTGGAGCCACACTCAGCTTGACATTTCAGCAAGATAGATGGTGGGCCTGAATTTCATTCTCTTTTCAGTAAATCACAACCAGTGACTCCAGGCAGGCCTCCTGATGACCCTGGCATTTCCCCTCCCACCCAGTGTGTCCTTTTCTCTGTCCTGATCGCAACTCTTTCTCCAGATAAGCTCCAGAAGAAACAACGGAGGTTTTTTTTTTAAGTCTGTAATTGAATATAAGCGGCTTCCACATAGGCTGAATTTGCTCCATGTGGTTTAAGGTGATTGATTTGAGAGTTTGCGACTGGGCTGGAGCACTCAGGGAAATAAGAGGCCAGGCAAGCCAGGAAGTGTGGGTGACGGAGCCCTCTGTTACAAGATATCGTGACCCTGACGTGTTCCCTGTATCCTATTGCGGGAAGCTGATGCGTTATTATTATTTTTATATGTGAGACATGGTCACAGCCCAGCTTCCTATAGCTATGCAGAGCATGACCACCACAGCTAGCCTGAAAAAACAAGCTCTTTCTGCTCTTCTTCCTAAAGACCCTGCTGGAGCGCCACACCTGTATCTTTTCTGTGTGTAGCATTTTGTCTACAAAGCCTGGCGCGGTAGAGTGAGGACACTGTGCTGGCAAGGGGTCAGTCCCACCAACGCCTTCATCCCCCTCAAGACTTGAGCAAGTTACTGTCCCTCTTGGAGCCCTGTCAGCATCACCCATGGGAAATTAATACATCCTTGCCCTACGCCAAGTCCCCTCTGACCAGTCATCTTTGAGTCTCAAAGTTTCCTCAGTTGCAAATAGGATCGTTAATAACTCTTCACAAGGTTATAGAGAGAATGTCGTGAATTAATGGGCAAAGGTACTTTGAACAGTATTCAGTAAAGCATCCTTTTTGAGGACAAGGAAATCTGACAAATATTTTACTCTCAAGCGGGATGAGTAAGACAGGTGAGAAATGTAAAGTGAAAACACAGAACAGACCCCTCTTATTTCATTTTATGTATATAAAGGATTTGACTTGGCGTGTCCTTTAAGAATAGAAGCAGTTTTCTAGTCCAGCTATTCAGCTGGGGCTATGTATTTTTTCCAGAATGTGCTGATTCCGTTAAGGATGGGAAGTCACTAGAAAAAGGAAGCATAGATAAGAATCTTCCATTTCTGCCCTATGCTTCACAGCTCATGGCACAGCGGCTGTGAGCATTGTCAGCTGTGTTTCAGTCTGAGCCCAGTGTCCGGGGACGCTCAGATGTCCCCTTTAAGTGCCAACACCAGCCTCACATTTATGCTGATTTTAGGTAGTTCCTCTCTGTCAACAGGGCACAGTCCTCACCACCAGCCAGACAGCTTTGCTGAAATCTGCGGTCTCAGACCTCGGGGGGGTGTAGTAATAAGTGTGATTCTCAGGGACTTGTACTTCTCAGAGTCATATTGAAAGATTATTTTTTTAATCTTTCTCTGCCTGGTTCCCGGAAACACTACTCTAGCAGCCCCTGGTGGCTAATCCAGGAAACAACACAACTGATGGTCCTGTTAATATTAATAATGTATTAAGCGGCATGCCTCACCCTGTAGCATCAAATTTTACAAGTCACATCTGAGAGTGTATTTATTTTCATTTCATTTTTAATTAGGTTTATTATATTTATTCAGTTTTTTCATATTGGTTTGTATAATTTTTATCATTTTACTTTATGAATGTGACAGATGTTGGTTTTAATACTTTTTATTTATTATTGAAAATATTATTAGGCATACAGAGAATGAAAATTAATGTCAAGCATTTGTGTATTTTCTAAGCTTAATCAAAATTAATAAGCATCAGCCTCCTTTTCCCTAAAGTATATAGTATGAAAGAGTTAGTTGCTCTCTTCTCAGACTCTTTGTGGTTCCTCTGTCCGTGGGATTTCCCAGCCAAGAATACTGGAGTGGGTTTGCCATTTCCTTCTCCAGTGGTTCTTCCTGACCCAGGGATTGAACCTGGGTCTCCTGCATTTCAGGCAAATTCTTTACCGTCTGAGCCACCAGGGAAGCCTCAGTTAGGGGTGTACATATTTTTAATGTAGTTCATATATTTAACGTTTCATCTTCAATTCACTTATGTTAGTAGGTTTTAATCAACCCTGCCTCCACCAATGAAAGGTTCTATAGAGTTCAAAAAGTAAAAGACAAAGCATTTCAATAAGAACATCACTCTTGTTTATTGACCATCTCCAGTGTCCTAGACCGCTTACATATAACATTTTAACCCTCACAAAACCCTGCCTGGTGTTGACATTATTTTCATGGGACAGTTGAGGAGATGGAGGCTCAGGGAGGTTCTGTAGCCTTCCCAAGACAATAGAATTAGAACGCAATGGAGCCACAATACAACCCATATCAACCCATGTCCAACCCATATCAGTTCAGTTCAGTTGCTCAGTCGTGTCCAACTCTTTTTGACCCCATGGACTGCAGCATGCCAGGCCTCCCTGTCCATCACCAACTCTCGGAGTTTACTCAAACTCCTGTCCATTGAGTCAGTGATGCCATCCAACCATCTCATCCTCTGTCGTCCCCTTCTCCTCCTGCCCTCAATCTTTCCCAGCGTCAGGGTCTTTTCCAGTGAGTCAGTTCTTCCCATCAGGTGGCCAGAGTATTAAGAGTTTCAGCTGCAGCATCGTCCTTCCAGTGAATATTCAGGACTGATCTCCTTTAGGATGGACTGGTTGGATCTCCTTGCAGTCCAAGGGACTCTCAGGAGTCTTCTCCAACACCACAGTTCAAAAGCATCAATTCTTCAGCACTCAGCTTTCTTTATAGCCCAACTCTCACATCTATACATGACCACTGGAACAACTATAGCCTTGACTAGATGAACCTTTGTAGACAAAGTAATGTCATATCAACCCATGTCCAATCAACCCATGTCCAGCCAATGTCCAACCCGTATCAACTCATGTCCAGCCCATGTTTTCCAGAATGATATGGTATTTCCTCTCCCTCTCCACACAGCCTTCAAGGCTGTGAGGATTTGTACTATGCCTTATATTTAGGGGAGGACTGGGAACATGGTCCGTTTGTACCAGGGCCCTCAGGGCCTGAGTGAGTTACAGCGAGGCCCACCGCTTTACTCCACATACACTCTTTGGATTATCTCTGAGCCCAAATATACATCACCATGCATCCTAGCCATTCAGTTTAATTCCACACCTGTTGGTTAAGTGGAAGACTTAAAAACTCAGTCTCAGACCCTGCCTTCTAATTCCAGAGGGGAAAGACACTTGTTCGAATCCCTGGAGGACAGAGTATTGATGTGGCTCTCAGGGGTCCCACAGGGAGCGATTACTCCAGCCGGGGCCACATGGCCATCCAGAGAAGACGGATGCTTGTGTACTGGCCCTCGAGAGTAAATCAGGCTTCCACGGCAGAGATGGGGGGCCCAGCTTAGCGGGCGGCACAGCCCTGGAACAAACCAGGCTGGATCTGCCAGGAGTAGAGTCTGATTTGCTTAAAGTGTGGAGCTTCTGGACTGTCAGTAGCCAGAAATGAGGCAGAAGGGTTTGGTGATTCAAATAGCTAAGTACAGAGAGGCTCAATTTGAGGCAGTCAGGAGGCTCTGAGAGTTTTGGACAGAGTACATTTGAAGCTGCATTTCAGGACAGGTGATATAATAGCAGAGTATGGGATGGACGGTAGAAAGAGAACCCCAAGCAGAGAAAACACTTAGGAAGCTCAGCTGCTTGTAGTAATAATCTGGGCAAAAGGTGGGAGGGTGAGGAGGAGGGTCTGACACAAAGGAGAGGGTGGATCCAGGACCCCAGGACCCAGCCTGTGAGCCAGTTGGGGGGTCCATTGGGGTTTACAAGTCCAAGAGGCTCCAGGTGGTAAGAGGTAAACCGTTCCCACCCTGGCCCCAACAAGTCCCAAATGGAAATCACAAAACTGAGGAGTGTTATACTCAAGTAGGACTCTTGTGTTTACGGCTCAGGAATATTTATAAAGAGGTGGCGGGTTCTCTGTTTAACTATTTTCTCTGGAACTGCACACTTTGTGCATCCATGAACCCTCAGGGTCTAGGTCCAGTGAACCTGTAGGGATGGACATTTTTCCTCCAAAAATGTACTTTTACACAATACGTATATTACTCAAATATACTATCATCTGTTCCTTTGGAATTCAGAAAAAATTGTTGATAATTCTATCACATGTTCCAGGAGTGCTCTCTGTCCCGTTCTCTCAGGAATTTCAAGTGGGAGGAGCTTATTATTTTATATTATAGTTACCCATGAAGATCCCCTAGAGAAGGAAATGACAACCCACTTCAGGATCCTTGGCCTTGAGAACCCCATGGACAGAGGAGCCTGCTCCCATATGTAACATCTCCTCCCTCAACCTGGACTAGTCCTGCTTTGTCGATTTCCAAGATTCTTTGTTCTTTGTGATGCTAGGGGCTCCATGAGGAAGTTAAACATGAGTTTAAATGTCAGGAGAGAAAAAGGAAGCTCTAGAAAAGCAGATTTGGGAGTCATTTGTGTAGAAGTGACATTAGAAGAGGGTGATTGACAGGAGCATGTGTACAGGAGGACACGGGACAGAGCCTCTGTAGGGACCCAAGGAGAAGGAGTGGGAAAGAAAGGAAACACAGGCGATGAGGAGAAAGGTCAGTGCGAACAGGAGAGTCCCTCCTTGAAGAAGCCAAATGAGAGAGGAGTTTCTGAGAGAGGGAGTGAACTGTAAAACCAGGTACCAGACAGTAGATGAGAATGATACAGAATGAGAAAGTATCCAGAGTTTGGCACTTTCAGAGGAGCATCTGTAAATGGGTCAGAACAAGCAGACTCCCCTGGTTCCTTAACAACCAAATGGTTCAACAGGTTTGGCCTCCATCACCGTGGACTCCAAAATCACTGAGTATAGTGACTGCAGCCATGAAATTAAAAGACGCTTGTTCCTTGGAAGAAAAACTATGACAAATCTAGACAGTATAATAAAAAACAGGCATCATTTTGCTGACAAAGGTCCATCTAGTCAAAGCTATGGTTTTTCCAGTAGTCATGTATAGATAGATGTAAGGGTTGAACCATAAAGAAGATCCAGCACCAAAGAACTGATAATTTCCAATTGTGGTGCTGTTAAAGACTCTTGAGAATCCCTTGGACGGAAGGGAGATCAAACCAGTCAATCCTAAAGGAAATCAACTCTGAATGTTCATTGGAAGGATTGATGCTGAAACTGAAGCTCCAGTGCTTTGGCCACCTGATGCAAAGAGGCAACTCATTGGAAAAGACTCTGATGCTGGGAAAGATTAAAGGTGGGAGGAGAGGGGGAAGACAGAGGATGAGATGGTTGGGTGGAATCGCTGACTTGATGACATGAGTTTGAGCAAGCTCTGGGAGTTGGTGATGGACAGAGAAGCCTGGCGTGCTGCTGTCCATTTGGTTGCAAAGAGTCGGACACGACTGAGCGACTGAACAAGCTTGTGGTGAAGCTGGTGCTTTTCCCCATCAGAAATGGCAATGGTGACATCTACAGGGCATTGGCTGGAAATGAAATCTGTGCTCTGAGAGGAGTGCTGGCCAAGGATTACCTTAAATTCCAGAGTGTTTTACAAAAGCAGGTGCTGCTCGCCTCCCCTCGTTCACTAAAGTGCGAATTGCAAACCTGCCTGTTGCACACACGTCAGTGATGCTAGGTTTGAAATTAAAATCACACAACTGCTTTCATCGTTCGTTTTATTCCTGACAATCAACGTACTAAGACAGCAAGAATAAGATTGATGTCATACGCTGCAAGCAGCTTGACTAGGAGATCATTCATGAAAGCAATTACATATTGAGAGTCCAACAATCTATGTCTGTAATTCAGTACCTAGAGATTATAAAGGCTCATGATGTCTGCTCCACCAGGAACAGAAGGAGAAATATTTAAACCTGAAAAACACTGACTCTGTAACATGGCAGTGTTCTCCTTAAAACAGAGGCATCATAAAAACTGCTGACAGAATAGGCAGAGGGGGTATCATTTCTCAAATTTTTCTTCAGGAGTATTCCCCCATTATTGTTTCAGTGTGAAAGAATTGCAGTGCATCTATTTTACAAGCACACAGGAGGCAGAAGGAGAGGAGGAAAAAAATGAAGAATAAATGCAGTGCATGCATGTTGTAGCTTTAGTCGTGTTTGACTCTTTGGGACCCTATCCACCGCAGCCCGCCAGGCTCCTTTGTCCATGGGACCCTATCCACTGCAGCCCGCCAGGCTCCTCTGTCCATGGGATTCTCCAGGCAAGAATACTGGAGTGGGTTGCCATTCCCTTTTCCAGGGGATCTTCCCGACCCAGGGATTGAACCCATGTCCCCTGTATCGGCAAGCAAGTTCTTTCCCTCTAGTGCTACCTAGGAAGCCCCAGTGCAATGCATAGAAAAGTTATAAAGATATTAATCCAGCCAGAACAGTAATCACATGAAATGTGAGTGGTCTAAACACACTACTTAAAAGACAGAGATAGTCAAAAAGGGTTTTTTTTTTTTAACATAACTATATGTTATCCACAAGAAAACCTATTTAATAGATTAAAGATCTAAACGTAAGACCAGAAACTATAAAACTCCTAGAGGAGAACAGAGGCAAAACACTCTCTGACATAAATCACGGCAGGATCCTCTATGACCCACCTCCCAGAATATTGGAAATAAAAGCAAAAATAAACAAATGGGACCTAATTAAAATTAAAAGCTTATGCACAACAAAGGAAACTATAAGCAAGGTGAAAAGACAGCCTTCGGAATGGGAGAAAATACTAGCAAATGAAGCAACTGACAAACGACTAATCTCAAAAATATACAAGCAACTCCTGCAGCTCAATTCCAGAAAAATAAATGACCCAATCAAAAAATGGGCCAAAGAACTAAACAGACATTTCTCCAAAGAAGACATACGGATGGCTAACAAACACATGAAAAGATGCTCAACATCACTCATTATCAGAGAAATGCAAATCAAGACCACAATGAGGTACCACTTCACGCCAGTCAGAATGGCTGCAATCCAAAAGTCTACAAGCAATAAATGCTGGAGAGGGTGTGGAGAAAAGGGAACCCTCTTACACTGTTGGTGGGAATGTAAACTAGTACAGCCACTGTGGAGAACAGTGTGGAGATTCCTTAAAAAACTGGAAATAGAACTGCCTTATAACCCAGCAACCCCACTGCTGGGCATACACACCAAGGAAACCAGAATTGAAAGAGACACGTGTACCCCAATGTTCATCGCAGCACTGTTTATAATAGCCAGGACATGGAAGCAACCTAGATGTCCATCAGCAGATGAATGGATAAGAAAGCTGTGGTACATATACACAGTGGAGTATTACTCAGCCATTAAAAAGAATACATTTAAATCAGTTCTAATGTAATGAGGTGGATGAAACTGAAGCCTGTTATACAGAGTGAAGTAAGCCAGAAAGAAAAACACCAGTACAGTATACTAACGCATATATGTGGAATTTAGAAAGATGGTAATGATAACCCTGTATGTGAGACAGCGAAAGAAACACAGATGTATTGAACAGTCTTTTGGACTCTGTGGGAGAGGGCGAGGGTGGGATGATTTGGGAGAATGGCATTGAAACATGTATAATATCATATGTGAAACAAATCGCCATTCCAGGTTCGATGCATGATACAGGATGCTCGGGGCTGGTGCACTGGGATGACCCAGGGGGATGGTATGGGGAGGGAGGTGGGAGGGGGGGATTCAGGATGGGGAGCACGTGTACACCCGTGGTGGACTCATGTCAATGTATGGCAAAACCAATACAATATTGTAAAGTAATTAGCCTCCAATTAAATATATAAATTTATATTTAAAAAAAAAGAAAAAGAAAACCTATTTAAATGTAAAAATTCTATGCTCCATGTTAAGTGGCAGCCTGGATGGGAGGGGAGTTTGAGGGAGAATGGATACATGGATATGTATGGCTGAGTTGTTCTGCTGTTCATCTGACACTATTGCAACATTGTTAATCCACTATACTCCAATATAAAACAATAAGTTTTAAAAATAAATAAGTATAAAGACTCTTACCAAAGTAAAGGGATGGAGAAAGATATACCATGCTAGCACTAATCCAAAGAAAGTTGGAATAGCTATAATTTTATAATCTTGGCAAAGCAGACTTCAGAATAAGATCATCACAGATAAAGAGGATACCACATTATGAATGAAGGGATCAGTTCTCCAAGAGACATAAAAAACATGAAGGTAGTTAGGATGAGATGGTTGGATGACATCATTGACTCAATGGACATGAGTTAAGTTTGCACAAACTCCAGGAGATAGTGAAGGACAGGGAAGCCTGGTGTGCTGCAGTCCTTGGGGTCATGAAGAGTAGGACACAACTGAGCGACTGAACAAATTATTGATATTTTAGGCTGACTCTGTTTGGATCCAGTGACTTTACATTCAGGAATTGCTCAGTTGTTCCAGTACAGAGAACCTTGTCACTTTAATCTTTTGAAAAATCTGCTGAAAAGCCTCCAGGATTTAGGGGAAAATTAGTTGTAAATACCCAATGTGTCCTGGACACTGTTCTGCCCTTTATATTTTATGTGCATCATCTCATTTAATCCTCATATTAAACTTCTGGTGCAGGCGTTTTGATGCCCATTATATAGCTAACTCAAGTTGCCTTGATCAGTCATTTTGCTTATTACTTTGTTTATCAACTATTTCATTTCAGTTCAGTCGCTCAGTCGTGTCCGACTCTTTGCGACCCCATGAATCGCAGCACGCCAGGCCTCCCTGTCCGTCACCAACTCCCGGAGTTTATCCAGACTCATGCCCATTGAGTCAGTGATGCCATCCAGCCATCTCATCCTCTATCGTCCCCTTCTCCTCTTGCCCCCAATCCCTCCCAGCATCAGTCTTTTCCAATGACTCAACTCTTTGCATGAGGTGGCCAAAGTATTGGAGTTTCAGCCTTAGCATCAGTCTTTCCAATGAGCACCCAGGACTGATCTCCTTTAGAATGGACTGGTTGGATCTCCTTGCAGTCCAAGGGACTCTCAAGAGTCTTCTCCAACACCACAGTCAACTATTTAACACCTGGTAATCTAAGAATAATGAAATAAATAATAAATCCAGTCAAGTATCCCTCCTAACATTTGCAAAGCACCAAGGAACTTCCCTGCTGGTCCAGTGGTTAAGGATCCATCTTGCAACACAGAGGACGTGGGTTTGATCCCTGGTCAGAGGTCTAAGATCCCACATGCTTCAGGGCTAAAAAAAAAACAAAAAATCAAAAAGCAGAAGCAGTATCATAACAAATACACCAAAGACTTTGAAAATGGTCCACATCAAAAAAAATCTTTTAAAAAATCGTCAGGGTATGTATGGAAACATGGATTAAAAAACATGACTCAGCTGTCTGCTGTCAACAAGAATTTTGCTTAAAATACAGAAAGATGCAGGTTAAAAGTATCAATAGAAGGATGGAACATGGAACCACAAATCCAAAGTCATGGAGTGGCTGTGTTGATAGCACACAAGGTAGACTTTAGAGCAAATTACCAAGGGTAAGAGGGACGTTATACAATGTAAAAGGGTTAATTTACCAAGAACATATAACAGGCCTCAATGTGTCTGTCTAACAATAGAGCTGTAAAACCCACCAGGCAAAAACAGAACTGAAAGGAGAAGACGGCCGACATAAAATTATGCCTGGGAGATTTCAACACCTCCTCTCTCAGTAATAAACAGAAGCAGTCGACAGAAGATTAGCAAAGATATAGAAGAAGTGAATAACATCATTAACCAATGAGAACTTATAGATATATATAAAATGCTGCACCCAACAATGGCAGAATATACATTCTTTTCAGTGTACATGGAACATTCACAAAGATAGAAAGTATTTAGGGTCATAAAATTTACAAATTTTAAGTAGTTAGAATCATACAAAATATGTTATCTGACCTTGATGAAATTAGACAAAAGTCAATAAGAGAAGGGTAACAGGAAAATCTTTAACCATTTGGAAGTTAAATGACATATGCTAAATAACCCGAGTTTCAAAAAGAAGTCTCGAGGGAAAATTTTAAACTGAAATAAAAAAAAAAATGAAATTGCAACATTTAGAAATTTGTGCAGCATGGCTAACATCATGCCTAAAATGATATTTTAGTATTAAAAACTCAGAAAAAACAAAAGCTTTAAATCAGTAAGCTTCTACCTCAAGACACTAGAAGAAGAATATGTTTGTAGCCTGTATCATAGGTACAGCATAGCACAAAAATAACCTCAAAGCAAGAAAATGGAAGGAAATACAGATGAGGAGAAATTAGTGACACTGAAAACAGAAAAATAATAGAATCAATGAAACTGATAGCTGTTTCTTTGAAACAATCAACAAAAGTGATAAATGGAAGTCTGGCAAACAAAAAGACAAACTTAGCAGCATCAGGAATGAAAGGGGGAAATCACCACAGATCTCACAGGCATTTAAAGGAATGATCTGTCGATGCACGTAACAGCTCGCATGATTTGCAAACGCTTTATGCTGAGTTCAAGAAGCTACACTCGAGATGGCGTGCTCTTTGATTCTGTGAGATCTTCCAAAAAGCAAAACCATAGCAATGGAGAACAGATTAGTAGTTGCCAGGGGTCAGGGATGTGAGAAGGGTGTACAAAGGGAGATTTTTTAAAACACATTTTTATTTTATATTGGAGTATAGCTGATTAATGGAGAAGGCAATGGCACCCCAGTCCAGTACTCTTGCCTGGAAAATCCCATGGATGGAGGAGACTGGTGGGCTGCAGTCCATGGGGTTGCTGGGAGTCGGACATGACTGAGCGACTTCACTTTGACTTTTCACTTTCATGCCTTGGAGAAGGAAATGGCAACCCACTCCAGAGTTCTTGCCTGGAGAATCCCAGGGACGAGGGAGCCTGGTGGGCTGCCGTCTATGGGGTTGCACAGAGTCAGACACGACTGAAGTGACTTAGCAGCATAGCTGATTAACAATGTTGCGATAGTTACAGGTGAACAGGAGTGAACTCAGCCATACGTATATATGTATCCATTCTCCCCCAGTGGAGAGAGCTAACTCATTGGAAAAGACTTTTACACTGGGAAAGACTGAGGGCAGGATGCGATGGTTGGATGGCATCATCGACTCAATGGACATGCGTTTGAGCAAGCTCTGGGAGATGGTGAAGGACAGGGAAGCCTGGCGTGCTGCAGTCCATGCGGTCACAGAGTCGGACCTGACCCAGAGGCTGAACAACAGCAACAGTTCTCCCCTAAACGCCCCTCCCATCCAGGCTGCCGCATAACCCTGTGCTGTACGGTAGGTAAAGGGAGGTTTTTGAAGCGGTGGAACTGTTCTGTATTCTAGTTGTGGTGGTGGTTACAGAAACCTATGCATGCTGTCACATTTATAGACCTGTACACACACAAAAATCACGTGCACACACAACACAGTGTTATTATATGTTAATTTTTAAAGTAAATGTGTAAAAATCGCAATCCATATGTCATTTTCTTATTGTCCTTTGGGTCTTATTCTTTAGAAACTGACAGGAAAACAGATACAGCTAGTGTTTGATGAGGTGCGTTCTCACTTCTTCGCAGGAATAGGTTATATTTGTAGTGGGACAGTGTCTAGAATGTCGATTTGCAGTACGTCATATCCACGTGCTCCGGCCCAGCCTAAGACTTGGTCCACCCAGCACAAGACACTACTCGCTGTAGCTCAGCCTTGGAGCTAACAAGGACTCAGATTCTCACCTTCAGCCTGAAAAGCCCAAGAGGCAGAGAAAGCTTCGAAAAGGGCAGTTAATCTGAGCAGAAATGAATCTCTTAGGCTCCTGGTCTTCCTCAGTTAAAGAGATATTATCCAAGCTGGGAAGGGAAGAGAGTACCAGAAGAATTGCAAGATCAGGCTTACTCAGTTTGCACCTGCTTCAGGATGAGTCCAGGAGGAGAGATAAAACTCAGTGGAGCCCCCAGAATTCAGTGGGTCTCAGGATGATGGCGGGGGGAGGGCTTCCCTGGTGGCACAGTGGTAGAGGCGCCGCCTGCCAATGCAGGAGACATGGGTTTGATCCTTGGGTCAGGAAGATCCCCTGGGGAAGGGAATGGCAACCCACTCCAGTATTCTTGCCTGGAGAATCCCATGGACAGAGGAGTCCTGGGGGGCTGCAGTCCATGGGGATCCCCAAAGAGTCGGACACGACTGAGCGATTAAACGACGTTGATGAAAGGGTGATGGAGCTCTTTGCCTTGCTCATCTCACGTGGACTCCTGGTGGTCACAGCCCTTCCTGACCTTCGAGCCATGGTGGACTGCGGGTGATAGAGCAGAGGTGGATGGAAGGGGGAGGGCAGGATGAGTGCCCTGGCAGCTCTAGGGTGTGGAGAACACCACCCATGGGAGATGGAGCGGGAGATCGGCGTGGACGTGATGACCAGAGCCGCAGTGCGGACGCCGTGAGGACAGGGCCGGGACCACAGCCCTTACGGCACGCGTGGTTGTGCACACAGCAGGTGTGAGGTGAAAGGAGACACCAGAGGCCTTCCAGATGAGTCACGGTCAGAGGCTGCCAGCCCCGGAGCATGTGCAAGGAGAGCCGGGGGCCACCCAGCCCAGCCGCACCAGGACCCGCTTGGAATCAAGCCGGGTGGCATGGGAGAGAAGAAAACCCAGGAGAGGGGGGCTTCAGCTGGAAAGTGGCTGATTTCTGCCATCCTAAATTGAGAAATCATGGCAACACCAGCTCAATGGACATGAGTTTGAGCAAACTCCGGGAGCTAGCGAAGGACAGGGAAGCCTGGCGTGCTGCAGTCCTTGGGGTCTCAAAGAGTTGGACACGACTGAGCGACTGAACAACAACAACAATGGTTTTTAACCTAAAAGCCACAAGACAACATTTCTCCAAACTGAGGAAAATCAGAGGCACCAAGTAGAGATGAAGGGCAGGCAGAGAACAGGAAAAGTATACTTGTGATGACTTGAATTTTTGACGTTCATATCTGTAACAGTCTTTTTGTTGTTGTTATGACTGAAAATAAGATGGAATGGTGGAATTTGTGTTTTTTGAGCTGGTAATGTGTTCTAGCCTCCAGATGAGGCCCTGGGGCTATAAAAACCACCCTGTACGTGAGGCAGTCTCCTTTTCACAGATGGAAAACTGGAGATGAGAAAGGCTTAGTAGCGAAGGCTGCACAGTACAGCCAGGATTTGAAGGCATCTGACTCTCAGCCAGCGTTCCTTGCCCTTGTGTTCTACACCACCTCTCACAACAGGAAGAAACACAAGGGCAACCGGTCACCCGGATCCCAGTATACCCCTGTCCCATGGCCGGGGAGAGAGAGGGGCTTAGGGGACACAGTCATGCTGGCATCAGAGTGGCTAGCACGGGTCCTGATGTGGGTAGCCACGAATCTCAGATGATACTGGAGAACAGTCTCAGGCCACGAACTCACCCGTTCTCTGAGTTTGTATTGTGATTTCAAGCTACATATAGTAGCACTTGCTTTAAAGATAACAGAGTTTAAAGTGGGGGAGTTTGCAAGAGAAAGGGGGCTCCCCGCACCGGACTCACTTCTCCACGGCTTGGACTTTGGCCTTGCTAGTGAGCTGTCCCATGTTGGTGGTCTCAATCTTTAATTTCTATTTGCAGTAGGGTAAGTCCTCTTCATACAGATGAGTTCCATGCTGAGAGCACCTTCATCAGTCCAGTTTGTTCATAAGACCAACAAAGTTAGCCTAGGTACCCAGCTAACAGTCGGCTCTAGAGTTCTGAACTGTACGTCACCACTGCTTTTCCCCTTGCTTCTGGACATCCTGGGCTTGAAATAAAGATGCTGTCCAGCTGTATTTTATAGTGTACAGTGAAGCACACAAAGCACAACCATTTGCAGAAGACGCACACACAGGGCAGTGCACACCAGACTCGTGAACCAACCTACGTGATTGGACGTGCAAACAGACGTTCGCATCCTCACAAGTTTGCAACTGAAGGTTCATATGTAGGGGACTTACTGTAGTTAGGTTGTTCTGATAGAGGAAGGGAGCTTCACAGAGTGCTTCTCTCAGCAAAGAAGAAGCAGGTTAGTTTAGCTGCCACAGAGCCCATGCCTGCCTGGGAACAGCCCTGACTGCCTGTTTTTTATTCCCTTCTAGGAAAATCTGCATTGATCTTAAGAGGACTAAAATTAGCTAAGGAATAAAGAGGTAAAACAACCCAGATTGGACTCCATAGCTGACTAGAATCCTTCCTGAGCCTGGAATCTATAGCTGGGGACCTCAAGGGGCAGATTTCTCTGCTTCTCCTGAGACACAGGCAGTCCTAGAGTTGAGGAAGAGAGAAAGCTCTGTGCCAGGAAAAAATCTGGGGTATATAATGTAGACTAGCCAGGGTGAGGAGCAAGTTTGCATCTGGGGCAAGCAAAGAAGAGCTAAATTCCTAACACAATGAAGCAAAAGGATTTGATTATACATAATCAGAAGCTGTCTGTGCTTATAGCCTAGAGCTAAAGTGAAGTAAGTGAAGTCGCTCAGTCGTGTCTGACTCTTTGCGACCCTGTGGACTGTAGCCTACCAGGCATCTTCATCCGTGGGATTCTCCAGGCAAGAATACTGGAGTGGGTTACCATTTCCTTCTCCAGGGGTTCTTCCCAACCCAGGGATCGAACCTGGGTCTCCCCCATTGGAGGCAGACACTTTAACCTCTGAGCCACCAGGGAAGATAGAGCTTAGAGCATAGAACTTAGACTTGTTATTCAGTCACTCAATTGTGTCTGTGACTTTCTGCAATCCCATGGACTACACCACGCCAGGCTCCCCTGTTATTCGCCATCTCCCGGAGCTTGCTCAAACTCATGTCCATTGAGTCAGTGATGCCATCCACCCATTTTGTCCTCTGTTGTCCCCTTCTCGTCCCACTTTCAATCTTTCCCAGCATCAGGGTCTTTTCTAATGAGTAGGCTCTTTGCATCAGGTAGCCAAAGTATTGGAGCTTCAGCATCAGTCCTTCCAATGAATATTCAGTATTGATTTCCTTTAGGGTGGACTGGTTTGATCTCCTTGAGGTCCAAGGGCCTCTCAAGAGTCTTCTCCAGGACCACAGTTCAAAAGCATCAATTCTTCAGCCTTCAGCCTTCTTTATGGTCCAACTCTCACATCCGTAGATTACACCTGGAAAAACCACAGCTTTGACTATACAGGCCAGTTGGCAAAGTAATGTCTCTGCTTTTTAATATGCTGCCTAGGTTTGTCATAGCTTTTCTTCCAAGGAGCAAGCGCCTTTTAATTTCATGGCTGCAGTCACCGTCTCGTGACGTGGGTACACTGTGCAGAATTGTCTGCCAGCCTAGGGGAGTTAGAGCTACTGCAAGTAAGAAAGGCTCGGGTACTGCTTATCACTCCTTGTCATTAGCTAACGTTTGTGTATCTTACCGAGTGCCAAGCACTTGGCAGGGGCTTACCACCGCTAGTCCTGGTTAATTCTCACCACAGCCCTGTGGATGGGCACTGCTGGGACCTAGAGAGAAGAGCCATTTTGCCTGAAGTCATACAAGCGACCCAGAGCCAGGTTGGAGTCTGACCCAAGGGCAAGGTCGTTCAGACTTCATCACTTGGTTCCGCTGCCTTCTAGGAGCTTATATGTGAGATGATACTTCGTACAATAAAGTGGGAAAACACCGTGTGGACTAAGCAGAGAACTGGGTTCAGAAACCCGCTTCAGTCTGCCTCACCAGCTCCGTGATCTGGGAGGGCCACGGACCCTCTCTTTCAGTCTCCTCGCCTGGAGACGGAGACTGCTCTGAGGGTGAGCTAAGGGATACCCACGGAAGTGTTCTGGAGACTCTACCACTTGCCTGTTCATTCAGAAAATAATCCTCAAGTCAAGTGCCTGCTCTAGACTAGAAGCCACGCTCAGGGCTGGGAATACACCAGAGGGCAGAACAGACGCGGTCTGTGCCCTCGTGGAGATGGGGCTCCAGCGCAGGGATTGAGCAAGTCTTTTAAAGAGAAAAAGCAGGGTTGGAGGCTGCAACCTCATCTCAGTGCTCCGGGATGTGGGCTCTGAGAAGAAAGAGGTGGAGAGGTCAGGAGCACGAGGGCAGCAGGTGTGCTAGAGGAAGTGGGCTGCATGAAAAATCACAGTGGCAGGAGGGGATATGCATGCTCACTTAGTTGGGGTAGGGGTCGATAGACCCCTAGGCTGGGGAGCTGGTTGATGGGCCAGACCTTGCAGGGCCTTCTAAGAAGTGAGGGGACAAAAAAAAAAAGAAGTGAGAGGACTCCTGTTCCTTGTGGAGGAGCAGAAGGAAGCCCTTGTGTGGAGGGTGATCTGGGCAGACTCAGGTTTCAAAAGCAGACGGGCAGGGAGACCACATGGGAAGATAAGGCTGTGGTCCATCCAGGCGTGGATGGTGGTGGCTTGGACCAGTGTAATGAATGTAGGGATGGACAGATGTCTGTGGTGGTGGGAGAGGTGTTTTGGAGGTAAGTTGGGTAGGATTGGTGATGTGTGGGAATAAGGGGTGGTGAGGGAAAAGGGGGCTGCCAGGGCTGGGCTGGGGGATGAGATGAATAGGGTTCCACTCACTGAGATGGAGTTCCCTGGTGGCTCAAATGGAAAGAGTCTGCCTGCAGTGCAGGAAACCCAGGTTTGATCCCTGGGGTGGGAAGATCCCCTGGAGAAGGGAATGGCAACCCACTCCAGTGTTCTTGCCTAGAGAATCCCATGGAGAGAGGAGCCTGGCGGGCTACAGTCCATGGGGTTGCAGAGAGTCGGACACAACAGAGCAACTTCCACCACCACACTGAGATGGAAGACGGGACCAGTGGGCTCCTCGGAGGTTCATGGACCCAGTTCTCAGACAGGTGGAGTTTGAGATGCCTTTGAGACATCCTCTGAAAATGTCCAGTAGTTTAAATAGAACTGGTACTGTTGACACCAGCAGCTGGTACACACTGTCTGACTTTTCAAAGGAAGTGGCAGAGTGCCTGCTGGGGACCTTCATGGTCTGGGCCCAAAGAGACTCTTCTGGGGTATAAAACACTGTGCCCTTCCGTCCAGAGTTGGCCTTATTTGTGTGAGATCAGATGAACACGTGGCACCTGGAGAAAATACAAGTCAGCGTGTGATTGATTGCTGATAAGGTCTCGGAGTGTGCGGGAAGTGAGTGGAGAGGCTTCCTGGAAAAAGTGAGGCTCAGGCAGGAGACCCCCGGCTGGCTGAGGGACAGGTGGGAGGGAAGACAGCGACACAGTGATTTGAGCAAGAGAAGTGAGAATAAATCCAGCTCTGTGCCACGTGGGGGTGGGGAGCCTGGTAGGAGATGAAGATTGCTGTGTGTCTATCAGAGGACCTTGCGGCATGGCGTCCGGCTCTGAACACAAAGACGTATTTGAAAATGATAATTATGTTCTTGGAACTGTGACTTTTAATTTCATTGGCTGGTCTTGTTAAAGAATCAGTCATGGCAAATGGCAAACCTAAGTTCAAATGACATGAAAATTGAGTGTATATGTGTGTATTTTTCACCCTTGTGGAAGGCTTTGCGCAGTATCTTTAACAGCCAGCTTAGCAAAAACAATATTTTAAAATAGATGTGAGCACCTCAAGAAAGTGATGTCCGTTTCCACTCCATCCTAATCCCAGCTCTTGGGGGCAGCTGGGGTGACCTGGAATCAAGCCTGGAGGCCCTGCAGTGGGAGGGAGTGCGCGGCCCTGGAGAGCCAAGGCAGAAACCGAGTGAATGACCCTTCTCGAATTGTGGCTCACCTGGCTGACTTCGGATTTGAATAACACGCATGTCCACACAGGGCAGGTGTCTTGTCCTGGGCTCTGGGTTTTTGAGTTCCTGCCACACCAGCCTGCCATCTCCCCTCACCTCCTTGGGGAGTGGGAACCAGCCCTGTGATTTCAGAGCCCATCAGAAGGCGTGCACACAGGAGCATAGGAGATACCGCATGGGTGTGAGCCTCACTGAAGAAGGGGCTCACCCTCCTGGTCTGCTGAAAAGGAGACCCAGTACCCGCAGAGTCAGCATCTTCTATTTCCATCTGCTTGTTACCATTCCTGGAAACTGTCCACAGGCTCCTCACAGACAGGAAGCACTCGTCTGCTTCTAGCTGTCCTCTTGTTCTCAGGAACAGGGAAACAGACTCATGTGAAACATACAAAATAGTTCAGGGAGAACCACTTTGGGGCCTATTTAAAATAAGTTGACCTATATTGTCTATAATTAAACCTGGCAGGGGTTACATTTTGAAAAATTCTTTTTAGCTAATGAATCCTTTTTTTGGTGCACCACAGCAGAATCCCCAAAGAAAGGGAGAAAAAAAAATTCTGTGTGTATTTGTAAAGCATCCTCTTTGGAAGAATATATTTTGTAAGAGGAGGCTAGCAAGGGGAAATATTACAGCCAGAATGATACTCGTCTCTTCCATAGGAAGAGACTTTTTTTAATAATGAAACCAAATTCAGATGGCTCTAGTGCTAAAGAACCCGCTTGCCAATGCAGGAGACATAAGAGATGCGGGTTCGATGCCTGGGTTGGCAAGATCCCCTGGAGAAGGGCATGGCAACGCACTCCAGTATTCTTGCTGGGAAAATCCCATGGACAGAGAAGGCTAGTGGGCTACAGTCCATGGGGTCGCAAAGAGTTGGACATGACTGAGCGACTGATGCATGCATGCACGCAAGTCATATTGAGTCCATTCTGTTTCCTTATCCAAGTGCAGGGGAAACCCTGTGCTCATTGAACTTGTGACATTAGCTGAAATTTCTGATACAATCAGGATTATACTCAGGAGAAAAACACCAGCTTTCTCTAGCCCAGGGTCTGATCTGTTGCATTCTCTCCGGAAGCTTCTGATGCAGAAGCAATGTGTTCTGTTCACACGCTGGCCGCTGTGTCCGCACAGAGGGAGGATGTCCAGATAGTGCAGGAGAAGGGCTCGGCCCAAACTTGTGTTCTGGATTCCCACCTCTTCTAACAGTCTGGGGGCTTCCCAGACCATAGCTCAGACTGTAAAGAATCTGCCTGCAGTGCAGGAGACCTGGGTTTGATCACTGGGTCAGGTAGATCCCCTGGAGAAGGAAATGGCAAACCACTTCGGTATTCTTGGAAAGTCCCATGGACAGAGGAGCCTGGCAGGCTACAGTCCATGGAGTCACAAGCGATGGACACAACTTAGCAACTAAACCATTATCACTAACAGTCTGGAGCCCCCAAGAGCGACAGGATTGAAACAAAGCCTGCCATTTGCGTTGGCTGAGGCTCGTGCTTTGTGTGGTTTGTTTCTCTTATCTTCAGTTCTGACATCAGCTTGCGTACTTGGGACCTGTCTAGCCACAGCTGCCAAAGACAGCCAGCGCCTGGAAATTGTTCAGACATGGCGGGTCCCAGCCTCAGGGCCTAGCCAGCAGTGCCCTGCCCCAACTCCCGTGTCCAGCCTGTCTGCATTTTAGCCACTTTGCCTGAGACTGTGATTCCTGGCTGAAAAGAGACTACACCTTCTGTTCAGATAGTACTGACGGCCTGTAAACATCTAAGTGTCAGTTCAGTTCAGTTCAGTCGCTCAGTTGTGTCCGAGTCTTTGCGACCCCATGGACTGCAGCACGCCAGGGCTCCCTGTCCATCACCAGCTCCTGGAGTTTACCTCAAACTCATATCCATCGAGTTGGTGATACCATCCAACCATCTCATCCTCTGTTGTCCCGTTCTCCTCCTGCCTTCAATCTTTCCCTGATGCCCAAAAGCATCAGGGTCTTTTCAAATGAGTCAGCTCTTCACATCAGGTGGCCAAAGTATTGGAGTTTCAGCTTCAACATCAATTCTTCCAATGAACACCCAGGACTGATTTCCTTTAGGATGGACTGGTTGGATCTCCTTGCAGTCCAAGGGACTCTCAAGAGTCTTCTCCAACACCACAGTTCAAAAGCATCCATTCTTCGGTGTTCAGCTTTCTTTATGGTCCAATTCTCACATCCATACATGACCACTGGAAAAACTATAGCATTGACTAGATGGACCCTTTGTTGACAAAGTGATGTCTCTGCTTTTTAATATGCTGTCTAGGCTGGTGATAACTTTTCTTCCAAGGAGTAAGTGTCTTTTAATTTCATGGCCTTGGTCACCATCTGCAGTGATTTTGGGTGCTGGTCACATTGCTGGGGCACTGGCGTCCCTCAGGGAACAAGAGCGACCCTGGCTTCTGGGCTGTAGGATGAGATAAAGTCTCAGGAACGTCATAAGGCAGGTTGAAAAGGTGTCATGAGTTGTAAGAAATACAAGGTGATTCTTCCAAAATACTATCCCAACTCATATTCTTTTATGGTCTGGTCACACCAATTCTGGTTTCGTTCTCCCAGGGGCCCCGCAGAAAGCTCCTCTGGCCTGTCCCTGTTGTCTGAGGAGGGGGCTTGGGGCAGCCCCCTGCCACAGATCACTGAATTAGTCGCTGCCCAAACGCCCAGGCAGAGAAGGGGTGGGAAGCAGAGATGGCAGGGACAGATGAGAAGGTCCCAGTTGCTTCTTTCTACAGCCCCTTTCTTCCTGGTCCTCCTCTTCCCATCCAAAAGGGGGCTAGAGCATTCCTTCCGCCCCTCTGCCCCATCATGCACACTGAGCAGGGCCTCCCCCACCGTGTTCCCCAGCACCAAAGTCTTTAGTGCCTGGCGTCATTGGAGCCCTCCTTCCCCTGGTGGCCATTTGTCCTGTCACCCCAGCTTAGGGACAGATGGATGGCTGGATGGAGCTGCCATGTGCCAAGTCAGTGACAGAGTCATTAGCACCCAGAACACCATCCCAGCCCGATGTGAGGTTTGCCCAAAGAGGGGAAAGAGTCTTACCCACTGGGAGAGAGACATGGTTATTTGATCAGCTTTCTGATCCAGCCCTTCTTAGTACCCTCCCACACTGGGAAAGGTGAACTCTGCCTGCCTCTGTCCCAAACAGAGGACCCCATTCCAGTGCGTGGACAACGTTTATGAAGAAGCTTGTTATCACAAGAGGTCCCCACTAAATGTGGGAAGGCTGAAAGCACGACCCACTTAGGATGCTTGGGATAAACAAATGGATGAATGAACACATCAAGGTGCAGGACCCTCAGTGGATAAAATCTTTCTTTTTATTAGAGAGAAAAGCTTGCTCTGACATGTGTAAAACAGTAAGGAGCTTTACTCGGGACTTGTGATAGCTGTCATGACCATCACAGGAGGGAGAAGAGACAGGGCTCGACTCCAAGTAGAGCAGAGACAGCTGGGGTTTAGCACCAATGAACCAGGGTGCCGGGGGAGGGGGGTGGGGGTCAGTGGATGAGAAGTTACTAAGAGGAGATGTAAGAGGCAAGGGATTCTTGCTAAACTGGCTTGGTGGGATTCTTGCTGAAGGCAGATCAGGGTGAGCAGTGATTGAGGGTGGAGAATGAGGAATCTGATCAGATGTGGAGGGTGATAAGATACCAGGATTCTTTTAAAAATAAATTTTTTTTTATTTGGCTGCACTGAATCTCAGTTGTGGCACTGAAGATCTTTTCTCACATGCCACAACTAAAGATCTCGAGCATCTTTCAGCGAGCAGGAGTCCTGATGTTGGGACTTCTCTGGTGGTCCAGTGGCTAAGACTCTGAGTTCCCAATGCAGGGGGCCTGGGTTCAATCCTTGGCTCGGCAGGATGGGGACAGGACCCAAGGGTGAGGCCAAGTCATCAAGTGGGCTCAGGGGAGTCCTAAAGTTTGACTAAAGTTTGGTCTTTGTCATTTTGTGTTTGTTTGCAAATTTTAATGGGAACTCATTTTTTTCCCTATATTTATTAATATATGTATATTACATTTATTAATGTACATATCCCTGAGCAACTGGGTCCAGCTGCCCAGCTTCTCCCCTGCAAGAAGATAACTCCTACAAGCCTGTCTCCTAAATAGCAGAGATTTGAGAAGTCACGGAGGCTTAGCAGCTCCTCCCTGACTGTCAGCAAAGCTCAGAGCCACACGGATAGCAGACTCACTGTCTCTGATGGGCTAGTCCCTCAACTCCAAGGGGAGGGGCTCGGGGACCATGCCTTTTGCTAATGTCTTGCCACTTGCATCTCTGTAGATTTCTCACTCCAAGGGTTTAAAGGTTTAAAACCCTGGAATCTTGAGGTTTTCATGTTCTCAGTCCACAGATATTTATTGAGGGCTTCTGGTGTGCTGGGTAAGGTGGCCGTCCCTGGAGATGGAATTGGAGAGGAGGCAGGTAACAATTTACATGTAAACTGATTGAGTTTACAGATATGTGGATATTTGGGACTGTCACGGGTGGCCAGTGGCGAGGCTCCCTGTGCAGGGCAGACTCAGAGCTGGCTTCTCATGGAACAGGAGGGAAAAGATGGCTTGTAAGGAGGAAAGGACTGAGCTGAGAACTGAAAGATCCGTTCAGTAGATGAGGACGAGAAAGGATGAGTATCACAGGCAGCGTGCATGTTGGTCCTAAGTACTCTGTGTGGGGAGAAGCCTGGTAGGACCTTAAGCTTGAAGGATGGGAGCTGAGCAGGGACAAGAACAGGTGAAGCAGGTTAATGAGTGCAGTCTTGTCCCAGAGCAGCAGGAAGCAGGCTAAGCTTTGAGGGAAAGGTGTTGCCATCAGTTTTGTGTGCCCACAAAGGTTATCTTGCACAGACTGACTGAAGGATGGGCAAGAGGTTGGAGTGAATTCAAAGAGACCAGCGAAGGGTCTGGTAGAGTGATGAGGCAGGAGGTGATGACATCCAGACCCCACTGGGGTAGAGGAGAAGCAGATCAAGGTAGGAGATACTTCTGTGATGGGACACCAGTAGGACTGGGTGAAGGATTGGCTACAGGGTGTGGGAGTTCTTAGGCAGAGTGTTTAGGGAGAGCTTGGCTTCAAATTGCTTAGCTGGGTGGACAGCAGTGCTGTTTACTGAGACTGAAATGGTACCTTCCACAATCTAAGGAAGGCAGGTCCTGTCAATGGCAGTCAGCATTTAAAAATTCTCCTAGTGATATTTCCAGCTATCACTATAGAAAGCAGAAACTCTGTTAGCCTGTCCCATGTAGAAATCGCGCTTTAACCCCTGTGTTCTAGCAGCACTATTCACAATAGCCAAGACATGGAAGCAGCCTAAATGTCTCTTGGCAGATGGATGGATAAAGATGTGGTACACATATACAGCAGGCTGCTGCTCAGCCATTAAAAAGAGTGAAAGAATGCCATTTGCAGCAACATAGGTGCACCTGAAGACTATCATACTAAGGAAAGCAAGTCAGAGAGGAAGAGACAAGTGCCGTGTGGTATCACTCGTATGAAAGTCGCTCAGTCGTGTCCGACTCTGCAACCCCATGGGCTGGAGCCTGACAAAGGTCTCTGTCCATGGGAATCTCCAGGCAAGAATCCTGGAGTGGATTGCCATTCCCTTCTCCAGGGGTTCTTCCTGACCCAGGGATTGAACCTGGGTCTCCTGCATTGCAGGCAGATTCTTTACCTTCTGAGGTACCAGGGAAGCCCTTCACTTGTATGTGGAGTCTAAAATATGCCCAAATGAGCCTGTCTATGAAACAGAAGCAGAGTCAGGGCCGTAGAAAATAGACTGACAGTTGCCGAGGGGGTGGGGGTTGGGTTGGGGAGGGATGGAATGGGAGGTTGCGGTTAGCAGGTGTAAGCTATTAGATATGGAATGGATAGACAACAGGTCCTACTGTACAGCAGAGAGAACTCTATTCCATATCCTATGATAAACCATAATGGAAAAGAATCTTAAAAAGAGTTATACATATATGTATATGTATAACGATACATTCCGCTGTACAGCAGAAAGTACACAACATTGTAAATCAACTGCACTTCAGATTTTAAAAAGAAAAGGTTCAACAGCACGTACAAGGTGATGGCACCGCTTCACCCCATGTGTCGTTTCCTGGAGCTCAGAACCGTGTCGTGCTGCCCTGTGTCATCACAGCTGCGCCACTTCGAGGACCCAGCACAGCCCCTGCCCACAGAGCCCAAGGTGCATCGTCCCCAGCTCCCGCAGTTCCACCAGCCGACGAGAAACCCTCTGCGGTTGGGAGGCAGCAAGATGGAAAAGCCACAGCTCATCTCAGGACTGCTGTCAACCTCAGCATCCCCCCGGGGTTGGCGTTCAGGGATCCCAGGCTCCTGGGAAGTGGCTGGCCTCACTGGTGCATCTGGAAGGCTGGCCTTGTCCTCTTCTCATTGTCTTATATGACTTCCCTGTTTCATTCTGTGGGTACAAGGAGCGCCATTTGATAAAATGCAGCACGCCGAGCTGTCTAAACAGAGGAGTCCTTTGCCATCTCCTCAAACAGAAAGGATACTCAGACTAAACTTTGTTCTCTAGGGCCTCTGTCTACACACGTGGAGTTTGGATTTAAACCTTTATTTTGGTTTCATAGTTATCGAAACAGCTAAGAGCCAGATTCATTGCTTATAATCATTAAGGTCAATTCTGACTTTTCCTCTGGCAGATCATTTTGTCTTCACACTGAAAAATAATTATGCTACCTTTGCAGACACTGTGAATTGGGCTAAAAATGAAGGAAATGCCTTATGACACATTGTCCTTGAAGCACTTCTATTGAACTATCACATCTGAGTAGAATTTGAGTTTAGCTCCATTATTATATGATTTTTGATGGGCACATTCTTGATTTTTGTCTCAATTTGAACTGAAAAGGACAGGTTCATATCTGAGGTCTGTATGTATCTTGCCTAAGGCCATTGTCTCACCCTCAGCCGTCTGTCCTAGTAGAACTTTCATCATAAAGGTCCCCCAGCATCTAGTCTGCCCATCCCCCCCTTTTTCTCATAGCAGTGACAATGTATAAATTAAACTGATTAACAATCTCATAGACACTGCTACATACTCAATGCCTATGTGCTCCTGGGCACAGGATTTTAATCATTTTAATCATAGTTTCATTTTACTGACAGAAAGGAGAGACCAAATGTTGTTTTGATAATAATCTTTTATTTTTTTAATAAAGAGAAACTGCTGGAAGGAGGGAAGAGTAAGGAAGAATGAGCCCCAAATTATAATATTTGTAGGGAGAGGGATACATAAGCAGATCAAGAATAGCTTATGAGTCAAATCAATTGATGTGTTGGGTTTGTAAGATGCATTTACATTGAATCTGAAAAGATGTTTTGAGTTGCAATAGATGTTGGCTGGAAACAGAGTTGCTGCAAATAGTGCCATGAGAAGGTGGGATCCCCTCGCTCCAAGGGCACACAGAGAATCAGGCTGAGTTTTGCCTTATTAAGAAAATCCCTAGCGGTGATGCACGGCTGGGCCGGGATTATTAATCAGAATGCCCGAGACCCGTATCTGTCATCAGTCTGCTAGGCCATGCTGTCCTGCCACCTAGCAGCCCCTTCTGGGGACACTACTCGTTTTGCTTAAGTGGCGATTTGAAGGAGACCAGAGCATAACTCTTTTTGTCAGAATTCATTAATATATTCATTATGTTGGGGGAATACTGTCATGTCATGTTTCCAAAATATGATGTCTTTCGGATCATTTTACATCTGCTGTCCTGCAAAATTCAACAGCAGACAACCGAGAAAAGGAGAAAAAAGTCTGGGTCTATCTCTCATGCTGTCAGATTGGAAGTGAAATGCTTACCAGCCAGCCAGGACTCCTGCAATGATACAGTTTTGGAGTCTTGCTTTCCAAGCTTCATGAAACTAATGACGCTTGTTTGTGGACTAATGAACGTGTATTTCTGTGGGCTCCTGCTGGGCTGTGGGGAGGATGTCACTCGGTCACGTCCCGGGGGGGAACACTGCCAGATATGATGAAAGGCTCTTTAAAAGAACAGTCACATGATTTGCATCACCTGGGAGCTTATAATCCAAAGACGGAAAGAGGACCACTTCTCAAAACACGAGATAACGCAAACACAGGGAACATATAATTAGTGTGTTTAAGAAGTCCTGGTCTATATGTTTCAGCTCTCTGGTATTTACATCTATATAGGTAAATGCTGTGTGGAAAGAAATCCCAGAGTCATAATTAGCTTAGGCTGAATAATGCCTGATATATAGGAGGCCTTCATCATATTTGTTTTAATCTTTAAAAATTTAAATTTATGTTTTAATCGAAATACTGTTGACTCAACATTTTATGTTTTAGATGTATAACAGAGATTCGGTTTTATATTTATAGAAAATGTGTAAAATATATATAATATATATGAATATATATAATGTCTATTTTTATATGAGCTTCCCTGGTGGCTCAGATGGTAAAGAATGTGCCTGCAATGTCTGAGTCTTTGTAACCCTACAGACTGTAGCCCGCCAGGCTCCTCTGTCCATGGGATTACCCAGGCAAGAATACTGGAGTAGGTTGCCATTCTCTTCTCCAGGGGATCTTTACAACCCAGGGATCAAACCCAGGTCTCCTGCAAAGCAGGCAGATTTTGTTCCGTCTGAGCCACCAGGGAAGCCCCATATGATATATATAATGTATGTAAATATATGTAATTATATTTTTATATGGGCTTCCCCAGTGGCTCAGATGGTGGAGAATGTGCCTGCAATGCAGGAGACCTGGGTTTGATCCCTGGGTCGGGAGGATCCCCTGGAGAAAGGAATGGCTACCCACTCCACTAGTCAATATGTAAAATGTATATATTTTATAGTATATGTGTACTCTTATATCCTCATATATTCTATTATACTCATATATATGTTTACATATTCTTTTTTATATTCTTATGTATATTCTGTGGGGCTTCTCTCATAGCTCAGTTGGTAAAGAATCCGGCGGCAATGCAGGAGATGCCAGTTCGATTCCTGGGTTGGGAAGATCCGCAGGAGAAGGGATAGGCTGCTGCTGCTAAGTCGCTTCAGTCATGTCCGACTCTGTGCGACCCCATAGACAGCAGCCTCCCAGGCTCCCCTGTCCCTGGGATTCTCCAGGCAAGAACACTGGAGTGGGTTGCCATTTCCTTCTCCAATGCATGAAAGTGAAAAGTGAAAGTGAAGTCGCTACCTACTCCATTATTTTTGGACTTCCCTTGTGGCTCAGATGGTAAAGAATCTGACTCCAACGCAGGAGACCTGGGTTCTGTCCCTGGGTTGGGAAGATCCCCTGGAGAAGGGAAAGGCTACCCACTCCAGTATTCTGGCCTGGAGAATTCCATGGACTGGATAGACCATGGGGTCGCAAAGAGTCAGACACAACTGAGCGACTTTCACTTTCACTTTATATTTTCTGTATGTTCTTTTTCAGATTCTTTTCCCTTATAGGTTATTAGAAAATACAGTTAGTTCTCTGTGCTTTTATACCATAGGTCCTTGTTGGTTATCTCTTTTATGTATAGTAGGGTATGTATGTTAATTCCAACCTCCTAATTTATCCCTTACCCTAAACCTCTTACCCCTTTGGTAACTATAATTTTGTTTTCTATGTCTGTGAGTCTTTCTGTTTTGGAAATAAGTTCATTCAGTTCAGTTCAGTTCAGTTCGGTCACTCGGTTGTGTCCGACTCTTTGCAACCCCATGAACCACAGCACGCCAGGCCTCCCTGTCCATCACCAACTCCTGGAGTCCACCCAAACCCATGTCCATCAAGTCGGTGATGCCATCCAACCATCTCATCCTCTGTTGTCCCCCTCTCCTTCTGCCCTCAATCTTTCCCAGCATTAGAGTCTTTTCAAATGAGTCAGCTCCTCACATCAGGTGGCCAAAGTATTGGAGTTTCAGCTTCAACATCAGTCCTTCCAATGAACACCCAGGACTGATCTCCTTTAGGATGGACTGGTTGGATCACCTTGCAGTCCAAGGGACTCTCAAGAGTCTTCTCCAACACCACAGTTCAAAAGCATCAATTCTTTGGTGCTCAGCTTTCTTTATAGTCCAACTCTCACATCCATACATGACCACTGGAAAAACTATGGCCTTTTTTAAAAAATTTCACATATAAGTAATATCATATGATATTTGTCTTTCTCTGGCTTACTCCACCTAGTATGATCATCTCTAGGTCCATCAATCATCTGTTGAATGAATTAATGGCAAGGAAAGAATTATTACACAGTGCCATACAATTTGGAATACACCTTTTAAAATGTAACATTAGTATGGAAGATTGTGACTGTCACACTGTGCTTGGTACAGATTTGCTTTTTAAATGAAATGAAATTCAGGAAGGATTGTCTGTGTAGCCACCATCATGCCTGCACGGAACACAAAGAAGGAATCCAGGTCAGCCACATTCTCAGTAAGTAGTGTGGTATGGAGGGCTTGCTTGTGGCATCTCTGGTCAAAATACTTTCTCCAAATATGTCTGGAGAAATAGCACACGGGAGCCACATGTCTTCAGTCCCCCAAATCAAACGTTTCCAGGGAGATGCTAGGTGAGTGTCAAGGGAGTGAACTAGTTTTCCTTCTTGTTTACTCACCCTGAAGCAGCCCTCACTCAGGCCCCAGGGCAGGGGGTCAGGTGGGCAGCCTCTGTCTGGGACCTCCATCCAGTTAGGATGCTTGAGGCCAGTCACATCAAACCATGGTTTGTGTTCATTCCTGTTCTCCACAGCCATCGTGTAAAAGCCAGCCCTGCTCCTTCATGCTTGACCACTTCATCCCTTTCATGACTGTGTCTCAGGTTGAGTTTCTTGGAAGCATAGTCTGAGACAGGGATCTCAGAGCGCATGAATTATAGGGAACTCTGCTCCAGGAAAGCCCATAAGGGAGTAAGGGAAATGGCAGGACTGCTGGACCACGCTGAAACTGATGAATGGCCCCAGAATCTGGGTCCCTTCAGACCTTGCAGATTCGGAGACCGTGCACACGCCTGTGTCTCTCTCTGCACACGCACCCTTTTCCAGCTCAGCACGTGAGCCGTAGCATCCCGGGGACTGTCGCTACTCCTCCCACCCCATCATCACTGGGGCTTGGGAGTGATGTACTCCAGAATCTGTCCTTGGACTTCCCAGGACTACTTCTGGGACCACCCACCTTATGTCCGTCTCCCCGGCAGCAGAGCTGAGACAGAGACTGGGGTGCGTGGGATTTATCGAGGGTGTGCTTTTCAGGAAGGAGCCATTAGGGAAAGAGGGCAAGAAACTGGGGGAAGCAATTGAGCCCGGGGGGGACCTCAGTGACGTCCAGTTTTGCCTCATCACACGGAGACTCTAGGACATCAACCACCCCCAGCATTGTCCTGTCTGGAGGTAAAGAGCTTTAGGACAGTCACATTTTCCTTTTTCTAGAATGTTCTCTGCATTTTCTTGTCAAGTAATGCTCTTAACTGTGCACGTACCAACTCTTTTCTCGTGTTCTCACCCAGATCTCAAACTTCACCCTAGTCTGAGGCTGTGTCTGCCTTCTGCCCCACCTTGCCAGTCTCAGCCACCAACCTCTGAAATGCCCTCATGACCACCAGCCCCAGCCCCGATCATCAGAGACCTGCAGTCAGCTGCCTGTCTTTGCTGCTCTGACTCCTCCCATAATTACTGTAGGTTTCAACCACAGCTGAGCAGATGGTAAAGAGTCTGCCTGCAGTGCAGGAGACCCAGGTTCGATCCCTGGGTCAGGAACATGCCCTGGAGAAGGAAATGGCAACCCACTCTAGTATCCTTGCCTGGAAAATTCTGTAGATGGAGGAGCCTGGCAGGCTACAGTCCATGGGGTTGCAAAGAGTCAAACACGACTGAGTGACTTCACTTTCATCCACAACTGACAACTAAACCTACAATTCTCAGACCTTCTGAATTCCAGACGCTTTTACTACTCCACTTCAGCTACCCGCTCCGCGAATAGGCCCCGGGTCCATCCTCAGCGAGAACCACTCTACACCCGGAACACTGAACTTGTCACATGTCACTCTGACCAGTCTGCTGTGTCTGCCCAGCTCTCATCTCTGACTCATGCGAATCCGCTTCTTCAGCACGCAGAGACCTCCCTCCAGTTCCTCGGGCCATCCTGCTTCTTCCTCCGTGTGGGGACCCTTTCTATCTCTATTCCCTCCATGACCAGGTCCTCTTGGCTACTAAAAGGCGAGTCCCTAGACCACCAGCGTTGGCACTGCCTGGGAACTTTGGAAATGTGTAGTATCAGGCACCATCCCAGACCCCCTGAATCGAAGTCTGCATTTTCACAAGATCCCTGGGTGATATACATGCACGTTAAACCCTAGAGTGCTTCTGCAATCCACTCTACCTGTGGCTGCCCTAGCTGTTGTCCTGCCAGACCTGCCCAGCACAACTCTGGTCACAGGAGGACGCTGCAACTTGGACACTCCCAGTTAAGAGCCGTGGCCAGTCTGTGCCTCCAGTCGTGGTTGAGCTGTAGGGGCTATTGCTTATCAACCCTTTTATTTGTTTCATGATCTCTAGTTTCAGCAGCTTTTCCAAATGCTTACCATTTCCTTCAGCCCTGATTCAAACCCCTGTTCCCCTTTATAAATAAACTAGTTTTTGTTAATATGTATTACAGTGAAATATTTGCTCATGTTTTCAATCTCTTTGAGTATAATTGTTTTATTTTCTTAATACAGATCAGCACAATATTTTTCCAAGAAAGAGAATTTTGAAATAGATATTAGAAAGAAAAAAAAAGAGTAAACAGAACAGAAACCACCTGTTCGATTGTGGTATTTTTATATTTATATATGCTGCTGCTGCTAAGTCACTTCAGTCGTGTCCGACTCTGTGCGACACCATAGACGGCAGCCCACCAGGCTCCCCCGTCCCTGGGATTCTCCAGGCAAGAACACTGGAGTGGGTTGCCATTTCCTTCTCCAATGCATGAAAGTGAGAAGTGAAAGTGAAGTCGCTCAGTCGTGTCCCACCCTCAGCGATCCCATGGACTGCAGTCTTCCAGTCTCCTCTGTCCATGGGATTTTCCAGGCAAGAGTACTAGAGTGGGTTGTCATTGCCGTCTCTGATATTTATATGTGTATAAATATATATGTCCTATTACTGTACTTCTCTGTGAGTTTGGTTTGTTTTATAATTTTCAAATGAAACTTAAAGATTGTGCTGGTGCAAAGAAAAATTTAAAACTTTCCCCTGATAATTTGTACACTGGCCAGCCCATGTGTCTTTCATTATGCCACTTGCCTAATCTGAAAAACTGTAAGCCAAGAATTTAAATTTGATATGACCTTGGGTCCAAATAAAAGAAAAATGTCCCAAAAGGAATGCATTCTCAAACCAGGCCTCAAAGAATTCTTTCAGATGGAGTTCCAAAAAGAGGAGCATGCAATTTTTTAAAAAAAAATCACAAAACATGCACACAGGAAGTCCCATGTTAGAGTCAGCAGAAACAACAAACATCAGAATCACACTAGGACTTTCAGTGTTAAAATGATCATAAACAAAAAAGACATGCACGACGTGCTTTAGAAGAGAGTCAGTACAAAATATGATTCAAAGACTTAAAAATTACCAAAGAATCAGAAAGAACTTCTCAAACTTGAACATACCCTCGTTGAAATTTATAATAAAGAGGTCAACTACAGAAGAGATAATTCATGAAACTGAAGATTTGAAGAAATTGTACAGAATGTAGCCCAGGAAGACAGAGAAATGGAAACTGTCAAAGAGGCTAAGAGACATGGTGGGTAGAATGAAATAGGCTGACATATGTAAGGAGACTCCCAGAAAGAAAGGAGAGGATTAAGAGAAAGTGAACGTGAAAGTCACTCAGTTGCGTCTGACTCTTTGGGACCCCACGGACTGTAGTCCATGGAATTCTCCAGGCCAGAATACTGGAATGGGTAGCCTAGCCCTTCTCCAGGGGATCTTCCCAACCCAGGAATCAAACTGGGGTTTCCTGCATTGCAAGCAGATACCATTCAAAATGATAATGACCGTATGGATCAAGGGAATAGAACAGACATCCCAGGGACGTATACCCACACACCTACAGTCAATTAATCTTAGACAAAGGAGGAAAGAATATAGGGTGGAGAAAAGACAGTCTCTTAAGCATGTAGTGCTGGGAAAGCTGGACAGCCAAGTCAGTCAATGAAGTTAGAACACACCCTCACACCATGCACAAAAATAGACTCAAAATTACTTCAGTTCAGTTCAGTTCAGTCGCTCAGTCATGTTCGACTCTTTGTGACCCCATGAATTGCGGCATGCCAGGCCTCCCTGTCCATCACCAACTCCCGGAGTTGACCCAAACTCATGTGCATCGAGTCAGTGATGCCATCCAGCCATCTCATCCTCTGTCATCCCCTTCTCCTCCTGCCCGCAATCCCTCCCAGCATCAGGGTCTTTTCCAATGAGTCAGCTCTTCGCATGAGGTGGCCAAAGTATTGGAGTTTCAGCCTCAGCATCAGTCTTTCCAATGAACACCCAGGACTGATCTCCTTTAGGATGGACTGGTTGGATCTCCTTGCAAAATGGCTTAAAGACTTAAATATTAGACATGACACAATAAAACTCCTGGAAGAGAACATAGGCAAAACATTCTGACCAGCAATAATAACTAAGAATTTTCTCAGAATTAATAAATGACGTGAACCCTCAGACTTAAAAAGAATAATGAATCAGGATGAATACAAAGCAGCTCACACCCATGTACTGTGTGGCATAATTGCAGAACACAAAAAAACAAACAGCAGATTTTTACAGCAATCACAGGGATAAAAAAAAGAATATCTAAAAAGGAGCAACACAGACTGGGAAGTAACTCTGTAGCAACAAAGATGGAGAGAAGACAGTAGAATAAAGTTCTGGGGAGAAATAATTGTCAGTTTCTGATAGTAAATTTGTCTTCCAAAATGTGGGGAAAATAAAGACATTTTTAGACAAACAAGGTTTATAAACTCTCATTAAAGAAACTTCTGCATGACAAAAATGAGAAAAAAAAATCTCAGAAAGGTCTGATGTGAAAGAGGGAATATTGTATCTGGAAATGGATGTGATGTAAGTGTAAGTGGTTAGCATTTATTAAGAAGGAGGGAAGAACCCCAGTAAAACAGTGGCAGAGGGCAGTCAAAAAGAAATAAGGACATTGACCTTGCCTTTGAAGAGCTTATGGGTTAGTTGAGACCTTAAGAACATCTCTAAGAAGCACTGAAATGATAAAGACTTTTTTTTTTTGAATAAAGGAGATCCTGTGATATTATTATTAATACTGTGACATCTGTTCAGTAAACTGAAAAGTCCTAATATCTAATCAGAGCAGATAATCATCTCTCCTGGAATCTCTGAAATCTGGCCTTTTTCTCTTCCATGGGCTGAATGGAAGGTCATAGGATGGCCCTTTGTCAACAATAGCTGGGTTTAAGGCTAAAACATCATCATTCATTCCTAGGAGTTAAGCACACTGTACTCCAGGAAATAGCATGCTTAGCAGTTCAGAGGTGCACCTGGTGTTTGGCAGAGTGGGCATGGGTATCATTTTTTAAATCTCAAATCTTACACTCTTTGCTATCGTTCAAAAGATTTGGGACATGCCAGCTGTCCACAGCTGCTGCTTATCTTTTTTCCCTTCTATTGTTTGTCTCCTATATGTTGATTTATGAAAAATTATATATTAGAGATGTAAGCATTTTATCTGTCATAAGTGTTGCAAATATTTTCTTTGAGCTGTAGATTTCTTTGTACTTGGTTACGCTGTCTTTTAACACATAGAAGATTTTTGCTTTGCTGTAAAGTCAAATCTGTGACTATTCCCTTTGTCTCATGGGCTTGACTTTATACTTAGGAAGACCGTTCGTCCTCAAGATGATAATGATAATATTATGTATTTACCTCTGACACTTTGATGGTTTTAATTTTAATGTTTAGATCTTAAATCCATATGGAATTTGCTTTGATATGTGATTTGAGGTAGAGGGGTCACCTTTTTGCTTTTCCACAGAAGTTGCCTGTTGTCTCAGCACCACTGATGGATACTACATTATTTCCCATGGACTTGAAATGCCACCTGTCTTAGATCATTGAGTTTCCAAAATGTACAGAATTCTGTGTCTGACTCCCTTTGTTCCATTGATCCACTTACCTGGGCCAGACCAAACTGTTTTATTTACTGTAGTTTTATAATAGTGTTGATAGAAATAGAGATATCAAGCATTTCCTCATTATTATTTTAAAAAATTTTTTTCATGGATAGTCTAAGGCATTTTCTCCTTCTGTTGAATTATTACAACAACTTGTCAAATTTGGGGGGGGGGGAGCTCATGGGATTTAAATTTTAATTGCCCCAGATTTAGAGATTAATTTGAAAAGAACTGACATCCTTACAATATATGCTATGCTATGTCCAACTCTTTGTGACCATGTGGACTGTAGCCTGCCAGGATTTTCTGTCCATGGGATTCTCCAGGCAAGAATACTGGAGTGGGTTGCCATGTCCTTCTCCAGGAGATCTTCCCCACCTAGGGATCAAACTGGTGTCTCTTAAGTCTCCTGCGTTGGCAGGCAGGTTCTTTTACCACTAGCACCACCTGGGAAGCCCCTTACAATATAGGATCATTTAGTCAAGAACAAAAAATGGTATTACCTCATTTATTCAGGAATTGAGTTTGTGTGTGTGTATGTGTGTGCACACACATGTGTTTCTGTGCAAATCCCCATGTGTGTGCTTAATTGCTGTCATGTCTGACTCTATGTGACCTCATAGACTGTAGCCTGCCAGGCTCCTCTGTCCATGGGACTCTCCAGGCAAGAATACTGGAGTGGGTTGCCATGCCCTCCTCCAGGGGATCTTCCCAACCCAGAGATGGCTCGTCTGAGCCATCAGGGAAGCCCAAGAATTCTAGAGTTGATAGTCTGTCCCTTCTCCAGGGGAGCTTCCCGACCCAGGAATCAAACTGGGGTGGCCTTTATTACAGGCAGATTCTTTACCTGCTGAGCTATCAGGGAAGCCCAGCAGGCTCCTCTGTCCATGACCGTAGCCCTTTTTTGTATTGGTTCTGCACATTTCTATTAACTTTGTGCATGGGTTTGTTCTTCTCTCAACTTCCTGCCAGCAACTACCCGTATAAGAATCAGCTGTGGAGAAGGAGATGGCAGCCCACTCCAGTGTTCTTGCCTGGAGAATCCCAGGGACGGAGGAGCCTGGTGGGCTGCCATCTGTGGGGTCGCACAGAGCTGGACACGCCTGAAGCGACTTAGCAGCAGCAGCAGCAGCATGATATTTGAATGCCTTTTGATTATCTCACTATACTTGGTACCCAAACTCCATCATCTTGGCCCCAACACATTTGACCATCAACTGAGACAAGAGCTTTGTCTTGTAGAGTGTCTGCTTGAACCAGCCAGAGCCTCTCTCTTAGGGGTGTTGTTTTTGAGATACAGTAATAGAATCAGCATAGGCTTCCCTGATGGCTCAGATGGTAAAAGAATCTGCTTGCAATGCAGAAGACCCAGGCTCGATCCTTGGGTCGGGCAGGTCCCCTAGAGGAGGGCATGGAAGCCCACTCCAGTATTCCTCCTGGCGAATTTCATGGGCAGAGGAGCCTGGCAGGCTACAGTCCATGGGGTTGCAAAGAGTCAGACACGACTGAGTGACTACCCCAACACACAGCAATAGAATCAGCAGAGGCAGTGGAGTCAAGAGGCTGAAAAAGAGAACGTAGTGAGTAAAGCCAAAAGGCAGGTGATTTTACTTCATCCCTCTCTGGTCCTGATTGCTTCACAGAGGGAGCTACCTGAAACACCAATGACCTTGTTCTTTCCCTCTTAAAAACCTTCTAGCAGCCCTGCAGGGCCATGGGGTCAACTAAATAAAGAACAGGCTCCTCGATTTGAGAGTCTAGGCCATGATTTGGCCCCTGCCTGTGTCCCTGGCTTTTTTTCTCTCCATAGAGGTCCCATTTTAATATCGTCCTTAGAGCCGCAGGAGGCTTCCACCATGGGTGGGCCACATCCCGTCAGTTGATCCAAAATGGCCTTTTACTCCAAAAGGCCGAGTAATAGAGAATTCCTTCTGCCTGGCTGCCTTCAAGATGGCAGCTTTTTCCTGCCTTCACACTCTATGTTGATTGTGGAACTAAGTGGGTTTTGATCTTTCTTTAAATCCTGACCAAGAAATCTTCAGTTGCTTTCATATTTCCAGGAATCGTTCATATTTCCAAAAACCCAGCATATATTTCAGTGAAAGCTGAAAATAGCTGGTTTTTCTGCCACTGAGGAGTAGCTTAACGTTCTTGGGGAATTTGTGACTAATTAATTTCATTTGAATAATCAGCACTTATAATTATGTTAAACAGCTACTGCTTAAGCATTTTGATTTGCTTCTTAAGTAATCTTACCAGAACCTGTACAAAATTTTCAGCTTTAATATTGATCACCTGTTCTTTTTTTTAAAAAAAATATTTATTTATATTTGCATTAGGTCCTTGCGCTGGGGCTTTCTCTAGTTTCAGCAAGTGGTCTCAGTAGTAAGCTCGCAGCTTAGTGCTCTGTGGCACGTGGAATCTTCCTGGACCAGGGATAAAGCCCGTGTCTCCTGCATTGGCAGGCAGATTCTTTTCCTCTGTACCACCAAAGAAGTCCCTTAACCTGTTACGTTCTTATTCAAATATGAGGGTTAGGACTTCTAGAAATGTTATAAACATCAAAAGTTTTTAAATGAAAGTGTCCTGTTCAGTATGTTTCATTTGGATCATATATGGGCATGGTGTGAGGTGTAGACCTAATGTTATTTTTATCTAAATGGCTACATGGCACCATTCATTAAAAGTCTGTATGTGCCTCAAAAATTTGAGATATCAGTTTTATAATATACTAAATTTTCACGTGTCTTTAGGTCTGTTTTGGGACTTTCTATTCTCGTCCCCTGGTCATTGGTCAGTTTATATGCCAGTGCCGCACTGTGTTAATTATGCAGGCTGGTAGTGTGTCTTAATGTCTGATGGATCTAGTCCACCTGCGTAGGTTTTCTTTTTTAGCATCTTCCTGAATATTCTTGCATGTTTGTTTAGTCAAATGAACTTTAGTATCAGTGTTTCCAGCTCTGTAAAATACAGACTTTTGGGTATTTTAATGGTACTACATTAAGTTTATCAGTGAGCTGACATCTTTATGATGCTGAGTCATCCTTTTAAGAATATGAAATGTTTTCCATTTGTCTAAGTCTACTTCCAGAATAATTTTTTTTCTTGTTAGTTTTGCATATTTTTGGAGGTTTATGCCTACATATTTAATCTTCTTAGTTGCTCTGTAAGTTGGGGTTTCACTTCAATTATTTCTCTAGTTATTGTTTATGTGCAGGCAGGATATTGACATCCATCGGTTAATTTTATATATGGCTGCTTTGCTGAATTTTTGTACTATTTGAGTCAGTTTTATCATTGACCATTTATTTTCTAGAACTTTCCAGTTACACTTTTATATCAAGTAAAGATATAGCTTTTTTTACCAAAGATATACATTTTTACCAAATCTTTTATCTCTAATTAATTTATCTTTTCAAATTGTGTCAGCTAATATTGCTAACATACTATCAAATCGAAGTAGAGGTAATAGATACTCTTGCCTTGCTCCTGGTTTGACTGGAAATTGAAACCAGGAAATCTAGGATTTCCACATTAAGTAAAACAATAGCGTTGGAACAAAATTTTTTAATCATGTTTACCAGATCAAATTTACCTTGTCAATTCCTATTTTCTTGAGTGCCGTTAATAATAATTGGTATTGAATTTTTGTCAAAGACTTCATCCAGCATCAGTGGAGATAATTATCTATCAATATTGATTTCCTAATATTGAAATGACCTTAAATTAATAGAATAAATCTCAACTGCTCATGGTGTATTATTTTCTTAGTGTGGTATTGGATCGCATTTGATGATATTTTTTTCAGTCCTTTTGTATCCATATTCTTGAGTGACGCTTGATGGTCAGCAAGTATTTTTTTCTACCTTTTTTGGAGTCTTGTCAGATTTAGATATCAAAATACTCAGTTTGTTAAAGGAATTAGGATATTTTCCTTTATTTTTGTATCCGTATTTTCAACTAGTTTTCTATTTACTGCTATAACAAATCGCCACAAATTTAGTGCTTTAAAACAACACAAATTTGTTACCTATTTGTTGTAGAAGTCAGAAGTCCAGGGTGGACCCCACTAAGTTAAGACTGAGATATCAGCAGGCTGCACTCATTTCTGGGGGTTCTAAAGGAAGCTCCTCTTCCTTCCTGTAACAGCTTCTAGAGGCCACCTGGAATACTCGCTTTATGGTCTCCTTCCATCTGCAAAGCCAGCAGTGGTGTTTCTCTTACCACGTTTCTCTGAAATTGCCTCTCCTGACCCCTCCCCAACATTTAGAGATGCCTGTGATTACCTTGGGCCCCCTGGATAATCCAGGATAATCTCCCTATTTTAAGGTCAGCTCATTAGCAACCTTAATTCCTTCTTGCTGTGCAGCATAACATAGTCAGAAGTTCTAGAGACTCTGACAGTAGACATCTCTCTGGGGAAGGAAGGCATTATTCTGCCTGCCACAGTCTTCAGTGCTTCTAGAGCAATTTGTAGAACACTGCAACTGTCAGATCTTTGAAGGTTTAATAGAAGATGATGGTGAAAATATCTGGGCCTGATGTTTTTGGGTGTGGCAATTCTTTAATAATTGTTGCTGTAACCTCTGTGGAAATTTGCTCTGTGTAAACTTTCTCTAATGGGCTCAATTTTGGTAATCTATATTGCTTTAGAATATTATCCGTATAATAAAGGATTTCAGATTTATTTGTATAGAGGCTGTTAACAATTTTTGATTATTTTTTCTGTTTTCTTCTTGTCATTTCTTATTTTATTTGTGTGTTCTCTCTTTTTCCTTGCTCAGGTTAGCTAGTGGTTTGCTATTTTGTTAACTTCTTGCAGCTAAATCTACTGGTTTCCTGTTCTCTACTTCATTAATTTCTGCTTTTGTCTCTACTTTTTCATTCCTAGTGCCTTTTCTTGGTTTGCTTTGTTCCCATTTTCCAGTTTTTTTCAGCTAGGTATAGAAGCCATTGATTTACATGCTTTCATTTTTCACTTATGAAAGCATTCCCTGCTATGAATTGTGCTCTCATAACTGCTTTAAATATATCCCATATTTGGGGGATTTTTGCAGTTTTCAGTGGTTTTTAAAACTTTTTAAAATTTCAGTTTGTGGTTTCTCTTTCATCCAAGAGGTGTTTAATAGGAGGCTTTCAAAAATTTTCAATAGATGACCTTTTTGTTTTTAGTGTTGGTTAATGATTTTATTTTCATTTTATTGGTTAATAATCTCTATTTTCATTGCATTGTGATCAGAATGTTGTTTGTCTTATTTCTAATTCTTGGAACTTACTGATGTTTCTTTATGATGAGTTTTTATGAACAGTTTAAAGGCTCTTGATGAAAAGATATATTTGCTTACATTATCAAAATACAAAGTTCAGTATATATCCATAAAACCTACCTAATTGATTCTGTTCTGCTCTGCTTGTTTGTCCACTTGACCTGTCTTGAACTAAGAGTGATAAATCTGCTTCATGAAGTTGGTTACTATGTTATTCTAAGTATAGATATTCATAAGTGTTTTATCTTTATTATCAATTTGGCTTTGGGCATTAAAAAGTACCACTCTTTGTTAATTTTAGGCTTGAATTCTTATTTGTGGACTATCAAGATTGCTACTCCAGCTTTCATGGTGTTTTCATTTTCCTAGAATACCTTCATCCATCCATTTTATATTTTATCTTGCTGAATCATTTTGTTTTATAGATCTCATGAATATAGCGTATAGTTGGGTCTTACCTTGTGAGCTGAATTGAGGATCTTTTTCTTATCATTGGTGAAATTAGCCCACCACCCTCATTGAGACAGCTGATACACTTGGTCTCAATTCAATCATAATGTTTTACAGTTGTATCTGTTAGGTTCTATTTGCTGTATTTATTTTCCGAAAGCTGTTCAATCCTTGTTCAATCATTTAAAAGAATAGAATTAAGGAACATTTCATTTTTATTTTAGTGGTTGCCTTTGTACTTTCATCAGGGTCTTATCATCTGTGGAGAAAGAGAGAGAAGAAAGTGGAAAGGTGGTTGTGAGAGTCCACTTTCTCCCATGCTTGTGTAGTAAAGACAAGAACGGACGGTGGCCCCTTTAACATCTTGTACTTCTGCAGAGCTCTAAATCGAAAGAAGAGTCCAGGTGGATGTCAGAGTGATTCCTCTGTCTTTGTTTGACGTTATCTGTGCACATGGACCCAAGTATTAGTGTTCTTCAGGGGTCTTAAGCCCCCAACCCCACAAATGTTAGAGGAACAGGTCTCTATGCCCTGAAGTTCTTCAACTTTAACTGGGGTGAGTCTGCTCAATCTTTTTTTTTTTTAATATTTATTTTTATTTATTTTATTTGGCTGCACTGGCTCTTAGTTGCTACATGCTGGATCTTCAGTTGCAACATATGGGATTTAGTTCCCTGACCAGGGATCGAACCTGGGCCCCCTGCATTGGGAGTACGGAGTGTTAGCAGCTGGACCACCAGGGAAGTCCCTGAGTCTGCTCAGTCTTTCGTGTATTTCTTCAACATGTCCTGGTACTTACTGTGAGTCTGGTGCTGTGCTAAGTGATAAGGCTCTCATGGAGCTGGTAACCTTGTTTGGGAAGATAGACAGGTCAGAGAATTGTTTCATTGCCAGGGTGAGAAGGGCTGCAAGGGAGGAGTAGAGGTTTCTGGGAGAACTTAGCCTGGTTGAAGCGCTGGGGGCTTGTCTTAGCAAAAGTAAGAAGCCATATGCTGAGATCAGTAACACACCCCTCCCATTCCTGCAGTGACCCTGGTCTGCTCTTGGTGAGGCTGCTGCTTCACCACGGTATAGTAAGAAGGGTTAGAGCACTGCAGCAGACACCTATGCTAAGTCGCTTCAGTCGTGTCCGACTCTGTGCCTCCCCATAGACGGCAGCCCACCAGGCTCCCCCGTCCCTGGGATTCTCCAGGCAAGAACACTGGAGTGGGTTGCCATTTCCTTCTCCAGTGCATGAAAGTGAAAAGTGAAAGTGAAAGTGAAAGTGAAGTCGCTCAGTCATGTCTGACTCTTAGCGATCCCGTGGACTGCAGCCTACCAGGCTCCTCCGTCCGTGGGAGTTTCCAGGCAAGAGTACTGGAGTGGGGTGCCACTGCCTTCTCCCTGTTTATCTAGCTAGTAAAGATCATGTTGAATTTCATTCCTCTTACAAGAATAGTCAGCTCTTCTGAATATAATGCAGAAACCCAGTAAGGACCTCGCTCCTGCAGTCATCCTAATCACTGACTTAAATAGACAAAAAAATAAAAATAAAAATAGAGGTACTGTCAAAGACTAACAGATGAAAAACAAAAAAGGTTGTCATACCTAAGTAGCAGCCTTCCTACTCTGCTATTACAGAAAGGTGACATTTTTATAGTTCTCTTTTGACAAGCATCTAAAAACAGAATAGCATTTATGTCATTTGTTTCTTTTATTTTATATACCCTTAATATTCTAGATCCTGGTTATTACATCAGAGGTGTTTCAGAGCATCTATTGTCTGTATGCAAATAATCCTAACCATCAACTATTTCCAGTTTAAAGAATTCTGGTTTGTATTTTCCCTTTCCAGCCTGTTCTCACCACATTGAAATTTCTAGATGGATTGTATTTGGTAAAAACTACGCATATTTTCCTGGCGGCTCCGTTTATAAAATCCAGCTCAGGAGCTCACATTTTCGATGCATGGAAAAAGGAGGAGCAGGGACAGTGGAAGCAAAATAAACAGATGGTTGCCTTGACGATCTGTAAGAGGCTCTTTCATGATCGTATTTCATGGTTTTCTTTTGAAATACACAGTGAGATAGACATACAGTTTTTATCTCGTTGACTTCCTGCCAGAGGCCCCATGGCTGAGAAAACACCTCTGCCAAGAAGCCACCATCACTGAGTCCACTCTGGCGAGGTCCTTCCCACATCACTTGAGGAGATGGTCACGGGGCCCTCGTCCCAAGGCTGGTGGCTGGTGCCGTGGGTGTGGACGAGAGTGAGGCTCAGCAAGGAGGCACGGTATTTGGGGGAAAACAAATGTAAACAATGATGATTGCATGGAACAGAATGTCATGAAATCACAGAGGAGAAAATTCACTCCAGCAGGAGGGTCAGGCAGAGGAGGTGAAGTGGTGGGACTGGGCAGGTGGGTTTGAGCACTGGGAGCCTTGGGTCTGACAGGTGGTTGGGGTGAGGGGTGGGTAAGGAGTTCCAAGGTCAAGGAAGACAGAGAAACAGGAATAATAAAGTTGAATATGTTAACAATGACTTAGCCTTTGGTCTCTACTATGTCAATTTAAAGTTATTTGTACGTAAGTTTGTGAATGTTCCTTGAAAAAAAAATAAAGTACAGTAGAGGCTTTTGATCCAAGTTCTGAAAATGTGGGGCAACTTCATAAATGTGTTTGGATTTCCTTTTATATTTTTGTATACCCACATGCCTTATCTAGATTATAAAACAAATGAAATCTCGGGCTTCCCTGATGCCTCAGTGGGTAAAGAATCTGCCTGCAGTGCAGAAGACACAGGAGACATGGGTTCGATCCTGCATCGGGAAGATCACCTGGAGAAGGGCATGGCAACCCACTCCGGTATTCCTGCCTGCAAAAATCCCATGGACAGAGGAGCCTGACAAGCTATAGTCCAGGGGGTTGCAAAGAGTCAGACACGACTGAGCACACACATACCCATATCCCTTATCCAGATTATAACACAAACTTCTAATTGTGTAAGCCTTACAGAGAAAAGCCTAGTGGTAAAGACATGGCTTTGGAGTCAGATCTGCGTTCAAGACCCTGCTTCGTCATTTCGCAGCCTTAGGTACACTTGACCGGATGCACAGTCTCTGAGCGTCATTTTCTCATCTGCAAAATGAAGACAATAGTGGGGCTTGTTTCACGTTGCCTTCACATTGCCCTGTTACATGAGCTCTTTGCATGCAAGCACGGTGCCTGGCATCTGCTAATGATCAGTTAATGTTCGTCATTAGTTATTGCTGTAAAACATCGAGTGTTTGTGAGGTTTTCTCTAAAGAGGTATCCCGGTAGACCTTTCTGTAACCTTTCTAAATGTTTGTTCCTTACTCCCGTGCAAAAATCCCAGGGATAAAAACCATCTCAAGCTTTTTTATATTTAAAAAAAATGATAGGATCTACAATTTTAATTTTATGTATTTATTTTTGGCTGTGCTGGGTCTTCGTTGCTGTCTGGGCTTTTTCTCTGCGGTGAGCGGGGCCCACTCTCTAGCTATGGCCCTCGGGCTTCTTACTAGGGTGGCTTCTCTTGTTGTGGAGCACAGGCTCTGGGGTGTGTAGGCTCAGTAGCTGCGGCTCCCGGGGTCTAGAGCACAGATTCAGTAGTTGTGGTACAGGCTTAGTTGCTCTGAGGCATGCGGGATCTTCCTGGATCAGGGATCGAACCCGTGTCTCCAGCATTGGCAGATGGATTCTTTACCACTGAGCCACCAAGAAAGTCCTCAAACTTTTTTAAATATTAGTAATCAAAATGTCCCAGATTTCTGCGACATCAACCTGCGAGGTCACAGCTTCCTGTTGTGCCACATTACGGTAGTCTAACCCCTCATTCTGTATGCCTTCAAGAAATTCAACCTCTTTTTCAGATATCCATGCACTAGGGGAGCTCTAGAAAATTCTTATGTCAGCCTTTGGCTTGGCCATGCTGTATAGTCCAGTTTATCTCCTCCAAAGGGAGTTTCACTGAGCATTTTTTTGCATATAAAGGCCCCGAGAGAAGGAGTTGTCACTGTGTCATCCTGTCCTAGGACCCCATCCTAGGACCCCAACACCAGATTGTGACATGTAATTCCCATCCCCAGCTAGAAGGAACCAGGGCGCCTGAGGGGAGGGATGGCCGGTCCCAGGTCTGTAGCAGGAAATCGCTAAGATTTTTAGATGAGCCTAGGAGAAGGCAATGGCACCCCACTCCAGTACTCTTGCCTGGGAAATCCCATGGGTGGAGGAGCCTGGTAGGCTGCAGTCCATGGGGTCACTAAGAGTCGGACATGACTGAGCGACTTCCCCTTCTCTTTTCCCTTTCATGCACTGGAGAAGGAAATGGCAACCCACTCCAGTGTTCTTGCCTGGAGAATCCCAGGGACGGGGGAGCCTGGTGGGCTGCTGTCTGTGGGGTCGCACAGAGTCGGACACGACTGAAGCAACTTAGCAGCAGCAGCAGGATACAGAACTGTGTCAGAAAGTGGAGAAAGGGGACAAATGAGTTGTGTCCAAAGGACACAGGGGCCAATAAGAAGGTGCTCCCATTGGTCAGAGATGAGCATCAACTGAGCATCTAAAAAGGATACTCGATTAAAACACATTGTGTATGTTAACATAAAAATAGGAGTTTATCATGATGCTTTGAAAAAGTGAGAGAAAGCAAATAACCTCATTGGGTATCATTAGGACCCCAAGTCTTCATTCAGAAAATTGGCACTTTTGTGAGCATTTATCCAGTCTTTCCTGGACAACCTGTATTGCTGGGAATTGAAATCACCCTGGTTGATGAAAAAAAAATCTTCTCTTATAGAAAAATTCTACCTAATAAATATAAAAGGGTGGTTGAATCACAACATCATGTTGTAACGCCCAGTGAAATCACTGATTCCAGTAATAATCAGTAACAAATGGGACTGTCAGATGAGCCAGTGATGGGACACTTTGTGATGGAGGAGATGAAGCCGTCACGTCTATACTGTAGCATCACCAAAGGTGGAACTCCCTGTGTGCTTCCCGATGGGATACAGGATGATGCCCACGAGGTCACGTCTGAGGTATTGTTGCCCGGAATCGCACTCAGTCTCACAAACTAAATTTTATTGACAGGGTTGTAGAAACAAAGAAAATGACATTGCAAGGAAGCACACTGGCAAGTCCAGAATGTGGGACAGTCTATGAGCCAAGCAACCCAGTTTCTGAACAAATCAATGGCAGGGTAGGGTCGGGGGAGAAAGAAAGGGGAGGGGAAGGCACGGCTGTCAGTTCCAGAGGCGAAGAGATTTAACACCTAATACAACATGCAGACCTAGTTTGAGCCTGATTCAAGAAAACCAGCTGTAAAAGAACTTTCCTTCAGAAACCAGGAAAATGTTGTAGGAGACTCGGCATTGGATGACAAAGAAATATTGTCCATTTTGTTCAGGATTTTAACAGCATTGTGGTTTGTAAAAATGCTCAGAATTTTCAGCAATGCATACTAAAGTATGTAGGGCTTGGCTTTAAAGTTCCTTAACCAAAAAGAAAGAAAGGAAAGGGACAAGTGAAAATAAAGTTTTAAATTTTGATACATTTTGACTGAATCTGGGTGACAGATATATAAAAACATTTTAAAAAGGGATCGATAAACCAATGTGCCAAAATCTTGGTAACTGTTGAACCTAGAAATGGATAGAGGAAAGTTCTTTGTATTTATCCCTCTGTTTTTGAGTATGTTTACAAGTTTTTTTAACTTCTAAAAAAAATAAACATGGTGTAACTCTAGGACACTGGTACGTTTCTCAAAAGCTGGGTTATTTGCTCTGAGACCTCATCACATGTGCCATTTGAGCAAAGCCAGTCCCCGGCCCCTTGGCATCCTCTGTGCACCAAGAAGAGAAGCTGAATCCATCTTTCTTTGGGGCAGCCTCCCCTCTCTTCCTTGTCTCCTATGGGCACTGCTGGAGTAAGCACCCTCAGACCTCACACAAGAATAAGCCATCATTTTCTAGGACAGTGCGATCTAAATCCTCATTTAGATGGAAACAATTTCCTTGGGTGCAGAAAGACAATTCTGCCTGAAGAAAGCCTTCTGCACGTGGCTGTGGAGAGACAGTCATCTTCTCGGAACCTCCTTGTCCTGCTTCTCTGCCCACAATAGAGGCTTTGCTCTGTCTTCACTTGATCAGATACCAATTGTGCAAGGACTGGCTATACCTGGGGGAATGCAGGCCACCACTTTTCTTATTTTTAATTGTGGTAAAATGCACATGACAGTTACCATTTTAATCTTTTAAGCGTACGGTTTAGCGGCATTTGGTACTGTCACATTATGGTATAACCGATCTCTAGAACTCTTTCCATCTCGGAAAACTGATACTCTGTCCCCATTCCCCCCTCCTCCAGCCCCTGGCAACCACCGTTCTACTTTTTGTCTCTATGAATTTGACAACTCTGGCTACCTTGTATAAGTGGAATCATACAGCATCTGCCTTTTTTGACTGACTTCTTTCACTCTGTCCATGGGATTCTCCAGGCAAGAATACTGGAGTGGGTTGCCATGCCCTTCTCCAGGGGATCTTCCCGACCCAGGGATTGAACATGTGTCTCTTATGTCTGGAGAAGGCGATGGCACCCCACTCCAGTACTCTTGCCTGAAAAATCCCGTGGACAGAGGACCCTGGAAGGCTGTGGTCCATGGGGTCGCGAAGAGTCGGACATGACTGAGCAACTTCCCTTTCACTTTTCGCTTTCATGCATTGGAGAAGGAAATGGCAACCCACTCCAGTGTTCTTGCCTGGAGAATCCCAGAGACTGGGGAGCCTGGTGGGCTGCTGTCTGTGGGGTCACACAGAGTCGGACACAACTGAAGTGACTTAGCAGCAGCTCTTATGTCTCCTGCATTTGCAGGCAGGTTCTTTACCACTAGCGCCACATGGGAAGCCCAAGCCTGTGTGAGAGGGCAGCAGCTCTGTACCTCCTGACATCCCAGAGCCAGGCAGTGGTCACTGCCTTCTCCTGATACACTTTGTCTGAAAACAAAGGAATAGATGCTGGCAAGATGGTGAACAGTGGAAATTCCATCCCTCACTCCTATTCCATTCCCCAAGCACCAACTGCTGTTGGATGAATGGCATTTTTTCCAGTGGCTTTATTGTACTTCATTGTAGACATATATTGTACAAATGCATATGTGTGTGTAGTTTTGCTTTGTAGTTTATAAAAGTATTACCTCATGCAGCAGTGTGTCACAGTTCCATACGATGGCTAGGTGCTGGATATCCTCTGCATATACTCTTGTATATTTGTTGTTGTTCAGTCACTTGGTTGTGTCTGACTCTTTGCAGCCCCTTGAACTGCAGCATGCCAGGCTCCTCTCTCTTTTATTATCTTCCAGAGTTTGGTCAAACTCATGTCCATTGAGTCAGTGAAGCTATCTAACCATCTTATCCTCTGCTGCGGCCTTCTCCTTTGGCCTTCAGTCTTTCTCAGCGTCAGGGTCTTTTCCAGTGAGTCAGCTCTTTTCATCAGGTGGTCAAAGTGTTGGAGCTTCAGCATCAGTCCTTCCAGTGAATATTCAGGGTTGCTTTCCTTTAAGATCGACTGGTCTGATCTCCTTGCTGACCAAGGGACTCTCAGGAGTCTACTCCAACTTATATATGTGAGTGTCATTGTTGAATAGAAGGCAGTCTGTTCGGTCAAAGTGTATATACATTTAAAATCTTAATATAAACAGCCAAAAGAATTACGTCAGTTTACTTGTTAGTGTTAAAGATTTGAACTTGCTCTTTCAAGTTTAGGGCAAACATTCTCGTCTGTTATTTAATCACTGGATATCCTTGATCTCTCTACAAGCAAATCTAAATAGCCTGTGCTACTTAGTTAAAATCTCCTTGGAAAATCTCAAGTTAGTAAAATTGTCTAATTTTAACTCTTTTTCTGCTTCCTGTCTTAAGCAGATTTGATGGGCAAAAATGTAATTGTATATTTCTGCAGATGGTAAATTTCAGGATTGGTCCTTTGAGGTATCAGGAAGTCTAAAGTTAATTTTATAAATATATGAATCTCTTACTTTAAGGATTACACAAACATATTTTTAAAATATCATGTCTCTCTTGAAATTTAAAAAAAAATACTTCACTTACATCCCCTTCCCTTTTTGATTTTCAGCTGCTTGAAAAATTGTGGATTGCCCTTGCGGATTGCCCAGAAAGAGCAAGTCCTCTAAGACTTTTATGCTGATATGCCCAGGAAATGTGTCTGCACCACACCCCAATTTTAATTACTTAAGCCACTTGAACAGTTTGTGACTGTCAGCCCAGACAAGTGATTTCACAATTATATTTCAAATATAAAGATTTCCTCCAATGAGGCAGAAACTGTTCTTGGCACACACATTTGAAAGGGAGCGATGGGGTGGTTCCTGGCCAGGCAACAATGCCCTGAGAGGAGGGTTGCAGGGAGGAAAGGCCATCTACATCGCGTTGAAAAATATTTTTAATTCTCAGGGAACACAGAAAGCCAGTATTGGAGCAGAGCCGCATCTCTGCCAGCCCTCTGCGCCGTCCTCAGCCCGGAGCATCCCTGGACGCCCGGCTCTTTTGTGTTTCCTGCGTCCTCTCCAGGCGTGTCTGCGTCGTATGGGGGAAGGTGGGGGTGGCGTACCGGAGATCCCCTCCCAGAGGAGGGAGGCATCGGTACCTGCTTGTTATGCGTCTATTGACTCGCCTCACGGGGAGGGCTCCAGTGGCAAAGTGACCCTCCCCTCCGCCTGTCCCCTCCCTCCCTGCTCCCGCCCTCAGCCTCCCCGCAGCAGGAACCTAACGCGGCCGCCCTGCGCTCCTCCTCCTCCTCTCCTTCCTCGGGCTCCCGGATTCCTGAAGTTATTAGGAGAAATAAGGGGACCACATGGAAGTTGTGACAGCTCCCAGCGGCGCTCCCCTCTCTCCTGAGCCATCACCTCGCCTTAGGGATTACCCGCTGACACACTGAATGAAGGGGGTCCCCCTGCCAGCCAGCCTGCCGGGATGGGCCACTGCTGCTGCAAGCCTTATAACTGCCTTCAGTGCCTGGACAAGACGGTACTTTGCCTCCCACGCCCGCCCCTCCCCTCTCCTTCCAAAGAGCCAGCCGCCTCTGTCTCTGTCCCCCCACCATGGCATGTGTGTGTGCACTTGTCTTGTGAGTGGAACAGGATATACTGCCCTGGCTGGCAGTATACTTGCCCGTGCTGAGTCGGGAGCCGTGTTACTCTGCAGTGTCTTACATAATTGTCTTTCTGCAGCCTCCGATGTAACTGTTGCATTCTCCTGAAATGTTGAGGGCTCTGCTCCAACATCATGAAATCCAAACTGCCAAGAAATCCTTGGAATATTCTGACTGCCTTTTAATGTACCTGCGAGAGCTGAGACATTTCAGGTGCAGGGGGGAGGGGGAATTTAGATGAGCTAGACATTTTTCTCTTGGCCAACCGCTAACTTTGAAAGTTTGCCACGCTCTGTGACAAACAGCGTCCATCCTTGTAATTTCTGTGCTTAAGGTCAGAGATGCAAGCCTCCCCCCAACCATCCCCAGTCCAGTTCTGCTCTCTGTACGTGTCTGCATCACGTAGGGATGCAGAACACAGAGGTGAAGACTTAAGGAGCCAGAAGGTCTGAGGGTGTGTTCCAGTTTTCACTGGAAGGGAAATCCACAGCCAGGGAACGGAGACCAGAGTGTGAGCAAGCACCGGGTGACATTCCAACACAAAGCCTTTCTTTGCTATTGACATTTGACTGCGAGCTTGCAGAGGGATCAGGAGATGCTTTTAATTTCATGACTAGAAATGTGCTGGCAAGAACTCTTGCCTCTGTGATATGTTTTATTATCACACATGTTTGGCTTTCTCAAAGATGCATGAAATGGAATTTAGCGAGAGGATGAAATTGCCTCCTTTCTACTTATGGGTGTCAGTTATATAGCTTGAGGTCTAGTATGTGACCAGGTGAAGAGAAATAAACGGCTTAATATAAAACTCATTAGAAGGAGGTCACTTGGGAAAAATTGGTAACTAGTTCTGTGGGTGAACTCTGACCCAAAGTAGAGTTCTACACCACCTAGGAAAATTAAACTGATACATTAAAAGTGACCCGTTCCTTCTTTTCCAGTAGAAATGACTATCTCAGTGGGATTGGTTTTTGCCACCATGACTGAGTTAAAATATTTATGTACACATTTATGTGCTTAGACAAATAGAAATATTCTGCATTTATACTCAGTTTTCTGCATTTCAGTCTGACATTGAAGTGATTAGGCCCTTTTTTCAAGAGAAACGGTCACCAAGTGGTTTTGAAGAAAGCCTTGTAACAGTGATAATTATAGAAGGGAAGGATCTGCTACATGCACAGAAGTATTATAATGTTCGTTTTTCTAAGCTCTGATATAAAAGTTTTAGAAATAAAAGCTGGTTACCTCATGAGAAGAGTTGACCCATTGGAAAAGACCCTGATGCTGGGAGGGATTGGAGGCAGGAGGAGAAGGGGACGACAGAGGGTGAGATGGCTGGATGGCATCACTGACTTGATGCACATGAGTTTTGGTAAACTCCGGGAGTTGGTGATGGACAGGGAGGCCTGGCGTGCTGCGATTCATGGGGTCGCAAAGAGTTGGACGCGACTGAAATGAACTGAACTGAACTGAACTGAACTGGAAAGTCTTTTTCGAGAAAATATATTTTAAAGTGAATCCGTCCTCCTTTTTTGTTTCACATCAAGTCCTTGAAAAACATTATCCCTGTGTCAGTCTTTAACTTGGAGATTTTAAGAAGGATGATTAAATGCTGTTTCTTCTCTTTAGCAGTGTGATGTTTAAGTGACTTTCAAATGATTTAGCTTTGAAATGTCACACTTAAGGCAAGTTATTCTTTCCTAATGAAAACTTAAAAACTTGCACAGCATTTTCAACTTTCTCCTTAAGCTTACAGTGACATTTCTTAATATATCTTTGCTATATTTTAGAATGATATGCCCATTGCAGGTTTTATAGATGTCATGTCCATAGGTGCTTATCTCAGGGATTAGGGCTTTCCATTCTTAATTAAAAATTTTGTTTTATTTAGTTACCCACCTTTCAGCATAACTTCATAAATGGTATGCCGGAATTGTTAGTTTATTCAGTGGTTACCTGTTGGGCCAGGCATGATACTTCTAGGACTGTTATGGAATTCCAGTCCAATCTCAAACTCTGGAAATTAGTTTATTCTTTAAATTCCACCATAAAATCCAGGATCAGCATGAAAGAGACCTGATAAAATAGTCGTTGAGTTGTTTCTAATTACTTCAGCCCATCTTCTTGTTTAGTCTCTAAGTCATGTCTGACTGTTGTGACCCTGTGGACTGTAGCCTGCCAGACTCCTCTGTCTGTGGGATTTCCCAGGCAAGAACGATGGAGTGAGTTGCCATGTCCTTCTCCCGGGGGTCAATGTGACCCAAGGATTGAACCTGTGTTTCCTGCATTGGCAGGCGGATTCTTTGCCACTAAGTCACGAGGGAAGCCCTTAGTCCATCGTAATAAGCCTTAAAAAAATGAAAGGAACACCCCCCACCCACCCATACGCTGTATAAATACAAAATAGAAAACTTTATTTTGTGAAGCAAAAATGCCTTTGACAGTTTGCTCCTAGGGCAGGAAAAGATGTTCTGAAACATCTTTAAACAATTAAAGAGACTTTTAGGTAATCAGTTTCAGAGGTGGGCTAAGAAATAGTAGTCTTAAGACGATTCTTTAATATTAATTTATTGGGAGGAAGTATGGAATTTTGCCTAGAGTATAAAATGCATGAAAAGTTTGTTAAATGAACAAATGGTTTTTAAAGGTTGATCATGCCTAAGTATTTTAAGTTTAAAAACACGAGTAAAAGCATCAACAGTATTTCTTGCTGGTTTGCTCTGTGCCCAGTTATTTTGGTGACTAGCAAAGAATTGTTAAAAGGCACAGCCTGCCCTATAGAGTTTACCAGTTATTTGGTTGTATTTCCACCTTTTCCAGAGAAAATGCGAGTGGGGCAGGCAGCAGTAACACATACAGGGCAATAAAACCAGTAGAGCAAGACTGAAGTATCGTTAAGTGCAAGTTATGTGGTCCTCACCATTCCTGTTTCTGGAATCCAGTGAAAGGAGAAATCAGTGCTGGAATCAAAAGCAAGCTTTCTTGGAAGAAGTGGATCATGACTTGCATGTTGAGAAATGGGGTAGAGTTTTGAGAAGGATGGTAACTCTAAGCAAAGGGAACTGGAGTAAAGATGTTTTAGCTCACGTGGGTGAAAGGTGAGAGTCAATATTGGTACACACAAGCTCACAGGGAGTTTGGGGAATGTTTACCAGGCTGAAACCCAGGCTGATTTTTAACTTGAGTTAAGAAGAGATAGGGATCCATGTTGGGATTTGAGCAGGAAGCCAGTCTGTAGAGAGACTCATTCCACAGGCATCTGGAAGGGAAAGTTATGACCCGTGAAGCCCCCTGGGATGCCCAGATGGACCCCCAGGAGTCCGTCCACCAGTGTATTCAGTGTGGTCCAGGCTGAAGCCAGCAACTCTGCACATACAGTCACCTCCCAGAGCTGGTCCTTCTTAGAAACGTTGAGTTACTAAGGGAAATCAACTAGATGTACAACTAGAATGCCAGCCCATTTTTTAAAGATAAGAACTATAACTGACAAGCGAATGAATGATTACACGCCTGATTAAACAGGTGATTTCTTTTTAGAGTCAAAGTCTAGCTTCATAAGAGGTAGTTGATGAGGATGGAGTCTGAGCCAACAAGTCACGTTACTTAGGCATCCAGCGCCCTCAGGTCCCATTACCCCCAGCCTGAGATTACGCGGGAGGCTGTGTGATGTGTGACTGTCACTGGCCCTGGTGACCGCCTCTTCCAGGCTGCCATAGCTTAGCTTCTTCTACTACATATACCCCTGCCCCAGCCCACCCCTCTCTTGCTGCTTCAGATACAGTCCTGTCCCTGTAGGGCTTACTTTGCATATCTCAAAGCCCCATATGGGACTTCCCTGGTGGCTCAGAGGTTAAAGCGTCTGCCTCTAATGTGGGAGACCTGGGTTCGATCCCTGGGTTGGGAAGATCCCCTGGAGAAGGAAATGGCAACCCACTCCAGTATTCTTGCCTGGAGAATCCCATGGACAGAGGAGCCTGGTGGGCTACAGTCCATGGGGTTGCAAAGACATGACTGAGCGACTTAACTTTCACTTTTTGCATATCTCTACCCCGATGTTTTCTGTGTTGATTGTCATCTCAGAGGCTAATCTAACTTACCTTTTCTCTAAATTCTTGGGAGGGGTGTGAATTAGGGGAAGGCACCTCACTGCTTCTCCCAGCTACGCTCAGGTGATGGGACAGTAATAAATTTGGGAAGGTCATTAAAAGAAGATAGAATCCAGAAAGGCCAAGAGACTTCTTCCGTGAGTCATAAATGGATGAAAAAAATCATGGTTCTGGCTAGTTTTCCTTCCCTCTGCTTGCTCTGGAATCCAGAAGTTTCCAGCCTTACTCCTCTGAGTTCACGTGCTTCTCCTTGGGGCCCCTGAGTCTTTGTCCCTCCTAACTGCTCCTTGGTAATCCACATGTGGGCTGACACCCCCCTGTTAGCTGCAGCCTCTTAGGTAAGCTAGAAGTTTCCCAGCTACCGATGCCCCAGCATGCATGCGTGCTCAGTCATGTCCGACTCTTTCTGACCCCATGGATTGTAGCCTGCCAGGCTCCTCTGTCCATGGAATTTCCCAGGCAAGAATACTAGAGTGCAGTGCCATTTCCTCCTCCAGGGGATCTTCCTGACCCAGGGATCAAATTAGCATCTCCTGTGTCTCCTGCACTGAGCCACCTGGGAAGCCCAACACCCCAACATGCACAAGGGCAAAGGCTGGAATGATGCATCTTGAAATTTCATCTGATTTCTTGTGAAACCGGATACGGCCTTGCTCATTTTCCACACGAGTAGACACTGACATGTATTTAAAAATATTAAACGTGAATGATGCTTTCCCTTCGGCTGGTCTGTATTAAATTTCATTTCCAAGTAGAAAAGCAGACATTGGATACAGTGGCCTGTGCTAATTATATGTGAAAGAAATAGGGCTTATTGATTAAGTCAAAGCATGGCATCAGTGCTCCCTTAAAGCCATAATAACGGAAATGAATAAAAGGTCAGTCCACTTCCCAAAGGAACTTTCCACAGTGCTATATTATGGATCTGGCCCATCTTCACAATATTAATATTGAAAATGAATGCTGTATTCACCAAAGGCAGTATGAAAGCAACACTGAAGACTTAGCGTTTTCTGCTGACGTCACCTGGTGGCTGGTTTGCTTTGAAATATAAAAGAAAATATTTCCCTATTAAGACAAAATTTTACCATGTGGAATTAAACCCTCATGGGTGAGAAGCAATATTGTTTTTTGGAAGAATAAAAAAAAATTCCTTTAAGCTCTTTGTAATTATATGTGTAGGTATATCACTTTGGGTTTTGAAAATTCACAATAAAAAGGATCTGGATGTTTCCTCAAATACCAGAATGCTATAGGTTTTTAAAATTTAACTCCTTGTTAAGGCTCTTTTGTTAAGCCTGGGAAAAAGGGGCCCAGCCCAGGTGATCAAATTTTCCTGATCTACACTGATTTCAGAGCAGGCTAAAAAGATAAGGAAGTTTAGCTGGGCATCTTTAAACTTAAATATATATGTATACATATATATATACATATACATACATGCATGTATATGATGACATCACCGACTCAATGGACATGAGTTTGAGCAAAGTCCAGGAGAGAGTGAAGGACAGGGAAGCCTGTCCATGGACTGCGTGCCCATAACTGAGTGACTGAACAACATATATATTTTAAATGTAAATACACATGTCCTTTAAAAAAATATTAGGTGGGGAAGAGGAAGCTGACAAAAACACTCACAACTACAGTGAATTTTATGAAGTTTTCATCAGCAGGCTTATAGCTAGTCAAGCATTCTTTCTAGGAGAGTTGCCGACCAGAGGCAGATTTGGCAAGAAGGGCCCATCTGATGGGGTGACAGGGATTCCCAGAAATAGCCCAAGTGCAGTTTTGTGTCACTGGCCCTCCTGACCTTTGCCTGGGGCGCTCCCTTCCTAGCCCCCTGCTTACCCATCCTCTGGTCTCAGGAAGCCCCCAGGCTGGCGCTGCCTAGTTGAGTTTTATCGTGTTGTTTTGTAATTATTTGTTTGTTTACTGACTCTTCGGGAGACTCCTCAGCTTCTTGAAGGCAGAAATATCCTGCCTGGCTTGTCTGCCTGCCAGCGGTGTATATGTGTGCTCTGTCGTGTCCAGCTCTTTGTGACCCCGTGGACTGTAGCCCGCCAGGCTCCTCTGTCCCTGGAATTCTCCAGGCAAGAAGACTGGAGTGAGTTGCCGTTTCCTTCTCCAAGGGAGCTTCCCGACCCAGGGATCGAACCTAAGTCTCCTGCATCTCCTGCATTGACAGGAGGGTTCTTTAACCCTGAGCCATCAGGAGAGCATGCTACATAATAGGCACTCAGTAAATATGTGTCACGGAGAAGGCAATGGCAACCCACTCCAGTGCTCTTGCCTGGAGAATCCCAGGGACAGAGGAGCCTGGTGGGCTGCCGTCTATGGGGTCGCACAGAATCGGACACGGCTGAAGCAACTTAGCAGCAAATATGTGTCATGTTGGATACATTTCCTGCTTCTGGATCAGTTGGGGTGAAAACTCCTCAGATTCACTCAACCTTTTATATGTCGATGATCATTCAAAACACATATATTCAATTGTAATAAAAACCAGGCTGTTCTGTGGGTTCCTAATGGGGGGAGGGGCTTAGGTGGCTGATGCCCAAGGGAGGGTCACATGGCTGATGCTAACTAACAAGAATGGGCTTTTTCACTTCCTGTCATCCCCAGTTTCACACGGGTGGCACTAGCCGCCTAAACAGACAGCCCTGGTTGAGCAGGCATGTTAGGATAAAAGAGTGTGGCAGGCTTGCTTGGGGCTTGGCTGCACATTCAGTTGCTTGGAGTTCACAGAGTGATGAGCAGGTTGTATACTTTGCCAGGCTTCTGTAACCAGGACAGATCGAGGGCAGTGTTCCCCAAGAGTTTGCAGCGCCATGGCTAAGGAGAAACTGGGCTTCCCTGTAGCAGACTGGTAGGGCGAGAGGTGGCGGGGAGCCTGAGATGTTCATGGTGGGGAGCCTCTGGGATTCTGTCTGTGGGTGCAGCGGGCCATGCCGGGGGCACAAGAGGACTCAGAGTGCCAGGGAGACATGCCGAATCACAGAGGCAGCTAAAAAGACACACTCCTGCCATGGGGCCAAGACGAAGGTTCTGCAAGCGTCCCCTTTCCAGTTAAGCCCATCCTGGAGTAAACGGTCGTTTTAGAGGAACAACCTTCTTGGACTTGGCGACTTCTGGACTGTATCATTAGGATAGCTTGGATGCCTAATACTGAGCTCTATTTTTAGCCTGTTGGAGTGAAAGCAGGGGCTCATGTGCTTGGCACCAGTGAGGAATTTTCCACTCAGTCCCCATGTAGGGAAGCACTAATCTAACGCTGGCCCATCGAGGAGACCTTGCTCATATTTCAGCCATCCGCTGTGTCATCACCCCGGATCTGGCTTAGGGTGGAAGATGGGGGAAGGAGGATGGTGTGTGAGAGTCTTTCCAAGGGAACCTTCTGGGCGGTCTCACTCCTGATAACTCAGCAGAACTTCAGGCCATGCTGGGCTCTGCTGAGCCACGAAGGGTGAGGGTGACTCTACGAGGCAGGGAGTGGAGAGTGGAAATTCCCTCTAGGTTCTCATCCTGCTTGAGGAGCAGTGTCCCCGGAGTCCAAGCTGTTGACTCATTCCATCACGTCATTCTGCTTTGGCTCGAAGAAAACCAAGAGGAACTTAATTGATGCAGAGAATTCATAAATTAGAAGAGTTGATGTCATTTCAAAAACAGGCACTTAGGGAAGAAGGGCTGCAGCTAGACTGCTCTGGCCGGCCCCCTGGAGCAGAGCTGCGCCAGCGTCTTCAGCAGGGACACGTGGGGAGGCGGTTGGAAAGGGTCAGAGAAAGCTGACCAGGAAAAGCTAAACAGCTACCCTATCAGGAGTTACAGCCCCATGTAGGCTGGAATGGAAACGAACTGAAGTGCAACCCGCAAATCCACACCAAGGAGGGCAGGGGTGGGTGGAATGTGAATGTAGCCAGGGAATGCTTTCAGTGAAGCAGAGTCATCGGGTCTGGCAGTGCCTGTCCTCCACTTAGATGTAGAAGGCTTGCTGGTACCTTGTGGTTGGATCCAAGCTGAGGATCAGTGCGATTTGGGTGTCAACACTGGGTCTTTATAATGTGGGTTGGAGGGAGAATCTTCTTGTGTTCGTGTTTGATGAAGAGTGTAGACCTTGGCTTGAACCTCCCGCTTCCCCACTTCCTGGGTAGTTGTGCATGTGACTTGGCTGATTTCCTAACCATGGAGCCTCAGTTTTGTCCTCCAGAGTGGAAAAGAAACCATGGAGCCGGTTGACCATGTTTGGAGGAGTAAGTGAGCAAAAGGCTTGCCCTGCGCTGTGCCTGGTGTCTAGGAAGTGTTTGGTCAGTTCAGTTCAGTCGCATAGTCATGTCCGGCTGTGACCCCATGGACTTCAGCACGCCAGGCCTCCCTGTCCATCACCAACTCCCAGAGCTTGCTCAAACTCACGTCCATCGAGTCAGTGATGCCATCTAACCATCTCATCCTCTGTCATCCCCTTCTCCTGCCTTTGATCTTTCTCAGCATCAGGGTCTTTTCCAAGGAGTCAGTTCTTCCAGTCAGGTGGCCAGAGTATTGGAGTTTTAGCTTCAGCATCAGTCCTCCCAGTGAACATTCAGGTCTGATTTTCTTTAGGATTGACTGGTTTGATCTCCAGTGTTTGATCAAGGTCAGTGTTAATGTTGATGTAGTAATCAGCATGGGCTTTCCAGGTGGCTCAGTGGTAAAGAATCTGCCTGCCAATGCAGACGACGAGGGAGATACAGGTTCCATCCCTGCATTGGGAAGATCCCTCTGGAGAAGGAAATGGCAACCCACTCGAGTATTCTTGTCTAGGAGATCCCATAGACAGAGGAGCCTGGCGGGCTACAGTCCATGGGTTCCAAAGAGTCAGACCCAAATGAGCAGACACACAATCAGCACACCTTACCCGAGTTTAGTTATTTCCCTTGACTTTTTAGCCATAAGATCTGTTGCTTCTCTTTGGCAGCTGACACTTCCTTGATGAGCTGTTTGATGAGTTTGAGACCATTGGTTTGGTCGTCTGTCTTTGCAGAAGGTTGGGCATGAGGGCAGGATGGATCCTCATTGATCACCCTCATCTTTGCTTCCCAGAATGGAGAGGGTGCAAGTCTCTCATCTCACTGCCTTCCCTCCCGTTTGCCCTGCATCTCTTTTCCTTTCCCACCTCCTCTCTTTCTTCTCTTCCTTCTCTTTCGCTCCCTCATTTGCATTTCTCCTCAAGCAAAGATAGGTGGAGCAGGCCTGACCACACATGTCAGTGTCATTTTCATCCAAGTGACTCCAGTCTGAGGGTTTTCACCCACATCATCAGCACCGTCTCTACCTGAGGCCTGTTCTCCCTGGACCTTCAAGCCCCTCCTTTCCCATATCCCTGAGGCTTCCATGGCTGGAAAGTGGGGTGTGATGGCTGGTGATGCAGGATATCCACGTATGGGTACCATCCACCCAGGGCTTCATCCCAGGGCTGAGGCAGGAGCTAGGGAAACCTTGGCTTTGGATTAGCAGTCAGAGTTGGCTTATGGATTTTTTGTTAGGTTCTGGTTGTTCCGTTTGCAACCTCAACTAAGTCTTTTCAACTCTCAGCAGCTCAAGAGTGAATCGTGAGTGATGCTATTTCTGTTCTGATAAGGTTAGTATTTCAGTTCTCTGACTGTGCTTCAAATTGAGGATGTGAAGTGAAAGTTGCTCGATTGTATCCAACTCTTTGTGACCCCATGGACTATACAGTCCATGGAATTCTCCTGGCCAGAATACTGGAGTGGGTAGCTGTTCCCTTCTTCAGGGGATCTTCCCAAGCCAGTGATAGAACCCAGGTCTCCCACATTGCAGGCAGATTCTTTACCAGCTGAGCTACCAGGGATATAATTCAAAATGTCTCTTTCCCAGGTGGCGCTAGTGATAGAGAACCTGCCTGCTGATGCAGGAGACATAGAAGATTCAGGTTTGATCCCTCAGTTGGGAAGTTCTCCTGGAGAAGGAAATGGCAACCCACTCCAGTATTCTTGCCTAGAAAATCCCATGGACAGAGGAGCCTGCAGGCTACAGTCCATGGGGTCACAGAGTTGGACATGACTGAAGCGATTTTGGAGATATTGGAGGAGCAGAAACAAGTTAGTTTTTTCAGTAGTTTGAGATTATTTTAGGGTAAATACTGAAGTTTACCCTCTCTGGAATATCAGGCTCTCTTAATTTGTAGTAACAAGTCAGCTGGCTGTATTCTGCTGATGTTTGAACAAGGACCTGTCCCTGTGATCAGTCTGATTAGACATTTTCCCTGTGTTGTATTCTCTAGTCTTTGAACTTAGAGTAGAATCACAACAGAGCCAGGAAGGTGCTTTAAAAAAAAGAGAGAGAGAAGGGATAAATGCAAATTCTGAACACATTCAGATATTCAATATGGAAAAGCACCTCTTATCTGTAGGATGTCATCCAGTTGCACATAAAATCAAAGGAAATGGCAGAGTTGTAACAACAAGTAACGCTTTGTATAGAGGGTATAAGTGCCAGGCATTGTTCTGACTGCTTCACCTGTGTTAATTTATTTAACCATCAGGATAACCCTGTGCAGTGGGTGTGGCCCTGGAAGGATATGCGCTCTCAGAGGTGGTCTCCTGCCTTCAAATTCCGGAAGGGCAGGGATGCTGCAGGCTGGGGTGGGAGGCGGGAGCTTCATGACTGAGATGGGGTCCAGTGTCCCCCAAAGGGTATATCATTGCTGCATTAGTTTCAAGAGAACTGTGACTTAATCACTGTTAATGCTTGTGACTAAAATAGCTCTCAGCTTATGATGTAAATAGTTTTATTTTGGCATAAAATTCTGGTATTGCTTAGCACATGCCCTTTGTATGACCTGAGACCCTGCCATGGGCCCAGAGTAGCTCACATGTCACCAGGGTCTAAATGCAGGAGACGCAGGGACACAGTCGTGACAACTGGCTATTCTTGTTCAGCCCAGATTGTCTGGAGGTGCTGACATCAAAGTCAGAGGAGGTTATGAAAGAAAGAGTGTTCACGCAGCCTTGATGATATCTGTGCTAGATATTTGGTACCCATTTTAGCCAAAATTTCCTCTTGGGAAATGTTTGCCTTGGGTGTGCATTCTACAGAGTGAAAGAAACTTTCCTTGAAGGCCTGTATTTTTGGCATCTCTCACTGGAAGAGAATTTACAGAACACATCTTTCCTAGTTATTATTAATAATAAAATCATAACAAATGTAAGTCTTGATGCTGACTCATATCTTCAACTGCTTCTCTGTTTTATGTCCTAGTAGGAATTTGATTTGAAAACAAGTAAGCAGTCATTTAGTAAATGGCATTCTTTGCAGTAAATAATACTTCGAGTGGGAGTTTTCCTCTTCTTCTACCAATGCACAGAGTGGAACAAAATACTTGGAGACCTCTAATTTTGGTGTTGATCTTATGACAAAGAGAAATGTTTCATGTAGGTTTTCGGTTCAGTGTTCATGAGGTAGCGGGCCGTGCATGTGTGGACGAAAGGGTAAGTTTAAGGAGACTTGGTAAAATAAACATCTGTCTGTCAGAGAGCTATGGCATTGGCATTTTCATGGTCAAAAATCTCGTTAATAGTGACAATCGTTAAAAATGTAAAATAATATATAACAGTAGATTAATGTGTAGACATGCAGAGAATTACTGTAGGTTGATACCCACAGAGCAGAATATAGAGAAAAGTGCAACTATAGGGTATTATTAATATTATATGACAAGCTTTGTGATTTGAATGTGGTACAAATGAATGAGTCATACTTGGCTTTGTAAGTTTTGTATATGCTTATCTAATGAGAAAATTATCTCCTTAAAGACTTGACTCATAAATATTTGCTTAATGTGATTCATTAATTAAACACGTGAAAGTCCTTATCCAGCCTCAAACAAGGGGAATCTCGGTGTCCATTTTGTTTTTTCAGAGTGAAAGTGCCCTTGTGAAAGAGAAAGAGCTGTCAATCGAGCTTGCAAACATCAGGGATGAAGTTGGTAAGTGGGGCCTTGGCATGAGGAACGGGAAGAGGGTGTCTTTTTCCTGGTATGTAACAAAAGCAGTTGTGTCTCGAGTAATAACCAGAGCAGACCTGCCTGGACAGATGGGAGCATCTCCCCCAGAGCAGTGGTGGGTTCTTGTAGTCTTGGGGGCGGGGCATTGATTTCTCTGCAGCATCTCTGTTGTCACAAAGGCAGCTTGCTAACAGTTCACAGTGGAACTAATCAGGCTTGACTCCGCTTCTCACAGATGGCAGCGCATCTCTGCATCTGCCGTGTGTGGGGTGACATGCACCCCCCGTGTGACCCCTCCCTCTGCCCGGGGGAAGGCACAGCTCCTAGAAGCAGCTCAGCTCTGGTGGGTAGCTGGAGCGCTCCTGGTAAGATGCTTCCTGCCATTGTTCACCCTGCCGTGAAGCATTCTTTGCTCTGGGATGTGAATCTGGATGGCTGTAACAATGCTAGGGTTCATCTCGAAACTCCTCCTCTTTGGCCGATAGGATGGTGTCATTCTGGCTGAACCACAGGAGACCTTGCCAGTGATGGGATAACCCCTAGACCCTGGGATATCTTCCGTCATAGACTTTCACTCTTGGCCGTAGGTCAGACCAAGGATCTGCCACATTCCGATTACTTGATCCCATTCTGTTCTTGGGATCCTTTACTCCAGCAGAGGTGACATGAACATGACCTAGTCCCCTTGGCATGCTCTTCTCTTTACGAGGAGCGACTCTCCTCCGTCCAGTGTGGTCCTGGGGGTGGCCCACCTGTGCAGGTGTGGCCTCCTCCGCCAGCAAGGCCCTTGAACAGGCCTACCCATCCTAGGTGGGTGGCACCTGTTTTAGGGTCAGCCGTGAGGCACCGAGTATGGAGGCCAGACTTCCCTGGAGAACACGGGCTCCCAGGACGCATGGTGGATGGGGTCATCATTTTCAGTTTTGCCCACCCTTCCTTTTCAGAAGTGAAAGTGTTAGCTGCTTCAGTCGTGTCCGACTCTTCGCAACCCCATGGACTGTAGCCCACCAGGCTCCTCTGTCCATGGGATTCTCCAGGCAAGAATCCCAGAGTGGGTTGCCAATTCCTTCTCCAGGGTATCTTCCCCACCCAGGGATCAATCCCGGGTCTCCTGCATTGCAGGCAGATTCTTCACCATCTGAGCCATTATTTTTACCTTAAAATTTGTGTTTTGTTCCTTCACCATGAGTTTACACTTCCTCTGCCATCGAGACAGGGCAGCCGTGGCCTCTTCTCCCCTCCTAGGGGAGCAGTCCTGTGGGGAAGGCCTCACGTCATGGCCCCTCCACAGCCTCACCTGTGCGGCGCCCACACCTGGCACCCCTGCCAGAGGGATGGACACACAGGACCGGAAGTGGCAGTGTTGGTGAAGGACTCCGGTGAAGCCCCAGTCCACACACGCGTGTCTCTCTCATGCGATGGTCGGGCTCTCGGATGGTTCCTGAGCTATGGAGGAAATGACCGAGGTCCTGGCAGGGTGAGCTGGCTCATGTCCGTGTCCGCGGGTTCCCCTTCATCACAAGGAGATTTGATTAAAGAAGAGAGTGATGACGGGGCAGTCTGCACGGTGACTTGTAGCTCTGAGGTGTGTAATACCTTGAGTCTGAAGACGGAGGACAAACTCTTCCACTGTGGGGTGAGTGCCTCTCGGAAGTGATGCCTGCTCCCCCGAGCAGACGTTAGATCCAGGTGTCCGTCCCAACCCAGCAGGTGAAATGTACCAAACCCAGTGCTCTTACCCTCTGTGCTTTCCCGAAGCTTCTGAGTGCAGCAGGTACCCCTCAGGGACCACACTGGGGCTTTGTCTTCTTTGATTTCTGCATTAGTGCCAAGAGAAGCACCAGAATTCACCTGCCGAGTGAAAAAGCCATGGGGTGTGGGGAAAGGAAGGCCATTCAGCCCCGCGTTCGGCTCCAGAGGGCGCTTTAGCTGTGAGTCCCTGAGCCGCTGTGGAGGCAGCATTTGTGTGGGGGAAAGACAAGGGGGCGGGGGCACCAGCCCCTAACTGTAAAGTCATGAATTCTGGTGTCTTGACCTGTGCGGTGTTCCTTTGAAGGGAAGAGGGCACCTGGCTATGTTCACCGACCTGGAAGCTCTCTGAATCCCGTTGTTCAAGAGTTTTTATAACCAATCCTCCAGTGCCCCCTCTCCCTGGAGGTTGGTGAGGGGGCCTGGAAACTGCAGCCCTCTGATGGCCTGCTCTGTCCTGTGACCCGCCTGTCCTGAGGCTCTCTAGGTGCCTCAGGGAGTCACCTCCTTAGCATAAATTCAGTCACAGAAAGACTCATTATAAATATGAGAGACTGTCCTGTCACCCAGGAATTCAGAAGGGTTTTGGGAACTCCAGGGGATAAAGACCAGTATATTATTCTACCTCACCTAGCCCAGGCACCTGGGCAAGGCACTGCCCAGACATAGAGAATCCCTCCTGCATTCAATAGGTTTCTGAGCACCTTTCTGCAGCAGGCACAGTCATCCCATTGTGATGGAGGTCCAGGCCTTAATGCTTATAGTCTGTCTAGTCACTGCGTTTGAGAGATCAGTAAATCCAGACTTGGTCAAAGATTTTATCTAAAGCTGGGATGCCTGCAAGAGGACCAAGAAGAAGAGCTTAGTTCTCTTTAATCTCAGTCCATCCATTCATTAAATAGTTATTTATTAGGTGCTTAGTGTGTGCCAGGCAGGCTATCCAGGTGGCTCAGTGGTAAAGAATCCACCTGCCAATGCAAGAGACTCAGGTTTGATCCCTGGATCGGGAGGTACCCCTGGAGAGGGAAATGGCAACCCACTCCCATATTCTTGCTTGAGAAATCCCATGGACAGAGGAGCCTGACAGGCTACAGTCCATGGGGTCACCAAGAGTCAGACTAAAGTGACTTAGCTCGCACTTGCGTTTTTCATCTGACCTGAAAACTTAAGAAACGTTGATGTGAAATGTAGTTTTAAAACCGAAAGCAATGATTAATAAAGCAGTCATTCTGGCAAAGCTTCTCAAGTGTTGTACAGGAAGCTAAATGGTTAAGGCTACATTTGGATTCAAGTTGGCATATTGAAACAGAGCAAACAATACTGAATGTTTTCTATAACATGAAATAAAAACATATTAAAGAATTCCAAGAGCTTTGATACAAAGGTATGATAGTAATCTAAGTTTGTGATAATAAGCACTGAATTGTTATTTATTATGTTCTTAAGTTACTAAATAGAATAAAATTTTCAATTTGCTCTTGTTTATAGCTAGTAGCTTACATAAACACACCCCACTGTAAGTGTATTTGTGAGATGATTTTACCTCCTAGGGTTTATACAGAAAATGTGTTTTCTCATTTATGATCATAATCCCTTGTATTTACCAGGTGCTTAGTGCTTACCAAGCTCTGTCATGTGATATGTTTTATTTATTCATTCATTCAGATTGCTCTGTGAAGTAGGTGCTGGTGTCTCTTATAGGAAATTGAAGCTCAGAAAGATTGAATGACTTCCAAAAGAGCATACAGCTAGTGTGTACAGAGTCAAGTCTCAAACCCAAGTCTAGAATTCTTCTACTCATTGTATGTGATTTTACCACAGTATCTCCAGCACCACCATCACATTTGGTGATAATTTTTAATTTAATAGATTAAAAAAATCAGGTGAAGAAAATAAAATAGCTTTTTCTTCCAGTTCTATATGTTGTTGTTCGGTCGCTAAGTTGCATCTGATTCTTTGCGACCCCTTGAACTACAGCATGTCAGGCTTCCCTGTCCTTCACCAACTCCCAGAGCTTGCTCAGACTCATGTCCATTGTTGATGATGTCATCCAACCATCTCATCCTCTGTTGCCCCCTTTTCCTCCTGCCCTCAGTCTTTCCCAGCATCAAGGTCTTTTCCAATGAGTCAGCTTTTCACATCAGGTGACTTCCACACAAAAGGATGAAAGATGCTAGTATGAATCTGTCCAGACATAGGGTAGAGTATAATTATGTTAATTCATCAGTAAGCTATAGCTGATAGGATTGGGTTCAAGAACAAATAACAAACTCCTGAAGAATGGGAGCTTACTCAAGGTAGATGTTTATTTCTCCCTTATATAAAAGTTGGAGGAGTTCCAGGTGGCTCAGTGGTAAAGAACCCACCTGCCAATCCATTGAATCTGCATGCGGGAGATGCTGGTTCGATCCCGGCATCGGGAAGATCCCCTGGAGGAGGGCGTGGCAGCCCACTCCAGTACTCTTGCTGGAGAATCCCCATGGACAGAGGAGCGTGGTAGGCTGTGTCTATGGGGTCACAAAGAGTTGGACGCACCTGAGCATGCATGCGAGCGCCCAGGGGTAGGTGTGATTCTGTTCCACTAAGTCCACAGAGAGGGTGGACAGGCTTCCTACAGCTCAGCATTCTCCCATTCCCAAGACAGTGGTGCTTCTCCTAGTGGTCCAGGGTAGCTGTGGTCGGTACTAGGTGCCACCTGGTCATCACATCTCTAGTCCAGCTGGGATGGAAGAGGGAATGAACAAAGAAGCAGAGACAGTAGGTCAGCTCTTTCTGTGGGAAAAAAGTTTCCAGGAATTTCTATCTTGTTGCCCAGCTCTAAGTCGCAGGGCAAATGTGGTCATAAGAAGGACTTGGAGTTGTGCTCGCCTTTGGTGACTTTGCCTAGCTATTTTATTGCTATGGAGGAAGGCGAGAATGTGCTGTGGGCCTCACTTTCCTCCGTCAGTAAGATGGAACCCTAGTGCTTGTCACACTAGCTGAATGAGAGGAAAGGACGGAGCACGATGTTTGGCAGGAAATTGGGGCACAGTATATGCTAATTCCCTTAGGTTTCAGATTAGATTCTGTTGTCTTCCTTCCCTTCACAGCTTTAAAAAATCTAAGTTAAAATGCAAAACCCAAGAAGGTACCTCAGGAAAAATAACTAATCTTGGGATCACAAAAAGAAGGCACATTTTCTTATGTATAAAAATATCTCTTCTAAGCACACCAATGACAAGACAATTTGCCAGATTGGATAAAAAAGCAAGATTCAGTTATGGGCTGCCTAAGAGAAATCCACTTCAAATGTAAAGGAGTGGATATTTAAAAGTAAAAGGAGAGATAGAAATATACTATGCTAACACCAGGCTTCCCAGGTGGCGCTAGTGGTAAAGAACCTGCCGGGCAATGCAGGCGAGGTAAGAGATGTGACTTAGATCCCTGAGTCAGGAATATCTGCTGGGGAAGGGAATGGCAGCCCACTCCCATATTCTTGCCTGGAGAATCCCATGGACAGAGGAGCCTGGCGGGCTACTGTCCATGGAGTTGCAAAAGAGTTGGACATGATTTATCGACTAAACAACAGTAACAGTGTTACTATTACACAAAGTAAACTTCAGATCAATACTGTCACTATAGATGGAGATGCCATTACATAAGGATCAAGGAGTCAGTTCACCTAAAAACACAGCAGTGCTGAATACCTACATGCCTAGAAATGGAGCTTCAAGTCAGATGAAGCAAAACACAGTGGAACTGAAAGAAATAGACCCACTGTTACTGTGGGAGACTTCAGCACTCCTCTCCCAGTCCTGAGAGAATGAGCAGGCAGGAAACCAGCTCGAGTTTAAAAGACCTGAGTAGCAGTTATCAACCAGTTGAGCTAGTTGACCTAATTGACATTCACAGAAGGTTCCAGATAACAAACAGGATGTACATCCTTCTCAAATACACGTGGAATGTTGACCGACGCGGGCCATACGCTGAGCCATAGAACAGACCTCTGCTAAGTCATTTCAGTCGTGTCCGACTCTGTGCGACCCCATAGACGGCAGCCCACCAGGCTTCCCCGTCCTTGGGATTCTTCAGGCAAGAACACTGGAGTGGGTTGCCATTTCCTTCTCCAATGCACGAAAGTGAAAAGTCAAAGTGAAGTCACTCAGTTGTGTCCGACCCTCAGCGACCCCATGGACTGCAGCCTACCAGGCTTCTCCATCCATGGGGTTTTCCAGGCAAGAGTACTGGAGTGGGGTGCCATTGCCTTCTCCGTAGAACAGACCTCAGCAGATATTAAAAAATTGAAATCATACAGACCATTTTGGACTATAACAGAATTAGACTGTAAATCAGTAACACGAAAATAAACTGGAAAGCTGGAAATGCTTGGCTATTAAACTACATACAACTAGCACATGAGTCAAAGAGGAAACCACAGAGTAAATTAGAAGCTTATGTTGGATTCAGTGACAACACAAACACAAATCTGTCAAATGCACGATTGTCTCTGATCAGGGGAGTTGAATCTTCTCACTCAGTTTTCTCAGCAGCTTTGTCAGGGGGGTACCCACATACATATTAACGTTCACTATTTAACTATCACTGTTCTAGGTTCTATGGCGGAGAGCGGGCAGTGTTATTTAGAAGAAGGTTTGATCTAGTCTGATGTCAGAAATGTGAGTGTGATTACAGAGCTTCTGATAGACTGTTCTCTTTGCAAGATAATCACTCAGCATGATGAGGTCCAGAAGTTACCTGGCCTTCCTGTAAGTAAATGATGTTCTGAGCTGGGAAAAATTCAAATCAGTGATGTCAGCTGCCAGAATTAGATTTTTATCCCAGTAAATGTAATTTCCTAAAGTTATTTTAGTTTCTGTCTCAGACAGGTGCTTAACCATGCACAGTAATATCAAAACTACAAACTCCCTTAAATGTACCAGAGACTGGGTTTGGTTGCCATGGAAAGTACACCATCAGCTACAGTTCCACAGAACTACTTTCTTAAAGACAATGATTTATTCCAATTGGCAGCAGCACATTTTTTGATATTTATAAAATTATTTAAGGTTGCTGGTTGTATAGCACCATCTGATTATTTTATATGGAGATGTCTATTTTGTGATCCTCTAAAACATTTGCTCCTTTGTGAATGAAGATAATCCTTTCTGATATACGTTAATATTATAAAAATCTGTGGTTTTCATTCTTAACCTGAATTGATTGAATAAAAGTCAAGATACTAAGGGCTGCCCATAAAATACCCAGAGGACAAATAGTTTCTTGAAACTTAGAGCCAGCTGCTTCTGCAGAATTTTGACTTCATAATAAATCTAACGTTTAGATCTGTGTATGATTTACAAAGCTCTTTCACGTATTATTTCATTTGATCCTGACAACAATCCTAGGGGACAGATAGGTAAGGTAGATAATACAACCACCGTTTTAACAGTGACTGAATCATGGCTCTAGAGAATGAAAGCAAACCCCAAATCACGTAGCTATTAAGGATAATGGAGTTGGGTCTTTATCTTGTCCCACCATGACCAGAGCATGCTGCCTTCGTATTGTAAGATTTCAGTTGGTGTCTTGGGGAAGATAAGAAAAAGCAAGAAAAAGATGTGACATGCTCTATAGCTTTAACCTGAAAATTGCCAAAGAGCAGTTTTGCAAAAAAACATTATGCTTTAAATGAAAGACAGTCACATACAAATTATGCAAATATAATCATCGCCTCTTTGTGAGTTTCTTAGTCACCTGCTGCTGCTAAGTCACTTCAGTCGTGTCCGACTCTGTGCGACCCCATAGACGGCAGCCCAGATCCCTTTTATTTTTCTTTGTATCTCGAGCCCCAGCCCAGAGCTTGTTAGCACATTAAGTGTGAACTATGTCATTGTTTCATTTTATAAATTTGATTGAAATCCAGGAGATGCACCTGTGAGTGTGCCAGGAGTAAAGATGGGTGTGATGTGGTCTCTGAGCTCACGGGACATCTGTGCACTGGAGGGACGGATGCATAAGTGGGTGACTAAAACCCAGTGTGCTGAGTAAGGTGCTGGAGGTCTGAAAGTTCAGAGGATGGTTTGTAACCCAGTTAGGGGTCTAGGAAAGGCTTCTGGGGTAAAACAGCGAAGCTTAAAGGAAATCAAGGAGTCAGTGAAGAAGTGGTTCTTCTACACTTGATCAGTTACAGCAACAGGATTAGTGAAGTCCTTGACTTAATCTCTCGTTTGGGAAATGAGAAAAATAGTAAAGATGTGATTTCCTGGGGTGATCCCTTAACCCGAGGAAAAGGGCACATGAGCTTGTCTATGAAACTCTTTAAACTACGTGCAGACAAAGCAGAGAGCAGTGTTTGGACTATTAGACTTCGATGATTCTCCCTTCGGAGATTTTTTTGACTACTTAGTTTTTCTTAGTTTTTCCGATGCCATTATGAAATTATTCTCACTCACTCAAGTATCCGCAGATACCACCAAAGCCAGATTCAATCAGTTTACTGTGTTTGGCATTAATTTGAACAAAGTAATCATGTAAGTTGGGCTTCCCTGGCAGCTCAGTGGTAAAGAATCTACCTGCCAAGGGAAGAGATGCAGGTTCAGTTCCTGGGTTGGAAAGATTCCCTGTAGAAGGAAATGGAACCCACTCCAGTATTCTTGCCTGGGAAATCCCATGGACAGAGGAGAATGATGAGCTATAGTCCACGGGTCTCAAGAGTTGGACAGAACTTAGTGACTAAACAACCACAACAATACATAAGTTGCAGTATATGCGTCTGTTATATTCAGATCACTCTTTTTTTTTTTATTAGAATCGCAGTTTTTCAGCTGAACTTCGGGTCTTCAGGAGGTTAATTCTGGTGAAGAACAAGGAACTTGACCGATTCTGCACTGCAAGGAAACATGTACAGACGCAGCAGGTTTCAGTGATAATGAAACTGATCATGGTCTCTGGGCTCCTTAACATAGTTATTTTCTTTAAAAAAAAGGAAAGAAAGCAAAAGTTAATGCAGAATTTGATCAGAGTTTAGCTAATCAGGAGTATGATTCCAGATGGAGAGACCAAGCCGGCTGGACACTGTTAGTGCAACAAGAATGGCTTTGACTTTCAAGGAAATACCTTTTAACTAGGTTTACTAGAGCCCGATATAGAACACATAAATCCCAACTTACTAATTTCCAGTGAGAAATGATATTTCTTCTTAAAAGCAGATCTACTTAGCTGAAATTGTCATCAGAAGATATCTTAGTGGACCAGACTCGATAGTATGCTATAAATAATAATGGCATCTCGCTGAGATAGCCTTGGGCAGCTATCTGCATGCCTTTCTTTTCTGGGACCTCAGTTCTTAGCCAGGGATCCCCACGGAGGGAGATGGAAGCCTGTTACAGCCACCTGGGAGCTTATTTCAACTATGCATTCATTGCCCTGCTTCCAACCTTCGTAGAGTAACTACTCCTGGAGAAGACTTGAGAGCCCCTTGGACTGCGAGGAGATCAAACCAGTCATTCCTAAAGGAAATCAACCCTGATTATTCATTGGAAGGACTGATGCTGAAGCTCCAATACTTTGGCCACCTGATGTGAAGAACTGACTCATTGGAAAAGACCCTGATGCTGGGAAAGATTGAGGGCAAAAGAAGAGGGTGGCAGAGGATGAGATGGTTAGATAGCATCACTGATTCAGCGGACATGAACTTGGGCAAACTCTGGGAGATAGTGAGAGATTGGGAGGCCTGCTGTGCTGTAGTCCATGGGGTCAAAAAGAGTTGGACATGACTTCGCAACTAAACAACAGTAGTATTGGACTAGTTACAGTATACCTCACACAGCTAGTTATGGTAGACTGCACACAGCTGTAAGACACCAAGTATATGAGGCACCTGTTTCTAAGCAATAGATGTCACAGGCCTGTGAGCCTGTGGCTAAGACTCTGTGTTCCCAAATGCAGGCCCAGGTTCAGTCCCTGGTCAGGGAACTAGGTCCTACATGCCTCAACAAAGAGTTCGCCTGCGACATCTAAAAAAACCCCACTTGCCACTATGAAGACCCAGTGCAGCCAGGTAAATAATGAAAACATAAATCTTAAAAAAAAAAAAAAATGAGGACATCACTCTGAGCCCCCTGTTGGCCCCGACTCCCTGCCTGGGGTCACTGACCAGACCACAGCCCAGAGAGGTGGTCCAGCAGTGACCACTGACTGTCTCACTGTGCTGCAGAAGCAGATACCAGTTCCAGGTGGTTAAGGCAGCTGGAAGTCATGGGACTGAGCACTGGAAAGCAGTCAGCTGGGCAGAGGAGGCCCCGGGAATTTGCATGGGGAGGGGGGCGGTTCCTGGATATTCAGAGGTGAAGTGTGGGCACCGAATGCCTGGGGAGGCCTGGCAGAGGGCAGCCGCTGCAGGATGAGCTGAGTAGAGGCACCAGACATGGTGTGGTGCAGGGAGACGTTGAACTGCAGCTGAGCCAGGGTGGAGAGACCTCGCTGAGCACCTCAACTCAAGACCCAAGAAAGGCCAGGCTTTAGGAGTGAGGACCAGGACTGAGAATAAGGGTCTCTAGGAAAACTGAGTGGACCCACCCTAACAAAGGGTAAAATCTAAGTCTGGTGGAGTCAAGAGTAATTTACCTGCCTGTTCAAGTAATACACGCTCCTTTCAGTATGTGTGCATGCATGCCAAGTTGCTTGCTGTGTCAGACTCTGCAACCCCATAGACTGTAGCCCTCCAGGCTTCTCTGTCCATAGGATTCTCCAGGCAAGAGTGCTGGAGTGGGTTGCTATGCGTTCCTCCAGGGAATCTTCCTGCCCCAGGGATCGAACCCATGTCTCTTATGTCTCCTGTATTGGCAGGCAGGTTCTTTACCACTAGCGCCACCTGGGAAGCCCTCCTCTAGATACCATCCATTTAAAAATTAGACCTACTTAAAGTGGAACCCATAATTAAGTGAAAAGTAGGCAATAGACATGGGTATTGAAATAACCCAGATGTTGGAACTGGCAGACAAGACATTTTTTAAAACTGTTACAAACATGTTCACCACTTCTAGAAAGCGAGGAACATAGATGGGGAAGCCCAACAAAGAAATGAAAACTACAAAAGAACCAACTGGAAATGTTAGAGCCCAAAAGTTAAATCTCTGAAATGAAAAATTCACTGGATGGGCTTTACAGCGGGTTGGAGACTGCAGGGGAAAAGGGTCAGTGGGTTGAAGACAATCAATAGACATTATCCAATCTGAGGAACAGAGAGAAAAAAGATTAAAAGAAAAATGAACAGAATGTCAGGGACCTGTGGCAATGTAACAGATGCATAATTGGATTGTCAGAAGAAGGAAGAGAGAGGAAAAATAAATTTTTAACGATGTGCAAAGATGTCTCAGATTTGATTGTTAAAGAACAAACTGCAGGCTCAAGAAGCAATGAACCCCAAACAGGATAAATACAAATCCACAAATCACACCTAAGACATCGTAGTCACACTGCTGAAGGCCAAAGATAAAGAGGAAACATGAAATGCAACCAGATAAAGACACACGTCACTTACAGCGGACAAGGATGTGGGTGGCAGTCAACCTCATCAGAAACAGACAAAGACAGTGGAATGACATGTTTGAAGGGCTGAAATAATGTTTTAAAAACATCAGAATTTAATGTCCAAAGAAAACATTCTTTATGAATGATAGAAACTTAGAATTGCAGGAAAAGTTGAGATTATCAAAATGGTAAATCTGTGGATAAATACACAAGATGATTCATTTTGTTTTAAAAGTTCTCTGTTTTTAAGTGTTGAGCTTGATGTTCTTTGTCTGTGGCTACACTCATATCATTACTACCCAAAACAGGACATAGGACATTTACATCATCTGAAAATTTGCCCCAGGCCTCTTTCAGTCAGTTCCACCCTACCACGTGCTTATTTCTGTCCCCGTAGATTAGTTTTGCCTGGTCTTGGATTTCCTACAAATGGGAGCAGACAGTCTTTTATGTCTGGGTGCTTTTGCCCCATATGAGAGATTCGTCCACATTACCGAGCTTGTCAGTGGTTTGTTCCTTTTTATTGACTCGTGTTCCTTTGGCGTGCATATGCCAATATTAATTATCCACTCTTGGGTTTTGTCCACATATTGCTTTTATAAATAAGGCTGTTGTGAATATCCTTGCATAGGTGTTACTGTGGACAGATACGTGTTCATTTCTCTCAGTTCAGTCCCTTCACGAGAGATGACTGGGTCAGAGGATAGATGTGAGTTTCACTTTAGGAGAAGCTGCCAAACAGTTCTGGAAATGGCTCTTCCGTTTTAACACCATCCCTCAAACATTTTGGAGCATTCCACTTCCTCCATAACCTTGCCAGCTTTTGGTATTGTCAGTAACGTCATTGTTCTCGTTGTTATTATTATCATTGTTTTAGCTGTTCTAGTTTGTGAAAAGTATCTCACTGTGGTTTTAATTTGTGTTTCCCTGATCACTAAGGAAGTTGAGCACTTCTATGTGCTAATTGGCTCTGTGGATGTCTTCTGTCAGTTTTCTGTTGTCCATTTTTTATTGAGTGGTTTGTCTTTTTACTAAATGGCAGCTGCCCCCTTCACCTCAAGGCTGCCATAGTCCCACCTTCATTGTGTTTCTGGTCCGTCTGCTGGTTTCTAAGACTTGGGTATTGACTTAGGATAGCCTAAGTATACAGCCACGAATGTCAAAAAGTTGAAAGCAAATATATTGCTAAGATATAAAGCATTTTAACAGTGTCATTTTTAAGATAAATTTGAATGTCTTTTCTGCATAAAAGTATTCTAGGTGTTTTATTTTGAGATCAGTATGCTATAATCCAAGAATACAAAGAGTTTGTAATCAGTTGGAAAAGAGGGCGTGGGCGAATGATTGGAGCATGAAATTAAGTTAGTGACTTTCTCCTTAAGATATTTGTCCCTGATGCTGTTCCAAGCCCCTTTTCCTTCTGACTCTCCGTGGTCTCCCTGGTGATCTCAATCTACCCCGATGGCTTCAACTGCCCCCTAAGCTGCACCCTCCCAGGTCCATGTCTCTAGCCCTGTTCTCTCCTGAGGTCACCTCTTGGTGAGCCACAGGCATTTCACCTCTTTGAGGCCAGTTCATATTATCTCCACCGACCCCACGCTCTCTATGCATGTGCATGCTAAGTCACTTTTAGTCATGTCTGACTCTGTGCGACACTATGGACTGCAGCCCACCAGGCTCCCCTGTCCATGGGATTCTTCAGGCCAGAATAGTGGAGTGGGTTGCCATGCCCACCTCCAGGGGATTTTTCTGACCCAGGGATCGAACCCATAGCTCTTGCGTCTCCTGCATTGGCAGGCAGGTTCTTTACCACTAGCGCCCCCTGGGAATCTCTACCCTACACGCTCTACTTCAAAGTAAAACCGAATCACCACTTCGGTTATAGTCCTAATTTATCTCAAGTACAGGCTAAGTTGCTGTAACAGAAAGACACCCAGATGCAATGGAATAAGATAGGGGATATTTTTCTCTTGTGTCCTTGTCTGCCTAGAAGAGGCCCCGGGTTTCAGCCTGAGGGAGGGGAAAGAAGGCAGAGCGAGGGCAGGCAGCTCCCTCATAAGACTCCGATATAGACGTTGCCACGTCACTTCTTCACATCCCTTGACTTAAGGATAGTCACGTGACCCCACAGAGCTGCAAGGGAGACTGAAGGGTAATATGTCCAGCTGGGCAGTCGTTTCTGTTAACACTTAAAGAGTATTTTGAATAAAGGAAGAGGAGATGGGGGACAAGTAGGCTCAACCACAATTTTAAGCTCCATTGTTGACACCAAAATTTGCAGAGGAAGTCAGCCTAGAAAGTGGAGGTGATTACCAATTCTGCCTCTCTGTCTCCTTCATTCTTGATGTCTAGCGAGTCCCCAGATTTTACCTGCTTGGAACTAGGTCCTACTTGTGTCCTTTTCGTCTCTCCTTTTAGGAGGAAAAGGGAGATTATGGAAATCTGCCTGGGCCTGGAATCGCATCAAGAGATGGATATCCACAGAGGGAAGTTGCACAGGATCTAGCCAGGGTAGTAGACAAATGTCTCCACTTGTCATAAAATACTCTTGGGCTATCATAAATTGCCTAAAACCTTAACTTCTTCTGTGTCTGTGCCTAAAATCAGTGGGTAGAAACAATTCGAGGTGGTCCACTTTGTTCCTTGGAGTTGATTTGATATATTTGGAAGTAAGACAGCAAGAGGCCGGGAGGAGTTCATGGGGAAATGCACACCTCTTTAAAAATTAGATTCTATGGATTTCAAACATCAACCCTTCATTCCTGTGCAGGAAACCCCCGAACAACAAATAAAACATAATCATCAGTCTAGGGAAACCTCAGAGAAAATGCCCCGAGTCCCATGGAGAAAACAGAATACCCTGGCCATGCATTTGTCATCACCATCAAATGGATTAAACTGTATTACCCAGTAGCCCCTTGGTCTCTATTCGTCCCATGGGCAATTAAGGGGAATGCGGCCACCCAGACTATGGGACAGAGGGTGGCAGTCAGCACCATGCCATGGGCTGGGCCTCCCCTCTCTGGGAAGCTTAGGAAGGAGCAGGGTCCCAGGAGATCACTGGTTAGAGCTTCGTAGGGTGGATTCTACCCAATGAAAGAGGAGTCTGGAATCTCAACTTTCAGAAAGTTATTAAAAGCTCCTTCTAAAAGGGATGTCCAACCTGGAAATTGTGTACACTGTCCAGTTTATGTAACAAATATCAATTGGAGGTAAAATTTAAGGGTCATCTTTTCAATGCCATTTTGCACAGGAGAAAAAAGTTAAAAGCAGTCAGTGCTCACTGCAACCACACGGACCCACCGTCTGGCCTGTCCATAGCCAGACTTCAGAGAGGCCCCATGGTGTGTTAGACGAGCTCTGCCAGCTCTGTAGCCCAAATTAGCCCAGAGGAGACGGAGGGGCAGGCGCCATGCAGGACCCCCGGAAAGCCGCTTCCCGTTTATGCCCAGTAGTGTCATATTAGCGCTCATGTAGTCAGCATTTGTTTCTCTCCTCGAAACTTCCCATCATAACCATTGTCTTAAATCCACTTCCTCTTTCCTCCTTGGCCCCCTCAAATCACTGTTGCATTTTTCTCCTCTTCGACCAAGAAGGTTACTTCTAAGCATTGCAATTACATTCACGCACAGGGTCGGTCATTATCCATTTGTTGAAAGGCTCATCCTTTATCTTCAGTTCAGTTCAATTCAGTCACTCAGTCGTGTCCGACTCTTTGCGACCCTATGAATCACAGCACGCCAGGCCTCCCTGTCCATCACCAACTCCTGGAGGTCACTCAGACTCACGTCCATCGAGTCAGTGATGCCATCCAGCCATCTCATCCTCTGTCGTCCCCTTCTCCTCCTGCCCCCAATCCCTCCCAGCATCAAAGTCTTTTCCAATGAGTCAACTCTTCGCATGAGGTGACCAAAGTACTGGAGTTTCAGCTTTAGCATCATTCCTTCCAAAGAAATCCCAGGGCTGATCTCCTTCAGAATGGACTGGTTGGATCTCCTTGCAGTCCAAGGGACTCTCAAGAGTCTTCTCCAACACCACACTTCAAAAGCATCAATTCTTTGGCCCTCAGCCTTCTTGACAGTCCAACTCTCACATCCATACATCACCACAGGAAAAACCATAGCCTTGACTAGACGGACCTTAGTCGGCAAAGTAATGTCTCTGCTTTTGAATATACTATCTAGGTTGGTCATAACTTTTCTTCCAAGGAGTAAACGCCTTTTAATTTCATGGCTGCAGTCACCATCTGCAGTGATTTTATGAAGTGAAGTCGCTCAGTCGTGTCTGACTCTTTGCGATCCCATGGACTGTAGTCTACCAGGCTTCTCTGTCCATGGGATTCTCCAGGCAAGAGTACTGGAGTGGGTTGCCATTTCCTTCTCCAGGGGATCTTCCTGACCCAGGGATCGAACCCAGGTCTCCTGCATTGCAGGCAGACGCTTTACCCTCTGAGCCACCAGGGAAGCCCCAATTTTGGAAGCAGTGATTTTGGAGCCCCCAAAAATAAAGTCTGACACTGTTTCCACTGTTTCCCCATCTATTTCCCATGAAGTGATGGGACCGGATGCCATGATCTTCGTTTTCTGAATGTTGAGCTTTAAACCAACTTTTTCACTCTCCACTTTCACTTTCATCAAGAGGCTTTTTAGTTCCTCTTCATTTTCTGCCATAAGGGTGGTGTCATCTGCATATCTGAGGTTATTGATATTTCTCCAGACAATCTTGATTCCTTTATCTTAAGACCACATAAAAATAGCTCTAAGTATTTATGACTTTGAAAAGCACCTTAACCTTGTTGGGATTTTTGTATCTGTTTCTCCTTCTCTTTCTTTGTTTTCTTTCTTCCAGAACATAAGGCAGAATAGCGGTGTTAGTATTCGAAAGAGCTCTGCTGAGATTCAGGGCACCTGGAGGGAATCCCGCCTTCGCAGTTCTTGCTGGGTCCGCCTAGACAAGTGACTTGACCCTTCTGAGCCTCCATTGCTCTTCTGTAAAATCAGAGCAAAACTGCCCACTTTCTCCAGCTTTAAAATTGGCTGTGAAGATTAAGCAAGTTAATATTGTGTATTTTGTTGTTGTTTAGTAACTAAGTCCTGTTCAATTTTTTTGTGACCCCATGAACTGTGGCCCGCCAGGTCACTTTGTCCATGGGATTTCCCAGGCAAGAACACTGGAGGGTTGCCAGTCCTTCTCCAGGGGATCTTCCAAACCCAGGGATCAAACCCATGTCTACTGCATTGGCAGACGGATTCTTCGCCCCTGAGCCACCAGGGAATCCCCAATATTGTATGTTAGAGAATTTCATTAATGAAGCACAGAGATGTTGCCATTGATGATACTACTAATGTCTCCTCTTGCTGGGCAGCGAGTCATTTTGCAAAGCACATTTTCTCTGTAGATGAAGCTTCTCTCTTTAGGGCTCCATTTCAGAGGGAGATCATAATAAAAATAGTACAGCCTTCCCGGTCTTCTTTAAGAAAGGACAGTGGAAAACTGTCCTTGATGACCCTCAGTCACCATTACAATATCAATAGAATTCTAGAAGGCAGGGGCAGAAGGGGGCTTCACACTCAGGGTGCCTGTGTTAGCCAGCTCAGACTGCTGTCACAAAATAATACCCAGGCCCGGGGGCTTAAACACAGGCATTTATTTCCTCTTGGTTCTGGAGGCTGACGTCCAGGCCAGGGGCTGGCAGAGGTGGTTTCTGCTACAGCATCTGTCCTTGGCCTGTGGAAGGACGTCCCCTTGCTGTGTTCTCACCTGGCCTCTGAGACCTCCCCGGTGGCTCTTCCTCTTCCAAGAGGGACACCAATCATGCTGGACTAGGGCCCCACCCTCCTGGCCTCATTTGAACTTAATCAACTCTTCAAGTACCCCCACTGCCAAATATAGTTACACTCTGAGGTCCTGGGGAGTGTGGCTTCACACCGTGACTCTAGGGGTATACACTTCAGCTGGTAGCAGTGCCCGACCTCCTCATTTCCAGGTGAGAATCTCAGATCCAGAGAGGTTGAGTTAGTTGCCAAAATCCCACCGCTGGTGTCTGCAGGACCTGGGAAGACCTGGACTCTTCTGCCCTCCCCCACCTGCCTTTGTCTCCTGCCCCTTCCAGGTGTGACCTGACCACCTCCTGTCCTGGGCTGTCACTCCCCCACCCTGCCTCCCCACCCCTTCTAATCTGGAAATGCTGGCAGTCTGGACTCCATGCACGGGAAGGGTTATTCACTGTCACTGTGTGGAAGTCTAAGTAGTGTGGGGTGGGACGTGAGTGGGCACTTCAGGGCACGTATTTGGGGATCTTGAGGTTCCTGTATGCAGTCATTCAGTTTGGGGGCCATGTTCCCGTAGTGTGACCCACAGGTAAGTAAAGTATTAATGCACTTTTTATTTTGTGGTTGTGCCCTGAGCCTTGTGGGATCTTAGTTCCTTGACCTGGGATTGAACCTGGGCCCTTGGCAGTGGAAGCATACAGTCCTAACCACTGGACAGCCAGAGAAGACCCTTGTTAATGCACTTTAAAGAGCCACCTTGATAAGAACTCTTCTGTGTTTGTTCTGTAGCACTGGGAATGCCTAGCAGCTAGAAAATGTGCTTCAGCTTACTGCAGCCACATGTCTTATATCTTCCCACTAACCATTTACACACCCGTGGGGAGGAGAAAACACATCTGTCAATCCAGCCCCACTTCACTGGGGAAGGTTTAATAATGAGGGTCTACCCTGAGGTCTCATGCTTTTAAGATTTCAACACTTTTATAGAATAGACCACAGCACATGCCCATGTGAAATGGAATATTACCGTTCATCACTAACGTGTCACAAAACTTGTCAAAATTCAGCAGTTTTGAATGTCATGTTTTTCATACTAATTGACAACATCCAGAAAAGCCTTTCCTAAGTTCCATGGACCAGAGGCGAATCTGCCATCACATTTGTGAACCAGGGGCCCTTATATGTACATAAATCCGGCTGTTAGTTCCGTGGAGATTTATTTGGTGTCTAGTGTGTGCTTGTCTCCCCAGTGGGTCTCCTCCTCTGATGTTCTCCCCTTCTTAAAGGGCACCACCACCCAAATCACTCAGACCAATTGCCTGAGTCATCTTCGGGTCCAATCCCTGCCTCGTGAGGAGGAGGTCCTCACCTCCCTCGTTCAAGCCAGGGGCAAATGCAGGTGGCTTTGCCTCCCAGATGCATTGCATACCCACCCAGGACTGCAGCTTCAGCCCCAGGTTACGTCCACCTGGACCCCAGACATGTCCTCCGCTCTGTTCTCCTTGCCTCTGCCAGCCTATTCGCCATGCAGCCTCCAGGGCGCTCTTGTAATCAACGCTTCATGAGCTCTTGTTATCCCAGGTTTAAGACTGTCGAGGGGTAGGAGGGCCCTTCCCAGTTACTGGAGTACAAGCCCCACTCCTCCCTGAGGACCAGGGCCCTCGTGAGATCCGACCCGGCCTCTCCCCACCTCCACTGTCTCCATCACAGACCCTCAGGCCCCTTGTCATCTTCCTGTCCCTTAAGTGAGCCCCGTGTTCCCAGCTTGGGACCTTTGCTCTTGCGGTTCTTCCTCCTGGAACCCCCTCCCTCCAGCTCTCTGGACCCCTCCCCTTCCCCATCATTCACATCGGTCTGGATGGGGTTTTCTCAGGTGCCCCCTGCATGCGCCATCCCCTAACATTGCTCTCATTTTCCCTAACATTGCTCTCATTTTACTTTGTCCAACTGCTGTTATCTCAGGTTTTCATGATGTGACATCTTGCTGTTTAAAACTTCTGCCCGTGTCTTTATTTGCCCTCCTGGCAGCGAGTCTGGTTCTCACGGCACGATTGGGCGTGGGATGTAGCAGCCGCTCCATAAATTCAGCTACTGTCTGTTGATGGAGGAGCCTGGTAGGCTGACCACAGCCTGCCTATCTGACCACAAATACTCAGGTGTCTCTGACGCTGTCCCTGCCCGCTGGTGGGGAGGCGGACAGGTAAAGAGACGTGCTGTGATTCACAGCAGTGAGGGCTTGAAGGCTGATTCACCAAAGCCTCACCTCCGAGACAGTGAAACCCTGGTGCACTGGTCACTCCCACCCGGCTGCAGAGGGACCTGGGCTCCAGCCCCTGCTCTGCAGGCCTCGCCCCTCCCGCAGGGGCCTTGGATCCCTGAGTGACCCCTTCTCAAACCTCCCGTCCTACTGGACTCCCACCTGGGGCTCAGGGCATGCCAGCTGTGTGGTACCCAGGAGGCACTCCACTAATGCCAGCTTTTGGTCCAGGGCCCCGGGGATGCTGGGTGGAGCTGCAGAGATGCCCAAAGACCCCCGACTCTCCACCCTGGCTCTTTCACCCACATTTCTGCTCCTAGTCCCTGAACCTTTCCTCCATCTCAGCCCCTCCTTGTCTCTCTTCTTGACCAAGTGAAGTTGCTCAGTCGTGTCCCACTCTTTGTGACCCCATGGACTGTAGCCTACCAGGCTCCTCCGTCCATGGGATTTTCCAGGCAAGAGTGCTGGAGTGGGTCTGCCCAACCCAGGGATCGAACCCAGGGTTCGATTGTAGGCAGGTGCTTTTACCATCTGAGCCATCAAAAAGAAGGTCCTTTTCATCAAAAAGAAGGTCCTTTTCATCAAAAAGAAGGTCCTTTAAAAAAGAGGGCAGTAGAGGGCAGTGTGGCCCAGGATCCCAGGCAGCGTGTTTCGTGGACTGAGCCTGCCGCCCGCCATGGGTCGCTGTGGTCTGACAAGAGTGGACAGAGGCCTTTGCCACCAGAGGGCTTTTCCAGGCATTATAGTTCCCCTTGGTGGACACAGGCTTGTCACAGGATCACTGCCATCAAAAAGGACCAAACACACTTACACACACACACACACACACACACACACACACACACACAACCAACTAAAGTTTACAAAGATGCTATAATCTTTAAGCCCACATAATTCCACTCTTAAGAATTTATCCTAATGAAGAAAGCAAAAAAAAAAAATATGTGAGTGACACAAATCAAATGTCCAACACTAACGACCTATAAATCACAGTGCATCCACATGAAAATATGGTGGCTCGGACGATAAAGGATCTGCCTGCAGTGTCCGTGACCTGGGTTCGATCCCTGGGTTGGGAAGATCCCCTGGAGAAGGGACAGGCTACCCACTCCAGTATTCTTGCCTGGAGAATTCCATGGACGGAGGAGCCTGGCAGGCTACAGCCCATGGGATCGCAGAGTCGGACACGACTGACTGACTAAGGACACACACATGAAAATATGAGGGGACCATAAAAATATTAAGCAGGAAGACGTGGAAACTCCCTAACAGGGGAAACTGAAGTCACACTACCGCAACAGCTGTGAAGGGATTTTCAGTGGAAAGTTTTCATTTTCTTTGTGTCATGAGAGTATGGGTAATTTTTAAATTACATTTTTTTCCCTTGAAAGTTATTTTGTCTTTTCAATTACTCCCCATATCTCAAAGAAACAATTTAATCTTTTATCTGACTGTGGGATCCCCTATCAATAAGTAACAATACTGACTGTTAATTTACTAAGGCTGCTGTACAAAGTACTGCAGGCTGGAGGGCTTAAAAGACAGAAATTAATTTTCTTACAATCCTGGAGGCTGGAAATCGAGATCAAGATGCCAGCAGGGTGAGTTTCTTCCGAGGCCTCTCCTCTGGGTTTATAGGTGGCTACCTTCCCCCCACCCCCCGCAGGTGTCTGTCCTATAGACTTCAGTCATATTGGATTGGGGCTGACCCTATAAATGACCTCATTTTAACTTTATTAGCTGCAAAAATCCTGTCTCCAAACATGATCACATTCGGAGGCACTAGGGATTAGAACTTCAACATATAAATTCTGAGGGACACAATTGGACCCGTAACGGTGACTATTATAATAATTCCACAGATTTATATACAGTCTTCACCTTTAGATGACTTATTTTATAATTGTCAAAGCTTAAGCATTATCTGTGATCTAAAAGGTAGTATAATATTATTCCTTATGCTTCATCATGAACTACAACCAGATTCTTTTCTTCAGGTTAAGTCTAGTGTTGTAATTACTGATCTCTGCTACCTCTTTCCAGTAACAAGTTGTAATTATTCAAGGGACATTTTGGGCAATTGTTTAAAGAAAATTGCTCTTACTCACTGAGTTTTTCCCAGTTTTGATTTATGAACTGTGGTGTGTATGTATGTACTACCTACAGGCACTCTATATATTCATACATACATATGTTCAATTATTGAAAACTACCGCAGACTCTAATCCTGTTTTTGCTTTCCAAACTCATGCTTATGAATTAGAAATGTAATCAGTGCTCCTGGCCTGTCATAATCCAGTTCTTTTAGGAACTATTTTCTCAGCGTTTTAGGTTCTAGGGGTTTATTATTGTGTGTGTTTGCCTGTCACATTATAAAGTACCAAATGTTTTCTCATGAATAGAAATAAATGAAGAATGAACACAAGACTCCAGAGGTTGCCTATAAAAATTAGTCTACTTTAACCTCTGTGTACAAAATGCCCCAGTAGATACATTTTTGAGAATTTACCAGAGGCAAGAGGATGTTTATTTCTTTAGGGACTCTGTTATTGGAACTTGCTCCCTGGTGCCTCAGCTGCAGCTCTTATCCAATATCTTCTGCAGGCCTGGGGCTTATGACACAGGGTCATTGGAAGAGTAGAATATCACTTCTTGTATATAATAGCTATTGGGAATTTGGGGGTTGATGCTAGATGTGGAAAGGTGATTACTTTGGCCGCCTGATGCAAAGAACCAACTCATTGGAGAAGACCCTGATGCTGGGAAAGACTGAAGGCAAAAGGAAAAGGGGGCAACAGAGGATGAGATGGTTGGATGGCATCACTGACTCAACAGACATGAATTTGCACAGACTCTGGGAGATAGTAAAGGACAGAGGAGCCTGCCTTGCTACAGTCCATGGGGTCCAAAGAGTCAGACATGACTTAGCGACTAAATAACGATAACTGAGGCTGCACAGCTCATGATTTATTGAAGCAACAGTATAGTTCAGGAACAGCTCTAGGATGAGAATCAGTCAATCATTGCTGCTGCTGCTGCTGCTGCTAAGTCGCTTCAGTCATGTCCAACTCTGTGCTACCCCATAGACGGCAGCCCACCAGGCTCCACCATCCCTGGGATTCTCCAGGCAAGAACACTGGAGTGGGTTGCCATTTCCTTCTCCAATGCATGAAAGTGAAAAGTGAAAGTGATATCACTGAGTCGTGTCCAACTCTCAGAGACCCCATGGACTGCAGCCTACCAGGTTCCTCCATCCATGGGGTTTTCCAGGCAAGAGTACTGGAGTAGGATGCCATCGCCTTCTTCCCAATCATTGCTAACCCCTCCCCCAAATAGAATGCCAGGCCTTGAATCATCCCGCCGCAAACATAAACAACGTCACACGTTCAATGGAACTTTCCTGTCCTTTCTGACTATAGGCGACCATAACCTTTTCAAACCCAGTCTTCTTAATCATGGTAGTCATTTAAAAAATATTTTTACTCATAAAACATTCAAACAAATAATAGGATTTTCTTATATACATATTGTTGCAGGTGTTCATTGGGAAGTGAGTCCTGTCAATTACGCACACAACCCCCAAGGGGGGAAGGACAGATGGAAGGTCAGACACACAGATGCATTTCCATCACAAGTAGAATTCCGCTGTCCTGCTCATCCTGCATCTTGCCTTTTTTGTTTAACAATGTATTACAGGTCATTCCAGGAAAAGATTGACCTTGTTTTTTTCTTTTTTTTTAAGTTACCTGTATCCCTTTGAATATGGGATTGTCCTATGTGTATAGTGGACTTATCATCATTTATTTAACTAGTCCCCCACCCGACTATTTCCCAAAGGCAAATCATGCTGAACTAATTATCCTTCATCAGATTTTTTTGGTTCTCTTGTGAAATTGTTGACTTAAAAGATATGTGCATTTAATTTTTTTTCCGGTGTAACTGATTTGTTGTTATTTATTTCTTGACCTTTTTTTTCTGTTTTATTCCATGTATGCAATCTATATCATCAACTAATTGTTTAGATTTACTAGAGTTAAAGATACCAATAATAGTATTAATATATGAAAAGTACATTTTTCCCATATAAAACAGTACTTGTTAAAGAATAGAACGTGGTGAGCATTTTTAATTATTTTCATTTGAGTGCAGTGTGCTGTATTTCTAGTTAAGAAACAGTAAGAATGGTTCTCAGATTCCCCTAGCTCCACATATATCCATTTGTGTGCATGTGTGTGTGTGTATAAAACAGTGTCGTGGTGAGGTTTTTATTTTGTCAACATACATCTTCATCATCGTTATACAGAGTTGCAGAATCCAAATATGAACTTTCCTTCTACAAACACGTCTAAATTTATCCTCTGATATATTTTCCCTGTCATGTTATTTTGCAGATTTTCTTTCCATTTTTGGTAAAAACTTTATTGAGATATAATTCACATGCCATACAGCTTGCCCGTTTGAAAACAATTCAGTGATTCTTAGTATATTCACAGAGTTATGCAGCTGTAACTATAATCTGTTTTAGGACTTTTTCATGACCCCATAAAGAAACCCCGAACTCTTCAGCTGTCATCCTTCCCAAGCTCCCATCCCTAGAATTTCAGTTTTGAAAAATACTTGAACCTGCAAAGCAGCTCCTCAGTTTATACCCCCACCATTGCTCCATCAAAGGCCAGTTTTCTCCTGCCTTCCCTGTATTATCAGAATATTTCATCTCAATCAACCTTGTAGGTAAAAAAAATCTCTTGCTTTGATCTGCATGTATTGAATCATGAATGGTGCCGACCATCTGTTCTTGTGTTTGTAGACTGTTCTTCATCTCTGCACTGCCTTGTGGGCCTGTTGTAAATACAAACATTGTTGTCACTGCTTTATTTTGATCCCATTCACCACAGCAGGGTACACGGGGCAAAGACTATGAAGTTCAGTGCAGTTCAGTCGCTCAGTTGTGTCCGACTCTTTGCAACCCCGTGAATCGCAGCACACCAGGCCTCCCTGTCCATCACCAACTCCCGAAGTTCACTCAAACTCATGTCCATTGAGTCGGTGATGCCATCCAGCCATCTCATCCTCTTCGTCCCCTTCTCCTCCTTCCCCCAATCCCTCCCAGCATCAGGGTCTTTTCCAATGAGTCAACTCTTCGCATGAGGTGGCCAGAGTATTGGCGTTTCAGCTTCAGCATCAGACCTTCCAATGAGCACCCAGGACTGATCTCCTTTAGGATGCACTGGTTGGATCTTTAGTTCACCTGAATTACAGAAACAAGAGCACCCTCCAAAGAGACCCTGTGCACCCAGACACCTACCCTGGAGCCCATTGCTCGAGGCTCACCAGTAGCTACCGTGCGTCTCCTGTCCATCCCCCATCCTTTTCTGTCGGAGGGCCCTTCTCCTTCCCCCAGTGTAGATGAAATGATTGCTGTTTGTGTGGAGGTGGGGAGGAGAGATGGACTGGGAGTTCTGAATTAGAAGATGCAAACTATTACATATAAAATGGGATAAACAACAAGGTCCTATTGAACAGCACGGGGAACTATATTCACTATCCTGTGATAAACCGTAATGGAAAACAATTTTTTTTTAATGTATTATGTATAAATAATTGCTCCTCTATTGGCCTCAGTTTGACTATGTCTCAATCCATCGAGCACTGTTTTTAATGCACATTCCCTGGTCATTGTTCTGTTAAAGCCCAGTCACTCAGGATAAACCTGTCTCTGCGTGTACATCTCTTCCCTAGTCTGTGGATCCTGGTTGTTTCTTTCACTAACTAGGGTCCCTGGTGAAATTCTGACAACTTGCCCAGGTTGGAGGGTCTTTGGGGAAAACTGGAGCTCTGTTCAGACCCCTGAGCATAGATGATTCCTCTCCGCTCCCTCCAAGCCTGAGCCACCGTGGCCTTCAGTTCCTGGTAGGTTCGGGCTGTTTCTATGAGGCCCATAACCTCCCTCTTCCATGATCTCACTGTCAGGGACCAGAAAACCTCAGTCTCTGCCATTCCTACTGCATTTATTAGCGAGCGAATCTTGCTGCCTGTGGTGGAAAGCCCAGTGCACACTCAGCTGTCATCCCAACGTGTATATGTTGTTATCGTTTGGTTGCTCAGTCATGTCTGACTCTTTGTGACCCCATGCACTGTGGTCCACAGGGGAGAAAAAAGTCTGTACAATAATGTCCTTGTGCATATTAATACTTCCAGCTTTCCTCTGTTTGTGATTTTTTAAAATACAAAACTGGTTTTTAAAAGCCTCAAGAGTAATTATAGCAATTGCTTAAACTGTAGACCAACCAAAGACTTTTGAGAAGTATTTTTTTCATCAGCATTCTTTACAGATGCTGGCACCGGTGGCAGTAAAAAGGAGAGGGCTTTTCTGATCAGACTGGTTATTGCTTTTAAATTCTCTACAGACAGTATATCCTTTTATCACCCACACCTGATGTGGGCAGCACTCACCACCTTGCTCAGTACACCAGCAGATCCTAACTTTCTCAGATTGTGTATCAGAATCCATCAAACGGTGCGACCCAGGACACGGGGCCAACTGAAGCCCTGGACCAGGAGGGCCTTTGGGACAGCATTAGGCTGCTGGGCTGGGCCATATTCTTACACTCTGTGCACACAGAGCAAGACCCAGCCTGTCCACCACTCATTTCACCAGGGAAATAATGTCCTTAAACATCTCCTGCCTTTGCAGCTCTTACTCCACACGCTGTGTGACCTTGAGCCGGTCACAGGAGCTCCCTGGGCTCAGGTTCACCCAACATCCAGGGTCTGTGTTGAGGCTCAGATGCCGTAGGTGGGAAAGCATCTTGCATGTGTGCTAAGCGAGACCCCATGGACTGTAGCCCGCCAGGCTCCTCTGTCCATGGGATTCTCCAGGCAAGAATACTGGAGTGGGTTGCCATGCCCTCCTCCAGGGGATCTTCCTGACCCAGGGATGGAACCTGCGTCTCCTGCAACTCCTGCTTTGCAGGCAGAGTCTTTACCACTGAGCCACCAGGGAAGCCCAGGGACACATCTTACAAACCATGAAGCTCTGCAGAAGGAAGGGGATCTGGCCCTGGTCCTTCCGCCCACACCTTGATGTTGCAGCGCGGGGGTTGCAGACGCGAGGCTCTGGGCGCATCCTGGCGGGTTTGTGACCGTGTGCTGTCCTGTCCCCCCCAGCTTTCCACGCCGCCAAGTGTGAGAAGCTGCAGCGGGAGAAGGCCGAGTTGGAGCGGCGCTGCGAGGCGGAGGTGCGGAACCTGGGCTGGCAGCAGGAGGCTGAGCTGCGGGACCTGGAGCAGCGCCTGCACCTGCAGTTCGAGACCGAGGTGGCCCGGCTCCAGGAGGAGCACCGCGCGCAGCTGCTTCGGATCGGGTGTCAGCACCAGGAGCAGGTGAGTCCGCCCGGCCCGCCCTGCCCTGGGGAGCTGCCGCCTTAGCCCCGAGTCCCTGCCACGGGTGAGCTCCCAGTCCCCACCCTCCCGCCTCGGTTCTGTCCCCTGTCCCCTCCCTGTCGTCCCCTCTAGCGGCTCTGGCCTCCTGTCTTGTCCTCCCAGGCACACTCCCACCTCTGGGTTTTTGTGCTGGGCTGTGCCCACTGCCTGGTAAGCTTCCCTGGTGGCTCAGGCAGATAAAGAGACTGCCTGCAATGCAAGAAGACTTGGGTTGGATCTCTAGGTCGGGAAGATCCCCTTCAGGAGAAAATGGCAACCCACTCCAGTATCCTTACCTGGAGAATCCCGTGGACAGAGGAGCCTGGCGGGCTATAGTCCCTGGGGTTGCAAAGAGTCGGACATGACTGAGTGGCTAAACCAACACACCAGTGCCTGGAATGCTCTCCCTCTAGACATCCCGTGGCCCCCTCTCTCCCTCCCTGGTAGACTTTTCTCACTAGGCCCTTCCTCACCCAGAATTACAGCTCCTTCCCCCACCCCCGCCACACGTAATCCTGTCCTCCTCCATGCTTTAGTTTTCCTGGACAGTTATTACTACCTAACGTGTGATAAACTTGACTTTGTACCCTGTTGATCTTCTGCATAGCCCATGAGGGCAGTGGAAATAACAGACACACGTGTATCTAGCACGTGCTGTCGGCGGCGCTCTCCTCCTCCCGCTTTTCATGGACTAACTCATTTAACCCCTATAGTAACCCTACCAGGGAGGGACCATTATTACCCCCATTTTACAGGTGAGAAAACTGAGACCCGGAGGTTAAATACCTTGCCGGAATTCATGCTTATGGAAGAGCCAGGGTTGGACCCAGTCTGAACCCAGGGTCCGTGCCCTCAAGCCCTGAACTAGGGTTTTCTGCTGGATTTACTGCTGAATCTCTGGCTTGGCACTGCCTGCCTGCACAGGGTAGGCCTTCAGTGTGTATTTGCCTGATGAAAGAAGGATTCTGCTCATTAACCTTAGCCTGGCAGTCTTCCCAGAGAGGATCATTCATCCTAGAACAGCCGGGGAAGAATTCCCAGGGAGCCAGTCAGTGTGAAAGTGGGTGGGAGCCAGGCATGCCCGTCCCCATAGCCAGCTGCAGGGTCCATTACTGCACTGGCACCAGGGTGAGGTGAGCCCGCTCTGCCTCCATGAAACTCATCTGCGCCTTCCTTCTCTCTTCTTCCTAAGCCCCTAAGGCTCTGATGCCCTAGTGCCCACCTTCTAATTGGTGTATTGTTGCCCGGAGTCTGCTTCGCTATCCCTAAGATCAGCTGGCACTCATGCAGAGCACTCTCCACATCTGAGGCTGATGCCAAGCGGCCCTTCACAGCCATGAACACTTGGGCTCTATCCCCAGTAGGTGTCCCGGACGGCGACGGTCCCCAGAGGTGTGACAGTCACACAGGAGAACTAGTTGAGTAATAATAAGTACTGCCGTTGGAGAGAGCAGTCTCCGATTTGACAGCCCTTTCATCTAGTCAGCGTCTCAGCATCTTCTGGTCAGCATCCTCCTCCTTTTAGAGGCTTGTGGAAACCAGACACACCTGCCTTTTTAAGGCGGTATAGACTTAGAGGCCAGAAGCAGATAGGTTACAGGTAAGGTTACCTGCTAGGCTAAGATTAGAAATGGAACCTTCAGCATCTGCCCTTTCAGCTCGCTCTAAGTAGACATTCGCTCAGCTGCCGTCTGTAGTCTTTCCTGCTTCTTGACTCCCTGATACAGGTCAGTCCTGGGGCAAATATCAGCTGTCCTGTGTCCTATATCCTGGGGCAGTCAGGCCCAGTTTTACGTGGAGAATATATGTATATTCGTATTCACTGATTTGGGGTCCAAACTTTTGGTTGGTTGAGAAGATGTCAGGAGATGGGAGGAAGGGCAGGAGGGGGTCTCCCAGCAGGAGGAGGAGCCTCTGAATGAAGGCTCTCATGGGGGTGTCGTGTGTGGGAACCCACAAAGCCGGGGCCCCTGCTGAATGGAGCCCATCCACCAGCCGAGGGACCCCAGGCAGAAGCTTGCTAAGCTGGGCACGTGCTGGGGGGTGTGGTCTCACCCGCCTCTAAGCTGAGACCATAGGCTTTAAAAGATTCCATTTTGTTATTGTTTAATTGCTAAGTTATGGCTGACTCTTTGCGACCCCATGGACTGTAGCCCACCAGGCTCCTCTGTCCGTGGGATTTCCTAGGCAAGAATACTGGAGTGGGTATTCTCCCTTCTCCAGGGGATCTCCCTGGCCCAGGGATCAAACCCACGTCTCCTACATAGGCAGGCAGATTTTTTACTACTAAACCACCAGGGAACCTAAAGATTTCATACTGGGAGAGATTGGAGGCCCTGACTTTTCCACCTGAGGGTGAGTTACATGAGCTACTTAGGTATATTTTAAAAGAGCTCTGTCTTATGAGGGCTCTGAGTTCTGTCCTTCTGGATCCTTAATAATAGCTAAAGTGATTCATTCATTCATTTATTCATTCAACTATGTGAAGAATAGTTAGTGAATGCCCTCCATATACAAGGCCTCATGTTACTGCAAAAGATGCCAAGCTTTATAAAATGTGGACCTGCTTGCTCCATAGCCTCTGATTACAGCTGCTATGTTCAGGAACTGATAGCTCGCTTCCAGCTGGGAAGATGCGGGAAAGCTTTATGGTGGAGGTTTCATCTGTATGCTTTGCATTTGAGCAGATCTTTCCTCTAGAAACCCCTGGAGGAGGGCATGACCACCCACTCCAGTAATCCCATGGACAGAGGAGCCTGGTAGGGCTATAGTCCATGGGGTTGCAAAGAGTCAAACACGGCTGAGCGATTTTCACTTGCTTCCTCTAGAAACCCATTGGTTTGGGGACGAGGCCAGGGACGGATGGTTTAAATCTGTGAATTATTCAGACCCCCGAGTCTGCTTCTGTGGTGGGATGTTGGCTGTTATCCTGGCCTTCAGCTTCTCTGGCAGGGAGCACGCAGCAACCAGGAAGAAGGTGAAATGCGCACCATTTCCAGGTATAGGAGACGCCTGTGTGCTTGGTCCAGGAGGGGACTTGGTGCCTGAGCACAGTGGGATCTGGAGGGAAGGTGTGTGGTTTTGGTGATCTGTGCAGACCCTCCAAATGCAGGTCTTCCTCTTGGGGTGGTCAAATTCGGTGATGCTAACCCACACATCCTGCCGCCTCTGTCCTTCCCTAGCCTTGAAACTCAAGTTCACCGACCCAGCCTCTCCCGGTGCCCCAGTGTCCTGACTGTGCTGGGAGGCTGCTTCTGTTCTGACCCAGGAGTTTTTTTAAAAAACTTATTTATTTTGTTTTTGTCTGCACTGGGTCTTCGTTGCTTTGTTCAGGCTTTCTCTAATTGCCGTGCGCGGGGGCTAGTCTCTGCTGCAGCGTGCAGGCGTCTCACCGAGGCGGCTTCCCTCGTGGCAGACCACGGGCTCCAGAGTGTGGGCTCAGCAGTTGTGGCTCACAGGCTTGGTTGCTCCACGGCACATGGGGTCATCCCGGATCAGGGATGGAACCCATGTCCCCTGTATTGGCAGGTGGATTCTTACCTCTGGACCACGAGGGGAGCCCCAGACACTGGATTTTCTGAGGCTTCTTTACTCCAGTCCTCCCTTGCTAAGGCAGGCTGACCTCTGATGTCACCACAGGACCCCCGCAGGAAAATCCAGCTGTCCATTCACCTCGGGAGGCAGAGGCCATGTCTGTGGCCACACGTGGGAATCCCTTGGGGGAGCTGCTGACGAAACACCCCTTCTGTCCGCACCTGGAATCAGAGTCGTCAAGTATGGGTCCCCGGGACCCAGAGCTGCAGGTGTCTGGTGTCAGGGGACGAACTGGGCCTCATTCTTTGCCCTGCAGCCTAGTTAGGGCACAAGCAGGGGCATGACTTGGCCTACTGGTTTTTTACGTGCCTTTAAAGATACGGTGTGACTCTTATTTTAAAAATCTGATTATAGAGGGTTTTCATCAAATTGGTGCTCATTCTGGAGCACATTAAAAGAAGCGAGATTGCCCAAGCTTCCCCATCTCAAAGCACACGAGGCAGAGTTTTCACTGTAAACACAGATGCTTTTCATTTTTGCTCCAAACGTACTCATCCATGGAGCCTGGTATTTAGTGATCTGACTTGTGACCTTTGACCCCTGCCTCCAAGACCTCCTGATCTGGCCCTGAAGTCCCAGGGCCCCTTGATGTTCTAGATTATGCGTTTTCAGCAGAGATGCCTTTTCAGAGGCGCCTAAGTGTTCATCCTCTGGGTTTACGTTTGCTTTGTCTCACTTTCTGCCATTTCCTAAAGAAATGATCCTTTTAGACTCACTGGCGGGCACAGCATCCTCACACTTCATCAGATGTATAGAGGCCGCTTTGGCAGTCATCTTGCATCCTGACTCTGATTCGTCCCGAACAGCAGGCACATAGTCACCATCAGCGGAAACCACACTTTCTAATCAGAGAATGAGGTCCCAAGGGACCCTCCATCTTCCAGTGTGAGAGCCCCACCCATCACAGCACGGGGCCTCCAGATGCTGGGACGTGGCCCAACAGGAAAGATGGGGGCCTCTGTGGACACCTGCCCACCCAGCAGGCAGCAAATGCACCACCCGACAGGGGATGCAGTCAGCCAGGGAGCTCGGGCAGGGCTGGCCGTCAGCTCCGAGCTGGTAACAGGGATGCTGTAGCAGGAAGGCGGAGTCAGAAGGATGGCGAGTTGCCTTGGTATCTGGAAAGGAGCGTTGTTCAGAGGGCCCTGGAGAAAAAAAGACAGGGGCGGCCCCCTCTGTCTCATCAGATACATGTTGTGGGTGGGGGGCAAATGGGAGTTCAATCTGGTTTTCTTTAATGAGGAGATGTAAAGCCATGCTTCTTCATTCTAAATGGAAGTCTTCTCTAAGTGAATTGGCAAAGCCACCCCTAATTGCATTTTGCAAGAGGCTGGATGGAGTAAGCCCACGGCTCTGTTTTTGACCATCTAACGGAAGAGGGTGGCTTCCCAGGCCTTTGCTTTGATGGGACTCAGCTAAATAGCAAGCAGCTGCGGAGACAGCCTGGCGCAGGGAGCAGCTTCTCTGTACGACTGGGACTACTTGCTGGGCACGGGGACAGATCTCTCTGTGGCAGCTCAGAACTCTGTGCTCCAGGAGGAGGGAGGAGGCTGATCCAGCAGTGGGTATTTATTTTGAGGGGGTGGGCAGAGAATTCCTCAGGATTTTAAAAGGAAAAAAAATGAAGTGTCACCCAGCGTAAGTTTGCTGTGGCATGTAATGATTCGGCACCTCTGTCTCTTTTTTGGTGTTCCCAGGTGACTCAGAAGTAAAGAATCTGCGTGCCAATGCAGGAGACAGAGATTCAGGCCCTGGGTCAGGAAGATCCCCTGGAGGAGGAAATGGCAATCCACTGCAGTATTCTTACCTAGAAAATTCCATGGACAGAGGAGCCTTGCCGGGCTGCAGTCCATGGACTCACAATGAGTCAGACACGACTAAGCTACTAACACGATGCAAAAAAAAAAAACAACAAACCTTGTGTGTTCCTTGGGTCCACTTATCTGACTCTTTTCCAATGCCTGCCAACGTGGAGGTCTTCTCAGGCTGAGTGCTCAGACAGGCTGCTGCTCCATGTTCTGGAAAGAAGCCAGGAGCCACGGAGGAGAAGCTGTGGGGATTGAAACTGGGACCAGAAACAGGATGGCCAAAGTGCAAGGCCCCTTCCTCATAGAGGAAACAGCCTTGAAAAACCATCCACAGGACTAGAAACCCAAATCACTCAAGGCTCCTCTGTCCATGAAATTCTCCAGGCAAGAATACTGAAGTGGGTTTTGCCATGCCTTTCTCCAGGGGATCTTCTCAACCCAGGAACTGAACCTGAGTCTCCTACATTGCAGGCAGATTCTTTACTATCTGAGCCACCAGGGAAGCCCCGGCTCTCACTGGTTTCCTTCAGAACATTCTGGGCTCTCCTCTTGTTGCATATGGAGGAATTAGGGAATCAGTATTGCATTCCTAGAAGCCCCTCTGAGAGGCTGTAACAGATAGATCATGCCGTTACATCATCCTTAATATACTGGGTGTGGCATTTCATCACCACTGAATCAGAGACCTTTCTCCAACAAGCCAGAAGGGCATTCGTTTACCCACCACCCTCGCCAGTTGGGGCAGACCCACCACCAGGACACAAGGTTTTCTTCTGGAACATAGGCCTGGCATCCATCTCTCTTTTCTGGAACCACCCACAGCAATTTGGGTCAGAACCCAATAAATCAGAATCATTCCAAGCACCAGTGAAAGATTTTTCTTTATACTGAGCTGAGTAAAACATCTCCAAACAATGTGTGGGCACTTGTTTTTTATAGACAGCGCGCTATGGGCTTACGGGACATCACCAGTGAAGCATAAAGGAAAACTAGTTCCTTCTTTTTTTTTTAAGCCAGCGATTTATTTTTCCAAGAGACTGAAAGACTTTGGAAAACAAGTCCATTAAAAACCTTCATATAAACAGGATTTGGACAATTAAATACTGTAGCAATCAGCCTTTCTGCTGAGTAGATTCATAGCTCTGAGCCTCAAGTAAAATAGTATTTAATCAAGAGTGACCAGTAAATAAAAGTGAGTCATCGCATACCAAGTCCATGTTCACGTCATAATGCAGATTTCCTAACACTTGTCAGACCCACTGTTGGTTCTGCCAGTCTGTTTTAGTGGGTGAAGGTCTCAATTACCATAGGAGAGAGAAGTCGGGCAAACCTCTCCAAGCAAAGACAAGTCCAGAATGGGAATCAATCCCATTTTAAAATACCATAGTCCTTTGCATTCCGTTTACAAGTGGGCTTCCTTTCTTGTGAAAAGCTCTTCCTCCTAACAAACCAAAGATCAGCCTGTGAATGACCCCCTGAGAAATGAAACCCTCTGAGAAGTAGCTGGACAGTGCTCTGAACTGCACCCCAAGAGCTTCAGGGTCTGGGCACATGTCCCTCCAATGCCAGGTTTTGACACATGAGTATGTCACAAAATGAATCTAGTGGTTTGTAACTAGCATTTTGAAAAATATAAAGTAACGAAGAATGAACATGTTAAAGCCAGGTAATTGCAGGTAGGAAGGTAAAGTGCCGATCCATGAAATTTTGTTTCACACATGCACCCATGTACACGTGTGTGTGTGTATAAAACAATGTAAAATGGTGCTTTTACAGTGAGAACTTGGAAAAACATTGTTCTGGTTTGCTATCATAGGGAGAAGTCACCTTATGCAATGATTCCTGTAAGTCATACACTTGAAGTTTAAATAATACCCCAACAACAAATGGAGAAGGAAATGGCACCCCACTCCAATATTCTTGCCTGGAAAATCCCATGGACAGAGGAGCCTGGCAGGCTGTAGTCCGTGAGGTTGCAAGAGTCGGACATGACCGAGCGACTAAATCACCACCAACAACAAAAATAACAAAAACAGTAGCAGTGGTAGGTGTGTGGTGGGCGGGCGGTGGGGATGAGGGCAGGCGCGGAGGTCAGGAGGGGGAGAATAAAACACCCCGGGCTGGCTGCTTTCCCGGGGTTAAGTTCCTGGAGAGGTACCTTCAGCCAGAGAAACAGCAGCTTCTCGGGGGCAGCTCCCACAGCCTGGGCAGGGGAGGGCCACTCCGCCATCAGAGGGGAGCACGTCCATGGCTGAGGAGCTGGGGTGGTGAGCACACATCTGCCCGCTTGCCTTGGGGCTGGTGAGCGGGCTGTTGGGCGCTGGTTGCTGGTCTTGCAGGGGAGGCAGTGGTCGGGCGTTTGAGAGCCTCGTCCGTGGAGTCAGGCAGCCTCAGGCTTTGCCACTGCTGACTCTGCCACTTGCTAGCCCTTGGGCAAAACGCTTCAGACCTCTCTAAGCCTCAGTTTCCTCATCTGGAAAATGGACATGAAGATATTGACTTTATTGCTGTGGGGTTGAGTGGAGGATCAGGCAGCTGGGTACATCTTGGTTCCCTCCAGCTACCTTGCCTGCTGTAGGTCCCACCTGCCGCTGGGGGGCAGGACGGACCGTCTGGTGGGGGAGGACCCTCTTCCTTATTACCTGGTGGAAGGGGCAGGAATGGAGGCCCAGGGCAGTGAGGAGGTGGCTTAGGCGGCCCCCCACCTCCAGCCGGGAGCTGCTTCCTCTTGCGTGAACAGCAGACCTGCCACAGTGACTTCCCTGTGGCATTCCCGCACCGGCTCCAGGGTTCGCACGTCACCACCAGACCTCGTCTCCTGCCTCAGTGCAAGGCTGGAGAGGGCGGCCACCACCTCAGCAGAGCATCCCTCCCTAGACGTCGGGCCACGGACCCTTCCCTTCATTCAACTCCACCTCTGTCCTCCAGGCAGCGGGGCGTCGCAGCCTCAGGCCCCAGCTCTCGGAGTAACCAGAGCTGTGATCTCCTGCAGGTGGAGGACATCACCGCCAGCCATGAGGCTGCGCTCCTAGAGATGGAGAACAGCCACACGCTCACCCTTGCGATCCTGCAGGATGACCACGAGCACAAGGTCCAAGGTAGCTGACCTTGGGTGGGTGTGTGTGTGAGTGTGAGTGTGAGTGTGCACGTGCACCCGCTTCTGCTGCAGACACGAGGGGCCTCCCTTCACCTCACCCTCCTCTATTCTTTCTTCCTTCCTCTTCATCCTGGTATGTCCTTTGTGTTGCTTCTTGTGTGAAGAAAACACCAAAATCCAGGGCGTGGGTAACTTCTTTCCTCTGAAGCTGATCCTCTGAACCCTGAAGTCTAGACTCCCCAAGGAGCCGTGGTCCTACCCCAGGGTGTGGGGCAGCCGGTCTGGGGTACAGCCTCAACTTGTTAAAGCTCGAAGGTGATTCCAATGGGCGGCCAAGCTTGAGAACCACCATTTTCAACAGGTGTAGAAATCCTGGGCCTTGTCTTGTGTGGTGGCCTCTGATGAGGCCTGGCTGTCTACACTGGGCACTGAGACCACATTCACCATGGGCAAAAGTGGACTCTCAGGATCTTTTTTATGTTTTTTTTGTAACTTTGAATTGTCTTTGGGTACCTAGGATTTTATTGGGTTGGCCAGAAAGTTCCTTTGGGTATTTCCTTACAAGTCACAGAAAAACCCAAACCAGCTTTTTTGGCCAACCCAGTAAGTCGGTCATAACAACAGTAACAGTGTTTAGTAAGTAGAGCTGAGATTTTTGACTCTGTGAAAGAAGCTTTTTACACATTCACATCTGTATACATTACTATCTGTTATTTTTTTTTCAATTTCCCCTCTCCTCACTTTTTCTCTCCCCAGTCAGCTGGTTGCTAAATTAGATGGAAAATAATTAACGTAAGAATAGATTAATACACTTTTTTTAATGCCAGAATTTTTTAATGTGTAATTTTTGTAGTTGCAAAGGCCTCTGTTAGCAATATAAAACCAAAATACAGTAATAAAAAGGCTGATACATTCAACTAAATAAAAGTTGTCATAAAAATATAAACAACTTCAAAAGGCAAACTACAAGTAGAAAATATTTTCTGCATCTATACAGCAAAAGACAAATTCTCTTAATATATCAGTTCAGTCGCTCAGTCATGTCCGACTCTGCGACCCCATGGACTGTAACACGCCAGGCCTCCCTGTCCATCACCAGCTCCTGGAGTTTACTCAAACTCATGTCCATTGAGTCGGTGATGCCATCCAGCCATCTCATCCTCTGTCGTCCCCTTCTCCTCCCTCCTTCAATCTTTCCCAGCATCAAGGTCTTTTCAAATGAGTCAGTTCTTCACATCAGGTGGCCAAATGGGAGGGGGGTTCAGAATGGGGAACACATGTACACCCATGGCTGATTCATGTCCGTGTATGGGAAAAACCACTACAATATTGTAAAGTAATTAGCCTCCCATTAAAATAAATTCATTTTAAAAATTAAAGATGCTTGCTTCTTGGAAGAAAAGTTATGACCAACCTAAACAGCATATTAAAAAGCAGAGACATTACTTTTACCAACAAAGGTCCATCTAGTCAAAGCTATGGTTTTTCCAGTAGTCATATATGGATGTGAGAGTTGGACTATAAAGAAACCTGAGCACCGAAGAATTGATGCTTTTGAACTGTGGTGTTGGAGAAGACTCTTGAGAGTCCCTTGGACTGCAAGGAGATCCAACTAGTCCATCCTAAAGGAAATCAGTCCTGAATATTCATTGGAAGGACTGATGCTGAATATTAATACATTTTAAGAATCAGAGAATCAGAGTTTTAAAATCATTTTTTAAATGTTCTTTGTCAATAACAAGGCACACTGTGTAGCAGTCAGTGTTCATGTGGTCGCCCCCTCAAGCTCTAGCCCCACCACCTCTGGGAACTCTTGGTGTGTGGAGGAGTCCGAGCTGGAGGCAAGGAGAGGACAGGAGAGGAATTTCCTGAGAACAAATTTACTGTATTACCTGTGTCCCAAGAGCACGTCTCATGCTTAGAGTACCAGTTCCCATCCTTGGATGAACATTGGAACCACCTGTTTTTTGTTTTTTTTTTTAATACTGATGTGTAGGTCCCATTACAGACGTTCCAATTCAGTTGCTCTGGGGATGAAGCCCAGACATCAGGGTTTTTTTTTAAGCTTCCAAGGTGATTCTAGTATGTAGAGCATCGTGTTAAGTATGAGATGGAGTGCCATGACCTCGGAATAATGAAGTACATCATGGGTACATAGAAAGTTGCCTGTCTCCAGCATAGATGCTGACTTTAATTTGGTGGTGAGGTACTGGGATCTCCTGAAAATGTCCTAAAGCTCATCACCGTGCTGTAGGAAAATGGTCTCAGAAGAGGGGACAGGAATGGAAATGTTACATTGAGCATTGCCTTTTGTTTGTGGATTTTCATGTAAACAGACCTGGTAGATTTTTCTGATTAATGAAGTCTCACCTAGACACCACATCCAGGGCCTTTGAATTATATATAAAGTGCAGACATTGCAGGCATATGTAAGGGTAACTAAAATATTCATTATTATGGGTGATGCTCTCAATGGCTATTAACAGTAGTCATTTAGACAGAGGCATGTAGACCAGAAGGCCACATGGTTTTATGGCAATGAACTAACCATAAATTTTTCTTTTTTTTCCTCCAAATGTAAACTTCAGCTCTAACAACTGGATTTCTTAGAGAGCTTCACCATCATTAAAAGATCTGGGTCAACGGGAACCACAGAATTTTTCCTAATTGCAGCTCATGCCAGCCAGGAAGATAATTATTGGTCTCCAGTCCTCTCCTGTGCTAAGCATATGATACAGGCTGATTAATGAGACCTTTCTTCCCTTCAGTTATAACAGGAAAACAAATTGCTTCTGTAGCTAGAATGAGACGGGCTTCATCCAGCTAATAAGACCATTCCCATCTGGAGAAAAATAGAATCCATTTGCTTAATAATTCTTACATGACATCTCTTCTGCCTAACTTGCAAATTATTACTGGAATGGCACTTTTCACAGAATAAAATTGTTCCAAACACTCCAAGAGGATTCCATCCTGTGAGTCCTTCATTCTGCCTGAATGTCTCAACGTTGACTCTCTGCTCACGCAAACCCTAGCAATCTGTGGTTTCCAGAGTGTGGTCCAGAGGCCAGCAAGGTGACCTTGCAAGCTCCGCGCTGGTCCCATTCACCTGTCCATTCTCCAGCAAGCCCACACGCTGCTCTCCTCGGAAGGCTCCCTCCTTCAACCTGAAATTGCTGCTTTGTAATGGAAAGGAAAAGTGATCCTGGGAGGGAAGGAAGTGGAGATTTAACGTTAATCACTCACTGGTTTCACCATGGGGAGAGTTGGGAAATCAATGAGTGTTGTGAATGGAGAAGCTGAGTCGGCTAGGGTGGTGGTCGAGCTGCGTGTAAAGGGAGTGTGTGTGTAGGCGGCTCTGCTTGCTTCCCTCCTTCCTGTCTTTCCTCTTCCTCTCACTCTTTCTTCTTTTTCCCTCCTATCTTCTCTCCCTCTCTCCTAAACAACATCACATACAATTTCAAACTAATGGATGTATCTCTTTTGGCTTAAGTCTGCTATATACTGGTGTCCGCTAGTTACTTCTGTCACCCAGTCTTCATCTGGCAAAAGAATCTTGTTTGATCCCTTTTCCAGAGAAAGATCAGCTTAACACTCTGATGTCTCCTCTGCAGAACTGATATCGACCCACGAGCTTGAAAAGAAAGAATTGGAAGAAAACTTTGAAAAGCTGCGGCTGTCATTACAGGTTAGTATTTCCTAACTCTGACTTCAAGGTAATGGCAGCAGACATTTCTTTCTGACAGTTCTTCCTGTCTGCAGGCATTTATGTGGCACCTGCTGTGTACTGGATCCTGCACTAAGCAGTGGAATATGGGGGATAAATAAGACCTAACTCCCTGCCCTTAAGGAGTTTTCTGTCTGCTCAGAGCTCATCCTTGCACAGAATGGATAATACCGTGGGTGCCGCGGACTGCTCCCCACCGGCGATGGTCAGAGCCATGTTTAGGGGAGGGGGAGGACTGGGGGCAGAGTATTCTAGGCAGAGGGAATGGGGTAAGAAGAGTCACGCAGGGTAGAAGACACAGCAGATGCTCTGGAATTGTTAAAGCAACTTCCATACCCTGGAGACAAAAGCTTCTTGCTTTGGGGCATCCCACTTCCAACCTACACAAAGCATGGGTCTCGGTTGCCAGGGGTGCTACCTGGCTTCCTTCTGGCCTCGAGGGGAGACTGACAGGCCTCTCAGATCACTTGCCTGCCTCTCCCTCCGGCCTGCCAGAGATGCCCCGCCGCCGCCGCCCCCCCAACCCCCTGGCCAACTTCTATGAAAAGCTGTTGACCGTCCCCACTCAGGCCTAGGGAAGGGCTGTCGGAGAAGCCAGGGGGAGGTTGGTGGCCCTGCCTCCGTTGGCAGCTGTGGGTGTCCCAGTCCTAGAAAGATTACCTTTGAAATATTAGGGACCCTCACATTTGGAGGTTTGGAAGGCAAAGACCATAACTCAAATAGAAAGGTGGGAATTTTGCTTTTTGGATGGCTCTTTGGCTCAGACGGTAAAGCGTCTGTCTACAGTGTGGGAGACCCGGGTTCGATCCCTGGGTTGGGAAGATCCCCTGGAGAAGGAAATGGCAATCCACTCCAGGACTATTGCCTGGACAGAGGAGCCTGATCGGCTACAGGCCATGGGGTCGCAGAGTTGGACACAACTGAGCGACTTCACTTTCTTTCTTTTCCCCAGGCAGTGTTTCTTGCACAGTGTCTGCCCTGCCAAGCAGAGAATCTAGGATTATGGAGTATCACACTATTGAGTGGACTTTGCAAAAAATTTTAAATGGGAAGCTGCTTGCTGCATGCCCACCCCCAATCCATGGATCCATCAGTGGGCCTGCATATGCCCCCCCATACCCCTCATGTGGCTTATCCTTGGCAGGTTAACCCCAAACTGCCTTGTGTACCCTACATTCCACACTGTGCTAAGTCACTGCAGTTGTGTCTGACTCTTTGTGACCCCATGAACTGTAGCCTGCCAGATTCCTCTATCCACGGGACTCTCCAGGCAAGAATACTGGAGTGGGTTGCCTTGTCCTCCTCCAGGGGATCTTCCCCACCCAGGGATTGAACCCACGTCTCTTACATCTCCTGGATTAGCAGGTGGGTTCTTTACCACTAGCACCACCTGGGAGGCCACTCCATACCACCCAGATACATTACCCTAAGGAACACAGACCAGGAATGTAACAGCCGTACTGTAACGTATGAAAAGCCCACAATAGTCCAAAACCAAAATAAGAGTTTTTGTTTCATCGGTGAGTCTTCACTTTGCCATTGACGTCATGCAGTCATGAACCGCGCAGGTTTTAGTGGTGACTCACCAGCAGAATCCATCTGAACTGGAGACTTTCAGGTACAAGGTGGGTGCAGTTGCTTAAACCAATTTCCCTGGGCTACTGGCTACTAGAGAAACAGGTTTGGGATAAAAGATTTGAGTTTGGGGCTTAAATCCCACTGTATCTCCTCTTAATAGATTTTGAATCATGGGCAGTTACATAAACTGTAAACATTAGCTTACTCATCTGTAAAATGGGGATAATACCAGTTCCTTCCTCAAGATATGAGCAGCTTAAGGGAAATAAATGTGTGTCAATGAAGAAAACTAATCAATAGTCAATCTAAGAAAGAAATGGAGAATTTTATTCAAGCCAACCTGAGGATGAGAACCCAGGAGACAGTCTTCATGTGGAATACAAGCATAAATACAGGCTGAATACTGTTCAGCCATGAAAAGGAGTAAATTTTGCCATTTGCAGCAACATGGATGGACGTGAAGGGTGTTATGCTAAAAGCAAAATAAGTCAGGCAGAGGAGGACAAATACTGTATGATATCACTTAGATGTGGAATCTAAAAAATACAACAAATTAGTGAATATCACCAAAAAAAAAAAAGGAAACAGTCTTAGGTATAAAGAACAAGTTAGTGGTTAGCAGTGGTGGGGAGGGGCCACATGGAGGCAGGGAGACAGGATATAATACAGTCTCAAGGATGTATTGTACAACATGGGGAGTATAGCCAATATTTTGTAATAATTGTAAAATGGAAAGTAATCTTTCAAAATTGTATCTAAAATTTTTTTAAATTTAAACAAAGACAAAAATCCCTGAGACTGTCCCACCTGTTATAGGTCAATGCACAGTTCAGTTCAGTCGCTCAGTCGTGTCCGACTCTTTGTGACCCCATGAATCACAGCACTCCAGGCCTCCCTGTCCATCACCAACTCCCGGAGTTCACTCAGACTCACGGCCATCAAGTCCGTGATGCCATCCAGCCATCTCATCCTCGATCGTCCCCTTCTCATCCTGCCCCCAATCTCTCCCAGCATCAAAGTCTTTTCCAATGAGTCAACTCTTCGCATGAGGTGGCCAAAGTACTGGAGCTTCAGCTTTAGCATCATTCCTTCCAAAGAAATCCCAGGGCTGATCTCCTTCAGAATGGACTGGTTGGATCTCCTTGCAGTCCAAGGGACTCTCAAGAGTCTTCTCCAACACCACACTTCAAAAGCATCAATTCTTCGGTGCTCAGCCTTCTTCACAGTCCAACTCTCACATCCATACATGACCACAGGGAAAACCATAGCCTTGACTAGATGGACCTTAGTCGGCAAAGTAATGTCTCTGCTTTTGAATATGCTATCTAGGTTGGTCATAACTTTTCTTCCAAGGAGTGAGCGTCTTTTAATTTCACGGCTGCAGTCACCATCTGCAGTGATTTTGGAGCCCAAAAAAATAAAGTCTGACACTGTTTCCCCATCTATTTCCCATGAAGTGATGGGACCGGATGCCATGATCTTCGTTTTCTGAATGTTGAGCTTTAAGCCAACTTTTTCACAGTTGTATAAATTTTTGAAATAAAAGGTCTAGCATCAAAGTAACACATTGTCAGTGTACATAGTCCAACAGGGTGAGTAGCAGATCATTACGACACCTTAAAGGATTGAGAAAGGAATCTTATCGCCTAAGGAATTATCTTGCTGGCACCTGGAAAATTTGCTTTTTTTTCTTTTCGGTCTGATGAGTAGGCATCCCTGTGTCTTCTAAGGGAATCTAATTAATGTATAAGGCAGGTATCCAGTGCACAGTGAAGAGGGATAGCGGCCCAGATGGGCAGAGAGGGTATTTTATGATTAACATTTTTCCCATCCTGCCTTAAAAATAAAAACATTTCATCATGTGTAATGTGTATAGAGCACTAGGCAACAGCTACTGCTTTATAATAGTTCCAGGCATTGTCCTGTTTATCATCTTCAGTATGGTACCATAGTAATGACATAGGAGGCAGAACCCTTCAGGACCTGTCGTCACTGTGTTTAGTGGTGGTAGTGGGGGGCCTAGGGGGTGTGCTCGGGGCTCAAGCAGAGTAAGGAGTCAGGGTCAGTTTGACAGCTTCTGGCTTAACTTTACAAATACAGAGAGTTCTTCTTTGAGATGGATTAATTGTCCTTCTTGAAGTCTGGGCCGGAGGTTGCAGCTAGAGGCCAGACTAGACACCTCTCTGCTGATGGTCTGCCTCTGTGAGGTTGGTTATTGAATTACTAAATGCCCCCTTCACTGCAGGCTCCTTGTTGGGGCAGAAGCGAGATGGCATTCCCATCTCAGAGTCAAGTCGCCTGCTTTGGGGATCCCCTCACCCCCCCCCACTTTCTGTGTGGCAGCAACACTCACCCATCAACTATCTTGTGGTCCGTTCTGGACAAGGCACCGAGGCGGGGAGACTGCGGGCACTGGGGGGCCTCTCCCCCACAGCATGTGATGCCCTTTTGGTCGGACCCAGTGGGGGGCCCCCTGACCTCACCGCCCCGTGAGGAGCAACCTGGGCAGGGGTCGCATCCCAGGGGCCGTGTCTGTGAGGATCGAGCTGGATGTCTCATGCGTTACCTGCAGGACCAAGTGGACACGCTGACCTTCCAGAGCCAGTCTTTGCGGGACCGAGCCCGGCGCTTTGAGGAGGCTCTGAGGAAAAACACGGAGGAGCAGCTGGAGGTACCGTGAGCTCTCAGCGTCCCAGCATCCTGCAAGCCTGGGGCTCCCCCAGTATCACCCCAAAGACAGAGCCTCTGTGCTGATCTGACTGCAGAGTGCCAGCGGTCAGGGCCTGCCAGGATTTAAACACACATCCATAGGCACCTGTCCTGACTCAGGACAGCTGTGGGTTCTCCATCTGAGTGTTATTCTTGCTGCATTTCACAGGGCTCCCCAGCCACTGTCCATGAGCCCCTGGGACAAGCTGGACCTGGAAATGCCTCTGCCTGTACCCTCACCCCCACCCCAACACCTCACTCCTTCCCAACTCCAACTCCACAGGGAAGTTGGAGGTTTCTTTTTCCGGAAACCCTGGCAAAATTCCTTCCCTCTATGTAGGGTTGCCAGGTGAAATCCATGACACCCAGTGAAATGTGAGATACAGATAAATGAGATTTTTAAATATGCCTCCTACAGTACAAAAAAGTTGTTTACGTGACATTCAGACTTAATTGAACATCCTGCCATTTTATTTGTCACATCTGGCAGACTTACTCTAACAGTTCTTTTTCTACAATGCCTTTTTAAACTACTTTGCTCATTTCCTACACAGAGTGCGGAGGGGGCGGGGCTGTCCTTGGGCACAGGTAGGGACCTGTGTCAAGCTTCACCTGTGTGTTGAACCAAGCAGTCTGGGTGAATGTTAAAGGCCAATGTTGAATTTAGTGGTTTGCCCATTAAGTTCTCTTGGAGGGCTGGGCTGGTAGTATCTGGCCACCCCAGTATCTGACATTTCAGGGACCGATGGCCTCCCCTCTTCTGCTCCCCATGGAGCTGGATTTTTAGTCTCACTCCCAGTGGCAACTCCTGGGCGTCTTTATCAGGGAGGACTGTGAGCATTCTCGCCCGCCTGCCCCCTCGCTCTTGTTAAGCTTGTTAACAGAGACTAGATTTCGCTGAGTTCATGATGCTGGTGAGTGCCTGGGAAACAGCTCCTTGCTCTCTGCCCCTGCAGATTGCCTTGGCTCCTTATCAGCACTTGGAAGAAGACATGAAGAGTCTGAAACAGGTGTTGGAAATGAAGAATCAACAGATACATCAGCAGGAAAAGAAGATTCTTGAGCTGGAAAAGCTGGTGAGTCGCTTGTAACTCGGGGAGGCCCCCATAACTGGCGTGATATTCCCGCTGCTCTTGTGGGTGAAAGGATTAACAGCGTTCGAGGGAGCATCTGGCCCTTACCTGTCCATTGCTTGCACCTGAGCAGAAAAGACCACCGATGAGGCTCCAGGCCTTGTTTTGGGAGCCAGGAGTTCAGGAATCTCAGACGTGGCCTCGTTTGTACAAGTCTAGAGCCCATCTGAGGCCCTGTCAGCATCGCCATCCATCACTGTGATCTGCTGACTCCTCCCCTCCCAGGGGAGGACGTGCAGTGAGCCTGCATCTGGGGAGCATCGCTGATGGGTACCAGGTGCCGTGCAGACACATTGTCTGTTCAGTAATTCCGACAGCAATCCACTGAGTGGGAGTCCATTGTCAGGAGTCTCCTTTTACAGATACAGAGATAGACGCTTAGGATAAGGTCTTGTCTCACCCAGACCCAATAAGTGGCCCAGCCCAGGCAGGAACCCTGAGCCAGAGCTCCAGGCCTTGGCTTCCACCGGGTTTTGGCTCCCAGAGAATTAGCAAAGGGCATGCCTTTGGGGGAATAGAGTGCTCAGAGTTCACTGCCAGACCCTGAGGGTGCAAGGGTTGCAGCTGAGATAGTAGTCCAAAGTTAGCAGCAGGGAGGCCTGCCTCCAAAGAGATACTATGTTGATGGGAAGGTTGGCCCAAGGGACTCATATAGAGTGATTTTTTTTTCCTATCATTATTTTTAAATTTTTGATACTACAAAAGGAAAATATGTGCACTATAGGTAATTATAAGATAAAAATAAGGAGATTAAAATGCCATATTTCTACCTCCATACAAGTGTACAAACCCCAATAAACAGATTGTGCACACACACACACACACACACACACACACACACACACAAGGGTTTTGCATCCTGCTTCTTTTCAGTTAGCACATCTTCAACTCACCATCTCAGTAACTGATCATCTCCTCTAACTTTTAAAGTTCTCTGCATGTCTTAGAAATGTCCTGGCAGATGGTTTATCAAAACCAGGAGCTGGTCCCTGACCACCTGTTGCATTCAGTCATCACGTCCGCTCTGCTGATCTAGCACCATCCTTCTCTGGGCGTCTATAGCTGCACAGATGCTTGTCCGTTAGGATGGGAGCCGGAGAAGGCGATGGCACCCCACTCCAGTACTCTTGCCTGGAAAATCCCATGGATGGAGGAGCATGGTGGGCTGCAGTCCATGGCGTCGCGAAGAGTCGGACACGACTAAGTGACTTCACTTTCATTTTTCACTTTCATGCTTTGGAGAAGGAAATGGCAACCTACTCCAATGTTCTTGCCTGGAGAATCCCAGGAATGGGGGAGCCTGTTGGGTTGCCATCTATGGGGTCGCAGAGAGTCGGACACAACTGAAGCGACTTAGCAGTAGCAGTAGCAGTAGTATGGGAGCAGACGGGGCTGTGAGTGCCCATTATAGCATCCTGGGTGATGCTGGCATCCTGGGACCATCCAGCAGCTCAGCTTTCCAGCTAGGCCAAAGCTAAGGCCAGTGGGGACAGCTGAAGTGGACAGAGCCCTGCCCCTCTCAGCCCTGCAGCCCTCCTCCTCCAGGCTGGACTGTCTGCATCCTTATCTGGTCAACCAGCAGCCTCTGGGTTTATCAGGCTGTTTTTAGCCCTGCTGATATGCAGATGACATCACCCTTATGGCAGAAAGTGAAGAGGAACTAAAAAGCCTCTTGAAAGTGAAAGTGGAGAGTGAAAAAGTTGGCTTAAAGCTCAACATTCAGAAAACGAAGATCATGGCATCCGGTCCCATCACTTCATGGGAAATAGATGGGGAAACAGTGTCAGACTTTATTTTTTTGGGCTCCAAAATCACTGCAGATGGTGACTGCAGCCATGAAATTAAAAGACGCTCACTCCTTGGAAGAAAAGTTATGACCAACCTAGATAGCATATTCAAAAGCAGAGACATTACTTTGCCGACTAAGGTCCGTCTAGTCAAGGCTATGGTTTTCCCTGTGGTCATGTATGGATGTGAGAGTTGGACTGTGAAGAAGGCTGAGCACCGAAGAATTGATGCTTTTGAAGTGTGGTGTTGGAGAAGACTCTTGAGAGTCCCTTGGACTGCAAGGAGATCCAACCAGTCCATTCTGAAGGAGATCAGCCCTGGGATTTCTTTGGAAGGAATGATGCTAAAGCTGAAGCTCCAGTACTTTGGCCACCTCATGCGAAGAGTTGACTCATTGGAAAAGACTCTGATGCTGGGAGGCGTTGGGGGCAGGATGAGAAGGGGATGACAGAGGATGAGATGGCTGGATGGCATCACTGACTCGATGGCCGTGAGTCTGAGTGACCTCCAGGAGTTGGTGGTGGACAGGGAGGCCTGGTGTGCTGCGATTCATGGGGTCGCAAAGAGTCGGACACGACTGAGCGACTGAACTGAACTAAACTGAGGCACTCTGTGGGCATGCAAGAGTTCTCATTCCAGAAACCGTTCCAAGCAGGGGTGGGGGTGGGGGGCGGGAGAGTTGATTGAATCACTTCCCATTTCCTAGGAGGGCTTCCTTGGTGGTCAGATGGTAAAGAATCTCCCTGCAATACAGGACACCCACATTACATCCCCTGGATCAGGAAAGATCCCCTGGAGAATTAAATGGCAACCCACTCCAGTATTCTTCCCTGGGGAATTCCATGGATAGAGGAGCCTGGCAGGCTGTGGTTCATAGGTTCGCAAAGAGTTGGACACAACTGAAGCAACCTAGCACCACATGCATAGTGAATTACATATACACAATTTATGTGCGTGCCTATATTGGATTCCTGTGTAGAATACACTTCTCATAGTGAGTGTCTCCATGCCCCTGCCATTGTCAGAGATGAGCCATGAGCACCCGCCAGGTCCAGTTTGGCTGGTGGGTCCCCTGGTTCTCCCTATCGGGTCCTCCGCCCTGCACTGGCACCTCTGGCAGTACCTATATGTACAACACGACATTCTGAATTAATGGAGGGATGAAAATATCAATAATGTGGACACACTTTCCCTCCTGAGGCTCTCGGCAGCCAGGAATATGCAGCTCAAGCCAGCTCTGCACAAGAACAGAAAATAACATCCTCCTCCATGGTGGTTATTCCTTTGAGACTTAATGCCCGCTCTGTCCGTGGGTCCCCACGGCCTGAGACCTAGCTGAAGTTGAGCTCCATTCTAAGATGAACTGAGAAACTCTTTTTTGAAAAGACTGTGAAGAACTCCTGCGTAGGGTAGTTAAGGAAAACCACCACCCCTCCGTGCATCGGGCTGAGGTATTAGAGTGGAAGGACTGGGCTTTAGCCAGCTCTTCAGCAAGGCTCCCACGCCCACCTCATCTTTGTTCCCAGGAAATGCATGCACGCTAAGTTGCTTCAGTTGTGTTCAAGTCTTTGCGACCCCATGGACTGTGTAGCCCGCCATGCTCCTCTGTCCATAGGTTTCTCCAAGCAAGAATACTGGAGTGGCTTGCCATTTCCTTCTCCAGATCTTCCGGACCCAGGGATCGAACCCGGGTCTCCTACATTGCAGGCAGGTTCTTTACCATTAGCACCACCTGGGAAGCCCCATAATTCATAATATATACCAATATATACACACAGACATATTATATACCTACATATATATAAGAAAGATATACGTATATATATATAAAACAGTACTTTTACAGTGCACTCTGATATTTTTTATTCTGTTTTCTTTTGTTTAAAAAAGCAATGCTGATCATGTCCCTCTAGCCTGGTTTTATAGCCAATGCATTGCAAATTGCAGTTTGAAAAACACCATTTTAGATAATCCTCCAAAGCCCGGAAGCCAAGGGCACTGGTCTGTCATCTCCCCCAGGGCCTGGCTGCGGAGCTCTTGACACTCCATCTTTTATAGGCAGAAAAGAACATCATCCTGGAAGAGAAGATCCAAGTTCTCCAGCAGCAGAACGAAGACCTCAAAGCCAGGATCGACCAGAACACCGTGGTCACAAGGTAGGTGGGCCTGGGTGATGGAGCCTCAGAAGCGCGTGTCCCAGACAGAATGGCTTTGCTCCTGACCTTGGAGGGCTCTGCTTTTGTCCTTGCTCCTCCGAGCCCCAAGGCTTCCCCACGCAGGCTCTCGGCGCTCCCCACGCGGAAGAAAGCGTAGAACACACTGCTCTGAGCACCCAGCCAAGGCCCTGGCTGCACGGAGCACCCTCCTTGGTGGAAAGGAGTTGGGTGGGGTAAAGTGTGTGGCACAGCTGGCGGGGGCACGGCAGGAGTGGTGGGGATCATGGAGGAGGTTTTGGAAGGGCTGCCCACTGGGAGTTCCAGGCTAAAGAAAACAGGCATGTGAGCCAGCTGACCCTGGGCTCCAGCAGTGCCCAGCTGCTGCCCCAGCGCTCGGCCAATGGCAGAGGGGAGCTGCCCCGGCTGGAGGGCAGCAGGGAGGGACCGGACCATGCAGCCACTTCCATCTCCGTGCTCCTAACCTGCTCCGAGGCTCCGACTTCCAGGAAGGGAGGAGCAGCAACCAGGCTGCAGTGATGACAGAGGCACAAAACACATCGGGTTCCTTTCTACTTGGCGTCCATCAGCTGCAAACACCCATGGAGCATCTGTTACGGGCCGGGCCCCAGGCTGGGTGCCGAGCACTGGAGAAGGGACCGCTCTGGCCCCATCCTAGGGCTCCAGCTCCAGCAGGCGACCAGATGCACTGCCCAGAAGGTTGCAGCGCAAGCTGACTGCTGCCAGGGAGGCCCAGGGTGAGGGCAGGCTGCGGAGGCCGTCGGCACCACCGACTCCCCGGGGCTGTCCTTACGGCTCAGTGTCCCCCACACCACCTGCAGCTTTTGCTCTGTCCACTGGCCACCAGCGCCTCCCCTGACCCAGGGCAGAGGGACTGTGGGCGAAATCAGGTGTTGGCAGAGAGACCCTGGGAGAGGATTGTGTGGGTGGGACAGGTGGTGATTGTGTTTCAACCCCTGGGCTTGATCCCTGAGGTCCACAGGAACCCACCACACACCCCGTTCCCTGTGCACCCCTGGGCCCGGCCGACCTCGGGCTCAGCGTCTTGCTCTGCCATTGCTACTCTTAACTGTTGCTTGTCCCCTCCCCCACCCCACCCCACCCCCATGCAGACAGCTGTCGGAGGAGAACGCGAACCTCCAGGAATATGTGGAGAAAGAAACGCAGGAGAAGAAGAGGCTGAGCCGGACCAATGAAGAGCTGCTATGGAAGCTCCAAACCGGGGACCCGACCAGCCCCATTAAACTGTCCCCCACATCCCCTGTGTACCGCAGCTCCTCCTCCGGGCCCTCCTCTCCCGCCAGAGTCAGCATGACGCCCAGATGACGCCACCACGCTGCGGGCCGAGCTGCGGCGCCGGGTCCACAAGGGTTCCCACCGGCAGGGAGTGGTGACCGCCGCGGGCCGGCCCGCCTGGCCCCGCGCGCATGCCCAGTCGCTTCGTCGCGGCCTTCCATGCGCGCATGCCCAGCCGCTGCATAGCCGCACCCCAGGCCGAGCCCTCTTCTAACCCTCGTGTGTAGAACTGTCCCGGGACGGGCACTTAGGAACGTGTAAATGGTAGTGTCTCATGTGCAAACGTTTGGCCGTAGTCAGAGCCAAAAGAAGGAAACGCCAGTTGTCCTTGAGCAATGAACTTTCACTGCAGAATTTCAGGTTAGTTAACAAACAGCTCAGTTTTGACTATCCATTGAATAATCCTTGTGTACTGCACCGGTATGTGTGTATATTTAGATACACGTATATACACATGCAGCAGTTCTGAATTGCATTTTTTATAACATGAAGTGCTGACGTATTTTGGTGACGGTCAGCAGTTTTCTAACTCGTGCCTAAGAATTATTGGGAAATGAAAATGCATTTCTATCTACCTTCCCAGGAATATTTCTACCCAAAATAGAAAAAGGAAAAAAAAAAAAGATAGAAGAAGCGCCTTTCGACCTACCACCACGTGGTACTCTGTTTAACACAAACACCAGCCATTCGTCGGGTAACTACCTTTGAAACAATCAGCTTCTTAGTCAACATGACATGAGGTCACTATTACTCCATCCACAGATTTTAATTATTGACATTCCTGTCCTGAGTGGATAAGGGGCAGCAGTGAGAAACCCTGAGGGGGATGAGCGGTTTTGCAGATGTTAACTCATGACCAGTGGATCGGCTATAGTCTTGTAAACACAAGTTTTGCTTTTTTCCTAAATGGCATCTTAGAATCCATCATTCAGCTATTGCATCCTTGGGAAAATATGGAAGCACATGACCTTAGAGAATGAGGGTGAGAATGGCCTTGGAGTTGGCCAAGACTCTTCACGCTCCATCCTCAAGAAGGAAAACTGCTGATAGAGTCTGTATTCTGACTAAGCGTAGAGGAGAAGAGCATCCTCTGGCATCCTGTTTGATGTGATGCTATAAGTGGTCAACCCACCAAAATACGACCCTCAGCCCTATTTCGTTGCCCCCCTTTCAGTTAGGTTCTGTAATCTAACCTCATTCTTGTACATTGAGCAGCTCAGGGGTTCTAACAGGGGCTTCCAGGAAACCAGTTCTTTTGTCCTGTGGGGATCAGTTCCTGGTTGTGCTAGATCATTGCATGACCTCCCAGAAACCCAGGTGTCTTTTTCTGCTAGATGGTCAAGCTATACCACAGCTGAGAGAGGTCACCAACCATCTTTGGCCCAGGAGGTTCTTCCAAAGAGAGGAGCCCCAGGAAACAGCCAGCCGGTGGTCACAGGCTTCTGGACTGGCATTTGTCTCCTAAATGGATTAGAATGGGGGAGAGATTCCTGTAGTGCTGTGGACCATTAGAAGCATAACACGCAAAGTAGTTTCAGCCATTTATACAGTGATGATAATGATGTCTTTACTGTTTGTGACAAAGACCCTGTACTTTTCTCCCCAAGGCTCCTCAAAGTGATCCTGAGCACAAGACTGATCCTGAGCAAACCTGAGATAGGCAGACTTACGTAGATACGCTTTGTGGGGCCAGAGTCACAGAGCAGGAAAGAAACGGCTCAAGAAAGGGGTCCCCTGGCCCAGAGCCCCTGCCTGCTTATGGCATATGTGGCCGGCATGAAGACAGACCTGGTCTGTGTTCCTTGCATGAGTCAAGCTTGGGCTTCCTGGCCTCCCATACATCTCATTTCTAGCAAACCTCCAGGTTTTTGCCCATCCTGGGGACATAGACAGGAGATACCCAGTGAAGAAACATTTATTTTTCCGTTTAGTGGGTCTGCATGATGCTGTGATGTTGAGTTGGGCATCCCGTTAGAGTAGATGATGCCACGTTGACTAAAATACATGAATATGTATTCTTTTAGTAGGCACCACCTGCAGACACAGTAGCTCAGCCCTCCGAACTAGGAACTGCTTCCATAACGGCACCTGCTAAATGCAGTCACACAGCAATACAGATGTCAGTGTTGCGTTAGAATGTGGTCTGGTGTGTTAGCCTGTTGCAGTCACGGTTGTAGTGGTGTTAGAACCAAGTAATCCCCCACTAGGTGACTAGAGCGTGGCTCTAACCATCCCTGACCTTGGGTACCCGAGCTAATTCCCACAATGCCCTGGCTTCCTTTCCTTGTCATGGACGCCCATCATATAAGGCTCCTATCCCCAAACTCTAGGGGCCGCAGCGCCCCACCCCCCACCGTCACCTCTCTCTTCCCCACTCCCAACACTGTTAGGACTTGGACCTCTGTCTCTCTGGTGTCCACCTCCCAGGCTGGAGCTGTTTCCATAGAGAAATGCTACAGCCTCCCACCTGTCTCAAACAAACCCACCCAACCTCACCAACCTCTCCTTGGCGTGTGGGATGCTGTTGGTGCCCTGCCCGCCCCCAGCCCACCACACGCCCTGCGAGGTTCCGGCTGGGTGTCGGAGCAGTGGACAGGCCGTGGAGCCAGCATACTTGGTGACCATCTGAAGGGGGTCACTCGTTCCTTTTCTGGCCCCTGCGGTTTCTGTGTTGCATTATTTGTGTTTGAAGCATATTAAAATGAACTTGAGGGAACTTCTGTGATACGCACTTGATGTGACCATTGGCCTGGCCCCCCTCGGGCTTCAGGAGGTCAGGAGGGGACAGGGAGGCCTGAAGGCCAGTTTCCCTCTGTGTGCGCGCCAAGGTCAGCTGGTCATCACTGAGTCTTGAGACCCCTCTGCCCCAGCTCAGCAGGGTCCCTGCGCCCAGCTTATAGACTGGGACTTTCAGCAGTCTTCCCCCGAGCTTTGGGGGCTCGGTGGCTCTGCTCCTTGTCTTGAGGTGGCCAGGTTGGACTGGAGACCATCAGAAAAAGGACACAAGACATCAAGTACAAGCCCCTCACCATCAACTTCAAATTCAGATGCTGACCTGACTTTCTGCCCCAAGTGGGCTTGGCCGCTTTGTATCTGGGTGGTCACAGAGTTCTCTCAGAGTGGCCAGGGGGCCACTGGCTCCTAGCAGGGGGGCTGTGGTCACAGCACTTCCTTGTCACGCGCTCTCTCATGCCTGTGGGGTTCACAGGACCCCGAACAGCAATAAGCCAGGACACTCCTTTAACCTGAAAGCATTCGCCCCCTCCCACCCTCTTAAGACGGGCTTTCAGGCTGGACTGCAGCCAGTTGGTAGGGGCACCAGGGGCCACGGGGAGACTCCAGTCAGTCTGTTCCCCCAAGCTGCTGCTGACCAGGAGCCCCTTGGCAGGTGATAAAAGCCCCTGAGTTACTCTGGACCTGCCAGCACCTTCCCAGGACCCCCCAGGTCACTCATGCCTCCACATATTGGTGACGGCTGCCAATTAATGATTTACTCGTCAACACATCCCAACCTGTTGATGTCTTTTGGCGCCTCCTGCCACCACTTTAATCAGAACCACCCTGCATTATCCTTCCCCCCACCATGCATCAGTACTGCCACTTAGCAAAGGGATGCTGGCGCCTGGCCCAGGGCCCCGAGGAGGAACCAAAGGTGGAACGGCGTCCTGGCAATGGAGAATCATGTCCCCCACGGTTGCCAGGCGGCAGTCGAGAGGCCTTTGAAGTCAACCACTCAGTCCCCGCTCTGTGGTCTCTGGGAGTCCACGGCGGCTCCCCCACTGCCTGTGAGGCGGGGAGGAGTAAGGAGGGTGAGGCTCGGGTAGAACCGGGGCGAATGTGTCTCCCCTGCTGCTGGAGGTGAAGGCTGTTATGCCATGGATGCATCTGAGAACAAACCCAGTAGTGGGGCCAGGGAGGGGGCTCCTGGGTGGGGGGGGGGGGGTTGGTGGATGGGACAGCCTTCCTGTCAAGCAAGAGGCAGAGCCTTGCCCACAGTGGGGGAGAGGGTGGTGAATTTGGGTCAAATGCTCAAAAAACATCTCCAGAGGCTAGAGCTAATTCACTTGTTTGCTAAATACTTTTTCATTTTTTTCCCTTTGGAACCGGTCTCCTTCTCTGGAACTTCTCTATAAACAAAAGCAGGACACCTGGGGTGTCTTGACCTACCAGCTCAGTTTTTTGCCCCCTCAGCCTGAGGGATGAACAGGTGAAGTTGCCCCCCTTACCATGTCTGGGTTTCCCAGCGCACGCATCACGCGGGATAGAGAGTTGTCTAAGTGGGCCCCTCCCCTCCCACGGGCTTAGCTGCTGCTGATCGGTTTAACTGCACCCAAATCTGTGCAGCACAGCTCATCAGCAGGCGCTCAAGAAGCAACCGCAGGGATTCAGGGAGTAAAAGTGTCAAAGTCCGACCCCGTACCTTCTCTCTATGCGCCACTGCCCCCCTCACCCCCCTACTGCCTCGCAGTCCCAGATGGATGTTAAGAAGTAGGCCAGAGACTGGCTGCATCAACAGACACGCGGCCTGCTTTATTCCCTAAGCCTTGCTCCCATCGCATTTATGGCTTGATGGACAAGCTTAGATGCCCCTTTGAGAGGGGCGCACAGGGGTACCCCCTGATGGAGGTCCCCGCCGTCCTGGCTGCCTGGTGGCTGAGGAGTCCTGAAGGAATCCACGCGATTCCTCCCCACCGCGGAGGCCGGGCTGTCGGGGGCAGCCTCTGACTCACCAAACGGCGCGCTCCAGGTGACTGCCCAACCCCCGGCCTCCAGACGTGAGTGGCTTCAGAAACCCTTCGGGGTTTCCTGGGAGACGGCCGGGAGCTGGGTGGGGGCTCTCCAGGCGCCGGTCTCTAGGTGGCGGCGTGGCGCCGCGGCACCGGCCTCTCCGGGCTGAGGGGGCGCTCCACGCGTGGACCCGGCCAGGTCGCCCCCAGGTCCGGGTTCTTGGGGGCAGTCAGCCCGCCCAGATGTCAAGGGTTGGGGTTCAGCGGTGCCTGCAAGACGGCACAGGGCACAGATCGCCCTGGGGCGGGGGGAGGTGGTGGGGCTGCTGGCTTGGGGAGGCAAGTAGGGGCGCCCCGCCTGCGCGTGTTCCCGCCGTCCAGCCCAGGCGAGTGGCGCGCCGCGTGGCCCACGGGTGGTCCTCGCTTGTTTGATGGTGGGCGCGCGGAGGCGGGGCGGGGCGGGGCGGGGCGGGGCCTGTAGCAGCCGCCCCCTGCCCTCCTATTAGTGAGGAAACTTCACTACGCATCTTCCTGCCGGGATCACACCGCGCCTCGGGGTCTGCGAATTGGGGCCACTCGACTGACCTCACCTCTAGTGCAGAAAAACGCCTCCTTTCTCAAGTGGGGCCGAGGAAGGGGGTGATGGTGAGCGCTCGAGGGTTATAACAGCCACACACCCTGCCTTCCACCCCTGTCCTGCGAGCATGTCATACCCGACGACGGGTGTGTATGGGGGAGGTGGAGGGCAGTGCGAGGCCGAGGGGTTCTGGGCACAGGTTGGGGGGGGGGGGTTGCTGCACTTGATGTGACGTCGTTCTGCAGACAGCAGCCTCATCCCCCACCATCTGGTTGGCGGGGAGACCTGTGGGCCCCAAACCCGAGGCGACCTGGGAAGAGTGGGCAGTTGGGGAGATGATCCAGCACCGCCCCACCCCCCGCCCCCAGCTGTGAGGCAACGCGACATCCGGCTGTGAGATTCAAGAAGCAAAGACCAGGCACTGGGACTCTTTGAGCCACACCCCCCTCAACCCCTCACCACCCTTCCCACAGCTGCCGGAATTCCTAAGACCGCACTGGGCACACCCGGGCCATAGATGGGAGTTTATTAGGATTTGCTGAAGCATGACAGGATGTACCAACAAAGTTTGACTTTACAACATGAACTATTATGGCATCAATGTACCACCAAAACTGGGATACAGAGCATAGGTTCACATTTTTAAAAGGCAATGGACAACCTCTACTTTCGTCCTTAAAGTAAAAATGGGGGGTAGGGGTGGGGGGAGGTATGGGGGGACGGCAAGGGGACCAGCAGAGGCCAATCTGATTTGCAGTTAGCTGTCAGAATCTAAATCTAGTATTGCAATTATAAGAAACTATAAGAAAACTATTAGAAAAATAGAACATCAAACAAGCAAAAAAATATTACACAATTTACATAATAAAAAACACAATCCTCTTAATAATGGCTCCATGTTCAGTAGAAGAAAAAGTACACTGGAGAACCCACACACCTTCAGGTTTGACAATAAACCAACCCTCGTGGAGATCGTCACCCCTGTGTGCTCCTTAGACTTACCACACTTAAAGGCACAACGTAAGCAGGAAACTTATCTTAAATAGATATTATAAACTTCTCCAATGGGAAAATAAGTCCCAAACTTAAAAAGTTTGTCATCAAGAAACACAACATCATATATACCTTGTTAATAATTTAACAAGGCCTGAATGCCTCCTCCCAGCCATGCTCCCTGACCCTGAGAAATCTCATTTGGACTTGAAGCCGAGGTCTCACGGTGGAGTGTTCAGCCAGCAGTTCGACATGTTACAGGGTGGTCCTGGGGGAGGAGGGGCTCCTGAGAACTGCGCCCCGAGACCCCTGGCTGGTCCACTCCCTCTTGAAAGAGCACTGCCACCCAGTGAAGCAATGGGCACAGAAAGGCTGGATCGTAGTGATGAACAGGAAGGTCAGTTGACTTTTTTCTTTTTCTTTTTTGCCTTAACCACCCATTAGGCATCATAACTGATGATGAGATATGGAGTGTTTGTAGCTTCTTGCACCACTGGATCAATAAAGCATTTTGTCACCCAAAAGTCCATAAGAGTCTCATAAACTGTACATCTCGCTCTTGCTAAGGAGCCTTACATAACAATACTCTCATTACCAAGGCAGATATTAATATATTTTAAATTATACATAAAATTATATACAACACATATTTAGTTCCATCTGAAGTTGAATTCACACGCCTGCGTGGACATGCCACAGCCCCGCCTCTCCGTCCATCCTCGCACACTGGGGCGACGGGCCGGCATGAAGCCGCTTCCTCTGGTCTTCATAGGGGTGGTTCTCAGGGGTCAACGAAACAAGCGACTGTTAGTGTGTCAAAGTGGGGTGTCCACCCCTGGCACGGGGCCAGGCCTCTTCTCTGCAGCAGCAAGGCCCCCGACTACCCATGGGCTCACCTGCAACAGGGCGGGCCCTTTACGAGCTGTGTCCACACATCTGTGCTGACGGATCTGCTTCCAATGTCAGGCTAGTCGCCATCCTAGGCAGGACCCAGTCAGCTCACCGTGCCCACCTGGCCATGGGGGTGGCGGGGAGGAGACCTAGCCCAGCCTGGGTTCCCACTCCCACCCCCCTCATCCCATGCACGAGGCAGCAAACACAAGCACAAGGCTCTGCTTGCAGCCCTCCTGGTGAGAACAAATGCGACCAAGGGGCAGGAGGGAGTGACAGGGGCCCCAGGGGGCTCAGGGTGTGTGGAGAAGCCCCCACAAGGCTGTAGTCAACCTGCAGTGTCCAAACACCACGGGACCAGGTGGTCGATCACTTGATGGAGACCAAAGGGCTCAATGCAACAAAACCCAAAGTGGGGAGATGCAAGTGATGCTGATACTGTATCAACTGACCGTGGCTCTATCACACCTCCTCTGGGTTTCTAAAAACCCACCTGGCCCAAAATCAGGGAGCAGATGTAGGCAGCGGGGGATGGGGGCCGTGCAGGGTCCTGATTGCTCCCGAAAGGTCCCATCCCCACCCAGGGGCTCACATCTCCCCCGCCCATGGGCCCAGCTGATTCTTCAGAGACACTGTGCCCCTCACTCTCCCACACAGGGCCCGGGGGACCCCGGGTTTTCACAAGGTCATGCACGTGCAGGCAGGGGCCCACAAGTGGTGGGAAGGGGCACTTCCTCCCCACAAGCGGGTCTTTCCAATGCAAGTGTTGGGGGCTGGTGCCCAGGGACCCGAGGACACATCCCCCCATGGGGTGTCTCTGGAAAATAACAGCCAAGCCATGAAACCGAGTCTGGGCGGGGCTGAGATGTGAGACTGTTGGGCACTTCCAGTGGTTATTTTCTGCCTGTGTGTGTTTATTTATGTGTGTATGTTATGTCTCTGTGTGTAATGTCTGTATGTGTGTGTGTTGTCTCTGTGTGTGTGTGTGACATTTCTGTGTGTATATATGTATGTTATATCTGTGTGTATGTGTATATACATATATGTGTTGTCTCTGTGTATACGTGTGTGTCTGTGTGTACGTATGTTGTCTGTGTATCTCGTCTCTGTGTGTATGTGTGTGTGTCCATCTCAGGCACAGGAAGGCAGGCTGTGGTAACAACATCTCCCATGGATGGGGATGGGACCTTTCGGGGGCAATCAGGCCCCTGCACGCCCCACCACACCCCCCCCCCGCCCCCGGCCTACACCTCCTCTGGATTTTGGGCCAGGTGAGTTTTTACAAACCCAGAGTGGGTGTGATAGAGCCAGGGTCTGCAGACGCCGCTCAGTCTCCTGGCAGCACGGCCCCCGCACAGAAGGGGAAACCCCTGGCAACAGTATGAAAGCCTCTCTTCACAAAAGCACGGGTCACTGAACCCCGTCCAACGACCCAGGGATCCTTTCCTCGGACGGGGCTCTGGCTCAGCGTGGAGGGTGGGGGCTTCTGATACCAATGGGGGGCATTTCGGCATGGCCCCTTGGCTCCAGGAGAGGAGGGGGGCATCCGCCCGTGAGACGCTGAGACACACCTTCCCAGCCAGAGGACGAGGCATGTAGCTGGCTCAAGTGTCAGCTGTGCAGAGTCTGCTGCGGGCGGTCAGGCTCAGAAATTTCAGCCGGAAATAAAGAAGTGAGAGAAACTCTACCCGCCACCTTTCCTGCACACCCTTGTTCCCTCACACTCTCCACCTCGGTGGAGAAATAGCAGACAATTCGAGCAGACAGGTGGCCAGCAGGCCCCAGGAAGAGAGCAGACAACCAAAACACCTCAACGAAATAAGTTAAGACTCATCAAAATATGGTACAGCACCAGCTACATAAACCTAAATACTTTTCTTTGGAAACCCGAGCTTCGGGCTCTCGCCCCCACTTTAGAAGATTCGCAAGTGAGATCGTGAATAAAGCTCCCACGAGTGACCAGAGGGGACGATGGAGCCTGCAAGCGGGGCTGGGCCCTCACCCACCTGGGCTGACCCTGCTTCACTCATTCTTGCATTTTTTTTTTTTTCCTCCAAGAACTTTCTGGGGCAGAGGGAGAAAAGCCAAGAGCCATCAGTTTATCAGGCTTCTTTCTACCAGATTTGTGTAAAAGGGCAGAGGGGGAAGATAATGGGAGCTAAGCTTCACAAGCAGCATTTACATTTTGTGTGGAGTCAGACATGCCAGCCCCCTCACCTCCCGCCAACACAGGCCCTTCCGTCCCGACTCCACTCTTGGGAAGGAAGGCACGGCCCACCTCCAAGGAGTGTCCCTGGGGCCTTGGCAGGGAGCGCCATGTACATAGGTACATGCAGTCATCACGGAGGCAGGGGTCCGGGCCCAGGGTCACCAACCTGCGGCATCCAATAACACACACAGAGCACATGAGAGGGACGGCAGAGGACCCCACACCGTCCCCTGTGGGCAGACCCCCACACCCTGAACAATTCAGGGAACGACTCGGCCGCTTTCCACATCACCATTACGCGCCGGCTGGATTGCGTGGCGACTCACAGCCAAGGGACAGGAGGACTCCACATGACGATGAGACACGTGAGGGGCCGGAGGCAGCTGGGGGGTAAGGGGGGGGCATGCATCACTCAGGACGAGAGGACACTGGCCTGGGGAACCTTGAGACCCACGAGCAGCAGAGGGGGCAGGACCCCATGAGGAGCCGGGACCATGGGGAGCACTCAGCTAAGCTCCGCTCTTTTGAGGCAGGTCCTGCAGAAATAGTGTCACGTTCCAGTTACTCAGGACTCGGCCGAAGCAGCAGCAGGGACCTGCTGGAGGGCTGGCGGTGGGGAGCCTGGTCTCCTGGCAGGAGTGTGCAGAGTGCGGGCCAAGTCCCCCGCCTGGAGGGAGGGGGAGGTCACAGTCCAGCGACCCTCCGGAGGCAGCTCAGACAGCTGAGCAGGAGGAGATGGTCTCAGTAAACTAAACCGCTGGGGTGGGGCATGGGCACAGCCAGAGGACAGACACCTGGCACCGGGACGGCTGTCTGGGGCTGGGCCAAGGCAAGGACAGGACCCAGCACAGCACCCCCGGGATGGAGGCCTGGGCTCCTGAGGTGACCACCGTTCTGCCCGAGGCCGCAGCAGCTGGGGTGCCGGACGGGTGAGGAGAAGGGCTGCCGTTCTTGTCCCGGAGGAGGCTCGGAGGCAGGTGGCGGCCAGTCCCAGCCCCGGTCACGTGGCCTTGCCGAGAGCTGCCGGGGGGTCGGGGACACGGGCCACACGTGGGCTGCTCTGGGCTCTGGGCGCACTGGCTGGGTGGGGTGGTGGTGCGAGGTGCTGCGGGGGTCTCTCGGGGGCAGGACCATGTGTCACTTGCAATGATCCAAGTGACCGTCAGGAGTCCTTGTGGGGTCGGCGGCCAGGGTCGCCTCCTCACTGTGCCGGAGACCGTAGCCGAAGTAAATCAAGAAGCCTGCGGGCCAAGGGCAGAGACGGGGTGTGACTCCGGGAGGCGGCCCTGGGGTCAAGGCCTCATGAGAGGCCTCTGCAGGAGGCCTGCCCCCCAAGGAAGCCCACATGACTTCCGGCAGGGTCACCTCTACACCTGGCAAAGGCAGGCGCGTCTTTCTGGGCAGCCTCGCACCTGGCAAGCCACTGGGTGGGGACCCCTGGAGGGGCGCTGGTGCCTCTGCCTCATCCACTGCCCACCTGGCAGGGCGGCTGCCCTGCGGCCGCTGGAGGGGCCAGGACAGACCCCCCAGAAGTTGCGCTGGGTTTCCAAGGGCACTAAGGCTCCCTGCGTTCCTCATGCTGTCTGTTATAGCTTCTGTTTTTCCCACGAGTGGCTTAGACACTCAGGTCACGTGGGAATTCATGCACCCCACCAATTCAGTCATTCCGGTGAGTTTCAGGGGCCATAGGGGTCTGTGGTGGGACCCGGAGATCTGTGCCCCTAACTACCGCCCCCAACCCTGGCGGGGGGCCACCTGTGTGCCAGTGACAAGGGAGAGCAGTCCTGGAGCCCAGGAGCTTGTGGAGGGCGCTCAAAAGCAGGCGTCCCCCACCTCTGCAGGGAAGCAGGGAGCTACCCTCCCTACCCCTCAGTCACTGGGGCAGGGGGGTTTGGCCATAACTCAGCCTGAAGGCCACTGCTCTCATCAGGGGTATGGCCCGGTCAGGCCAGTCTCCCAGCGCTACTGGGTTCATTTCTGCTGCTTCGGCTGCTGGAGGCCCACAGAGGGGCCATGGTTGGTACAAAGTGGGGCCAGGCCCCAAGGGGGACCTCTAGTTCTCCCACGGGCCCAGCCAGCCCCTGCAGCCCAGGGGGCCAAGGGTGGGGCTGTCTAGACGGTGCTGTCTGGGGTGAAGAAGGTGGTGCTCTGTCAACAGCACACTCACAGGCTGGTTCTTTGAACGTTGAGCTCTTTCCCAAACAGATAGCTGGTTCAGGCAAAGGCTTTACAATTATCTACGAGGGAGGGAGGACCCAAACCTACCGGGTGTTCCTCACTGTCAGAGCGAAAACACTGACTACATGTGTTTTCACTGTGTTTTGAAATCGGAAACGGGGGTGCAGCTGGAGAATGCAAGCCAGCCAGCCGGTAGCAGAGAGGACAACGAGCTGCCGGGCACAGGTGGGGAGGGGGCAAGTGGGTGGGTGGGGGGCCTGAGACATGCTGGGTCACCTCGAAACCCACGCCTCACGTACCCATCAGCATCCACACGGCAAACCGGACCCACGTGCCCTGGTCCAGCTGCATCATGAGATAGACGTTCACGAAGATGCTCAGGACGGGAAGGACCGGCAAGAAGGGCACCTGCGGGGACAGACGGCGCAGCGTCAGGTGTGACAGGCGGACAGCGTGAGACGGCAGAACCACCTGAGGGGCGCGCCCTCCCAGGCCTGATCTGGACGGGCGGGGCTGAGTGGGGAGGGGCTGAGTGCCAGGCCCCACTCCGGCACCCCCCATCCCCTCAGCACCCCCAACACACCCCACAGGCGAACCCTCGCAGGTGGGAGTTTGTTCTGAGCAACACTAATTGCCACAGTGAACTTGCGCCTCACTTCTGAGCTTGCTGAATGATCTTATTATCTGTAGACTCTACGCCTGAAGAGGCCCTGGTCATCTCTGAGGCCTGGTAATGACACACAATCGACCAGGGCAGACGCTTACTTATGAAAAGCTTACAGGATGCGGGGCACTGCCCCACCCAAGGGCCAGGGGCCAGCCTTTCTCAGCAGCGCTGTCTGTGCCCAGCTCACATGCCCCTGAGTCTGGCCAGCAAGCACCTCACTCTGCACACCCAGGCCTGCCGGAGCCCTGCAGAGCAGGGTGGCCTCCTGCAGGAGAGTCAAGATCATGGCCTCCCAGGGGTGGATCCCTCCAGCTGTCAGGCTGAGCTGTTTACCTTGAATGAGAGCTTGGTCTTGCTCTCGGGCTGCCGCCAAATGATGGCCGTGACCACGGAGCAGAGGAAGGCAGAGCCCATGAGTAGAAAGACTGCCCACAACTCCCCCTTCACCAGGGCGTCCTTGCCAAGCACAGCTGCCATGCAGAAGGTGATGACCAGGAGCGCTAAGAGGGACAGACAGAGAAAACCGCACTTCAGTCATTCCCCAGGTTCCCACAGGCAGATCAGTTCTTCCCAAAACCCCAGGAGGGTTGGGCTCCATCTCTGCAAGCACCAATCCCAATTAGGGCAGAATAACTGACATCGTGGTTCCCCTGGGACCCCAAACACCACATAGGGAAGGGCAGGCTCTTACCTAGGAGGCTGGTTGAGATGTTCACGATCAGCCCAGAGAATTTGGAAGGCTCCGTATTTTTGGGTGAGAGTACGGTTTTCAAAGAAAGCCTCTCTGCTTCCGGTAAAAAGCCCGTCTGAGAATCGCTGCTGCTCACCAACTCATTCTGGTCGACTGGATCGAGCTCATCGCTAGTCCTGGCCATCTGGTATACCATGTTGGGCTGCTCGGGCTGATACCTGTGAGGCAGCATATTGTTTAGCCATCAGATTAGGCTTTAACTCAGCACAAGTACACACACTCTAACTCATGTTCTTAGTAAGGCTTCAAAGGGAAGCTGCCTAGGACACAAGGCATAAAATGGGAAGAAAATGGTCAGAATGATACATGCGTGTGTCCTCAGACGCTTCAGTTGCGTCCGACTCTTTGCAACTCTGTGGACTGCAGCCCACCAGGCTCCTCTGTCCATGGGATTCTCTAGGCAAGAATACTGGAGTGGGTTGCCATGCCCTCCTCCAGGGGAATCTTCCTGACTCAGGGATCGAACCCACGTCTCTTATGTCTCCTGCATTGGCAGGCAGGTTCTTTACCACTAACTCTCCGCAAATAGAAACAGAAGAGCCCTGGGCCTCACTCCTGCCTCAGGGCAACATCCTCTTCTTTTTATGTCTCCTTTTTGAGGCAACTTGACCTCCACCATGAAACAGCCCAGAGGAAGGTGCTGAGATTGTTTCTCTCACTCTGAAAAGTGTGAGATATGAGGCCACTCACAACAAAACTATAGTTGTAGGAAGCTAAAATACAGACAGAAACAGAAAGCAATCATATTAGGATCCTAATCAATGCAGAGAGCCAGAGAAACGTGTCTGCAGGCTGATGGATTTGAGAAATTCTATTTGCGTGATTTAATTGGATCAATTTATTTAAAAACTCTAAGTGCCTTGGGATAAATAACTCTCTAAAGCTGGGTGAAGGACCAAGCCTATGGAGTGATTTCCAAGACACAAGCCACCTGCAAGTGAAGCATTCATTCTAAACGAGGCTACTTATCTTCCCAGCCAAAAGGAACAGCGCTCCAATCTCCTCCACCAGCTTTGAAACATGCAGTGCTTTACGCATTCTTCTGCACAGAATCTAAGAGCAAGTATGAAGATACTTCACCGTTTTTTTTTTCACTGATTCATTTAATAAGAAGGCTGGGGGAGACTCGGAGAAGACTGTAGCACTGAGCTCTTGGGAAGAAATATGTGGTCGGAAACACTAGCTCTAGCTGATTCTCCAGAGCCACTACTGAGGCTCAGCCCAGGGACAGTAGCTGGAGAGCACGTTAGGGATGGAATCCATGGCTTGGCAAGATTAAAGCCCTGCAAAGTAGGGGGTGCCTCTCGCCAGGAGACCACACTGGATGTCTATGCTACCTGGGGTCACCCCTGGGAGCAAGGAAGCAGAGCCCTGTCTCCCAGAGCAAAGGAAAATTGGAGCAGGGTGAGCGTGGAGAGAGGGGCGCTGTGGCGGCCAGGAACCCCAGGACACTGAGCCCCGGCCCGGATCTGCTGTGTCATGGCCCTCCATGGGGCTGGCCCTGTCCGGACGAGACTCAAAGCAGAACCTGGAGAGTCTTCCTGCACATCACCCCCAGCCCTCCAGGCCCTGTAACGGCCCTCTCACCTCCATGGAAGCATCAGTGTCCCCAGTTCTCCCAGTGCCCACCAGGGCCAGGCCCTAGTCTCCGGTCCAAACTGAGATCGTTACCCTCAGCCTTCAAAAATTCCGATCCAAAGATGCAGCCCCCAGCCATCAAGTGGATAACCTGTCTCTGTCTTCCAGACATCCAGCCAGAAAAATCAGAGCATGTGAGAGAGAGAGAGAGCGGTCGAGCCACCCCGGACTCCTTTCAAGGCTATTCTCTGTAACTAGACTTTCAAGCACCAGGTCCCACCCTCTCCCAAGCAGTTCCCAAAGGAATGATCCACAGCCTCAAGTTTACAGCGTATAAACCGTTAACACGAACTGGTAGCAGGAAGCTGGCAAAGGGCGTCTGTTCTTCTGTCCTGGAACCCAGAAAGCCACACCTACCGTAAGACCAACACGCAGGCAGCCACCAGAGAGTAAGCCAGGAGAGTGCCGATGGACATGAGGTCCACCAGGTCCTTCAGGTCGAAGAGGAAGGCCATCACCGCTGGGGAGGAGGAGACGAACATCAGAATGGGTGTGGGCCCGAACACCGTGGCAGCCAGAGCCACCACCCGCCCGCGACCCAGGGCACCTGGGAGGGCCTCCCCTTCCCCCTGCCAGCCCTTTCCATGAGGAAACATGGCAGCACTGCTTAAAAGGAAGGAAAGCTCTGGATTAAACCACATACACAGCTCCCAACAGACAGTAACAATAAACAACATTTATACAGAGAGAGCACTTTTATCAACATGACCCTGGTGACCCCCATGGCAACTCTGCCAGCCATCCCTGCACTACAGATGGAGAAAGCCAAGTCCAGACATGTTGAGAGACTTACCTAAGTAAGGGCACACAGCTAGTAAGTGGAAAAGCCAGGCACTGAGCTAGGTTCTTACGGCTCTGGGGCAGTCTGTCTTCCTCTACACCATGCAGACTCACAGAGAGACACGCACATCCACCCATCCACCACCCACCCACCACCTACCCATCATCCACCCATCCACCATTCAATGGCACTCATGAGCACACCAGTCACTGGGTGCAAGGTGTATGCCACTGAACTTTGGTCTTCCCAAGAATACCACCTGAGGCCTGCATCAGGAGGTAACAATGATGAGGAGCTGCGTGAGGGCAAGTCCGGGAGGGCTGACAGGGGCTCCTAACCCAGAATATGGGCGTGGAAAGCGATGTTATTCCCAAACAATACCAGTCCCTTCACCACAACCCCACTTAACGCAAAGCAAAACATGCAATCTTTTTTGAAAATCGTTCCTAGATTTTTATAAGTGTATGCACGTCTGTTTATGGGGATATATGTGTCAAGTTTCCCACTTAAAAAATAACTTGGCTGGATCTACTTTGGGATACTTTCAAATCACATGCAATCAACACAAGTTGAAATATAAACACAAAGCCATTACTTTTCCACAAATACTTCTCAAACCCACACAAACCATGGCAACTAAAACAAATTCAAATTGAGGTTAACTAACAGAATTAAAGAGCAGCGAGGGCCTACTGGATAATTAGAAAACCCACTGTGTGTGTATCAAATGCTTACGTCCTCACTCAGAGAAACCTGAGCCAAATTTCGTCCATGGGAGGTGATTCTTAGAAAACTAAAGACTTGTATATCACTCTGACCAAATAAAGAAAAAGAGCAAACCCTTGGTCTGGTGATACAAGAACTTTACAGTGGCTTTAAAGATTGTAGTTTCATCTCCCTTAATCAGCACAGGAAGGAAATTAAGGCCAGTCTTCAGCACGATCACATTACATGTAAATATTGGAGGAAAAAAAGAAAAAACACTCACTATTTCCAGTTCCTTAATCCCTTAAACACATGGGTCACAAACTGACACATGGTGTCACTTAACCTGCCCACAGTGATCATGCTCGAGAATGCAGACTCATACAGCACACGTGTGAAATAAGAAAAACTGGCTTCCTTTCGTTAAACAACATTGACCCATAAAACTAAGCACATTTTGCTAAGGGTGTGAATGCTGTTAACAATTCACTCATTAAGAGGGTCAAACGCCTCCCCTGTGGCTATCTGACAAGTCCCTGTGATCCAGCTGTGGCTGGCACGTGTCCTCATTCACCACGGAGACCTCCTGCTCCACACATGGGCTGGGAGGGCCCAGCCAGCCTGGCCCCAAAACAAACCAGGAACCGAGAACCACTGCTGTCCTCCCTGGGCGTGCATCCTCACTTCCCCCTTCTGAGCCTCCGCCTCTCCTCTGTGCACCTGCCTCTGGGCTGTGAAATGCGACTCAAAGAGGAAACAGAAAACCAAGGGTCTCTTTCAAGGCGCACACAGAGGCCCAAGGGTTCCCCAGCCCGCTGCTCCCTTCTGTCCTCTTGGTGAGGGACCTGATAGCAATCCGTCAGCTCCACCTCCTCTCTCCTGCCATTTGTTGTTCATAGGCTCAGGGCGGAGGGCTACCCCAGACACACCCTTAGTGTCCCCTGGGGAAGAGGTGGCATGTTTTATAAAACGCTGATCGTAAGGGATTCTCGCTTCCTAGAGAACTCACGAGCTAAGACACACGGATGGTGAATTTCCAGCACCGACAAGACAGGGGATATACCGTGAAGGACTTTATCCTACCAAGGTCTACTCAGGGACACCTGGGGAAGGGGCAAGACACAGCTCTGAAGGGACAGTGTGCATGCCGAGCTCAGGCCAGTGAGACGGTAATCACTGGAAAATGCAACCTGTTTGAGAATTCCATTACATCCTCTGTGAAACTAGCATCTGCCTTTTGTCAAAAGGCACTCAGTTACCTAGCGACAAACCAGACTCCAAGGGTAAAAACCAAACGTTAAAAAGACCAGTCGCAACTTCTCTCAGACGGGCACAGGTCAAGACATTTCCTTAGGGAGTAATAACTCAACCGTTAAAATGCTGGATAGGAGATTCCAGTTCTTACCGGCAATGGCACCCGAGGTTAAGGTGGCGATTATCGGTGTTTTGGTCCTGTCATTGATTTTGGCCAAAAATTTAAACAGCAGCCCGTCTTCAGCCATGGCATAGATAACTCGAGGCATGGGAAACATGGAACCTAAAAGACTAGATGGGAGGAAAAGCGAACTGCATACGTAAGAGAGCTTGGGAGAATAAAGGCATCGCAACAGGTGTTCACACCCAGGAGAGGGAGCCGGCTCCAACCTGGGAGGCCCGTGGCTCAACACACCGAGCCTGGAGGAGCGCTTGCAGCAAGTCTGCACATGTGTGTGAGTGGGAAACGCCTAACGTAAACCAGCGTGGCATCTAGACACAGTTCTATGGAAGAGACATTCTGCGTTTATTCCTGCGATTATCTCCAGCTGAATCAAAAAGAAAAACGTCACTGCCTTCATGAAGATCTCCCGGAAGTCCACAAAGGTTTCCTGTGTGTACAGGCTAGCAGGCAGCATGAGAGCAAAATGATTCTCATTAAAAGGCATTTGCGGCACTTGCTCCTTTTTAATGGTAGCCTCTGCTTTATGGCCAAAATAAGGGCCAGAGGCAGTGCTCACAGAGGTGGCCTGGTCTGGCCAGTGGCCACAGTCAGGGACAAGAGACGCAGCCCTTGCTGAGCCAACAATGATGAAATGTGGGCCTCAGGCTATTGAGATGAACGTCCATAACGCAAAGACAGCCCCAGGGATTGATGGAGAGCAGCCCAAGGGGAGAAGTCCCACGATCGGGGCTGGGTTGGGCTCTACTTCAAGGGGAGAGAGGAGTGGTCACGGCATACCCGCCTTCCCGAGTGTCTCTGCCCCTCACCTGGTAGACAGGGCGCAGAGGGAGCCAACGGCCACCGCATACTTGGCTCCCTCCCAGCCCACGTGCTTGAAGGCGTCTGGCAGGGGGCTGTCCTTGTCCAGGCAGAAGTAAGGCATCATGAGGGTGAGGGCGGCTGACACCCCGAAATAGGCAATGAAGCAGATGAGCAGGGATGCGACGATGCCCACGGGGATGGCCTTCTGTGGGTTCTTCACCTCCTCCCCTGAAAGCCGCGAGGAGTTCAGCCAGAGGGCTTGAGACCACCCTGCAGCTCATGGCCCTGCAGGGCCAGGGCCCTTCCAGGCTCCGGGGAACCCAGGGGAGAGGCCCTCAGACCAGACACAACACCCAAGGGCCCAGGGAAGGTGCTCTCAGCCTTTGCGCTGAGAGTCAGCGAGGAAAAGAGAACACACTGGAGGCTGGAGCCCAGCCCCCTCGAGCGCCTGGATGACGTCGGACTAGGTAGCCACACTCCCCCGGAGCGCGCGTGGGGTCTGCCGCCAGCTGCAGCCACGGTGCCATCACCCTGGGCCCACAGGGGACAGGCAGGCAAGTTCCTGTTGGGCAGGCCACTTGGGGAGCAATGAAAGGGGGATTGGCAGGAAGGTGCAAACCCACCCTCGGGCACTCAGGAGCAAATGGGCAGCGGCGGGCATGCACACACCCGGGGGAGGGGAATCAGACGCCTGGCCAGGCGAGCCCAGGTGTCCCGAGGGCAGTGGACCTACCTGTGGTGGCGATGCAGTCAAAGCCCACAAAGGCGTAGAAGCAGGTGGCTGCCCCCGACAGGACACCGGAGAACCCGAAGGGCATGAACCCACCGACACCGGGTTTCCCTTCCTCTGTGTCACTGAAAGAGAGAGCCTCCGTCAGGGTCACAGGCCCCTGCTTCGTGGGCCTGAAGAGGAGCCACCCTGACGGCCACCCCGAGCAGCTAGGCCCAGTCCTGCGGCGTCCCCCGTCCGGCAGGACAGCAGCCCCGGGGCTGTAGGCAGACGTAACTCCAGGACCCCACTGGTGGCCAAGGGGCCAGGAAACAAACGCCTCTCTGGCCAGAGGCCAGCACGGGTCATCACCGCAGAGACACAGAGCACGAGGATGGCCAGTGACAGGAAATCCCACCAGCTGGCAGAAACAGTCTCTTCAAAACAGCATGAATGCCCTGTGTCATGCATCAAACTGGGACAACCCTGAGGGGTGGGATGGGGAGAGAGGTGGGTCCAGGATGGATGGGAGACACATGTACACCCGTGGCTGATTCATGTCAATGTATGGCAAAAAAGACTACAGTATTGTAGAGTAATTAGCCTCCAAATAAAATAAATAAATAAATTTAAAAAATAAATAAAACAGTAAGAAGGCTAAATCTAGACAGACAAGCAGGAGACAGGAGGCGCCCTCTCCGCTCAATTCTTCACCGGCTCACAGTGACTGGTGAGGGGGCCCGTGAAGCTTCCTGAGTCGACTGGGTTACTCTAAAACATATTTCAAATTGGCCCTACTACGCCCTGAATTAACGGGCACTGATAAATTTGGCACGAACAAGACCCAGGAATGCTGGGGAGTGACTTATTAAAAGCTCTCAATTCTCTGTAGTCACGTTTTGTCCCCAAAAGGCAGGCTCTTTTTGTTTGAACTGTTGACCATAGGGTGTTACAGCTAGTTTCACGGGTTCGTTTCCTGCCTGCGCTCCAGTTAGTGAACCAGCTGCTGATAAGTGCCTGCCCACAGAGCAGGCCATTGGAGGACACGCCAGGCACCCGGGCCTTAATCAGAGGTCAACCCAACATGTGACCACTCGGCTTTCCGGCCTCTCTTGCAGCTGAACGTGGCCCCCTACTGGATTCTGGCCAGGGGGATGTGGGCAGGAGGAACACGTCTTCCGGATCTGAGCGCACGGGCCTCGGACTCTGGCCCCTGGTGGGAGAGCTGGGTCATGCCTGTGCCCACCCACAGCCCAGCTCTGACCACACTGTGTCCTTGGGGATAATGGGTCAGCGAGGCGGGCAATCGGGCCCCTGAAAGCCTGCACGTGTCCATGCTGGCCAGCCACCCCCAACTGATCATTCCTGGAGCTGAGATATCCTTGTAAAGCCACTGCATTTTAGGATGATCTCTTCAAAGCATCAGTTTAACCTTTAGCCACAATTAAAACAGAATTGTAAACAAAATTAGAACTCCCCGTTCTCCATCCTGAGACCCTAACGTGTATCAAAAAATCTGACAACAAAAAAAAGGTCAGAAAGATCCACTCCAATGCTTCGCTTTTGTTTCCCGAAACAAGGTGAGCTTGTTGGTGAGGGCGTGCCCAGAGGCCTGCAAAGGCACAGGGTGGAGAGCCGGCCGGTCACCTGCTTCCAGCCCTGGGCGTCCTGAGCCCAATACGGAGGGACACTGAGGCCACGGCATCTCAGGGCTGACGCGGCCCACGTGGAGCAAGAGTGAAAGGGGTCGTCATCATCACGCTCTGATAACTTCAGTTGTTCTGAGAAACTACTCTGAAGAACGCCTGAGATAAAAAGTTCCACCGACTTGTTTGTTCAAGGTGATCAGATAGGAAGGCATTTCAAAAGAAAGCAGCATCCGTGTGGAACCGCAGAGGAAAATCTTCCTTTCCGAAAAGGAAATTCAGAGTTCCATCATCAAAAAGGATACGGGGAAACAGGGACAACTGAGGGAGCCTGACCTCGGTCCTCACCGAGGCAGGGTTGGAATCAGCATCCAGAGATGCCGCTATTCCCCCAGGATCTTCCTGTGTCGTACACCGACAGTCAAATACAAGGCAAGAAAACACAAATTTCAGACAAAGGAGACACCCTCAGCTATCTGACTGCAAAAAAAAACCCAACAATTCAGTAGTGACAAAATATCCTAGCTCAAATTACATTTTTTAACAGAGACTGTTCTGGACTGTGTTGTGGTAGCCAAGGTCCGCCCCAGCTGCACCACGCCCAGGCGCCAAGTCAGAGGGACACCCACTTGTTCAGGCAGAGGTGACCCGACGTGTTCTGGAAGTCCTCCTCCGTGAGCTGCCAGTTTTTAATTGATCCTTTCACAAACCCCGACACCATGATGAAGCCCAGCACCAGAACGTTGACACACGTGAATATTTTGTTGACCATGGCTGACTCTTTCACACCCAGAGTTAAAAGTCCTGCAAAAGGGCATAGACAGAAATGGCCTCAGTGCTGACCTCGGGCCAGCAAGTCCCTCTGGGACGGGGGGTGGGGACGAGAAGGTGACGTTAGAAGAATCTGAGCAGCGTTAAACCTCCGAAGAGGAACGAGGCTGCAGTGACTCTCATCCTAGAGGCAGGGATCAAAACAACCCAAGTCTACAGGGTGTTGAACAAAGCCATCAGGGCTGGATTTCCAGCCACCTTGTGGAATTGAGACAACAACCAGGAGCACCCCAGGGACAGCAGGGCTGGGGAAGTCTGAGCCAATGGCTCCCCTCAATAGCAAAGCCCTCCCTGGGATGAAGGGAGGCTCTCCCTGACTCTCCATCACTGAGAACCACCCAGTGGGTAGGAGTTCATTTCCTCCAAGGAGACACTCTGTTCAGTGTCTTGAGAGAAAAACAGTTCTCCAGACATGGAATCATTCAGATGCTCTGTGGGGTGTTAGCAGTGTCCGCAGCGACGACCACCTGGGGGCCCTGCCACAGAGTCCCCTTCTTGGGACTCAGTGCACGTAGAACGTCTGAGCCAGACCAGCTCTACCTCGAAAACTCGAGATAAAAAAAATACTGGGTGAAAAAGCACACGTGACGCTCCGCAAGCTGCACGTCCGCCTTGGGGGACACAGGACACACTCCAGTGGTGCACCCTCGGCCAGGGAAGCAACGAGCCAGGGGAGGTGCCCAGTGGTGCACCCTCGGCCAGGGGAGCAAAGAGCCCGGGGAGGCGCCCAGTGGTGCACCCCCGGCCAGGGGAGCAAAGAGTCAGGGGAGGCGCCCAGTGGCACGGGGCCACTGATCTGACTGCGTGTCTCTTGCGCATTCTAACGTAAAAGATGCTCTACGTCATAGACTGATTTCTGAAATACAGGCATTAGAAGGGCGTGGAGCAATTCAGGGAACACTTCACACTCCGCGGTGTTTGTTCTTCAGCCTCCCTCCCTCCTGTCCTTATGAAAATCTCACTCGTGAATACTTAATTTCTGATCCATGTTCCTGCTAGCTGGACCAGACATACCGCTGAGACTGGCCCTGTGCAGAACGATCTCAATTACGTGTGTAATTAGGTGTGTAAAACAAGGCACAGATGTTTTTAAAACCCATCCAAAATCTTCTAACCTCAAAAGAGAATTTATCTTCGTTTAAGCTTAATGTGTACATTAACAAAACTCCCAACTGGGTGGCGGAGACTCAGGTCAACGTCACTAAGAAGAAGATACCATCAGCTGTGTTCAAACCCTGTCTGCAATTTTAAAATTCTGTACCAGCAACTTTGTGGGGAAACTTCATTATATAAGGGGGTGTTTTGCCGGCTGGTTGGGTGCAAACCACCTGAGCTGTCTCCAACCCCAAGGTGCAGCGAGCATCGGGCCTGGTTCCTCCATGTCGTCCTGGCTGACGAAGGCCAACTCTCCTTTCTAAATGGTCATCCGCTGAGTCAGAAGAACTTGTATTCCTGGGTCACCTGTACACAAAGCCCGCAGCCCTAACAAAATCCTACTTCACAAACACTTAAAGCAAACACCTGAGAGTCTCTTTTAATTAAACAGCACATAACTCGACCTATTCAATAGGCCAACCCTATGTGAATCTCTGAGAAGCCATTTTGACAAAAAAAAAAAAAACAGATGTCTGCATCAATTAAAGAAGACAAGAAAACGGGGGGATGGGAGGAAGAGAAAAGGAGGGAGCCTGAGCCTCACTCCAGACTCCCAGCCCCCTCCCGATGCACCCGACGTGTGACCGTACCTGTGAGGATGAGAATGATGATCACGGCAAATATGTCCGGGTTCTCGGCCAGCACCCCGGGTGCGTGGAGGGCCATGTGCTTCCGCGAGAACTCCCCAATGGGCTTCCCAATCAGCTCATCAAATGTCGCGCTCCAGGCCCGAGCTACGCTCGAGGTACCTGCCGAGAAACACACGATCAGATGGAAGAGAAGGCAACAGTCAACACAGCGCCTGTTGTCGACACCTGCAGGACCCACAGGGGCTCACAGCCTGCGGGTGCTGGGGAACAGGGGACCCCGCGGCAGCCACTGTACCCCAGGACGTGCTGACTCAGAAGGGAGGGCCGGTCGGAGTCTGCAGAGAAGCCAGACGTAGGGCCTGGGAAGAGATGCATTCTCCATCACAACCAACAGAAATGTGTGTGAGGGTGAGAGAGAGAGAGAGAGACAGTGTGTGTGTGTGTGTGTGTGTGTGTGTGGGGTGTGTGTGTGTGTGTGTGTACTATGTGTTTTGAACCTACATGTAGCTGAATCATAGTAAAATTTAACAAATTAACACCATTCTGACCGCCAAGAGGCGCTCTGACAGTACTGAACTCTATTTTATTTCACTGTAACATGAAATCCTGGGGACAGACAATTCAGGGGACCTCACGACCCGCCCCTGCAGGTCTTGGCTGCAGCAGGCAGTGGGGGCCACGTTCCTCCCTGAAGACCCTCAACAGTGGAGCTGACAGGGCCTGCATCCCAGAGGGGGCCGGGGGACCAAGGACAGCGGCTCAGGGCTGGCCCCCTCCCCTAGCAGGCGAGTGGCTGGCTCACCAACCCCCGCCCCCGCCCCTGCCAGAGTCAGCCACCTCTGCCGCTCTGTGCCAGGCCTGGGGGGCCCATGGGCCCCGAGGCTCTGATCGCACGGAACACCCACAGGTGTGGAGTACAGCACCCCCCACCACCACCCAAACAGCCAAGAGCACCCGACTGTTCTCTCAATCCAAGTAACACGCGTCACTGCTTTTCCAGCAATGCTTCCCAGGAAATGCCGCTAAAGTTCCAGTCACCACAAAAGGCGTCTTGCTTTATTTGTAAAGGATGCCATGCTGGTGACCGTCACCTGCTGGTTTAGCAACGGCAGGAGCTTCATGCTCACTGTTCTGTTTCACTTGCACGCAAGCTCTCTGGAAACGTAAAGGGCCTTTTAAAGTAGCCACATTCCCACCAAGAGGCTGGGCTGTCAGATCGGGTAATTTCTGATTTCTTCTTTGTGCTTTTCTGCATTTCTTAAATTTTTCTGTATCAGTGATGTATTTACTTGAGTAATCAGGAAAAGACTGAAAGAGACGAGGTCCTTTTTTCACTAGCGCCGAGCGTCCTGATTCTGCGTCTCTTTGTGCTAACGGGACTAGCCTCTTGGGGGCTGGGCTTGTCCCCACTAGGTTCCCACGTGCTTGGTCTTTAAGAGCCAGGGCAGTGGCGCCCGCGGCAGGCCTCCACCTTGCACCAAAGGCAAAGGGAAAACGTGCACCAGTGAGGGGAGGCGGGAGGTGCCAAGCTTGCGGGGAGCCAGACCCCGTGGGTCTGGGGAGCCAGGCTGAGGCGGGAACACCAGGAGGGAGGCGGGCCGGCCCCGGCGCAGAGACCTACCGATGATGTAGGACAGGATGAGGTTCCAGCCGGTGATGAAGGCCCAGAGCTCGCCCACGGTGACGTAGCTGTAGAGGTAGGCCGAGCCCGTCTTGGGGACCCGCGCACCAAACTCGCCATAGCAGAGGCCGGCCAGCACGGAGGCCAGCGCGGCGATGAGGAAGGAGATGACGATGGCGGGGCCGGCGTCCTCCCGCGCCACGGCCCCGGCCAGCACGTACACGCCGGCCCCCAGCGTGCTGCCCACCCCCAGCGCCACCAGGTCGAACGTGTTCAGGCATCGCGACAGCCGGCTCTCCTCGCGGCTGCAGTCCACCACCTTCCGCCGCAGCATCTGCTGCCCGATGCCCATCAGCGCGGTGCACCCCATCCCGCGGCTGCAGGTCTGTCGAGGGGAGGACAGAGGCGGGAGCTTCGTTAGCGCTCTGCTCTCACCCAGGGACCCCTTCACCGCAGCAGGTGGGCCATGCGGTCCTACACTGTCACTGGCCGCTAAGGCCTCACCTCTCACGATCCCACCACCCGCGGGCAGAACACCCACCCACGGCTTCCCGGCCTCAGGTTTGACCAGCGGGAGAAACACCCAGAGGCCAACCCATCCGCTGATGGGACTCTGCTCTCTTGAGCCCCCACACTGATTTCAGTTCCCAATCGAGAGCCTTCTCCAGGCAGAAATAGCAAGAGAAGCGCAATTAAGCCCGTTGTTCCTGCTGAGAGTCATACAATTCACCAGGAAAAGTAAGCTGTTACTCTAAGGGTATGGGCTTCCCAGGTGGCTCAGACAGTAAAGAATTCGCCTGCAATGCCTGGAGAATCCCTGGGACGGGGGAGCCTGGTGGGCTGCTGTCTATGGGGTCGCACAGAGTCGGACATGACTGAAGCGACTTAGCAGCAGCAGCAGCCAGTGGAGAAGACGCAAGTTTGATCCCTGGGTCAGGAAGATCCCCTGGAGAAGGAAAGGGCAGCCCACTCCAGTATTCTTGCCTGGAGAATCCCAGGGACAGAAGAGCCTGGCAGGCTACAAGTTCATGGGGTTGCAGAGAGCTGGACACGACTGAGCGGCTAAACAACAACGTTCCAAGTGTGCTGTGGTGGAAGGCAAACCAAACTAAATATGAATTTAACCATCAGAGCCCAGAGGCCTTCAATGGCAATGACAACACTTTTCAGACCTTCCCGGGACCAAGCAGGAGCCAGGCTGTCTCCAGTTTAACAAAGAGCATGCCCAGAGCAGAAAAGCATTGAACTGTTACGAGCTAGGGCCCCTTGTAACTGTCGCTGCTCTGGGAAGCACTTTGCCTCTGCACCAAAATGCGGGCAGAGTGCTATGTGATACAGTCCAGAGGGTACCTGCAGGGTCCAGTCATCGACCTTCACAGGGACCTTATCACTCCATGGGGCCCAGGATGCCACCCACCTCCTGAACCACATCCCTGTCAGCATCCTCTGGGAGTCGCCGGCCAATCACAGGAGAATTCGTCCCGAGGGGGCGGGGCCTGCCTGGAGCCCCAGGGAGGGGGAACCAGAGCCCCTATCCTTCCAAAGAGGACAGTGTGGGAAGCGGGAACCCTGACAGAACATCTCCCCGGCCAGGCGGCCAAGGTCGACATCAGTAAGTGACAGGTGATAGTCGAACGTATGATGTGATGAGAAAGGCCTTTACCTCGGAGAGCTTCCTCCCCAAGGCCGTAACCCCAGGCGAATCCCGAGAAAAGTATCAGACAAATCGCAGAAGAGGAACTCTGCGAAGCACCTGCGTTTCGCTCGTGTGTGCGTGCACGTTCTTTCTTTCAGTTGTGCCCAGTCCTCGGGTGTCATCAAGAACAAGAGAAGTCCGTGAGCTGGTGCAAACAGGAGGAGCCTCGGGACACAGGACACTAGCCTAGAGGACGGGATGAGGCCCCGGGATGAGAGGAGGCCAGCGGGGAAAGCTCAGGAAGTCTGAACAAAGCACGGACTTCAGCTGTATCCATACCAGGCGGTTGGCCACAGCCGAAATATCACACTAGTGTTAAGATGCTAATCTCAGAGGAAGCTGGGTGTGGGCACGCAGGAACTACCCTCACAGCTCCTGCGAATCTAGAAGTGTGCAGAGACAAGCTATCATTATGACTCTGAGCCACGAGAAATCCACCTTGATGACCAATTGGTGTTGACTGATGTACCTCACTTTGCTGCAGTTAAGTGACTAGAAAGTGCAATCGTCTCAGTGGAGACGGGAGAGCTGGCAGAGTCCGTACCTAACCACCTGGAACCCTGGACTGCCTGCCCACACCCCTGTGGGCTGGTCCCCTGCCCAGCTGCAGGCCAGGCCCCCTGCGAGTCACAGAGGGACGGGTGGGGGTCCTCTCCATATTTTATCTGATGGGTCAAGAGAAGAGAAAAAAAACAGTCTCTCGAGACTCAAAAGTTTTCAGCTAGAATGGGGAATAAACTTCTCCGGTCGGAAAGCCTTCTTGTAAAGATGAGGAAAAATAACGCAGAGAGCCAAGAGTCGAATGGGGTCACGAGCTCGGAAGGTGCAGGGGGGCCAGCTCCATATCTGGGTCTGGCGTTGGTGGGGGGGGTAGGAAATGATATCACCCTTGGTGAAGGGGGCGGAAGTGGGAGGAAATGAGGGAAGATGACCTTATTAGTGGAACAGCGTGGAGCAGGAAAGTCAGGGGTCTGATAAGAGCTGAGAGGGCAGGGACACAACAGGAGACAGGACAGACAGCGCCAGTGCCCGGGATGCTTGCAGCCACTCGCGGGCCCACTGCTGGAGCTTGGTTGGGAGCCCCAAGCCCTGAGGGGTCCCAGCGAGGCGGCCGTGGGGGAGCAGGTGCTGAGGACGCACCGGGGGCCAGCACTGTCTAGGAAGCCCAGGGTGCAAGTCCTGCCTCCTTCTTTCTTCCTTCCAGGATTTCCCTGAATTCATTCAAGCCAGACTATGAACCACAACAAAGCCTACAATAAACCACTGCTTGGATAACAAGTTAAAAGGAAGATGCGCCATTTCAGCACCACCCTCAGTGGAAGGGCTGTGCCAGGGATGGTGGGAAAGGCAGTGAATAACTTGGCAGCATCATCTCGGGGAAAACCCAGAAGGGAAGTGGAGCCTGAGAGCACCTGACGACCCGCTCTGCTTCTAACGTGACTGATAAATGGGACCGACATTTAGAGAGAGCGGGCACCCACTCCCACCCTCTCCTCAGTTCAGTTCAGTTCAGTTGCTCAGTCGTGTCCGACTCTTTTCAACTCCCTGGACTGCAGCATGCCAGGCCTCCCTGTCCATCACCAACTCCAGGAGCTTGCTCAAACGCAGGGCCATTGAGTCGGTCATGCTGTCTAGCCATCTCATCCTCTGCCATCCCTTTCTCCTCCTGCCTTCAATCTTTCCCAGTATCAAGGTCTTTTCAAACGAGTCAGTTCTTTCAATCAGGTGGCCAAAGGATTGGAGTTTCACCTTCCGCATCAGTCCTTTCAATGAATATTCAGGACTGATTTCCTTTAGGATGAACTGGTTGGATCTCCTTGCAGTCCAATGGACTCTCAAGAGTCTTCTCCAACACCACACTTCAAAAGCATCAATTCTTCGGCACTCAGCTTTCTTTATAGTCCAACTCTCACATCCATACATGACTACTGGAAAAACCATAGCTTTGACTAGATGGACCTTTGCTGGCAAAGTAATGTCTTTGCTTTTTAATATGCTGTCTAGGTTGGTCATAGCTTTTCTCCCAAGGAACAAGCATCTTTTAATTTCATGGCTGCAGTCACCATCTGCAATGATTTTGGAGCCCAGAAAAAAAAAGTCTCTCATTATTTCTGTTTCCCCATCTATTTCCCATCACGAAGTGATGGGACCAGATGCCATGATCTTAGTTTTCTGAATGTTGAGTTTGAAGCCAACTTTTTCACTCTCCTCTTTCCCTTTCAAGAGGCTCTTTAGTTCTTTTTCACTTTCTGCCACAAGGGTGGTATCATCTGCATATCTGACACTGATATTTCTCCTGGCAATCTTGATTCCAGCTTGTGCTTCTTCCAGCCCAGCATTTCTCATGATGTACTCTACATGTAAGTTAAATAAGCAGGGTGACAATATACAGCCTTGACGTACTCCTTTCCCTATTTGGAACCAGTCCGTTGTTTCAGGTCCAGTTCTAACTGTTGCTTCCTGACCTGCATACAGGTTTCTCAAGAGGCAGGTCAGGTGGTCTGGTATTCCCATCTCTTTAAGAATTTTCTCCTAGATGTAGTTTTTAGTTCATAACAAATGGATTCTCTCCCCCAAAACGATAAAAGGCAAGTGCAAAGCAAAGACAGTGCAACTGAACAGCACAGTCTTTCCTTGGCTTCCCAGAGTAGTGACCCAGGAGGCTAGAGCGAGCGCCATCTTCCTCTGAAAGACCACTCTATCCTGGGCTCTGGGAAGGGCTGGTCCACAGTCCACACACCTTTCTCACAGGGGCTGCTGTCTGGGGAAGAAGCCAGAGCTGCCAGAGTGACTATGCTGGGACACCTGGCAAAGGGCAGGCAGGGGGACACCTTCCGAGAGCCCACTGACCTCACTATAGGCTGAAATGAGCCCCCCTGGACACTGCAGCTGCAGTGAACATGCCACACGCCCCTGGTTATCCTTTCTCCATGAACCCACTTAACCAACCCTGGGGACCCAGCACCATCTTTAAAATAAAGGGGCCGGGGCACTGAGTTCTGTACATTTGGACCCAGACACTGGACTGCAAACACACGTGAAAGGGACTTTCTGGCTGAGACTCCCTGGACATAGCTGACTTCTTGTAAGTGGGAAGACAGCAGCCATTGTTTCTCAGGAAGAGTCCTGGGCTGGAGAGAAGTGCTCGGGTGCAGTGAACAGGAGCAGAGCAGGGCTGGCTGTTTGCTCTTGGGCTGCCTCTCCTGCACGCCCTCTCTGTCAGGGGAAAGGGCAAACCCAGTCCCCTGGAAACCGCTGGGGCAGGAACGCAACCAGTCGCCGCCGAACCCCAGGGCTGAGAGTGCGGACAGCACGAGTGCCGTGTCCAGTTCTACTTCCCAGGGTGGGAGAGACTGAGATGCTCACTAACCCCGCCCCGGGCTTACTTTAAAGTAACGTCCTTTCTTTCTCCTTGGCAGTAACGGGAAAATCTGGGTTCTCCAGGCAGCAGCATCTATCGGTATTGTGCACACATTACCCCACAACTCACGTTCATGCCTGGACTCCTGAGCTGCTCATTCAGCCAACAGCTGGAAACAAATGAAACTTCTCCATGTAAAACCAATCTAAGCACGTCAGCCTCGCCAGTGTCAGGCTCGGACAGACTTCCTGCAGTCAGGATTTACGCAGAAAGTCCCCAGTATGCATTGAAAGCACTATCTGGAAATTACGTTATCCTGTCTCCCAGGGAGAAATGTTTGCAACAGTCAAGAGCTATACTTTCATTTCAGTTTTTGACAGGAATCCCGTAACAGCAAGAGCTTTGGCTCTCTCTCACTCCCAACTCACGCATTATGAAAGAATGTCCTCTTAGAAAGCAAAGGAAATCTGTCCCTTTCCCACAGAATTTCTAACGCTAAGTTTGATTCCAGTGATCACTATGTAACAGCCGGAGCAAGATGGCCCAACAGGCCCAGACTGCTGAGATACAGACTTTGGGATGCGGTGCTGAAGGTGTCTGACAAAGGCAGGCAGGTGTGAACTGCACGATTTTTTTTTTTTCACTCAGACTTAATGACAGTCCCATTACCGAAACAGAAGAGCTTGATGGCTTCATGGAGGGAGGGGAAGAGGTCACAGACGGAGGCTGTGATAGACACTAAGTTCATAAATTCTTTGGAGAAAGTCTTAACGTTGACATTTTTTCCTTCATATGTCTTTTTTTTTTTTTTTAAGTGGTCATTACATTTGGGAGTGGTCCTAAGCAGGGGAGTCATATAGAGTAAACCCTGTCATTCCAGCAGGAGACAGACGTGCTGAGGTCCACACAGGATGCTGAGCGGGGACGGGCAGTCCCCAAGTCCCCTTCAGCCGGGTGGGGCAGGGCTGCCCAGGAGTCCTGAAGGCTCTGGAACACCTGCAGCTTTAATGAGGAAGGGAGAAGAGGTGAAGCCACCTCAACCAGACGTGGTCCAAAACAAGAGTGTTCCAGGTCACGGGCCACAGTGGAGGAGGAAAGATGCATGCAAGGAATGCAATCTGCATTGAAGGAAGTTGTTCTCCAAGCCAGATCCACTTCCCCCCGGTGGCAGGAGGCCCAGGTGCAAGAACTTCTAAGTTTAAAGAAAACCAGGATAGAGGGGACTGGTTGACACAGATGAAGACCCAACACGTGGGTGTGTGGAAGGAGGTTAAGGAAACGACAGAACTGAACTGGTGCACAGCGGGGCAGGGGGGAGGCGAGGGGAGGAGGGGACCCAGGGAAGTGAAGGTTTGTGGTGGCTGGGGGGCTAGCCACATCCCCACGTCCTCGCTGGGCAGCGGGAGCCCGTCCACCGCCCATGAGATGTGACCTCAGGACTCGGACTCTCTTAAAGTTCCCCAGGGTCTACACCCATCTGACCCCAGGCAGCGATGGACAAGCTGAGGGCAGAATGGAACCCCTCCTGAATTCAGGGATCTCACACCTGGTATGATGCCCTGGGCTGACACAGCCAGGCTTAGGGAAAAGCAGAAATGCAGTCCCAGCTGAAGAGGCAGAGAGTTGGGGCCAGTAACTTGGTGGAGGGCATGCAGCCAACAAAAGATGGGAGTCGGGGCTCAAACTCACGCCTCACCGCCTGCAGAGCCTGTGCTGTCCTCTGAGTCAGGATCCCTGGGGCCCCAGGGGTGCAGAGGGGCTGGGGGAAGAGGCTGGACAGCTAACTGGCAGTGGGCAGGAGGGTGGTGGTGGTGCAAGCCCCCATCTCGGAGCTAAGCGTCCACACGACCCACCGGCAGGGCTGCATCTAATCGCCTCTGCCCCCAGAACCTACGAGACCCATGAGCAGAACATACGGGACCAGAACATGTACAGGGCCCATAGCTCACACTCAGTACGATCACTGACTTAATTTCAGGGAACTTAACAGGACACTGGCTGGACGTCTGTCCTTCATCTTAGGCAACATCTTCACCATTGACTTCAATGACTTATGAGGGTCTGTCCATCAAAGGAGATCTCATTTGCTGGATATTCAAAGGTTCAAGTCACCAAAGAGTCCAGTTCTATTTCTCTAAATGAATACACATGTAAGAAGATGCTATCTGGGTTAAAATTCAGCCCAAGCAACAAGGAGTTGCCTCTGAGGCCTTGAAAGTTTCCCAACAGTTCCCTGCGCCGTGGGAGGTGCTCCTCTGTGGGCACAGCTGGCGTCCCTGTCATCTCTGCCCAGGGCTCCTTGGGTTACAACTAGCGCATGTCTCTGGGGCCTCAGTTTCCACACCTGAAAAGCGGGGTGGCTCTCTGGTCCTGCCTTGACGGATAATGCACAAGGAGTATACTAAGACGGCTTCCCTGGGGGCTCGGTAAAGAATCTGCCTGCAATGCAGGAGATACGGGTTCCATTCCCGGGTCAGGAAGATCCCCTGGAGGAGGGCATGGCAACCCACTCCAGGATCCTGGCCCAGAGAATCCCATGGACAGAGGAGCCTGGAGGGATACAGTTCACGGGGTCGCAAAGAGTCAGACACGACTAAGTATACACAGGCAGGCATGCTAAGAAGCAAGTTATTCCCGGCAGAGTCAGCACTGGTTCTTTCATCTAAGTCTCAGCACCTGCCCATCGCCTCTCCCTCACAGAAGCAAGGCAGACAAATTCTGGCAGTTTGAGGTCCCCATCACACGGTGGTCATGAACTGATGCCTGGCCTGACACTGTCAACGTTGCTGGCTTACCCACACCCAAGCCTGTCCACAACGTTTGCCCAGACCCAAGAAAGACAGCAGACAAGAAGCCAGTGGACGACCCAGTAAGTGCATCCTCACGAAAATCAGATAAAATCTAGGAACGCTTCCTCCTGTAGCCAGCAGGATGTGACTAAGAGTCTTTTTGTCTCCCGACAGTGTTTCCATCACCAGGGGAGCTGTGCTTTATCAAGATACACGCCCCAGTTCTGTGTGTAGAAACGCATTACAACAGAAACCTGTGTTTCGTGAGGGGCTCAGAGCTGCTCCAACACGTACCTTAGTGCTTCTCAGTTCTCTGGGATGGAAAGAAGCGAACATGTTCCACCTGGTTCACTAAAGCCGGTGACGGACAAACTCTGTGGGCAGGCCTGGGGGTGGGGAACGGGCCCCCTGCTCAGGGCAGGATCCATGAGCCAGAGTCCAGCAGGGGCCTGGTCCTGAGTAGGGTGTGGGTCCGGGGGTGCTGGTGAGGGGGCTTTGTAAAGTTGTGTGTCTGTGAACTGTGGACACTTCGTCTGGCTCTCCAGACGAATGGAAATGTCTTAAATAAAGATCCCCCAGGATCAGAATTCAGACTTACTGGCAGAACACTGTTTCTTTAGTTCTCCAGGCTCTAAGGAATCCTGAAAAGCATATTAGAGATTTCAGAGGCTCCTCCAAAAGTCCTCTTTCACAAAGCGCCAGGACAGCCGGCCCCAGGAACCAAGCAAGGCGGGGACTCCTGCCCAGCGGATCTGACCTCACTGCTCGGTCACAGACCATTATTTTCCCATTTACTCAGTTACTCACTCAGCAAATTCTCACAGACTCACCTATTTACCCATAAGCCTGGGCCCACTGTAATCCTCAAATACCTGTCACTTCCTCCCTTCCCCTAGTCTTCCCACTGCCACAGGCTACTCTGAAAACAGTTAGAATTTCTAGAAAATGCACTGACTCAAAAGTAAAGTAGCTGTGAGAAGTCGGGGACAGCTTCCCAAACCGACCCGGAGAAGAGACTCTCGGGAGCTGGGGTCCTGAAAGCAACACAGCACACCAGCTCCTCGCCACACTCACACACGCAGGTGCACCTTGTCCTCGCCAGAGACCAGCAGAGGCACAGGCCTCCCTCCTCTCCCAGGAGGATGGGTGGACCCCCAGCCATAGCCACCTCACTTTAAGCAGGGAGCCAGGATTTGGACTCACGTCCTCTGACTCCAGGAGCCCTGTTCCAGAGCAGGTGCCAGAGCGACAGGACTTTGACCAAATGTACCCTTCTTCCCGCTTGACAACACTCAACTGTGTCACCCTATCTGAAATCCCACAAATAAGGGAGTCACGTGGGTTAAGACAACCTCTTTCTGCATGCCACTACTCCTGGCAAGTCCAGTCAATGAGTTACTCACACGGTGGCATGGATCTGCGTCACCCGCCCACTTCCCGCAGCCGCTGGCCAGGAGCCACTGGCTTTGAAGCAACAGGCACTTTCTCTGGGTCCGAGGACAAGGAGGTAACTGGGGCAGCAGGGCCCAGAGGGGCCTCAGGGGAGAGTTCTGGAAAGCAGACAGAGGGCAGGGGCTTGGAGAATCATGCGGAGGAAGAGCTGCCAAAGAGACAGACCAAATATTGCGTTGGGAGAGTCCGTGTCTCTGAGCAAAGTGGGAGGACAGTGTCAAATGAGCCTGGCAGCAGCCCTTGAAAATAACAGGAACACACACGAGTGTGTGTGTATACTCAGACTGGTAGAAAATTACAGGAACACACACGAGCGTGAGTGTATATTCAGACTGGTTGAAAATAACAGGAACACACACGAGTGTGCGTGTATATTCAGACTAGTTGAAAATAACAGGAACACACATGTGTGTGTATACTCAGACTGGTTGAAAATTAACAGGAACACACACGAGGATGTGTATACTCAGACTGGTCTGGAAGGAGAATCACGGCAGTGTCTCTGGACAGATTACTGGCATTTTTGCCAGCATTTTAACATTCTTTCAGTGACTGCTTACTGTTTCTGAACTGAGGGGAAGGAAATCTCTTTTAAAGAGTCCGCCTTGGAGGTACCTGGGTACGTGGAGTTTTATTACGTTTTCTCTCTGCATACGTGCCCATTGAGAAATTTCCAAAAGCAAGAGAGAGGGTTTCCTGTTAGGCTGACCCAGAAAACAACAAGGAAACTCCTCTTGAGACCTGCAACCCCAGGGCAGCCCCTTGATGCTAAGACACAGTTGTGTACAAAGTCTCTTACACATGATTAGATTGAACCATATGAAATTGTCTATATTCAGCCAATTTTTTTTTAAACTAGAAAAATAGCCAAGAGTAAAGGATTTGTACTAGGCAGTTGTGGAGCATGTCCCTAGACATTTCTCTGGGCCTAAATGGTACCATTTGGGGACTTTGCCTGAAATTACAGAAGCCAATGTGAGTTCCAAAGAAGAGGTTAAAGGAAAGCGAAGAACAAAGTGGTTTGTAGGTTATTCAAAACCTGGGAGAGAGAAACCAACAGACACGTGTTTCTGTGCTATCCACGGTGCGGGACATATGTGAAATTTCAGGTTCACCCTCCCCCCTTTTCGGCAGGTCACACGCTCACCTGCCTGAGAGACAAAGCTCAGGCCCACCAGGCTGAACAGGTGAGGCTGGGCTGGGCTGCAGGGAGCAGGACAGGCCAGGAGAGCTGCGGCTGGGCATCTGAGGGATACACACTTGAGATGTAAACCTTTTACGTAAAGGAAGGGTTGAGGGCAGCAACCACATACCACTGCGAGGATTAATCAGGTCTTACTGGGCGGGACAGACCCGAGGGGAGAGGGTCCCAGGCCGCCACCTGCCTTCTTTATTTGGGGAGTGAATCAACACGTTAGCCTTCGAGCAGGGTATTTTGATCCAGCTGACAAAGTGCCTGTGTGCAAGCAGATACTCTGTCCTTTCCCATGTTCCTGCATTTGCTCCATCCCTGTCCTCTCCTCTTGAAGCCCCTGGTTACCATGGGGATTACCTGCGCGGGGCTTGCTGTGCGGGGATAAGCCCCAGCAGGAAATGCATGTTTCATGACAGGTCGTGCTGGTGTGGTGGCCAAGACTTCAGACACTCGCCCCCAAGAGAAAAGCATTTAAAGTCTGAAGGAAACACCATGGCCCCCTTCCTGGCTCCACACCCCACCTGTCTGCAGGCCGACCCCCAAGCACCTGTTTGTACACCTTCCCAGCCTAGGGATTTCTGTTACATCACACACGTGGGGTACACATCCAGCGGGCAGTAACAGAATTGTCTCCCTCACAGAAAACATGCCACCGTGGACCTGAGGTCACTCCGCAGCTTCGGGAGCAAGCAGCCAGGTGCACGAGGGCCTGTGGGCTCCGTAACGCAGGACCGACGATCAAGGGCCAGGAGAAAAGGCACCGGAGGATCACGGTGAAGCCTGAGATGGACAGAGTGGCCAAGAGTGCGGACACGAGGCCAGGGCTGGCCTGTGGCACTGAGTGTGAAGGATGGACGGTGGTTACACCGACGTCACAGGCAGAGCCCCCTGATGGAAGCTCCCGGGCAAAGACTTTGAAACAGGCTGTCCCTCCGGAATGCCACTGGAACCTGACCCCGGGCCTCGCCATAAGCCAGGGCTCATTTTCTGGCCTGCGGTTGACTGGTTCCCGCTTAGTGACACGGGGAAGCTCACACACACGGGACTCACTCAGAGCATCCCCATGCCTTCAGGGAGGAGCTGGGGAGCCCTGCTCCCTCCCTCAGGGGGTCTCCACATGGCAAAGGTCACAGCTACGCGCCCCCAGTCCCCTGATGAAGGACTCAGTGAGGGCCACTGATCCTATGTGTGTCTTCTCAACGCAGCTCCACACTCAAAATTAAGAATATGAAGGGCCCAGAGGACTGTAGGAATGTGTGTGTGGGGGTTAGTGGGCAACTGCAGTTCTTTTACACACACACACACAAGCCCCTCTGAAAAACTTTGTGAGGAATGAAACAGTGACAAAAGTGAAGCCTCCATACTCGGTGACCAGGTACTTATCAAAAAATGACCTGAGCAATAACTGTCCAGCACTCATACAGTAGGATCCTTTTTCCCCAAACTACGTCCTATGCCAGATGCAAATATAAGCAACAGGTGAAACTAGACCCACTCTCACTTTATTTATTAGGTTTTAATTTTTTGGCTGTACCACGCGGCATGGGGGATCTTAGTTACCTGGCCAGGGATTGAACCCAGGCCTCCTGCAGTGGAAGCTTATAACCACTGGACCACCGGGCAAGTCCCTGGACCCACTCTTATTTAAAGGGACATGAGGGACACGGAGATCCCCTGGCCGGCCTTGGCCTTCCCTGCTCTCCATGCCTGTTCCTGTCTCACCTTGCCCCCACCCCCGGACTCTGGGGCTCCGAGGACCGGCCTGAAATACACTGACCGACAGCTGGTTACGGCACCCAGGAACAAGCTGTGGGAGAACTCTTGAGTAGAGTGAAAGGCTGAGGACTGAGAGGCAGGGGGCCCAGGATGCAGACTGGAACAGGCCCTTGAACCTGAGACCGCAACGGCTCTGAGATTCACAGGCAGACGAGGAATAGATGCATAGAGGCCGTGGTGTTGCGGCCGCCCACGGGGCCCAGTCCCTCTGAGGACGGCAGGCCACATGGACAAATCCCCCAGTGCGGGGACACCCGCTCCCCACCACGCGCCCCGGACTGAAGGCCCTGCCGTCCCAGGACATCAAGCAGTCTGGACGAGCAGAAGTGCACACAGAAACTCAAGAGCCCACGAGAGTGAAAGACGAGCCTTTCCGGGTGAGACAGAAGACCTGACAGAGGCAGGCCGGTGAGATGTTAAAAAGAAGACTTAGGGCTTAGCTGTCAGTTAACTTCAAAAGCCGACAGCCAACGAGAGGCCTAAATGAGTAACATCCTGGCACCAAGAGCAGGCCCTCCTGCTGGGCTGCACCTGGACTACGACGTAAGGACTGTCACCTCGTCACCGGGGGGGTCCCTGGTCCTGGAGCGATGGCGTCTCACGAGGGTCGAGAGGGGGCTGGCTCCTAGGAGGCAAGGGAAGAGACCACGTTAGACTCCATCTGGGGGCCCAGAACCTCCAAGCCCATGGCCAACGCAGGGAGGACAGCTTCAGCTCAGCATCAGAGGGCAGACGAGGTCCCAACGCAGATGGAGCAGCATGGGTGGGGGGCGGTGCGGAGGAAAAGTTGGGGGGGCACTGCTGAGGAGAACCCAGGAAACTGGACAAGACGGCCTCCAAACCAGGGGTCCCACCCCGCCACCGCTGCAAAGGTGGGGTCATGTCTCAAGTAAGAGCGGCAGCAGAGCGTCATCCAGACAGGCCACGCCCACACACCAAGGGCACAGAGCCGGCCTGTGCAGGCTCAGAGGCCCTGAGAGGGGCCAGCCGGGCAGTGAGTCCTCTTGGACGCTGGCACTGAGACTTCCAGGTCAGCAGGGTCAGAGAGCCTCAGCTGCATCCTCCAGGGAACTCGGGACTCCAAGCTGTGACCATCTGCTCTCCTGCCCTCGCTGGGACCGTGGCATGGCTCCAGTACCCCATTCGGTTGGCACTAAGTACCCGCCGGCCCCAGGGACTTCGGGGCAGCCCCACACTGCTCCGATGTGGGCGGGCCCCGTCACCATGCGCCTGCGGTCCCAGAAGGAACGGGTGTGGAGACGGGCAGTCTTCACGGGGCGTCCAGGAAGAACCTCCTGGACGAGCCGCATCAGGTCCTCTGTCTTCCCAGCCACAGGGTTTCTACTCCTCACATGCTCATGCCCTCACTCCCTCAGGAGCAGGAAAGGTTTGGTTATTATGCTTTGTGACCCCAGCGAGGATCAGCACTGAGCCAAACACACACGTGAAGTTGCTCACCAGCAGCTCCAGTTTGTGACTTCAGTGCAGCCAAGTTTCCAGCAGCTGGAATCACCTATTCCACCCCAACCAACACCTTTCATCTGTTAACCCTACACTAAGATGCCATTCTTTGCCACTTCTTCTTTGGCAGATGTTCAGACCTACAGAAAAGCTAGCGTATTTAAGGACTTTTCATCTACATATACCAACACTGAACATTTTGCCACGTTTGCTCTATCGTTATGTACATGTACACTTTTCTCCCGAACCACTTGAGCGTGAGCTGCAGTAGCTACCGTGACACCTGACCTCTAAGTATTCTGATAGCCCACAAGGACGACACTCACCTACGTAACTCTTAATGCTGCTGTTACAGATAAGAAACCAAACATTCGCTCAGTAGCCTCCAAAACTCAGCCCATGATCAAATGTCCAAAACTGACAGTATACTGCCAGCTGTCTGTCATGTCCCAAGTACAGCAAAGGCAGTGAGAGAAGCGAAGGTGTGTGAGGCTCAGGTCACAGTACAGGACGGGTGGACACACGGATCCTTCCTGGGGACTGACACACCCACGAGTCTCTATCTCGGCCCCAGAGAAAGAGGCAACTCCACCTGGAGACCTCAGGAAAGGCTTCTGCCACAAGGGGATGCCATTCAGAAGACAGGTTTACCCGGCATACACTGAGAGCAGGGACGGAATATAAAGACAGAGAGGCTAGAACCATGCCACCCAACCCCGATGTCCAAGTCCTACTTCTGGGAACATGTGACTATAGCAGGCTACATGACAAGGAGGCTGCAGACGAACAGAGGAACCAGCTGACCTTCGGTGAGATGTTCTCCGGCGGGTCTGATGTAATGCCCAGCGTCCCTGAAGGATGGGGGCATCCCGGTCAGAGGGGTGGGATGTGAGAGGCTATAGGGGCACTGCCAGTCTCAACTGTCCAGGGCCAGGAGCCAAGGCAGGCAGCCTCAAGAAGCCGACAAAGGCAAGGCACTGGATTCTCCCTAGAGCTCTAAGAAGGTACACACCCTCCCAACACCTGGCCTGGAGCCCAGTGACACCTATTTTGGACTTCTGACCCGCAGAACTGAAAATAGTAAATTTGTGTTGTTTAAAGATTTTCTTTCTTTTTTAATGTAGAGGCTTGAAACAAGGCTGGAATCCATCCAAGTGCTGGGGGCTGGGAACAAGTCATGGAGTCTGGCCGCCCAGAGCCATCATCAGATCTGTATTTTAGGAGGAAAATCCTGGAATGAAAGGAACAGAATTGAGAAAGAAAACAACTAATGGTGTTTGGGGACAATGATAAGATTTGAATTATCAAAAAAAACCCCTAGAATTGTGGAAAAGTTGGATCTGTCACCAAGGTCTCAGTTGATGGTTTCCCAAGACTTAGGAGTTTTCTGAGGACACTGGTGGTGATACTAACAAATGTGTTTTTAGATAAACTAATACATGTGATGAGCTTCCCTGGTGGCTCAGACAGTAAAGAATCCATCTGCAATGCAGGAGACCCAGGTTCCATCCCTGGAGACCCAGGGTCGGGAAGATCCCCTGGAGAAGGGAATGGCAACCACTCCAGTATTCTGGCCTGGAGGATCCCATGGACAGAGGAGCCTGGCTATAGTCCATGGGGTTGAAAAGAGTCAGACACACACTGATCCATACCACCCACATACGTAGAAGCTCCGTGGAGTTCTCCACAATCTTTAGGACCATAGTGGGTTCTGAGATCAAACAGTTTGAGAACCACTGCTTTAGGGTTACCCTAAGGCGTGGACACAGCCAGGCTGACACCTGCCCCCCAGGAAAGCCGCTCTCCAGCTTCCTCAGGCAGGGTGAACCAGCCTGACTGAGGGCCTCCCCGCCCGTGTCTCCCTGTCAGAGCAGCAAAGCAGGTAAGGGATGTTCAACTTAAGTGCTAGAGAAAGGCTACCATACATTAAACCAGGCTGCGCCCACCAGGATTATTGGGACTGGCATGAACAGCAAGTAAACTCATTAGCACTGCTTTTCTCTACTCCAAGAATGTTCCAACCGATTTATTCTACTTCGGATTTAAAGTTTCACTTGTTAAAAGCAGGGTAGTGAGAATGCTACAACCACCTCAAAACTAAAGCATTTTATTTCACTTATTTCATCATAAATACAGCAGGCCGCATTCCAACACCACCCTGGACAGGCTCCCAAGGGCACAAGTGTGATCACGACACCACATATCTGTGCAACAGGGGACACCTGCACACTGATGGGAAATGTGTTTATGCAAAATCACCTGGAAACATCAGTGAACACATTTCCACTGGATAATTTATCAATGAAGAGGAATCAGGCCTTCCCATTAGGTACGCTGGTAGGAACTACTAAGCAGGTTTTTTTGCTTTATCTTATTAAAGATGATACACAACGTTTTTTGTTGGTATTATTCAGTTACTAAGTCGTGCCTGACTCTTTGCGACCCTGTGGACTGCAGCATGTCAGGCTTCCCTGTCCAGCTGAAGTACCTGCTTTGCCTGTGAATGAGTCTGTGTTTTGTTCTCCAAGCCACAAGTGTCTTGAGTGTCAGACACAGTTGTGGAAACCAGGGATGCAGCAGTGAACTCAAGAGACCAAAATTCCTGCCTCTGAGAGTTTATGTACCTCTTATGATTGGAACATCTTTGAAACACAAGGATGGATGAAATATCAACAGGAAGAACATGTTTCTGATTCATTAAAGCAATTCCATGAAATTATTAGAAATAAGATGAGCCCCAAATACACAAGCCAGCACTCCATGCCACCAGGTCAGATCCGAGGGTCATGGTAAGGAATGAAGCTACAGGAACATAGTTCAAGGCCTCAGGGGGGCTTCTGACAAGTCTTCTGACTCCAGCCAAGTACCACAGCCAGAAGCCCACGGAACAGACAAGCAACACCCAAGGGGACGCGCAGGGGACAGGATCCTGGAAGCGGAGCATCTTTCGCTTGAAAAAGCAGACGTTAATTAAATTTTTCCTTTGGCGTGAAAAGTTTTGAAATTCCAGCATGAGATTCCTGTTTGTTAAAGGGAGCATGGGCAAAGAGGCTGGCGAGCACTGAGAAGGAGTTAATATCCTTCCTGGTCCAGGAGAGAGGGGATGATGGGCTCAAAGCCCAAGTGCTGGACAGAGGCCTCAGGGTCTCCAGAACCGGGGCGGGGTGCCCTCCAGGCACCACCCAGGATCCAAAACTGTCCTCTGAGACCCTCGCAGTTTGTCCTGCCTTCCTTTAGGACCCTGTGGGACGGGCACCGTGGGGGACGCATCCAGAACTGACATCACGGCAGCTGCGCTTGCCAGAGCCTCGTGCTGGTGACTCCACAGGGCCTTCCCAACCACAGGAACCTGGGAGCCATCCCCTCTGTCCTGAGCCTTCCAGCCTTGAGGCTCTGCATTTGGGATTTACTCAGAAACGAGCAGACTGTAGTAACTGAGATAATACACTCGCGAGGGCAGACCTGGCCAGGACCGGGAACCCAAGTGCTCTCCACACACCGTGGCTCCTGCCCTCCCCCGACCCACGCCGCCTGCCACCTGCATCTCCGCCATGGCAGGACCACACGCACTCACTCATAGGTTCTCAGTGAGAAAGGACAGGCTTCCACCTGAGGACAGCGGGTGGGGGCACATGAGGACAGGGCGTCTGACTGCTGTTACTAGTGGTCTCTCAGAGAAACTCAGGGAGCAGACTCCAGTGTCCAATCTCCCCCAAGTTCTGGTGTCCACCCTGACGCCACCTTTATTTGGGGCCGATACCACTTCCTGCCCACCCCCGAAGGCAGCGACAACATTCATGCATAAAAGCCGTTTGAAGGACCTTACAACATATACAGATGCCTGTGGTTCTACAATGCCTACAGGGGAAAAACATCACAAACTCTAAAGGAAATGCAGTCAAGGAAGCAGCAAGATGTCCATCCAACTCCCAACCCTGCGATAATTAAAATCACTGCAGCCTTTTCTGGAGCAAGGAAAGCCCCAAATCTGATGATTCACCCTCCCTCTGAGATGAGAGATACTTCACAACAAGATGACGAGTCTTCCTCGACTGCATGCTGTCGAGGAGGGGAAACCCGCCTCACAGTGTGGAGCTGTGAGCGAGTGCTCCGCAGATGTGTTTATTTTTAATGAATTGATTTTTAAAAATCTTTCAAAGTAATGTTTTAAAATTTAAAAACCTACAAACGATTCTGGGGATAAGCACGTATTCACAAAGAAACCAAAACCGTGTCCCCAAACCAAGACAGAATTACTAAGAGGCAGGCAGATTGAGGGAAAAAGTAAAAGATGAAAAAAATGAACTGATGACTAAGCTCCACTCCTTACAGCGGTTCTAAGACTGAACCTGGTCCTGAAGACGCGTGGGAGCGTGCTCACTGAGAGTCACATGAGATGCTCAGAAGTCAGCGGGGATGGGCTGCTGGGAGGCACCCCCACCCCCAAGGGAGTAAGGAACCAGGCAGCATCTCCCACTGATGCTTCACAGGTGCAGTGTGAGGCTCAGAGCAGGCAAGAAGCTCAAGCTATTCTCAGGCTCCACTGCCGCCACTCTTGTTATGAAGAGGTCATTGCATCAGAGTCCGAGTGGGAAGGAGGACCCCGGACTCTGAGATTCTGGATGAGCACAGAGGAGGCGGGGACAGCAGCTTCAGCCCCAGAAACACTCCACCTGCTAGCCTGCAGCCAGCCTCGATTTGTTAACACCTGAGAATCCAAGTAACAGAATCTTAGACTCTACGACTTGGACAGGACCAAATGGCCGCCTGATGCAGAAGTCCTCATGGACTGTAAAAGGAAAAAGTGAGCAGGGCAGGAAACGGGTGGCGGGGAGAGAGAGGAAGCGGGGCATAGAAAGCACACAGGCTTTCCATTCAGTCATTTCCCTCCAACACTGCAGACATGCTCAGCAACCAGCCTCTGAACTCCACCGCTGGCCCAGCAAAGATGGGCATGCATCTGGGGGTCAGGTGTCTCCCCAACGAGGACAGCAGCATCGTGATGGCTGACGTTTTCGTGAAGTGCCTACTTTGTCCCACTCGAACACAATTCCACTTCCAGAAAAGCAGCTTCATAAAGTAGGGGGACACGCAGAGTTGTGGCTCAAACCTCTGCTCAGCTGACTAAACCTCCTCTGATGCTTCTGAAACCCTACGTGAGACTTATCATAGGTCACCCGGGGCGACAGGCCATAATGTAATTACAGTAAAATCAGACACAGGGACGTTCCTCCCACTGAGCAAACCATCAGAGGCAATGGAAAGAAGAGAAATGGTCTCTGAAGACAATCTGCCTGGGTTTTGACCCCCAAGTACCTGACTGACCTCTTGCAGGTTACTCTGAATGCCTACTTCCCCACTTCTGCAATGAGGAAACCACTGTCGAGCTCACAGAATTGCTTAAAAATAATTAGAAATTGAGATTATTATCCCTATAGCTACATCAAGCACTTCTTAAAAATCAATGAATCGTTAGGGAGACTTTCTCTGAATAAGGGACATAAGAAGAAATACTTCCTCTTTGCTTCCTAGTTTTTCCAACTGCACAGGCTCCTGGCTGGCACTCTGGAACTTCTAGCCCAAACAGCTACGTGAGCAACACCAACAGACACACGCAGCCGGGGGAGCCGCTATTTAAAGACATCCTCCCATTTAAGTGAACAGCCATTTAACTGTGAATATCAGCCCTTACTGATATTCAGTCAGGCTTCTCCAGTGGCTCAGTTGGTAAAGAATCTGCCTGCAATGCAGGAGACCCAGGTTCGATCCCTGGGTCGGGAAGATCCCCTGAAGAAGGAAATAACAACCCACTCCAGTATTCTTGCCTGGAGAATCCGATAGACAGAGAAGTCAGGCAGGCTACAGTCTGTGGGACTGCAGAGAGTCAGACACGACTGAGCTATTAACTTTCACTTTCTCATCAGCCCTTACAAGGCGTGTCACTATTTTCAAAGAATCAGCTCATGAATGAGCTGTTAGGTCGACAATGATGCCTGTTCTGAGTCTGGACATTTGTGGCTTCTGTCTGCCAGTGACTTACCCCAAAGAGTTTAATAAAGCAGCATCTTTGCCAGTGAGGAAGTGACGTGCTGCTGGAAAGGTAAAAGGGCTGCTCAGGAAGAATATGAACACAATATGCAAACTGCAGGGCTTTCTCCAAAACAAGCGGCCGGGAGGAGGCCTAGGGAACCTCAGGATGGAGTTGTCGGGGTGGGCCGGGGGAGCCGGGCCAGGCATCCGGGCCAGGAAGGGGCATGAGGAACATGGAGTCCCAGGCGAGCGGGCGGAGGGAGCCAAGGTTGGGGCACCCACAGTCCAGGCCACCCCGCAAGATCTCCTCTGACTTGATGATGGGTCCCCCGTAAACACACACTTTGGCCCCACATGGATACACTCTCCTGAGACTCAGAAAATACAACCCCCCAAGCCTCTATGCTCAGGATTCCCTGAGGTGCCCTGCCAGGGCCCAGGGAGACCTGGGCATGACCAGAAAAGCATGCCCGAGTACGGGGAGGATGGCGTCCCCCAACCACACTGGGTGGGCCCCCCAGGAGGAGACAGCAGCCCCCGCTCCCGGTTCCTGGGTAGCCTCAGCAAGGTGCCCCTTCCTGCCCTCTTAACCAACATCTCCTGTCTTTGAGACCCTATGGTCTGGGGCCAAGAGCCCTTCACCTGTTCTCACTCTCAGAGGGCAGTGGGCAGGCTCACGACTAACCCATCACTTTGCCAGATCAAAGCCGAAGCCACTTCCCCTCCTGGGGCCCAAGAGATGGTGCCTATTGTGTCATCAGAGCCTAGGAGGGGAACGTGGTGATGATGGCACAAGGTGAATGGTCTGAATGCCACTGAAACGTGTACTTCAAAATGTACAACAGAAAATACGTACGATTCAAAAACTGGAGAGATTCCTAAAAAAATCAGAGTCGTCGCCATAGGACCCAACCGCTCCTAGATATCTAACCAAGATAAACAAAAGCCTATAAAAACACTTTTATACACAAATTTGCAGACAGATGTTCATAGCTGCACTTTTCACAATGGCTGAAAAGTGGCTAAACCACCCCAAAGCCCATCAGCTCATAAGTGGATAAACAAAACGTAGTTTTGTTTCCATTTGTTGTCCTTCAGTCACTACGTTGTGTCCAACTCTTTGCAACCCCATGGACTACAACACGCCAGGCTCCCCTGTCCTTCACTATCTCAAGGAGTTTGCTCAAATTCAGGTTCACTGAATCAGGGACGCTATCCACACGAGGGAACATTGTGCAGCCATTAAAAGGAATGAACGTGGATGAGGAACGACAACATGGATGAACCTTGAAAACGCTATGCTAAGTGAAAGAAGCCAGTCACAAAAGGCCACAGGCTGTGTCAGCTCAGGTACATGAAAAAACCCAGAATAAAGACAGAGAGGAGATGAGGGCTTGCCTGAGTGGGTGATGAAAATGTTCTGAAATTGTGGGAACGGTTGCCCAATTGTGGATACAGTAAAGCCACTGAATTTGTACTTCAAATGGACGAACTTTATGCTGTTAAATTACATTCAGTAAAGCTGTTGAAAGACAAGAGGCACCCAATTCACAAGAAAAGCCAGGTATGGCTTTTCTATCAAGGGTGGCCAAGCAGACCCTGCACCTCCTATACACGTTCAGTTGCACAAGCAGCACTGTGTCCCCCATGTTTTAATTCTGCTTCAAGTCAAAACGCTGCCACTTCCCCCCAAAATCAGTAATTATACCTCTGGTTGTAGTTGGTAGGACAACCTCTACTCTATCTACACAAGCCACTTACACGTAACAGTCATTTTGCTCCGAGAGTTTCACGGACGTGGACTTGGCTCCTGTTTCATGAGCCCTCCCTACACTGCACTCCCTCGTCCTTCATTCTGTGACAACTGAACACAAGCTCTAGTTTCAATCCAGAGCTTAAGGTTTCACGGTGACAGGGCACAGGATAATACGACCGAGGATGCCTGCAGCAAAGGTTGGTCTAAGTGATGCACACGGTTTAAGATTCTAGCTCACACAGGGCCCGGGCGTCCCTGGTGGTTCAGACAGTAAAGAATCTGCCTGCAATGCAGGAGATGGCGGGTTAGATCCCTGTGTCGGGAAGACACCCCTGGAGAAGGGAATGGCAGCCCACTCCAGTATTCTTGCCTGGGAAAATCCCATGGACAGAGGAGCCTGGCAGGCTACAGTCCGTGGGGTCGCAACAGTCGGACATGACTGAGTGACTAACACCTTTCACACAGGGTCCAGGGGAAAGGGGACCCCTCTCCCTCTGTGTGTGACTGTGGTCCAGGACCTCAGAGAAACCACCAATTTAATAGAGAATTGGCAGAAAGGAGACGATCATCAGGCAGCAAAAAAATCTAACCAGGTCTCTAAGCACCAGCAGAGTATTTTCTAAGACGGTCAAGGTGCACCACCAGGGCAAACAAACCACCCAAGAGGCGGGGACGACACACCCAGCTTGAGAAGCTGCAAGGAAGAACGCACAGGAGGCCAACTGGGGGCCACTTCCCGAGCTGAACGTTCAGTGTGCTGGCAAGGCAGGGTCACAGCCCTGTCTGCCAACTCTGCAACACCAGACGCCCACCTTACTCTCGAAAATGCCCACAGGGGCTCATGATTCCTTACAACAACACAGTGCAGGATAAAGATGTCTAAGAGATCTTCAATTGAATTTAATAAAACCTGAGCAGCTGGTATGTCACAGACACGGCCCAGTTACATGACGTGAATTAGGCTGACACAAAGAAGAGGTGGGGATGGGGCGGGGGGTGGAGGCGGGGGCAGAAGGTTCCCTGAGGCGACACAGCAGCCTCCCCCCGCCAGCCGCCACAGCCTCACTCACACTCCGCACCGCCTGGACAGGCCCACAGGGTGCACACCCCCCTGGCGGCTCCAGCCTGCGTGTGAACCCCTGGGCAGGTGTGGTCGCCACGTCTTCACCACACGGGAGATCCCGTGAGCTCAGACAAGCACCAGTCCCCCGTTCCCCGAGGGAAAGACTCTTCTGTGTTGGTTTCACCCCCTGAAAACCGGGCAGAGTGTCTTCAGTTCAGTCGCTCAGTCGCATCTGACTCTGCGACCCCATGGACTGCAGCACGCCAGGCCTCCCTGTCCATCACCGACTCCTGGAGCTCACTCAGACTCATGTCCATCGAGTCGGTGATGCCAACCAGCCATCACATCCTCTGTCATCCCCTTCTCCTCCTGCCTTTAAGTCTTCCAGTCTCACCGCTCTGATATAGCACCCTGCCCACCCACCCCGCCTTGCTCCCCGTTGTAGAGCCCAGAGACCAGAGGTGAGAGAGGTTAAAGTCTCAGACAAAACTGGGTTCAGAACACGGCAGGCGAGTGACTTGGTCTCTGTGGGTTCCCTTTTTCCCCACTGCAGGCTGAGGCCAGTCCTGGTCCTGGTCACCTCCCAGCCAGGGCAGGGTGGGGAGGAAAGGGTTAACACCACGGTGCCCGGAGCGCAGCTGGCACACCAGCGCCGTCATGAGCACCTTCTTCATCCGTGTGGGATCTCACCAGCAGCCCCCGTGCAAGGTGCACCGGAGGGTAAGCAGGTCCTCCAAACGATACCTGTTCTAGTCTCTGACGGGGTTCCGTAACTGACTAAGTGCTGTGCAAACACGCGGTTTAAAAAACAAAATTAAGCTTATTGTTTGACGTGTTTCCCTCTGTACCTGTTTAGATAGTTGCAGGTTTAAGGGCTACTGCCTCAAAATAGGTAAACTGACTTAAAGCTATTAAGAATATATATACAACGACATGAACTGTGTGAAGAAATGGATATACACATTATAACCAGTATTGAGTTTAGAACCACTGACTTTTATTTCTGGATCTGTAAACATCTCGGGTTCCACAGGGCTGATGGCCGCAGGGTCTGCGGCGCATGGGTCCGGGGGTGGCCGTGGCAGTGGCCCTCCTGGTCCCCGCTGTCCTTTAGGGGCCGGGACCCGCTCGGGCGCCCCCTTCACAGGTGATGGGTCAGATGGCTCACCTGTGAAGGGGGCTGTGGGGCTGAGACGACTCCACCCAGGGGCCTCTTCGCCTATCTGGCCCTTGGGCCCAATCTGGCCGTTTTAGGAAACAAGATGCTCTGTTTCACCTGCTCTCAGCGGGGCGGCCACATCCACCGTGAACCCCGGCGGAAAGCGATGCCCCAGTCATGAGGCCGCTTTCCTCCTGCCAGGAGGTCTGGACGCTCACAAAGCCCTGTGGTTTGTTTTGCCAAACTGCACATACATTGAATGGAAATGTTTGTTTTCTGTGTCCCGCTTTACGTCTCTGCAGACAAGTGATTAAAGAGTAATTTCAAGGGCATTTTTTCCGCTCATCCCCTCTAACCTGGTGACATCAGGCTGTTCCACTTCCTGCCTTTTAACTTATGTTTCTGTCAGCGTATCATCCACTCTTCTTTGTTGACCTTTCTGTGCACAGCATTGCTTCAAAACCCTTCTTCAAAGGAGAAGTCAGCGTGAAATGTCACCAGGAAGAGTGCCAGATGGCCAGTGGCCAGGGGCACCAGCTCCAGAGCTGAGCCGACCTGTGACTTGGGCACCAAAGGCAGGAGGCTGGACCCCTGGACCTACCACCGGCCACACCCACCCCCAGAGAAGCCCGGTCCACCAGCCCAGACCCCCCGGGACCCTCCATCCAAGAGCTGCTCACAGAGCATCCACTGCACGCACGCACGCACGCACGCACGCACGCACGCCCTGTTAGGAAATGCAGGCGACAGAGAAAGCTCTGGGCTCCCTGTTCTGGAGGTTCGTTTCACAGAGAGAAAGGATCTGTTTAAAAAAATGTACAGAGGGAACACACGGGAGGATTTCCAAAAGGTGGAGGTGGGGGAGGCTGGAAGAAACCAGTAAGGTTACTGCACAGAAGACAAGACGGCTGAGACAGGGCAGTGGGGGAGGAAGGACACAGAGGATGCCCTAAACCACTGATACTGGAGGCAAGAAACGGAAATGCGGCCAAGGCAACTGACGTCTCAAGCCCGGGAGACCGAGGACTATAAAGAGGCAACGTCGGGAGTACATTTCAGGTGCAAAAACCTGAGTTCCTGCATTCCAGGCGAGGGTGAGACCCACACAGGATGCTGTGACCTGCCGTTCTGGCTCCCCAGTCCCCTCCGCTCTGGTTTGTAAAATACAAGTGATCGGAGGCATGTGATAACCATGTGGTCGCCACATGGGGGCCCTGAGCAGCCGACTCCCCTGACGTGGAGAAAGGGATGTGACTCCGTGTGCCCCCTGGGGCCCCAGCCTCCCCCCTCCAAACAAGGCCGGGCCACAGGCGGGATGCCACTCACACCAGCCTGTCACGTGAGCAAGGACGAGTAATGGCTCCGTGTAAGTGTGCCCCAAGTGTATCATGACTTCATTCCACATACCACCCGTAAATTCTTTTTCAGTATTAAAAAAGTGAATACTAAAATGCATCCATTGATTGTCTACAACTCAAGTTTCTCTGCATGTCCAAATTTAACTGAGCATCTGACCAGTCTTCTTATTTGCTCAGCCTGGTGACCCCCAGCCTGGTGTCCACGGCCCAAGCCTGAGCACCTCACTCCCACCCCAGACTCTCCTTGCCCCTGACCCTCAGCTCTGACCCACAGACGGCCTCTCTGCAAAGGCCTTGCCCCACCCCCAAACATACTGTGTGTGGAGGACGCCCCCATCACAGACCCAGAAAAGGACAGAATCTGCAAGAAAAGGAAAAACCGCCAAGTGTATGAATACATCGGGGAAATGGGTGGGGGCTCCTGACAGCACACGAGTGGGTCTAATTAGGAAAGACTGGCTAAAAGCGGGCAGTTTCAGGAGAGATGAAGATCACTGCTAAGAGCCTGGCATCCTCTCTAGTCGGCTTAATCACAGAAACGGGTCCTCGGCCGGCGGCCTGCATCTTCGCAGCATCTGCAGGGAACCAACCCCCCGGAACGTGGCCCACGAGGGTCAGCACTTGGGTGACTCAGCCAAGAGCCCATGGCAGCCGACCAACATCTGCTGAGGGAGCGAATGAGCAAATCTGGACTTCTCGAAGAACCTGTTCAAGGAAATTTGAAATCTCATTTAATCATCGAAAAATCCAAGTCTAGGGTAAATCTTCCACTCCCTGGCACACCTCACCAGGGCAGCTGATATTCTTTGCTCTTTAACCAGTTTGTCAGCTGAGAATTATTTGTACTGCAAGTTACAAGTGTCTGTGCTGGGTCTAAACCAAACAAACGAAGCCAAAACACCTGGTTGCCCACCCGATGGAGCACCTGTTAGGATTCACACGCAGAGCCGAGGAGCAAGGCCACCCCCTCCCAGACAAGAGAGAACCTTGGTCCCAAAACGTTTTTTTTCCTACGGTCCTTTGTGTGACCATTGTAGCTGGTCTTTAGTTATGGGAGCGGTTAATCAAACAAACATCTGAGAACACCACAATTTTCTTATTTATACATAAAAGTATTATTCAACCCTGTTCCGATTTCCCTTGCTCTGGCTTGGAAAGTGTCCCAAGGACGCCCTAGCCAAACAAGAAACTTCAAAAAAAAAAGAGGATGACATATATTTTTAAAAGAGAGTACTGCACACTGTTTCCCAGATAAATCCCTGGTGTATTTTGAGTATTTTATAAAGAAACTTTGGCTCTGCAACTATGAACTTCCCATTCTGCTAACAGACCAATAACTTAGGGTTTACAGACACATTCGAACGTGGACAGTGGACGCTGCATGGAGCCCTGGGATACGATTCACCTGGTGTCCGGCAAAACTGCTCTTGCTTCTGCTGCTAAATGTTCAAGTATTTCATGATGAGGTTTAAAAAAAAAAATGGCTAAAAGCGAGTTTAATGTACAAATCGAGCCAAAGGTTTTTCATACCAATGTCTGAAGAGTTAAAATTCAAAGGGGGTCTATGCTGTTAGTACAGTAACGTGTCTTTTCAGACTCAGCCCCAAAGAACCGATCTCTGTCCTCATGTGGGGGACTCCGGCCATCCCCCTGCTGCCCTGCAACCTCCATTCTGAGCTGGAGATACACGTTTATCATTAATTTTCAGCAAACCTCATCAAGGCTCTGTGCTGCCTAGAGTTGCCGTGAGTAAGAGCAAACACTTGCAGGAAAGGCCGAGGCAAGGAAGACAAGACTCTCTTCGACCGGGGGAAAGGCCCACACGACCATCTCAGTCCATCTCAGGGATTGGTCATGCACCATGTCACTGCTTCCTGGGGCCCCCAGTCCCCGCTTAAGGCTAACAACACCGATCTCAGATCAGACCTACAGGACCTCCCGGGGCTACAGGATGCAGGCTTGGAAGCCATCTGGTGAGGGTCACCAGCTCCCCCGTGCCTCCAAGGACCCATCAGATGCAGGCACATGGTCTACCCAGATGACAAACATGCCGGGTCTGTGACATCAGGGAGTGAACAGAGGGAGGAAGAGTGCAGCCAGTGGGAACCGGCACACACTGACCGGGAGCTGACAGTGCAGCCCCCGGCTGACGCCTCCAGTCGGCCGCTCCCCCGACCCAGGCCCCAGACAGTCGGACGGTCAGTGTCCATCTGAAGGACAAAGGTGCTGGGCTGGAACCCCTCTGGGAACACAATTCCTGCTCCCCCCGCCTCCACCCTGGCGGCTCTGGTGGGAGCCGCCCTCGCCCCGGCTGGTCACTTCCACTGCTGAATCTCTTTATCGATCATGTACATGCATGGGAGTCACTCAGTCCTGTCCGACTCTGTGACCCCATGGACTGTAGCCTGTCAGCTCCTCTGTCCAAGGGATTCTCCAGGCAAGAACATTGGAGTGGGTTGCCATTCTTCTGGACCTAGGGGTCGAACCCAGGTCTCCTGCATGACAGTCAGATTCCTTACCCTCTGAGCCACCAGGGAAGCCCAATTTAAATGCCAATATGAACCTTCACGAATTATCAACAGAGCAACACAAGGTCAACTCCAGAATTCAACTGCAGTTCCATACCTAACACGGTCTGCTCTCCCGAGGCCTGACGCGGCTAAGGTACAGTGACTCTGACAGTCAGACGGGGCCCCGCGCCTCTCCTCTGGGCCGCCCCCTCTGCGGCTGACTCTGCTCTCGTGGTGACCTGGCGACGGTCCAGCCCGTCTGGGTCAGGTCAGAGAAGTGAGAACAGGGCACTGACTGTAGAGGAGTGGCTGCGGGTGGAGGATGCCCTGGAGAGAGCCAAGGAAGCTTCCAGACTGTGGTTCCAAGCGGGCTCCTCATTCAGACCAGAGGGCGGTGCCCAGCTCGCCTCAGGGGGACCGCAGGGTGTGAACAAGATGACTCGGGTGGGCACCATGGACACCAAGTGTGTCCTGCTCCCCCGAAGCCCACACAGTCCGGACTTGGAGTTCCAAGAACAGAAAGAAGGGTATCTCGGTCACACGGGGCGGCTCTGGCCAGAGTCCTATCCCTGCGGAAGCTCACAAAGCACGCTTTGTACGGGGGCCTGTCCCATGACAGCGTTCTCAGAGATTCGCGATAACCCCGGCCCCACAGGCCAGGACAATCACATCCTTCTCACGTCCACTTTTCCTCTTCCGCCCCCGCTCCTTCTGGGCCTGTGGGTGACCAGCCGCGGAAAGCACTGTGCTTTCTTCCTTTACGCTGAGACCCCTGCAAGTCCTGACGAGGGCCCAGCCCACCGCCGGGGCGGGCCGGGAACCCAGGGCTCGCCTTGCCCGCCGGGTCACCTCTCTCTCTGCTGGCACTGCCAGACGGGGCGCTCCCAAATCATCCCCTCCCAGCCCTCTAACATGCTCTCCTCCGCCCCAGACAGAAGCCGAGCCTTCTTAGCAGTTTGCAGACCAGCAGTTTCCCCTCTCCTGTAACACAACCCTTGTCGGATTCTGCCCAGAGAGCAGACATTCGAGACACCTGAACCACGGCTGCACAATCGAAGCCTTTTTGCAGATCTGACCGTCTGCCATCCTGTCTTCCGCTGACGCTGACGCCACCTTGACCCCACAGCTGAGTGTGCACGGCCTGATGCAAGGGCGTGTTATTTTCACATGCACGCATCTGCATGCCTAAACAGGAGCACTCGGCCATCTCCCATCCTGTCCACCAAGGCAAAAACTAAAGGACCTTGGGCAGAAAGCCCGCCCTTCAAGGGGCTCCCGGGTGTTGAGACCCGGGAAAGGCAGCCGGGCGTCCTGAGGTCTGTCTCCAGGCTGGTCCGCCCCAGAGGCAGCAAAGACTGAGGAGCAGGGGTGGACAGAAGGCGGCCTGGAGGCAGAGAGAAACCCATGTGTGGGACATGCCTCTTGCCTGCTCCTACTTCCTGTGGCACCGTGAGGGCCCACCCACGCTAGGAAAGCAGTGATGCTTCGGTATCCAAGTCTGGTGGTCCACGTGGATGCCGGTCACCAGGTGGGGGGTTTTTTGTTGTTGTTTTTAAATAACAGCCACTCTGCTCCTTCTAGTCGTACAAATCACCCCACTCCATGTTTCTGGGCTCACACAGGCCAAGTGGCACTTCTCAATCCACATCTTCGCCAGCGTCCTAACTCGAGAGCTTCTGTTTTCTGCTGCATCGGCTTTTTGCTGTGCCTGCTTTTACACTGTGGATACTACACTGCTGCACGCACCTCTTTAGTCTTTACATCACGGAGCGTCACCCATTTCCTGCTGAGGGCTGGAACCCCCAAGGTGAGTATCCTGATCCGATCTCTTTCAAACCCAGAAGCAGAGAGCGTGGCCCTGAGGTCAGGGGTCAGGAGTCAGGGTCAGGACTTGCTCAGGGTCACTCCCTCTGTGGCCTGGCCAGCGGCAAGGAGGTCTCTGCACTTGCAGGCCCCTCTAACTGCTGGGGAGGCCTTCCCCGGGGCATTTGGAGAGAAGAGTGTGGTGAGTCCCCAGGCGGGACCCCAGGGCCAGGCAGCAGGGTCAGAGGGTTCCAGCCCCAGCCCCTGCGGCCCTCATGATGCCACACCCGAACCCCAAGACATCCACGACACTCCTCTTCCTGCCACAAGTCAGCCCTCGGCCCCTGGAGACGACCTGCGAGTGGGTGGGGGTGGTCCGTCCTCCTCCACAGGCAGTCTTCACACCTTAACACATCTTAACCTCCTTGCTGGCTGCTTTCCTGAGCTGTCGAGACCAGGCCCCCTCAGCAGACAGACGTCCCCTCTGCCAAGGTAATGAGTGCCAAAAAGCAGAGAGATTATTCAGGGTCCAGCCAGAGGTCTCACCCATGTGACACACTGCTCATCCTAACACCTGGTGAGACACATTAATAATGCCCGTGTCTCCAGAGGCAGAAGAGTGGAGGAAGGCTGTTTTTAAGACACGTTGCATGAGGTGCCAGGAATGGAATCTGATTTTGCCTGAGAAACAACACCGTGGTGGGACGGTATAAAAGAAGCTACTAATGGCCATGGGATCAAGGGCAGGGGTCAGTCCCCCACCTCGACCCCCGCCAGACCCTGCCACGTACACTGCAGTCCACAGCCCTCCAAGAACATCCGGTCCTGGCTCATGGTTTTTTATAGAAGTGATTGCAAGTTCCAAATTTTAAAGAAAAAACATCAATGATGTTTCTATGTACGATTTAGCCTTCCAATGAAACACATGGATTAATGAGCCAGATAATAAAGCAAAAATAAAACCCGACTACAACTGAATGTAACAATACTCCACTTCCACCGATGTGCCCCTTGCTATCTCCCCGGGAGGTGGGGGGAACATTTAGACTGAAGAATTCCAGTGGGGCATCTCCACGGCACGTGCAGTGAGTAAACAGGCCGCCTTCAAAGCTTGCTGAGAAAAAGCTGATCTGCTTGGTGGCCAAGCTTGCCTTCCATCCCCCAACACAAATCCATGCACCCGGCAAGATGCTCCCACCTGGACGGCCGTCAAAGACAGCCAAGCTGCCCCTAACCATTCAAAGGCCAGTGGCCAAGGCCACATCCCTGGGGCCTCAGGGCTGCCAGGGGAGGATGGACCCACACCTGAGCACCCGTCCGTTCCAGAAACTTCCTCTGAGGTCGACGGAAGGGAACTGCAGGGGCTTCGCACCTGCACACCCACCCAGGCCCACGCCCCACCTCACCAGGTGGCGTCCTGGGCTGAGGTCTCAGGAGCAGGGGGCCCTGACACCGTGCCTCCCGGCCCGCCCCAGCTCCAGCAACACCGGACCTGTAACAAAAGGTCCTGACACCCCCTCTTCCATTAAGAACCTCCCGACTAGGAGAGAACAAGGGGCAGCCTCTCCTTAGCCCCACCGCAGCCTCCAGGGATACCCTATGTACCAGTCCATGCCTCCTCCATCACCTCCTCCATCGCCACCCCTGGGATGGGCTCTTCTCTGGACAGAAACCTCCAGAGCCTGAAGACTAACCCTCTGCACACCAACCTGACCTAGAGCTCACAGGCATGTGTTCTAAACTCATTTTACCTCCTGAATCCTCAGCACAGCCTGCAACGTGGGGGCTATTACTGTCCCCACTCTCCACATGGAGAAACTGAGGCAGGGAGCTGCCGGCGGGCCCGCACATGGAGTTCTTGCGGCTCTTTCTAGGCCGTCCTGTCCCCTCCCAGGGCCTCTCCTCGGCTGGAGCTCCACCCCTGCAGCCTGACTCACCACTTCCTCTCTGCTGTTGGCGGCAAACAGATAACCAGGCCGGTCAGAGATGAATGGGCCCTGGCCCCTCCCATCACAAGGGCGCCCAAATAAACGGTCCAGCAACAGCAAGTGCTTGGGTTCCTGAAAGGACATCTTTTGAGTGTCTGCTCCACACCACGCTCCACTCCGGGTGCCAAGCCTGGCCTCAGGGCACTGTGGTCCAAGCACCACTGAGGTCTCCTTGACAAGGTCCGGATGCCGGGAGTTTGACAGAGGCCGGTGACCCGAGAGGACGGGGAGCTGCTAGGAACTCTGCCCCTGGCCTTCAGACACAAACCTGCGGCCCTGGGAGATCCCCGGGTCTGTGTGCAGGCATCTGAGACACTGGAGGGCTGACTTCAGGATGCGAAAGGCCCTGGGATCTCATGCAAACTTACACACTTAATGCACCTGTATTTCTTTTCTCCATCCTGACGTCACCCCTGCGGCCACATCTGCCCAGTCTGCACCAACACATGTTTCAGTTACGGGTGGAAGGCGAACTGTAGCAAAGAAGAGGCCACGTGGCACAAGGCAACGTGGGTCTCCTGTTCTGTGCACCATCTGCCCAGGCATGGTGAGGCCTGCCCCCTCGGTTTAAATTTCTATTATTACTCTGCAGGTCCAGGCACTAAGAGAGTCTGCATGGAGCGGGATGAAGCCCACGGGCCACATGCATGTGACAGTGAGCCGTGGAGCCCTGCTGGCTAGAGGCAGTCTCGGGGGGAGGGCAGTTCTAGGAGAAGTCCCTGCACTATCACTCGCTGGAACTGGGGACGGTGCTGCTTCCTCCTGCAGAGCCTCAGAGCTCTCCCTCCGTCCCGGGTGCCAGCGCCTCACCCGGGCAAGACAGTGTTTCTGGCCTGTGCACAGCCACACATCTTGCTGGAAAGGGAGGCCCTGCCAGGGGGCCGAGGGCACTGAGCCAGCAGCCCCCAGGAGGCTCCAAAATCTCCCGCCACCCAGAGGCTCTCCAGGCAATTCTGGGAGCTGTAGGCAGGTTCATGGTGGCTGAGCTCTCGCCAGAACTCATCAGACCACAGACCCAAGAGTCTTTCAGGGATGAGGACTGAATCCTAGCGCAAATTGGATCCGATAATTTTCCAAAATTCTGCGTGCATCAAACTCTGACACTCACGAGACGCTCTTCCCGGTTCAATACACATTACTCAAAGAATTAGGGAATGTTCTTGCCTAAAATCTCCTAAGACTGCCCTCGAGGGAGAAAGAACTGTCTTCCAACAAAAGTTTTTTCTACAAAGACCAAACTTGATGGTAAAAATTTGAAGTGATAGATTTATGGGGGGACACATTGTATGCACGCTTGCTAAGTTGCTTCCGTCGTGTCTGACAACCAAATGGACTGTAGCCCACCAGGCCCCTCTGTCCATGGAATTCTCCAGGCGTGAACACTGGAGTGGGTTGCCGTTTCCTCCTCCAGGGGATCTTCCCAACCCAGGGATCAAACCCGCATCTCTTACCTCACCTACATTGGCAGGTAGGTTCTTTACCACTAGCGACACCTGGGAAGCCCCTGGGAGATATGTTATGCGATTACAATTACAGATTATCTCCTATTTCACATAATATTAACATACATAACAACATAAAATCAAGTTCCTGAGGATTCTTCTCACACAGTAACAACAGTGGTGATGATATTTGTAACGTATAAATGATAAGACTGTAAATTAAGCACTCTCAATTCTTAAATTTAGTGAGAAGCAAAGTAAGTAAAGTAAGTTACAAGAAACAAGACCAGATATTTGTACACTGTTTCAATAAACTAGGTAATTTATCCTGTTCCAGTTCTCTTGTCACCGTGCTTTTGTTCCATACAATCAATTCCCTTGATTTACAGTTGTTTGAAGAATTGTAACAATAAATTATATATACAGATTTTTAAATTACAGAATACTAATTTTTTAGCAAAAAATTCAAACACTTCCCAAACAAGAGAACAAAATCCATTCAACCTTTTCAAGAAGAACAATTTAATGGTATGATTGCTATTGCTAATATTATTTTCAACGCCCTGCTCAATTTTAATCCTTCAAACCTCAGAGTCCAAAACTTAACGCCTCCAAGAAGAGTGTCTTTTCTTACTCTTCTCCCCACAAATCCTCAACTCTGAAAGGCTCACCTTTCAGATGGGCTCTTCCTCAAATCACACTGAATAAAAGCCAAAGTGCTGAAATTCACGAAAGTTTGGGCCATCCCTGGAAAAAAAAAATCACACAGCCCAGCCAGGCCACCTTCAAAATGCCAGCGTGTGGGGTCAGCTTAGGACAGAGCAACCCAGGTCTGCATCAGCAGCAAACCACCCCGGGAATGCACACAGATCCTGCCTTGTGCCCCTGTCTGCTTTCTGGGGAGTCATCACACAGAATAACGTCCACTTTAGTCAGAAAAGCTCAGTCACCACAAAAAGAAACCTTTTTACCCTCCACTGTCTTTGTCCAAACCAGTGTGGACAGAGAATTCCTCCCAGGCCCCAGTCCAGACCCTGTAAAACTCCCAACACCAAGGAGGAGAGGAAGGTGGGCAGGCAAGGTGGCACTCCCAGGCCCAGCTCTCTCTGCAAACTTTGAGTCTCCCCCAGGGCTGTCTGTAAGGCCACAGAGAAGAGTAAGAATTCTCAGATCACACGCAGGTCCAAGAACACGTGCTGTGCTGGGGAAGGTTCATTTTCATCTCCATATAAACATGCGTGTCCCCGGGGGCGCACCTGAGACGTGCCAGCTTATCTCCTCTTAGAGACTGACGCCAAAGAACAGACAGCCGCCACCCTCAGAAGCACCTGGCTGCGGGCCCCAGCAGCCCTTCCCCAGCCCAAAGGATGCCTTCCCCAGGGGCCTCCAGAGCCCTGTGTGGACCAGGCTCTGAAACCCAAGTGCTGGCATCCTTTTGAAGGAGGAACGAAACGCCCTCACCGGGGCAGGCACCAGTGGCTGTTACACGCAATCCCTGAGATCAGGGTCATTCCTCCAAGCCGACTTCTGGAATGAGACGCTGTGTTATTAAAGGACTTCCTAAGTCAGAAACACGGCGGCAGACAGCCTACTAGTGTAGCTTGGTAGCACTGATGCTCGAAGATGAGACGCTTCTGGCAAGTCAAGCAAAGTTCCCAACAACAGGACAGGTCAGGCCGGTGCAAAGAGCCTCAGACACAGAGCACGTGAGAGGCTGTCATCTTGCCCCATCTGTGAAGAAGCCTAGTGGCCAGGAAAACCCATTCTTGCAACAAGACCTGATTATTCCCAAAACAGAAACGTCACAGGACGGTTTGCACCAAAGCACAAAAGGTGGTACGTGTCTGTACCAAAAAAAAGCCCCAAATAAATCCCAAATCAAGATGCCGGGGCAGAATTAATTAAAAATAAGTTAAAATTAAATTTAGAATAATTTCTTGTTCTTTCCACTCGCCAAAGTGTTACTACATAGCTCAAAGGCACCCCTCCTTTTTTTCTATCTTAGCATAGTTTATTTTTTAACTTTTTATTTTATATTGGGGTATAGCTGATTAACAATGCTGTGATAGCTCCAGGTCGACAGCCATACTCATACACGTACTCATCCTTTCCGAAACTCTGCTCCCATCCAGGCTGCCAGATAACATTGACCAGAGTTTCCTGTGCTGTACACTAGGTCCTTGTTGGTTATCCATTTAAAGACACCCCCCTCCCCCACCTTCGCCCTGCTTTAAACTATATTGCTGTTTCACTAATTATAAAAATAATTCTTTCAACAAACATTTGCTAAGCACTCGTTCAGGGGCTACATGCCCAGCAGTGAACAAAACAAAACCTGATTTTAAGTGTTTTCTTTCTGTACAAATACAGGCATCTCATTGAGATAACACTGGATATGAAAAACTGAATCCAAGTTTTTCACTTTTAACAGTAAAGTTTTTCCCATAAGATCAGATGTTCCCTGAAAACACCACTTTTATTGACTACATAATATTCCATGTGGACAGTGTCATAATTTACCCAAAGATATATTCAAACGCTCACTGACCTCACAATAAAAACACAAACAAGAGACGCAGCTAAACACAGATTTAGGGCCTTAATGGGGGAAAAGGAGGATATACAACCTTACCAATCACAGACGGAGGGCAAGTACACGGTCACGGCTTCCCCGTGGGCCACGTTAAGGCCTAACTCGTAAATCTCCCTTTTTTATAAGCCCTACTCCCTCTTTGATCCAAGAGAACATTGTCTACACAGAACAATACGTTTTCATTTCAATTTCCCTTCTTTTCAGGAAAGGAAATGTTTGCACTTCAAAGGGTTCCTTTGAAGAGCAGCCTCCGGCCCTGGCCCGTCCAGGTTAGGAGTTCCGCGGCCCCAGCGGGGCGTGCAGAGTCTGGGCGGCTGCCCACCGCAGCCCCTCTCCAGGCCAGCTCCTTCAAGGAGAGGGTCTGGTGCGGGAGAAGAAAAAACAAACATTGGAAAAATACTCAAGGCTTTTGATCGTGGCCTTCAGAGGCCCTTTCTCACACAGTGTGGATTTCACAGCCCGGGGAAACTGAGGCACAAACCCGGGGGAGCCAGGTCCTCTGAAACCAGCCCCACCCCGTGAGGTCTTCTAAGCCGGCAAAGAGTGGAGCCCTGGGGGCGTTGCTGGTGATGATCAAGGGGACATCTGCCATAACTGAAACGCACGGGCGAGATCCACGCCTCATCCAGCAGTTTGGAACCCTCCCCGGGAACCTCAGCAAAGACTAGAATGCACAATTTAGCGTGTTCCCTTTTCTCTCTCCCCTAGCCTCTCCTGCAGGCCCGTGCCCCTACCCCTTGCTGAGTCTGGGAGCCAGGGCTGCACAGCAGACAAGAGAGGGCCTGCAACATTTCTTTTCAAGTCGTGAACAAGTTCTGGGTATTTAATAATGATCTCCACCCTTCCCCACCCCGAGGGGTTAACTGCCTGTTCAGGTGCGCAACCGGCCAGGGGGTGGGCAGGGGCATGAAAGCTTCAGTTCCAGACAGGGCGCCCGCTGCCCTGGGGCCCCAGGTCTCTGCTCGGGGCTCCCACCCTGCGTGTTCGGGGTGCAGGTCTGAGGGATCAGGTCACCCTGAGCTGAAGACTTCCGACCATCCACCTTCCCGCGAGCCCACTAACCTGCCGGGCTCTCGGCCTCTGTGCTGGAACCACAGTGGTGTTCATCTCCTCCTTCTTTTACTTTTCTGTAGCTTCCCAATTCTTCACAATAATGCATTCTAACTTTTAGAAACATTTTTTCCTTCAAGAGGCTTATAAGAGAAAATTAGACCACAGTTCCATTGAAAGAGCCTCTCCTGAAAAAGGGAAGAGAAAGAAACAAACTACCTATGCGCACACGTAAAGGAAATTATGTGAACAACGGAAAGTTGACTGTGGACTGGATGACAGTGTTGTAACGTTAAATTTCCTGGTTTTGATGTCATACTGTGCTCACGTAAGAGAACGAGAATAACCTTATTAGGAAACACATTGAAGCTTGCAGGGGGGTAAATCAAATGACATGATGTCTTCGACTTATTCTCAGAGGGTTCAGGAAAAAATACATGTATGTGTGTGTGTAGATTAATCGACTGACAGACAAACAGGAAAAAGGAACAAAATATAAGCAACGGGTGATTTGAAAAAACTGAGGAGCTCCTGTAACTCCTGCAACCTTTTTCTTTAAGTCACAAGTATTATTCATGAAAAGTTGAAAAGTAAAGTAAGAGAGGAGAGAGGCAGGCAGGGGTGGGGAAGAGCCTCCCCACCCCACCTGGCAGCACCCCAGGCCTCACAGCAAGGCCAAGGCCCCGGCCACCGGGGCCCAGTCTCTCCAGGAAAGACGCGCCCTGCTGCTACCCTGGCTCAGACAGCCCCCGTCCCCAGCGTTCTGAGGGTGTCAAAGAAGCATCTCGCAAGGAAGAAGACCCCGCCCCACCTCACACACTACGGAAGTAAAGATCTGGGCCCAAGGACCACTGCCACCGGCCTTGAGAAGGGCAGGGACACAGAGAACCGGGAGGGAAACCACGCTTCCCTGCAAATCAGAGCCCCTGCAGAGGGCCCCCCGCTCCAGCAGAGCTGGAGGGGGACCAGAGAGGACTGATGCAGACCCGAGAAGCAGGGCTCCCCAGGGCCTGGCTGGAAGCCCCACGTCCAGCCAGCTCTAGTGATGCCAACGCCGGACTGCTGCTGACCCAGAAAGAATGCGGCCCAGCCTGTGTCACACACGCGCCAGTGCCAGGTCTGACCACTGGCCAGCACAGCTGTCCCGGGACTCCAGAGCTCCAGCTACACCAGGAGACCCAGCTCAGAGAAAAGAGGGGTGCACTCCCAAGACGCGCGGGCAGATAGAGAAATAACGCGGGCCACCGTGCAGCAGTGGGACAGCTGGCTCCCACACCTCCAGGACTTACTCGGAACCCAGAGAGCCCAGGGGCCTCACATCTCCAGGTCTGTGTGCTTATCTTAGGGCCCAGCTCGGCCGGCGCACACATGAGCGCCAGACCACAGTCCCCAGACATGGGGTGACGCCCACGGCCCTGGGCACATGCGGTGTCAGGACCCCGGGGCCAGGTCCCAGGGGCAAATCCACGCTCTGCCGCTTACAACCACCCCTGTGCCTGTCGATAACTTGCATCCCTTCTCCAGGCCCCGTCCCCATCAGCCAAACAGCAGGACCGGGCAACTGTGAGGATTAAATAAAAAAAACACAGAAAGCGTGGAGCCGACGGTGAGTGCTCACAAGGGCTTGTAGTCTGAGTCTTACCCAGCCCAAGGGCCTCTCCCTTCCTTCCTACTTGGTCTAAGAGACTTTGGTTAATGGTACTCGGTGGGCAGATAAAAAGATTCAGAGAAAGAGAGCGTTTCCAAGCCAACCTGAAAAGGTCAGCGCAAGCATCTTCACAGGTGGGAAGAAGATGGTGACAACCGTGTGATGAAACACCAGTCACACCGCGGTCCCTCCTTTCCCCTCGCCAGCATCCCCCGTGATGGCCCGCCACCCCACCCCACCCTACCCCACCTCACTCCTCTCAAGGATCTACATCACCCCTCCAGGAAGGAGGAAAAATGGTGGGAAACAGACGTGGCCCAAGTTTTTAAGCCCAAAGCCCTCAGGGTAACTGGGACAAATGTCTGGGATGGATGAAGGTGAACACCTTCTAAACAGACACACACGTACACCCTTTCTCACTCACACACACATATAGGCACGTGCACACAGACACACACAGGCAAACAGTGAGAACGGGGCCGGGAGTTCTGCCTCCCAGAGGCGTGGAAAAAAGGTGGAAGTGTTAGTCAGTTGTGTCTGACTCTTTGCGACCCCATGGACCATAGCCCGCCAGTCTCCTCTGTCCAGGGTGTTCTCCAGTCAAGAATACTGGCGTGGGTTGCCATTTTCTTCTCCAGAGGATCTTCCCCACCCAGGGGTTGAACCCGCGTCTCCTGCATTGCAGGCAGATTCTTTACCATCTGAACCACCAGGGAAGCCACCTCGAGGCATGAGGAGGGTTCAAACCCAAGGTTGTGGATCTGAGATACGCAGAACTGGCCTCCCTGACACCAGGCCCTACACCACCCCCTGCAGTGTGGACACAGCTCCAAGGAGAAGGGACTACACATTAACATCTCGGGAAAGTGGGGGAGCAAAACAAAGCTGTTGCGGTTTTCTTCCATGCTGAAATCAAAGAACTGTGCTTTCTCTCCAATATAATAGCGAATATTTACATGAAGCACTTGGTGGGTGTCAGAGTTATGTGAGGTGCATAACCTGGATTATGGCCTCATTTAAATCCCCTCAACCCTACACAGTGGGTACTAGAAGTCAATTACTCTGCAGGCAATACAGAAAAGAATTTAAATGTGGCTCTGAGAAACATCTTAGAAAAAGGCATTTTAGAGATAAGTGGAGCCCACTCTGGGGAGGGGGGCCATGAGGAGAGCGGGGGTAGGGGGCCGCCCGGGGTTGGCACCGTGAGTGGGTCTCGAGGCAGAGCCCACTGTGTGCCCGGCATGTGCGCAGCAGCCTCTACTCCTACATAAGTAGGAAAGCACTTGGTTCTACACAGCAATCTTATCTGCATAGATATTTGGAAGAAAGCTCTAGGGCAGGAAGACAGACTGTTAAGGACACAACTGCATCCAGAGGGGAAAGGTGATTCTGGGAAAAGGGAGACAGCGGGGAAATCCACACTGTCCTGCTTGACGCAGGACCTTGTTTCTCCCGCCTCTGTTTAAACCCACCTCTCGGGAGCCCGTGAAGCCTTTCTGGAGCTTGACTTCTGGTTGCGCTTATCAGAAGAGGAGGCTGGCAGAGGAAAGAACTTATTTCATGAAAGACACTAAATGTGTTGACTTAGTACCTTTATTGGGCTTCCCTGGTGGCTCAGATGGTAAAGAATCTGCCTGTCAATAAAAGAGATACGAGTTCGATTCCTGGATCGGGAAGATCGCCTGGAGGAGGGAATGGTAACCCACTCCAATATTCTTGCCTGGAGAATCCCAAGGACAGAGGAGCCTGGAGGGCTATAGTTCATGGGGTCAACCCCAGTCCACAGGGTCACAAACAGTCGGGCACAACTGAGCAACTGACACCATAGTACCTTCGTTCTTTCACAGAACACTATCACTTCTGTTTATTCACTGTATCATTACAAGGCTGAGAGGGAGGCTTCACACGTTTGCAGGGGCCGGACCGTCCACAGGACCTTCCAGAGGCTGCACACAGAGGCAGCGGAGCTGGCTGCAGCTCCAACGGGGGCCCCGTTCTTGGCAATGGACCACCGGCCCCAGCTCCGCGAAGCAGCATCCTCGCTCCAGGGCAGTGATCTGAGGCTGCACTGAAGCTGTAAAGCCTCCGAACTCCACACTGACGTGGCCTCTTCCCCGAATCTACCACTGGGTGGTGCCCCCTCCTCCCTTGCTAGTGATAACAACCAGAGGAAAAGCCAAGTGACAGACCTGTGTGTGGCGTGATGGGGGACCTCAGGTCAGAATCTATTCCAACGTGTGGCCTGCGTCCCCTGGACGAGAGAATCGTGACCCCTTTGCAGGGAAATGAGAGCAGCCCACCCAGCCCTTTCACCACATGCTGCCCGTTCTAGCAGCTTCACAGAATGCACTGAACCCCCATGGTAGGCTGTGACTCGCTTAGCACAAGTGTCGGGGTGGCTGGTGTCAAAGCTGCTTTGGAATTTGGGGGGGAATACGGGAATACGGAGAATATCACCACAGGGCTGATCACCTGCCGCCAAAGAGGCTACTCTTCTCCCGCTGGAAGTGACCTAAAACCTTGGGGTGGATACAACTTCAGCCTGAAGCCCAGGACCAGCGGCCTCAAGCTTAAGAAATCCCTGGAAGGCAGGTGTCCTGAAGACCAGGAATGAAAAAGCAGGCCCACCCCATGGCCGCAGTCCCGGTGCGGGGCCGACCGACTAACCACAGCCCGGAAGCCCTCTGGAGGGCTCAGGGGAGCACAAGGAGGCCGGGCACCACACGTGGCTGCAACAGGGCAGGTGGGGCTCAGTCCTGCTCATGAGCATGCAAGGGTCTGAGAAAAGCCAGCTGTGCCTTTTATAAAGCCCTTCTCAACGTGCTCTTCCCGACCTCACCAGGACAGTGGCTCTGCTCTCCTGGGACCCACCTCTCCCGCCTCACCTGGATTCTTCCTTTAAATCCACGGACGGGGCGAGGACACCAGCCTACAGATGGCGCAGAGCTCAACCAGTCACGTTTCTACCAGTTCCACCCTGTCCAAGCTGCCACCATCCAGCCTGCACCGAAGTGACACACAGTCACTCTTGCTCGTGCAGAAATAAGCTCAACTTGCGTTTCTTTCCCAGACCTGACTACCAGCCTCTGCGCTGGCCTCCCCGCCTCTGTGCCCGCCCCTTCCCAACTCTTCTCCACGCCGGATCTGAAGGGACCCTTGCCCTCTGGGACAGCTGCCCACCACTCTCCGCCTCCCTGAGAAAAAAAGTCAAGTCCTCCCGTCCCAGGGGCCTGCCCTCAGCTGGAGCAGACAGGGGCGGGCCCGTCTACAGATGCACTCCAGGTGGAAGGATGGCCATCTCAGAAAATGCCTATGGCCCAGATAACTCCAAAGTTACTCCCTCGTTCGTGTCTGACTCTTTGCGACTCCATGGACTGTAGCCTGCCCGGCCACTCTGTCCATGGTATTTCCTAGGCAAGAATCCTGGAGCGGGTTGCCATTGCCTTCTCCAGGGGATCTTCCCAACCCAGGGATCAAACCTGTGTCTCCTTATTGGCCAGCAGATTCTTTACCGTCTGAGCCACCGGGGAAGTCCAGACAACTCCAGGGTCAGAGGAAAATGTTTCTTCCCCAAACAAGGACACACTTATTCCGGCTTTAAATTCCTCCCTGGGATTAACAGACCAATACCTCCAAACACATGGTTAATAATGAAAGGGATTAATTTAATTAGACACAAGGCAGGGCCCTCCAACATAATTACATATTTTTACTGGCCTGAGTAGACAAGAAACTACAGACTAGAACAGTCAGTAGACATGTGTTTAATTCCATCAAAGAATGAAAGCTTTACCAGATATAATTAACATGTGTCTTAAAAAGCAAGCTCCCCAAGGTCAGCAATCTCATGTTTCAAGCCCTGTTTTCCTTTAAAGCAAATAATTATATGCATAAGAGCATCCATGTGGCTCAATCCAGATTTAAACAACTGGGAGTACATTTCTGATCTCTATTCACTCTCGTCCTGTTCACGTGAAAACTCCTCTGGCACGCTTTAAATTTTATCTCCAATAATTAAACATGATCTTAATATGCTAAAACCTTTCAAAACTCTTTGAATCCATTGTTTACTTTGTCCCCCTAAGTTTCTATTCTGACTGTGGGACTTAAGGCCTTTCGTTTTAATGACAGAGGGGTGTGTTCAGCGTAAAAATAATAATTTCCACTGAGATCAACTAAAAATGTCAGGGGGGATAAATGTATCATGGTTTCCTATTATCGGAACCAGACACAAGTGGCAAGAAACTGTTAAGATAAATCCCACATAAATTGCAATTCAAATTAAGCACAATGAGGAAGCTCTGCCAGAGGCCAAAACACAGTTCTCCCGGGTCACATGTTTAAGAGCTCATTTAGGGAAATATACCTGGGATGGAAACGCTGGCCCCCTCCTCTGTCCAGGAGCCTCAGGGTGGGTGCTGGGCAGTGTGGTTTTCTTCCAGGGGCACTTGCCTGGCTGTCCTAATCACACAGGTCAAGCACCTCTCCCCTCCGGTTCTCAGAGGCACGGAAAAGGGGGAAGACGGAGCGAACAGGGCACGCGGCCGTAGTACTACTACAGCGCGCGGCTGCTGGGTACACACACGTCTCAGGATGACGGCCGACCGCCTGGCCTGGGAAGTTTTCTACTACGTAGAAAGGAACACACCGAGAATAGGTCGTCTCGGTGAAGCCGGAACTTCCTCCCACCAGGAAAAAAAAACCATACGGGAGCAGTGATCACCGGCCGGAGAGGCCAGTTCGGGTCACAAGGAAGCTTACCCGGTGCGGGGGTGGGGGTGGGGTGGGAACTTCCCCTAAGTAACCCCCCGTGGGGGACCCGGTAAGAGGTGGAGGCAGGCCAGGGAACTTCCAGGGGTTCCAGGGAGGAATAGAGGTAGGCGCCGCGGCCAGCGCGCGGGGCGCAGAACCGTCACCAACCGGCCACCTGCCGCAGGACCATCCCGCGTCCCCCCCGGGGCTGGCTCCGGACGCGCGGCCGATGACACGTTGCGGACCTCGTGGCGGGGTGGGGTGCTCCGTTGTGCGCCATGTAAGGGAAGGTCTCCCGGATGCCCGCCGAGTCCTGTGCGCGCCCACCCACCCGCTCCGGCCCCGTGACCACCGGTGCGTCCCGGCGCCCAGTGCCAGGCAGGGCACGCGTGGCACCCCCCCGAGGCGCCAGGGCGCCCACGCTTACTCACGGGGTGTTGCATCATGCACCACGCCGCGCCTTCAGGGAAGCAAAATGGACTCCGTATCTGAGACAGCCGCATGGGCACCGGCCGCGCGCACAGCCCGCCCGCCTGCCAGCCCGGCCCGCGCGCCCACCGAGAATGCCAGCGACCCCCCGACCTCCGCGCGCGCTGAGCCAGCGCTGCCCTGCTGCGGCCCCACGCAGCGCCGGGATCACTCCCCCCCACCCCACCCCACCCTACGAAGGTGACCCGGACTCGGCAGGCCGGGCACTCACCGAACTGGCAGGGCGGCAGGATGCGGGCAGGACCGTCGCTGGACAGACGCCCTAGCCAGGGCTGGACTGATGGACGCTCGGTCGGACAGAGGCGCAGCTGGACTGGACGGACTCTCGGCCGAGGATCGGCGGGACTGCCGGATGATCTGGCAGAGGCGCGGCGCGTGGGATCCGAGGCTGGGGTAACCGACAGCTGGTGGTCCAGCGCTCCGCTAGCAGTGGACCCGCCGCTCACACCTGCCCGCGCGGAGTGAATGAAGTGTGGAGGGCGGGAGGCATCCGGCGCGCGGGTTTCATCAGCCGCGCCCCGCGCCCGCCCTCCCCGGCGCCCGCCGCCCGGGCCAGCGGCCCGCGTCATCGCCGGGCACCAATGGCAGTGCCGCGCGGCCGCGGCTCGGGGGGGCCGACCGCGGTGGGGGCGGTGCGCGGGGCGGGGCTCGGCTGCTTCGCGCGCGGGGCCGGCCTGGGATTCCCCCGCGGTGGGCGGCGCTTGCGGACGCGGCGGCGGACGCCCGCCCCCGCCCCACCCGCAGCCCCGCCCCCACCCCGGCGTGGACGAAGCTGGTGCGACACCCAGCCCCGCCCGACTGTCCACCCCCGCCGGACTGTCCACCCCCGATCACAGGCACCAGCTGGCGGACAGACACCGCGCTCGCGGCCAGTTTGCCTCCTCTTAAATGAAAATACTTGGGAGACACGTGAAGGTGTTTTGGTTTTAAGTATTATTGTAAATCTTTTCTTTGTCATCGGAATATTTATAACTATTGCCTATTTTTAATAAATAACACATCCTCGCCCCTTGTCAGGAAGGACCAGAAAGCCCGAGTCCGCCTGTGCCCCGGCGGCGGGACTAGCTCCTGCCCTTGCAGGCATATCACCGCGGCTATTTCCGCACCTGCTGTCCCCCGGAGGGAGGTAGCAGAGACCGAATCACCCCCGCGCTCACTTCGCAGGCTTCCTCTTTGCTCCAAAAACCCAAGCAAGAACCACGATCTCTAGAACTCCAGTAACCTTTGACATGAAAGAGGTAAGTAGGTCATAAATTAATCCTCCCGGCCTCCTAACTTTGTAGGAAAGAAGGAAAAACCATAGCGTGGTGTCCACGACCTTTAAATCCTTTCCACACTTCCTACCCGCCTGCCCCCCGCCCCCTACAAATGTCCTTGGTCAGTAATGGGGGCTCATTGTCAGCAATATTGTCACAGAGTGATATACACTATTACTAGCCATTTATAAAGCATGTAACTGAAGGGTGCCAGCTTCAGAAATGTTTTCATGAATGCATAAAAATAGGTTAGTATTTGCAAGGCACTTTGAACAGGGCTGGAGAATTCCATGGACAGAGGAGCCCAGCAGGCTACAGTCCATGGGGTCACAAAGAGTCGGACAGACCTGAGGGACTAACACTTTCACTTTCCCATTTGGAACATTGCTGGAATCATAGTGACTGACTGCATAGGCGTTGCTTTAAAACAGTACATTTCAATTGGAACTGTCTGTTGGTGACGTGATGCTCTCAAGTTTCATTAAGGAGGTCTCCTGTGCAGAGGTTCTTCCTGAATCCCACAGTCTCCTTAACGCTGACACAGCCAGACAGAAAGAAGCCTGGTGTGAGTCAAGGACCACCCACTTTGCCTTTGCCCTTGATCCAAATTTGAATCTGAATTCTTCCATTTCCCTTGTGGCTCATCTGGTAAAGAATCTGCCTGTAATGCGGGAGACCTGGGTTTGATCCCTGGGTTGGGAAGATCCCTTGGAGGAGGAAATGGCTACCCACTCCAGTATTCTGGCCTGGAGAATTCCATGGACTGTATGGTCCATGGGGTTGCAAAGAATCGGACACGACTGAGCGACTTTCACTTCTACCACTACATTCCCGTAAGGTTTTCTGCAAGCTATCTCACCTCTGTTTGGAGCTTATAAACCTGTGTTCTTAGCAGACTATCCTTTAGTGCCTGAAATATGATTGTGGGATTTTTTTTTTTTAAGTAAAACAGAATTTGATGGATTGTAGAGATGCTCTGCTTGTGTAGCCCAGACATGGAACATAGAGTTAGTATTTGTAAATTCTGAGATCAAGTGTTCCAGGCCCTGGTGGATGTATGGGTCATCGTAATCCAGGAGATTGTTGGCAATGTGCCCAGATCAGCAGTCCCACCCACCAGGCTTCGCCTTCAGAAAAGCGATAGGAGACCCTCTGTGACAAGGCCCTCTAGCTAGCAGCTCCCTGGTAGGAAAGACCAAATGTGCACCAGCAGAAAACTAATTATGCTCGGAGACCACGTAGTCTCAAGACTGCAGGACCAAAGGGAGGCACACACAGCGAGGCCCTGGCGCTGACATCGCTGAACTCCTCACTGCAGAAGACTCATGCCTCTGTTGGGGTTATTTAGCAATCTGTTGCTATTTCAGTGTTTCCCCACGATTGTTCTCCTCTCTCTTGGCCCTTGTGCCCAGTGTGGAAGGTGGGAAAGCTGTCGAGGTTCTCCGAAGCCTCCTTGTCTCTAACAGTGCAGTGTCGAAGCTGTGCTGCCAACACAAGGAGCACTGGCCCTAGATGGGGACGAACACCAAGGTCCAACTGCAGAAGGCCGGTGTCCCCACTGTGAGCAGGGAGGCCAGTAGGCACAACAGCTCTCTGGCATCAGCTGGACGTGGCCAGGAGCCTGGGCTGCATCCCCTGTGAAAGGAGGGGTCAACAACTCAACAACCCCTGACCTCGTCTTCTTTTCCTCTGTGCTTCTACTATCCCTTCCTCCGCCTTCTCATGGGAAGATATGAAATCGAAGAAGGTGTCACCAGCCCTGGAGCCAGGTTTCTGATTCTCTTCCATTTCCCCCCAACCAGGAAAGGCCCCCACCTGTGAATCCTGGGGTTCTGTGTGGCACCCGGAGACTGCTCCCCAGACAGATCATTGTCATTTGTGAAACTGTTAGTTGTCCAGTCATGTCCGACTCTTTGCAACCCCATGGACTGTAGCCCACCAGGCTCCTCTGTCCATGGGATTTTCCTGGCAAGAATACTGGAGTCGGTAGCCATTCCCTTCTCCAAGGTGTATTCCTAACTCAGGGATCAAACCCATCATTCATGGGGCTTAGCTTATTCCTGCAGGGATTTGATTTGACAAAAACCATCCCGTTCTTTGGATTTCTAAAAGGGTGTGCCACTTGGTATCGCGATACACCGTTTTCAGTCAAACCTAGACAATGGTGACTGCACTCTGAAAGCTCTCATCACAGATAATGCTTTCCTGCTATATTAGGATAAAAAAGGAATGAGGTCTCAGCTCACCCTAACACCCTGGATGTTTCATCAGGGGCTTTCCTGGTAGCTCAGATGGTGAAGAATCCACCCGCCAATGCAGGAGACCTGGGTTTGATCTGTGGGTTGGGATGATACCCTGGAGAAGGAAATGGCTATACTATACTCCAGTATTCTTGTCTGGAGAATCCCATGGACAGAGGAGCCTGGTGGGCTACAGTCCATGGGGTTGCAAAGAGTGGGACACAACTGTGCAACTAACAGTTTCATGAATGACAGTGATCTGTTCATGGGTTACAGGCCACGGGGTTGCAAAGAATCAAACACGACTGAGCAACTAACACTAACATTCCAGATGTTTCTAACTTGGTCAAGCAAGAGTACAACCTTTATGCAAAGACATTTCAGGTTCTAAACATTCTGTCCATATCCTTCGACATCCCTTCCTACCTTGAGCTTCTGTGACCTCACGGTCTTAAGATTAGGTCTCCGAGTTTTGCCTTTTGTGCTGAACTTCCCTGCTCAGAGCATGGGCCGTCACGGCAATAGTGCAGTGGCCTAGAACACAGACAGTAGAGACAGAGCGTCTGTGGGACTGGCACTAGGTAACTGAGGCTCTCTGGGCCTCAGTTTTCTCGTCTGAAAAATGGGATCTCTAAGGAGCTGCTGAAAGAGTTGAGATAATGAGAGCCCCCTGTGAAGTGCCTAGCTCATAATAATATGACTCTATAAAGGCTATTGATTACTGCTACTGTACACATCAATGATTTTCACCTAACGCATGCTCCACTGATACAAGCAAATACCAGAGGGATGACTTTATCAGCACTTGTTTTATTCTTTGACTCCTAAGAGCAGTCACTAAGGAGGGGTTGGGGGAGCCACAGGAGCAGTGGTATTTACAGATAGCTTTTCACGGTGCACCAACAGCACTCCCTCCCTAAGTTGGCACGTGGGTAGGAACTAGCCCGCAAGCCCATCTGCAAGAGCTTTGCTAGAATCCAGAGCATGGGCAACTCAGCAGAAGGACATTACTACGAGCAGGCTCTCTCACATGCCCCACTGTTGATGTTTTGTGCCAAATAATGCTGTGTTTCAGGGGGTCACCCTGTGCACGGAAGGGATGTCTGCAGAGTCCTTGGTTTCTACCTACTGGATGCCAGTTGCACCCTTCCACAAGCAAAAATGTCCCTCGATGTTACAAACAGCCCCTAGAAGGCAGAAATTGCCCTCCCTCCTTTGAGAGCTGCTGGCCTAGAGGGACGTCTGATCGTCTTGCACTGGGTGCTGGACGAATAGAGATGGTGCCATCCTGACAGGCAGGGTTCAACCTCAGCTGGTCGGCGCCAGTTCACCCAGACCACTGTTTACCCCTTCTAATGGATTGGTGCCTACAGCATCATGCTTGTTAAATATGCTTCTTATAATTCCTGCATGGTGGTGAGCCCTAGCTGGGGGTTTCTTTAAAGAAGTAAAGATTCAAGCAGATCTTAGTTGTTCATGCAGCAAAGACAAAGTTCATTCCAAGACCACCATGGCAGTACTTGCCTGGTGGTCTAGCAGTTAAGACTCCCCCGCGCTGCCACTGCAGGGCGCATGGTTGGCTCCCTGGTCAGGGAACTAAGAACTCACATGCCAAAAAAAAAAGGGGGGGAACATTATGGTGGCTAAAAGTAGTCAAGTGGAAATTATTCTACCTCAAAGGCATCCAATTATTCCCCGATATGGACTTCTCCCCCACCACTACCTTCTCCCCCATCTTTCCCAATCATCGTACAGAATGACATTGTAGACAGCTTGTCATGAAGGATGGTCACAAGCTATTCATCTACTTTTGGACTTTTGCAGAGCAACTTTTACAAGGTGATTCTCCTCCAGGTGTCTCTGTAAATAGAAATACACCACTTTTGATGACGTACCTTAGGCTCCGGGGAAAGGTACACACCCCATATTTCCCTAGAGGATGGCTTCAGATTCGGGGTCCCAGAGTACTGGCAGTGGGGATGGCCACCTGTTATTAAAAGACAGGCACCCAGAAGTGTTGCCCCCTAATATCTGATCTGTGTCCATAGAAGTCCCCCAACATGGGATGAGGGGGAGGGGATCAGTCAAGTAACTGAGGTACCTATGGATTCAGGACTAAGGGAAAGATGAGGGATAAGTCAGGTTGTGTTACTGCCTGAAAAGAGCCCAGTTGCCAAGTAGAATCACACAGCCACCATAAGTAACAATCTGGACCGCGTGTTCTTCCTGTGTTACTACCATCCGGCTCCAGCGACACCTCCGGGCACACCTTCCTGCCCCAGGTAGGGAGAAAAGCCTGGCATCCAACTGTGCTCGTTTTGCCACACGGTTCGAGGACACCATGCCACAGGCCAGCACTGCCTGTGTTCCCACTGCCCAGAGAAACTGTTCTCATTTACCCTTCTTTTAATCAGTCTCCTCTCCCATGGACTGAAGGATGCCATATGAGAAAACTGGCTGTAAAAAGAAAAGCCCTTCCCCTTCCAGGCCAGCCTTGACCCGGACATGTGGACTCTCCCCTTTGGTTGGTTGCTTCCCAGAAGTTTCCACACCAAATTACTTCATGCAGCCCAACCCCACACCCTCCCACTAGGTCAAGCTTGATAACTCAGCATAGTAGTGATATCAAGCTGGGACCTCTGCTCTGCTAGTTTTGAGAAGAATATTCTTTCTCCTATTAAGTTTCCTATGTAAGTGTCACCAGACAGAGCTAGTCATTAGTTACCCTGAAGAGCTTATTACTTAACCATTGATCATTCATCAGGCTGACTGAGTAGTGTTCTAAGTGATTGTCATAAGAAACAAAGAAATATAAATTTCTTCTTTTCTTTCTCTGGGGTTGGGGTAGGGGGGTGCGGGGTGGAGGTTCTCTGTTCTCATATAGAACTCACAAGGTTTTTTTTTTTAGCTGTGTATTTTTTAATATAAATTTATTTATTTTAATTGGAGGCTAATTACATTACAATATTGTATTGGTTTTGCCATACATAGACATGAATCCACCATGGGTGTACATGTGTTCCCCATCCTGAACCCCCCTCCCACTTCCCTCCCTATCCCATCCCTCTGGGTCATCCCAGTGCATCAGCCCCGAGCATCCTATATCATGCATTGAACCTGGACTGGAGATTCATTTCACATATGATAATATACATGTTTCAGTGCCATTCTCCCAAATCATCCCACCCTCGCCCTCTCCTGCAGAGTCCAAAAAACTGTTCTATACATCTGTGTCTCTTTTGCTGTCTCGCATACAGGGTTATCGTTACCATCTTTCTAGATTCCATATATATGCGTTAGTATACTGTATTGGTGTTTTTCTTTCTGCCTTACTTCTCTCTGTATAATAGGCTCCAGTTTCATCCACCTCATTAGAACTGATTCAAATGTATTCTTTTTAATAGCTGAGTAATACTCCATTGTGTATATGCACCACAGCTTTCTTATCCATTCGTTTGCTGATGGTCATCTAGGTTGCTTCCATGTCCTGGCTACTATAAAAAGTGCTGCGATGAACATTGGGGTACACGTGTCTCTTTCAATTCTGGTTTCCTCGGTGTGTATGCCCAGCAGTGGCATTGCTGGGTCGTATGGCAGTTCTATTTCCAGTTTTTTAAGGAATCTCCACACTGTTCGCCATAGTGGCTATACTAGTTTGCATTCCCACCAACAGTGTAAGAGGGTTCCCTTTTCTCCACACCCTCTCCAGCATTTATTGCTTGTAGACTTTTGGATCGCAGCCATTCTGACTGGTGTGAAATGGTACCTCATTGTGGTTTTGATTTGCATTTCTCTGATAATGAGTGATGTTGAGCATCTTTTCATGTGTTTATTAGCCATCTGTATGTCTTCTTTGGAGAAATGTCAGTTTAGTTCTTTGGCCCACCTTTTGATTGGGTCGTTTATTTTTTTGGAATTGAGCTGCAGGAGTTGTTGTGTATTTTTGAGATTAATTATCTGTCAGTTGCTTCCTTTGCTATTATTTTCTCCCTTTCTGAAGGCTATCTTTTCACCTTGCTTATAGTTTCCTTCGTTGTGCAGAAGCTTTTAATTTTAATTAGGTCCCAATTGTTTATTTTTGCTTTTATTTCCAATATTCTGGGAGGTGGGTCATAGAGGATCCTGCTGTGATTTATGTCAGAGAGTGTTTTGCCTCTGTTCTTCTCTAGGAGTTTTATAGTTTCTGGTCTTACATTTAGATCTTTAATCCATTTTGAGTTTATTTTTGTGTATAGTGTTAGAAAGTGTTCTAGTTTCATTCTTTTACAAGTTGTTGATCAGTTTTCCCAGCACCACTTGTTAAAGAGATTGTCTTTTCTCCATCGTATATTCTTGCCTCCTTTGTCAAAGATAAAGTGTCCCTAGATGTGTGAATTTATCTCTGGGCTTTCTATTTTGTTCCATTGATCTATATTTCTGTCTTTGTGCCAGTACCATACTGTCTTGACGACTGTGGCTTTGTAGCAGAGCCTGAAGTCAGGCAGGTTGATTCCTCTAGTTCCATTCTGCTTTCTCAAGATTGCTTTTGCTATTTGAGATTTTTTGTATTTCCATACAAATTGTGAAATTATTTGTTCTAGCTCTGTGAAAAATACCGTTGGTAGCTTGATAGGGATTGCATTGAATCTATAGATTGCTTTGGGTAGTATGCTCATTTTCACTGTATTGATTCTTCCAATCCTTGAACACGGTATATTTCTCCATCTATTATCAAGTTTTTAAGTACTGTGTGAGGAGAAGGTGGAGAGAGTAGCATGGAAATATATACATTATCATATGTAAAATAAATAGCCAGTGGGAATTTGCTGTATGACCGAGGGAGCTCAAAGCCATGCTCTGTGACCACCTAGAGGGGTGGGATGGGGTGGGAGGAAAGTTCAAGAGGGAGGGAACATGTGTATACCTGTGGCTGATTCATGTTGATGTATGGCAGAAACCAACACAATAGTATAAAGCAATTATCCTTCAATTAAAACTAAATAAAAATTATTTTAAAAGCCCTATATGCAAAATGTTGACATAGCAGTCAATTTAACTGTTGACTTCCTAATTAACTATGGATAGAATTTTTTAAAGTGAAGAAAAAATACCTTGATTGACACTATGACAACTTAAGTATGTTTACAGTGGTGCCTGACCTTCCATCTCCCCATTCATGGGATGTACTGCCATTCAAAAGGAAAAATTAGATGCAAATAGATGTTGGCAGATACCTGACCAGCACCTCCACTCATTCTTATACTCATTCACCCCTAAAGAACGAAAGAGCACGCAAATGCCTGTGGCAGCCAGGTTCCCATCCTCTCACCTGGCAAGCATCCTCTTGTTCCGCCTCTGACTCATGTCATCACTGAGCCCCTCATCTGCACATCTTTCCTCGTCCAGCCCCACTCATTCCCAGCATTGACTGCCACCTACCCATCACAGGTGATTCCTCAGGAGCCTTCTTCTCCAAGATGGGTACCTCTCCTCACAGTGAGCCGACCTTTCCAGCCTGGCATTAGCGTTCCACCCACATAAAGGAAGGAAGCAGGCCATGGGAGACCTTGTGTACCAGTTATGACTCGGTTGTTTTTCTGGTGCCCGAAATTACGCACAGAGCACCCAGGTCTAAAGCAAACACTTCTCAGATGAAATCAACAGCAACTGAGCATACCAGAAGATGTGCGTTCTAACTGTACTATGGTTCGACCATTTTGTTTTGCTGTCGCACAGTCTGTAACAATATGGAGATCATTCATTTTGCATTCTCTCCTGTGCCGCACGCATCTGGTAATAAGGATAAACAAACCGTCTCTCCTGCCCACAGGTCAGTGTCTGGGAAAAGGCAGGCTGCTGATGACTCATGACTGGAATCTGTGTGTCCATTCACCTCTGCCAGCATTGCTGGACCTTCAGCACCCACACTGGGAACTTTGCCTGTGCTTTCCACTCCAAAGACAACAGAAGAATATATATATGTGAAAGTGAAAGTTGCTCAGTCAAATCCGACTCTTTGCGACCCCATGGACTTACAGAGTCCATGGAATTCTCCAGGCCAGAATACTGGAGTGGGAAGTCGTTCCCTTCTCCAGGGGATCTTCCTAACCCAGGGATTGAACCCAGGTCTCCTGCATTGCAGGCAGATTCCTTGCCAGCTGAACCACAAGGGAAGCCCAAGAATGCTGGAGTGGGTAGCCTATCCCTTTGCCAGTGGATCTTTCCGACCCAGGAATCAAACCAGGGTCTCCTGCATTGCAGCCGGATTCTTTACCAACTGAGCAATCAGGGAAGCCAAAATATACATACATATATATATATATATATATATATATATATATATACACAAATTCCCTGATCTCTGCCAGGTAATTCAACAAGAGTTCATTAGGATGTTAATAGAGGATAATTGAGCATATGTGCTTTTCGAACTTGGGCTCTCTGAAGAAATAGTTTAAACCCCATCAGGCCCACCTTTTATTAATACTTGCACACCTTGTATATCCTTTAAAAGCACCATTTTGCTTAACTCTCAAAGAAATCCCACAAGGTGAGGATTTTAATTTCCTTTCCCACAGAAGAGGAAACTGGACCTTCAGAATGTTAAATGACTTTCCCAAAGGACTTCAGTCTAAACCCAGGTCCTTTCACCACACTGTAGGGCCAAAAGATAAACTCAGTTCTGCCCTAAATTATACACTTAGCTGGGAAAGCTGTCTGAAGAAATAATGGCAGAGATTTTCCAAACTTGATGAAAAAAGACCAACTTGTAAATCCAAGAAGCCCAGCAAACCAGAAGCAGGACAAATACAAAGAAAAACAACCATAGTCAAACTGCAGAAATCTAAAGGGAAATTCTTTCAAGCAACCAGAGTCAGGGAGGGGGGGAAAATGACACGTCACAGAAAACGTGGATTCTCAGCAGAAACACAGGAGGCTAAAACAGTGGCTGATATTTATAAAAACAAACAAAAACCAAAAACCAAAATGTGAATGCAGAATTCTGTATGCAGCAAAAATAATGTGAAGTGTGAAATAAAGACATTTTCTGCTAAAGAACTGTGAGAACTCGAGGCCAGCAGACTTGCAGTCGCATTTCTTAATGCTAAATATGCTTTTCAGGCTAAAGGACATTGTAATGCACTGAGCCCTGGATCTGCAGGAAGTAAAGGGAAATGCCAGGTCTGAGAACCTGCTCCAGGTTACATGTTTCTGACCTTTGGAGGCAGTCATTTGAGTGGTAAATGAGAGAGTTTGGGGAAAATAGTGAAAACTAAAATATTTTAAAGCAATGAAGAAATGTATGTCATAAGGAATTGTTTTCTCATTTTTCAACTGCCTAGGATTTTTCCCTGGGTGATTGTTCATTTTTTTAATTTTATGATTTTTGTTGTACAAACTTTGCATTTTTACCTAGTTATCTTTCCTTCTGTTGTTCCTTTAATTGCTCTTGTCCTTAGAAAGCTTTTTCTGACCAGAGATTAGTGAGTCACTCAGATAATGTGTGATCTTACTGTTTCTTTTGTATTCAATTATTTACTTTATCCCAAATTTCTTCTAATGCTCTGAAGTGAAAATACAGGTCAGGTCACCCCCCAACACCATTTGTTGAATAATCCACTCCTTTGCCATTGACTTTACCGGTTACCCACTCCAGTATTCTTTCCTCTTCTTCCATGGACAGAGAGGAGCCTGGCAGGCTACAGTCCATGAGGGTAGCAAAGAGTCAGACACAACTGAGCGACTAACACTTTCTTGCCATTGATTTATAAGTCATTTGTTATATATTAAGCTTATGTTTTTAGGTTCTACTTCTGAACTATTCACGCTCTCCTGTGGATTTATTATTAATTATGTATTACCCTGTTTTCCTTTGGACAGTTTTATGACGTAGTTCAGTGCAAAGCAGTTACACGCTTCCCTCTTCCCATTTCTCCTTTTCAAATTCTTACTCCTCATATTCGTTTGTTCTTAGAATCAGGCTTCCCTGGTGGCTCAGATAGTAAGCAATCTGCCTGCAAGGTGGGAGACTCAAGTTTGATCCCTCGGTCAGGAGCATCCCCTGGAGAAGGGTATGGCTCCCCGCTCCAGTATTCTTCCTGTCACACACATAACCCTGGAATGTTGAGTGGAATTTCTTTGAAATGACAAGCTAATTTAAGAATAACGTGCACCTTTGCTGTGGTCCATTTTACAAACAGGAATGTAAAATATCTCTCACCTTAAGGTTTAGGCAAGGAAATAAAGCTGAGAGCCTTCTAAAATTACTAAACTTAGTAGGAGACACCCTCTCCTGTATTCACCTGAGATCCAAAAGAAATAAAAACTAACAGCCAGTAGGAAACATGGGGAAAGCTACCTGGCTTGAACTTGCAGTTTATGAGAGAGAGAAAAAGCCCCACTAGAAAGTTCATAATCTCAATTTGGTTCCTGCAGAAATTTTGTTAGAGGTACACACTACTTGTGAGACTGAACAACCTCAAGTCAGAATTAAATTAATTCCAGATTAGCAGTGCCCTCCAGGTGTTGGCAAAAGCAAGCACAAATTAACTAAAACCTCAAAGAATTCTCACAGGCAAGTGTCTAAGAGAAATAAACAACTCATAATAACAAATAGAATAATCAAACACCAGAAAAAGTCACCATTAGTGAAATAAATAGTAAAAGAAACAGTCACTCAGTCGTGTCCAACTCTTTGCAACCCCATGGGCTGTAGCCTACCAGGTTCCTCTGTCCATGGGATTTTCCAGGCAAGAATACTGGAGTGGGTTGCCATTTCCTTCTCCAGGAGATCTTCCTGACCCAGGAATTGAACCCAGATCTCCCGCATTGTAGGCAGACGCTTTACCATCTGAGCCACTAGGGAAGTTCTAAGAGAAATAAACAACTCATAATAATAAATAGAATAATCAAACACCAGAAAAAGTCACCATTAGTGAAATAAATAGTAAAAGAAACAATTGAAGCAAATGTTGCAAAACTTCAGATAGAAAAATACCACAGCCAGGATAACAAATAACCATACTTAGCGTTATGAAGGCAATGGCAACCCACTCCAGTACTCTTGCCTGGAAAATCCCATGGATGGAGAGCCTGGTAGGCTGCAGTCCATGGGGTTGCTAGAAGTCGGACACAACTGAGCGACTTCACTTTCACTTTTCACTATCATGTATTGGAGAAGGACATGGCAACCCACTCCAGTATTCTTGCCTGGAGAATCCCAAGGACAGAGGAGCCTAGTGGGCTGCCGTCTATGGGGTCGCACAGAGTTGGACACGACTGAAGCGACTTAGCAGCAGCAGCAGCAGCATTATGAAATAAAAAGAAGTTTGAAAAAAAATGGAATGGAACTCTGAAAATGAAAAATATAATCACTGAAACTAAAACTCAGCTGGTGGCACCCATTAGGATGACTGTTGTTGAAAACGATTAGTAAATAACAAATGTTGGTGAGACTATGGAGAAACTGGAATTTTTGTATCCTGTTGATAGGAATGTGGAATTGTACAGCTGCTATAGAAAACATGTGGGCTCAGCTGCTTAGTCATGTCCTACTCTTTGCGACCCCATGGACTGTAGCCTGCCAGAACAATAATTTTTCTAAAAAGTAAAATTCAGTTCAGTTCAGTTTAGTCGCCCAGTCGTGTCCGACTCTTTGCGACCCCATGAATCACAGCACACCAGGCCTCCCTGTCCATCACCAACTTCCAGAGTTCACTCAGACTCACATCCGTCGAGTCAGTAATGCCATCCAGCCATCTCATCCTCTGTCGTCCCCTTCTCCTCCTGCCCCCAATCCCTCCCAGCATCAGAGACTTTTCCAATGAGTCAACTCTCACAATTTTAACGTAAATAGTTAATTCTTTAAAATCTTAAGTGAAGCATCTGCTAACGATGGACTGAGTTATTTGGATCTGACAGTCTTCTGACAATAAGGAAAACAAAAGAAAAAAGTACCTGTTTGAATGCAAGCAGGAGACGCAAAGTCACTAGGTCATGATTTAGGGGGAAAAGGGAAGCCCAGGGAGGTAAGGTAAACCAGGTTTGCTATATTCAGGGAATCAAGAATAATATAGGGACGTCCCTGGTGGTTCAGTGGTTAAGAATCTGCCTTCCAATGCAGGGGACATGGGTTTGATCCCTGGTCAGTGAACTAAGATCCCACATGCCTTGTCTGAAGAGTCGGTGTGTTCTGGAGCCCACGTGCCACAGGAAAGGCGCTGGCAGTAGCATTTCTCAAGATATTTGACAGGTTTGCTTCTTGTTACAGGAGATTTGGGTTTCCAGAGTTCCTCTTCTATAACACAACCCACCAGGCATTTTAAGTGTCACCTGGAGTTATTTGCATCACTTTGCGAGTACTGGGACTCAAGACTGGAGGCAGATACACTTAGGCCCACACGATTATGCTGCCCTGTGAATAGTAAAGTCCTTCGTCTCTGATCCAGGGGTGCGTTTTCTGCCAACTTCTCCAGGCTAACGTGTTAGTGTTCAAGCAAGATAAAAATCTCTGACCTTTCGTTGTCGTTCTTGACATCATCAAGTCTTCAGTTCTTTCCCAAAGTAACCTATAGAGTTTTGCGGTTCCAATCCAAAATAGCAACAGGACTCTGTGTAATTTGACAAGCTGATTTCTGCAATAAATATGGAAATGTCGAAAGTCAAGAACAGCCAAGACATTCTCTAAGGAGAAAAACGCAAAAGTACATGATCTACCAGATATCAAGACTAGTTTAAAAATATCATAACCAAGACACTGTGGTATTGGCACAAGCATAGACAAAACAAAACAATGGAAAAGAACAGGATGTCCAGCCACGGTCCTCAGTATATGTGGACACTGACAAGGATGTTGCAGTGGAGCAGCAAGGTTTGGTCTCTTTCACAGTCGGTGCTGTGATAATAGAGCATCCACATGACCACAATATGGGGGGAACTGTACCTTCTGAAAACATCAGTCCCAGGCAGAGAGTGGATCTAACTATGAAAGGAAAAATAATGACGATAATGTAGGCTAATATGTTTATGACCTCACATAGATTAAAAACTTCTTAACCGGGATGTAAAAGATCTCACCACGAAATAAATGACTGATGATTGATCAATTTTCAATAACAAACTTCATTGAGATATAACACATGTGCCATGAAAGTCATCATTTTGAAGTGCACCAATCAGTGATTTTTAGCATATTCCCAGGGCTGTGTAGTCATCACTACTGCCTGGTTCTGCATTTTCATCACCCCCCCCGCAAAGAAATCCATACCTATTTTCAATCACTCCTTTCTCCCCTCCCAGCTGCCCCTGGCAATGACCAAACTACTTTCTGTCCCTATGGATTTGCCTGCTCTGCACATTTCATATAAATAGTCATACAATATGTGGCCTTTTGTGTCTGGATTTTTCACTGAAAGTGTTATGTTCCCAGGGGTCATTTATGCTGTAGCACATACCAGTACTTCATGCATTTTTATTGCTGTGTAATAATCTATTGAATGGATATACTCGCTTTTCTTTTTGGTTTCCTAAGTTGAAGGGCACGTGGGTTGTTTGCTTGTTTTGACTTTTCACTTTCATGCATTGGAGAAGGAAATGGCAACCCACTCCAGTGTTCTTGCCTGGAGAATCCCAGGGATGGGGGAGCCTGGTGGGCTTCTGTCTGTGGGGTCACACAGAGTTGGACATGACTGAAGTGACTTAGAAGCAGCAGCAGCAAATGTTCTAACATACACTTCCTGCTTGTGCAGACACTCAAGGTCAGCCAGAATTGAGAGCTTAGGGCCTTCTCAGTTGTTTCCTAGGCACAGACACAGCTCTAGCCATGCACACAGCCCTGTGCATGTTTGTGGTCATCTAGAGTTCCAGGAACGTATAGAAACTTTTGAGAGCACCCTATGGCTGACATTACTTTGCCAACAAAGGTCCGTCTAGTCAAGGCTATGGTTTTTCCAGTGTTCATGTATGGATGTGAGAGTTGGACTGTGAAGAAAGCTGAGTGCTGAAGAATTGATGCTTTTGAACTTTGGTGTTGGAGAAGACTCTTGAGAGTCCCTTGGACTGCAAGGAGATCCAACCAGTCCATCCTAAAGCAGATCGGTCCTGGGTGTTCATTGGAAGGACTGATGCTGAAGCTGAAACTCCAATACTTTGGCCACCTCATGAGAAGAGTTGACTCACTGGAAAAGACCCTGATGCTGGGAGGGATTGGGGGCAGGAAGAGAAGGGGACGACAGAGGATGAGATGGCTGGATGGCATCACCGACTCAATGGACATGAGTTTGGGTAAACTCTGGGAGTTGATAATAGACAGGGAGGCCTTGTGTGCTGCGATTCATGGGGTTGCAAAGAGTCAGACACAACTCAGCGACTGAACTGAACTGAACTGATGGCTGTCATGTATCCAATTTTCCCTTTTAAGTTTTTTTTTTTTTTCCCATAGCCTTTCGTTAACCTCAACTTGTAATGCTTCCTTGTGTGAGTGTTAAGTTGCTTCAGTTGTGTCTGACTCTTTGCAACCCTATGGACTGTAGCCCTCCAGGCTCCTCTGTCCATGGGATTCTCCAGGCAAGAATACTGGAGTGGGTTGCCATGCCCTCCTCCAGGGGATCTTCCTGACCCAGGGATCGAACCCACGTCTCTTAAGTCTCCTGCATTGGCAAGTGGGTTGTTTACTGCTAGCGCTACCTGGGCAGCCCAATGCTTCCTTAAGCAACTGCAGTTTTAAACAATTATTGTTGACTGTTCTGACAAATACCCTGTCGTTAGGGCTGTTCTTATAGAGGGAGCCCTAAGTGACATCAAAGAAAAAGAAGCCGTGTAAATGGAACTTCTCAGCAGGCTGTCTGACAGGTCAAATAGTGACAGTTCTTGGGGGATGGCCCTGCTGAGAGTTGCGTACTCATTCTGCCCCCTCTAGTGGCTGCTAGGCTGCCAGTTCTCCAACCTGTTCTATTTGTTTTTTCAAGGTGACTGAAGAGAGAACATCTACTCTGCAGAGCTTGGCAGTATCTCTTGATTGGTGAATATTCCTAGACTAAAATTAGGAGTTCTATCAAAGACACTACTAAGAAAAGGAAAATGGAAGCCAGAGAGTGGAAGATGGGAATTGTAACACATATGACTGACAAAGAATTGTCACAGGTCTGTAAGGTTAACCCTGGAGAAGGCAATGGCACCCCACTTCAGTACCCTTGCCTGGAAAATCCCATGGACGGAGGAGCCTGGTAGGCTACAGTCCATGGAGTCACAAAGAGTCGGACACGACTGAGCGACTTCACTTTCTTTCTTCACTTTGTAAGATTAAAGAGCAGGTTAGACACCACTGAATTAAAAGAGACATCGTGAACAGAAGGAATTATTTGGAACACCATCTAAAAGGGCAGAGATGCAATATAAAGACCTGTATCAAACGATAAAGAGTAAGTGTAATAAGTTCTAGCATATATAAAGAGACAATATGTAAGGACATAAGACTAAGACTGTTTCAGGAAATACAGCTAAGATTTAAATGCTAAAATATCAGCATCCAAGTGGACTTCAATTAAGGGGAAAAGTCCACAACTAGAAACAACACAGAGAAGCTATAGGACATGAAAAATGAAAGGTCTTAAACGTCCCTGGTGGTACAGTGAATAGGAGTCCACCTGCCAATGCAAGGGACACTGGTTCAATCTTTGGTCCAAGAAGATTCCACATGCCAAGGAGCAGCTAAGCCTGTGCACCGTAGCGACTGAGCTCACTCGCCTAGAGCCTGTACTCTGCAACCAGGGAAACCACCGTTTTGAAAACCCTGCTCCCTGTGACTAGAGAGTAGCCTGCTTGCAGCAATGAAGACCCAGCACAGCCCAAAATTAATTCATTCATTAAGAAAGACAAAAGATCTTAAAGGCATCCAAGAAAAAAAGCTAGATTACTTACAAAGAAATGGCAGTGAGAGTAAAATCTTATTTTTCAGTGTCCGTGGTATTAGAGTCAGTGACTTCACTGTGCTCAGAGATACTGAAGAGTTACCCACAGTTGTCTATACTGTCTTTAAAAGCAAAGGTTAAATAAAAACATTTTCTGACTTAAAAACTAGGAGTGTTTTTCTCTAAGAGATACTCATTAAAAGGACATATTACAAATATATGGAGAAAAACCTCTGGTGGAATGTCCAAGGGACAGGAAGAAATTGCAAGTAAAGGTATCAGCAAATATAAATACAGATGGTATAAAATAAAGTAGTGTCTAATTTAGGAGTGTGGGTAATAGAGTACAACTAAATTGAACAACTTCACTTTCACTTTTCACTGTCATGCATTGGAGAAGGAAATGGCAACCCACTCCAGTGTTCTTGCCTGGAGAATCCCAGGGACGGGGGAGCCTGGTGGGCTGCCGTCTCTGGGGTCGCACAGAGTCGGACACAACTGACGCGACTTAGCAGCAGCAGCAAAATACTGAACAACTGGATGCGTGGTGCTTCGCAGTTAAGAGAACAGATACCAAGCGCAGATTTCTTCGGTTCAGATCCCAACCGTGGTACTAATTATCTGGTGCGTCTTACCCTGTTTCGTGTGTGCTGTCGCTCAGTCGTATCCAAGTCTCTGCGACCCCATGGACTGTAGCCCACCGGGCTCCTCTCCAGGCAAGAACACTGGAGTGGGTTGCCATTTCCTCCTCCAGAGGATCTTCCCAACCAGCGAGCAAACCCGAGTTTCCGGCAGTCTGCTGAATTGGCAGGCAGATTCTTTACCATGGCGCCACCTGGGAAGCCTAATTAGGTGAGTTCATTAATATCTCTGTACGTCTATCTACTTCTTTTAATATGAGGATAGTAATAGTGTTTTCTCATGGGGTTATTGATGATGCTTAAATTAGTTAACATATGGGGAACTTAGAACCACGCTTGATACGTAGCAAGTATTTTGTAAGTGCGAGCTGTGATTTTCAATAAAGTGTTCTCAAGTCCTTGTGTTGCCAGATAAAATACAGAATCATGGTGAGAGATTTTATCAAACTTCTTTCGACAGCAGTGATTAAGAAAATAAAAGTACTATTAGCAAGCTTGTTTTGATTGACTCGTAAAACTTGTACCCCACTAATTTAAACTACATAGACTTTTCAAAAATCTACTTCTTAATCTGCACAATAATTCCGAAAAGTAAAAACCAAGCAGGTGTGGCAGATACAGTTAGTTGCCTTCCCAGTGTTCCATCTGCCTTTCTTGTATACAAAACACTGGTTTCCTGTGGAGTATGAATGTGTCCAGCTAAGACCCTGACTCTCTCCGGTGACTTTATGGTTATATGGCCTTAGAATCTAGTTTAGATCATTGAGATTTAAGTGAAAGTCATTGGGTTGGGTTTCTGGAAAAGCCATGTTATGCTTTATGCCTTTAAGGCTAATATGTATGTGTGGTCAGTCATGTCTGACTCTGCAACTCCATGGACTGTAGCCGGGCTCCTCTGTCCATGGGATTTTCCAGGCAGGAAAGCCGGAGTGGGTTGCTATTTTCTCCTCCAAGGGATCTTCCCAACCCAGGGATCAAACCCTAGCCTCTTGCGTCCCCTGCCTTGGCAGGTGGCTTCTTTACCACTGAGCTACTTGGGAGGCCTTAAAGCTAATGTGCCTCGAACCTATGTATTTCCATCCTTTGACTCTGTGTGTGTGCTACTCATGCCTTCAAAGCTTCTGTATTGTTTACATTTTTCAAGCAACTTTTTAAATAACAATAATATAGCAAGATATAGAACTGTTTGCTATTTTCCCATTATAGTTGCAGAACTCTACAGAAATAGCTATTAATATGTGTTTGTTTATGTGTTATAAACACCTGATAAAATACACACTCAGCTGTTAACAGTGAGTGATGGGGAGGCAGTGGGAGAGTAGGTGAGGCACTTTTCACGTTTTATTTGCTTCTGTTCTGTTTGATGTTTTTACAGGTTTGTATTCTGCTTTTGAAATCTAAAAAAAAAAAATGCATCAATAAATAAAACATATGCCAGTAAAGGGAAGGGGAAAGAAAGCCATTGCTTTCCAGCTTGGAAGGAAGAAAAGGAGGTCGTTCCAAGACTGGGGAAGAGCAAGGAGACAGGACTGACTCAGGAAAGGGGGAGTACGTGGATCAGTGATGCTGTGATGTCTGGGAGAGGCGGAGGGGGACGCACCCACGTGATGGTGTACACCTCCCCGCGGTGAAGGAGAGACTCGGGGGCCAGGGAGTGGGGAGAAATAGAGATATTGACTTTGGCTGAATGTGCAGAGAGAGAGAGGAGTAGGAATCCAGCCAGAAGGGCATGAAACAAAGCAAGTACCAAATAAACACCGGAGGGAATGGTCATGTTCTCATTTTTAGATGTGCGCTCCTCAGCTTTATCAGTGACTGTATTTCTGTGAAAACCAGAGTAATTTTCTTGGTTGGAAACATGTTCTTTAAACTATGGCCATAGGCCATCTGTGCCTCTGCCTAGACAATGCATAGTGAATGCCTCTTCAAAATAGTTGGCTTTCTATTACACTGTATCTCTATAGCAGGAGTTGGTAATTAACTTTGCCATAGGAGAGAGGGAATTATATTAGGGAAGAGAAAAAAGTTTATATGATAAATTCAAGTGAGATAATAATACGATTTTAAGGAAGGCTAACCTGAGAAAATGCACAGGAAGCATGCTATTTGTGTAAAATAGCCTTAAAAACCCATGCACAATCTCATCTTTGTGGATGCTATGCATAAAGAAATCTTAAAAGAGCAGGCCAAAGTTAAACCAGCTGAACTGGGGTGATTTTGTGTTTTCTGAGAGAAACATAATATACGAGAGACTTATGAACAGCTAAGCTCTTTCTGAAGGAGACACAGATGGTGGCTCTTGTGGTTTTTGCTTCTTATTCCCTTTGAGTGAGAATAAAATTATCATATTTTTGCTCTTCAAGATTCCTCAGAATAAAGCATTAATATACTCAGGAAATTAAAAATGAAGATACTCAGAAGTTTCACTTCTAGGAATTTATCCTTTAGACAGACTCACACATGTGCACAAAGATGGCTATTATAACGTTGTTCGTATTAGCAAAAACTCTGCCTCTCTGGGAAACAGAACTTTGCAGTTGATTAAAGCCCAGAAATTTTACAACTCTCTAAAATGGATAATGGGGGATGATTTATTTTTCTGTTTAATAGAAGAGACCCTTCAATGTTATCATTTTCACCCTGTAGGACATTAGCCAGTTTTCTATCAAAGTTGGCAGTGCTATTTCAGAATTTCTTTTTATCCATTGACTTTATGATTTTCAACTTGCATATTCCCCTTTTTTAATGTATTTTAAAATTATTTATTTATTTACTGGCTCTGCGGGGTCTTCGTTGCTGCATGGCCTTTTCTCTGGTTGTGGCAAGCAGGGACTACTCTCGAGTTGCGGTGCCTCCCCTTGTTGCAGAGCGCAGGCTCCGGGATGCATGGGCTTTTCTCTAGTTGTGGCGAGCAGGGACTACTCTCGAGTTGCAGTGCCTCCCCTTGTTGCAGAGCGCAGGCTCCGGGATGCATGGGCTTCAGTCGCTGTGGGCACGCAGCCTCAGTAATTGTGGTTCCCGGGCTCCAGAGCACAGGCTCAGCAGTTGCTGTGAACAGACTTAGTTGCTCCAAGTTGCTCCAGGATCTTCCTGTATCAGGTATCTAACCAGTGTCTCCTGCACTGGCAGGCAGACTCTAACACTGAGCCACCAGGGAAGCCCGCATAGTCCCTCTTGAGCCCACTTTGTCATCCTGGTGGTTTTTTCATTAATGAATTAAATAAAACTTCAGTATATGTGGAGAAATCGTCTCTGATGGTTGTTTTTCTGGTGTAATTGGCCAGCATATTCTGAAAGAAGATGACCCTGGGGCCACGCCTCCCCCTCCCACCTCACAGGTGAAGGGCTTTGGAAATCTTGCAACGCAAGGCTGTGAAACTCACTAACCTACACACAGCTTTTGGAAAGTAGGTAAGTTCTGGTCGCTGGACTTTTTCCAAAGCCATTTGCCTCAGGGGTGGGGGTCATTGTGTACTCAACACTTGTAGTCTGTCCAACTGGAAATAGGCCTAACCAGATTCTCAGAAAAAAGTGGTTAACCCGAGGTCTTCAAATATGGAAAGTTAAAAAATAAAACTGCAACGAGAAGCCTGCAAAATGCCATTAAATAGACCTGGACGTTAGTGCCCAGCAAACACCAAGTATTTGAGACGCAGCCCTGTAGCCACTGAATGTAATCAATGGTCTTGATCACGATGAGATCGTACTGCCAGAAATTTTAGGGTCATAGCAGGTCATCTTTCCTTTTATTTACTTGTTTATTTGGCTGTGCTGGGTCTCAATTGTGGCATGTGGGATCTTTAGTTGCAGTATGGGAACTCTTAGTGTGGCATGTGGGATCTAGTTCCCTGACCTGCATTGGGGTCTTAGCAACAGAACCACCAGGGAAGTCCATCTTTCCTTTTAAAGGTGAATTTTTGGGAAGAATTTTGCATCTAATGGGTAGCCTGGATCTGAGAACTGTCCTACCAAAGGGTCATCACAGTTCACTCTGAGACTTTGACCCATACTCCACCTCCCAAGGCTGCAGGAATACCTAACATCCAGTCTGGCTTCCAAATGCTGAACTTCCATGATGGACTTGATCTTGTTTGTGAACTGAGGGCTGCAAATTGATACTATAGAATTTTATTCAGCAGAGTGGCAGTAGTTAAGGCAAGCAGTCCTGGCAAAGGTTCAGATAAAGAAGCATCTTCCTGTGTGGCAGGTAGGTGTGTGAATTGCTATGGCTTGTTTTGGCAAGCAGGCAAGCAGTCTGGCAATAAGTTGAATAACTCATCTATCCCTCCAGGGCTCCAAAGAGGGCAGGCAGAAAGCAGTTTTCTCTCCCCTTCATGGCCTTCCAGATCTCTTTTATTGTTTCTTTCTTGTCCCCACCTGAAATCCCCGGCAGCTAATGTAACCTTTTCTGTCACTTTTAAATTATTTATTTAGTTTTTTACTAAATCCAAAAAGGTCTATTTCTTACTCATTTTAAAAGTTTATTGCAAATGGAAAGGCTGCATCTTCTCTTCATAGTGACTCAAATGACAGAGCAACCACCATCTCATATGTTGTTTTCTTGTTTAGTTGCTTAGTCATATTTTGCAACCCCATGGACCCAAAGCCCCCCAGGCTCCTCTGTCCATGGGATTTCCCAGGAAAGAATACTGGAGTGGGTTGCCATGTCCTCCTCCAGGGGATCTTCTCCACCCAGGGATCAAACATAGGTCTCCTGCATTGCAGGCGGATTCTTGACCACTGTGCCTCCTGGGAAGCCTATATGTCTGTGTGTGGGTATATATATATAATGTTCTTTTCCATTATGGTTTATTTCAGAATATTGAATGTCCCTGTGCTGTACAGTAGGACCACGTTGTTCATCCATCCTGTGTATGATAGTTTGCATCTGCTGATCCCAAACTTCCGATCCATCTCTCCTCCGTCGCCACCCTTTGGCAAACCCGAGTCTGTTTTCTGTGTCTGTGAGTCTGTTTCTGTTTCACAGATAAGCTCATCTGTGCCACAGTTTAGATTTAGCATGGAAGCGACGTCATATGGTTTTTGTCTTCTCTCACTTCACTCAATATGATCATCTCCAGGTCCATCCATGTTGCTGAAAATGGCATCATTTCATTTTTTGTGGCTGAGTAACATTACTGTGTATGTATAGGGTATATAGTGTGTATACGTATATATCTCACATCTTTATTTATCTGTCAGTGGACATTAGTTGCTCCTATGTCTTGGCTATTGTAAATAGTGCTGCTGTGAACATAGGAGTGCATGTATCTTTTTGAATTAGTGTCTTCGCTCAAGCCCAGGAGTGGGCTTGCTGGATCATATGGCAACATATTTCAGGTCAGGGGCCACGAAACCTGGGATGTGGCACCCCAGAAACCAGCCAGAGGCCTGTAAGCTTGCAAAGGTCAGAAGGTATCACTCTTGGAGTCTAGAAACAATCTGGACCACTTAAAGAATCCACCTGCCCACACAGGAGACTTGGGTTCGATCCCTGGTCCGGGAAGATCCCCTAGAGGAGGAAATGGCAACCCACTCCAGTATTCTCACCTGGGAAGTCCCATGGACAGGGGAGCCTGGTGGGCTACAGTCCGTGGGGTCGCAAAGAGTTGGACACAATTCAGCAACTACACAACAGCAAAGATGCAGTAGGAATAAAGAGGGTACATCCACTTTCCCTCATCAAGAGCCCTATCATGTTAAACAAAGGAGTAATACCGCCCACTCCTGAATTACCTTCCAGAGGACAGCCTTGGGAGAATTTACCAAAGCATGGGCTGTGAGCTACAGGTTCAGGGGTCAATCGACCCTTTCTCTTTTGGAGCAATGGCAAACGTGGCACATTGCGTGGCAGCTGCTTCTGGAGTGCCCTCTCTCAGCCAGAAAGGACAGGCAGCTTCAGTCTGATAGAATAACACATTTGTGCTTTGCTTGCAGAACTGAGCCTCCTCAACGCTCGTCCAGTTCAAAGTCAAGGTGAAACTGACTCTGGGTTTAACCTCACTCCACGGAAATGGCTAAAAATGCCGCTTCCTATTTGTTAGCTGTCTTCATCTTTTAACTTTAAACCAGAAAAGTTTATGACAGAAGATTATGCATGGAAAGTATTTTAGACAAGCCATGGCAAACGAAAACCAAGTCATTACAAGAATTAATCACTGGCCAAAAAACAGTCTGATGTTAACTCCATTACGAGTTTAAAGCCGCTATTAAACCAAGGGCATTGGATTCTTCTAGCTCATTTTCACATTCCTGGCTTATCTCCAGCTGGCTTGAAATGCTAACACAATAGCTGAGAAATTCACGGCAAATCCAAACACAGCCCAGATCTGCAGGACTTTGGGGTCTCTGGGATTCTCTGAAACAGTTGTCTCAAGTAAGTATCAGTCCTCAATTCTCAGTAAAAATGTCCTTAGAAGATGGTTTCACTCTAAAGAAGATACAGGAAAAGATACAGGATGTCAAGATGAGGTCTATGAAGCAGACATTTTCTCTGGACTTTGCTGCATGTCCTGTTGAGAGCCCCACCCACCCACTGCACTGGTTAATTAGCGTTTTCTTAATTAGCATCTTTCAATCTTTTTTATGAGACACAAAGTACTCTGAGTAAAGCGTGGCACATCAGGGACCAGGAATGTGGAATTCTAGGTCTGACTTCATCTCTGACTCAGGGGATCTTGGGCAAGTCCTAGCTTCTCTGCCCTCATTTTTTTCTGTCTCTAAAATAATTACGGCTCATCTGTATTATCTGATTTGTTAGGACAAATTTCATGACCACATCGGCATGAAATCTGGATGAAGCTGGGATTGAGAAACGGATCAGACACTCTTGATCGAGATGGTGAAAGCAGAGGCTGGAACCAGGACAAATAACTAACTCTCACCCAGGCTTGAGGGTGGCACGGCGTGTGGGGGGAATCAGGGAGAGTGTTATTTTGAAATCATAGCTGAAATCCATAGTATATTTGGTTAAATTTAACTCAGTAAACTTCACAACATATTATGATCTATATGGGTATATATTGTGTACTATGATTTTGGATGGGTAAGATAGCTAACACATTTTAGTTCTTAAGGGATTTTTTGGGGGGTCTTTTTAATGGTCCAAGTCAGACAAACACCCTGAATGACGTTAAAGAGAGGGAGGTGAGCCAGATGGGTCTAATTTTGATATTTTGAGCAGTGAGCCATTTCTAGCCCTTACCCTTCCCAGAGATGGATGGACAGAGGCAGAGCCGGGGGGCACCTCTCTTTAATTACTCAGACGTAAGAAGGGCCGCTCCAGTCTAGGTACACCAGCCCTTCACACTAAAACCTTTCCATGTTGACAAGTGGAGCTGATGCTGCCAATTGGCAGATCACTGGGTTCTTTCTCAGATAATGCACGTGTCTTAGTCTCAGGACAGTTTTTAAACTGAGGGGAACTGCAGGCCTATCACCAAACACTCACATACAGGTATTAACAAATGGACATGCTGAGCACTCCTTAAATTACATTTCTTTCAGGAAAACAAGCAGCAACAACAAAAACATAAAACAATCATCGATCAAAAAGAAAAAAAGATTTTGGAACAATCGGAAACAGAATCTGCACCATTGGGAAAAGGTTAAATCTGTGATTCTTATTTATAGGCAGTCTTTGTGAGCATTCTTTATAGTTTATCTACATGAAATCAACTTGGGCTTCATCAATTCTGCTGGAAAAAAAAGAAGATGAAGTATTCCTGGAACTACCAGCAAGCACTCTGGAGAGGATAGATCATTTAATTACATCATTAATTTCCAAGACATATGGATCACATTTGAGTCTCTAGAACATAACCTATTAGAGGAAGCCCAATTGCAAGTGCTCATAAGAGAGAACACAGAAGACCTCATTCACCAGCCACCTCTCTTCCCTTTGATCTCTAGCTTCCAGAAAACAGCAGTGTCGCCCAGCTGCAGAGTCGCAGGACCACCTCCCGGTGCAGTTAGAGTGGAGGCGAACAGGGAGGGTCGTGGGTCCTGCTTTTGCTCTGTGGACAGTGTTTGATGTCTTAAGCCAGGTGATGAGGACGTGTGTGTGTGTGTGTGTGTGTGTGTGTGTGTGTGTTAGTCGCTCAGTCATGCCTGACTCTGTGCAACCCCATGGACTGTACGCCTCCAGGCTTCTCTGTCCAAGGGATTCTCCAGGCAAGAATACTGGAGTGGATTGCCATTCCCTTCTCCAGAGGATCTTCCCGACCCGGGGGTGGAACCCAGGTCTCCTGACTGGCAGGTGAATTCTTCACCGCTGAAGCCCTGATGAGGGCATGGGCCTCTTATTACTCTTTATTCTTATTCTTAGCATATCTTAAACATCGAGATAGTATATTATTTTTAAGGAAAACAGACCTGACTCTGCAGGCTTTGCAAAGTGATTCAGTCATCTTAAGCTGTTTAGGTCTGTGTACTCTTTCTGGCTCTGGCAAGAATCATTTCATACAATTAAAATTTTCTCCACTCATCAAACATTAAAATCATAAAGATATACGTAAAGCAAACAGCCAAGACAACGCACTAGTCCTCTGGCCTCCTCTACTAATTGCACTCCCCTCCCAAAGATGAGCACTCTGTTTCAGCATGCCCTTTCAGATGCTCTCTATATCCACACGTACGTGTATTCACGTGCTGCGCTTCCAAATGTAGTGTCAGCTTTGACCTAAGCATCCTTCCTGGGCTTTGATCACTTAAGGTCAACAAGAAGAAAGAACTGCTGTCCCAGGTCAGAAGAGATAGGAATGCTGGAGAGGAAGAATTGAATCAAGAGAGGACGGCTGTGATCTCAGAGAAGGGAGCCATGGCCTGGCAATCCTGCCCTAGGCTGTGTGCACAGACTTGCCCAGAATAGTCAGAGTGAGGGAACCAAGGGGCAGCGGTCCCCAGCTGGGGGCCTGGGGCCATTTTATGGCCCATGATGCCCGGAGCACCGTCATGTCCCTTGGCTTAAGGGCGGGCAGCTTAACAGTGGCGTCTAAATGACCTAGGCACAAAGAGGGCAAAGCTGAGCAAAGACGCTGGTTTTAGGAGCGAAGCTCTCAAGAGGCTGCGTGTGCAGACAGCTTATGCCTGAGATGAGGCGGTTTCTGCAGGGGCCTTGGCTTGGGTGACTCACTAATGAGGGTCAGTGTGGATGACACAGGAGGGATGAAGCCGTGGGCTTATAGCCCACCCTAAAGACGGGACCCCCTTCACTCCATGGGCAGCAGTGGGAGGTGTGTCAGATTTCAGGGAGCCTGCCACTCTATCTGCTCTGGGGACAAAACACCTCCTCCTCTGACTCCTCAGGAGTGGGACTCTCGAAGCAAGACCAGGAAGCCGTGACAGCTGGCCTGTCAACCTGCCCAGCTTGCCAACAGGGACCTCTGCTTCCCAGATGGTGACCACCTCCTGTTTCTGGGTGCTTCCACGGTCATCTTTGCAAGCCTGTTGACTTTCTCTCACTTCTTAACGTATCTAAACCGGAAGCCCTTGGTGGAGATTTTTTTTTCTCATATAACCTTTTTTTTTTAAGTCTTTATTGAATTTGTTGCAATATTGCTTCTGCTGTTTTATGTTCTGTTTTTTTGGCCAGGAGGCATGTGGGATCTTAGCTACCTAAGCAGGGATCAAACCCGCACCCCCTGGATTGAAAGGTGAACTCTTATACCACTGGACCAGCAGAGAAGTCCCTCATATAGCCTTTTTAAACTGGGTGTAATTATCTACATGCCATAAAATTTGCCCTTTTCAAGTGTACAGTCTGGTGGCCTCGGGCAGACTGCCTCCTCCAGTGCCTCCTCTGGGTGCCTCCAGCTAGGCTCTGCAGAAGCTGTTTTGGGGAGCAGCTTCTTCCTGTGAGTGCCCCTTGCCCTCTAGCAGGGATGAACTGGAGGAAAGAAGGTCTGCCTCCCCCTGTGCCTGCCTCCTCCTGCCATGGACCTGCCTTGACCAGGGCCTTACAGGTCCACCGGCTTCCCGTTTGCTGTGAGCGTGGGCTCGGATGTCAGGGCAGAGAGAGCAGTCACTTAGGCAGACTCTATCGATTTTTGCCATCTTCTCATTTCCTCTGACTGTCCCCTTTCCCCTGGAGGAACAGTTAGGAAATAGCTAACAATCCTTGCAGCCAAATAAAGTTTCTGATTTAACTGCATTCCTAAAACAGTGGAAAAGAAATCAAGAGCTGGGCCTCAAAAGGATCCCGTAGAAGCAAATTACATTCCTGTTTGATGGTGAAGCGGCCGGCAGTCCATGCCTGCGGGATCTGACGTTCCTTAAGAAGCATATTACTTGACAGTAGGAAAATAGGCTGGCCTGCACACGTATCTTTCTCCTTGAGACCAATTAGAAAGCTCTGGAAACCTGGTTGAGGAAGGAATATCTGGTATTTAGTTCTCTGCACAAAATGATAACCCAACGGCCCGAGGTGACTGTGGGTGCACGTATTTTCTGAGACTGCAATAAACTGAACTCCAAATTTACCAAACATCATGAAGTAAAGCATAGTTATTAGCATTCCAAAACCGTTCAGCATTTTTATCCTGGTGATACTTTGTTTTATAGGATGAGACTGACAATAAACAGGTCAGAGACTGTAGACACTTCCATGCTAAAAATTCTTAGATTTGTATGTGAATGCCTCAAAATGTAGAGGAAGACATACCTTCAGAAACTAAAGACTTTCAGGGTCATGTGATTGCCCAAGGACATGTGCCAAAATGTTTTTTAAACTGATGTTGTTGGGTGCCTTCCCTGGTGGTCCAGTGGCTGAGACTCTGAGCTCCCAATGCAGGGGGCCCAGGCTCAATCCCTGGTCAGGGAACTAGATCTCACATATCGCAACTAAAAGTTCACATCCCACAACTAAAGATTCTGCATTCTACAACTAAGACCAAATAAATAAATAATTTTTAAAAATTGATGTTATTGGAAATTTCCCCCATGAAAGGTAATGAAAGTGATAGCTGGTAGAGTTCTAATAAAGCTGAGAGCTTAAGAAAGATGCTGAATTAGCCTTACTAGCCTTAGCTGCTTATCTACTCTGGAAAGGTGAAATAACATGACCAGCCTCATGAACCAAGGCAATAGTGTGAATCCACATCCCCTGGGAGCTTGTTAAAAATACAGAGGCCCAAACATCAGCAATGGCAACAACAGGAATACAGAGGCTCAGGTCCCAGGCATCAAGCTTAATCAGAAGATCTGTGTGTGTTTGTGTGTGTGTGTGTGTGTGTGTGAGTGAGTGTGTGTGTGCTCAGTCATGTCTGACTCTTTGCAACCCTATGGACTGTAGCCCACCAGGCTCCTCTGTCCATGGGATTCTGCAGGCAAGGATACTGGAGTGGGGTGCCATTTCCTCCTACGGGGGATCTTCCTGACCCCGGGATTGAACCCACATCTTTTCTTCATGGGATCTAAAATCTAAACAAACTCTCTTGAACATTCTGAAGCACACTAATATTTGAGAAACAATATAATGGAAACCTTTTGAATTTTGAAATCAAGTAGACAATTGAGATTCAGAGGCCATCATCCCGTGACCTTGAGCAAGCTTCTGTCTCTGAAACTTAGTTCTCTCCAGTTTCACTTACGCCCTGGGCTGTTGAGAGGACTAAGTTAATGGGCTGTTTGTCTCAGTACTGGCCATTTGGGTGAGTGCTAAGACACTTCAGTTGTGTCCAACTCTCTGCAAGCCCATGAACTGTAGCCTGCGAGGCTCCTCTGTCCAGGAGATTCTCCAGGCAAGAATACTGGAGTGGGTTGCCATGCCCTCCTCCAGGGATCTTCCCAACCCAGGGATGGAATCCACATCTCTTAGTCTTCTTCATTGGCAGGTGGGTTCTTTACCACTAGTGTCACTTGGGAAGCCTAGTGGATGATTAATTAATGTTACTTCCCCTATGAGATTGCTGGGACTGCCATAGTGAAATACTATGGACAGGGCGGCCTAAACATCAGACATTTATTTTCTTACAGTTCTGCAGCCTTTAAGTCCAAGGTCAAGGTGTCAGCAGGGCTGGTTCTCCTGAGGCCTCTCCCCTTGGCTTGCAGCTGGCTGTCTTCTTGCCAGGTCCTCACATGGCCACTTCTCTGCATGAGTGGCCCCATATTTCTTTCTCTTCTGATCAGGTCATTGGTCTTTTTGAATTAGGGCCCCACCATGATGACTTGCCAAAGAATTGATGCTTTTGAACTGTGGTGTTAGAGAAGACTCTTGAGAGTCCCTTGGACTGCAAGGAGATCCAACCAGTCCATCCTAAAGGAAATCAGTCCTGGGTGTTCTTTGGAAGGACTGATGCTAAAGCTGAAACTCCAATACTTTGGCCGCCTCATGCGAAGAGTTGACTCATTGGAAAAGACTCTGATGCTGGGAGGGATTGGGGGCAGGAGGAGAAGGGGACGACAGAGGATGAGATGGCTGGATGGCATCACCGACTCGATGGACATGAGTTTGGGTGAACTCCGGGAGTTGGTGATGGACAGGGAGGCCTGGCGTGCTGCAATTCATGGGGTCGCAAAGAGTCGGACACGACAGAGCGACTGAACTGAATTGATGATGACTTCACTTAACCTTAATTCTCTCCTTAATAGCCCTTCCCTCTGAACACAGCCACACTAGGGGTTAGAGCTTCGATAGGTGAGTTTTGGTGGAGACACGACTCAGTCGCAGCACTCCCCTTCCCGTCATCGTTTCCCTGTGCTCCTGCCCTTCCCTTTCCCATCCCCAGCAGCAGTAGTCTACATCTGAATCATCTGTGACTCCAAAGGACTGGTTTACAATACCAGTAAGTCACCCGCATACAAATCTTCAATGTTTCGACTTGCAAAGATGCAAATGTGCCTGCCAGCCCCTGTACGCCAGCTACTGTACTACTGTACTCCAAGGTACTGTAAGATTAAAAATGTTTTCTTTATTTTGGTGTTTGGTTTTTTTTACGTACCCATTATTTGTGTGAAAAGTATCATAAACCTATTATAGAACAGTACTTATACAGCTGATAGTGTTAGTTGAGTACTTTGGCTCATTTTGTTGGACTTACAAACTGGACTTCCGAATACACTTTCAGAAAGGGAGCTTGTTCGCACGTATGGGACTTAATGTACTCATTTGATGAAAGCACTGGTTGAAGGTGAGGTGAGGATAGGGTGCAGGTATTTTGCTGGAGATACCGGCTTCTTGGAAACCCTGTCCCCAGAACCCTGGTCCAAGACGATAGCAGAGACTCACTACTATTCTTAGCTAAAGGACCCAATGACTCTCACTAGCTCAGTTTCTTTTTTTTTTTTCTTTTTAATGACCTAGGTTGAGAAGGCACGGAATCCCTCGTGTCTAAATTCTGAGTCCTCGCATTTCCAAACTGTGAAGGGCTTTCTTTTCCTTCTAAAGATAGATCACAGCAGAGAAAAAGAAAAGTCTCTTCAGATTTCAAACATAGAAAGTTTAACTCAGTGATGTATTATTTCCCTTCAGAGCGGTGATTTGCACCTATATTTAGAGTCCATAATACTCAGTTTCAGATGTGTAAGGCTTCGTTCTACGCTGCCTCGCCCTTCGCTGTTGCTCACACGTCTCCTTCGTGGCTGCACGCAGAGCTCTGCAGAGGCCAGCCGCGTTGTGACAGAACCTGTGGTGTGAACTTGATTCCTTCTGATGTTATACAGGAGCACCTGGCTGCCTCCGATCCATCTCCGATGTAACTGGCAACGCATTGAGGTGAGTCAACCTGTGAATCACTCAAAACCACACTCGAAACCTGCAGGCCCTGCACTGTTCCCTTATTCATATTAGAATTAAAATTTCTGACCTAGACTATGAATTTTACCTCTTTCCCAATTACGTTCCTTGGCTCTCCATTGGTTTTTTTTTTTTCTTTATTTCCATGAAACTGAAGCAGCCTTCTAAAAGTATATGCATTTATTGTATATCTTCCTCTACCCGATTCAATGTGTGCCACTGAGTCCACTGAATTGTGAATGACAAATTGAATGGAGGAGCCTGGAAGTAGGTATGTATTTATAAGAAAGTCCTGAATATTTTTCTTTGTAACTTGGGCAGAGAGGAAGGCTCCATTTGGGGGCACTTCTGGTGTATTAGTTTTTAATATATATATAATTTATTTATTGGCTGTGCTGGGTCTTTGTTGCTCACAGGTTTTCCTCTATTTGCAGCAAGCAGGGACTACTTTCTAGTTGCGGTGCACGGGCTCCCCTTTGTCAGCTTCTCTTTGCGGAGAACAGGCTCTCGGGTGCACGGGCTTCAGTAGCTGCGGTTCCCAGGCTCTAGAGTTCAGGCTCAGTAGTTGAAGCACGCGGGCTCAGTTGCTCTGAGACATGTGGAATCTTCCCAGACGAGGGATGGAATCCAAGTCTCCTGCCGGGGAAGCCCCTCCTGTGCATTATTGTGTGTCATATTCAGGACCATCCTGATCACCCCAGTAGGCCGAGGCAGCCCCAAAACTCTCACTCTTTACCCTTCTTACTTCTTGTTTGCCCTGCACTTGGGAAAGGTGCCCTATGGTTCAGTTCTAAAATGTCAAAGCCCAGAGAGATCTTAGCCTCTCTCTCTTCCTTATTCTAATTAACCAAAGTTAAGCCACATAGTTGTCCGGGCAAAGTGAGTTTTCCTGGGCCTGGGCTCAGCCACGTGACTTGCCATGGCCAATTGTATGTTGACAGAGGCAATACAAGGAGAAACCTTAAAAAGTGCTGGTGCCGTGCGGCCAGTTCTCTTGCACTTCTACCATTGCTGGGAGAAGATGTGTCTGTCCAGCAGCGGGAACCAGGACAAGGAAAAGACATGCTTCATCTTAGCTAGGCATCCTCTGCCAAGCCTAGAGCAGCACTCCCCAGCTGCTCCTGGGAAGGAATCAGTTTTTTAAACATGTTATTTTACTGTTCCTGCAGTTACCTGCCGTGCTTCACACCTTCAGAGCACTCAGTGAAGTCACCTGCACTCACTGGGACTGGGCTGCTGTGGGTATCTATTCTGCACATGTGGTCCACGGACCCCATGCTCCCATCACCCTTGCCCTCCCTCCGTGGTATGTGGCTGCTGCCTGTTTACTCAGTGAGATGATGGTGGGCGAAGGGGAGCATTCTTGGGTCACCTGAGGTCTTGACTTCAGTCTTAGGCAGACCCTGAGCGTCTGAACTTAGAGGAGGGCTTGCTCAGTTGGTCCTGTGCCTTCCCCCAAGGACACACAGCTCTGCAGTGAGTGTGGAGGTGGCCCTGGTAGGAGAGAACTCCCCGCCCTCCTCCAGCAGCAGTCAGTTTTCACCACTGTCCCTCTCTCCAGGATCAGTTGCTTTTCCTCTGGGACTGAGCGTTTTCCACCCCACCCCTGGCATCACCCAGCTCTGGCCATGATGCCTCCCGCAGCAGCCCAGGATCTTCGCCTGGGTCCCCGGGGCATGAGAGCTGGATCCTGTGCCCGTGTGTCATGGAAGGGAGCGCCCCCGGGTCCCTGCCCTGCTCCACCCTGTCTGCGAATCTCTGACGGAGCCTGGAGAAAAGAATTTCAGAGTGGGTTTGAATACCCCGTGTTTAGGCTCCCAGGGATTCACAGCCCTCATGGAGGTCTACACTTGGCCCTTAAAGAATCTATGATGTTTGAGTTGTTTCCTTCTCCCTGGCATTAATGACGGTCACCTCTTCTTTCTGAGCTCCCACATGGGTGAAACAGTCCTCACATTCCATTTTCCTTGGAGGGCTTGTCACCACCGAATTTGGTTCACTTCATTGCCTGCAACCTTAACTCTGAGATGGGCTGAAACACCGTTATGATTTTACTGATTACCAAGATTGTCATCGTTAGGGTGGAAGCAAGGTTCTTTGCGGCTCTCCACATCCCAAGCCCAGTTAGAGTCCTCATGCCTTAGCTACTGGTCTGAAAACTTCTCTTTATGGTTATTTCCTTGGGCTTCCCTGGTGGCTGGGTCAATAAAGAATCTACCTGCCAATGCAGGAGTCTTGGGTCGAGAAGATCCCCTGGAAATGGAAATGGCAACTCACTCTAGTATTCTTGCCTGGAGAATCTCATGGGCAGAGAAGCCTGGTGAGCTACAGTCCCTGGAGTCGAAAAGAGTCAGACACGACTGAGCAATTAAACCACCACCACCATTATTTTCTTAACATTATCTTGATGTCATTTCAGTTTCTTCTTTCACCCCCAGAAATATTTAAAATATTTAATGTGTGTATGTGGATGCCTGTGTGTGTATGTGTTTCATTTAAGAAAACTAAGTAGTTCTGTGTTTTTTGCAGTATTTCAAATTTGATAGCATAGTGATTAGATAGTGTGCTTGTACATGTTCTTTATATATTAATTAATGCTTTTTGTGGTTGAATTTTGAAAATGTTCCATTTAAGTACCTTGTAAAATATGAAGACTTGATTTTTTTTAGAACAGTTTTAGGTTCAGAACAAAATTGATGGGGAGGTGCAGAGATTTCCCATCTACCCACTGCCCTCACACAGCCAGAGCATACAGGTACTTAAAAAAAAAGTTTAGAATCTGTTTTATGTTATAGAGCTTGCATCAAATCATTTTAAAAATAAATTGTTCAGGTCTTCTCTATCCAAAATTGTTTTGTATCTGCCTAATCCTTAAGTTAAATTAAAAGACGCTTACTCCTTGGAAGGAAAGTTATGATAGCATATTCAAACCTAGATAGCATATTCAAAAGCAGAGACATTACTTTGTCAACAAAAGTCCATCTAGTCAAGGCTATGGTTTTTCCAGTGGTCATGTATGGATGTGAGAGTTGGACTGTGAAGAAAGCTGAGTGCTGAAGAATTGATGCTTTTGAACTGTGGTGTTGGAGAAGACTCTTGAGAGTCCCTTGGACTGCAAGGAGATCCCACCAGTCCATTCTAAAGGAGATCAGGCCTGGGTGTTCTTTGGAAGGACTGATGCTAAAGCTGAAACTCCAATACTTTGGCCACCTCATGCGAAGAGTTGACTCATTGGAAAAGACTCTGATGCTGGGAGGGATTGGGGGCAGGAGGAGAAGGGGACGACAGAGGATGAGATAGCTGGATGGCATCACCGACTCGATGGACATGAATTTGGGTGAACTCTGGGAGTTGGTGATGGACAGGGAGGCCTGGCGTGCTGCGATTCATGGGGTCTCAAAGAGTTGGACACAACTGAGCAACTGAACTGAACTGAATCCTTAAGTAGGGGTATATTAAAATTTTCTCAATATTATTATTTTTTCTAAAATTTAGACATAACTCTAACAGTTTGGAGTTTCTGTATTTTGGTGTTATTCATCTGGCATAATTGTTCATGATGGCAATTTTCTTTGTCTTTTGTCTTCTCCTTCATTGAGAAAAAGTCACTCACTTTGTCCTGTTAAGAATTCCTCTTGAAAGTCTTCATTCGGTATTAAATAACTAGGTATTTGGTATTAATAACCAAGTGTCAGTAATAACCAATAGCTGCTCTATTTGTGCTTATATTTGCAAAACAGATTTTGTTCATTTTTTTTCACCTTTTCTGGTCACTTAGTGTGATGATTGACATTTGGGAGGCTGAATTTTATTATTTGCAAGTTATAACTTCTTGTGTTCCTGGAACTTTGGCTCTGATGTCATCGGCAAGTTCTGTCTTGAAGGATTGTCTGTGCTCTTTCCAGGCTTCCTCACCTGTTCCTCCAGGTGCACCCTCTCCAGCCATGACCGCTTCAAGTTGCCATACCTCCACCTGCACGTGGCACCATTGCTCCCTGCTTATTCCAGCTGCATCCCTGGAGCCTATAACAGCGCCAGGTGCACAGGAGTTCTCAATAAGTATTTCTTGAGTTAATAATGATAGGTGTACAATTAGTTAGGTTCATCGGGAAGAAATAGAAAACTCAAATATCAGTGGCTTAAAGAGTTTCTCTCCCTCTCTTATTTAAATTCCCTAGGCCTTTAGGCATGTAACCCAGAGCACCTGGTAAGACTTTTGTTCTAAGAAATGTTCAGGGACACAGATTCCTTCCGGATCATCATGTTGCATCCCCAGGGCATGTTTTCCGTCCGCAGGTCAAAGATGGCCCACATCTCAGGCCACAGGACGGGGGAAGGGTCAAAGAAGAGTCCGCAGAATCTCTTAGAGAAGGTTCCTGGGGCCTGCCAAAGATACAAGCGCTTCTCCTTGTGTGGTCTTAGCCAGAATTTCATCTCAGGGCCATGCTGCCTACAAGGGAAGCTGGGATGTGCTGTCATAATCTGGATAACTTCGTGCCCAGCTAAAAATGCCATCACTGTGGAAGAAGAGGAAGCTGTGAACTGGGGCATCTTTAGCAATTGCAGAACACTAATCATGCACTGGAGAAGGAAATGGCAGCCCACTCCAGTGTTCTTGCCTGGAGAATCCCAGGGGCAGGGGAGCCTGGTGGGCTGCCATCTGTGGGGTCGCACGGAGTCAGACACGACTGAAGCGATTTAGCAGCAGCAGCAGCAATGATCTGAAAAGACATAGTATTTGTGGAAACAAGAGGACTGATGGAGCATAGGGTAGTAGGAACAAAGTAGTGTGGTGGGTCAGCTACAAAGCCCAGGAGGGGCTAGCCTGACAAGGGTCCTAGACTGTAGTGCCAAGACTTCAGATATTTATCCTGAAGACTGTTTTTCAGGGAGAGTTCCGAAAGGAAACAGACAATTTGAAAGGGGTGAAGTGAGTTCAGTGAGAGTGAAAAGTGAGTGAGTGAAATTCACTCAGTCCTGTCTGTCTCTTTGCAACCCCATGCACTGTCCTCTGTCCGTGGGATTCTCCAGATAAGAATTCTGAAGTGGGTTGCCATGCCCTCCTCCAGGGGATCTTCCCGACTCAGGGATCAAAGCTGGGTCTCCTGCATTGCAGGCAGATTCTTTACCTTCTGAGCCACCAGGGAAGCTGAGTTCGGTGGAGGGACTATTTAAAGGTGGATGATGCAGGGTCAGAAGCAGCAGGCACCACATCCCCACCAGGACTGCAGAGGCAGGTGGGTAACGTTGCTGGAACCCAACAACCTCACAACTCCTGTTGTAGGAGGTGGGCGTCAGGTAAGAGCTGTGCCTTTGCAGAGGAGCACCGGCTCTGCAGCGTGTGGCCTGGACGCAGAACTGCTGGTGCATCTGCAGTGCAAAACGAGCATGAGGACACCTTGTTCAAAAACTCTGAAGATGGCAACAGCAGAGCATTAAACCGAAGGTATTGCCTTCCTTGAGCACAGGGGGCTTGTACCTTTTGTCCAGGTTTTACACCCATGAAGCTGGCCTTGCCTGGCAGAGAGGAAGCTGGAGAAAAAGCACCCTAAACTTCTCTCTACTCCAGCCCTCTTTCTTTTTCCCTTGCCTCCCATTGCCCACCCCCAAGGAGAAGTCAAAGCCAAGGGGCCTGGTTGAGGCCATCCATGAACGTGAGGCTGCCCATGAAGGTGAGGCCCAGCCAGGTAGGAGAGTGAACAGTGGGACTGCAGGACCAGGTACAGAATACCAGCTCCCCATGCAGAGCCATTAGAGATTTTAAAGCAGAGTGACGTGTCCAGTTTATTTTTAGGAAGAACTTTTTGACAGCCGTGTGGAGAATGGATTAGAGAGCCCGAAGGCAGAAAGACCAATTAGGAGGCTACCATGATGGCTTCGTAGTCGCACTCCTTATTTAAAAAAAATAAAAATCCACTGTAGAAATATATTTCTTATTTAGATTGCTAACCAAGTAACACACACACATATAAAATTTGATGTTCATGCAACAATACTTAACTTTATTACAAGCAAAGTATTTTGATTTCATTTAGAAATATTGGTTCCATATTATGGAAATAATTTTGACCATATGTGTAAATCAAACCATCGTGCAGTACACCTTAAACTTACATAGTGATGTGTGTCAACTCTTTTTCAATAAAACTGGTGGGTGGGGGAGTGGGAATGCTGGTTCTAAACCATTTAGGTGATTCGATGAGTCACTGATGAGTCACAACAGTAGTCTAAGAATGTGGTAGACAGAACAGTGCCCCACAAAGATGCCCATGTCCTTTGAGTTTGACTGAGGACCCCGAGATGAGAGGTTACCTTGCTTTGCCCGGGGCCCCCGAGGTATCAGTGCGTGGGTGCTCCGTCGCTAAGTCATGTCTGACTCTTTGCATCCCTATGGGCTGCAGCCCGCCAGGCTCCTCTGTCCATGGGGTTCTCTGGACAAGAATACTGGAGTGGGTTGCTGTTTCCTCCTCCAAGGGATCTTCCCAACCCAGGGATCGAACCTGCATCTCCTGCATTGGCAGCCAGATTCTTTACCACTGAGCCATGTGCGAAGCTCGGGGTCTTTAAAAGGGGAAAAGGGAGGAGGAAGAGAGGTGATGAAAGAGGCAGCTGGCCATCACTGGCTTGGAGGAGGGAAGAAGGGGGCCATGAGCCAAAGAACACGTACCTCCAGAAGGTAAATAAGGTTGAGGAGATGCACTCTCCCTGAAGGCTCCATAAGGAATGCAGTCCTGTTAACACCTTGATCTTCGCCAGTGAGACTCACAGGACTTTGACCTCCCGAACTGTGAGGTGATGAATGCGTGTTGCTTTAAGCTGTTGAGGTTTGTGGTGATTCATTTCAGCAACAGCAAGACCCTAACATGAGGAGGGAGGTGAAGAGGGTCAGAGTGAAGGCAGTCGGTGTGGGGAGGGAGGAGAGACGTGGGGTCAGCTTCTCTCTCAGGGCCGAGGACCACAGCCCCGAGACAAGTCACAACTTTCCTTCGTCCCATGTGTTGTAATCCTGGGAAAGTTAAAATGAATATCGAGACTTACAGGGGGATGAAAGCCTGTTGAAAAACTCCTGTTTTAGTGAGACGTGACTGTGAATTCAGGGTGGATAAACAGAATGTGCTGTAAACCTGTGAGCGGACCTTGAAGAAGACAGACGGGGCCACCCAGACGGTTTCTTCCTGTAGTCCCAGCAGCCCGAGGAAATTAACCTGCTGAGCATAGCTCTCACGGATGAGTCTGGAGTGTATCTAGAACTTGCAAAGTGAAGCAAACTATTGATTTCTCTAGAAATGAAAGAAGAAACTATTCCAGAACAGAAGAAGTCACACTGTGGAGCTAGGAGATGAGCAGCTTGTAAGATGGACAGACAAGCACATGAGTTAGTCCAGGATTGGTTGTATCAGTCATGGAACACTTGATGGGCAAACCAGCCACAGGACCAGGTAATGGTCAATCAGCTCATACTTTTAAGTATAATGATCAATCTCCACTCATAAGTTACTTGTTCTGAAAACACAAATCATTGGAAGATCAAATCTCACAATAACTAGGGCACGTAATTTAAAATAAGTCATTTACAACAGCAAGAGAAAATGTAAGGCAAATTGTCTGAGAAAAAAATCTAAGGAAGCACAAGATCTTTATATAGAAAATTATAAAGCTGTAGAGATACATGTGTGTGAGCACTCAGTCATGTCCAACTCTTTGATGCCCCATGGACTGTAGCCCACCAGGCTCCTCTGTCCATGGGATTTCCCAGGCAAGAATATTGAACTGGGTTTCCATTTTCTTCTCCATAGAGACACATCACAAGATCTAATAAGTAAAATCTGTTCCATGTCTGGCCGGGGTGACTCTCTTAAAGATGCTGATTTTCTCCCAAATTTCTCTGCAAGTTCGATGCAATAAGGAGCATTGCCTCCTGAGTGTGTGCATGCACATGCATGTGTGTACCTTAGAAAGATACCTGTAAAGTGCGTGTGCAAGGGCAGATGGCCAGGAAGCACCAGGACTAGAAAGCGAAACAGATTCATTTAACTAAACTAAAAATTTAAAAACTCAAATGCAGTAGAAGTTGCCATAAATCATATGATAAAGTCAAACAGAGCTTGAGGAAGGAATTTGTAAATACAGGTAACTCATGAAGACTGACAGCGAAAGGAGAAGGGGGCGGCAGAAGATGAGTTGGTTGGATAGCATCAGTGACTCAATGGACAGGAATCTGAGCAAACTCCGAGAGACAGTAAAGAACAGGGGAGCCTGGCATGCTATAGTCCACGGGGTCGCAAGGAGTCGGACGCAGCTTAGCCACTGAACAACAACAATAAAGCATCAGTCAGTCAGTTCTGTCCCTCAGTCGTGTCTGACTAAGACCCAATGGACTGCAGCAAGCCAGGCTTCCTTGTCCATCACCAACTCCTAGAGCTTGCTCAAAATCATGTCTGTCAAGTCGGTGATGCCATCCAACCATCTTATCCTCTGTTGTCCCCTTCTCGTGCCTTCAATCATTCCCAGCATAAAGGTCTTTTCAAATGAGTCAGTTCTTCCCATCAGGTGGCCAAATGATTGGAGTTTCAGCTTCAGCATCAATCCTTCCAATGAATATTCAGGACTGATTTCCTTTAGGATCGACTGGTTGGATCTCCTTGCAGTCCAAGGGACTTTCAAGAGTCTTCTCCAACACTATGGTTCGAAAGCATCAATTCTTTGGTGCTTAACTTTCTTTATAGTCCAACTCTCACATCCATACATGACTACTGGAAAAACCATAGCTTTGACTAGACAGACCTTTGTTGGCAAAGTAATGTCTCTGCTTTTGAATATGCTATCTAGGCTGCTCATAACTTTTCTTCCAAGGAGCAAGTGTCTTTTAATTTCATGATCTCAGTCACCATCTGCAGTGATTTTGGAGCCCCCAAAATAAAGTCTGTCACTGTTTCCATTGTTTCCCCGTCTATTTGCCATGAAGTGATGGGGCTGGATGCCATGATCTTAGTTTTCTGAATGTTGAGTTTGAAGTCAACTTTTTCACTCTCCTCTTTCATGTTCATCAAGAGGCTCTTTAGTTCCTCTTTGCTTTCTGCCATAAGGATGGTGTAATCTGCGTATCTGAGGTTATTGATATTTCTCCTGGCAACCTTGATTCCAACTTGTGCTTCATCCAGCCCAGCATTTTTCATGATGTACTCTGCATATAAATTAAATAAGCAGGGTGACATACAGCCTTGACATACTCCTTTCCTGACTTGGAACCAGTCTGTTATTCCATGTCCAGTTCTAACTGTTGCTTCCTGACTTGCATACAGATTTCTCAAGAGGCAGGTCAGGGGGTCTGGTATTCCCATCTCTTGAAGAATTTTCCACAGTTGGTTGTGATCCATATAGTCAAAGGCTTTGGCATAGTCAATAAAATAGAAGTAGATGTTTTTCTGGAACTCTCTTGCTTTTTCTACAATCCAACAGATGTTGGCAATTTGACCCCTGGTTCCTCTGCCTTTTCTAAATCCAGCTTGAATATCTGGAAGTTCACAGTTCATGTACTTTAAAGCCTGGATTGGAGAATTTTGAGCATTACTTTACTAGCTTGTGAGATGAATGCAATTGTGTGGGTTTGAGCATTCTTTGGCATTGCCTTTCTTTGGGATTGGAATGAAAACTGACCTTTTCCAGTCCTGTGGCCACTGCTGAGTTTTCCAAATTTGCTGGCATATTGAATGCAGCACTTTCACAGCATCATCTTTCAGGATTTGAAATAGCTCCACTGGAATTCCATCACCTCCACTAGCTTTGTTCATAGTGTTTCCTAAAGCCCACTTGACTTCTCATTCCAGGCTGTCTGGCTCTAGATGAGTGATCACACCTTGTGGTTATCTGAGTCATGAAGATCTCTTTTTTATAGTTCTTCTGTGTATTCTTGCCACCTCTTCCTAACATCTTTTGCTTCTGTTAGGTCCATACCATTTCTGAACCCCATCTTTGCATGAAATGTTCCCTTGGTTTCTCTAATTTTCTTGGAGAGATCTCTAGTCTTTCTCATTCTATTGTTTACCTCTATTTCTTTGCATTGATCACTGAGGAAGGCTTTTTTAAATCTCTCCTCACTATTCTTTGGAACTCTGCATTCAAATGGGTATATCTTTCCTTTTCTCCTTTGCCTTTCACGTCTCTTCTTTTCACAGCTATTTGTAAGGCCTCCTCAGACAACCATTTTGCCTTTTTAAATTTCTTTTTCTTTGGGATGGTCTTGATCCCTGCCTCCCATACAATGTCACAAACCTCTGTCCATAGTTCTTCAGGCACTTTATCAGATCTAATCCCTTGAATCTATTTGTCACTTCTACTGTATAAGCATAAGGGATTTGATTTAGGTCATACCTGAATGGTCTAGTGGTTTTCTATACTTTCTTCAGTTTAAGTCTGAATTTTGCAATAAGGAATTCATGGTCTGAGCCACAGTCAGCTCCCAGTCTTGTTTTAGCTGACTATAGAGCTTCTCCATCTTTGGCTGCAAAGAATATAATCAATCTGATTTTGGTGTTGGCCATCTGGTGATGTCCATGTGTAGAGTCTTCTCTTGTGTTGTTGGAAAAGGGTGCATTATGACCAGTGCATTTTCTTGGCAAAACTCTATTAGCCTTTGCCCTGCTTTATTCTGTACTCCAAGGCCAAATTTGCCTGTTACTCCAGGTGTTTCTTGACTTCCTACTTTTGCCTTCCTATTCCCCATAATGAAAAGAACATCATTTTTGGATGTTAGTTCTAGAAGGTCCTGTAGGTCTTCATAGAACCATTCAACTTCAGCTTCTTCAGCAGTACTGGTCAGGGCATAGACTTGGATTATTGTGATATTGAATGGAAACAGAGAGATCAATCTGTTGTTTTTGAGGTTGCATCCAAGTACTGCATTTTGGACTTTTTTGTTGACCATGATGGCTACTCCATTTCTTTTAAGGGATTCTTGCCCACAATAGTAGGTATAATGGTCATCTGAGTTAAAGTCACCCATTCCAGTCCATTTTAGTTCGCTGATTCCTAGAATGCCGATGTTCACTCTTGCCATCTCCTGTTTGACCACTTCCAATTTGCCTTGATTCATGGGCCTAACATTCCAGGTTCCTATGTAATATTGCTCTTTACAGCATCAGACTTTACTTCCATCACATCACATCCACAACTGGGTGTTGTTTTTGCTTTGTCTCTGTCTCTTCATTCTTTTGGAGTTATTTCTGCATTGATCTCTAGTAGCATATTGGGGAGTATGTGGACTCCCATACTGGGGAGCATTTAAAGCATCAGTGCCCAGAATATTTTAATAATTACATATCAATATGAATCAGCCCACCCACTAAGTAAGCAGGCAATGGCAATTCACAAAAGAGGAAATCTGAGCAGCCAATAAATATACAATGACATGTCCTACTTCACTAGTCATTGAAGAAATAAAAACAAAAATGAGATACCTCCTCACTCGCATAAAACAGCAAAACCTTTTCTACGTGACAATGTCAAGTGTTGGAGAGGTTGTGGAGAAGCAGAAACTGTCATACTTTCCAGATAGGAGTGTAAACAGGTCTGAACATTTTTGAGAACAATCTGATGCTGTCTAATGAAAAGGAAGATTCCTAGCGATGCTCCCTAGAGAAACCCAAACATGTGCACAAGAACACCCGCAGTACCCCCTCATTTAGGCATTGTTTAACCTGGCAACAAAATACCCATCGTTGCAAGACTAGACAGAAAAATACTGGTATATTCCCCCCCAAAGAAGAGCTATATCAGGGACTTACCTGGTGGTCCAGTGGTTGGCATTTTGCCTTCCAATGCAATGGGTGAGGGTTCAATCTCTAGTCTAGGAGCTAGGATACCACAAGTCTCATGGCCAAGAAACAAAGGTATTTAAAAAAAAAAAAAACGAAGGCAATGTTGTAGCAAGTTCAATGGGGACTTTAAAGATGGTCCACATAAAATAAATCTTAAAAATGATCTTTAAAAGTACTATGTCATAGCTGAAAATGAGTTCACTAGAGCCTTGTGTATTACCATAGATAAATCTCAGAACAATAGCACTGATCCAGAAAATCAAGTTGTAGCAAAATGCATATAGTAACATGGCATGCAAAACAATGTTTATGCACACAAAATCCATATAAACATCTGTATAAAAGTCATAAAAAGTTTTATGACACTAGAATATTAAGCAGCAAACTCAGAAGAGAAGGTCTGGGAAAGAGCAAGGGGAATGCAGTTGGGGAGAAGGGGGCAGACACAGCAGGCTGTAGCTGTGACGTTTGATTCATACTCTGTGCTCATTGTTTTATTTTATATGTTGGACCTTTTTCTATGATCTACTTTTGTCTAGTTTGTCTCACTTTTTCAATTCCATAATCAGTGCTCCCATTGCATTCAGTTTATATTTTCCAATTTCTCCATCTCTCTCTTTTTTTTATTTTTTGATGTTCTTTCTCAAGCTTTTATCAAGTGTGGTAGAAAAGCTTTTATATGCATATATATAAATAGTATGCATAATATATATATCTTAGAAAACTTATGTCTATGCCTAACTAAAAATGTTACGACATTTTGAGTCCCCTTGTTTGATTTAGTATGGATAGAATGCTAGATTTCTAATTTTTTAAAACAAAATAGATATCCAAAAAGCAACCCAGGTTTACTGTATAGCACAGGGACCTATAGTCAGTATCTTGTAATAACCTATAGTGGAAATAATCTGAAAAATAATACATGTGTATGTGTATGTGTATAACTGAATCACCCTGCTATACTTCAATAAAATATATATATTGAGAAAAAAAATCAAACCTTTCACCCTGACAATAAAGCCCCACAGTCTTGTCCCCCATCCCCAAGCCTATCTCTGCCAACCTTTTCAATCTCTCCATCCATCACTCCCATGTACCACTGGGCTCTTGATATACCATATACACAATGACACCATTGTGTCATTTCCTGAATATATTTCTTTTCACAGTGCCATGACTTTACCGTTACCTCCATGTGGACCCCACCTGGGAAGCCAGTCATCCTTCCACTTTCATTTTGTGTATCATCTTGGTGATCTCCAAGGGATGCTTCTCGAACTCACATGCCCAGGAGTCATCCTTAGGTCTTCTTAGAACTCAGGTTCTGATTCTGCAGGTCTGGGTGCGGCCTCCATGAGGATCGCATGGAGAACTCCACACTTTTCCTCCAAAATCAGGATTCCTATGGCCTCCCCTACATTCCCTTACAGTATTCATTGCATTGTTCTGGGTCTGCTTTCTTTTAAAATATATATATATATATCCATCTTTTCCATGAAACTCCTAAGGCTAGTTATCTCCTAGGGTAGTTTTCCTGCCCTGGACTTCACTGAACTGTCAGCACCCAGCCTTCATTCTCTGACAACCTGAAACATTCCAACATTGAAAGCATAATTGCCTTTTGCACCTCAGGTAAAACCTTGTTAAATCTGTTCAAACATATATGTTTAAATTATGTTTCATATCTCAGGCCAGTAGCAACAGGTAGGTAGGACAGTAAATGCAATATTGTATGCAGATCAGGTCTGAATCAGTTCCTAATTACCGTGCTCAGCGCAAAAGGGGAGCTGGAAACCCTGGAAGATGTTCCAATCCCTTAGGGCAGAGAAAGCCATGGAGATGGGGGGAATTACTTACTTAGTCACAGGGCATGGATCTTGCTCTAGGCGTTAAGGTGGCTTATGGGAGCTTTGCAGAATCTGTTCGAAGAAAATAGGCCTTCTGAGAGTAGGAAGAGCAGAAGGGCAAATGAAGGGCTGCCTGCTGAGTAACTCTTAATGGCCTGCCCACGCCTCGCCCGCCGCGCTGCCAGTCCCGTCCGTGGGCAGGGGGCCCGCCTGGCTGTGCTCGCGGCAGGAGCAGGCAGCTGGGTGGAGGGTGGTGGAGCCTGGCACCAGCTGGCACTTGCCGGCCCGAGTCCAGTGCTGGGTCTGGGTCTCGGCGGCTACGACCCCCCTTGAGCAATTTTCTTCATCTTTCAGGGTCCACGGCTGCCGGATTCAACAAATACAAATATTTCATGGGGTATATGTAGACTCAAAAGGTATTCCTTATTTATCTAAGATTCACATATTGTGGGGCAACCGTATTTCATCGGGTCACTGTCTCTGGGCCTCTCTTTCTTCATTTCTAAAATGGGGGTGATAAGCTGATAAACATAATAAAGGTTGTGGGAAGAAATGACTTAATACAGGGAACGTGCTTAGAACAGAAACTGGCTCCAGAGCACACACTCACCAAGGTGATTGTATTATTCCACCTTCACGTCACTACCTTCAGCATCGTTTGTCTGAACCATAGACACACAAGTTCTATCTGGTTACCCTGACTCTAGTTCCTTTTCCCTCCTTCCTTCCATGTGACGGCCAAGGAGATTGCTTGCAAACAGAACTCTGAGCATGCTTTTTTTTTTCTTTCTTTCTTTTTTTTTTCCTGGCCATACAACATGCAGGATCTTAGTTCCCCCACCAGGGATTGAACCCTGGGCCCCCTGCAATAGAAGGGCAGACTCTTAACCACCAGGCAGTCAGGGAAGCCCCCTGAGCATGTGTTTTCAGTTCTGCTACACGTCTTCTCGTAGCTCCCCAATCCACCTTCCTCTGACTGGGTGACCTTACTGGAGGAAAATCAGAATGGAGCTGCTTTGCTCCACAGTGAGGGCGCTGAGGAGGTATGGCTTCTGCACGTCTCAGCCTGGATGGAATCTGAACTTTTGACCACTTCTCCTAAGGACGATAGCCAGAACATCCACCAGAAACTCAAGATTCTTGTCAGACCCTTGCCCCACTCACGACAGCCTATCCACTCACAGGACCTCTACCCTAAAGCAACCCGCAGCAGCTTGTCCCTTATGAACAAGTACTCATTTCCTGTGCCAAAGAACAGCCTCATGGCTTTTGCCCCTCTCTTTCAGTTTTATCTCCAATCTGTGTCTTCTGAATTGCAGTTCTTAAAACCCCTCTGATAAAGCTCTTTGTTCTACAAAGACTCAAGATAGCTTCGTGTCCAGCGCCTACAAGACTTGCACCTCCTCACCTTTTCAGCCTCTGTTGCCACCATCCCTGCCCTCTGGGCCCCATGCCCGGCTCTTCTTTCCTCCCTCTGTACCCTTCCTGGGCTACCCGATCTATCTGCAATCCCCGACTCCCTGTGGCCCCTGAGGTACAGCCTCGCATCCTCTGGAGCTCTGTGTTAGAGCGCCTTCTCTGGCAATTTCTCTAAGCCCCCACTGTGAGACCTCATCCACCTCCACATTTGGGTTCTCATACCTTTATCTCCTCCTGTCATACTATATTATAATGATTTCCCATTCTTACATTAAATTTTCTCTAACAGGATAACATCTGTGTGTACATTAATCTTAATCCACAGCCTAAAGCTTTTAGTTAGTATTTGAAGTATCTTAATCAGGAACTCACATCAAGGCTGGTTATCAAATATTAAAAAATAAATAAACAAACATAACCCTGGCAGGAATTTCCAGCCCAGAGGAGACTGCAGCAACTTCAAACACCTTTCTCACCATCTTCTGTGCTCTCTGGCTGTGCTCTCTGGCTAAGGGATGTGGAAACAGCTTTTCATTTCTGGAGTGGGCGGTGTTGAGGGAATATGGTGGACTTATATGGGAACCACTGTCCTGTCAAGAGTAGAAGAGAGGGAAACCCAAGGTCTCAATCCCACTTCACTCGGTCCTTCCACTTCCTGGAGGTTTCTGCCATCTGATTTGCTTAAGCTGATTTATTGTTGGCATACAGTTTCATTTGCCACCAGTGAAAATTTCATGCCAAGTGTTATTGGAGAGCCTGAAAGAGAGCAAGGACTTACCCAAAATTTTGGGACAGCTGGATAGACTGGTGTTCTACCTGCTTGCTAACAGAAGTTGGTTCATGTTTGAGAATGTGTCCTAAGACTTGCTCTCTTTGCTACACACACCTGGTAGGGATGGGGGCGGCCGGCGTGGGTGGGGGGAGGCAGGATGCACCTGTACCCTTCCATGTGTCCCAAATCATTGAGGCCACCGTCATCCAGCAAAAAGGACCAGACACAAGCTACACCAAATTGCTTCAGTTTGCATCACCTTCAGAGACTGATAGTCAACACCTTTTTTACTCTGGCCCCTCCCCCTGCAGCTAGTACCATTGTGGGTGTTTATACTGAAGGAGCAGGAAAAAGCCAAGACCCTTTATTGCTGAGCCAGCTTTAAAGCATTGAGGACAGACCCAGACATCTGGTTAGCAAATAGGGTCAGGATGAAAATACGTGGGGCTTCCCTGGTGGCTCAGCAGTAAAGCACATACATGCTAATGCAGGAGACCTGGGTTCAATCCCTGGGTCTGGAAGATCCCCCTGGAGAAGGAAATGGCAACCCACTCCAGTATTCTTGCCTGGAGAATACAATGGACAGAGGAGCCTGGCGGGCTACAGTCCATGGGGTCGAAAAAGAGTCAGGAAAGGCTGAGGGACTAAACAACATCAACAGTGAAAACATGTAGGAAAAGAAAGACTACACAGCAAGTTACCTTAGGATAGCTTTTTCCTGAAATTGTTTTTGTAAGAAACAGCTTTCCCTCTTGAAAATTCATACCATCCCATTAGCAGTAAAGGCATTGAAGAATCTTTTTTTTTTAAGAATCTTAAAAAAAAAAATCCCTCTCATGCACTTTGCCTATTGGTATTTTTCCTCAAAACCCATAACCTTAGTCTAAACATGAGAAATATCAGACAAATCCAAATTAAGGCAAGTTCTACAACACACGTGGACAGCACTCTTCAGAACTTTCAAGGTCATGATAAACAAGGAAAGCCTGAAAAACTGTCAAAGACTGGCGAGACTATGGGGACATGATGACTAAGTGCCATGTGGGATCCTGGATGTGCTCTTGGAACAGAAGGAGGACATTAGTGGAAAAGCTGATGAAATTCAAATGTGACTGGAGCTTCGTTGGCAGTACTGCACCAATGTTAACGCCCTCAGTTCAGTTCAGTAACTCAGTCATGTCTGATTGAGACCCCGTGGACTGCAGCAAACCAGGCTTCCTTGTCCATCACCAACTCCTGGAGCTTGCTCAAACTCATGTCCATCGAGTTAGTGATGCCATCCAACCATTTCATCCTCTGCTGTCCCCTTCACCTCCTGCCTTCAATCTTTCCCAGCAGAGTCTTTTCCAACAAGTCAGTTCTTTGCATCAGGTGGCCAAAGTATTCAAAGCTTCAGCTTCAGCATCAGTCCTTCCAATGAATATTCAGGACTGTTTACTTTAGGATTGACTGGCTTGATCTCCTTGCCATCCAAGGGACTCTCAAGTGTCTTCTCCAACACCACTGTTTAAAAGCATCAATTCTTCAGTGCTCAGCCTTCTTTATGGTCCAACTCTCACATCCATATACAATTACTGGAAAAATCATAGCTTTGACTATACGGACATTTGTCAGCAAAGCAATGTCTCTGCTTTTTAATATGCTGAGTTAGCTTTTCTCCCAAGGAGCAAACATCTTGTAATTTCATGGCTGCAGTCACCATCTGCAGTTAACGCCCTAGTTTTGACTAACATACTACGATAATGAAAGCTGCTGATATTAGTGGAAACAACATGGAGGAAATGCAGGATTTCTGTATTTTATAATTCTATAAAAAGTTTTGCAACTTCTCCCTAAACCTAGAATTATTCCAAAATAAAAGCTCGTTTAAAAGGGAAATGTGTTTTGAAAATAAAGGTAAATATTTGACTGACTGGATTTCTTTTAGAAAGACCTTTAGGAAGGTTAACCAGATAATCTTCACAGTCAGCTTAAAAAACAGGTGAGGGAGTGAACAGTTCTGCTTGATCCCATAAAGAGAGGAAGCCACAGGTCTGCTCCAGGGCAGTGACCAGGACTCCTGGCAGACAGACAGACAGACGCTCCCTGTCGCAGAGGCAGGACCAGAGCTCTGCCATAGCTCGCCTTTCTCACCCCTGATTGACTTCGCCTACCCCGTCAGCAGACAGTAATCACGCCTCCCTCCCCTGGAAGTCAAGGCTTGTCGCTGGACTGTGGGCTCTTCTTCTGAGAAGCCTTCGGTGACTCATTTCCTGGGACCCCAGAGTCTCCATGCCTGGTCTCCTGCTCTTGGACATCTCAAGGTCAATCCTCCATCTTGCCCATCCCTGCACATTGCTAGGGTAACAGTAGTAGTCTTTGCTAAAACCAGGTGTGAGCTCCCTGTGCTTCCAAACCTTCACCTCCGTCCTGACCCTCGATGCCATCTCCATCCTTCAGCTCCCTAGACAGCAGCTGCCATTGGTAACCGCTGTGCCCCGAGGTCCTCTCCCATCCTCTCTCCTCCTGACACCTCATCCTCTGTACTCGGGGAACTTCACAGTGTGTACACCCAACAGCTGTGGCCACCTCGGAGAAGACAGACAAGAAACTGGTAAACACACAAGTAAGACAACTCAAAATACAGATTGGCATCGTGAAGGAAATAAACCAGCCTGCCTGACTTGCAGATAAAGTGTCGGGGCATTTATGTGGCGGCCTCACCTGAGGCATGAAAGGGAGCAGGCCTTGTGAAGGTCCCTGGAGAGTGCAACTGGCATAGCAAATTCAAAGGCCTTGGGCTGGGAATTCTTGGAGCATTCGAGGGAAAGAAAGAGAAGTGGAGTGACTGGGGTGGGTGAGGTGGGGTGACTGAGGGATGTGGAGGGTGAAGGAAGGGGTAGGGAATGAAAGGGGGTGAGCAGTGGTGAGTGAGGGTGAGGAGGGGTGAGTGGGTGAGTGGGGATGGGTGGGTGGAGAGCGGGGGGGTGGGGGAATGAGTGGGGTGATTGAGGGTGAGTGAAGGGTGAGTGGAGTGATGAGGAGTTAGTGAGGGGGGATGGTTGAGGTGAGTGGAGGGTGAGGGGGATGGCTGAGGTGAGTGGAGGGTGAGGGGGGTGGGTGTGGAGTGAGTGGAGGGTGGGGGGGTGGGTGTGGAGTGAGTGGTGGGTGAGGGTGATGGTTGAGGTGAGTGGAGGGTGAGGGGGCTGGTTGAGGTGAGTGGAGGGTGAGGGGGATGGCTGAGGTGAGTGGAGGGTGAGGGGGATGGCTGAGGTGAGTGGAGGGTGAGGGGGATGGCTGAGGTGAGTGGAGGGTGAGGGGGGTGGGTGTGGAGTGAGTGGTGGGTGAGGGTGATGGTTGAGGTGAGTGGAGGGTGAGGGGGGCGGGTGGGCCAGGTCCACTCATGCAGGATGGGGGGAGGTGAGGAGATGCAGGTTTCATCCTACCTGCTGCTTGTGTGCGGAGCCGGGACAGCACAAAGGCCGTGAGTGCCGGGCCCTGCCTGGTGAGGGGCGTTTGTTTTTCTCCCCTAGCCTCAGGAGTGGAGCTCTATGGGCCAGGCCTCCGTCGCATGCCCCACACGTCGCCCTGTTGGGAAGACAGCAGCTCCTGCTCCAGGACCCGGGGAGGGGCTGCAGGGGCGGCACACAGAGCTGCCCTGACAGGCAGGACCACACTTAGGAGACAAGGCAGAGGCCTCTGAAACAGCTTCCTTCCTCCTGGCTCCTTAGAGCCAGGAAACCGGCCTGACATTTTACATCAATCAGACCATCCGGAGAAAGTCTCAGTGTCTCAGAGTGACTGAAAAAACAAATGTCTGTAACAAATGACGAATAGGTTAGAAAGTGGAAGAATTCATGGGGGAAAGGGAGGGGTTTACAATTCTGTTTCCAGCCCATTAGCCCTGAGGTTTGAGAGGTCAGATAAAGGGGTGTGATCAGTGAATTTCCTTCCTCTTTGTGATGGTAACCGTAACAACAAGCATGTTTTGAACACACCGTGCAAGCCAGGCACACAGTATGTTATCAGGCCGTTTACCTGGAAATTTACAATCTTCATAACCACCCATTTTTCAGATGAAGGTTGGGAAGTTGAAGAATCTGCCCACAATCATGTCACCAGATGTAAGATTCAAACACTGATTAGGGACCCTAGGGTCTTAAACCCTACCCCTGGGTGGCCGGGCACCTCCAGTGTCTGCTCCAGGCCTGCTGGGCACTGGTAGCGCTGTTCCCTGGGCCTGGCAGCTGCCCTGAGGCTGGGCCTGTTCAAGCAGGAGCCGCCACCCCTTGGGGAGCTGGCTACCATTGCCAGGGCTGAAGGCCAAACTGCAAGGAGCCCAAGGACTGGCGGAGTCAGGATGATCGCTGCTTATACTCCCCTGAGGGTAAAGGGGAAGAAACTGTGGTTTTGATGAACGCGTTTACCCTGGCCTCTGGTTGACTCCACACCCTACCTCATCTAGAAGCTTCTTCCTAGGTGATAATTGAGATGTAAGTCTTTATTTAATTTGTTACAACATTGAATCTGTTTTTTGGTTTTGGTTTTCTGGCTGCAAGGAACGTAGGATCATAGCTCCCTGACCAGGAATCAAACCCAGGACTCTGGGTGCATCCGCATGGTAGGTTGAACTGAGGCCCCCAAAGATACACCCAAGGCCCAGCTCCCAGAACCGTGAACACAGACTCACCTGGAAAAAGTGTCTCTGCAGATGTATTTAAGAGGTGAAATCACTCTAGGTTTCAGTTGGGTCCTAAGTCCTAAGACAAATGTCCTTACAGGAGCAGAGGGAGGTCTGGGACACAGACACATATAAGAGAAGCCATGAGACGAAGCTGAGGCTGGAGTGACGAGGACAGGTGATGAGGAAGCTGGGAGAGGGAACAAGGGTGCTCTTCCTCTGGGGCCTCCAGGGGGCCTGTGGCCAGGCTAGCACCAGGAGTTTGGACTTTTGGCCCCGGGAACCATGGAGGGTGATTCTCTGATGCTTTAAGCTGCCGGTTTGTGGTGATTAGTTAAGGTGTCCCTGAAAGCTAACAGGGTTCTGCCACTCTCGTCCTTAGGCCTAATAAACTAGTTACACTGCACCCCCTTCGCCCCCCGCCCCAGGCAATGGCATGCAGTGCTGAGTCACTCAGTCGTGTCTGACTCTGCAACCCCATGGACTATAGCCCATCAGGCTCCTCTGTCCAAGGGATTCTCCAGGCAAGAATACTGGAGTGGGTTGCCATGCCCTCCACCAGGAAATCTTTCTGGCCCAGGGACCAAACCCACATCTCTTATGTCCCCTGCACTAGCCGGCAGGTTCCTTACCACTAGCACCACTTGGGAAGCCCCATCCTCCAAGCAAAGGGTTCCCAGATTCCAGGGAGAAAAGGAATGGATAAGGGCAGGCCATCTCTGCCCAGTTCACTGGTCTTCGCAGGCAGAGCCCCAGGGTAGGACGTGGATGCCAGCCATGGTCCAGCTTCAGAAAGGGCCCTCTTCCAGCACTGGGGGCCCCCTTCTCCCAGACGGACTCTGGGCAGCTCCCAGGGGTCCAGCCAGACCCTCCCTCCCTGCTGGGGGGCGCAGGTCAGTCTGTCTTTGATGATTGCATCTCTTCTTCCCGCTTTAGCCTCCAGGGGCAGGTGCTCCCTGCCCCTCTCTGGACAGGGCCTGGTGGGGCCACCCAGTGCATCTCCCTCTGGGCCACTTCCTAGCGCATCTCCCTCTGGGCCACTTTCCCCCTTGAGTCTCCTGAGTGCTGAGTGACTCCAACTTCTCTGGCCCCATGTTTGCCAACAACTCCCATAGACAGCTAATCCTATCCTTTCCTTTCGGATTTTTCTAGTTTCACTCAAAGTGCGGTTTCCAAACCCTCGAGGGGCTGGGGGGGGCCTCACGGTTGGGGCTCCATGGGGGCATCCCCAGCTGGTGCTACGTGAGCTGGTGCCACGGCAACATGCCAAAGTGATGTCCATCAGCTGGCGTTTGACACGGGCAAGTTCATCCTGACCACGATTTGTGTGTGTGTGTGTGAGATTGAGTATATGAGTGTTGTGAAAGTGTGAGAGAGTGTGTGTGTGTGTGTGTCTGTGAGAGTGTGTGAGTGTGTGTGTGTTTGAGAGAGTGTGTGTGTAAGTCTGAGTATGTGAGTGTTGTGAAAGTGTGACAGTGTATGTGTTAGTGTCTGTGAGTGTGTGTGAGAGAGAGTGTGTGTGAATGTCTGTGAGAGTGTGTGTGTGAGCCTGAGTCTGTGAGTGTTGTGAAAGTGTGAGTTTGTGTGTTAGTGTCTGTGAGTGTGTGTGTCTGTGAGAGTATGCTGTGAGCCTGAGTCTGTGAGTGTTGTGAGTGTGTGTGTGTCTGTGAGAGTATGCTGTGAGACTGAGTCTGTGAGTGTTGTGAAAGTGTGAGTTTGTGTGTTAGTGTCTGTGAGTGTGTGTGTCTGTGAGAGTATGCTGTGAGCCTGAGTCTGTGAGTGTTGTGAGTGTGTGTGTGTGTCTGTGAGAGTATGCTGTGAGCCTGAGTCTGTGAGTGTTGTGAAAGTGTGAGTTTGTGTGTTAGTGTCTGTGAGTATGTGTGTCTGTGAGAGTATGCTGTGAGCCTGAGTCTGTGAGTGTTGTGAGTGTGTGTGTGTGTCTGTGTGTGTGTGGAGGTAGGAGGCAGTCGCCAGCCACCTAAGATTCTGACGTTCTCACAGTGAATACAGGGAGACTCTGAAGTTCTTACTCTTTTTCCCGTCAGCACGAAAACCCTGAGAGTCTGTGGAGCTTGTCCCAGAAGAATTTAAGACCAGAAATAACGAGTTCACGGGTGCTTTCAACAGCTCGCTCTTACAGAGAACTCCAAACCCACAAGAAAGAAGAAAGAACCCTCCCTAATCAACCCGGTGTCTGCAGCGACTGCCTTTGGCAGAACGCACTGCTTGCTGTGAGGGACTCGCTCCTGTGGTTTGTTTTTAACAACATCTGTCCTTGAGCCACCTTCCGAGGGGCGAGGCTGCTGCCTGGCCACCTGCAGCGGGGCCCCGAGGCCAGTGTGAGCTTCACCGCCTGCCCAGGAGGCGAGTTGTCAGGCAGCCCCCCTTGCAGCTCAGAGCACTCATCCTTCGGGCCCTCTCATCCACTCCTGAGCCCTCTTCTGGGCAGATTTCCTTGACTGCAATGTGTGTGTGTGTGTGTGTGTGTGTGCGCGCGCGCGAGCTCAGTTGTGTTTGACTCTTTGCAACCCCGTGGACAGTAGCCCACCAGGCTCCTCTGACCATAGGATTCTCCAGGCAAGAATACTGGAGTGGGTTGCCATTCCCTCCTCCAGGGGATCTTCCCAACCCAGGGATCAAACCCGAGTCTCCTGTGTCTCCTGCACTGGCAGGTGGATTCTTTGCTGCTGAGCCCTGGACCATGTGCATGCTCACAAATGAGCTGGGATGGGAAGTCTGCTGCTGAGTGCATCAGGAAGATGGCAGGGGCAAGAAAGCAGAGGGGAGGTTGGAGGGAAGGGAGGAGGAGAAGGAATTCTGGGTGAGGCCTGGACACAAAGAAGGGTTTTGGGGTCCCCACAGGCAGTAAGGGAACACCATGTCCTCAGGAAAGCGGGGAAAGGAGACAGGAGAGGGAAGGAGGGTTAGAATGTCTTCAAGGCTGAAGTTTGGCCAGGAGAGCCCAGGCCTCCTCCTCCCTCCCTCTGACACGCGTGCCAGAACCACATGTGTCTCCTGCATTGACAGGTGGATTCTTTACTGCTGTCGCCACCTGGGAAGCTCCCTCTGCAATCAAGATGGACAATAAAACCAAGGACTTGCAGTGAAGAAACAAATCGTCCCAGAGACAGGCCCACGCAGAAGCGGGAAGCAACGTGATGAGGGCTCCGCGGCACGGCTGTCCGGCTCTGTCTCTGGCTCCTGGATCCCCTTGGAGCCCCATCCTTCCAGACCCTCAGGATGTCAGAGGAACACTTACCTGAAGATGTGGTGACCTCACGTGCCGGCCCTCGTGGGAGAGCTTTGCGCCCTTTTCCGTGCTGTTCTCTCTTCGCTCTGTCTGCCCCGTGTTTGTGGTTTGGGAAGGGGTGGAGGGTGGGCGAGTAGGGACTGATCTCCCAGAAAAGGTCCACAACTAGGCTGCCCTCGGCTCCGTCCAACGGAAACACCAGCCCAGGCACAGACCCCAGCCAGTGGTATACAGGGATTGACGTCCAACTCTGGTTCCCAAGACGGATGATGGCAGAGGGCAGAGTGACGCCCTAGGAATATACATATCTGGATACGGCCTGAGAATAACATGGTCTGGTTATGATCTCATCCTCCTGGCCTCCTTCATTCATTCATTCCACTCGGGACATACTGACTGTGTGCCTTCCCTGTGCTGAGCCTTGTGCAGGGCTGCCCAACAAACCTGTCACGGACCCACCCTGGACCCCAGGGGTTTAATTTCCTTTTCAAAGGCTGAGGAAGTGCCCAGGCAGGGGATGCCTCTGTCTCCTCCCTGTCCCCAGCGCATGGACACTGGGGTTCAGTGTCTGCCTCCCAGCTCCTGTTTGAATGCAGCGTCTCTGCCTCTGGTCTGCAGGGAACCCGAGTTCCATCACCCCTGCACCAAACAGGCTTTCTGGTCCTGGCCCCTGGCCTTGCTCTTAAGGCTTAGAGCGCCCTCTGTTGGTGACCCACGTGCAGTGCTCTGGCCTTGAGCTGGGTCTAGCAGCACTTTCTGCTCCTGTGAACCCCATGTGTGCGGTTCACCTATCCAGTGGTCAGTCCGTCCACCCTAACAGCCACTGCTGAGCGCCAGGCCCTGTCCGAGGGGCAGAGGATAGGAAAATGTAAAGGGAAACTTTTAGGCTTCTCGCAGGTTTCAAGTTCAGCTCTCTTCCCATGAATGAGGATCCTGGCGCTGGTGGACGGATGGTGCATTTGTGGTCCCGTAACCTCTTTTGGTTTTTCCAGTAGTCACGTATGGATGTGAGAGTTGGACTATAATGAAAGCTGAGCGCTGAAGAATTGATGCTTTTGAACTGTGGTGTTGGAGAACTCTTGAGAGTCCCTTGGGCTGCAAGGAGATCCAACCAGTCCATCCTAAAGGAGATTAGTCCTGGGTGTTCATTGGAAGGACTGGTGCTGAAGCTGAAACTCCAATACTTTGGCCACCTGATGAGAAAAGTTGACTCATTGGAAAAGACTCTGAGGCTGGGAGGGATTGGGGGCAGGAAGAGAAGGGGACGACAGAGGATGAGATGGCTGGATGGCATCACCGACTCGATGGACATGAGTTTGGGTGAACTCCGGGAGTTGGCAATGGACAGGGAGGCCTGGTGTGCTGCCGTCCATGGGGTCGCAAGGAGTCGGACACAACTGAGTGGCTGGACTAAGCTGAATCTCTTTCAAGCGCTTCCCCAGTGGCTCAGCTACAAAGAATCTGCCTGCAATGCCAGAGACATGGGTTCAGTCCCTGAGTCAGAAGGATCCCCTGGAGAAGGAAATGGCACCCACTCCAGTATTCTTGCCTGGAGAATCCCAAGGATAGAGGAGCCTGGTGGGCTATTGTTCGTGGGGTCACAAAGAGTCGTACACAACTTAGCAACTAAACAGCAACAACAGCAACCTTTGTCAAAGGATGCAGGCTGAGGGACCCTCCAGTTAAGTGGACACTTTGTGGTTGTCCTTTGCGTCCTAGAGTTTCTGACCTAAAATGGGCAGATCTGTGTCCACTCTGACTCTGTGCTCCACGTGGAATAATGGGCTTAACTCTCCTTGGAGATGAACTCCTATCCCTCAAACCTACCTCCACCCCCTGCCCCCCAGGACTCCTCATTTCCCCTCCCTAAGCGGGAGTCCAGGGGCCATGGGCGTGAGGACCCGCAAGCCCCAGTCCGAATCTCCTGCCTTCCCTCTGGTCAATCACTGCTGCTGGACTCTGCCTGCACCTGCCCGCCCTCATACGCAAGGTACTGGCCCCCCCTCCCCAATCCCTCCATCTTCTGAAGGGCAACCCGCACACCTTGACTCTCAGCAGTGACTGTGGGCAACCTGGCACCCCCTTTCTCACTCAGAAAAATGCAGGTGCTGTGGTGTGGGCCCCTCCAGGGCGAGCGAGAGTTACCACTTCCCCTCAAAGTGAAGACCCAGCCTCTCCTCTAAGGGACCAGCCTTTCAAGCAGGGACCAGGCCTTCAAACACAGCCTTTCTCACTAGCAGAAACACAGAGGACAAGCTTCTTTCTGTCCTTTTTTAATGGTATTTCTGTGGTTTAAATCTTTCTAAAAATGTTTTATTGGAGTATAGTTGATTTGTGACATTGTGTTCATTTCTGGTGTACAGTAAAGAGAATCAGTTATACATAGCCACATATCCACTCTTAGATTCTTTTCCCATACAGGTTATTAAAGAATACTGAGTGGGGCTCCCTGTACTCTACAGCAGGTCCTTGTCAATTATCTATTTTAGATAGTTTTAGTTTGTGTTTGTTCATCCCAATCTCCCAATTTATCCCGCCCCCTCCTTGGTTTAACTCTTTTTAAGCTTTTAACACAGCATCTTTATTGAGATGGAATTCATATATTATACCAATCACCCAGTTAAAGTGAACAATTCAGTGGGTTTTAGTGTATTCAGATTCTTGCAACTATCACTGCGATCAACTTTAGAACATTTTCTTCCCCCCAAAAAGAAGCCCCCCACCTCCACTAGCTGTCACTCCCCACTTCCCCACCCCCCCCCCCCCCCCCCGCCCGACCCGAGTATGTCCTCATCTACTTTCTATCTCTGTGAATTTATCTATTCTGGATAATTCATATTGGAATCAGGTAACAGTGGCCTTTTGTGTCTGCCTGGCTTCTATCACAAAATAAACTTTTGTTCCTTATTTTATTTGCACTTAAATTAGACTGGTAATATAGTTTATCAAGAAACATGAGACCCTCGCTGAGAGAGGGGTGCTTGACCATCACCTGGTGACATCAGGCATGAACAGGGCCCTTCTGGCCCGCCTGGCAAAGGCGTGAGCGTCTTGCTTTCATCTGAACACAGGGCGCACCCACTGCAAAGCCCCTTCCCCAAACCAAAAGCGCCAGGTCACCCTCAACCCCCTGGGGTCTCACCTACACCTGAAGTTAATTTACTTCCGATGTTGTTCAACCTCTGTTCAACAGCCAAAGCATGCTCGCGATTGATAGAGAAATTAGACTAATTTCCCCCAAAGAGATGAGAACCAGCAGTTGTATTTCTCATTTCAGAAGCACGAGATTTGACTGCATGGGGTACACACTGCAAAGGAAACGGACAGGGAGAACAGAGCTGCGACGACAAACGTGAAGGGGACCCGAGAACTGCGGGCAATCGGAGCGAGCTCCTCGGAGGCTTGACTGGGCGGGTCCCGCGTTACGGCTCTGAAGGGCAGCAGAATGGCTTACTGTTGGCTGTTACAGGCACCTGGCTCACTGGCATCTCTGGCTGTGCCTGTCCCTCCCAGGACTGTTTCCGGTACTCTGGGGAATGTTCTCAGCAAATGAAAAATTTACTATTTTTTCAGTCATAAGTGTCTGCTGGGTGGAGATGAAATTATGCCTTTTGGACAACAGCTTCTCCCTGAAACGATTGACTCATGAGCACGGGATACAGCTCAGCAGTGGGTGTTTTTAACCATCGATACCCTCCCCACTCCACCCCGTGCCTCCCTGCCCTTCCTACAGTAAGGCGGCCAAATATGGAGATCTCTTATCAGCCAACATCAGCATCACTGCCTTCGTTGTTAGTGCCCCCACAGGAGAGACTCTCTACACACAATTATATACAGTAATCAAGAAATCATCTTCTGCAAATCCCTGCCTCTGATCACACTGCTGCCCCAGCCTTGAGCCTAACCGAGTGATGCGTCTATGTTCTGAATTCACTCCCCAGGCCAGTTTGGGGCCACCTGTCACAGCGTGGCCGGGGATCGCCCTGCATGAGAGCCAGTTTAGATTTCCTGCTTATTCAGATGCAGGATCCGTCCTGGGAGCCAGACGTTTCGTCTAGACGCTTCCAAGCCAAGAAGGCCCCCTGGTGCCCGTCCTGTTCTGGGTCCCCCGAGGCACATGTGCGCCTCTGGTGTCCCAAGCAGCTTTTGTTTGTCTGTGTTTTGTGTTTGAGCGCATCCATCTGGCTCGCCTTCTGCCACCTTTTCTTCTGTTCACACCCACAGTCTCAATTTGTCTTCCAGCTCTTTCCAAACCTATTATGCTAGGGACAGATTTAGTCCATTTCCCAGGCCAGATGCTCAAATACATCGTTTCCTGCATTAAAAATAATCTCAAGCAGGCTCCCAGCCAGCAGCAGGATTTATAGGCCCTCGGAATTCTAGGAGAAATCTGCAGAAACTTTCCTGATTCTGGCTCAGTGCCCCCAGATTCACTCATCTGGAAGGGAAAAAGGCACTGATTTCATATGAGCGTGGAAAACGTCTGAAGCTGTTGGTCTCTCGCAGACAGAAGACCTGGCCCGGACCCAACAGTACAGTTCTTTCCTGATGTGGTGTTCCTCTCTGGCGAGGTCGTGCACCTCTCCCTGGCAGGGCGAGCTGCTCCGGAGCTGTCCCCCTGCGTTTCTTCATCCATTGCTTCCAGCCTGGGATGCTGGGGCTTTATGGTTAGCACCACATTCTCCACCTTCTTGCTGATTTGGATTCATACACATTCATCACATTCTCCTTGTATGTCGACTGTTTCAGCTGGGACCATCCTTTCTTGCCTCATTGGAAAGCTCCGGGAAAGGGCTTGCTGATGAAAGGGTTATGCTGTTTGGAGGAGAACAAGCTCCTGTCATCACACCCAGGGGAGGAAGCCAGGTTCTCGGCTGGAGCTCAGCAGAGAGTCACTGGGACAAGCATGCGATGTTGCGGGCTTCCTCGCTGACGGGAGAGTGGCCCCCCCAGGCAGGGACCTCTCCGCTGCTCAGGCTCACACAGGGGCCACCCTTGGCTTCCCGGGGAGAAAAGCCAGTCTCAGAATCCAGTGTGGGAGAGACTGCCACCGATTCCCAGGGATCCCGATGAGGGGTCGCAGGTGAGGTCCAGGAAGCTGCAGGTGATCTGGGCTCAGGACTCACCAGCGGTGGAGTCTGGCCCCCCTGGGCCACGGCCTCTCTGAATCCTCCAGGCTGCTGAGCTCCAAACTCAGGTGCCATCATGGCCCAAAGGCTGCACCCAGAATGAAGGTCCAGTGAGAGCCCGTGGGGCTAGAGCAGAGGCGGGGGGTGCGCATCGCACCTGGGGGCCAGGTGGAGCACCCTGCGTGCCACCCACAGGCTCCGCTAAGAGCCCCCTGTCAAATGTAAAGGCAGAGAAACGCCATCCCAAGTTACCCCACCCCAGGAACCATGGGTCCAAATGTTGGAGAGAAAGGGAGGGGTCAAATGCCACCCTCGACTGTCCCAACAGCACCGCCCCACTAGCCCGAGGGTCAAGGTTTCTCCTTGACCTCATCACCCAACGGTCGACGCCGCCCCTGACTACGTTCTTTGCTGTATGCACGACCCACTTGAAGTGAAGGGAAAGTCACTCAGTTGTGTCCGACTCTTTGAGACACCCTGGTCTATACAGTCCATGAAATTCTCCAGGCCAGAATACTGGAGAGGGTAGCCTTTCCCTTCTCCAGGGGATATTCCCAACCCAGGGATTGAACCCAGGTCTCCCGTACTGCAGGCGGATTCTTTACCAGGGAACTGCATGACCCGCTTGGTGCCATGTAATGAATGTTTACTCTGGGCCACAAGGTAGGGGTCCTTCCTATGGGAGGGACAGCCTGCAGAGACCCCAAAGAGGATGCTGCTCCCCGTTCACTCGCTCCTCAGAGTGGGGTCCGGGGCTGGCAGCGTCAGCATCACCTGGGGACATGTGTTAGAAATGCAGAATCCAGGACCCCCAGCCCTCCTAGTCAGAATCTGCCTTTTAACCAGACCCCCAGGTGATTTGAGGCTTTCCAGGTGACAGGACCCAGTGGATGATCACGTACACACACACACGCACGCACGCACGCACGCACGCACACACACGCGCGCACACACACACACATGCATGCACACACACACACACACACACACACACACACAGCAGGTCCCATAACCCTAACCCTAACCCTAACCCTAGCCCTAGCCCTAGCCCTAGCCCTAGCCCTAGCCCTAACCCTAACCCTAACCCTAACCCTAACCCTAACCCTAACAATTTGGGATTTTCCCACAAGCAGGTTGGCACAGTGTCCTCAGTCAGCCAGGCTTGTTCTCCTGCTTTTTACAGGCGAACAGTTGCCTTCTTGTGCCCACCTTCTCCTAAAAGTGTGCCATCACAGGCCACTACCGGGCTACTCGGTTCTGTGGGGCGGCCTGAGGCAGCCAGCAACCCCTGCTCAAGAGAATTTCATTCTCATCATATGTATAAGGGCCGACATACTAATTTTGAAGCATAATTACTGGGGAAAGGTTTGTTCATTGGACAAGCAAAGTGCTTAAAAAAGAAAAGTAAACATATATTCCTTATAAATGCAGTATGAAATATTCAAGAGAGTTTAATTAGCCAGAAGTTCTAACCTGCCTGTGTGCTCAGTCACGTCTGACTCTTTGCGACCCCATGGACTGTAACCCTCGAGGCTCCTCTGTCCAAGGATTCTCCAGAAAAGTGAGTTGCCATTTCCTTCTCCAGGGGATTTTCCCAACCCAGGGATTGAACCTTCAACTCCTAAGTCTCCTGCATTGGTAGGTGGACCCTCACCACTGAGCCAGTTGGAAAACTTGAAAAGTTCTAAAGTCCTTTTGTAAAAAATTACTTGAATTTAAATAAATTTTTAAGTAAAAGAATAAGCTTTGTTAAGTTCGACTCATAAGGTTGAGAAAAGCTGGGTTTTACAATGCGTTACTTTTCTGAACACTGTATTAAGTGAACACTGTATTAATTTTTTAGACACCAAAGTCGCCTTTTTGGGGACTCAAATTCTCCTTTCAGGACCACAAAAAGTGTGCGGCAGCAAAGGTGCAGAGGAGGAACCAGGTGGCATGCTTCCCTGGGGAAACATGCTTTTTCTCACCTGCCCTTCTGAGCCTCACTCTTTTCTCACTGCATCTGGTTTTGCCCTTTGAGGGAGAGAAGAAAAATGTGAGTTTTCTGTGTTGCCGGAGATGGATGATTTCACATGTTGAGCTCTGTTTTTCTGCTGGAGAGCAATTCCTTCCGCCCCATCTCCTCCTAATAATTGATCTTCCATCTTGATTCCATCTCCCTGAGATATCTCATCTCCTTCTGATCCCATACTTCTGTGACTTCTCTTCCAAACACCAGACCCCGATGTATCCACCAGCGGTCCCCAGGACAGGCTGCTGTCATCTCGAATTCAGTACCTCTGTAGCGCCTCCTGGGCCTCCCTCCCCTTTTCCTCGTCCCCAGGCTCAGAACGTCAGGCATCTTACCGCCTCTGTCACGGTCCCTTCTCTCTTTAATAAGCTCATTCTTTCCTAGAAATTTCCGTAGCGCTTCCATTACCATGCCTGCATGCTAAGTCGCTTAAGTTATGTCCAACTCTTTGTGACCCCCTGGACTGGGGCTCGCCGGACTCCTCTGTCCATGGGGATTCTCCAGGCAAGAACACTGGAGTGGGTTGCCAAGCCCTCCTTCAGGGGATCTTCCCCACCCAGGATTGAACCTAGATCTGTGGCTCCCGCACTGCAGGCAGAGCCTTTACGGCTGAACCACTGAGGAACTCTGCCTCCACTGCCACCATCAGAGGCCAGTTCCTTATTTCCAAACCACAAGAGCTTTTTCTGGAGGGAAGGCTTATTATTATTATTGTTATTATTGGTATATAATTCACCCACCATGACATTCACTCACTTAAAGTCCCCGATTCAGTGTGTGGTTTCTACTGTATCCTCAGATAGGTACAACTGTCAGTTCAGTTCAGTCGCTCAGTCGTGTCCGACTCTTTGCGACCCCATGAATCCCAGCACGCCAGGCCTCCCTATCCATCACCATCTCCCGGAGTTCACTCAGACTCATGTCCATCGAGTCCGTGATGCCATCCAGCCATCTCATCCTCAGTCGTCCCCTTCTCCTACTGCCCCCAATCCCTCCCAGCATCAGAGTCTTTTCCAATGAGTCAACTCTTCGCATGAGGTGGCCAAAGTACTGGACTTTCAGTTTCAGCATCATTCCCTCCAAAGAAATCCCAGGGTTGATCTCCTTCAGAATGGACTGGTTGGATCTCCTTGCAGTCCAAGGGACTCTCAAGAGTCTTCTCCAACACCACAGGTCAAAAGCATCAATTCTTCAGTGCTCAGCCTTCTTCACAGGCCAACTCTCACATCCATACATGACCACAGGAAAAACCATAGCCTTGACTAGACAGACCTTAGTCGGCAAAGTAATGTCCCTGCTTTTGAATATGCTATCTAGGTTGGTCATAACTTTTCTTCCAAGGAGTAAGCATCTTTTAATTTCATGGCTGCAGTCACCATCTGCAGTGATTTTGGAGCCCCCAAAAATAAAGTCTGACACTGTTTCCACCGTTTCCCCGTCTATTTCCCATGAAGTGATGGGACCGGATGCCATGATCTTCATTTTCTGAATGTTGAGCTTTAAGCCAACTTTTTCACCCTCCTCTTTCACTTTCATCAAGAGGCTTTTTAGTTCCTCTTCACTTTCTGCCATAAGGGTGGTGTCATCTGCATATCTGAGGTTATTGATATTTCTCCTGGCAATCTTGATTCCAGCTTGTGTTTCTTCCAGTCCAGCGTTTCTCATGATGTACTCTGCATATAAGCTAAATAAGCAGGGTGACAATAATACAGCCTTGACGTACTCCTTTTCCTATTTGGAACCAGTCTGTTGTTCCATGTCCAGTTCTAACTGTTGCTTCCTGACCTGCATACAGATTTCTCAAGAGGCAGGTCGGGTGGTCTGGTATTCCCATCTCTTGAAGAATCTTCCACAGTTTATTGTGATCCACACAGTCAAAGGCTTTGGCATAGTCAAGAAAGCAGAAATAGATGTTTTTCTGGAACTCTCTTGCTTTTTCCATGATCCAGCGGATGTTGGCAATCTGATCTCTGGTTCCTCTGCCTTTTCTGAAACCAGCTTGAACATCAGGAAGTTCACGGTTCATGTATTGCTGAAGCCTGGCTTGGAAAATTTTGAGCATTACTTTGCTAGCATGTGAGATGAGTGCAATTGTGCGGTAGTTTGAGCATTCTTTGGCATTGCCTTTCTTTGGGATTGGAATGAAAACTGACCTTTTCCAGCCCTGTGGCCACTGCTGAGTTTTCCAAATTTGTTGGTATATTGAGTGCAGCACTTTCACAGCATCATCTTTCAGGATTTGAAATAGCTCCACTGGAATTCCATCCATCACCTCCACTAACTTTGTTCGTAGTGATGCTTTCTAAGGCCCACTTGACTTCACATTCCAGGATGTCTGGCTCTAGATGAGTGATCACATCATCATGATTATCTGGGTCGTGAAGATCTTTTTTGTACAGTTTTTCCGTGCATTCTTGCCACCTCTTCTTAATATCTTCTGCTTCTGGTAGGTACAACTGTAACCACCATCTAATCCCAGAACATTTTCATCAACCCCCAAAGAAGTCCTGAAAATGACTTCTTAATGAGCCTTATAGCTGGGGATCTTTGCACTTAACTAAATACACCTGAAGGTGTATTTCAGGTTAAGCTGTGTCCAGTTAAAATGCTGAGAGCGTCGTGTTGTCCTTGCCTGAGGCGACTGTGGTGCAGTGGTCCTGGACTCCAAAGTCAGCAATATGATGTTCACCGCTTTTGTGGCCTTACTGTTTCCTGTGCTCAGTTTTATCGTCCATAAAGTAGGATGACGACGGTATTTGTTGTTGTTCAGTTGCTCAGTCGTGTCCAGCTCTTTGCAACCCCATGGACAGCACCATGCCAGGCTTTCCTTTCCTTCACTATCTCCTGGAGTTTGCTCAGACTCATGTCCGTTGAGCCGGTGATGCCATCCAGCCATCTCATCCTGTTGCCGCCTTCTCCTTTTCCTTTATAGCAATGCTATAGTACGAGGATAAATCAGATAAGCTGGCACAATGGGAGCAATCCATAAACACAAGCTGTTATGCTATAGATTTGTGATCCAACTGTATTGCCTTAATGCATCTTAGGATCTTAATCTTGAGATGACAGCAGATTCGCTGACGTTGCAAGAAATCATATAGAGAGATTCCTCAGCTTTCTCCAGTGAGCTCATCCTGAAAAACCACAGTCCAAATAACAGCCAGAAAATCGACCCGGATGCAGACAAGATACCGAATGTTTCTGCCACCAGAAGGACCCCTCGTGTTGCCCTGTGACAGCCCCTACCCACTCTTCGACCTCTCCTGGGAAATCCCTGATCTGCTTTCTGCTTTGTCATTTCAATCATGTTAAGTCAGAATAGGTGGGATAGCTGCATTTTACAGTGTTCAGTCCAGTTGCTCTGGGAGATACACGGACTGGTAGCCTCACTTTAGAGTGAGAAAATGGACTTGGCCAGCGTCCCATGGGGTGTGCATGACAGAGCTGGCCCTCAGATCACCTAGATAAATATACCCTGTGCTTTTTTCCCCCCATCATACCATTCTGCCTCCTTTTTAAACTCATTCATTCAACAAACATTTCCAGAGTGCCTGGGCTCCGGGGACCCAGCAATGATAAGAGGCTGGGCTTCCCGGGTGGCTCAGTGGTGAAAAGGCCACCTGCCAATACCGGAGACATGGGTTCAGTCCTCCGTCAGGAAGGTCCCCTGGAGGAGGGCGCGGCAGCCCACTCCAGTATTCTTACCTGGAGAATCCCATTGACAGAGGAGCCTGGCGGGCTACGGTCTATGGGGCTGCAAGAGTCAGACATGACTGAGAGACTAAACAAAGTCAAGGTTATGGCACCCTTACCAAGTTTGTTGCCCAGGGCTCTGAACCCTGCTCCTATCCAGCCAACACTAAAGAGAACGCAAACATCATTTTCTCATGGGGCAGAATCGCGTTCTATTGTAGGTCACAGCCCTGCCCTGGGGCTTATTCTCCACGGGTCTCTGCACCTTTCCTTCTCCGCAGCAAAGGGTCCTTCCTGGTTTGCTGCTGAGCGGCTTCCGCAGTCCATTTCCTGCCCACATCAGCCTGGATGTCCAGAAGCTTCTTTTCATTTTTGAACCATCTCTGCCCCTTGAAGTTCACACTGGTGATGCACCCATCAACCCAAGCTATAAAGCATGGTGTGGGTTTCCCCAGATTCAGCAGGAATTTATAAAAGTCACAGTCATAGATAGTTTGAGACGGGGCCCCATCTGCCTTGGGATTCAGTGGAGGACGCTGTGGGCACCCCACCCGTGAGAGTGTTAGAAGCCTTCTGACCAGCTGAGAGGTCTCGGAGCTGTGCTCTAAATATTCCTGGGGTCATGAAAGAGGGGACCTTTTCCCTCATGGCTATCTTACTTTGAGAATAATTTGCCTTTCTGGAGAGACTGGGAGTGTGAAGTAATTTAATTCTGAACCCAGAAAATTCTGGCTTTTGAAAATTATATTCTGTGAGTTATATTTGAAAACTGAAAATGTCTTCGTTTAGTTTCTTTCTGTCTGTCCCTTACCTGCTGAAAGACAGCAGTTTGCACTTTCCACATTCTGCCTGACACTTCCTTAGCCAAACCCACTGTCTGTTGGTCATGGAGAGCTTTCTTTCCCCCCTTTCATTTCCACATCTGTCACAGTTTAGCAGGTGACAGCTTTGCTAAACTTTCCGCTGCTACATCACACATAGTTTTTCCCCCTCCAGCTTCCAATAGCAATTTCCTCACGGCTCTTCCAGGGCTAATAACAATCTTTCTGAAATTCTTTAAGCCGTGGCATAGACTTAAAGCCAAGGCATTGTGATGAACGTTTTTAAATGTCAACACCCCATTGCTGGTGCCAGTTTCCATTTTGGTTATCTATTGCTGTTAGCCTCACCACCTGAAAACATGGTGTCTTAAAACAACCATGCTTTGTTATCTCTCGTTGTTCCCTGGGTGGACTGGTCATGGGTGAGTGGCACTCACTGGGTCTTTTATGTGACGGCCGGCAGATGTTCCTGGGGTGTATGAGACCAGAGAAAAAGGTCACGGTGTGACCCCAGAAGATTCGCGTGCCTGATTAAAGAAACTGAACTTTAAAATACAGTCAACGGGGATTCCTGGGAAGAATTTTGAGCAAAAAAGTGAGGTTATTAGCTCTTTCATGAGAAAATAAGGAGGAGCCGAGTGGGGATGGGTGAGGGAGAGCCCGAAAGGTGCAGGTTGTTAGAAGACCTAGGGGTGGGCAGAGGCTGGTGTGGGGTGAGAGCTGAAGTGCAAGGACTTGGCCACTTTGGTGTTCAAAGGCTCCTCACAGCCGAATATCCCCGCTTCTGGTGTTTACTTTCTCAGTGAAGGGCAACCACAATCTATCTAGTCGTGCAAGCCAGAACCCTCGGGGCCAACCCGAGATCCAGAGCATCATGTGCTCATGATCCCTCCTTGCTCTCACTTTCCTGGGGCGGGGTCTGATTCCCCGTCCCAGTGTCTTTGCCCTTTGCCACTTGGCGTCCCTGGGCTGACAGTGTATGAGCAGACTCTTTTCAGGCCTCATCTCACCAGAGTCTTGAAATGTGCTTGTGTGTTTTGGCTTGGCCTCTTGTCCTTCTGAGGAAGAAGAGCTGGCCCCAGGTAACTGCAGCTTCTAGAATGAGAAACACATGCATCGGGACTTCCCTGGCGGTCCAGTGGCTAAAACTACTCACTCTCAGTGAGGAGGCCGGGTTCGATCCCTGGTCAGGGAACTAGGTCCCACATGCTGCAACTGAAGATCCTGAATATGACACTAAGACCCAATCAGTTCAGTTCAGTCGCTCAGTCGTGTTCAGCTCTTTGCAACCCCATGGACTGCAGCACGCCAGGCTTCCCTGTCCGTCACCAACTCCCGGAGCTTGCTCAAACTCATGTGCATTGAGGCGGTGATGCCATCCAGCCATCTCATCCTCTGCTGTCGCCTTTTCCTCCCACCTTCTATCTTTTAATACAGTCAAATAAATAAATTTTAAAATTCTATTTTAAAAAAAGGAAATACATGGATCCCAACCAACCTGAGACCTATAACAAGAAAAAGAAATGATTACTGTAACCACGGAGAATTTGTGTTACCCAATATTACAGTAGAAACCACTGATAACTGTTTGTTATTTCACTGTGGTGCAAACCTAATCAGTATAATTATCTTGTACTTCCTATCTACTCCTCCATTTAGGGCTGTCAGTTTATCTCAGTAATACCTCTGGAACCTAATCATATCTCTCTGTCTGCAAGACCACCATTATCTTAGCTCAAGCTCTGGCCCCTTTTTTGCCTGGACCTTGGCAAAGCCTCCTGCCTGGTCACACCCCTCTGGCTCTGGCCCCTTGGCATAGTGCTCTCTACCCTGCAGTTAATATGACATTTGAAAAGGACCAGCCTCATTTTAAAGAGTCTCGCCAATCTCTTGGCCCAGCTGACGCTTTGATTCTCACTCTGCTCTGATAATGGGGTCTTCCTTATCCACGGTGCCCCTGTTCCCATTGGGGCACATCCAGGTTACCATTTCACCATGACCTCTTGGGGGCAGAACTGACGCTTGTCAGGAGCCTTTGAACCAAGGGGGACAGTCTGTTTGGGCTGAACAAAGGGTGAAGTCCCTTTTGCTGGGCTTAAGATGTGGGGAGAGCACGCAGAGAGAAAGATGGCCCCTTAGCCCAGGCAGCCCCCAGCCGTGCGCTCTCCCGGGGTATAGGCAGGCTGCCGCATGGGCCAGGGTCCCACCTGGTGCTTCTGGGGCAGAGTGTGGACAGTCCCTCCACGCCCTCCTCTCTGTACAGTTTCCGCAGGCCAGCAAGTCCCTCTGGCCTCGTGCTCAGGTTCCCCTTGTCCACCTCCCCGGTCCCCCATACAGTCCGGGTTAAGATCTGCTCACTGCGGATGAACTTCAGCCCCTGATCTCCTGGGACATTGCCTTTTAATTCCTTGGATGCTCTGCGCTTACAAATCAGAGCTCCGGCCTTGACCCCATCTTTTGTCTTTGCCGTTCAGGAAAGCATAGCCTGCTTCCTCCCCTAGGAAGAGCCGTGCTGGTTTAGGAGCTCAAAGAAGAAAGGCACAGTGAGACATGAACAGATTTGAAACACATCCTAGCCTGATAACATCACTCACTGTCCGTCTCCACTTAAGACTACTCAATGGCTTCCTGCTGATCTTAAGATAAGAATGAAATCTTAATCATGGCCCCAGAGAGCCTGAATGGTCTGGCTTCCGGCTTCCCCTCCAACTAATCGTCCCCTCCAGCCCCTCCAGCCCGCTTTCCATGCCTCGAAGGAGCCACACTCCCTCCTCCATAGAGTTCTCCTTCATCTGGAAAGCCCCTCTAGCCATCCTTCCCCCACCCCTACCACCCCCCAACCCCCTACCACTCCAACCCCTTCAACCCCTCCCCTCCCCTGCCCACCAGGCAAGACCCTGTGATAAACTCCCATAGCCTTTCTCCTTTTGAGGAGCTCCTTTCACTTGCTGGGTTATTTGGCCACCATCTCTCTCTCCCTAAGTGTGTAAGCTGTGAGAGAACTTGTACGTAGTTGTCTTTTTCATCATGAGTTTTTCTTTAGTGAATGAGTGAATGAATGGGATAGATGGATAAACGGATGGATGCAGGGGTGGTAGTTACTGGTTAAAGGCAATCTCGTATCTCTGGGTCCTAATCCAATTTGGTTCATCAGAGAACAGACCCAGCCTGATGAACGGTTGGAACATTAGCTGCCTATTTGGGTTTGAAATAGAAAACTTAAGTCCTCCTAAATCACTTGGTCCCACCCACTGGACATTTTATCTCTTAGGGTTTTTCTTTTGTGCTGGTCCTCAAGATCTTTTACTAAAATTTGAATAATTCTAGGAGAGTTCAGTCCTTTAGGGCTATATTTCAGGCAGCAGAATTCATAGCTGAGCCCTGGAGATGAGAGGAGAAGGAGGATGGGGAAGCCAGAGAAATGAGAGGTGGGGAAAGAGGACAGACGACCAGGGAGGCAGGCTCTAAGAGTCAGCTTCTCAGATTTGCCAAGATCCCATCCTCTTACTTTAAAGCGTCACGACCCTGCAAAAAGTCATTTTGCTGTTTTGAATTTTGCCCCAAGTGACAAGGGTAAAAAAAAAAACAAAACAGGGGAAACTCCTTTCAAGGTAACTGGAAGCACATGTATCTATTTTTCACTATTAGAGAAATGTTGTCAGTCACGTGTCTGGCCTGGGCAGGGCACTGAAATAGAGAATGAACAGAACAGACCATGTTTTTACCACATAGGATAGTGGGGACTTCCCACAAGGTCTTTTAGAGAAAAAGACATGCGTTCTTTTGGGTCCACCCAGACTCTCCTGGCTTGAAACTGCCTGGAAGCAGTGGGGCAGGGGTGGGGATCAGGGGACAGTTGGGGACCATATTGTTGGGAGTCACAGAAAGCATCGAAAGGGAAAGGAAAGAAAATTCTCCTTTCCCATCTTCTAAAGTTTTTGGTGCCAGGACATGGGAAGATGAGGGGAGAGGGAGATGTTGAAAGTTCCAACTGGGAAGTCCGGTTGGAAGCTGGACTCCAGGTGTCTTCATGGTGGCTGGAGTCACTCTGATGGCCTGAAGCCAGCCTGGAGTTTGAAGCTTTGCTACAAAGAGAGAAAACCTGTCTAGTCTGCAGAGGAGAGCTTAACTGACTGGAGGTGGGACAGTCAGTTAAATCTGTTACATCTTATTTCACTTCTCTTGTTTCCCTTTGTTCCTGGTTTTCAATTTCTACCCTTCTCCAGTTACATAAGAGCTTCCTCTTCTAGCATCCTACCCTTAATGAAATCCCTTCTATTCCTTTTCTTACTTGTATTACACATTCTTCCACCACCCCCACACCAGGCCATTTTAGACAGCACGTACAAAATACAGTGATTCTACAATTTCAATAAAAGCCATGTAATCACTTCCTAAAGCACCGCCATGCTTTGAAAAAATCAATATTCCTCCATTGGCAATTTCCCATAATGTGGTTAGTTTAACAAAATAAAATTTGAAAAATCAAAATGTTGTGAGAACAACTACATTCTTCCAAGTTCTCTTTAATTTCCTACCCTCCAGTGTTTCTTTCGTGTCCTCCTACCTCACTGCTGGCAAAGGGAGAAAGTCAAGGAGAGCTGACCTTGGACCATTTCAGAAGAAAAAGTATGTTAGTCAGGGTCGCTTGGCTGTAAGTGATAGAAACTCGCCGGGCGTTTAGCCCAAATGGGAAAGGTGTGGAGGGAGGGGGTGGGCTTGTTAGCAGAGGGCGGGGAGAGGGCCTGGCAACAACGTGAGCAGACGTCTCCCCACTGAGACCCAAAGCAAGTGGTCCCTTTGCACCCCCACCCTCAGCTGGGCGTTTATGAGGGTGGTGGGGATGAAGCTGGAGGAAAACGCTCTCCTGTTTGGAGAAGGTTTCTGGGCTCAGGGGTTGAGGGGTTAATTGGGGGAAATCATCATCTCTTTGCCCCAGGGTTCCCACTTGGCAAACAGGAAGAGGTTTTAGCAGAGCTGTCTACAAGAACTGCATCCACTTTCTCACCAGCAGAGCTCCCAGCCGCCGGCTGTGTGTCTTGATCACCCACAACCTCCGTATGCCAACACCAGGGCACTCTACTGAACATACCTGACTTTTCTTCTTCCTCTTTTTAATTTGGCCGCATCAGGTCTTAATTGCGGCATGTGGGATCTAGTTCCCTGACCACGGGTCTGACCCAGGCCCCCAGCACTGGGACCCCCGAGTCTTAGCCACTGGACTGCCTGGGCAGTCCCGCCTGTCTTGCTTCTCGAGACACTGTTCCCTGGGCGTCTCCAGTTCGCCCGTCCCTGTTTTCTCCTCCTGCACTGGCCTCTCGTCCATGCTCTTCTGCTGGCTCTGCCTTCCCCCTTGGTCCCCCAGATGTCAGATCTGCTCAAGGCTGGGTCCTGAGCCCTCTTCTAGTCTCTGTGTCCTCGCGTGAAGCAGTTCCACTGGTGAACATTCCCACTTAGATGTGCCCTGGGCGTGTCAAACTCAGCACTCAGAATAGAGCCCTAGAAGCACCTCCGTCAGTCGAGTCCGATCCTCTCCTGCTACTCGTAAGAGGCGCCATTCCCCACCCCCGCCCCGTCACTATCACCTCTGGTTCCTGGGATCCGTCCATGACTCCTCGCATTTCCACTATCCATGAGGGAACTGGATCTGTTGTTGTTTAGTTGCTAAGTTGTGTCCAGCTCTTTTGTGACCCTATAGACTGTAGCCTGCCAGGCTTCTCTGTCCTTGGGATTCTCCACGCAAGGACACTGGAATGGGTTGCAGTTTTCTCCTCCACGGGATCTTCCTGACCCAGGGATCGAACCCAAGTCTCCTGCATTGACAGGTGGATTCTTTACCTCCTGAATAGGGAAGCCCCTTAGCTTGTAATTACCTCCTAGCAATTCCTTTAAGAAAAAGAAAGATGGGGGAGATCTTTTTCAGTAGCTGGAAAATTTTCAATAAAAATAAGCTTACCCTTAAACCATGGTACCATTGAACCCCCCTTTTTTTTGAGGTTGAGCTCTGATAAAAAGGTCAAATAAACTTGCTTTATTCTTCATTACTTACCATGAAATAGTCTTCATTCCATGTAGCTTTTGCTTACTTTTCAAGCACTTTGCTTTAAATAAGATTGTCTAAAAGTTTTATGTTTGCATGATAAAATACAACCATTATAAAAGTTTTCCTTAGTATTTGCATTATGTTTATAATTTCTCTGATGAGCAAATATTTTGTTTTCACTCTTTTTTTTAAACTTGGTAAATTTCACACTCATGAAAATATCTGTGAAAGAGAATGCCAGTACTTCATGGTAAATCTAAAGAGATGCTGACGTGCCCACATTGTTATTCTGAACCAGGACAGGTGCACTGTGTCTCAGTCACTACAATAACCACATGGCTGAGTAGCTCTGGTACTATTAATATTTTTCAGTTGAGGATACTAGGGCTTAAGGAAGTTACAGAAATCCCCTAAGATCCCACAGCTAGAGAGTAAAGTAGGAACCAAGCCTACTGAGCCTATGCTGGTCTGACACCAAAGCCCATTCCACTCAGCCGCCTAACCCCACGGCAGAAACCACCAGAAACTGCGCTTTAGCAATAACTCAGCTCCTGGCTTTCTAAGAGAAAGAGGTGAAGGGACCAAGTGGGGTTGTGAAGTGCTAGAACTGGGATGGAATTTCGGAACCAAGCCCAGGGCTGCAGACGGCAAAAACTGGTCCCGGCAAGTGAGCTGGGTACCCCGCAGTGGCACCCCACCTTCTGCATATGCTCCCAGCCAAACGCACCCTGGAGAAGGGTTTTCATTCTCTTTCTAGTTCTTGCCTCCAAGAAGGGTTAACCCATTAGCAGAGAGGGGACCCGCATCTATGAAAACACCTACACAAGCTTTTCTCAAGTTTCAGTTCCTGTAAATACCAAAAATCCTGTAAGAGTGTAATTGCCAGTGTTTCATGTATTAAGTTGGGTGATAAATACTCCTGCTATTTCTGTTAATGCCACCACTAATATTACTCTACTGGTTAAGGTTTTCTGATAGATCTAACTCCATTGTCTTCCAGTGGACCTGTCATCTCCCAGGGTGTGATGGAGCTTTGGAGAGAGGTTTGTGAGTGTTGATAACAATTTACAATAAGGAAGTTTTACTGCTTTTTATGGCTTCCCAAGTGGCTCAGTGGTAAAGAATCCGTCTGCAAATGCAGGAGATGTAAGTTCCATCCCTGGGTCAGGAAGATGCCCTGGAGGAGGAAATGCAACCTACTCCAGTATTCTTGCCTGGAGAATCCCATGGACAGAGGAGCCTGGCTGGCTACAGTCCATGGGGTCTCAAATAGTTGGGCACAACTGAACGTGCACACACACACACATACACACTTGCTTTTTATGTTCAGAATTACAAAGTTCACATTTTTAATTGGTACTGTAATATTTGAACACATTATCTTTAAATTATCACTGTTATTTAGTTAAAGCTGGATATTCTAACTATAAACCAATAGGTACTTAACATTAACTTTCATCAGGACTTTCTGTACACTGTTTGCCTCAAACTGATTTTTAAATAAAATTCATAGATTTCAAAGGACAGGCCATATACATGTGTGCGTGATCCAATTGCTGCTGGGTAGCCCCAGAGATATTTTTTAACCAGCACACAGCTGTTCAGATTAGTGTGTTTGCTTTTGTTTTGTGTTTCAAACACAAGCTATTTGTTGCTAAATTGAACCGGTAAAATGTACGAATAATAATTGACAAAGCATTCATGGCTATAGTCGAAATAAAAATCCTTTGGAAATGCAATAAAACAATTGGATGCACCAGAACTATTGTGAAACAGTTAAATCTCTCAAAGGTATTGGAACGGTTGTCACATCTGGTATGTTGCTCTGTGTCTAAAATAAATTTCATCAGCTTTTCTTTGCCCGAGGGTTGATTTTAACTCAAAACATTTTGGATCCATACAAGTTGCAATAAAATACAAGTGGTCATTGAGCCTGATATAGTCCCAGGGCTGCAGCTAAAGGCTAAAGCGGAGTCCATCCCACCAGGCCTTACAGGCAACCATTCAATTGACGTTTTAAGGAATTTAAGGCTAAGAAATCAGAAATCCTTTCTGGTTTGGGTGTAAATTCTATGTGCTGAAATAAGTACATTGTTCTATTGGAGTTGTTTTTTTTTTTTTTTTTCCATTAAAACCATCACAATAAGGAATATGCTAAATCACTTCAGTCGTGTCTGACTCTGTGCGACCCCATAAACAGCAGCCCACAAGGCTCCCCAGTCCCTGGGGTTCTGCAGGCAAGAACACTGGAGTGGGTTGCCATTTCCTTCTCCAATGCATGAAAGTGAAAAGTGATAGTGAAGACGCTCAGTGATGTCCAACTCTCAGCGACCCCATGGACTGCAGCCCACCAGGCTCCTCCGTCCATGGGATTTTCCAGGCAAGAGTACTGGAGTGGGTTGCCATTGCCTTCTCCAAATAAGGAATATAGCTCTGCTGAATTCTTAAGAAACTTCAAACTCTAGTTATTTCTGCATTTTTCTTTTTTTTGGCCCACAGGGCAGTGTGCAGAACTTTCCCAACCAAGGATGGAACTTATGCCCCTGTGTTGGAAGCAAAGTTTTAACCACTGGCTCACCAAGGAAGTCCTTCAAAGGCATGACAGTTTATTCACTCATGACTGTTCCTAGTCTCTGTACAAGTTTAAAGACACTGGACTATTGAAACTACCAACTGGACTGGAAGTACTATTTTTTTTAAATAAAGAGTTTACTAGCAAACACTGGAGACAATTTAAAAGTATATCAATAAGGAATATGGTAAAATACAGAAAGATCTCTGAGCCATACAATTAAGTAAAAAAAAAAAAGAAGCTGCAAAGTAATGTAAAATACCATAATATTTATAAAAAGACTCCTTTAGCTCACACACACATGTACATACACCCATCAAATTGTAATACAGGCTACATGGGGCAAGGAGATGAGGATGGGATAGAAAAGGGAGGTGTGTGTATTATTTTCTTGTTTATTTTGGGCATGCTACGTGGCCTGTGAGATCTTAGTGCCCCCTGCAGGGATGACCCCTGCAGTCGAACCTCAGGGTCTTAACCACTGGATCTCCAGGGAAGTCCCTCCGTGTGCTCTTTTGAAAACATTAAGAAGCAAAACCAAACCGAACGCCAGCAGGTGAACAAGCAAACCCTGAGGACCGTAAACTACTAACTATGTGTTAGACTTCCCTGGTGGCTCAGCTGGTGAAGAATTGGCCTGCAGCTCAGGAGGCCCCGGTCCGGTGCCTGGATTGGGGAGATCCCCTGGAGGAGGAAATGGCTACCCATCCTAGTCTTCTGGCCTGGAGAATCCCATGGACAGAGGAGCCTGGCAGCAGCAGTCCATGGGGTTGCAAGGAGTCGGACATGACGGAGGGACTGAGCAAAACACAACAGTGTGTGTTGGTTTGCTCAGACCATCACAACAGCATACCAGAGACTGGGTGGCTTAAACAACAGAGATGTATCTTGTTTTCCCACAGTTCTGGAGGCAGGAAGTCCACGCTGAGGTGCTGGTAGGGTTGGTTCCCTGAGCCTCCCCTTCCCTGGCTTGCAAACCGCACCTTCTCCCTTTGTCTTCAAACGGCTTTTTTCTCTGTGTGGGGTTGGATCCCAGGCATCTCTCCCCGTCTGCCCTGATCCCCTCTTCTTATAAGGACACCTGCAATCTTGGATTCGGGTCCCACCCTGAAGACTTCATTCTAGCTTTAATCACCTGTTTGTTGGTCCACTCTCTCTGTGTACAGTCACACTCTGGGATATTGGGGATTAGGGCTTCAGTGTAGGAATCTGGGGGCAGACTCAAGTCAGCCACAATTCAGTATTTTTATTTTATTATTTTACTTTATCTTACGTTATGGGAATTACTAAACACAGCACAATTTTAATAAACCACGTTTGAGGAACACGTTTTCATGAACATCTGAACACTGATAACAGACTTAATTGGATGAATTTTCTAAACCATTTAAACTAAAATTATGGTCTGACCATGGATCCTTCAAAATTTGAAGTATTTTTATTCTAAATTCTAGACCAGATGGCTTATGTGCCACAATATGTTCATTTTAACAACCATATGATTTTACACTATAGAAAGGCTGCTGCTGCTACTGCTGCTAAGTCGCTTCAGTCATGTCCGACTCTGTGCGACCCCACAGACGGCAGCCCACCAGGCTCCCCCGTCCCTGGGATTTTCCAGGCAAGAACACTGGAGTGGGTTGCCATTTCCTTCTCCAATGCATGAAAGTGAAAAGTGAAAGTGAAGTCGCTTCAGCCGTGCCCGACTTCGCGACCCCATGGACTGCAGCCTACCAGGCTCCTCCATCCATGAGATTCTCCAGGCAAGAGTACTGGAGTGGGGTGCCATTGCCTTCTCCTAAGGATACACTAAAGACGACTTTGAAAGTGGATTCGGGGGCGTCCCTGGTGGCTCAGTGGTTAAAAAAATAAAAATCAGACCGCCGATGCAGGAGACAAGGGTTTGATTCCTGATCTCACATGCAGAGGAGCAACTGAGCCCGTGTCCCGCAACTCCTGAAGCCCGTGTGTGCCCAGAGCCCGTGCCCCACAACCAGAGAAGCCGCTGCAAGGATAGGCCCACACACCGCAACCAGAGAGGAGCCCCCACTCACCACAACTAGAGAAAGCCCACGTGCAGCAACGAAGACCCAGCATGGCCAGAAACAAGTAGAGTTATTTTTAAAAAAGAAGTGTATTCTGTTGAAATCTCCTTCATCAGACCGGGATGCATTTTAAAGGTTGTGCCTAGTACTCGAAAGTCATTTCTCTGAGGCGCCCCCCCCCCCCCCCCCCCCTTTACACTCCCTCGGAAGGTGACTGATTCTTCCAGGGTCCTGCTGATGAGCTGCAGCCCACTTGTAGAAGGCTCTGCTAAATGCATTCCAGTCTGGATAATGCAAAGACTGCGTATCCACCTGTCTTTCCATCTCCCAGCATCTAGCAAAGGTGTGCCCCCAACAGGTGTCCCCACAAATTCATGTGTGGAAGCTCTAACTGCTGGTACCTCAGCACTCGACCTTACTTGAAACAGGTCATCACGGATGTAACTGGCTCAGGTGACGTCCCACTGGGATGGGGGTGGCGTGTGGAGCAAGTCCTTGATCCACCATGACGGTTGTCCTGCACAGATATGCAGATACCTTGTGAAGATGGACAGATGCTGAGACTCTGTTACAAGCCACAGGACATCAGAGATAGCTCGTAACCTTGGGGAAGCCAGGACGGAAGTGTGGAACAGTTATCCCCTCCAGCCAAGCCCGCTGACAACTTGGTCTTGGACTTCTGGCCTCCATGATACCGTCTCAGTGTTTAGGGCACCCAGCTTGTGGTACTTTGTTAGGGCGCTTCCAGGAAGCTGATACCGTGAGGATCAATGAACCGAGTGAAAAGGAGCCCTAACAGAAGTGTAGCCAGGGCCTTCCCTGGTGGCCCAGGGGTTAAGACTCTGTGCTCCTTGCAGGGCAGGAGTAGAGCTGCAGATGTAGAGAATGGGCTTGTGGACCAGGGGGAGGAGGAGGGGACAAATGGAAAGAGTAGCGTTGACATTGGGCTTCCCAGGTGGCTCAGTGGTTAAGAATCTGCCTGCAATGCAAGAGACACAGGGGCTTTGGGTTTAATCCCTGGGTCGGGAAGATCCCCTGGAGAAGAAAGGGAATGGTTGCCCAGTCCAGTAGTCTTACTTGGAGAATCCCACGGATGGAGGAGCCTGGTGGGCTATGGTCCATGGGGTCACAAAGGGTCGGACATGGCCAGGGTGACTGAGCACAGCATAGCCCTGGCTTATACACACTGCCATGTGTAGAATGGAAGGCTAGCAGGAAGCTGCTGCAAGTTCAGCACGTGCTCTGTGATGACCCAGAGGGGTAGGATGGGGGTGGGGAGGTGGAAGGCTCCAGAGGGAGGAGATATATGTACACCTGTGGCTGACGCACTTTGTTACACAGCAAAAACTAATGCGGCATTGTAAAGCAACTATGTTCCAATAATAATATAAAAAAAATGTCCTCTACAGAACAACAAACAGAAACCCTCTGTGCTCCCAATACAGGGTGCCTGGTCAGGGAACCAGCTCCTGCGTGCTGCAGCTAAGGCTCAGCACAGCCAAATTAAACAACAACAAAAAGAAGTGTACCCAGCACGGCAGAAACTAACACAAGATTGTAAATCAACTAATACTTCAGTAAAATTAAAAAGAAAAAACATTGCATCCAGACAACAGGCATCACTGGGCCACGTGGTTCTCCTTCCTATAAATTACTTGTTGGACTTGAGTTTGTTCAGTCTCTTGTCCCCTCTCTGCTGTGTCTCCTCCTGACAAGACCGCACGAGGCTCTTAAGCTACGGGAAGTTTTCCCGTCCTGCACACACAGTCTCTCTCCATCTGTCTCAGATGCAGCAAATGTTTCTTGAGAGCTGCCGAGGTCGTCATTTGCCCGGAGGAAAGCACACCCAAAACAAGGGCTCAGATGAGAAGGAATGAGCTTTCTACCCCAAATTCACCAGCACAAACTTATTTGCAGACTCATATTTTTAACCAGCCCAGCCTCTGTTCCCGGGCCAGGCACAAACTGTTGCAGTGCTGGTTCTGGCTCCCATACTTGTTTACGATCTTGGAGACCATTCTCAACTGTTTACAGCGATGGCTGCGTTTCTTCCTTGGGAACTCGTCTTGGAGATCCCCACAGCCGTTTTGGGGAACTGAGACAGAGAACCAATTTGCATTCGTGGCTCATGCCTTTACCCTCTCCTGTCCCACGCCAGGTTCTGACTGTCCTCATATTTACAATTCAGGTGTCCTGGCCCCTGGGGGCCAGGCTCCACAGAGCCCCTTATCTTCTTGTTTATTTATTTGTTCAGTACGGATGCCTGGCCTACCTCCCAATGTGTTCAGAAGCAAGAAACGGCTGGGATGGGTCTATTTAAAAAAAAAGAAGAAGAGGCAAGAGAGTTCACATCTTTTGAGCGTTTACATGTGTGGGTTTTTGCGTGGATATTAGCTCATGGGAGCTCAGCAATCATCCAACCACTGGGACACTGGGTGTTCTATCCCTGTTCACATGGAGAAACGATGTGTAGAGGAGTGAAACTGTGCCCACACTCGTCAGACTGATTTATGGTGCGCCTGGGGCCAAAAGCACCTCTGTCTGATGGTGGGGCTTGTGTTTTTCCATGTTACCTACAGGGCTTATGTAGAGCCTGGACAGCTGTGTAGACAGTAAACGGAAAAGGAAGGCTAAGGGTATAAACAGCTGCCAGAGGGTGTAAAACAGAGCTCAGAGTTTTCGAGCACCAGGGAACGGATTGCTGGCTCTTGTCTGATAACTAGGTCAACACAATTCATGAAGAAGACACTTTTTTGAGAAATTTGCTGCAAAGACCTTCTGTCATTATGGGGTCAACCCAGTGATGTCTAAGGTCTTCCGCCAGTCAGGAACTGTCGAATCTCCCCCTTTGGAAAGTGGGGCTGCGCTGGTGTGGGTTTGGTTGTGGGACGTGTCAAGGTATGTGGGCAGCCTGGGGAAGGTGAGTGGCATCTAGAAGCAGGGCCTGGACACCTGGACTCCAAGGAGCTGCCAGGCCAGAGTCAGAAAGAATGGGCCAGTGCTGGGTTTCCAGGACACATGAGGCTGGGCCAAGGGGTGTGCGTGTGTGTGTGTGTGTGTGTGTGTGTGTGTGTGTGTGTGTGTGTATGGAACCAATGTGCCAAGGGGTCAAGCAGGTGGAAACAGGGTAAGTCTGGAGTCATTCCAAAATAAAGGCAATCCACTTCTGTGCTTCCTTTTTTTTTTTTTCCCTCCTCGATATTCCTCTTCTTCTTTTAGTTGGAGAATCATTTTATTCTCCAATCATTAATTGGAGAATCATTGCTTTGCAATGTTGTGTCAGTTTCTGCTGTACAACCACATGTATCAGCTATACATATATACACGCCCCCTCGCCCTTGGACCTCCCTCCCTCCCCCTCCCATCCCCTAGGTCGTCCCAGGGCCCGCGCTGAGCTCCCTGCGCTGTGCAGAAGCTTCCCGTCAGCTGTTGCACACACAGTCGCGCATACACGTCAGTGCTACTCTCTCAGACCCACCCTCTCCTTCTCTCGTTTTGTCCATGTCTGCTCTCTATTCGTGCCCTCTAGATAGGTTCACCTGTACCAATTTTTTTTTTAGATTCCACATGTATGTGCTAATATACAGTATTTGTTTTTCTCTTTCTGACCTACTTCACTCTGTAATATCCAGATCACCTTCTTATTTGTGTGTGATGGATTTGGGGTAAAACAAAAGTGGAAAAACGGTTTTCATCTCTTCACCTTTAGGAGTCTTTGAATTCTTTATAAAAAAGTATTTTTTAAAAGTACAAAAGCAGTTTGGTAATTTATAATTTATTACAGTAGAAAGGCTGGAGGGGCCAAGTGTCTTCTAGAGGGTGATCTCACTGCTCCAACCCCCTGCAGGAAAAGTCCAGATTTCAGAATTGGAGAGGGGTTGCTGCTGAGTTTCCCCACATTGCATTCCTGGCTGGTTTTTCAAGGCTCAACTTTCTCATTTCCTCCCCCTCAGTCAGGGACTCGGTGTTCTAGCCATACTGTGTGCATGCTCAGTTGCTTAGTCATGTCCAAGTCTTTGCAACCCCCTGGACTGTAGCCCAACCAGGCTCCTCGGTCCATGGGCTTCTGCAGGCAAGAATACTGGAGTGGGTTGCCATGACCTCCTCCAGGGGATCTTCCCGACTCAGGTTTCAAGCCCGAGTCTCCTGCATTGGCAGGAGGACTCTACCACTAAGCCACCTCGGGGCTACTCACAGTTTCCTGGCCAGCTCACCCACTCTTGTGTCTGGGCCTTTGCATTTCCGTTTGATTGCCTCACTGCCCCCCACCCCAACCCCGACCTTTCTCTCTGACCCTCCACCATGCTCCTTTTCCTGGCCAAGGCCTACTCATATTTCTGGGCAAAAAAATTATTTTTTTATTATGGCAAAAAATATATAAGACAGAATTTACCATATTAACTATTTTTAAGTGTACAAGTTGGGGCATGACATACATTCATCGTGTTGTGCAAACATCACTGCCATTCATCTCCAGAACACTTTCATCTTCCCAAACTGAAACGGAGTCTCTATCTCCCCAGTCCTACTTTCCCCGACTCCTGGTCACCTTTATTCTACTTTCTGTCTCAGTGAATTTGCCTATTCAAGGTACTTTGACTAAGTGGAATCATTATTTGTCATTTTGTGAGTTCTTATTTCACTTAGAATAGTACCTTCCAGGCTCCTCCGGGTTGTAGCACGTGTCAGAATTGCCATGCTTTTCAAGGTTGTGTTGTCGGACAAAGCCACATTTTGCTTCTCTATTCACGTGCTTGAGCGGTTGCCATCTTTTGGATACTGTGAATAATCTTGCTATGAACACTGACCTGCAAATCCCTCTCGTTTTTGATTCCACTTGGACACTGTCTACTCCCCAAACCAGTTCTGATTCCCCTACCATTCAGGTAACCTTCCCCCTTTGCCCACCCAATTTCAGATTTTTTTTTCTCATTCCTCTTGTCCTGGGGTGAAAACAACCAGCAAATCCTTAGCATGTAGGCTTTGCCTCAGTCTCTACTCTCTAGGGAACCTCAGCTCAGAAATATATATGGTAAGTCCCCTATATATGAACCTTTAACTTCCGAACTTTGGAAGATGCAGACATGTGGCCTCATGCCCAGGCAGGTAAGTCAGCTCATGAGTCTGGCGCACATTGTCACGCATGTACATCCTCCACAACACGTGTGTGGCTGTGCTTTTCTGTACTCCACTGCACAGTATGCATGGAGTGAGGCTCCTAGTGGCTTAGTGGTGTAGAATCCACCCGCCAATGCAGGAGACGCAGGTTCGGTTCCTGGTCTGGGAAGATCCCCTGGAGAAGGAAACAGCAACCCACTCCAGCATTCTTGCCTGGAAATCCCCAGAACAGAGGAAGCTGGTGGCCGAGTCCAACGGGTTGTAAAGACACAACTTAGTGACTGAACAACACGGTACAGAGTACAGTAGTTTAGCATCTTTATTTCAAGCCTTGGCAGGATGTCTGGAAGTAGTGATGTAGCTGGCACTGCCAAGAAGTGCCAGCTGGGATCCTGCACTGCTGTACTTTTCAAGGTACTATACAGTCTGAAATGTTTTTTGCTTTTATGTATTGTGTGAAAAGTACTATAAACATACTACAGTACAATACTACATAGCTGCTTGTGTTAGTTGGGTGCCCAAACTAACTTTTTGGACTTAATGGACAAATTGGACTTACAAACACGTTCTTGGGATGGAGGGCTTTCCTTGTGGTTCAGCTGGTAAAGAATCCACCTGCAATGAGGGAGACCTGGGTTCGATTCCTGGGTTAGGAATATCCCTTGGAGAAGAGAAAGGCTACCCATTCCAGTATTCTGGCCTGGAGAATTCCATGGACTGTATAGTCCATGGGGTCACAAAGAGTTGGACACAACTGAGCAACTTTCACTTTCTTGGCATGGAACTTGTATGTAAGGGACTTACTGTACTAAGGGATGGTCACATTTCAGCTAAAATGTGATGGTAGTTCTTTGGAGACGTTGAGGATTAAGGAAGTCTTAGTAATTATGTAGGGCTCCCAAGACCATCCTCACTGGTAAGAAAGGCCACACTGGAGGGGAGAAGGAAGGGGTGAGTGCCTAGAATTGAATGAGGGGTGTGGTGGGGGGCGGTGGTGAGAGAATAACCCTGATGCAGAGGACAGAAAAGAACAGAGAAATTCAGGAAGGGAGTCAGATTTAGCTCCTGTTAAATAATCCATTCTTGCACCCGACGTGTGACTCTCCTCTGCATCCTCCCTGTACAAAAGGGCCTTTGTTCCTTCCAACAGCCTCTGCTTGAACACTTCCTATAACAGCAGTCTCACTACTCAAAAAGAGCTGCTTTCATTTCTGCACTTCAGAAGCAAATGGATTCAAAATCTGCCTACTTGCAATTTCTGCCCCTGAGTTCTGTTCTGACCACCTCAGCGGCTCCCATGAGGTACCAGGCCTTTCCTGCATTACAGACCTTCAAACATGTGAAGTTATCTGCTTCTGTTTTTTCTTTGGGGGGTTAACAGCTCACTGGTGACATCATTTCCAGGTCCTTTGGTACCCTGGTTGGTCACCTTTGGACACACTCAGGTGTGTCACTGAAACTTCAAACGTGGGGCCCAGCACAGAACCCAGATACATCCCAGGAGGGGGTCTGGGGCAAGGGTGGGAGGTGGGCAGGGGGGCGGTACTGCTCAGGCAGCGTGCACAACGGCTCCTACAATCCCGCCCAGTATGCCCACCCGGCTTTGGTGACTTGAGCCCAAGGCAGCCAAGCTCCTCTTTTCCATCTCCAGCCTCTTACCCCATTTCCACTTCTGTCTTAACTCCATTTGTTGCAGTCTTTCCACTGTTTTCGTGTTCTTGGTATTTAAGTGGTTCAGTTTCTGGCCATCTGCAAGAAGGTGACCATTTGGAGCCACAAGTGTTCAGGTTTCATTCAGCTGATGTGAGAAGCCCAGGCACTAATATGAAAAAGTAAAAAATTTTAAAACTCCCCAGGTGGTTCCAGCATGCAACCAGGGTTGACACCCAGCAGCCTATCACTGCCCTGTCCTTTCTGAACACAGTAAACATGTAGTTCTTATTTCCTCTCCACCCAGCTCATTCCAAGCGAACGTCATTCTCCGAGGTGTTAGACACCTACTATACTCACCCTTGATTTACGTGGCCAAGCTCCCGGTCTGCCCGTGCTAAGTTATGAGACTGGAGAGCTGACTTGTTGCCTCGATGGTCTTCTCAATGTTTTTCCTTCCTCATCACAGTAACTTGTGACTATATGGTCATATTTACTTGTGAGGGATCTGCATGCCGAACTTTCATTTTTTCTCTCCTTTTCCTAATCTGCTTCTTCAGGACATCCAGAACCATGCGGGTGCCTGGCCTCTACTTACAACAGAAGGCCCTTTGACAGGGTTGCAGGTTGGTCAGGTAAGTTCTTTGCCCAATCAGTGCTCTAAATATTTATCTTAAAATAATCCTTTCAACCCTACAAAATAGATATTATTCTTACTCTACACATGAACCAACCAGAGCCCAAAGGTTAAGGAAGTGGACCCTGAAGCCCTGCGGTTTTCCTGCATGGTATCCTGTGCTCTGAGGGCTGAGGGGCAGGGGTAGTCAGGATGGAGATATGTTAATCAAATTTTTTAAAATGTCTGAGAAGCACTAGTAGAAAGCACGCCGATTAGTGGAACGCTGTTAAGAAACCCCACCTCCCACCCCAGAGAGAAAACCATAGTGTGTGATGAAGCAGCGGGGACTGGGAGAGGAGCCAGGCTCCAGAATGCCAGAAAATCCACCTTATTGAGCAGACAGCTGAGAACGAAATAAATCCCTCTCTTTTATCATCACCACGTGGAACATGTAGCCGAAGAGCAGCATGGATTAAACCTGGAGGTTCCACCTCTGTTTGTGGTCAGCACTGTTCCCCTCTACATCCTGCTCCCTTGTTACTTAAAATGAGGTTTCTTCTACTACAACGTAGACTCCCTGTCCATCAAAATAAGATGTCTGTAGAAAATACAAATCAGATACTAAATGTCTGAATGTACAGTAACTACACTCTAGAATTAAGTCTCTACCTGAGATACTGTTTTCAAAACAAATTACTTCTAGATCTACATTAAGAAATATCTGTGTCTTTTTCTCTTTTTTTGCCCACACCAGGTGGCGTGAGCGATCTCCCAGCCAGGGATGGGACCCCGGACCCCCGCAGTAGAAGCACAGTGTCCTAGCCACTGGACTTCCAGGGAAGCCCTCAATTCCTGCTTTTAATTGGCTGAATTAAAGGAGAGACGGGCACACCCCCTTTCCACAGCATTACTTTACAATGCCTACTGTGTATTTCTTTAAAGTTGTCATCTTGAAAAAGAGGCATAATTATAAAAAAATAGTATCACAAGACATTTGATGTCACTGTCAAGAGTCACAAAATAACTTTAGTAAATGAAATGTTCTCGTGTTCTAGTACTGGATTAAACTTTACCAGGACTTAGGTGTTGACTTGATTTTGTCCATGAACTCTTTCAGAAGTCAGCTCTCCAGTCACCCAGTCTGTGAAAGGGCTTCATGTATCAAGAGTCTTCTGAAGAAACGTGCGCCAGGAGGCTGGCTGCGATAGCCTGAGGGAGCCACTGCTGACGGCCAAGGGGCCTGCTCTGCCAGGGCAGGGAAACTGCTGAGGAGACGGCCAGCAGCCTGTGGTTTGGTTTCAACCCCAAGTATTGGCTATGCGTGGTCCTTCAAGCCCTCTTCCCACCCCCAATCACCTGGTTTGGCTAACCAGTGACTATATCACAAACTAATAATGGGAAAAAAAATTGAGAAAGGCCTGTGACAGTTACCAATAAGGACAGTGTGAAGGCATACTCAGTCGTCCTTGATCACTCTCCCTTTGGTTTAGGTAACACAGAAGAATAAAGGGCTGACACAATACTGATTTTACTGAAGAATGTAATGAAATAAACTGAAGGAAATAAGAGGAAGATAGTGGAGACACAAAATTTTTACACCAAAATTATGAACAGAAGTCATTTAAAAGAAGAGAAATATTCTACAACAGATGAAGAAAGTTTTAATTTCTTTTCACATTAAACATTGTATACCACAATCAGCTAACAGAAATTACTGTAACATTGGTCAAGATGACATAAAACTAAGGATAAATGTCTGTTATGAGGAAACCTCATTTAATGTCAGTGATGATGTCAGATACTATACTTTTCATAAGAAATAATTTATCTTGAAGAGAAAGTAAATAAGTCAGATCAAGGAGACATGCTGAGGTTTTAATAAAGAAGAAAAGCTTTGCCTTTCCCAGAATGCTTAAAATCCAGGACAATTTAGGTAGAAGACAGGAGTTAAATACCAAGTGCTAGGAGGGTCACAGACCCGTAACTCAGGCTGCGTTCACAGGACTGAACCTCTGTAGCCCTCACCTTTCAGTGAGTGAGCTACTGTTTCTGGTGGAGGGATCTTCACTGGGATGTGGTATTGATTTTAACCGTCAAGCAGTCCAAATAACTATTTTAAAAAGGAACAGTTGAGTATTTTCATGTATACACTATTAAGGCATCTACATTTTTGGTGTTTTCAGTATATAATTTTACTGCTATTTTTTATTCTTTTTTCATTTTGCAGAACAATGATATTAGGTATTAAATGACATTTCTTTCTCTACTAATGATCCAGTTTATCCATTTTGCAAACTCCAAATTGCAGTCTTGTGAAGGGAAATTTATAATATGGGAACATATAGAAAAATACATAGAAAACCAATAGGGAATGTGGTTAGCCATCATAAAATTTCAATAATAATTTAACTGATAGTCTTTAACTTTGAAAAAACAGAATAATTAGAATTAAAATAGGTATTAAAAATAATTACCAGTAGTTTATATTAGGAAAGAATACAGCCATAAATGGCTTAATTGCCCAATTAAGTAACTACCAGATTCTTCTTTAGTCAACACTAACAGAATTCACATTTGAGCCAGTCAACAAAGCATATAAATATTCAACATCTCTTGAATAGAACATCTTAGTGATAACAGAGACTACATAATTCTACCCATTGTCATGACTGTGCACAAATTAACCAGGTTAAATATCAGAGATACACTGGGAATCCTCCCAAAACTAACAACAGAATATTCAACAAAGTTTCTTAAAGATTCAGAAATAAAAATTGAACAATTATAACATGGATGAGACAGTATTTAAACAACTATCAACCTAATCAAAGACCTTTAAAATTACCACCAAAATGCACTATGATATTTTTTCATTTAGTGTACAGAAAGAATCTATAAGGACAGGTTGCAGAAAGAAAATGTTTAGTGCTATTTACACTCATTTTAAAACTCTGCTCTATACAAATTTAATTCTGATCAGTATGAACAATATTTTTGTAGATCTGCTGCATATAAAGCCTTTTCATCAAAGCATTAACAATGCATAAAATAACCTGATTACCTTTCAACGAAGCTGACTGAAACCATTTACACTTACTGCTTGTAAGGGCCGTGGACACTCATTTCAGTACAGGACATTACGTCAGCCTGCAACTTCATTTTTATAAAGGCTAGAGTTATTTATATGGAATATTGTTCTATATACTACACGCCAATCTATATTTAAGTTCTATAGTTAGGTATTTTATGAGGTTTTTATTAAATATATTCTACACATATTCGCAATTTCACCCAGGAAGAATTTCTTCCCAGTGAAAAAATATAAAATCTTTTATATTTTTTTTACAGGTTTAGATGAAACTAGCTCATGCTTTAGCGCTGTGCAAATTGTTTTTAGCATATCAATTTTTAAATTATCGGTACAAAACAAAAGAATGGCATCCCTAATCAAGTATGCCTTGAAAATCAGCTTTTGATTTTAATACAATTGCAAGCACTAATACCCAAGGCAAACTACATAAGGAAACAGAATTAGTCCTATGGAGAATTTTTAATTTTAAGAATTCATCTGAGCTCTCATTAATGAGTAAGTATGACACGGGACACAGAGATGAGCAATAATTACGGAAAATTGAATTTGCTGATATTCAAATACATAAAAGTGGTGAATCAATGAGGTTTTCTAATATTTCTGTGCAATCATGGAAATCTACGAGTGAGTGACTGGAACTACCCCCCGCGTTAAGGCTAAGACGCGCGCGTTCCCTCTTGTGCTGTGTGAACAAGCCCCCAGTCAGTCTGACTGGAGTGCACGTGTGAAGGAAAAACAACTAGCTTCACGAGCCCTCTGCTGAGCACTTCCAACAACAGGCACACTGTGTCTTTTCATTTGTTGCAGTGAGAACAGCCGCGCTCAGGGCAGGATTCTGTGCCAGTGCAGCCGCCATGGCTGACTTCGGTAGAATTCACCCAACATTTTAGTTTCTTTTCTATTTTTTCCTCTCATGTTGGCCCAGCAATTAACTTCATTAATTGCTGAATGTCTTCCAGTGTGGATTTGCACATATGAGTATTTCTAGGTACCATAAACCATGTTATAAATTCTGCTGATGAAGAAAATAATTGTCAATTATTTTTAGTGCAAAATTGTATTTGGAACACTTGATTTGTTAGTTCTGGTGATGAAAACTTTTGTGGCAGGAAAATGGTTTCTGCTATGAAAAATCACTTGTTAACTTTTCCCCTGGAGATTGACTTGCATTCAAAAATCAATTTATATTTATATTTTAAAACTGCTTAACATAAACAAAACTACTAGAAATAAAAGTCATAGTGAAAAATGTCCTTGGTTCTTTTTACTTTCATGAGAGAAGATGACAGTGTCCACGTGGTGGTTGAGGTCCATGGGTCTACAGGCAGACGCTTCCTGAAGGTTCTGAAGCGATGCCGGGTCACCCCTGGCCCAGCAGCATGAAAGACAAAGACCACGCCACACACGCCAGGTAGACCGCTTACAGGATGACACAACAGTTACTCTCTCCAGTCTTTTCACGATTCCTCTGACCTAGGGAAGTGAAGAGAAGCCTTGTTTATAAAGATGCTTGGGGGAAGCTGAGAGATTCCAGCGTAATAAGAAACAGGGATTTTTTTTTTTGCTTAATGTTGGCTTTTTTTTTTAAATTAAAAGGCTATAATAAATACCCTTTTAGTTTTAGCCTGTTTCCAAAATGCCTGGTTATCTGCTTAGTGAGCTCTGACCATACACTATGAGAACATCCTGTCCTCAGAATGTCCAAGAGAACTGGAGCCATTTCTGAACGCCTGCCTCTGTGGCGCAAGGCAGGAAGCTCCCAGCACACAGCTCACCTTGGGAGTTTGGCTCTGGCAAGGTCTCTCTGGCGACCAAATGCATCACTGTTGTTTTGCCAAAAGGAAGCTTTAATGCTGTGTGAAAAGAAGACAGTTTGTTACACATACATCAACCTACTGGAATCACTCACCAGAATTGAGACCACTTTAAAAGCTGACTGCTTTCTGTATGACTTCCTCAACAGACAGCACTTCTTACTGGATACAGCATTTATCACATAATGAAATTAGGTTAATATTATCAGAAGCAATTTTTATTCAGAAATTATTTAGCTATGACTATTAGTTTGACATATAAAAACATAGTGTAAGGAAGGGGAAAGAGAAAATACATAATTGCTTAACCTAATTTTATTTAGTCACCTAATAAAATTCCTGCATCAAAGAGGTCACCACAATGTAGAAATAGAAGAAATGACATATTAATGATTTTAAACATAATAATAATAATTTTATATTTTCAACCTTATATTCTTCTATTGGAAAACAATTTTCTTTAAAAGGTTATTTTAAATAAATGAATCACTGTTTGGCATTATTAGTAATAACTGTTTCTATTCAAGCCTTTAAAAGGTTTTTCTCATTTATAAGTAACGATTTTTGTTATGAAATTATTTCAGAAACAGAGTAATATAATACACCCATGTATCCATGAACCAGTTACACAAAGTAAATCCCTTTGTCATTCTGTGTATACAATGCGAAGCAGACAGTGCAGCTACGGCCTGGAATTGTTTCTGCAGTTGCAATGTTCTAGTTCTGAGTTTCAGTCTACTCCCCTCACTTGGAATTAAAGGCAGGCTCAGATCAGTACCCAACAAGCTCGGTCCTCCTGCTACCCGCTGTTTGAATCTTCCCTATAGGATGATGGTTAAGAAGAGCCCTAATAATCGTCAATATTCCTAATATTTCATATGATCAATGTGACTTTCCATCTTATTTAATGCTAGCCAGACACTATACAACACTTCTAATTATATACTGAAACGTTCTATCTATCTGTCATAATAATCATTTGCATTCATCTACTCCAGCCCTCATCACACAGTATTTTAACAGTGAATTTTATCTGCTTCTACCATCTAATACCAGAGTACCCTGAAGGAAGAGATTCTATCTTTTTCAATCCTGTATCTTTAACTGTTTAGCACTGTTGTCACATAAGAAATAAACAGATGCTGAATGAGTGAATGAATGAAAAGAGCCTACCTTGAAGGAAGATCATATTAAACATTTCAATTGTTAGGTTTAGAGGAAAAAACTCATGACTATATGTATACAAAGATACATTAAGGTAGATCACTTCCTCTGCCTACAAATTTCTATCGATAATTATAATGTATGTGAAATACTGGTACTTAAAACCAAATTCTGCTCATGGTAGAAAATGCACCCCCATGAGGGGGCACTATTGAGCCACGTCTCTTCATTCACACGTGAAGAGCAGTAATAACTAACACAGTGTGTAATAGGTGCCAAGCACTGTTCTGAGGCACTATGGTTATTCTACCTTACTGATGAGGAGACCGCAACACCAGGACAGAGAGCAGGCAAGGAACTGGCTCGAGGTCACGGAGCCAGTGAGCAGTGCAGCTAAGCTCCCACACGGACAACCTGGCTCTAAGGCCTGCTCTTCCAGTCGCTATGCTTCACTGGTTCTCTAACATGACTCGCTGACCTGCATTTCTGCATGATTAGCAATTCCATCAATTACAGTCAAAACGAAACCATCCCTTCAATATTATATCTGAAAATCCACCATCATAAACTTTGCCGAGTTTGTGTCTGGATTTAACTTAAAAATATGACATCTAAATTACATTATCCAGAGGTAAAATTAAACTACATTTATAAAATAATAAGTGTGGATTCCCATCTCTAATGGCTTAAGAGTTTATTTTACAAGGTGGTAAACACTTAAGCATAGAGCTGAAATTAGAATGCAAAATGCAAAAATGTAGACATACCAAAAACTAGGCAAAATTCATAGAGTTTGAAATTGTATGTTTTTAGCAAAACCAGACATGAGCATCTAAACGAACAAATGAGTGATGCTGCTGCAAGACAGGCACTAAGTCCCATTACAAAGGTGACCATTACCTCCTAATGTGACATTTCCGTGCAGAAATCTTCCTTGATAAATAAGGCGTAGAATATTTGGACTGCTGACCTGCTCTTCTTCCCAGTCTGAAAAGAACCAGGGAATTGTTAGGTGCATTTCAACATAAAATTAAGGCATTATCACATTGTTCTAAAATTCTGATCCCATTCAGATGAAGAGTATCACAGAGGACACCTGGAGCTTCCTGCTAACTGGAATAATCACGAGTCTCGCAAGCACTGTTCTCGCTGCTTCTCACTACATAGAAGGAACTGCTTAAGATTAGTCTTTGCTTCTTAAAGAACACTAAAATGTGCCCGAACACAGTCCTGAAATTTAAAAACTAAAACAAATGAGTTGGGGAAAGTCTAATCCTAGTTAAAAAGAAGTCAGTTGAAAATTAATTTTAATTATCAAAATAACAGAAAACATCGCAATATTCCAGTATCTGTACCTGTTAAAACATATATTTGAGGCTGGGAACAGTAGGTTTAACAAAGATTTTTAAAAGCATTAGTATATTGGTAAAGAGCATAACAACAACAAAAAAATTATACCTCAGTAACTAGAAAATTAAGATTTTAAGAAGCAGAACAATGTCCACTTTTTCGTAATGTGGGTAACTTTACTGTTTTTAAGCCAACTGATAAACATTACAGAAGATGCAATTTTAGTTCACTTTGCCCAAAATCCTCAGAATGAACTTGAAAAGCAACAGATATCACAAGGTATTATACAAGTATGAAATCTAGGATAATGTACAAAGACAATCGAAAGGCAACTGGTGTGTAGAATGGATAACAGAATACTTCAGTTTAGAGTACAACTTACCTTATTATGGTAAAATACGGAATACGATTCTGTCAAAATAGTGGCCTGAGGACACTGTATCATGACAAAGTATGGGGGTCAGTAATTTTCACTACCTTGTAGATACAGAATTTTAAGTTGTGATTTTGACAGAGACTTGAGAATTCCATCATCACCTTTCTTAAGAATTCTAGCACCGTGTGTGTGTTTCCTACAGAAGTTACTGCTTTCATGAGATAACTGTCAACACAAAGACTAGTTTAAAACACTCCCAAGAGCAAGTGACAGAAGATAAAGGAGGTGAGTGGAGGGCTCTCCCTTTTGCCTTGTTTTGACTGTTCAAGATGATGGAGTGAGTTTGATACCACCAGTGCCTGTCGGTGACTCAGCATGGCGGGAAAGGAGCGATGAGCTCCAGCCCTACCCCCAGCCTCTCCCCCGTCCATCCCCCTTCAGTGCCCTCTGACTCCCATGGTCCCAGGCCCCTCTCCTCCAGAAGGAAGACCAAACAAGTTGTTAACACTTTGGTATGGATTACTTTGAATTCATCACACCCAAGATTATTGTGAGTAGAAAATTTCCTTTAGCATTGTTCATTGTGTCAATAAATTAGGAAAACTCAGCAGTGGCCACAGGACTGGAAAAGGTCAATTTTCACTCCAATCCCCAAAAAGGGCAATACCAAAGAATGTTCAAACTATCGCACAATTGCACTCATTTCACATGCTAGAAAGGTAATGCTCAAAATCCTTCAAGTTACGTTTCAACAATAGGTGAACTGAGAACTCTCAGATGCACAAGCTGGACTTAGAAATGGCAGAGGAACAGGAGATCAAACTGCCAACATCCACTGGAACATAGAAAAAGCAAGAGATTCCAGAAAAACATCTATTTCTGCTTCACTGATTATGCTAAAGCCTTTAACTCTGTCAATCACAACAAACTATGGAAAATTCTTAAAGGGATGGGAACACCAGACCACCTTACCTGCCTCCCTCCTGAGAAACCTGTATGCAGGTCAAGAAGCAACAGTTAGAACCTGGACATGGAACAACAGATTGGTTCCAAATTGGGAAAGGATTTTACATCAAGGCTGTATACTGCCACCTTGCTTATTTAACTTATATGCAGAGTACATCATGTAAAATGCTAGGCTGGATGAAGCACAAGCTGGAATCAAGAATGCCAGGAGAAATATAACTAAGATCATGGCATCCATTCCCATAACTTCATGGCAAATAGATGGGGAAACAACAGAAACAATGACAGACTTTATTTTCTTGGACTCCAAAAATCACTGCAGATGGTGACTGCAGCCATGAAATAAAAAGACACTTGCTCCTTGGAAGAAAAGCTATGACGATCCTAGACAGCATATTAAAAAGCAGAGGCATCACTTTGCTGACAAAGGTCCATGTAGTTAAAGCTATGGTTTTTCCAGTAGTCATATATGGACGTGAGAGTTGGACTATGAAGAAGCTGAGCGTCAAAGAACTGATGCTTTTGAGCTTGGGATTTGGAGAAGACTCTTTACAGTCCCTTGGACTGAAAGGAGATTCAACCAGTCCATCCTAAAGGAAATCAGTCCTGACTATTCATTAGACTGAAGCTGAAGCTGAAGCTTCAGTACTTTGGCACCTGATGCAAAAAGCTAATTCACTGGAAAAGACCCTGATGCTGGGAAAGACAGAGGGCAAGAGAAGAAGGAGGCAACAGAGGATGAGATGGTCGGATGGCATCAATGAATCAATGGACATGAGTTTGAGCAGACTCTGGGAGACAGTGAAGGACAGGGAAGTTCCACACACTGCAGTCCATGAGGTCTCAGAGTTGGATACAACTTAGCCACTACACAAACAACATCACTCTCAGACATTTGAAAATGCTTTTCACAGTCTTACTCATTTATCCTGCCTGGCTGTGAAGACAATCCAGTATTCTAAGTTTAGTTACTTCACCTCTTCTGAAATTCCTTCTTATCTATGACCTTTAGCTCCAGTATCTGATTCAGGAGCTAGTATTGACTTGTTCCTTGGTTATCAGCAAGAAGAAAGACCCAGTCATTTCAAAGTATTTGTCTAAAGCACTATTTCTTAAACTCAGGTCTATGAGGTTCTTTGGGTCTGAAAGTCCTCATCAAGAGTTTTTAGATTGTGTTTTCATTTTAATGATAACCTGGATGAGATTATCTAGATAATTCAAATTATTACCTTACAACCAAGTACAGCCTTGGGACTTTAGTGCTCATGTATGAGTTTAAGCTTATGATTGTACTGGTACCAAGCAGTACTTCTTTAATTGTCAAGAGGTTAACAAGAAAAGAACAAAGGTCGACTTAATACATAAATGACACATTCCTGTCAGTGAAGGCTGAATGACAATTTGGTACACTGTGTGAATGAAGGGTCTGTGGTAAATCCACACATAACTGGGTTCTCATATAGCCAGTGGGCGAAGAGGAACGCCATACTCCACAGTACCATATCCATGGGGCAAGCAGTGAGTGAGTTTTAGCAAAAATATGCCACGTGGCACATTAAAGTTGTTAATTTGAACATTACTGATTTTAGAGCTATATTTGCATTTTCT